>NC_059475.1:64482783-65695440 GCF_018139145.2 Gymnogyps californianus
CAAGTAACTATGAAAGTGCAGGCTGTAGAAAATCCATAATGCAGAAATAACTTTTAGGTATTTTAAAACATACTACCATAGGGCTCAAGTTCTGGGAAGTCTTCAAAGACGGCCAGACCTTAAGCTCTCACACAACACTGCATGTAATTCCCTGTATTAAATTAGATGTAAAGTGAAAAATGAAATACCCTACAATCATATTTTTAATCTCATGTCATGAGCATTGCACCGAACTCCCTGAAGCATCAGTGTTCAAATCACATGCATTACTAAGGTGCAAAATAAATTGAACTAATAACTGTTTTTCAGTATTACACATGGACCGATGCTTCAGTGCCATTTACCTACACACCAGCCAGGCAAACCTTCCCAAAAACTATGCCTGAAGGGAAACACGGCTCACCAACACCCCCCTTTAAGGTCCCCCGCACTACCAAGGGGCAAGCTCAGCAGCGGGGAGCTGTGGGCTTTGGGAGGGGGAAGACACACTCCCTGAGGCGAGGCTCAGCCGCCGAGCGCCGCGCAGAGAAACGCGAAAGGGCGGCCGGACCCGGTGTCCTTCAAGCCGGTGCCGCTAAGGGCGGCTCGCAGCGAGCAGGCCGCTGAAGAGGCGGCCCGGAGGCGGGTGGGCCGGCCGGGGCTCTTCACTCACTAGAAATGGTGTGGAAGCGGCGCTCCCGCCACAGCTCGGCGAAACGCTCGAAGCGGACGGTGTCGGCCTCCTGGAAGGCGCCGAGCAGCTCCTCACAGTCCGCCTGCAGCCCCGGCACCGCGCTCATCCCGCCGCCGCTCCGGGCCGTGCCCCCCCCCCCCCCCGCGCGCGCATGCGCAGCCCCCCACAGCGCCCCCGAGGCGCCTGCGCAGCTTCCCCGCGCATGCGCACTCCCCGCTGGCGGGAGGCGCAGCTTGGGCTTCTCCGTGAGGGAGGGGGCTCAGGCCCCGTCGCCGATGGGAGCTCGCTCCGTCTGCCCCGGGGCGGCTGTCCCTCCTGCCCCACGCCGCGGGGACGAGCCTGGTCCGCAGGCACAGAGGCCCCTTCCACCAGCGCGCCCCTCGGCCGGCCCCGGAGTGCAGTCGGGGCGCAGCCCAGGAGGAGGAGGAGGGGGTCTGGGCGGGAAGGAGCGGCCGGCGGGTTCGGCCAGGCAGCCGCCGCCGCACGACAGCCCCAGGGAGCCTGGGGATGCCGGTGAGGCGCGGCGCTTCGGCGGTCCCCGTTCCCCCCCCCAAGCGAGATCGGCGGCCTGCAGCCCGGCAGCCCCGGGAACGGCGGGGTCTTCTGAGGGAAAGGGGGGCTCGGCAGCGCCGCGGTGCGCCCGCGCTTCGCGGTCGGGTAGACGTGACGCGCCGCCACGCTCCCGGCTAGATGTGCCCCGCGAAGGGCTTCTGCCGGCCTTCCTGCGCTGCCCGCAGCTCCGGCGCGGTGCACCCCGCAGCCGAGGGCCGGTTCGGCGGCTGCCCCCCGCTCCCAGCGCTGTTGGCGGGCGGCGGGGAGCGGGGCCGGCCCGGCGGCTGCGGGAAGCCCTGTTTCCGGCTGAGCGAGCGCGGCCGGCAGGGGATCAGCCGGCGGCCGCCCCCTTTGAGCTCAGGAGCGGCGTGCCGCCCGCTCCCCGCATGCACGGCCACACGTAGGCAGGCGGCCGGCCGGGGCGAGGCGGGCGGGCGGGCGGGGAGGGGGCCGCGGCTGCCGAGCCGCACGTAGGGTGGGTGGGCGCGGCCTCGCCGGCGGCGCGGAGCCGGGCGGCGGGGGCTCTCCTGCCCCGCGCACGTAGGGGCGAGCAGCTACCGAGGCGGCTGGGGAGAGGAGCGCTGGCGTCGGAGAGCCCCCGCGCCCCGAGTGAGTACGGACCTGCGGTACCGGGGGAGGCGGTCGCAAGGTGTTTTCTGGGGGAGTCGTTTTTTGGTGCTGTCTTCCCCGCGAAGCCCCGCAGCCCTCCAGCGGTTCCCAAGAGGGTTTAGGGACGGGGCTCTGGTTTCAGGGCGTCGTTGCCGTGATCGGCGCCCGCGGGCGGAATCGCCTCTGCGGCCAGGGTTTGGCCGGAGCCGGGCTGCGGGCAGCCTGCGGTCTTCCGGGAGCGGGGCTGGGCGGCAGCAGCAGCAGCACCTGCGCTGGAGAGCGGGTCCCCGGACTTGGCAGGAGAGCGCCGGAATGCTGCTGCATCCGTGGGGGGCTGTGAACTCGGCTTGCGGGAGATATTGCCCCTGCGCTGGGGGAACCTTCACGGGTGAAAAACGGCATGTAGAAAAAGTAGCGAATGCGCGTGGGATGGTGCGTTGCGTGCTGCCTTTAGGATATTTAAACCTGCAGGAGTTTGTTTTGCACTGTGACCAGGTTAAAAATTCACATTTCGCTTTCTCGAATAATCAGGCACTGCAAAATGAATTTTAAATTCTGCTGGCTCTGGTACCGTGATGTTCTCCAATTCACCATTAGCATCAACTAATTGATCCAAAGGTCGCTCCTTAAAGCTAGGCTCTTCAAGCTATCAGCTCCTACAATGACAGTAGCTTCCACAATGCTTCAGGCACAAAAGCATCTTTCCATATTTATTATATTTCCCAAAAGTTTGCTGGAATCCAACCTTTAGCAGCCTTTATAGATGAGTAGGAAATGAGTGGCCATCAGCTGAACAGCTGTTGTCTTGAAGCACCGCTGATTGCCACTGTCATTGACTATAGGAACAGAACCATTAGCAGAGCTGTTACATATGAACTGGACAGGTTTTAGCAGCTGCAGGGGGAGAGCTGCACCTGCTGGGTTTTGGTTTGGCTTTTTTTTTTCTGAAAAGACATTTTCATCCATCATTTGGATTCATGTTTAGAGACATAGGGCAGTGACCCCGTTCATCCAGTATGTGACCCTGTCTTCAACAGATTGTACTGAGTTTGAAACAGAATGCCAACAGTGTTGGGAAAACAGTTATAATGTACTTGCCCCCCAATGGACTTAAGGATTCAAAACACAAGCAAGTGAATAATTGACACATCATGGAGCGAGTTGGTCGTTACTTACAGGTCAAGCCAAGCCAAGCCCTACTTAGTTACGGGAGTTATCCCTTAATTTAAAAGGAGCAGAGGAGCTTGGCTGTGGAGTGATGTGCCGAATTTGTAAAGCTTGAGTGTGTTTTCTGATTTTTGTATTGTAAGCGTGCAGTGAGTGTTGTGATTTCTCAGAGATGGTGTTTCAAGAAACGCTAGATGGAAATCTCTTTTTTTTTCTAAGGCAGATGGGGCTGCATGTCATGACGCTTTCATTGTGTAAGATGATGTAAGATGTAGTGAGGATGAGGCCGTTGTGCCCATATGTTAACGTGTGCTAAGTCTTTCCTTGCGGAAAGTTTGGCTACAGTGTAAAGAATAAAAATACAGAGGAATAAAAAAAAGCAATAGGGTCTCTTCATACAATTCCCCTTCTGTGGTGTATACAATGAAATACAGTGTCAATTTTTAGGCTGATTAATACTCTTCTTGATAAATTGTGTGTTTTCATCTAGTGCTCCTTCAGATTTTTCATTAGTACATTTTAATTCTTAATAGACTGCCTTCCAAACTAAAAAAAATTTAAAAAAAATAATTAGATGATGTAAGGAAGAGTGTGCTGGTTACTGAATCTTCTTCGTATTCTTATTTAACTCCTAAACAAAAGCATAAAGTCCTGTTTGCCCTATTAATTCCTAGCTTATAAATTGCAAGTTAAAAAGCCATTTATCCTGCATAGATATAAATAACAGGGGGTTCTCCAGTTGCACATGCCACAAGACAACATTTTTAAAAAAAACCCCTCGTATGCTTGTGTTAGAACACATTTTCGAATTGAAAACATGAAAATAAGTCATGTTTTAATGTGTTTTCATGAAAATAAATCATGGATATATTTTATTAAATAGCATATTCAAACTTCTGTATGTACAAACCTATCGCTAATACCAGATAACAGGATCATACTCTACTGTCACAGCACTTGCACATGCCTTCTGCTTTCAGACTTCCCAACCAAGCAAAAACATTGCAAAAGATTTTTAATCTGTGCAATAGGAAGCAGTATTGATTCAACAAGACAGTGAGAGTCACAAGTTCTTGTCAAGTTATTTGCATGTACTGAGAGCAACTGAAATCACCTGCAGACGTCATCTTGGATTCAAACTACTTTCTGTTTTGTTACTAAGGGCATTCTTGATGTGATTACTCAAAGAGGTTTCATAAATGTTCTCTGTCCCTCTGGCTCCGCATCTGTTGCTCTCTTCCCTCTTCAGCTTCCCACAGGAAAACCTACACTGTCCCTAATGTCCAGCTTGTTGAACTGTATGCTTAACCTCTTTTGTTCATGCATGTAGTCTGCTTAATTCAGGTGGAATAACCATTGCATCTAAGGTGAACAGGATTCAGCTGTAAGGGCAAGACAGAATTTATAAATGCTTTTGGAAACTAAACTACATGTATGCTTAGTGTCAAAGTTTCTGACTTCAGTAGTAGGTAAGTCAGACCTCAAAGATGCAAGGAGTTTTAGTCATGCTGCATAGGGGTTATTTAGTTCACTTTAAAAAGTGGTTTTGCCATCTGCCATCTCTATCTTTTAGAAAAGGGATAACGCATGAACAGAAAGATCACAGATATCACAAATTAGAAACAAATCCTCTCTTTTATTGAATTTTGTACTGTTACACAATCAAAAAGAAATACAGTCACAAGTATGTCAAAATGTTTCAAGAGAAATATCAATTGCAATACGTTGTACTTGGTTCCAAAAAAGAATTGCATTAAAATATACCACTTCTTAATGAGAGAATACTGCTATTATTCACAAAATCTACCATACTGTATAAATCCAGTAGCAAACTCTAACTTTTTGGTAACTTGGCAAGCCTTGCTCAAGGTAAACAGGGAAGCAGAAGGAAAATGACAACTCATTTCTAAATTTGGATCAAAAAATCACAGTTCTCCAGAATGGAGCTTTCCAAGGAGTCAAGTGCCTAATCGCTAATGGTATTTTTAATGAAAGCTGGATACCCAACTCATGTGAATTCCTATGAAAATGGTCTTCCTACAAAGCACTCCTGGCCTGTGAAACGTTGATTTTTGTGCTGGACAATTAGTTTGAATAATGTGCGTAAGTGCAGTGACATTTGAGTGAGGTGTGTGTTCTGTTCAGTAGCAGCTAACAGCAGGGACGGGAACAGATGGTTGACCTCAGGCATGTCCAGGCTGGTTGACAGTGGTCGGGTACTCACACCTCCCAGCTTCCACAGCACTGTTCATCAAGGGAAACGGTTCATTCAGCACTGTAACAGGGGAGAAAGCTTACCAACAAGTACTGGTAAAACAGCCCACATTTCTGCTGTTAGCTACCTTTGTTTAGCTGTTTAAACAGCTTTTTAAATAAAGAAAAAATACTATTAAATATGCAGTAGTTTAACCTGTAATCATCAGACTTTTTTGATCCTACAGTTGCATTTCATTGGAAGCAGAGGTGATCAATTCATCCAAAATAAGCTTTCAAGTCTTTAAATTGTCACCAGTGTTACATGCAAAGTTTTAATTGTTCTTTCTGGCCTTAATCTGTGATTCTTTAATTCAGTAATGACTTAGGGAGAGTTTAATGTGTGTACGCAGACACACACAGGAAAGGCCACTTAACAGTAAGGTGTTTCCGTTTCACCCAAAGCTTTTCAAAGATCAACATAGTCCAAGCTTATCTCACTACATGGGAGGAAGGTATGTTAGAAAGGTGTACTTTGGACTCCAGGCTACCTTAATTTACTCAGTATATTACACCTGAGATCAAGTGACTGGACAGCAGACTTTAACTTCTTGGGAGCTACAGCTGTAGTTAATTATAACTACTTTCAGGTAAACGAATGAATGACGTCATCATAAACACGAGTTTAAAAATGCCTTTACCTTTTAACAAAACCATCACTGTTGCTGATAAAAACATCAATTAGAATCCATATGTAAAAATAATAATTGTGCTATGTCATGAAGAAGACATGGCTTGACTACTGCTGTGGTCACTATAACCGTCTGGAAGCTAACTTCCTTCTCAGTTTATCATTTCCTCATAATCTAACATGTTTCATATGCAGAAGGAAACACTGTATCTACCTACAGTTTCTTCTTTACTACTGGCAAAGAATAAATGCTCTAATGTAGTGCCTCAACATTTTAAAAGATAGCAAGTCAAAGAAATTATTCAGAAGCACTAAGAAAACATTTAGAAAGTAATGTATTCTAGAAGCTTGTCCTCTAAAGTAGGTTTAGAATCAGGCTGTGTATTCCTAGACTCTAAGCAAAAAACCCAGTAGAACACAAACAAAAAAAGCAGCTAAAAGGTGCAATTCTAGATTTTTGCGAACTTGCATCTGCATTTAGCAAAGCTCTTACAAGGCCAGAGCAATTACTGTTACTTTTCCATGCTTTCTTCAGTGTCTCTAGGAGGTTTTTGATTTGGGTTTTTTCCTAGAGTAAACCAATACAGCTACTGCAATTTATTGCATTAATTGCTTGTTTCAGTCACTTTTACGAGGACAGTAAACAAAATGCTATGCCTTGTTATTATATGTAATAACAAATGCGAGACTTGGGAAGATTCCTAGATGAAACATGGCTCATTTAAATCCACAGCTGCTGTCATTAAGACCAGAGATGATTCCAGCAGGCTCATCACCATAAATCATGTGGGTCACTTAAGTTTTCCTGCTCTTTTTAACATGGATTTTTCTCTATGAAAATTTACTGCCCTCTTAAATTAAAGTACACGGAAGAGGAACTGACAGATCCAAACAGGTCAGGCTCCTCCAAAATAAGGTCAAGAGAGTAGCAGGACAACATCAAGCAGGATGGTATGACATTTCTCTTGGGAGATGAAAAGGGATAACCCACCAGGCCAGCTCAAAGCTTGCCAGGGCAGTAAGAAAAGCAGAACCCACTTGCACCTTTCACATGTCTGCAAGACTCTCCTCATTATCTCACAGAAGCATCATGTCAATCCATGCAGAGCTAAGCATAAGGGATGCCCCTCACAGCTGGTGCTTTGCCTAAGCCTTTAGCAACTTCACTATTAAACTTTTTAACTGCTGACAGAGAAGGAGATGCCAGGGAAAGAATGCCATCCAAGAGACCTCACACAGCAGGTATGCAGTAGCTCTGCTGCTTTTATCCAGAGAACTTTATAAGCTTTGTACACGTTAAGTCTCCATTAAAAAAAAAAATCTTTACTATTCAGTAGCAGGTGTATATATTCAAAAATATTCTCTGCACAAAGCTTCAACTCTAGTTTAGTGCACCTACACGCTTTCTCCTCTCTTTGTGCAACTTCTACTCAAATTTTAAGTATGCAACCATCTTCTGCTACCAGTGCCTTATCTTTTTTTTTTAGTTGGTAGTTAATCATCTCCATGTAGTTTAATACAGTTGTGTCAGTTTGAAAGTGCTCATTTCAGTGAAACAGTAACAGTAATTTTAGAAAATAGGTTAAGCTTATGTACCATTATATTGATTTCAAAAGACTCAAGAGTCCAATGAAACCAAGGTTTCCAAAATAAAACCAAAATAATTCTTGTGACAGTCCACATTTGATTTCTTACATTAAGTTTTTTAAAATAGTTTGAAGAATGCACAGAATATCTTGACCATATTTACACATTACAAGGTTGTATCGGTAGCATCATGTTTTATGACAGCAAAATGAGAAAAGTCACCTAGTCAAAAGTACTGAGTCGACAGCACAAGAATGTAGAACAAAGCTTTATCGTCAAGTACCAGCTTAATTTTTCATCATGCAGTTTTGTGATAAAAATCCATCTTTAACTGATCACTCCTGTGAATTTTACTTTTTCCTGCTTTCCAGTGTTACCTTGATAAAGCTTCCAGAGACAAGCCTTTAAGCTGTTCATAAGGAAGAATCTTTCCACTCTGAAGTAACACAAATATGCTGTCTCTTCACTTTGAAGTTTGCTAACTGGTGTGATAACAGGTTTAAAAGTTTAACGTCTTTGGCGAGCGGTAGTACAACACTGTCTAGGAGACTTCAGTACTGAAGAGGCTCAAATAATTAACGCGGAGATGTTACAATCAAAATAAGGAAGCAGTGATTTCCAATCAACTCTAAGTTAAAAAGGGAACACGGATGAACAATAACCACTAACAAAAATATAAATTATCTCATTTCTCTCAGATAACACACTCCCCAAGGGGGCCTGGTCCACATATAGTTTATTGATGTAAGAAAACAATACAGTTAGTGTTAGATCCAACCACAAAGAGCAAAAGAATGAGTGAATGAAGGTTTTGTACAGTACATATAGGAAAATAAGATGTTTGTGACAACTATATATTTCTAAATAAAAAGGCTTCTAAATATATTCAAGTTATTGAAATCTACATGAAAACACATGGATGTTAATAGCAACAAGGTGCATAAAACCAAAACATCAAAATATTGAGCAACTCAATGATGTACTAGATAAAACTTTCCTAACAATGCAAGATGTTTTACAATCTGCTTGAAATATCACCTATACCACACAGGGTAAGCTGAACATTTAGATTTAAGATCATACACAATATTAGCATTAACTTCAACAACTACAGGCAGGGAATTTTTTTTTTTTTTTTTTTTTAAGCTGGCAAAGTGACTACTTTAAGAACATCAAACTCTCTCTAAATTGAGAACGTATCCAAATAAAATGCTGCTAGCCCTTTCCAGATAAAGCCTTTCCTTTGACTAACCACACATTTAAGTCAAAAGCATAAGACAGCATTTAAGAACAATTTATATTACAACGTGACTAAAATAATGACATAATCCAGGTTTAAACATCATTTCATAGGCAAACAAAAGAAGATTCTTCTTAAAAACTAGTTTTTATAAATGCAGAATATATTGCATGAGGAACTGCTGGTATTTTTTAAGAAAATATATTGTGCGATTGTGGCTACAATGCACTGCTGCAAAGCATTGTTGTTTCTTATAAAAACTATTAAAATAAAAAACTTATTTGAACATAAAGAGTAAGAGAGCACAAGTCTTCCAACTACCTATGAAGAGCAGGATGGAAGTATTGCCAGTTTTTCCTGTGTTGACGTTTTACTAATGATAAGTTTTGGTGACCAACTCCCCAGCCAAAAAATAAATATTTTTTTAAAATCAGGTGCATATTTCAAAGCTGCTATTGCAAGTGTGTTTTAAATGTAATGGACTTAAAAGTGTATGTACCAAAGAATTATAAAAATGCACTATAGTTTGAGTTATTGTTACATAAAGAACATATTAAAAAGACTGTCAAAATAAGTAGAAAGGGGATCAAAACTGAACTAACTGAATTAGTGCAGTACTGTAGCCAGGCTTCTAAAATCAGATATAGAAAATATAAATAGACTGCTTTAGGTGATGATTCACCAGTGTCCAAAAAAGGAACAAGTATTGTGAAAGCTCAGTTAACTTGATCCAGAGCTCTGAGCAGTTCTTCACCCTGTAGCAGATTTCTGTTGCCTTGTATGGGAGCGTTTACTTCGCAATCGTAACTCGTGAGTTGGGGTAGTCCACTTTCATCCATCGACTGCCCTAGAAGTTTACTTGCTATGTCTAAAGAGGGAGGGGAAGGAGAAAAAGTGCACTTTATTCACCACGCTTAACCTTTCCTCCAAAATTGTTCATAAAGGAGGTAAGTTTGGATATGTTTTTGTCACTCACTTCTCTTTCACACAGCCCCCCTCCACCCCCCTCTACGTATTAAAAGAAGATACTAACCAGTTGATAGTAGAATGATTGTCTTTTGCTCCACTCCATTATGACCATTTGTTTTGCATCCCTTTACACGTTTCCAAGCAAGTGATGCATTTCCTCCACGGTCACCTGTCTGCTGGAATAAAGACCCCTAGAAAGAAATAAAATAAATCTTCTTTATTGAATATTGTATCTTTCTAGCCCTCCACGTCCCTCTTCCAAACTCACAGTTCCTGTCACTAATTACTAACGTAGGCATTGTTACAATTTAAAGTGGACTTCATTCAGAACTTGGGGAGAAATATATTTCCAAGTACACTGGCCTTGAAAATTATTTAAAAGAAAACTGAATCAGATTTCAAGACCTTACTTCCCTTACAGAAAACAATTACTAAATCCTGGTTATCATCAGTTACCATGCTCAAGATTAGCATGTTCGTGTACGCATACACACCCATTTAATTACCACTGCTCTTGTGTGAGTAAGCATCAGGTTTTCACTGAAGTCTCTAATGGTTTTCTGCACTGGAATTAATAGTGTAGACAGGAGATTCAGGAACCTCGGTAGGTCGATTCTATCTAAATTTAAGATGTAAATTCTGCTTGCACTCCAGTTATTGCCACCAAGCCATCTGACCCAAGTCTTGTGGGGAATGCAGTCCTAAGCCATTCTATTGCAGATATGGCTCCTTAACATACTGTTTTGACAGCAGCATAGAAGATATGGAGATTAGAAAGCTTTTAAGGCTCCATATAATTAGGGTAAGTAAGAAGAAGCTGCCACTGAAACAGATGGGATGGAAGGAAAAAACACCATCTTAGTATCAAGTTTGCTAGCAAAAGTAGTTGAATCTGCAAAGTTTCATCTTGTTAGTAGTACTGACTGCTGCAAAAAGAGGAAAAGGTATTTCAGACTGCTGCCGTTATCCTGAACACTTAAAATAGTAAAGAACATGTTTTCAGGTTATAAAACAGCCATGCAAGTCAAAAGGACAGTTGTATAATAGAAGTTACAGTTAAACAACTCGGACTTAGAAGCTGCATTTCATAGTAAGGTCAGTCACCTACATTATTGCTGGTTTATTTTTTTTACTGTGAATGCAATACAGCCCTTCAAATTAAGAAAGAAATAGCTCGTGTCTTTTTCAATGTAATGATTTGGATCATTATTTCATAATCTTACTATAACACATCTTGCCCTTGTCTAATTCTCCTGTTTTCTAGAAAATTAAAGTAGCATTTTACTTTGGTCTTCACTTATTTTCACTCTTTGCAAAATAAGTCCCACTTCCTTACAGCTAAGAAGTTGTGGCAAGTTTTTGCACAATCCCAGAATACCATGTATTAAAAGCCTGGATTTAACATAGTTTTTCTTCTGTGAGTGTGCAAGGCCTAGTTCATCCTCTCTGAAATAAACTGTGGAGAAAGAAGCCAAACAACAAAAGCACTTGCTTGAAATAACATCAGTAAGACCCAGCTACATGGAAAATTCAGCTTCTGACCATGCAGAAACCATCAAAATATTTATAACACTTCTGTCAGATACAGAAAAAAGAAAAAGGTTTAGCAACGGATGAAGTTTGAACCTATAAGCGTTGAAAAGGCACTAAGCATAGAAGCCTGAACACTATTAGAGCAGTTAATACAGAACTGCTTGTGTTCTGTGTATTTAATGACATCCCATGCTATTTTGAGTATTTTATCAGCAACACTATGTGACAGCTGTAGCACCATCGCATGAGAAAAAGGCAATGGAAGGCAATAAAATTTCTTGCAGAGCTGTGAATTCTTACAGGGCTACTGGAAGCAACAGAACAACATGCATGAAAGTGCAAAGCATTTAGCAAATGAAAACAATGGCATGGTTTGTTTTTTTTTTTTAAATAAAGTCTGCTTGCCTCATAGAAAACAATGGCCATATAAAAGCTTTCTCAGCTCTTCTAGAGGACAGCAATGATAAAGACAGTATACAGTGACTTGTCTCATGCCCAAACCAGAATGCTAATACAGGAATAATTCATAGTTCAGAAGAAAAATAATCCTGCACTGTAAGACATGATGGATGACTACACCTAGGAGACGGACCACTAGAGAAACAGACTCTCAAAGGCTACATTGCAGTAGGGGAGCTAAGAATTAACTGTGCAAAACTTAAAAGAACTGGGAATCTGCAATTAAGGCAAGAAGAGACAGAACAGTATGTAAAGACAAAGCTCAAGATTTCAAAATACTAAGAACTGACAGTAAGAAACAAAGGTAATGGAGACAAAATACCCTTGCAGAAAATAACAAGCTGGATAGCCCCAATTAAGTGACGCAAATCTAAGAATACCTAAAAAGGTTCTTTTGAATAGCTAGGACAGATGATGATGAGCTACTCACAGTCGCACACACTAATACTAGAGAGAGCGTGCATGAAATGAAAGTGGTAGTAATATACATTTGCTAGGTTACATGAATTCTATTCCCTTTTGGTTCAGATGGCCTTGTTATCTGATCAAATAAAGGAATCTCAGACTTGATGGAAAAATGAAAGCATACAAAGAAGCATAAGAACACTATCTCCAGTATTGACAAATACGAAAATTGAGTTTGAATTCAAAAGTGAATATAGCAATTATAAATTTAAATGTGATGTCTTACATTTCTGCATATTCTACTGAAGAACATATATGTTCACAAAAGAGTATATTCTACCTAATCAAGAAATGTGCTTGGGTATAGAGGGCACTTTTGAAACAGCTGACAGTAAAAGAGAACTAAAATCGGAGTATCCGCATATATGTGGGAATTTCACTATCTAACAATTATCTCCGATCCCAAGATTCCACTGCATACCAACAGCTAAACTCAGGAGTCTGCACTGATGCCTCATTTCAGAAACTGCAAGGTTAAAAGTGAATATTTTAAAATGGTAAAACAAAACTCACAATTCCAACTGCCTGAAAAAGTGAACCATCATGTTCCATTTTTCGTTTTCTCTGAGCATTATGCAAAGCTAGCATCTTTGGATTTAGTTCTTCATCCATTGCAGTAGATCTAAGAAAAATTGATTCAGGCTGTTAAGACGTTTCTACTATCCTCAAGCCATTCTTCTTTTGTGGACACTTATACACAATATCACAGAACTGAATTTATGAACTATACTACTTTTCTTTCATAATTGACTCATTTCAACAATCATTGTCTATGAGCATAGCAAATGTTAGCTTTTAATCTTGCTGTGAAGCTCAGAACGAGTTATAACAAAAATTTTAAAGTCTTTGCAGAAAAAAAAAGCATAAAAGTTCAGCAATTCACTTTCAACAGAAAGAAGGGAGGGAAGGGTGAGGAAAAGTCTATTCTGAATATTTCTATGTACAGATAAATCTTCTATGTATCAAAAGTCTGATGTTTGAATTTGTAGAGTTTTCTATCATGATATATATCTACTACATATGCCACAGTCCATCATTATGAAATACAGCTCATTTTAAAAGCAATAAACGTAGCACACAGACTGTAGTCGCCTCTTACCTCATAACAAAGTGGACAAGAAAAGCAACAGAAACATTGTGTGGGTATAACTACTCGTAAATTGCCTACTGCATTCTTTTAAAAAGGCTGTATGTCAGATACAAGAGCAGAACAAAATTATGAACATAGTTTGCATACAGTAGCTGCCTATTACATAAGATGTTTATGTAAAAGCTACTGCGAAATTAACTTTAGGGAAGCTTACTATAAAAAAAAAAAACCAAACTTGTTTGAAATGTCCAAATTTAAATGTATCAATTTCTACTTTGAAGTAAAATGCCGAAGACAACATACAACAGTTGGCAGTATTTAAAAGTGTATTGTATCTAATTTCATGAACCAAGATACTAGGGCTTAAGCTTCACTTTTAAAATACCTTTTATTCAGAGTGACTGTTAGCAAACTGGGCGCTCCTGGACAAGATTTTTCTGTCTGATCCAATGTTCCTTTTCCTGCTCTGATTGGAGATGCAGTTCGACTCCTGTTCCCACCGTAAGGTGATGCTGGGGCACTACTCGTTTCACTGATGATGTGGACAGGAGATGAAGGAACAATTAGTGTCTTCACGTCATCCACACGTTCTGTCACTGGTTTTATTTCATCAGCAGTACTTGATGGTGTCTGAGTCTGCTGAAATATAGTAATGGTGGCTGCATTTTGAGAGCCGGAAGAACTGCTTTCCAGCGGAGATAGCTGATCAAAGGATCGCAACTGGAAGTCATCATCCATTGGGATGTAAGGAGCCAACATCTCCAAATCTAAATCAGTTTCCTGGAAAAGACGAGGTAAAAATTATAAATATGTAAGAACATCTCAGCTATGACTTCAAGGCTTCATTAAGGCTCTTCCTTTTACCAAAGCCTTACAGTATTTTTTTGCAATTTATTTTAATTAAAATATTACATAAAAGAGGACGGAGGTTCCTGAAGACATGCTAAGAGGAAGAGAAGCACATTGAGAATAAGTATTAAGATGATACAGAATTTTAAGTTAATGTACATTACCTGAGTAGAGAATGGATTTTTTGCTTCTGTATCTATTGCAAAGAGTTTCTCCACTAATTCCAGTTTGAATTCATTAGCCATATCATTATCCACATCAAAGCAGTAGTCGTTGGGACTACTGGGCTGTGAAAACATTTTGAGCGCAGTTTTAAGTTTCTGTCATTACATCATTTTGCATCGTATCTACAGATTCTCTGAAAAATGTTCTAATGTAAAAACTAATTCCAAGCTGTAGCTGCACAAAATTAAAATGGGAAAGGAAAATACTTACATTTATCAGTACACATTCAATTTTACCCCACTTGGGAAGCACATGATTAGCTGGAACCTGGAAGTAGCCTCTACAGTAATTTATTTCAACTAATTTTCTGTTTAGAGAAGTAGTCTCTGAACCATGCTTTTCTAGAAAGACCAATCCCAAGCTGCTCTTATTTCTATCAGGTGGTATTGCAGGCGTTTGCAAGACTGACTTTAATGAAAAGATAATTCTCAGTATGAGAATCTATCTTCTTCCTCAGATCACGGCATGAGCTTAAGTCACAACATAGAAATAATTTTCAATTCCTGTCTTGGCTCCATCCTTAACCAGATTTGCTCCACAAACCCGAACAGCACATACATTTTAATGACAGCATATCCAAATTACGTAACTAACCTCAGGTGAACTTTGGCTGGTACTTGCATCAGAAGGGCTGGTTGGTTGCTCTTGCACCTGAGGCATGGTAAAAGAAAGTTCGAGTGGCTCTGTGTTTGGCTCCAGCTTTGATACAACTTCTCTATTGAGCGCAGGATCAGCATTGCTACGAAGTGGCTTTGTAGTTTCAGAGGCAGGCAGTGGGGACATTGCCATATTTATATTCTGCAATTTCTCACTGGATGAGGGGAGCATTACATCGTTATACAAAGGAACTTCATCACATTGTTGTTCATCAGACTCTATAAAAATTAAAAGAAACCATCAACCTAAGTAACGATACTGTGTGTGTCTACGGACCTCATTAAATTTAAACAGTGGCTGAAATACCACTAGGCAAGTGATACTGGGAAGTTATTCTTCGAAATTTACTCTAAAATACTAACTTTACTAATTAGCATGCTCTCCAATTTAAATGCGCACCCACCATTACTGCTGAAATCTAGAGAGATAATTGTGTCTCCAGCAGCTGGGGCCAGCACAGTTAAAGCATCTGGTTCCTGTTTAAGTTTTTCAAACAGGCTGTTGGTATCATCCAGGTCATCTTTGCTGAATATTTTGGTCATTTTCATATCAGGAGACTCCACTGGTTTCAGCATACACTCAGTTTGTCCAAGGGAAAAAATCAAGTCCTTCTGAACAATTCCACTGTCAGACAGAGAGGAAGATGACTGTTAAAGAACAGCTAAAAGGAATAAATTCAGGCTTAACAGTTTCGTAAGTTGAAAAAAAAAAAAGACAAAAAAAAAATCACAAAAAAACCCCCAAAAATCCCAAAACACCACTCACACCACACCACAAAATTACCAGGATAGGAGCTTTAAGAATTTTTTTTGTTACTCATTCTTTCCTCAAATATAATAGACAAAGCAAGCACTAATTGTGGTGCCATCAGAAAAAGTAACAAAAATAAACATGCTTTTCTGAAAGCATGAGAAAGTAAGAAAAAAAAGAAAAAAGTTAAGATAGTTCCTAAAACACTTTTCTTTATTGTAAATGAATGCGCACTATGTTGATAGATTGATACTGGTCCATCCACTAAAGTTTTGAAAAACTAGTTTAGGACTATTACACAATTGCAGAAAAACAGTCAACAAGTCTGCCTTCAGTTGAAGCTTTCAATTAAAAGAGAAATTCTAAGGAAGGAAGATAAATAGGATTAAGACAGACACCATTACTGCTGCTCCGACTCCATGACTAAAAGTTCTTAGTGGAAATTAACTGCTCCAGACTGCGGACAAAGATTAGAGAGTTGTCTAGAACGCACACAAATTCTCAAATGCTTCCACTGCATTAGTACAGAAGAGGCTGGCCCTACTCTCACTGGCCTGCAGAGATCTTCCTACTGACATCACTAGATCAAAAAAGTGTTTTGTTTTCAAATACAATTCCTAATCCTAAGACTGGCAGTATTCTAAGCAAAATTTCATTGGCAGGAAATAGTAACATCATAACATATTCAACGGGGGAATCACATCTCAGCAAGTTGAAAAAAGATGCAGTGCCATCAGAATCTGACTTTGTCTACAGTAAAAATGATGACAAAGAATAGCGATGTCCACTCAACTTACCTCAACACATAGTTTACGCACACTATGCACTGTGGCTGAGAATTCTTAGTGTTGTATATAACAGTTGCTTGAGTTTCAACCCAGACATAGCCACCTTGTTTAGCAAGCATTCTGTACTGTCCTGTTGTCACCTGCCCTTTTGTGAACACTAAAAGCAGAAAGGACACCAGCTTTAATTACAGGCAGAAAAAAACGAAACCATTTAAGATAAGTATTCACTGCAGATTCATATCTGCAATTAAAAGAAAGCCCTCATTCTTCTGCTGTTTTCCCCCGGTGCTGTATCTCATCTCTTGTAGTTGGAGGGCTTTAAATACATCTTTTCACTTACTGTCGTGGTGTGTTTTGGTCAGATGATCAGAATCCAGCGCGTGATAGTACTCATAGATTGAGCGACCCAGGAGTTCCTCTGGCTCATACCCCATCAACTCTGTAATTCTTTAAAACAAGGGGAAAAGTTGCTAAGTAAAAGCAGGCAGGGACTAGCACAAACACTAGAGCATTTGGATGCTTGCACACCCAGAAAAATCCTAAGAGTCACTTCCATACAAATCAGCAGCAATTTTGGTTTACCAGGAGTTTTCATTTTGAAATAAATTGCTATTTTTTATGCTTCTTTAAAAGAGAAATTTCAGCAGGCATAGGATTTTACTTCTCACTGAATATTTATAAATCATGTCCTGTGATGGACATGATTAAGTAAATCCCTGCTTTTTTTTTTTTTTTTTTTTTTGCTTAAAGGTAGACCAGCTACTTATGGACTAGCATATCCAGCTTATGCAAATATGAGAATTTAATAAAATAACAAAGACATGCTTCAACAGTTTTAAACCTGCAACTAAGAGAAATTAGGAATCAGATTTATTCTTCCCACTCAACCGCTGCCAGCTTTTAAAGAAAACAGAATTTCCGTCAGCCCCCAGAGGGCAGTGCTAACCAGAGGAACCATTTGTTTTGCCCTATTCTACAGGCAGAATGTGACCAAATAAGTACCTTTTATGTGACACCATCAGTCCTAGAAAAGTAGTTACTGCAGAGGACAGAAAATAACCTGCACTAACATCTCTTGCATCTAACTGCAGCAACTAATTAGAAGTTCGTTTTTGTTATAAAGGAAACAGGCAGTAACAAATACCACCCAATTAAAAACACAAAAAACCCCAAACAGACAAAAAAACCCCAAACAACAAAAAACCTCAAGCTAATCATTTCCCTCACTTCTGTTTTTCTAATTTGTCGTGCTAAGTTTCCAGAGGATAGTAAGAGCAGTCTTATGTATTTGACTACATCCATGATTTGTACCAGAACACAAAAATCTCACTTTCAACAGCAGATGTATTGCGTTACAAGTACAGCTGAACTTTTGGGGTTTTTTGGACTAGAGAAAGCAGACACTGATCTCCTGAGGAAGGGAGAGGAGGGAAGTGGTAGCAATAAAATGCATCTGACAAGTATTACACACACACTCTCTTCAGTCAAAAATGCACCACCATCTTTGACAAACCTACAATCCTTCCTGGTTTTTCAGTGTCCGCAAGAATGTTCTCATTTCAATTTAATCACTGCCACTACACTAAGACCAGTCTGAACAGGCAGTTAACTGCAGGCAAAGGATTTATTCCAAAGTAATATCCCTGCACCCTCCTTAGACTTAAAAATCTGGCTTTTAAATAAGACATCCTGATCAGTTACTAAAAGCCAAAGTATCCCACCGATGATTCCATTGCACAGATGAATCAAGCTAACGAGTAAGACTACATAAATGTGTAAGGCCAACATTGGCCAACATGTACCAAACCCTGCAAATCCTTCAAATGAATTCTTTTTTCAAGTACAAAATATGTATTACCTTTCATCACAATAGGAAAATTTCATATCAAGACTGTGACGACTGAGGAACGTTTTACTGTCCAAGGGGACCTCAATGTTTGATGGATGAGGAATAGGTTCACAGATCAACACCAGACACGTCATGGGAGGCTTTTTGTAGCCACAGTGAGTTTGATTACCGCATGTGTCGTATACACGAATGTGTCCAGTGCAGTGGAGTACCTATGGGAAAGTTATGTTTTAAAAAGAGACTAGGTTCTTGTCTGTCAGACAACACAATCATATTTCCATTAGCACACCCGGAGCGAAGTCCTTCCCCTCCCCACCCCTCGACGTGATAGCAACAACAGAAAGGCAGCAGTGCTTTCAGATGGATGGCTAAAGGAGAGCAACAATTCTCTTCCTCACACTACGCAGACTGCGTTGAGTACACAGGCTGCCAACTCTTTCCTCTCGGCACTGGCTGAAGCAATGCTAGACATTTCTGCATTTCTGTGAACTGTTCTTTGAAAGTTACATTAATGACGACACCGATAAGCAATTGCCTCAGCAAAAGGTATCTTACTGTTTAAATTTGAAAGTTATGGTAATAGTAGCAACCTCCATTTTAGATCTTTTGCAGAAGTGATGTTAGAGATCAAATATATTCTTCAAGAGACAAGAAGTTTTGCATTTTGTGGTTTGGGTTTTTTTAACCATTCTGAAGTGGAAATTGTTCACAGACAGCAGCAAAGACAAAAAGTTGTTTGATCCAGAGTAACTAAATTTAAGTTATAAAAGAGCATTGTGAGCCATAATACCACTCGATACAGTAAAAGGTTACTTTTTGTCCAGAGGAGAAAATGCATTCACTGCAGAAAGTTATCAGGCTGGGCTCTTTTTGTTCCAACTGTCACAAAAGGGATAGCCAGCAGCTTCAGAAAGAATGGTATTGAAGTCCTTCAGAGAGACCTCAACTGTCACATTTACAGTGTCAAATCAAAAGAAATCAGGTATCAGCATAAGTGGTGTCAAGTATTTTTTTCTCAGAGGAGAAGGCTTTATGCAAACATATTTAGTAATTATAATTTCTAGTAAGTAAATGACCTCCAATTTAAAATGGAGAATTCATTAAAAGAGTTTTGAAAAACTAAAACATTGTTTCAGTTACCTCCGTGATGTATTCAGCATTAAAATTCAGCATATTGAAGGACAATCATTAAATTAGTTAAGTACTTGGTGAAAGTCCAGCTCATTACATGAAGTAAAAATGTTGAAATATACTGTTATGACATTTGAAGAGGAAGCTGCCAAACTACGTAAATATTCCTTTGCATTAGTTACCTTCCACGTAGCAGACTTTATATTCACTGTTCTTCCTCTGCTAGTCAGCGTACACTTCATTCTGAGAAAAAAGCTGCGCTCCGTGTTTTGCTCTTTGCCCTTTTTCACAGGACCTAGCAAAAGCAAATAGTAAACCAATTCTTAAGCTCTTGGATCATCTTCCAAAGCCATAAAAAAGTGTTATAGAACTCTAAGACTAGGGGAAGACCCAAAAAATAAATTAAAAAGATTGATAAACCTAACAGCACTTTCAATAATAACACTTTTCAGAATGAGTTTTACTGTAAGGTAGGCAAAAAACTGAAGTTTCAATGTTTTCAGATCAGTATCGTATTTGTAGCCAACTCCACACTCCCAGATTTCAGGAAAGAGGTGGGGAGAAAGAGAGACTGATTGAAAATTTTATATATTTTAAAATTGTGACAGAGGACAAGAAAAGCATGTGCAGAATGAGAAGTACTGCTGAATTGGTTTCCACTGAAATGCATCGGTAACTGACTGTGGGGAGGTTCAAATCAGATGTGTTTTGGGCCTGTAGCTCTTCAGGACTGCAGTATTTTAAGTTTTTCAATTCAGAATTAACAATTCTACTACATGCATCCGAATATTTCCACAGTGATATACACTCTTAGAGTAAACAGGGACCAAGTTTTGAAACACATTATTAGCATTCTTGGGGGGAAAAAAAGTCAAGAAATCCTAATACAAATTAATATTAGAGGCCCTAATTTTTTAGCCTTACTTGCTAACAGCAGGCTTTAACTTAAGATTTTGCCTTTACAGGGGAGAACCTTTCAGAGTCAATTACTAGCTAGGCTATTCTGGGCAAAGAAAATGCAAACTGATCCTATCAGGAGAGCTGCAAGCAGCTCGCTGTGCGTGGAAGAAGGAAATAGAGCACCTAGGATAAGGAGCAGTGGAAGAGCAAGTTTGCCAAGGCGTGCTAAGGAGTGAGGATCAAATCATGGCAGAGGGTGGAAGTTTAGAATATGTGAGCTTACTTCTGATACAAGTTTATACGATAATTTGCTCTCATCCTCCACAGAAAATAGTAGCTATGAAATTCTTCATGGTGGCTTGCACTGCAACTACTAGTTTGACAAAATTCATTAGAAAAACGTTAAAGCCCCTATGCTACATTTTCTGTTGCTTCTAGCAGAGGCAAAGACCAATGGAGACAAGTCTACTTTATGCCACATCAAAATATCCTCAGTAAGCTGGGGGGGGGCAGGGAACAGTTCAGAGAAGCAGCCAAAACTTATTTAAATCAGTATGTTTTTAAAAGAGTTACACCAATCTAGAAATTCATAGTTGAAGATCACACACTGTTATTGTAACCAAGTCCCGATTAAGTCCTTAAGGCTCTGCTTTAAGAAGCAACTGTAAAAGATGGAGCAACTTTCTCAAGTCTGATTCAGCACTGGACATGATTTTGAAAATCGCCAACTTTAAAAGTTTAAAAAGCAACTTTGTAAAATCAGAATGCAGTTCAGTTTCTGCCAATCACATTTATATTCATTTGCACCTGTACAATCCCAAAGGGGAGTATTTAATACTCAATTCAAAACCAAAATAATTCCACTGATGTAAGAGCTGCAGTAGAATGCAAACTGGGAATACTAATAAATATAAAAATGTACTATTACTGTAATTTAGACTTTTGTCTGCCAACTTCATTTGCAAAACAGATTTTGTAATAATGCTTTCCAGACATCTTATTCCAGTCTGGTCAATTTAGACACGCTAGAGTCTGTTTGCATGAAACTCAGTAATATGACATTTTTAAGAATAAGCTTTTGCAACAAGACCAGTTTTTTTACACTGCTTTAGTGAAGTTGTTTCCCCACACCCCCCCAGATGTATTACTGTATTCCAAAAGGGGAGGGAAAAAACGTCTAACCTAGCCTTAGAAACATACTTCAATACTAAGGGCAGACAAGTTTAGAAAATGCTTACAAAATCAAAGTCGGGGCCCTTAATGCTATGATATCTTATCAGGTCTCTTCCACTGAATTAAATAGAATGACAACATAAAAGACTTCTGATTTACAGTGCTACATGAAAGCAGAGGTCAGACTTGGTAATTTATCACTATCTAGATTCAGAGTTCATATAACCCTTGTTTGATGAAATAGGAATTAGAGAGGTCAGATTTTAGACTCCTAACAACTGAGTAAGGCGCATTTGTTTGGAGGCATGCAGGCTGCCAAGTCTTTATAGTCATTAACAAACCTTTAGAAGACATAAAAACAGTAATTCATGGGCATTTGTTAAATTCAAAAGCATACAGAATACGTGAACACAGTGTTCTACTCCCTTAGACGGAGAAAAGAAGAGTCAGAAATCTGTGAAAAGATACCAATTTCATGCACCAATTAAAAGGTGCAGAGAAGCATCAATCCCAAAGCCCTTTTTGGGGCTGTCCAAGTATTCCCCAATGAGTTTTTCGGTGTCCTAAATATGGTATCTTTTTTGTGGCTTAAGTATACCACCACAGATTTCACATTTGCTTTTAAATTGTCCTGGAAAGGCAAGCCCAGACCAAGACAAATGCCCCAATTTAACTTCTCCATATCCTTCTATAGCAATGGCTTAAGACCATTCCCATTCAACCTACCTCTCATTTTATTCCTCTAGGCACGCTAATTCTTTCAACCCTCAATAACTCCATTTTAGTCATTAATTTTGTTTTAGATTAGAGTACTAATAAAGTCTCATCTCTCCTACAATCAGGATATTGCCAAAACATTCTGGTTATTTCTGTTGTTAGTATCTCCAAACAAGGTTTATTTTGAGATTTAAGCAGCAAAACATACTAGTTTGTTCTCTCAACACCTTTTTCTGGCAGATATCCAACCGTACTAACGCCAACAGGAACTATCCATAAGTAAATTAAATTGATTTTTTCTTTCTTCTCACCATTTCTGTGTGTAAGCATTTCTCTCAGCTCTTCATGGTCACATGGATGAGTGAAATCAAATACACTGTGCCCCGTCAACTCAAACTGCAAAAAAATAAGAGGTATATGGGTGTCTAACTTTACATATACAAAAATGTAACAACTTCTACAGATTTGAAACAGTCTTAGGAAATGTCAGTATTTCACCTGAGTGAGTCCCATACACTTGTTCACGTTTTCAGACATGTAAATCATGTCCCCATCTTCGGACAGAACCATGACAAATCCATCAAGAGCTTTCAAGTAGAAACAGTTCAGTTCCTTCTCCATTTTGGCTTCTGTCTCCAGCTCACCTACAAGCAGCCACACATTTTTGTTTAAGTAAACATCAGCCATTCTTCACTTACCATCAGGAATGACTTCTGGCACCAGTCTGCAAGGAGTTAATCTTGCAGGACTGTTCAAAACCAGTATAATTCACTTAGATAAGTGATCAATTAAATTCTTCAAGCTCTAGTAATAGTATCACAAATCACAAGATCAGAGTGAGGTTAACCCTCTGTGCTTTTATGCATAAACCAATAAACCTTCCACCTTAAGGAAAAAGTCTACGTGGCAAAAATATTACCATTTATCTCAAGAAGACATTACGAACTTTTCTCAGGGGCTTCCTAGGAGACATTTCAGAGTACAGCTACCAAAGTTACTCCTCCATACCGTATAGGTAGGCATGCATGAGTACAAATAAACAGTACAGCATCCATGGCATGCTATACAGATACTGGTTCATAAGCTAACTCAGATACTCCTGTAGTTGCATGGGTAGGTGTAACTGCAGAGACAGACATATCCTCAGCTAACTTCACCTTCAGTGGAATATAAATTACAAAAGAATTCCTTGCGGACTATATTAAGGAGAAACACCTACAGTTAGCTAAGCCAGCCTTGCACCAACCACCTACCGTTTAGTAAAGCACTGTTGGAACAAACAACTCTAGGGAGAAAGAGGGTTAAATGAAAGAAATTAACTTTGGGAGAAGGGTCAAATGAGACTGAAAATGGCACTACAGCTGTGATGAGCCAGCTAGGCTCAACAGTGGCCATATTTTTCCTGTGCCATCACCAAAAGCCTGTTTCTACTGTAAGGTCTTCCACCTTTCCACAGAAAGGATGCAACTATTCATGTATTTATTTCTTTAACTGCTAATAAGTTTGAGAAGTAGCTTCTTCCTCAATATACCTCCAGCCCCTTTTCCAGATTCTGCTACATTATTCACTTACCAGCATCTAGCAGCTTTCTCATGCGCAAGTAGCTGATAGTCAGTCTCATAATGGATGCCTTGTCCAGGTGTGCGCTCACGGTGTGGGGCAGGGGCAGCTGATGAGCAAGCTCGTAGAATACTTCCGATTCCTTGCTCCTTCGGCACCGGGCTGCATCTCTTGACTTCTCTTTTCTGCGTTCCGAGCTAATCCTATGATAAACAAAGTTTGGAGTTAATATAGGAAACAGTTCTCCGTGCAAGTTAAATTTGAAACTAAGCTACCCAGTAGCCAATTAACCAGTTATCGAAGTTGAATAATTTAAAACCTCAGTTTAGAAGTGTAAATGTAATTCTGTGTATAGAGTTCTGCCATGGTTGGGCTCTGCCAGAACTAAATTCAAACCCACAGAGTCTTCCAACAAGATCAGTTCTTCAAACACACATCCACATACTCAGAACCATTCCTGAAGTGCTTATCTCGTACCTTGACTGCTGCCTCTCTAGCCTCCAAATCCTGTTTCCTTCCTCTTTCCTAACCCCTTAAGTCCATTCAAAATACTACAGCATAAGTTATTTCCAGCTTGAGTAGTATCGTGTATACTCTACCAAGTTCTTCCCTTTTTACTATCCTTACAAAGCCCACCTAACGGGTCAGATGAGCAAGGATATTGATTTAGCATGAGGTGTCCTGCTTTTCAAGTGATCCAAAAAGTCCCTTTCCCAGCTCTCTTTCTCTAGTATAGCCCCTTCCATAGTCTCCCCTATAGTGGAAAACTCCAGCTGTTAAGAGTTGCCTCATTCTCCTTCCATTGCCTCTGTTAGGCTCGCCTCCCCCAGGACACATGAAGTAAAGGACAGCTCACTAAGGGCAAGCACCGAAACAACTGAGACTCTCCATCAGTCGGTAACACGGATAATTCTCCCTTTTCCCAGTACCCACGCCGGTTCACGTTTGTCTCGTGCATCTGTCACGTGATTTTTGAACTAAGCATTTTGAGACAGGAGCTCCAAATTTTTCTTACATTTGAACAAGAACTCAATGCTGCTGTGGTCCCTGAGGATATTATGCCACTGCAGTTAAATGTGCTTTTATTTTAAAATGGACGATACAAAAGCATACGGTATTATTGTCCATTTTTCTTTGTATACACTTATGTCTTCTGAAGGCACCCTATCTTCATTTTGCATACACCTGAGATACAAAAGACAGTTGCACTAATCTGTAGGATCCCCTTTTTTCCATTGACTTACAGGAAAGTTGTAAGATAAACATATGCCTGTAAACACTGCTTTTATAATTCAGTTGCATGCCTTTTAATGTTATCATAAAGACATTAAGTGTCACTAGTTGAGAAAGACAGAAAATAAACCACTGCATTATTTACTGCCAACAGTTTAGGAATTACTTTTTTCAAATTTCACTAGACGTAAAAGTCATGTACTACCACTGCCAAATTCACATTGCTAAGTCTGCAGATCTGTGCAAAAGCACTTTTTAATTAGCACACATGTTCTGAGAGGTACCACAAATGATAGAGGAAAGCGATTCATGAGCTGATATTGCCTGGGAAATCATGAACCAGATTCAATGTAAGCAAATACATACCCAAAAGAACATGTTTTCAGTCCTTTACCTGATGTGCTACCCACAATAGCCAAAAACCTGCTTAGTTTGTGCAGAAACATGCAAGCAACAACACTATTAAGACTGACGTTGGAAACATGAACGCCTTGAAACACAAAAGAAGTTTAATAAGCTGTGATAAAGACACAGTAAGCCATCAGAATCTCTTCTACGATTACCTTCATTTTTTTCCAACTTCATGAAACTGCATGGCATCCCCATCCATCTCCAACCCCACCATCCTCTCCTCCTACCCCCTGCCACTGCCAGCAGAAGGAAGCACTAGAAGTTTGATTTTCAGAATTGTAAGTTTTATAAGAGCTAAGAATAGGATTATGTTTTCTCCTTTGGTGGCAAAATCAGGCTACTAGATCACAGAAATACTATTTCTATGTAATGAGAAACATTACTAAATCAACATAATAGTAATGGAGATCTTTGGAAAACTAACTTATGGGTATTACAGTTGTAAAAAATTCCAGACATACAATAGTTCTATTGGTTTCTGTGAATATAAGCTCATGTTCCTCAGAAAGGTAGCCTAAAATATCTGATAATATTTCCCATCTTGCAGATTTCTTCACATTCAATTTCCCCGTGACAACAGATGTTCCTGCTCTAGTCATGGATATCTTGGTCTGAGAAGCTTGAGGCTCCTGACACACAGGTATATCTGGAAACAGCCATTACAAGAAGTTTGACCTTTAACAATACTGAAAAAATATTTTAGCTATATAGCCTGATTGATTAAACATTTCTTACTGAAGATAGGCCTAAAGTACCTTTTCTCTTGGTGGAAAACTAAGGGTGGAGGTGAAAAAACATCTGGATTATCTTTGTCCTCTTTCTTGGACCACAGATTTCACTGACAAAGGTAACAAGTAATTATGCTGCCTTAGACAGATTCACCTTTATACCGCTGATTTTTCTTTGTGAGCTACTCATTCAAGATCCCTTCACCTGCAGAAAGTTCGTCCTACAATAGAAACTCAAGGGAGAATCACTGGAAGTAATTGGTTTCCATCTGCCTACATGCCTGCAGTTTTGTCACAGCTTCCTTTTCAGCTGCAGACACTTTTAAGTTAAAAACCCCATGCTTTAGCAATAATGCTGTGCACTTCAAGTCTACAAGTTTGTCAGGCTTGTGTGAATCAAAAAGGGCATGTACAGAAGGACAACGCAAGAGATGAAAATAGATGCTAACCTCACAAGTTGTGATTTCAGCCCCTTCCCTTGTATTTTCTTTCTGAAAGCCTAATGTTCTTGAAAGTATTTCGGCTCGTTTCTAGATTTTTGCCTGGTTTTAGCACGCTTAGCAGCAGACCTCAACATGAACGGTCAAAATTTCTCACAACCACTGAATTATTAATTAGCGACTGAAACACTGCTCAAATTGAGCTCATAGTGCTTCCGTTAAAAATTAATCCCGGAGTAGAGAATCAAGTGCTGCCTGCTGGAGCGCTGCCCGACTTCACGATGGGCAAAACTCAAGGAAAAGTGCAGTGTTGGTACCTACCAGTGCTGTTCGAGCAGCAGAGTCTCCTCTCCCTCTTACTAGGTATTTCCTTTCTAGAAAGGCTACTACTATAGATAGATACTTAAACTGTACAGCACAACAGTTTGCTATTTTTAGCTGCTGTTTAAAACTAAGCTGTAACCAATCTGAGTAAAACCCAGCAATTTAAATAGGAAGATTAACTACCAGCTTCAAAGAGCGTTTCTTTAATGGATCATATTAATAGGGAAAAGGTCTTTCACAAATGAGGTTTAATTACCAAGTGAAGTCAGAGTTGCCTCAACATGGGATGCCACCAAATAAAAAAAGCCAAAAAAAAAAATCCTTTACTGTTGCAACTACCCTTTGTTCCTTACAGTTGCATAAAGTAAATGAAAAAACACAATCAGCGTGTGTAGCTGCCCACAAATTTCTGTGTAGTCAATTAAATGATGTTGAATTCCTGTAAAGAAAGTTTATTTCCTAGGTGAGCTCTCTCTCAACTAGCAAAAAAAAAAAAAAAAAAAAAACAGGGAGCTCAAGGAAGAGGACTTTAAACAGCGAGATGTGAACTGCCACAAAATCACCCTAAATAAATCATATCATTCAAGAGAGATTTTCAGAACTGCCCATGTGTAAAACTCATGGTCTTCACAACAGAAATATCATTCTGTAGAGAAAACAGGAACCCGAGCTCCATTTAAAACAAACCCCAAACTTAAGAGCTGTATTGCAACCTTCTGCTATCAGTCTTGCACGAAAGAAAAACACCTAAAGACTCAGAAGAAAATCTCAGCTGAAGAGTGGATTATACGTGCAATGAAAATATCAGAAATGCCGGTGCTAGACAGGAAATTGCATGCATTTTCAGGTATGATGTTTCCTGCACAATTTCAGTGCCAGACATTAATTTCCATTTTGTATTTCTGCCACCAGAATACAGAAGCAGAGAGTAATCCAAAGCAGGTTACGCGTCATAGCTCACAGAAAGCAGTGTTTCACTGACAGTTTTAAACCCAATACTAGGCACTTTCTATAGGTAAGAGATGTTTACATGCAATAGCTGAATAAACATCTGAGTTCCAAAAGATACTGGAGTTAGAGACCCAGAGCAAAAAGGTTATTTCCCCACCAGGATTCACTGCAGCTGAACCGAGAGCTCGGCTGAAGGATATTACCCAGGCTCCCACTCACTGCCTCAAATCGAAAAGGCTTTAAAATACAGCAAGGTGAATATAAACAAAGTTTTACAGCAAGCAAGAATTGGCCCAACAGCCTTCAGAACAAAGCATACTAGCAGCAATCCCATGCACACCAGTTACAGATGTTAACACTGCCTCTCTACTCAAATGTGCAACTCCTGTCATTATGGTCATATGAACCATTTGGGCCAGAGCATCTCTCAAACAATATATTGTTCCCCATACCATCCCAAAGACCTCTCTGCTCACCACTGCATATTTCTACAAGTGATTCCCCAATTGTCTAAATACAGCCCACAGTTTTCATCTCCTTGAGTGTAAAACTAATCAATCGCCACATTTAAAGCTGACTTGTTCCTGCTTATTTACCACCAGCAAGTAAGAACAAAAACAACCCTGGAAAATACCATCAGTAACTGATAAATTTCAATTAAAAATAACTAATAATGGTCAATGGACAGATCTTAAAACATGTAGCATGTAAACTTTGTCTCCTTCTAGCTTTTTAAATCACCACCCAGTGTTAAGGAAAATTTTACACTGTGTACACTATTACATTAACACAAGAAATCAGGCGTTTTCCTGTATGTTGCTTTACTGCTGTTACCTATTTTCTAGCCGTTCTCCCATTCTAACGTACTGTTTCTCTAATCAGGTAGATTTAGCCCTATAGGTGTTTTCAATTCCCATGTAAAATAGTTATTGTGCATGTATTTATTAATCCAGGCTCATCTTTCTTGATCCAGGTTTTGAGAACACTCTAAAAAAAAATTATAAGCATCTTCTGATAGCAATTCACATTTTTCTCTTTAGAATTGTTTTCTACAATCAAGTGGCTTTATTTCTCACGGTATCTGTTCTTAAACAGTTTCATAGAAGTATACCATGTAGAAACAATATAATCCAAATTAATAATGTGCCTTAAATCTGGTAACATCTCATTATTGAACTTTAACTAGTTTTCAGTTCTGCCATTAATTCCCATTGTTTGCCAGTGTGAGATTCACACTCGATACTTCAATGTTAGACACAACCTCCCCTCAGACTGTAAAACTAGTATAGGAAATACCTGGCTTAGAAATAGAGTCTCAAAGACTATAGCTACTATAAACACAGCTTCAATTTTTCTTCATTACGCAAAAAAAAGATGCAGCTATTACAATACAATAATACATTAACAGTATATGTCATCATGATGGATTGGGACTCAGAAAGCAGTCCTGTAAGTGGCCTCGTATTTAGCTTTTAAGGTTGAACTCATTCCTGCGCTTCGTACAAAACTTGGTCGCCTTTTCATGCCTAGCCTAAACCAGGTATTTCTGCCAGCACAGCTGTATGGGACAGAGGTGCAACTCCCAGTTTGCAGCCATACTCCAGCAGAACACCCTAACGCTGGTATCATTACACCAGCGTAACTAGCTGTGTTCATGTGGACCACCTGAAGAGCTCAACCCCAGGCACGTCCATGCCGACCGCTCTCACCTACAGCACAATAGCACACCAAGAAAACACCAACCAGACACAAGCTCACTTAAAAGGCGCAGACTGCCCAAGAGTGTGTTACGACAGAGCTCTACTCTTTTGACTGTGCTGAATATGCAGCCATTCATTTTTCTTCACTGTTTGTTAGATCTTTATTTTGTCCAGAGCTGCTAGCTACAATACTTACTAAATTATTCTTCCATGGAAAGAAGTCCCAGGCAAGCCCAGCGCTTAGCACAGAGAAACTAAACCAGTGTAACTCAACTTCCCTGAAGACAATTTCATATGAAAAATGTGTTTATAATTTAAGAGAACACTGCTCAAATCCAGTTATTTAAATATATGGTGAGCTAAGGATGCAAGTATTCTTCCAAAGAAAAACAAAACCAAAACAACCCACCCAAAAGCCCCTCATCTTCCACCTGGCATAGATGGAGAACATGCCAGTTAGCCCCCTTATCCCCTTAAAAATACTATTTAATTGAAGTTGATCAGCTTCAACTATGGGCAACAGAGCTGTAGTGTTAACACTCTCAAGTCTTGAGACAGACCCGCACAAACATCACCTAGAGTCGCAGGCAGCCCGGAAAGCCCCGTTCCCTCTCGCCTCCCAGCCCAGCAGTAACATACTTGTCCGGCCTCACCAGCAGCCGAGATGCAGCAGCCCAGACTGTTCATCGCTCAGCACACAAACAATAAAATAGGTTACAGGTAGGGGCAAGTGGGTCTGCTACAGCCGGTCTTGCGAGGAAGCCCCAATCTTTGCCGTTTAAAGATGAGAAAACCCAGGCAATGTGGTGGGGAGGAAAGGGGCCAGAGCGCCAGCTTCATCTCGTGTGCCCGCTTACAGGGCTACTCGTTTCTGATACCAAAACACTCCTCCCAATGGTGGGGGAAAAGACTTTTCAGACTGCGCTCGCAAACACTTATTGCAAAGTCTGAATTTTCAGTTCAATAGGCAGGCTTTCCAGGAACTGTAATATATTTACAAATTCTCCATCTATTTTACTTTTTCCAAATTGGTTAGGAGGGGTCCTCCTTCCTTCTATATCTGCATTACAGAACTAGTGCAATCTCTCAGCTACCAGTTCACAATGAACTCGGGGTTACAGCTTTGCCTCTTCTTGCTTTGACATGATTTTCTTTAAGTATTATTGCTTTTGCCACTATGGCCAATTTTATTTACCAATTCTCCTTATCTTATAGTCTGTGTAGAGAGTTCTTGTGAGGAAAATACCAAACAAACAAAAAACCTCACACCCAAATCTCATGTGTAATCACAAGCATGTGATTTTCTAGAAGAAAGTCTTGCTCATTATGAATTAATGAGCATTACAGCCCAGTAATCCAACTCAGGAAAAGAAATCAGAAATTCCTTACATACAGTAAGGAAGGCTTAAAAGAGATTTAACTGCAGAAACTAGCATAATATTCAAGCAGAGACAACACCTCTGTATGTAAACTATTAAAATTAATTCCTTTGTATATTACCTTCTAACATAGCAATTTAAACCATTTTCTTTACATGAGGGTAGTTACAGGCATTTACCATAACTTGACTACCACCAAAAAAACCCTAACTGAAAAGACCCTGACAAAGTAAGAGAGCAAGCAGGCAGTTCAGACTGAATTAGCTACAGCAGCACAAACAATCTGAATGAACACTGAAACCCACTGCCGTTTGCAAAATGATAGTGGGGAGAGGCAGCGAGAAGAGAGTCCACTGAGCTACGCATTAACTTACAAGGTAAAGTCGAGACCATGAAGTCTATCTAAGCAGCCATTTTACAGACAGGTAAATTATGGTACATAAGAGCCGGCAGCAGAGCCTGAAACTCCTGAAGCCAGCATAGGACCACACTGCCAAGATTATCCGTCACTTGGATTTGGCCTTGAACTGACCTGAAACCCCAACTACCTCCCCGCTTAGAAAGTGTAAGAAGGTAAAAGCTTCCAAAATTAGTGTTTCTAATTCAGAACATGGTGAAGTGATTCTGCTGTGTCTTACTACACAATGTAACCCACTGATATTTTACCTTTGCATAGTAATTTACTGTTTTAAAATGACCACATGGCACACAGTGGTTGTTTGTAAGAAAATTCTAAATTTTTTCAACTAGGTTATTTGGCTTTTTCCTAGAATACAGCATTATTTTTTTTTTTCTTTTAATTAGCTGTGTTCTGCCCTTCAGGATGAAAGAGACATGGTAGTTAAATTGCGTTTATTATTACAGAAAAACCACAGCTATTCAAAAGAGATATCTGGACATGGGCTTGACAGAACTAGCCACTAAGTGCTCCCCTCCCTTCAACCTCCTGCTTTTGCTTCTACCAAGCTCCCAAAAAAGATGCCAAACATATCCCCGAGATATCTGTCAGGCTCTCAGTTAACAATGTTTTAGCTACAAACTGATCTATCTTCAGACAGATGCAGACTCTTGATAAAGTAACTAATTTTAGTCTAAATCATGGCTTTAAAATATATAATTTATTTTATGTCATTGCATTCAGGTTTTCCAGACTGGAGGCCGGACATTTTCCCTCACTGCTTCCATCCAAGTTCTCATCCCTTCACCTCACATTCCTCAAGTGCTTTCACTTAACAGGGTATTTAGTGATCAAAGGTTTTAAGAACTAAAAAAAGAACCAGAAGTAAGAGATATAGAATTTTAATTTTGTATATGAATAAAGAACAAACAGATCCACTAAGCAGTGAAGAAAAATGCTTACAACAATAGCTAGCACAAAAAGCCTGCAGCAATGTCAGCTCAACATCCAGTAGATTCAATAGGGTGCAAGGAAAAAGTCCCTTCTGAAGGTCTGAGCACCAAATACTCCCGTCCCCAGCTAAACCATGCAGAGCTTCTCATTTCTTCAGCTTAGCTAGTAGAGGCTGCAGCCTTTATATTTGATATGGATTACTTCAAGACTTCTGTTCCTTGGAGCATATTCCCATCTCTTCCAATGGATGTGAGCAGGGGGCAAACGTAAGGAGGTAAGCCTCTAGTAACTTCCTTGCTAGCCTAATAGTCCATTTACTATTCTCACTTGTGAGCAGCATGAAATAACTTCACAAAAACGGGAGCCTTGACCTCAAATTCTTTTGCTTCTTGAAATGCAAGAATTTTCATAAAGTAACACCAATCTGGTTTTGGTTTAGGATTGACAGTGAAACGACTCATTCTGGTAAACAAAATGGGTCATCTTTTTCAGGTAACACTTCCAGGATTATTAAAAATTGAGTTTAAAAGGTTATTAAATAAGTTACTTGGTAAAATCTTCCACTGTTGTAAATATAATAGCACAGTTCAGTGCTGCTGATTCAGGTTCCTCAATTCTTCACTTGAACTTCAGGCTCTATTTTTATGTAGTGAGTTACAAGATCTGTTGTAACATTTTTCCTCAAAATGCTTAACAAGCATTCATTCACACCACACCAAATTAAACAGAAGCTGCAGTGTCTCTCAACACACACAAAGTTTATTATGTATTGGATATCTTTAAGGAACGACTAATGGATCATCTTGAAGCACCAGTTCTTCAGCGTCAGCAGAGCCATTTCAAATGTCTTGCTACTAAAATATCTCAGCGTTTTAAAAGGCTACGTTTCTGTACAAGTCCCAGGATTATCAGGCTTCAACAGAAAGAAATGACAGATTATGCACACGATGAAACTCCTCTTTATCAATGCACTTACTCTGAGATCTTGGACCAAACCCCCAGGCTGGTATGAACAGGCATAGCTTCAACTGAGGCTATGGCTCCACATCAAAGAACCCTAGTGTTCATCACCTACATAAACTGTATTTAAAAAAATATATATGCTGGCATGTATTCACTTGATTTCATATTTCTAATAATTTCAGAACTTAATTTTCATAGATACTTTTATTCTAAACTAAATAGCAGAGATCTCGGTAGAGGAAAACTTTAATATTAAGCCTTCGTATCCAATGGTAATTTGGAAACCTGTATCTTTCCTGAATTTTCAGTCATTAGTTAAAGTAAAAAGGCTCACCTTCTCTCCTGGGCCATTTTTGTAGTTCTCAATGTCATAAAACCCCCAAGTGTCTCCCATTTCAGAGCAGTACTCAGTGGAAAACTCAGATTCTCCTGCATGCTCTTCCGCCTGCTCTAATACAAAGGAGATTTCTCAAGAGAGATTCAAAATGCTCAAACTTTCTCAAATTCAAAAGAGAAAGGGCTGTTATAACATGAAAAGATGATTAAGGTCCAAGTTCTTTCCATGCATTACCTAGGTGGTTTTTTTGAGGCATGTAAACACCTGCCTATATAACTGTGTATGTGAAGATAAAAGGAGCATTTGAGCTGATGACTTGTAATCTGGAACATTCCTTCCTTTTGGACATCAGCTTGCTAGAAACGGGTTACTGCGCCTTCTAGCTAAGGTTCTTGCAAGATTTGTTTTTGTTTTGAAGCTGTTTGTTTTTTAAAGAACGCATCTTGTAATCGGATCGGTATTTGCATCTCCTTGAAAGAGCAGTATCATCAGGAAAATCTAGATGCTCTCGTATACCACCACTGAGCCACGCGGTACTTCCCTCCTGGGTCTACTTAATGTATACTCTACAATCATATAACAATTATTTTGTTGGCATATCATAATACCAAGCTCTTCAAGAATAAATTGAGATAATACTGCCGAATTCTCTTCTGCAGTACAAAAAAAATGAATACTCAAAGATCACCAGTTTCTGTCATTCAATGTCCCCTTTAATACCAAAAATCTCACGTAAGCCTACTTGAAATCCAGCCCTCTAACATAAATTGGTGCAATATTACTATCGAACAACATGAACACACTCATGAATTCAATCCATTGTGTTACATAGGCTCAGCAAGAGTCTTCAAGGCTTTCAGGTCAGAAGCACACCAAAGTGAACATGCGCACTCTTAAGAACCTCGGAAGGGTTTGGGCTTACACCACAACACTGCTGACATTTGCTCGTGTTATTAATATTTATTGACTGGGTTTTTTTCCACCTCATCAGCAATCAGAGTCCTGGAAACAGTCTTAAAAACTCCACGCATTATAGTTCAAGGATAGGGAGGAACAAAGGTCTACGGTTGCTTTCACAACATGCAGAGGAGGAAGCAAGCACCTCTAAGTAAATGCATGCTGTTACATTGCTGACTGAAGTCTTACACATGATAGCAAGATGGTCTTCTCTGGCCTCTCTTCTGGTGGCAGTAGAAACACAGCATGCAACTATGCTTCTCTGCTTCTTGAGGCTTACAAAGGACATACTTTAGCATGATCTTAGCCTAACCTAAATAAGCCCTTGATGGACATTTCTGAGAAGAAAGAAACCAATCAGAAAATGGGGATGGCAATTAAATGAGGGAAATAAATGGATTGTGCACTTCACATCTCCACCCGTAAACCAATAGTTGACTTAATTGCCAGACTTAAGTTGCTGATAACAGTATGCAGCTACATTTGTTCCCTCCTCCCAAAAATGGTCCAGGATGTGCCTTCAGAGACACCAGAAAGGAAGAGCATTTCTACAGAAGGCAGAGTTGCTAAAAAAGCTTGAAAGTACTTGAAATAAAAACCTCTTATCATCCCATCACCCTGTTACAGACCACCTGACAACCTGGACCATCTGATCACATCTACGCTAGACCACTCTGCTAAGCACGGACCGGTTGTTGGTATTTCAAGCATGCCAACCAAGAGACCCAGACTGCAGACTGGAGACACTATGTTTTAAAAAGGCAAAGCAAGCATGACTAAACAACAGCTATTCTTCCCTGCTTTTCAGTGCCTTGATAACAAGGAGGAAGGGCGGTAGCACTATGCTGGTGCCTTCACCTTTAGCGGGCACCAGAAAGTAATTTCTGATCACTTTTATTGAAGGAATTCAAAACTGTTTCATGTTTGAGGAAATGGCAAAGAACAGACAACACAGGCACTACCACCCGGTAAGCCCTATGGCAAGGCAAACAATCCAGAAAAATCCAGAAAGCAGTAAAAACACCATTCTAAGCCAGAAACCACTCTGCCCTCCCCGTACCTGTGGGGAGACTCTACAGGAGATTTACTGAAAGATTTCTCCTCTTCTTACAACACAGAGAGGTACACTTAGAGTACATACAAAAGGTTTTTGTATTCACTTTCGACTCTAGTAATGGTGGCTCAGTTCCACCAGCGTTGAAAGAAGTTAACAGACAAAAAGCAATGGCACGTACAATCCTAAAGACCTCACACAGGTTTAAAAAACCAGCAGTAGCCACTGCCCCTCAGAGCCAGCGGCACAGGACCCAGGCTTCTCGAACAGATTTTGGAGCTGGACCTCAGCGGCAGAGATCCAGCAGCAAAACCCGGGTCTTTCAAATCATCCCCTTAGACACTAGATGTTAAGTTTCAAGTCCCAACTCTGAGAAACTGAAAAGACGAAGTTTTTTTTCTGCAAGGCACTCAAGTCAAGATGTTAAATTCCACTGTTCTATACCATCTTAAGACTCAGAATGAGCACTCAAGAAATCACTTTCAATCCTTCCGCTTCTCATTTGTATTTAGCACCCATACCATTAAAATATATATATTTTATGCTACAAGTAAGGACTTAAAACAACCCAAGATTCATTTTTCTAGTGTATCTACCAGCTGCAAGCCACTACCAAAGTAACCAGTAACACTAAATGCCTCATTTACTTAAAATGGTGCAAGAATTACTCTGCTAATAGTGAACTGTCACACCACAGACCTGGGGAAAAACTTTTCATAGCATCAGCCATCCGCGCACTAGAGTTTGTTAAAAGAATATTGAGAAAAATTAGCATACTTCTCAACAAAAGCCTTAAATTTGAATCAAGTGAGTCAATAAGCAAACAAAGCTCCCAACAATACTTTGGGAGTTTTACCCATTCCATGCACTGAGACAAACTCACTCCTTGTAGCACATGGGGGAGAACCCAGGAGCACGTGAAAGTGATACAACTACTGAAGAATAGCTAAAACCCAAATAACTCAATACCTGATCATGTTGCTGATACTTGGTTTCTTACGGAATCTTGACCCCTGTATGTACATGAGAAGCTTGGGACTACATCAAAGAATGGATTCAACAAACCAGTAAATGAATCCACACTTCCAGTTACTATTATGACTAAATTTCACTTATATAAGACTGAGACACATACTTGGTCAAATTCCATAATTTCTGCATCTCACAGCACATAATTAAGCAAACAACAAGCTTCACTTTAACTATCAAGACCTAAACACTATCCAAATACAAGCACAGGGAGAGACAAGGAATAAAAGCACCTTCACACATGCCAAAATTGAGGTGTACTATATATACGATCAGCCAAAGTTCTATCATCAAAGAATGGGACTAGAAGGTCTTCTCCCTTAAAGGTATTCTGAACATGGACACCGTCAAACCTAAACCCTTCTAAAACAACCCAGGTTCTGGAGAAATGCTTGAGATTTTCATTAAGTTCTCTGGTGAGCTCATATCCTTCCTTTTTTCTTAGCAATCTTTGCTCAACTGCACATTCACAGCCCCCAGGATGAGCGTACCACAGATACAGCTTTATGTTTTCGATTAAAACCCTACAAGAGAAGTAATCTGAATATTCCTTACCGTTTTATAAGAAACATTCCCAACTTTGAACTCTGTCTACAGGAAACAGAAAACAACAAATTCTCTTTCTTAAGCCCTGCCTTTAGGAAGGAAGGATAAGCTTTGCATACTGATTCTTACATTCTGAAGAAAGCAGATTACATCCAGGATAAGGAAATTGCAAAAAAAGTACCCAAGTGAAGCTGAATGGTAAGTAAAAAATAACAAATGCTCGGGGGGGGGGGGGGGGGGGGGGGGGGGGGGGGGGGGGGGGGGGGGAACCACCACCCAAAACAAAAACCAGCAACAGAGAACAACTGAAGTCTCAAACCCGCTTTCTAGACCTGCCACTAAATTAGGGCAGCAGAGCAAAGCACAAAATAATCATTTCTGTTGCAACATTTTCTCCCAGGCTTCTTAATAGCCATTAGCTTTGAGTAGAAAAAACAAAGGTTACAGAATCGGTGCCACCCCCAGGTGCCCCCCTGTACAGACTTCATTAGACTAAAAGCTGCTTCTCCCCCATGCCACCCCCTGCACCGCCGTAACTCCAAACTATCACCGAGATGATACTGTCCTAGAGGTGAAGCACTCCCTGTTCACAAGCCCAGTGCTCCCAGCTCAGCACAAAGCTCACCATCCATTTTAAAAGCCAGCCAGTCTCCTTTCCAACACAACTTACACGCTTTAATACTTATTGCGTTTAACCTACTCAAATGACCCCTTGGTACGAGAGCAGAGAAAATCCATCTCAAAAAAACAAAAAAAAGGTATCGATATCAATATAAACAAACGGCATCTTATGCAGATGGCGATTATGGCAATTAATCCCTCCACAAAGCACGCCCGTGGAGCACCAACGCAGAAATCTGGTCACCCAAATACTCAAACTCCCTAACTTCACCATATAACAAAGGCTTTTAAGGCTTTTATTTCCCCCTCCTAATTTGAGGTAACAATCCTTGGTGAATTATTCATACTCCTCAACTCACATTGTCCGGCCGCCATCCTTCCGCTCCCCCCCCCCCGCCGTGGGTTTTTGGTTGTTTTTTTTTTTAAGCTTAATATTTCCAGATTCCAAAACGGCCCTTTTCTGCACAAAACCAGACCACGACAGGCTCGGTGGCCGCGTGGAATAAAGCGCAATTAATTCCTACCCACTCATTTTCAGAAGCAAAGGCAGCCCCCCGGGTCGCTCCCCGCGAGCGGCCGTGCAGGGCGCACCCCGGCACCGCCGCAGCTCGGCCGAAGCCAGGCGCTTCCCCCCCCCGCCCTCCCCTCACCGACCTCCGCGGACACCCCTCGGCCCCGCCGCCAGCCCCTCGCCCGGCCCGGTTGTCTCGCTTTCGGCGCGCAGGCCTCCCGGGCGCAACGGCTGAGGGCGCGGGGAGCGGAGCGGGGCCCACGCGCGCCCCACGGCCGCGCGGGGAGAAAACACGCCGCGCGCTCCCACCCGCGGGCCCGAGCGCCGCGCCACGCCACGCCACGCCAGGCCGACGGGACAGCTCCCGCCGCGGGAGAGGCGCCGCACCACAGGGAGCCCCCCCCGCCCCGGCGGCGGAGCCCCGGCCCGCTCCCCCCGCCGACAAAATGGCGACGTGGACGGCGGGGAGGAGGAGGAGGAATGAAAGAGCGAAGCGCTCCGCGGGCTGGGGGAGCGCGCGGAGGGAAGGGGGGAACGGAGGACGGGGAGGGGGCGGCGGTAACAAAGCGGGGGGCGGCGGGGTGCCCGGGGGACGGCGCCGGCAGCACCGAGCGGGGTTGGGGGGGGGGGGGAGGCGGCCCCCGGGCCGGGCGGCGAGCGGGGGGCGGGCAGCACGCTGCCGGCGCGGGCCGAGCCCCGGCACCGCGGGCGGGCAGCTCGGGAGGCCGCGGCGTCGGCCGGCGGTACCTCTTCTTGTCGGTGACGCCGCCGGGGCTCTCCATGGCGGCGGGCTGGCTTCTCCTCCCGCCGGCTCCCTGGATGCGAGGCGGGCGGCTCCAATGGCCGCCACGGGGGCGCGGGGAGATGGCGGCGCGGCCGGGTAAGGGGCCGGGTCTGGGGCCGCGCGGGCTCAGAGCATCGGGGCAGGCTGCGGGGAGGTGCGGGCGGCGAAGGGCGCAGCGGCGGCGGTGGGCGGCGCGGGGCTGGGCGCGGAGGAGGAGGCGGGGGCGGGCGCGGCCGGCCCGGGCCCCGCGCTGCGCCAGTGAGGAGCGGCGGCGCGGCCCGGCCCCTCGGCCGGCGGGGTCAGCTGAGCGCTCAGCTGGGAGGGGGCCGGCGCCTCACGTGTGGCGCTGTGTGCGGGGCGGGACCGCCGCCACCCTGCCCTGGCGGGCTCCCGGCACGGACCCCGGGCCCGGGCACCCTCCGCACCCCGGTGAGCGGCCGGTAGCGGGGAGCTCGCCCGAGCCAGGGTCCCCTGGTTTCACGCCAAGCACCGCCGGTGCGGATCGTTAAAAAAAATCGCCAAAAAATGAGACCGCCGGCCCCGAGAGCCCGCCGGCACGGCTGCACGTTTATGGGCATGTCGCCTTTGGGTTTTGGTTTGGGTTGGGTTTGGTTTTTTTTTTGCACAGAACTTTTTTTTAATGCTTGACTCCTCTCCCTTTCCCAAAGGTTCCGTAGTCCTAAAACCAGGACATTTCCAGTTAAAGAGTTCAAAACCTCATATTAATTAAAGGGGATAGCCAACTACATCGCCGGGTGGGCCAGAAGGATAACACACAGATAATTAAGCACATTTCGAGCAAGTTTTGCACCTTCAAAAACCCCGACACCCGCGCCCCCTCTGCCTTCCCTCCCACCCAGGCAGGCCCGAACCCCGCCGGCCAAGCACCGGTTCAGGCTGGCGGGACGCGGGATCTCCGCCCGCAGCATCGCTGTCTCCTCCGGGGCGCGGGGGGGAGCGTCCCGGTCCCTTGCTGTGCCCCGCGGGGGGGGGGGGGGGGGGGAGCTGGCGGCGCTAGGACCAGCGCGGCCCCGCGGCGGCTTTGCCCCGCGCTGCCCCTGCTCCACCCGCGGCCGCCGGGGGGCGCCAAAGAGCAGCCGCCCGGCGGGGGCGGGTGGGCCGCGGGCCCGCTCCCCTCACGGCGCGGCCGAGGGCGGCGGGGCCGGGCCTCGTCCGACAGCCCCCGAGACCCCCTGCAAGGGCGGCGCTGGCCACCGCTCGCCTAAGGGCCCTGGGGGTCTCCTGCAAACCTTGGCTGGCCCTGGAGGCTCCTCACGAGTGGCTGTACAGGGGACAGTGCCTGTGCCGGCCCAGGCCTTACCGGGAGGCCTGGCATTGACACGGCTAACGCAGATGCTCACGAGTGGCCCCTCGGATCGGGAGCCAGGCCACAGCTATGGGGGCATGGAGAGAGGAAAACTGGGGGCAGAGCCCACGCATTTAAAATTAAAGGCTCCACAATGGCCTTAGCTATGTACCCTTAGTCATATGTGCCTAAGCGCAGTGGGGAGGCAGGAAAGGCGCAGCTCCAGGTGGAAGGACTCCACAGAGCTCAGAGGTTCCTTTACGTCTTGTAGGCTTCCTCCAGCAAGGACTTTAAGTGATCATATGGAGCTGAACCTTATGAGACTACTCAGTTTGCAGCTCAGAGGTAATGATACCTTTAAAAAAAGCAGCTTTGACAGTCACAAGTAACATCCTTGCACTGCTGTGTGCCCATGTGATGTTGTAAGAAACACCTGCAGGGCAAAGTGATGTTGTTTCAGTACTGCACCTTCCTAACACTTCTGCGGTGGGTTCCGAACTTCCAGGTAATGAGCAGTTGTTTTTGCATACAACCGTGGGTGTTTTGTGTTGGTTTTTTTTAAATTTCTTTTGAAGAAAAAGCAGTGACCGTGACATTTAATAGAAATCACGAGGAGTTTCTGTATGAAATGAATTGCTTTTGCCCGCAGCAGTCAGATACACAGAAGAGGCACAGGTGCTATAGACTCCTTTTATTCCTTTAAGGTTTCTCATCCAAATGCTGACAAAGCCCAGCTTTACTTAGCTTATGAGATGTGACAACGTGATAGCCCATGGCAGTGTGGCTGTGGACTACTGATACTTCTGTTGTTCTGTGCTCACTGGAGCCTCGAGAAGAGAAATAATCAAAGCAAGACTCAAACTCAGGTCTCTTGCATAAGTACCAAGAAGCCCCACACAAGAGCTTACGGACAACTTCATCTTTAAAATGAGGTATAGGCAGTTTAAACGTAGGAAGAAATTCACTCGTGCATGGCTGCCGTGCGCTATTTTAGTACAGTCACAGAGTCACCATAACAGCCCCTAAGGAATTTCCCCGGTGAAATGGGGGGGATCTCCTGGCAGGTGCAGAAATGACATACCCAGCTCAGTGCCACCTTCCCCATCAGAGCCCCTGCCATGGGGGACGCATCGGGGGAGTTTCAGTAGGGTGCTACCAGATGTACTTCCCGTGCCTTAGAGGAGGCTGGTGCAACTCGGAGCAGCCATTGCAGCTGTGTGCAGTGTGAGGATGAAGTGGTTCCTGGTGAGCCCGCCACACTCAGAAGTGAAAGTCTCTTTTGCACTTCAACTGCAATCTTGGTACTCACGCTCCCTTCAAAGACCAAGGAGCACCGATGCGGTCCAGACTGGGGACTGCCTAGCTGTAATGCTACAGAACCCAGCTTATCCTACCCAGTAAGCTCTTATTTTCAGTCCTACAGCTGTCACTCCTTTGAATGACAATTTTGGTGCCAATAAGCATGGATGTCTTAGGATCCACTCGTGCACCTTTATTACCATTATCCAAACGCACATAGTGTGCAATACATCGAAAGGGTTCCTCGTTGAGTATTCTCACGCTAGGTTCTGATCATTTTAAATCATTCAGGCACAAAGGCTTGAGATGTGTTAGCAATCCCCGAGTAAAAGACACTGCAGAAAAATCCCAGTCTACAAATTACTAACACTGCTCAAGCTGATTGTTCAAAGATGTCAGACTTCCCAGCATGAACTGGCTGAGGAGCTGTGAGTAAGTGTTGTGGTCTCCTTACTAGACACATTTCTTTCATGCCAAACATGCTTACCCCAAGCTCATAATAGAGAACACTGCTTCAAAAACCAACTGTGTTTCAGGAGGATGTTAGTGGAAACTTGTTCTGCAATTAAGCATTTCATACCAGAGAGCTCTAGAGAGATGTTCAGCAAACACTCTCCCCCACACATCCTCCCCTTACTAAACTTTTGCGTCACTCCCCTGAAATTCTGCATACACATTTTCTTTCCCGCTTTGCCAGTGGCTGATAACAGAAACTTATTACAGTATATAATGCCTTAGTCACTTTTCTTGACCTTTATTGCTGTGCTAAGTTCATACTCCAACTTACGTTACGAGAACTTCCTGAATAAAATAGTGTTTGCATATGACTAATTAGGGCAAATGCACAAGCTGATGAGTCAGCAAACGGCTTGGTGAGGACAGCGGCAGGGATTCACAGCAGAACAAATCAATGTGAAGATGTGAGATATGCTCCTGCCTGGGGCTTCAGATCTGTCTGCGGATGGGTTAGATCTCACCGTGATGGGCTCTGTATGCATTAACTCTCAGGACCCAAATGCATCCCCATCAATAACGATTGGCAAAACTTCTGCTGACTTCAGTGGGAGGAAGATCAGGGGCTTAATTGTCTCGGGCATCTTCCCTCTGAAGAACACTTACCATTTCTGAGCATGGACTTAGCAGGTGGAGGGTGTTAAAGAGCAGTAAGGACTCCCTCCATTTGTCTCGCTTGAGTTGGCAGCTCACATCACGTGGGATGTTGCTGTAACAACCCACCCACAGCACTGGCTTTCCTGGGCTTTTGCTTTGTAGTACAGCCCCTTACATTTAGGGAATTAATACTCATTGATTCAATAAATAAGCATGGTGCTATAATGAAGGGTACATACTAGTCTATCAATATTTGGCCACAAAACCTGCCTTACCCACAGCACCCCTGTGGGAGTGTTTACTTGAAAGAGAAGTGCCGCAAGGTCTCTAACGCTGTGCAGACCTGTGGCTCTGCTACACAGGCTGCCAACGATCTAATACTTGTTACTACAACTTACTATGCTTAACAATGCAAGAACCTGAGATTTCTAGTAGTCAACTTATTTCACAATAGAGAGGCGAATTGAAATTTGAATCAAATTCAAACCAAAACATTGGTAGTGAAAGCCTAATGCTGCTGTTTCTCAAATATGAAATATTGTCTGAAACAGGGTACGTGATGGGAGACACAATCTCTCTTTGGCAGCTGTTCTTTCCTCTGGTCTTTTTTAACCTTAGCACTTCTCCTCTCCTTCTTGTGCCAGAATCTTACTTATTTTTCTTTTTTGCATTTGCACAATCCACATTTTTTAAACTACGACCATCTCTTAAAGCCTGCTTGACTCAGTGCACATTTAGACATTTGGAAATACTCTCTTGACTGTGATTTCTACACAGAGATGTATACCAATGTGGGTAACAAATTCTGCAGTATAATAAAAGCACTATGTCCAATTCAGTGTAATTAGTTTTGGGGGAAGGATTTTCTACCCATGAAAGGAATTTACCAGATGAAAGCATAAGGCAAACAGGCGCTCAGCAGGCTACGCTGTACAGTTTCACCAGTCGGCTGCACCCTGCCAAACCCAGGCCACTCCTGAGTAGATATTGGCAATTGAACGGTGGTTTTCCTGATGTGGACAAAAAGCAGGATGGAATTTTAAAAATGTCCTTACAGAAAAGATGGGTTTGTGGTCAAAGCCCTGAACGAAGACTCGGGGAGCCAAGGTTTGGTTCAAGGCTTCCTGTTGGACGCTACACAAATCACTTAGAGAACGACTTTCGGATTTCAGTGCTGCAATCCTTTGCCACAGTGCTGAGTGGAGGAGTTCACTGCGTGCCGGGCGTGGAGTCTGGCTCCCCATGCAGTGCACCGGGAGATCTGGGGACCTGAGCAGGAGCCTCAGAAACCAACTGAGGAGGGAGCGACTGAGATTAACCACAATGGAAACACTGAAAAAAAGGAGTGCTGCTTGGACCCGTGGCCTTGCCAAAGCCAGGTCCAGTTTTTGGCCTTCAAGATATTTCTCTGTGCTCAGGATCCTCAGCTGGTAACTCTGCCCTGCAGCTAGGCACAGTGATGGGACTCGGAAAGAGTAGCCAAAGTCTGTGGGGTAAAGTGCTCTCTTGGAGGTGAGAGGTGCTTGTTCAACCTCTGTCCTCTCCAGCTCAGACCAAGGTTTGGCACCCAGCTGCGCAAAGCTTCATTTCTTCTCTCCTCCAGGAGCTCTTTCACTTTAGCCCCTTAACTGCTGTTTACAGAGAGACACTTGGGGCCATGAGGGAGCTGGGTTTAAATCCTCTCTCCAAAGCAGGCAGAAGAGAGATCTGGGCACAGGTTTGCCCCACTCGGCGTTTGGAGGGTGCAGGAGTGCCTAAACGACGGTTTGGTGCTCCTCGGCTCGGTCCTGCGTACTGTTGAGCATACCAAGCGCTGTTTTGATGGCCATCGGTCTTACTGTGTTAAGATGGAGACACAAACACTTCCTTTTCCTCCCCCTTGCCTCTGCTCACACGCTCCCAGCACCACTTTCTCGTGAGGCCGCAGTGACCAGCGCAGCACGGTCTGTCGTCACACCAGTAAGCAGGCCACCGGCTGAGTTTGCTTGTGACCAACAAAGCGTTTTTAACCTACATCTCTGGAGCCTGCAAGACACTCCCAATATGCCAATCAGCCCGTAACACCTCATACCTACCAGGCTAGTTTTACTTTCTTCTTTGCCCAGCTTCCCTTTTGAAGGTACTATAAACACAAGTGAAATGCTTTGAGGACACGTAAAGGAAACCAGATGAGCAGTCAGCAGATGCAGCATGAACTGTGCGACAGTCTTTGCATAAGTTATAACCTACAGCAGAGGGAAAATGCGTTTCTCAGGAGATGTGGTTTCAATTTTGTGCAGATTTCTGACTCCTACAGCTAGTTATGATCCACAGGAACGTTCTGAAAGAGGTTTCTTTTTCCTTTTTTTTGATCCTTTTCATCCCTTCCACCAAGCCCTTTGTTATTTTACAGCCTGGACCGCAAGTTTCTCACACGGAGCAAGAAAGATTCAGAAATATATCGAAAGATGAAATTGAATGGGCTTCACTTGTAATTAAAATGTAAAGGGGACCAAACTATTTTACCTGATCCAAAAATGAGAACTGTTTAAAATTCTGGGGTTTCTTCCTGTTTTGGCATTAAAACACACTTTCTTTCCCATGATACAGTTTCTTAAGTGTTTCTGCTTAACATTTCCCCAACTTGGATCTAGCTAAAACACAAAGGGCTTGAGGTTTTATTTGTTTGTTTGTTTGTTTTCCTGCAACACATTAGAAAATGCAGTGCAAGCTTTAATGACTATGTCTGTTTTAACATGCCTTTTGGAGGACTGTAGGCATTTATGGGCGAATGAGGTAATTAATATATTACTTAGGCATGCAAAGACAAGTTGGAAGCAGCTGTCTTTCTTCTTGTGATATGGCAACACAGTCGTTAAAACAATGGCTTCTTATATCTTTTTTTTCCTCTCTGTATTCACAGACCACTCAAGTTGCTTGTTTAAGTGAAAGCTTTAAGAGCTCACCATATTTTCAGGACCAGTAATTTCTCTCTCAAACGCACTGTTCTTTCTTACTTATTTGAAGTAGCAAAATGAAAATCAGTATCACAATCCCTTTAAGGAAATGTTGGTATTCAAGTAAACTCAAGAGCTCCCATGTTCTCATTTCAGCCTCTAAAAAATGACTTTTATAGTACATCCATTTCTCTTCCAGACTCAGTTTTTCCACCTATTAAGCTAGAATCACAGCCTTCACAGATGCGGTCAGAAGATGTGAGTTTAGCTGATCCAGCCAGCTGTGAGAGGTGTCAGGTACCCCAGAGTCTGGGATCCATAAGCAGATGAAGGAAGGATCAGGTCGCGTTGCTTCCAGCCTTGCCGAAAGCCAGGTGGGTAGGTGAGGGGGGATGCCTAAACCAGTGTTTCTAAATTGCAGGGTCAAGGAACCGATCATTGCTCTAGGCAGAAATAAGCACTTTGCCAGCTTGATAACAACAGAGCTGAGACACACATTACAGTTCCTTTAATTTTCTTCCAGTTAATTAAATGATCAATTGCAGTATTGGCTTTTAGCCACGACAATGCCAGCTGAAATGAGCTCTCCAGTTTATGAGAGGCTAATCAATAGGCATCGTTTGCAGCAGTGATACGGGTTTTTATTTTAAAGCCAAATATCAAAATGCAGAGGCAAAATACTGCTGTTATTCACAGCGAATTGAGATCTTCTCCTGCCCCCAAAAATCCCAGTGAAGGGAAGAATGGCACAAGTAGTTACAGCTTTAGCTTGGGTTGTGTTTTCACTTCTCTGCTTACCATAGACTTCCTGCATGACCACAGACAAAACACTTAGGTCCAGATACACAAAGATATTCAGGCAACTGAGATAAAAATCAGTTGGACTTAGATACATAAATAGTTTGTGGATCTGGTCCTTTGGAAGGGAAACTGAGTTCTCCACTTACGAATGGGATAATAGGTACTTTCCAGCAGAACTGCAACAACTCCCATCACAGAAGACAAAGGCCAAGTAAGAGCCAAGGAAAGTCAGCAACTGGGTATTTGACCACAAAGCAGCATCTAAGCGCTCTGCCCAGTGTCTTCTCCTTAGTGCTACCCACCTCGGTCAGCAGTAACAGAAACCGACGTCCCCTTTGATCGCTTTCCAGCTGTTTCTTGGTTCCTCTTGCAGGAAGGGTGAAGTGCGGGGCGGTGAAACAAGGACCACCAGTGCTGGGTTGTCAGGGCACTTTGGCAGGCGGGAAAATTTAAAAAAAAGATAGTTGAGGCATAGAATGGGCTGGGGGGATTCCTATATTGTTAATGAAGAATTTGGCAATCCTGGCAGGTTATGGTAGGAGCTAATAAGCACAGCATTTCAGAGACCGGGAAAACCCTGGGTTCGTATGTCAAAAGATGTCAACACAGGATGGAAGGAGTTTGCCAAGGAACTGAGTAAGCAAAATTCAGAACCATAATGACAAAGTTGGTGCATCAAACCTCTCTTTGCTATCTGAGATCACATGTTAAGTAATGAAACTGTTTATCAATAAGAGGCAACTCATGAGCGTGGGAAACAAAGATTTTGTAGGAACTGGATCTAGATAAGAGTGACCACAGGCCTCACCATTTTCAGAACCAAATGGAAATTTGTTTATACTGCCAGTTTTTGCTCAGTGCAAGCCTTTAGTACATACAGGTATTCATGCACCCAACAGAGAGAGATATACACAAGCTAATCAAGTTTTCTTTTTCCTATTGTCTTGGAAAGGAGAAAAAAAGTTAGTTTATGGATGTAATTTTCATTTTTAGACTGTTGAGAAGTCCTCAGTTCATCATGAACAAAATACCTCACCAAAATACTGGACAGCAAGGTCAGAAACCAGTTAAATTTCATCACTATTTCATGGCTACTGCCTTTATTTAAAAAAAAAAAAAAAGATGCAAGAGGACTATGGCAATAGCAGCTCTACTACTCATTTTATTACTGGAACTGTTACGCAAAACTGACAGAAGACAGTACTGCCTGCAATCTCCCCCAGGTAAAAGCAAGCGTAGGCCTGAGTACAGCAGCTCGTGGATTATTGATAGGACCAGCAGCTGAACATTAAACCATCTTCTCCCAAAGCAGCAGCAAAAGAAATCTAATTGGTGGAGTAGAGCATGGTTTCTAGAGAAGGAAGAATCCATTCTGGTGTAACAGGAACACATTTGCAGGGTTTTAAATTGATTTAAGCTTGAAAACAAACAAACAAAAATCAACCCCTTAGGTGCCAAGATCCATAGGAGACATAATCGAGGTGAACTGGGCCAGGAGTTCACAAGCCAAAGAGTCTCAGTAGCTGTTAGAGGCATATGTATCACTATAACTGATTTATCAGGCAGGAACGCGTGCCCGGCTCACCTGGTACTCTCTGTCTGACATGTCTGGAGCACCGCACCCTCACCCATCTGCCAAGCATCCCTAAGGCTCAGACAGACAGAAAAAGGGGAGAAAAAAAGGGACAGAAAAAGTTAGGGGGAAAGAAACCCCTCAGTGACATCTCAGGCTCCTCTACAGCCAGCCTCGCTGACTGAGCAATGCCTCTTACGTTGCGTCTTGGTGTGATCTTGCTTCCCCGCAGGTACGTGCAGAGGAGGGGGCAGAGGAGAGCCCACGCGAGGTGCCCCCAGTGCATCAGGCTGCAGGAAAGGCAGGGACAGGCAGGCTGCCCCGACTGTGTGGCTTCTCAGTGGAAAATCGGAAACATAGAAACATAGCCACAATAATAAAACCCAACAGAAAACACCCCCTCCTCCCTCAAAATACAGACATGCAGGCTTGGCTCAACCCAAAGGTCAGCTCATTGCCAGTCCATTGACTTCTTCAAGATCACGTAGGCAGCCAGTCAGCGTCTCGGGGTTACATCCCAAGTTTCCAAATTCACAGATCTGTGCGGTAACCACTAATCTTCCTGGCAGGGATTTTTTACAGACAAAAAGTCCCTCACATGTTTTTACCCCATTCAAGAAAAGACAAGTAGCTTGCATCATACAACTTTTATTATTTTTCCCTGCAAAGCAAACTCGTCTTAAAAAATGGGCTGAAAATGACTTAAACGAGCTGAAAACTACCCAGGAGCAATGTTTATTTTGCAAAACATAGTTATCTCATGTCCAAGAGCCCTCATTAATTTGAAAAGTTTCCACATGACCTCAGAGTTTCTGTAGCATGTGTGAGCGTCCTGCAGCCTCTGCTGCATACGATGGTAAAGAGATTGGTAGTGCAGCCCCATGGAAAGAGTAATAAACTTCTGTCTATCATGTCTGAGACAGCACAACCAGTTTATTTTTTAAAATAAATTATAAAACTGCACATCTCAGTGCAAGTACTTAATTGGTGCATATGCATGCTCACCGAAAAAATGCTGCTAAGCAGAGGTAGCTGCTGGTCAGAGGGTTATGGCCTGTGTCAGACACAGGTATGCTTCCTGAGATTGGATGTGGCCAGCTTTGAAGTGCTGGGTGTCAGTGAAATCAGGCCAAGCTCTTGCAGGCTCATAAGAGGAGTATGAGGAAAATATGATTTCCTGGAGTTAGCTAACATATCTGACCAGAGAAAGTCAATCTCATTGATTAGTATCTCTTCTTCTGTTGGCCCTCTCTAATCTCTCCTGCCTGGGCGACTCCTCCCAAACGCTTCATTGCTAAACAGCAATTAAAGCGTAAATATATTAGCAACTCTGTATTATAAACTCGCTCGCAAGCCACATGGTGCTGCCGGGCCTGGCTGTGACAGTGGGACTCTGCCTCATCGCTGGCTGCTTTCCCATGCCAGGAATATCGATCAGTCACTCTGAAACGACGTCAGAGTTCATGTCCCGTTATAACACCATTTTGACCTTTATGAAGAGACTGCAGCCTCTGCGGGGCATGTGGTGTTAAACGGGGCCGGGTTCCGGTGACCGTCCCTGTTCCCTGCTCCCAGGCAGCTCCTGCCCCAGCAGCTGCTTTCTTCTCCACTTGACTGGGCCAGAAGTTGTCCTTTCTCCTTTCAGATGACAGGAAGCATTCGTAGTCCATCATACATGCGATGGCATATTGCAGCTCTACGGTTAGCGCTCGCTGCAGCACCCGTGCAGACACTCGATGTGCTCCCCGCAGAGCCCGGCGGGGCAGGGAAACCCAGGGCTTTCCCTTGCAATATTCAGCGTATCACCAGGAATATAGGGACCAGCCGTGGAAACCTCTGTCTCCATTTACCTCGCTGGGTGTGCAGTAGTTTAGAGTGGGGTTTTTGTGAAGCTAAGGCAAAAGGGTTTTGATGGGAAGCCATCGTCTGCGGTGCCTGGGGAGGGAACCAGGTATGATAACCCCTGCAGAGCAGGGACTCTCTCTCTGCCAAGTCGAGGGGATGCGCATGGAAGAGGGAAGGACGGGCAGCGAGAAGGCTCTGACTCTGTAATCCCTCCTGTACACAAATAATCTCTGCTCTCCTGAGTCATCTCTGTGATGTTTTGCTGTGGCAGGTAATAAGCAGCAGTTCCCCAGGTACGAAACGGGACGAAAGCACGTTGAGTTTGACTCAGTTCGCCAATGCTGCTGAGTGCACAAGCTTCCAGGCAAGCCGTTCCCCCTTTGCTGCTCCGTTTCTTCTGCATATCAGCATGGCCAAGTGCATTTCCCCTGTGGTGAAACGAAGAGATAAAGAGTTATTTTAAAGTCCTGGAGACTTGTGTGAGAGCAGGGTGAGGGCCTCCTCGCTTGTTTACACACCGTTTTGGTGGAAAAGCAAAGAGGCAAGCCTGGAAAGAGGGAGGCTTTCCCAGGGCATCCTGCTGAGCTGTCCTTGGAGGCCCCCAAGCTCCTAAACCACACAGGGAACAGGTAAAAGGATGGAGGCGGCCGGAGAGCACAGGGATGGTAAACACATGACTCAGGCATGAAGTGGTTTCAGCAGAGGATGGTAATGCACAAGCAATAAAATGTGAGCTACCAGCACAACATTTCCTGTTAACCACATACCAGACTCGCTCGGCTTTCCAAGGAGAAGACAGCAGGGAGAGGAAGGAGGGATCTGCTGAGGAGCCATGGCTCAGTCCATGCCAAAACGTTACCCTAGACGTAAAAGATGAGAAACTCCCATCACAACCCAGGCGGGTCTGGGTACACGAGAGCTGCAGCAGGCAATAAAAAATAAATTGGGGGCAGAAACGGGAGCAGCACAGCGCTGGAGAGAGCCAGGTGAAAGCCCGCAGCCTGGCAGAGGTCTGGGCAGCGCTGGGGAAGCGACCCACCAGTCCTGCACAGAGCCTGAGCATGAGCTGGGGCTTTCCCGGGTGGGCTCCGCTTGTTTTTCCTCTCCAGAAAAGAGAATTTGCATTGGGGCAGGTATCCGGAGCTGCTCGCTGTGCACTGCTGGGTTTGGAGCAGCGCTGCCATCACTGCTATCAGGAAAGCCAGCATTGCGGGTTGCTTTAATAAATGCTTTCTGCAAGCAACCTTTTAATGGGATCTTTTGGCTCTGGAGGATGTGACGTGTGGTAACAGTCTGTCTGCAGAAACACTTGCTGGTCTGTCTGCAGAAACAGGCCAAACACGGAGTTTTCTCCTCATTCACACCAAAAAAAAAGATGTTTTTTTAACTTAAAAACTCACGTGCTTTCGCAGAGCACGGACACGGCACTGTCAGCCGCTGGGAGAGAGTTTTTGACTCCATCACACACAGTGGGATCTGCTGCCAGGCTGCCGTATAGTAGCTGCTCTGAGGTGCCTCTGTTTATACTCGTGGAATATATTTTATGCTTCCCAACACCTGAATTTACTGAAGTCTGGCACTTATGGAAAGCCACCGGATGTTTAAAAAAGGCACTAAGATTAAAACTGTAAAAATGCACAATATTAATAGCAGCACTGATTTTTAAAAGAGTTAACATACGTAGAAAATATAGCTGACCACATTTCATAACTGTTTAAAAAATGAATGGTATTTTGTGGCAAAATACTCCTCTCGGTGACAGGTGGGGAGGGAGCATCTGGGGCAGAGGGACTCAATGACATAAACTTGTCTTCCTGTGTATTTTGGAACATGATTTATTTGTGTTCATTGAAATGACAGCTTTTCTGGTAATTTCTTCCTTTCCCAGCAAAGAAGCCTTAATCTCCTTACTGGAAATTGTACTATTTATGCAGAAAATCCTGCCTCTGAGATTGCTTGAGATCACGAGTTATGTAACCCAAACAGATGGAGTTGGAACTTTTTTTTTGAATGTCAATTCATATTATAATCCCAAGAGGCTGCAATCATTTATCAGCTCATTTGCAGCATAGAAAAAATAGACTGAGGATTTTAAATATGCATTTAATATACACTTACATAGGAACACTTATGCTAGTGACAAGACTGTCGCTAAATACCAATAATATTAATAATGCTTATTAAGGACTTTCCTCATTCTTAAGAACAGAAGGAGTCTGTGTGATACATATAATAATATGTACACGATATTATGACCATTACCCTGCAAAGACATGTATATGGTTGTATTTACACGTTGGATAGATGTGGTTATCATCTGCAGCGCTGGTATGAAGTTAGATCTGAGAGTACCTGGGAGATCAAACCGGTGAATAAGCAGGAAGGAGGAGCTAGAGGAGAGCTGGAGAGAAGCAGGCCAGGGCAGGGCAATCAGTGTGAACAACCTGATTAATGCTGCCCAGTTTAACTCTTGAGCAATATTAAGTCTTATAGTGATGAAACATCCAGCCAGCTCCCAGCTGATCACGTGCACGCACTGTAGAAGCCAATATATAATACACAATACCTAGTTTTAAAATTCACATTAGCTTAAAAGTCCGTCTGCTAACACGATCAGGCAGATAAAGGCTAAATTACACTTGCAGAGATTTTATCCTCTTTTGTTACTAATGATGTGGCTGTTCTTATTTCATGTGAGTTTAAGCTAAGGTGAATCAAGAGCACAGGAAAAAGCTGGAAAAAAGAGGATGAAAAGAGATGGGAGGGAAAGATCGCAAGCAAAGGTTATTCCAAAATAAAATTAATATAAATGGAATATCTAGAAGTCCTTAAAACTGAAGGGGGCTTGATCAGATGAATTTGGGAGGAAGAAGAGAAAGAAAGAATAATTTGAACCCAAATCTAATTTTCTATCAAGCTGAAGTTCAACCAGGGCTAAAAAAAAGCCACCAAGTTTAAATATGGTCTTAGTCCAACCACATTATATACTTTTATTCCATTCTGTGGGAATTCCCCATGTGACACACTTGCATATTTGGGCCCGAAGTGTGATCTAAGGCTCAAACCACGGCAAGGAGCTTTGCTAGAGGAGAGCTTTCAAGAAAACCTCAGAAAGTTGAAGCGGAGCTCCTGGTATGACGCAGTACTTTCTGCAAAAGCAAAACCAAAACAGAGGCACGATGCGGCCGCCAAGGCTGGGTTCAGGGGTCTGTGCACGGAGCTTGACCCCCACGGACCTGGCTGTGTGTTGTGTTTAGCTGTTCTTGCGCAACCGCTGCTTCGTTCCAGCACGCTGCCTTATTATGCTGGGTGTAAGGTGGCTGGAATGGGCTCTGGTCCAGGGAACGTAACGGAGACCCCAAGATCTGGTCTGTCTCCAGCGCTCTCTGCTACCCTTCCACACATTCGTGGTGGCAGTTTTTCCTCTTTTTTGGGGCTGTTGTGGTGCTTGCCTGCTGGGTTGTCGTTCCCAAGGGCACGCCTGAGTGGGATGCTGCGAGTGAGAGCTCACCTCCATGCTGCAGCCAGGGATGACGGCAACAGCCCAGGCCCCGTCGCAAGACAAAACCTTGTGTTCTGATCCCGTCTTTCATTTTGCTAGAACCTGAACGGTTCCTCTGGCGAATGCTTTCAGGGGACCAACCTAGAAAACTGAACCTGAGAGCTGCTCGCAGCCAAGCGCTGCACCATCAGCCGTTTTCAGGTCTCACCACTGACAACAGATCTTCCACTAAAAATATTTCTAAGCAGGACAATAAAAACCATGTCAGCAGGAGTTAAGCGTTTAAATCCAGATGTGGTTATGGCCTCCAAATTTCCTCACCCCCTCAAAGTTCAATTTTTTTCCTCTCATATTTAAGACTGCAGAGAGAACAAGAGATTTTAATGAAGCATCAAGTGATGGAAGTTGTTACAAAGATGGTCTGACAGTAGAAGCAATGCAACATTTCAAAGACAGCCGCAATTTTAGCCAGAGACTTGCCATTTCTTATATGCAATGCTATGCAACACCTTGACCTCCTTTCTCCTGGATTGGGGGCTTTACCTACTTGGTATTACTAATGTGAGAAAAATTATAATGGGTTTTTAATTCATTCTGGATCTTGGCCAGTGATTAATTTAGTCAGAAGCTTTTCTATTAGCCAAAACTTCAAAGATCCCATATTTTTTTTCACAGGGAAAGAAATGAGCTTCTGCTCCTGCTTGTAAATATATGTAAATGTTTAACTGAGCAGGATTTTGCTCGGGCTTATAAACTGTGCTTTCTTTAGAATAGCTTTTCCCTGGATGATGTAATTTACTTGACTGGGTATTTTCTACTCTTGCACAACTGTGTTAGTCGATCTAAGCAGATTAATCTAAGCACCAACCTGGCACTCACTTTGCCAAACAGTTATTCAGTGCCCTGCAGAAAAGGATTGTTATTTTAGGGAGGCAAAAGGATCACTTCTCTGTGCCCGAGATGACTTTCAGATGGATGTTAGTCTGTTTGTGTGTAAATAGGTCTAAAAGCCCCAAGGACTGATGGGCTGGACGAGCCAGATACTGTATGAGCAGTTACGTAACAGAAGCAGCACTAAGAGGAGAAAAAAATGCTGTTTTTTCCCCATTGTTACAATGACAGTCCAGAGTCAGGTGATTTAAAGGGCATAGAGATGATTTTAAAGGGAGCATCCACAGCACTGGCTATGCTTCCTAAATCTTCAGCCCCACAGAGCTCCTGATATTAGTCTGGGTTTGTAGGGGACTGGGGAAAACAGAGGGAGAGGAGAAATAAGGAGGTTTATTTTTAGTAGAAATGATTCTCAGACAGGGGAAAGGCGATAGACTGATAGCTTTCAGGAAAAATTTTGTTTAAACCTAAAGCACAGACTGTGGGAAGCAGATTCAAGTCATCTCCATAACACGCTCCAAAATGCTTCAACATCACTCGGTCAGTCTGCCCTTAAGGGTGAGATAATTACAGCTGTGCTGTCTGAATGAGGGATTTTTTGGTTCACTGATCAAAAATTTATTTTAAATCAACTTGAAATGAAAATTGACTCCTTGTTTTGTTAGGGTTTTGGGGAAGTCGACATTTCCCCTCTTCACTCAAAATTATTAATGTAATTCAGGCAGTATTCAAGAAAACACAATTTTTCATTAGGACTAAGGAGATTTTAGGGAAAAAAAATCATCACGAATAATTTTGCTATTGTAAAAGTACTTTCTAAATTCAGCTCAAGTACTTGGTCACCCCAAAACTGCAGGGCCCTGCAGTGAAATTTCTTCCTGGGCTTCTAGTGATCTCTGAATTAATATTCAATTCCTCGATATTTCTGCCTATTAAAGACATAGATTTGGTACATCCAATCACATCTCCCTCTTGTGGCTATTTCCCAGGACTAAAACAACCTGCTATTTACTCGGCATTATATGGGATTATATAGGTTGCTTCTTTCGCTAGCACGTTGTTGTCCAGCCTGAAGCCCTGCTGATGACGGTACGTGGGTGTTCGAGAGGCTACACCACCATTTCTTGCCTTGTGCTTCCCAACAAGATGCCACCAACCGCACCTCTGGGCTTGGGGAAACCGATATCAAACTGGAGGGTCCTGCCAGCCCCACGCCAACCAGCTCATCCTTTAGACAAGCCAAGAGAGATGTTAGCAAAGAAAACGCTTCTGTATCGGCAGGATAGGCAGCTGAACAAACCCACTAACTAGACAATCCTGATGAAACATGGGCTTGATATGAAGTTTTGCCCTCCAGAGCTCTTGCGGAGATTTCCCCCTAAATTACAGCATTTTGCTGCTCCCCACTTGGCTTTTACAAATAGCTGCTTTTATAACTACATTTATCCTCCTGCTAACGGTTTCACAGCAAATGATATTTCATTTTCATGAGAAAGCTTTTGAGCAGAAGCCAAATCGCTCCAGGCAAAGCAGATTTTGTTTTCCTACAGTTTAATCAGTAGGAAATTAAGAGGCCAATATTGTGCTGCCACAGACATGGAGGTGAGCAGCCGCCTTTGCTCGGGTGAGTTTTTCCTCTCCCTCACTCCCCGGGACATAACCGTGAGTCAAAAGTCATGCTGTCTAACATAAATCCGACAGTCCCAATTCTCAGCCCATGTAAATCAGCGTCGCTCCATTGGGAGCAGATTTACAGCCTTCATCAGTCGGCAGGTACGCAGCAGCCATCACAGAATAGTCCATGATCAGCCAACCTCTCTAATTTGTTAAAAAGTCAATTTTACCTTTTAAGAAGAAATCGAGGACATAATACAAATTCCTGTTTGTGTCCTTGCCTCAAGAGGAAGGCAGCTCCTAAGCGGCTTCTGGCAGCTGGTCAGACAGTATGAAAAGCCACTCAAATTATATGTGTGTATGTTCTCATGCTGTCTGAAAGGGTCAAGGCTGGCTGCTCCAAAGGAAGGTGTTTCTAGGCAAACATTAATGTGACACTCTGTTTGCAAGGGGTGACTCAGCCACAGAAATATGTGCCTTTTATCACACATTTCTAACTGTAAAAAACAAGTTTAGGGGACTTCAGTTTGCTTATTCCACAGTGAAATTCAGCTCAAATTCTCCATCCAAAAGATGTTTGTCTCACAGGTTTTAGCTAATGTAAAACTGTATAGACTAAATACTTTCCAAGGGGTATGTATTTTATGTAGGAAATACAATACCTGTGTTGCTTTAAAAAGGACCCAGCATTGTTATCTAGGTGGTGGTTTTCAAGCACATGTCCGAAAGATGACGAGGGACCTGCAAATCCCGCAAAGATTTGTCCCCATAAAGCCTCACTTTACAGCAAAAGACTTAGTATACATTCAGTGCCCCATCCTCAGGAGTGAAAACTCCTCACTGGGACCCCAGACTTTTGCCAGAGGAGTTTTATGCAGGTCAGTACGGAGGAACGCTGCCAGCAGCCGCCGGTCCCTGTGGCCACAGGGCTTTAGCGCTCAGACTTTTACATGAGGTCATCTGAGGTTAAGAGCAACGGGGGCCACGTTGGCTCGGGCTCCTCCTGCCGTCTTCTAATCAGGATCAAACCAAAACTCATTTCAGTGCTGGGCCTGGCCCCTCTACTTCAGCCCAGGGAGGGGATTTCCCACCCACTTCGACGGGTTTTTAAGGGGAGACATCTGCAAACTCCAGCAGGCTCTCCGTGCGGAGCGTGTTCAAGCAGGCTCAGCCTGCTGAGACCCGGCAGGCTGGAGCCAGGAGGGAGGGGGAGCAGCCTGGAGATGCCCACGCTGGCTGGGCACAGGTCAGATGCTAATAAACCCTGTTGAGATGAAGGGGCCGGGTTGCGGCACTACGCAAACCTAGCTGAGCTGCCTCTGACCCCAAACGGGTCAGCCCCGTGCTGCCAGCGGTCCCCTCTGCAGCATCCAGAGCTCGTGGTGGGGATGATCAGTGCATTCAACAGGGAAGGAGCATCTTCCAGCACTGCCTCGGCATTAAGTGGCTCTCCTGGGAAGGCAGCCACCGATAGCTGGTCATAGGAGAGGAAAGGGGAGGGTGGTGGCATGGAAAACCCTGTCACCTTTCTCCAGGTTCTCTCCTCTCGAGAGTCAGCACTTTATCATATCGCTGGCGGAAACTATTTAAAGGCTTCTTAATTAGCCTGTGGTCTCAGGCAGTTCCTGTGCTGACTGCTAGATGGGTCTGGGCGATACTACAGCATGCATTTTGTCAGATGGAAAAAGTTTTCATGTAAACCACAGTAAAACGGTGTGTTTGCCTGACTGCCAGGCGGGCTGGGTGCGGGGGGGGGGCGAGTGGAGGTGAGAGGGGGCAGTCAAGCCAGATAGGATTTGTTTGTGCGATGTCCTGATAGGAAGGGACAGGCTCTAGATGAGCTGGATTTCAGCAGGTCTCATCTCTGAAGCGCTTCTCCGCTCCCAACTCCCCGTGCTTTTTGCCATGGCTGGTGGGAGGAGGATGGGAATTGCTTCTCGGAGAAAAGTCACTCAGCATCTGAAACAACCATTCCATGTTTTGCCCACCACATCCTGCCACGTAGCTCACAGCCAGGGTAGCTGGGGTTTTCCTCTTTTTTTTTTGACCTGAAGTCTCACAAAAGCCTTTTTTTGTAGGACCGCCCCCCCCATGAGCTGTGCCTCGGGTACCACCACCGCAGCAGCTCCCACCTCACCCCCGTGCCTGCACAGCGGCTCCCTGCCACAGTGCTGGGGGACCGAGGGCTGGAAAAGGACCTTTCATCTGTTCCATGCCAACAGTAGAGACTGAGTTAAAGCTTTTAATCATTTGCTAAAATTATTGTTATATTAGGTAGTTAACTCAGCTGTTTACTCAGCTGAGAAACCTGCTTTTCAGCTGGGACACCTAGCTGCTTGCCCCCATGTTTGGGCTAAACCCCAAGCAAATCCAAGCTACAGTTCCTGACTTAGAAGGGGATCCAAAACCAGAGGCTCGGGGACTTTTCCTTGCTGCTGCCCTCCTCGGGGGTGTGCCCCCCATTCCTTATTCAACCCCCCCACCCCCATCTGTTGCTCACACCTCCGTAGGGATGGCTCCCAGAGCTGGCTGATCCTGCCTGTAGCAGGATCCCACCTCTTCCCTCTCCTAGCCCCCAGCACACCTCCCTCCCGCCCCCCCAAAATCCTTCAGCCGGCATGAATATGTATCATGCAGCTTGGGGCTTTTCCTTATGCACAGGGGTGCCCCTGCATACATCTACATCTGCTGTTACGCATAAAAAAGCAGTTGTGTAGAAGTATGTGCACGCATGTGAATATGGTCATATATTACAGGGAAATGTTTCTCCCACAAGTGTCCAGAAAAGAGCCATCTGGGACCGCCTGTTGTGGATTTTTCTGATCTTTACTCCCACACATGCAGCAGAGGCTTGCAGAGGCAATAACAACTGGAAATAGATTTCTGAAGAAGTTGAAATTAAGAATATTTTCCTCTGCTTAGGAAGGGATTTGACAGTATAATTCTTAAATATACTTTATTGCTATTAAATTTAATACCCATGAAGGATTACATATCTGCTTCATTGCAAGTCTGGCAGGATTAGGAGAGTAGTGTCTGCTTAGTGTTTTTAAAACATCAAAAACTAACAAAGCCCTGAGCAAGAAACCTTTTCTAAGGGCTGCAAAATGCCAAGGGTCCGGGGAATTGCACTATGCCAGGAAATCTGATGGCGTGCCCTTTGAGGAGCAATGCATTTCAGCTGCCGAAGCACACGGTGGCAGAGACGCAGCCGCTGCAGAAATCCTCTCTGCACCCAAGTACTCCAACTTCTGCTCCCTGGCAGCGTAAAACCGCTTGCTTCAACCCAGGCAGGTGGCTAGGGGAGCGAGAGCATGCACCCCTTCTTTGCGGGAGGAAGAATTCTAGGATTTGGGATTTAAATAGTATTTGAAATAGTCATGTCACAAGTAATTGTTCGTGATGATCTCCCTCTTTCTCAGATATACACATGGAATGAAAGTCAGTTCCCCTAGTCCTGAAACTACGGATTTGTAGCAAGGATGTTAAATCCTTGTTAGAGCAGGAGGTGCAGGCCGGGATGGGATGTGCCAGGCTGGCTCAGACCCTCCTGGCATGGTGAGGAGATCGGCACAAGGCCCTTTGAAGGATCTGTCTCTTTAAAATGATCCTCAGTTTCTTAAAAGAGGCTGAAAGTCAATATTGTTTGCTCTAATTAATGGCCTCTCCAGCTCAGGCACCAGCCTTAGGCAAATCCACCCCAAAAATCCCCTGGAATAAACACCACCACTTTGATGATAGCGTATGAGGTGACTTGCCTTGCGTTACAGTAAATTGGCATGTGGGAAGAGCAAACCAGCCTCGCCGCTTCCCTGCTCCCTCCGGAAAGCTCCCGGAAAGCTCCCGCGCAGGCGTGGGATCCTCCACCCTCCATATCCACTGTGCCCTGTGAGTCGCAGCCAGTCATTGCCAGGCTCTGAAGTGCCCATAAGCACCACGTATAGGTACAACGCAGGGGCAGGGAAGCGTATTTTTGATTCAGCTGCTATTAGGGTGACTCTGGCATCTATAAAGATGAATTAGCTCTGGATATTTCCAGGCGTAAGGGTTTGGCACTGGTACCCATAGAAAAAAACCACTTGAGCTACAGCAATGGGGTGGGTTTTTATATTAATGTTATTATTGTGTTTTCCTTTTTACAGCTAATGAGATTTTGCCCCCAGGGAAGGGAGCATGCGTGGTAGGAAGGCTACGGGCACTGGAGGCACCTTCGCAGGCAGAGCCAATCTGCAGAAGGTGAATGACAGCGAAGCAGTGCCTAATAGGTACCAGATGGACACGAAAAGGATTCGCCCATCTCCAGCAAGATGTGATGGCCAGGAATCCTCAGAAAAGTCATTTTCTGCTACAAAGGGGAAAGAAGAGATTAGAAAACAAAAGTTACTCTGAGTTGCGTTCAAAACTCTGGCAGCAGATTTAAATGTAATCTCCAATTACTTCTTCACCTCCACAGCTCAGCTCAAATTCCTCATAACTGTTTCCTTTACATCAAAGACACAGAAACTTGAAAAAATAATAATCAAAGCAGCAAACAAATCATGAAGGAAAAAGGGCTTCTTAAAGCAGCGAGCAAGCCAGGTCTCTTTTCATTTGCCTAAGGAGAGCCCAAAGACAGAGCCTTGCAGTTGCTTACTAAAAGATGGGCTCACACGGGAAGGCTCTTGGCTAAATCCTCCACCCCAAAAGCTGCAGCTAGGCTCAGGTGAGCCTAGTTTAAAGCCATGCTTCCAAACCGAGCTGCTTGAACTGAAAAAGAGCTGGGGGCACGGGAGAAACGCCAGCCAGCCCGGAGGCAGCAGGGCAGAGTGTTTGCCAGGGGCTGGGAAAGGGGTCTGCCAGGGGCTCCCAGTGGCCGAACCTCACCCACAATTACCCAGCCCTAATTAGCCTGATAGGAAACATGATTTTTCATAAATAGGTTCCAGGGTGGGGGGGTGTCACTGTATCACAGCTTCAGTGATACTGGTTTGAATCATCAGCTCGAAACGAGATAGCAGCATCAGCCAAGAATAAGTATTTCCATCCTCAGCTCAGATTTGTTGTCATCGGAAGCTGATGTGAGCGTGGGAGGACCCACGGGTACCTGATATGGGGCACAGCAGCTTTTCACAGGTGGCCTAGTGGGAAGTGGACCTCTGAGCTACACTTAGAATTTGTGGGTAATTCATTATCCAGCCCGCAGTAGTAAATGCCACACAGTGTATACGCACCCAACACAAGACTGATTGCTCTGGCGGCGCCCGGTGCGCTCCTGGGAAGTTTCCTTTGCATTAAGTGCTTTTGACACTAATGTTGGTGCCTAAGCAAACACATTAGGATGACTAAAACACCCGGGCTGCTAGGAATGACAGAGCATACACACTGGAAACGCAGCAGCAAACCCAGAGCAAGAGAAAAGCAACATGCTTTTGTTTTTAAGGCTGGCCCTTGGTCTCTCCTGCCTTTGCATGGTTGTAAGTTGGGTTTGGTAAGGTGCCTATGGCTGAGACGATACTTCCTCGCAACACTTCATTGCTATTTATGAAGCAGACCTAAATGTTCTGCATTAAAAAGTCGTGTGCGTGGATTACGCTCATGTGAAGACTAATTGGATTTGATTGTGCTCTTTACAGATATGGGAAGTAAACTCACAGCCTGCACTCGGTAGAATTAGAATAAGTTGTAAGGACAGCTGAAATGAGAAGAAATTCAGGTTCGTTGCCCATATTACTTGGTGCTGCCGCACAGCACTAAAGGTTTTGTTGCACAGATCTGTGGCCCAGATATTCCCATTTGGAAGAACCTGAGATTCAGGGGATTATAAAGGATGCGTGGGAGTATTAGGCAGTTCTCCATGCTGAAGATGAAAAAGACTGTCGTAGAAATACTTAATGGCCTTTGAAACAAGAATAAAGCATGTGGGATATTTTTAGAAGCCCGCCTGCACTTGCCAACACCTGCATCTGCTGATGGCAGAGGTTCCCAAGTGTCGACACCCAGCACCACTCGTTGCCACACCACTCCGGAGATTTATACAAGATTATCTGCTGCAGCCAGAAGAAAAGGGGGAGCGTGAAACGCCCGTGCTTGGCTGAAGCAGGGAGCGTACCCCGACTAAAGCATCCCTGAAAAATCACCTCTGAAAAACTTCAAGGACCTCAGTTCCCCTTCTGCAAACCGAGAACCTGTCTGTGCTTCGAAGATGCCACCCTGGATCACTGGAGGTTGCATGGTGGGAATATCCTGTAGTGCACGAGAAGGACGGAGGCGGGACTTGCCCGGCAAGACTTTGACAGCTCCCTCCTTTGCACATCTCTTCTCTTGGTTAAGGACATGGTATCTCCAACTAGGTCATCTGTTCTGGACTTCTTTCTGGAAAGCCAAATGGTGGCTGCCACCCAGAGACACTGCCACTAGTCAGTTATGGAAATGCTGAAGTGATGCGAGTTAAAATTTCTTTGGAACTCACACTTCAAAGCAGCATAAAAATACAAAGCGGTTCAGTGTTTTGCATGTTTACCTACCACTCCAAAGAACGGTTAGAAGCAGGTTGATAAGTGGGGGTTTGTAATTATCCTGTGTGTTTTTCCTGTCACCCCATTTGCCATTAGTTTCCTTAAAAATAGACACACACACTGGAATGAAGCATTTTCCCATGAAAGACTACCAATGCCAGACTGTGTAAGTAAGTTCTTAAGAAATTACTTGTTATTACTTGTTGGTTTTTGATATTAACAATTTGTAGTGTCTGAATTTTCCAGCAAGAGAAACTTAATCTTATTGTATAAGAATTATCCCAGGCCAGTAATAACATTTCTGAAGGAACCAGTCATGGAAAACACATTTCTCAAAACTGTTCTCAGGACAAGACATTTCCTAGGTAAATCTAAAACTCAAAAAAAAAAAAAGGAAAATTGAAACCAAGGGGTTGGGATAGAGGGATGGCTGGAACTGCCATTAAAGAGTGGTACGTGGGAATTTAACATGTTGCTGCTGCTAATAAGAGGGTTTTTTCTCCTTCACCAGGATGGCTAACTGTTGTGCTTTAGATTACAAAGGGTCATCTCACAGGGGAATAACAACAGTAAAACGATCAGTTTATAGGGGTTGTGCCATAGAAATCCACACACCACTATCCATCACCCCTCGGGCTCGGTGTGAAAGTCCAGGATGGTTTTCTCTTTGCATGGGCTCCTCTCCAGTCCTGAGCAGGGCTTTGGAGGAGAAGCCACCTCTCTATCCCAGTGCCTTCTGCTCCAGCCGGGTGGGCAGAGGTAGCCCTGCCAGTGAGCCCGTGGCGCAGGCACCTCTCCGGAAAGCTAATGGGACATGTCATCAGCTTAGCCCTTAGGGGTGCTCTGGTTTTAGGGGTACAGCCAGGCATCTCCCTTGACATCCAGCCCCCACGCAGGCTGGCTGGCTGCTCCCTGCTGCGGGGGGCATGAACCTGGGCTCCTGTCCCCAGGACCTCCCCTTGCTTGCTAAGCATAGCTGAACGGACGGGCTCTTTTCCTACCCAGAGCCATACATGGAAAATATATTCTGCTGACAGCGTCATATCTGTCAATTCTCCTATTAAAAGAGGAGACATGAGTTTTGTCTCTGCTAAGGCTTGTATGTGCAGTAAAAGCCCTTCTATCAACAGAGGCACCAAGGAAACGAGCTGGCTGAAAACCAACTAAACTGTACAAGATCCTATCTACCATCTCGCAGCCTGTTGGATTATTGCCTGCTTGTGCTGAGGGTGTTCAGCTAGAGCAGGGTCTGGGACCGGGGTCAGGGAAGAAAGGAGCCATGCCGCCCTCAAGCCCTCTTCTGGGTTCGCCTTTGCATCTGCCATCTTGCCATGCTTTGTACTTGCTGGGCTCCCTTCCACGGAGGCAGGGCATCCCTCCTTTTCATCAGGGCATCCTCACTCTGCACCCTGAAGATCCAGAGAAAGTTTGGAAAAAGGCTAGACAGGGAGGAGAAAAAGAAAAAAAAAGGGGGGTATTATTTCAGCCCTACCAAGGACTGTAAAGAGCAGCATCAACTTGATAAACGCTATTCACTAGTAGCAGTAATGATTTGTTTGAGAAACAGATTAATTTGGAGCCAGTCTGACACAGACCTTTCTTTTCCCCTGTATTTATTGTTACCGCTCAGAGTCTTTTGCTGTGATCTAAGGGCATGTTGCAGAGCTGAGCACTGCAATAAGCATGGTAGTCTTGGATTATTCACTTACTGAGCCAACTTGGAGGATCTTTGTAACAAGAGGCCAAGGGCAATTCCAATCTCATTCTGAAAGGCCGCATTTCATTCAGGCATCCTTTGAGGATCAGAGTTTCTCCATCATCTGAAGCTGTTGCCTTAATCTAAATTGTTGGTTCAATTGCTTTCCATGAATTTAGCACTTAAAGGGATTAAGGCAAAAAGGCTCTAATTTTCTTTCTGACCTTTTAACATCATTAAATGAAAGTTGGGACATCAGCAAAGGGATTTTAAGTCAATAATTGTTTTGTAGTGACTGTATGTTTGTGAGCCAAACGCTGCCCCTGCCCTAATCCTCACTCCCTGTATGGAGCAGAGTCATCTGCCGTAGTCTTCTGGGTTTGGCTTTACAGCAGCCTCGCCAACAGGACAGAACTTGCAAACAAGGCAAGAGAGCAGCGATTCGAATGAAAATCAGAGAGACGAGGCTGCTCTGCGTGAGCCCCCGCAAGTTCTCTAAATGGGCTCTTGCTGAAATCCTGACCTTGTTTGCTCTTGGGCTGCCTGGGCTGCTGCCTACCCTGTAGCCAAGATTAATTAATTCTTGTATTGATGTGTCGAGCAACTGCCATGGAATCATAAAACAAGCAGAAAGCTGTTGGCATCCTGTAAAACTTGAGGAGGAGACAGGAAACCAACATGTAGGGATTTACAGCACAGCGTACCAAGCTAGCACAGCTATAATCTCAGGTTGTGTTGCCTAAAAAGAAGCAGATCAGGTACCTCATTCTATTCTGTATTATCCTGGGCAGAAGTAATGGACTTACACGGGCATAAAGCACGTGCAAGTGAAGGGAGAGTAACGAAGGAGGCCAGATCCTTATTCCTTTGACGTTTCATCTCTTTCTCACACCAGGTAAGAAGCTGAACTGTGAAGTCTGCTTTTTGCCGACAGGTTAGTTACAGTGATGAGTGGTAGGTTTAGATTTCCTTTCAGCCCTCAGAGCTCATCTTTGTCTCCTCCCTCGTCCTGTGTTGGCTCCCCTTGCTGTCACTTCATACAGTTGCAGCAACATTGCTGGAGTTAGAAAAAATATTTTAGAGGTGTGGTTCATGCTCAGGGAGGGCATGGAGGGGAAAGCTAAGCAGTTGTGCAAGCCCTTAGTGGTTGCAAGAAACAGCAAGGCTGGAAGGAGAGCTGGAAGGAGGCATAACCCGTGGCAGGAGTCTCTCATCACCATCCCCTTGAAGGAGAAGGTCCACAGGTCGCTTGGGCAGCACACGGCGGTGCTGGGCACGTGGGGTCAGGGTAGATGGTTCATGCCACAGTGGGTCTAAGGGGCTGGAAGGAGGACCCAGATCCACGGCAGCATCGCTTTGCAGCAGGCTGCACACGAGGCCAACTCCTTTCTGCTTTTGCAGGTCTTTTCTCTTAGACGCTGCCTCCTTGGGAGGGAACTGCCTCTTGCAACATCTCTGCATTTTCTAGCACAATGAGCCCCTGTCAGGAGCCTTCACTTACTCCAATACCAAAGTACAGGGGAACCACAAACAAGAACTGTAGTGTTGCAACACCATTGCGCTGTCACAAGCCATCTCAGATAAAAATAAACTGCCGGGATAGACTGGCAGCCTAAACAAGCTTCAGACTTTCTTTCACCAAATGCTGTAAGAAAGACACCCATCAAGAGCACTAACTCAGACAGGGCACAAATAGCTTCAAATACTGTGATGAGTTTCATTTTTTGCCTCTCTTCTGAGTGTAAAAGTCCCCCCAGCCCTCTCCTGCTCCTCTGTCCCAAGCAAGTAGCCTGCAGCCTCTGGGATTTCTCCACAAGCTCTTCAATTTGAAGATTTTTTCCCTGCTCTCTTCACTTCAGGGTATTCATGTAGCCCCCAGGAGGGTAAATCCCTGTGTGGGAACAGGAACAACCCTCACCTTTGCTTTAAGTTGAGTTCAAGTGACCTGTGAGCTCTGGTTCTTAGCTCACCCCTTCACGTTTTGCGGCAATATGCAAGTTTTGCACAGCTTTACAGGGAGCGGGGGAACCAGCCTTGCGGAAAACTGCCCGCAGGCAGACAAAAGCCAGCAACAAAGCCCAACGAGCTGTTTTGTCTGAGCCCGGACTGCTCCGGCTCCGGCTTTTGCCGGGACTGGCAGCAGTCGAAAGCCAGGCTGGTTTTCTCAGCTGATCTTGCTTTAGTCTTACCAGGTTATCTGAAGTTGAGCTCTCCCCTGCCCCCCCGCCCCTGTGTGAGCTGAACGCAGTGCGATACCTGCCCTGAACCGCAGCCACACCAGGCTGCCCATGCACACCGTCCTGCTGCTTGTGAAGAGCCATGCTAGGCAGGTTCCTATCAGCTCCTCGCCTTTTAAAACGAACTGGAGAGAGTAAAGATACCCTGCGACGCTCCCGAGGACACTTTTGCAAAGCTGCCTGGTGTGCATCAGACCCGGTCCCGCTGCAGCAGCAGCTTCCCACGAGACTGAGACAACAGCTCCCAGCTTCAGAGGCCACGCCGTGTGTCTCACTTAGACAAGTCTTCCCCTCCCTCTTCCCCACACTTTCTTTTTAGTATTTTCCAGGTCTGTGAGAAAGCCGAAGAGGCTGGAAACAGAAAGCTGAATCTTTTTCCCTCCCTCTCCCCCAAATGCAGAGGTGGGGTGCAGCCTTGCAAGACCCGCCTGCTCCTCCACGAAGCTGCCAGTGGGCTCAGCGGGAAGCCTACGATCCGCCTTCGGTACCTCCTCAGTCCTGACATCCTACAGAGCTGCATAAGACACCGGGACGTGATCCAGAAAGTTTTTGGATTTCACTAATCGAAAATTGGTGAGGGGGACAGCACAGCCCCCACGTCAACCCCAGCTCCAGTGCGTCCCCATGAACCCCACCGATGGCAGCAGAGACATCCCCTTGCTGGGCCCAGGCATACATGGCCGTGTCACCAAAAGGAGCCATCCCTTCACCGCTCGCTCTGTGTGCTTTGTGTCCAAGATAGCCACACTCAGGCGCTCAACCCACAGCATCACGGAGCCATGCCCAGGAGGAAATCCCTCACCCTTTATCCTCCTGCCTTGCCTTTTGGCCTTTTAAAAAGACTTAGATCAAGTAAGGGGACAGGATGCTGGCAAGCGGAGATAAGAGCAGGCTGCAGGTGACAAGGGACAATACTTTTTCCTCTAGCATCAAGCAGGCACAGAGCTGGCGGGGCAGATCAGGCTGCCTTCCCACGCCGCCCAGACACGGGCCGTCCCGCTCCAGGGAGATGTGACGTTCGGTCCCCAGCCAGACCCCGTGGCAGGCGCTGCAGACGCCTTGTCCTCAAGGCTGGCTGCAAAATTATGGGCTGGCTTGTGCTGTTGTGGCACGCGTGGAGCTGGAAGAGAAAATGCACGCTGGCTCCTCATCTGCCTTTGTGCAGCGTGTCTCCCTTGCCAGTGCAGAGCAGCGGTGGGAGATGCAATGGTGGGAGATGCCCATGGTTCAGCATGGGTGCCTAGTTGTTAGGAAAATTTACACCATGTGCCCAGTTTCAAGTGGGACCAAGTTCTGGAAAGGTTTTGATTCAGAGATGCCAAACCACTTCCAAGTTAAAGCAAATGTTTCTTTGATGCTCCTTCATCCAAGGGTTAAATTTTTAGCGTGGCTCAGCATGGCACCTCACTCGGACACCATTGTGTGAGGGCAAAGTGTTTTTTGGTGCACAGATCTCTTTGTTGCAGGGCTTCGGAGCTGCAGGTAGGATCATTTGCAGCTTTGCTGAAACAGTTCATCACCAGAGTCCCTCTCGGGGCTGCTTGGCAGGAGGCAGCGCCGGGCTGGGGAGCGTGGGGTGCAGAGGATGGGGCCAGACCAGCTCCAAACACTGATCCCACCCAAATCACAGTCAGAGCAGGCACAGGCACGAGCTGAGCCAATGCTAACCAAACAAAAAAGAGTTTTGACTGGAGCCTAGCAAACGGCGAGTAAGAGATGCACTTCAGCTCCTTGTAACAAACCATTTTAGATTCAACCCCGTGGAAAGGTTTGCTCTCGCAGAAATTGCTGAAAAAACCATCTGTGGCAGGTCCATCTGTGACCAGCATGCTTTGAGTCTCATTTCTTCAACTTATTAGCAGATAAAATGAGAATATTAAAAATACCTCGGTCCTGTGGGGGCTTTGGGAGTGAAACTGTGCCCTGGTTGGATCAGACCCTGAGAAAGGCAGAGGCGGTGAGGGTGCAGGAGCAGGCTCCCGCCTCTCTGTGCGTGGCTGCTGAGCTGCAGCCAGCCTGAAAGGCAGAGCAGAAGACTATAAAGCCAAATGCAGCTGATTATGCCTTTCACTCGCCTTCATTTGCTGATTGCAAGGCCGGGAAGGAGGGAGGCAGACAGTACAATTAAAAGACCTAAAGGTTGTTGTCAGAGATGCAAAGCAGAGACGCAGTTCCCCAACCTCCCGGCTGGCCTGTTACACCCCGGTCCTCCAAGACCTCTGGGGACAGACTGAAAACCACTGCCTGACGGTGCTGGGCAGCATCAAGCCCTTGGTCCTTACGAAATAACAGAGACCGGGATGTGCCCTTTGCAATGATCCTGGAAGAAAACAAAGCAATAGCTGGAGCTGGCGCTGGCGCTGGAGCTGCAGCCCCCTGCCATGGGATGAGTTATGCCTTGCTAGAGAGGGGCTGATGCTCACAGAGCGTTCATTCACTCTAACACGAATTTGGCCCCGTATATTTGAAGCCTCTGTACCAAATCCCTCATCGTTGGCTGCAGATGTAGCAGCAGTGCATCAGCACTGAGGGGTGAAGCAGGGTCCTGGCCTGGGGCAAAGCTCCTTCAGCGTCGGGGAGAGCAATCAGCTCCTGTTTGAGCAGAGCTCAGCACCTCCCGGACTGCCTATAGAAACACCGCGGTACTGCAAACGCGCCTTGGGTTTTTGTATTTTTTCGATCACCAAACAGCTCAGCCTGAATTTTCCCTGTTTCTACATAAATGCTTAAAATTCTCCTGAAATGGCCTTTTAAAAATTTCCATTTTAAATACAATCTGGAGGGTAAAAGGAAAAAAAAAAAAGCTGCATGTAGCCGAGACGGACAACGTTGGCTGGCTATAGGATTTATGCTGCATCATTGTTATATTTGGCTCTTCCTAATGTCAATACCTACTGCGCTTTTAAGGCTGCATTAAAAAGATAAAAAAGGAACCAGACAAGGACAGTTCAGGCCAAACTTTGGTACTGTTGAATTGGTCGAATACACAAAGCAGCTGCTTTAAAGTCCAGAATCAATATTTTCACATCAGAGCGGTGCACAAAACACAAACCAGAGAAATTGGGGAGGTTTTGACAGGATTTTCTTTGGAAAGTTCTGGCTGGGCTCAGGCGGCCCTGGAGGCTGGGCTGGCGAGGAGTCAAGGCTGCAGGAAGCCTTTACAGGAGCTTTGTGCAGGGAAACATCCAAGTGTTTTACAGCTCCGCAGCTGTATGGGCTAAAGTGGAATTTGCTGGGCTACAACTATTTTCCACTGGATCTACTGGGAGCTGTAGCTGCTACTCTGTGAGATAAATTTGGTCCTGTGGTGACTTGAATTTCCTCACATTAAAAAAAACATTTCCCCACTAGTTCATGTGTCCTAAAATATACCGAGAAGGGGAAAGTCATGCCAGACGGTGCAGAGCAGATAGTAACCCCATCGCTTGCCCCCACGTTATCCTCCCGGCTGACTGCGCTGCCGAATAAATGGTGCTGCGGGGATGATAAGTTGTGATGCTGACACTTGAAGAGTAAATTACTGCTTTGTGAGCGAAAGCAGCAAGGTTAGTTCGTCAGATATAACTTGTTTCTGTTAGGAAGGAAAAGCTCGAGCCAAGGAGCTTCTCTCCACAAAAGCAAAATTTGTAAAGTAATTCATGCCAGCAAGTTATTACTTTTCTGATCAAAGCATGTTTAACATTAATAGAGAATCTCTCCATATACAACATGTATATGCACATGAACACCATGTCTCAACTGCGCTCTAGCTCCAGGAGATAGGAAGGTGGGGCAGCAGTAAGAAAAGCTGGATTCATCCAGATGGAAGCCAGCATGGCACACAGACAGCTGACTTCTGAGGAAAAAAGAAAGAAAAATCCAAATAAAACCAATATCAAAAAGAAAAAAAGCCCTGAGATATGAGAGGGATGCTCAGTGCCCTGGTGCCGGGCTGGGTTCGCCTTTCCTTCTTTGAGATTATCTTTTATTAGTTCACTATTGCAATTTGAGAAAAAGTCCTTGAAAATAAAATCGGAGTGAACTCTTAAACTCTAAGAGCAAAGCCCACTTGGCCGTGGTTTTCCAGGGTCCGCTTTTGCCTGGATGCTTACACGAGGAGGGCCAGGCTCTCTGGCGGCTTCAAGCATCCTTGCCAGGGAGGGAAGACACCGCTAAGCCAGGGACACAAAAAATCCCTCAAGTCCAGTGCTGACCACCACGAGCTGCTACTGGAAATCACTGTCCCATGAAGGTGACCCAGCAGCTCAGGCTGGGTATGAGGTGGTGTAAGAAAGGCAGAAGCAAGCCCCGAATACACCCCCAGATACTCTCCGACAAGGTTGAGCAGCTCCTCTCCCCAGCCTGCGACACCCCAGCACCTCCTATTTATACACCCTGCACCTCGTAATTGCCTTGCTTGGAGCTTTAATCAGCTGCAGCATAAATACACAGGCGTAGTAAACTGATGCCAGCAGGGAGGCAGCCTCACCTTCCTCAGGCTCCCTGATGGCGGGGGGGGAGAAAAAGGGGCTGTGTAGGGTAGCCAACACCCGGGTGTGGGGCAGGGGGGGAAGAGTTGCAACCCCCCCATCAGACCCAGGCCCTGATGGCAGCTCTTGGATGCTGCAGGAGCGTGACCACAGCTCTCGAAACGTCTGCTCTGCATGCCAGCCTCGCCGGCGTACGGCAATGGCTGTACCCACCCGCCATCCCCAAGGGCGGCTGGAGACTCCCCGTGCGGTTTCGCCTGGGTTAGGGCCACGTCCGAAATTTGGGCACACTCCTGCCAGGGTGGCCCATGAACCACCTGAGGATCTCTGTCCCGAGGAGGGCAGCAATGAATCGTGCTCCTGAGGACCCCATCCCTCTCGCCCTGCAGAGGGGAGTAAAACAAGACACCAGGCATGTCCACATGCATGGTGTTTGGGCACATTTCAGAGTGGTTTGAGCCTCTGGGATATTCTCCCTTCACGCCTCAGACACATTTTGCTAGCAAAGCACGGTGGGGGGCATCCAGGGTGCTGTGGAGAGCAGAGGTGTCCCAGGAGAGTTTCAACTGGGGAAAACCTGTATATTTTGCAGTCTCTCATCCATCCACGCCCATCCTTGGCTTCTTGGGCAACCCTAGCTGCCTGGTTTGCCCTATTCCGGTTCCAAAACGGCAGAGATTGATTTGCCAGTCCAAGCTGACAGCGGTGTTGAAGAGGCTGGGCTGACTCAGCGGGTGCAGAGGGCTGTGACTCGCTAGAGGGTGGATTTTGCCCGAGCCCTTGCTGCCTCACTGCCTGCCTGCTGCGATGCTGAAGGCACTGCCTCTGTGGTGGGCAGCCGCCGCTCAGCTGCCGGCCTCCCCATCGGCAAGGCGATGCCATTGGGATCAGTGGCGTTTTGCACTAATGACCTGGATCTGCAAACAAGGGGGGAGAAGGAGCAGAGCACCACAGGAACGGCAATGCCAACATGCAGGGTGGGTGGGCGGGAGCCAGACACATGCTGGGTGCTGCAGTTAAATCCCCCTGGGAGGGTGAGCCGGAGCCCTTAGTCAGCTCTGACATGCGCCTCAGGAAGGCAGTGGGGATGCCGAGGCTGCCCAGCTAACAGGGCCGGGATGGAAACCCCGGCAGTTTGCAAACAGAGCTCGGAAATGCCCAGCGGGTCAGGAGATGAACCACGGTAGCCCGGGAAGGGGAAACGGAGGGGCGAAGTAGTAAAAAGCTCTGATAAGAATGGCCTTGTAATCAGAACAAATATTGAATGATTCAGCAGCAGCTGATCAAGGAAGAAGTAAAGTATACTTCTTGCAATGTTTGACTTGCTGGCTGCGACGGCGCAACAGCCTTGGATGAAGCGAAGCCGCAAATGCAGCGAGCAGGCGGCTGCCCCCATCGCCGTGGCACCTGCTCAGCTTCTGTAGTGGGGACCCCAAAATACTGGCCTCTGGGCTTCCTTTAGCTGAAAAGACACCTCCTCCTGTGGCAAGCGCGGGTCTCCGTCCCGCAGGGACAGCAGCAGCGCTCGGCACCGGCCACCGGGCAGGAGGCCAGGACAAACAGCCGGGTTGTTTGCTGAATGTCCCGGTAGACAAATACTGCTGGTAAACCCACGTTACCTCACTGGGGGATGTTGCAAGAAACGCAATCACCTCCTAGCCCCAAGCCTTGTAACAGGGGCGAACGGCCAAGTGGCAACTAAATGTCCCGACAGCCTGCGATATTTGCTCACATGGGCCAGGTCTGCCTTTAGCCCTCATTTCACAGTGCCAGGGTGCGGTCCTCATGATGCTTACACCACCTCGGCTCTGGGCTCGGCGGCTGGGTCGGTGCCTGGCATGGCTATTGCCTTTTATTTCCCCCCAAATCCCCGCAGCAGGTAGTTAGGAGAGGGTTTGCTTGCTGTCTTCCCTGGGGAGGCATTGGGAGATGTCACATAATGCTCCACATAGGGCTTTGCTGGGCTCAGGCTTTGAAAAACTGATGGTGCTTCAGGTCACGGGTGGGCTTTCCATTGCCATCGCCAGGAATACAGGCTTGGAGCCCAGGCTAAGCATCCCCCTTCAGAAATTCAGACCTCTTGAATGAGACCCAGTGCTGCAATAGAAGAAAGCAAACAGGAAAAAAACCGCAACCCAACCCCAGCACTTCCCAAAACCATGACCCAAAGTTTACTTCTGAAAATCCAGGCTCTCACCCCATATATAAAACACAAGCGTGCTTCCTGCTGGCTCCACCCTCTCACTCATGGCATGGCCGTTGTTTCACAATACCCAGCTGGCAAAGAAATCTTCATCTTTCCTAGCAGAGACAGACACCAGCTGGGGGTCTCCGATGTGTGGGACCCTCACACCTTCAGCCCCTTTGCTTTTGGCTATCGCAGATGGGCCGTGGCTCTGAGGAAGGCTGGCAGGACACCTCTGGTGCCTATGGAAAACCAGCACAGTTCTGAGGGGAAAACAGCCAAAATGGCAACAGAAAAATGGTGGTGGATCGTATGGATCCCCGCACCGTGACATGGTGGAGACTGAGGAGGTTCCTTGATTGCACAGGTGTCCCTTTCCACGCTCCCTGCATCCTTCCCACCCGTTGTGCCAGCGTGGGCGGCTGGGAGAGCCCAGCGGAGAGGTGCTGCGGCAGGGCTGGGCTGTGTGTGCAACGGGGCTGAAAGCTGCTCTGCCAGAGCAACATGGGGAAGAGTGGGAATAACTCCCTGTGCTGAGAGCGCCTGTCTCCTTTCATGGGAAAAGGTGAGCATCTCCGGCCCCACTACGGTGCTGAGCGAGGGGCAGCGCCCGCCCTCCCTGCCGGCGGCATGGGGGGGCTCCCGGCCATGCCATCGCCAAAGCTGGCGTTTCAAAACCATGGCAACACTCTGCTCACGCAACGCAGACCCGCAGCAGACACATCCCTACCCAGACGGGCAGAGCCATGATTATTTACGCCAGCTTCAAGTACTGGCTGAGCGCAGGAGTAGCTTGGCAAGCTGGGTAAATGAACAGAAAACAACCTCCCCAAAACAAAACACAGGCACAAATAGTGATAAAATCAACTTTGCAGAGATCCAATTTATACTTTCTCCTTGGTATAACGCTGCTTCTCCCCAAGCAGGAGCCGAAATGCCACCAGAGTATCAGAGACAGACAAAAATACAAAAGGAGAGGGAGGAGGATAAACGAGACAATAGGAAGATCATGTAGGTGCCGAGTGAGGCATGTCCACGGGCTGGCATGACTTAATGTGGATTTGCAAAGACCTGTCCAGTGATTGACCAACCTGCAAGTGCCGAGATGCAGCTGAACATGACCTGCTAACCAGATTAGTGGGAGATGGAAAGTCCCTACAAGACCTGCGGTCACTGGCTAAGAAGTAGGGAAAAAAAATCAAGCAGAGGATTTTACCCCCCCTGGAGAGAACAGCTCATGGGACAAAAATGCACGGCCTTGCTGTTGCCCCACTGTTTGAGCTTCCCTGTCAGCATAAGTCAAATATCTGGGTTACGACAGCCACCACTGACTACAGTTCCTGCAGCTGGCAATGCACGGTGCTGCCTTGCGGCTGGGGTTCGTCACTGCTGATCCAGCCCCACGCTTCCCACCCCACCATACCTCCCCAGCCGCCTTCAATGGCTTTGCCAGCAAAGAGGGAGAGCAATAAGTGGGATGTGGTGCAAGTCCAGGAACGTGTTACCAACGCACTGGTCTGCACATGGGGAAAACACGAAATGTTCGTCACGGGCTTCTTGCCACAGGCGCTTGCTGCTAAATTGACTCTACATCGAGATTTTGTGCTCCTTCTACAGAGTCCCTTGTCCATGGGAAAACAGGTAGTGAAACACCGGGGACCTGCCAAGAAAGCCAATAGCTCTGGCAGCCCCTCCGGAGCCCAGTGAAGAGCTGCTGCCATGCCACACACCGCCCCAAGACCGCCCAGCGCCTGCTCCGGCCACCACGGCCACCTTCCCTGCCCGCAACCCAGCCCCAACCGGCCACCCGGGCTCCTTGGCGGTGCAAGAGCCACGGCCCATTGCATCATCCTCGCTCCACCTCCCTAGGGCAGGTCTCCAGCAGCCCCAAACCTGGCAGCTTCCCCCAGGGGATCTTTGCCAGCTGGCCCCAGCTGGCCGAGAGGAGCTGGGGCAATGCTCCCCAGTGTCCCAGAAAACCCGACGTTTCGAATCGTTTCCTGGTCCCAGGCCATGCCAAAGCCGAGACCTTTCCCAGTTCCTGGTGAGCAGCAGCAGTTCCTGGTGAGCAGCACCGGTTCCTGGTGTTCTCCTGAGACAGAGAGGGAGCACCCTCCTCCAAGACCTCCGTGCCAGCTCCTGCCTGCTTGCAAAGACTTGCCCCAGAGGGACGGAGTTGATGGGTTTTCAAGTGCCTGGAAGGGGTTGTTATGGGCACATATTCAGCTTTACCCATTGCAAGCGAGACGATTTTACTCAGATTCCTGGGAGACCAGAAATGAAGGCAAAAGTGGAGCAATTAACCTCTGAGGAAAGGATGAAGAGGTGAAGGTTTAAGGGCAGGGCAGTTGTTTCTCAGCAAAGTGGGGCCCGGGTGCTACTGGGAATGCCTTGGTGATCCTGTGAAAGAGAAGCTGGTCAAAAAAAGTAGCGCTCTCTGGGCTGGAGAGCATCCAGAGATGCTGCACCTCCTTCTCCACAGCCACCCGCTGCCTTTCTCCTGGGCTGGGAGGCATTGCAAAGCCCTCCATTCCCCTGGCCACCTGCAGCGGGGTGGCCTGTGGCTCTGCCACCAGCCCGACACAGCAGAGTCTTAACAGCAGATGCAAACCCCCTTCATATAAAAACAAAGTCATCAAGAGCTTTTGGCCTGAGGGAGTCCATGAACTCCTGTGGTGAACGGGCCAGTACCAGAGCCAGCTGAGGACCTTGGGGCACCCAGCTGCATCTCAGGGGTGCAGAGGGAGGTAGCGAAGCCATCACTGGGCATCGCTGTATCACACCCACAATTTTTTAGGCCTTCCTTTGTGGGTTTTTCTATTTTTGACCTTCCACCTAATCGCATAAGCTGCTTTCCAGAGTAACTGCAGCATTTGCAGCTTTCATTGACTTCCTCCGAAAACGAGAGCGAGGATTGCCAGGAGGGAGATGCCAGAGTCGCACTCACTTTGACGTGGTTTATTCACCTGGATGGTCCACAGGCTTTAGATAATGCCAGGCAGGCAGGCAGCCAGGCGAGCGAAGGGCTAGCAGTGCCCGGCTGGCATCTGCCACCACTTATTTTGCTGGCGACTAAGGAGCAAAATATCTGATAGAGAGCTGTTTGTTTACAACTCTCTCCACGCAGCAGAGGCTGAACTAGAAAGCCCAATCACTCTCCACTCTACAATAAACAGTGGGTGTTGGGTTTTAAAAAGCATCTCACCATGACCTCGATGGCCCATTTTATGTGTGGTGGCATGGAAGGGAGCCCAAAGGTGAAAAGGCTTAATTAGTAATACTTCAAGCTGATTACTATGGCCCATATATAGGGTGACCTGCATCTACTATCACTTAGCATGGTAATGACTAAGTACAGCATGTGGTTTAAATATCTCCTTAATGCTAAAGCTAAATGCATCTATAGCCCTAACCCTCTAATTGACTGATTATAAATATGATAGATTAGCTTTCCATCTCATTATATGTATCTAATCAGGGGATGAAGGCGTGTATACCCTTGGACACATGGTTTTTTATTTCTACTGCCCTACAACAACAATGAAAAGAAAATTACTTGTCTACTCGCGTTTGTTGCAGGCTTATCTTGTACCCTATCTCAGAAAGCTGCCGGATTCACTTTATGATGATAATAAAAATAAGCTGCAGAATCCTGCTTCTATGTGGACACCAAGGTTTAGAAACATAGGCGTTGCCTGTGTGACCTTTGCCTGATGACCCTAAATCGGCGTGGGGTTCTTGCTGCCTCTGGTCATTGCCCCGTAAACAACCAGCTGACGGGCAGCAGTGCCCAAGCGGGAGAGGCTGGGAGCACAGAGCAGGAGGTCTTGGCACAAACAACAGCTTAGGCTTCAATTGCCCATTCTCAACTAGGATGCTCATTTAGATATTGTCTAAAAGAAGTTTCCTGATTCCAGCAACCGGCCGTACGGGGTGCCTTTTCCTGCGGTCATCAAGCCCAGCTGCAAGGTCCTGCACATGAGGCAGGCTCCACTCCCCTAGGAGCTGCTCACCATGGCCCCAGCCTGAGGACACGGGTGGGTGGAGGACTAAGGCAAAGTCCCTGAGTGACCTCATGTGCATCTTCCAGCCCAGCTGAGCACTAATAAGCTTGCTGCATTTAGGCTTTCACTCCAGGTCTCAGTAGCTCCAGGCACCTCCTTGCTCATGCCTTGTCTTTGCCTAGGAACCAGTCTCCAAAGCAGGATGCTATGGGCCAGCTGCCTGGTGTTGAACTCCAGTCGCTGCTGGGGGCTCCTAAGCCATTTGTTGGTGCTCAGGAGTCCCCGGGATACACTTGTGCTCCACAAAAACTGAGACACACCTACATGAGGTCACCCTCAAAATTTGGCCACCAGTGACAGGCTTCCTGGAGACCTCCCTCTGACCCAAGAGGCATGTCCCTTCCTGCTGGGAGGAGAGAGCATCTGACCATCCCTCCCAGCCCCTCCGCCTGGGCCTGGCTAAATGGGAGAGAGGAGGAGGTCGCCAACTTTTTGCCCAAGATGCTTTCAGAGGAACCGAGGATCACCCACGTCTAACAAACCTCCGTTGTTAGCACGGCCATGGGTGCTTCGCTTCCTCTATGTTTAACCCAATATAGAGGCTACGGAGCCAAAACAAAGGCCCAGATACCGTCAGTCGTGCTGGCTGGTCCAGACCAATGCCGATAGGTCTATATGTAGACACAGAGTAATTCACCACGGGGAGATGAGCCATGTTATAATTTTGTCATTTTCCACTCAAGTGTCCCAGGCACTGATTGCAGTTTGGGGATTTTCCGTCTCCGACAAATTACCGGGCTCCACCAAAATAGCTGAGAGACAGCCCCATTTTGGATTACAACATCTTCACCAGATCGGCACCAGCAGAGCTCCCCTCGGCGTGCGCGAGGGAAATGCCTGCCGTGGGCAGGAGACTCGGGGCCATGGTAAATTGTTGCAGTGCAAGGAAAATTAAAGGAGTCAGGGTAACAGATTAGAGAAGGCATCCCGAGCTGGCAGGGGAAATTCTTGCTCATTAGAAGCAAAAACAAAAGACAGCCTTCAATTGCCAGGGTGTAATTTAGACGCAGGCTCTACGTGGCAATTTTCATGGGTCTGCAGGGAGCCCCAGTGAAACTTGGTGATGAAGGTTCCCACAAGTGGAAGGATTTTGCTAAAGTCCAGGCCTAGCTGACCAGGTTTAAAGGTCACACTTGCCTTTTTTCCTCCACTTAAAACTGAGTTTTAAGCTACCGAGATTAGCATTTGAAAGGGAACATTATCCTGTGACATACAGCTCAGTTGACCAGTTTCCTTAGGCAGTTGGAGGCAGGTTTTCTCCACTGTCCAGGGAAGGGGCAGAAGCACCGAGCTGAACAAAACCACCACCCTGCCTTCCCCTTGGAGAAAGGGTTAGCGACGAGCGAGAATAAAGGGCCTGAGAAGTCACAAACAGAAAGGTTGCCCCAAGGAGAGCAACATGTTCAGATATGTCTATCAGATAACAAAACTTAAGCTCAAGCCCCAGAGTGTGCTCACAGAGCTTAAAAATAATGGTGACTCGGCTTTAGGTGAAATACTTACTCACCCGTAATACTGCCCTCCTGCCTCAAGTCAGAAGGTTTGAGCTACCGATGGTCCGGCCTTCACTCCAAGTTTGGGAGACACCAACATCCCAGAAGCTAGAGGAGACATCGGCCAGAGTCTTGTTGGCATTTGCAAACCCAACCCAGTTCTCAGCGTGAACTTGACACTATGACTCAATTCAGAAGAAGTCTGTGGTTAGCACCAAACTCTACTAAAGGTTCTTAACCCCCTCTTTCTTCTAGACTCTGCGTTTGGGAAAAGAATGAAAGACTTTTGTGCAGAAGGTATTTCTGGGCAGTAGACAGGCCTGTAACGACTAGGAGGTCTGGAACTGCTTCCCATCTGAGTCTAGAGGCAGATAAGATGAAGATATATAAAATTGCCTCTCACTCCCAGTCCAACCACAGCACACCTTGGCTAGTCTCCAAAAAAGGCTTTATTGGCAACTCTTGCAATGTTCTTCTATCTTGGCATATGTGGTGGCTACGGTGGTGGTGTTGCTGTTGTTGCAGTGGTTTGAAGATCTTGAGATCTTGTTCCTGGAATCAAGTGAGATGAAGGTGAAACAGGTTTCATTTAAGAAGAATCCATTTTAGTTCTCACTGCTATAGAAAAACTGAGGCTCTGACCCCAGTCCACGTTAAACGTGTGGAAATGAGAAACCAGGTGATGAATAAACCCTCATTTGAAGGAGGGGGAAGGAACACTGGAGGAACTGAGTCACTAGTTTTGAGCAATCCTGAACTCACTGCTAAAATCTCTCATCTCCATTTTTGTAAGACCTGTTGCCAGCAACAGCCGTGGGAGCTCAGAGCTGGAGCAGGAGAGCTGACACCACAGGCAAGTTAAAACTGTTTCAGGGCTAAAACCTTCACACTGACATGTTACCTGTGGGAGCCCACGCAGCAAAGCCTCTGTCTCTGTCTGACCCAAGCTCATTTCAAGCTTCCTTCTTGGGATGAGAGGGTTTGGGGATGTTCCTTGGCAATTCTGCCTAGCAGCCTTTTGCCACAACGGCTTCTAACTCCTGCCATCCCTGAGACCTGTGGTCCCCAAGTCTCCTTGATCACGCTGCCCTCATCAAGGCAAAGACATCTGCCTTCCCCAGTGTGGATGGGGGCAGAGGTGAAAGGGCAACTTTCTCGCATGTCTTCGCTAGTTGCCTACAAGTGTCCTTAGGCAATTCTAAAATATCCTCCACCCTCTTGGTCACAGCCCAGAGTTGTGACACCATTTCTCAGAGGACACCCGCCTGTCCCTTCTCTTTTCTAGCTTCTAATACAAGACGTGAGAGGGGAGATAGCCTGACCTTCTCCCACAACTTCCAGTCATATATGGACATCACTGGGACACTGGCTATATCAGAGTCCCCACCACCTCATTCAGGACCAGACGACGCCCAGGTAGCCAACTGCCAACACAACTTATCGTTCTTCCACGCTTTTTGACCTCCTGTTCTTCTTACAGGCTTGGCTCCATCAGCAGAACACTTCCAGACGGCGATGGCCCGAGGGGCGATGCAGAGTGCTGCGCCCAGGGCAGGATGAGCAGCGGGGCGGGTGGGGAACGGCAGCACGGGCTGCAGAAGGCAAAAGGTGACAGGCTTGTGCAAGGACTGATGCACAAGTTCAGAAATGCTGCTGAACAAGCCCTACGCACAGCGACTACACAGCATGTAAATGCCTTCCCCGCCTTCCTCTTCTCCTTCTTCACTCCTGTGCCTCCTGTATGCTGCATGCCCTGTTACGTGGGGTTTGAGACAAGGAGGCAAGGGACCACACTTGGTGACTATATATAAAGAATAGGAAGAGGTGGAAAAATACATAAAACTCATGCCCTCTGTTCTTACAGTTTTATCACGCATCTCTTGGTGCTTGGCATTCTCCTCCAAGCTCCAATGCCTGGCTTCACATCAATTCATGGACCCCAGCTTTCATCTAAAAAAGTTATAATTACATGACATTCCAGCTACTATTGATGTGGAGAAGTGCAAGTCAGAATCTGAAACATTAATAATCCAGATTAAAAAAAAAAAAAGACTTTGACATTTATTATTTTGGAAAGCTCTTCATTCCTAAGTGAGCCATGATTTTCAGACAACCTGACTCATCATTTCTGAATGCTTCGGTTTGGCAGCCCTGTATATATTTAGTAATACAAACCCTGACTTGCAGCTTCCAATGAGAATCCTAATGGCATGATAAGACAGATTTTCATCTCATTCACGTCATTTCCAAATATCAGGAAATTTACTTAACAGCGAGAGTTGTAAAAGCTGTGAAACGGTCTCCCTGGGGAGGAGCAGAAACCTCCCGACTACACACTTGAACAGCTGAACAAACCAACAGAGAGCAGGCAGCAGCGAACGGCTCTTTACTTTCTGGCCAAGGGACAGAGCAGATGATCCCAGACACGTTTTCCTCTTCATTTCTCCTGGCTCTGGGCATTGCTAATCAAGTCCTCACACCGCAGCCACCAGAGCCTCTCTCATATCCAACTGGAGAAACAGCAGCTTCTGCAGGAGGAGCACATAGCTTCAAGGGAAAACACTGTTGCAAACCATTTAGGACTTCACAAGGAATAAGGAACCTGTGCCAGTCTTTGAGAATGCATTCAAAGCATCTTCATCCAGCAGTCAGAATTGCATTTTTTTACATTGAAATCCCTTAGGCACTTGGAGTCTCTGAGATTTTTTTCCATTGCCTATCAAGCAGTGGTATTAAAAATGATGTCTTTGGCAGCACAGCCAGCCTGAGTAGATGCGAGATGATTTTCATCTATTCATTCTAGACCATCTGCTTCTTACCCTCAACTTTCAAAGACCTTGAATGAGATGTAGGCCACGGAATTTTATAGCTAAATTTCATGAACCTCTTTGAAAATGAAAGGATTGCACAGAACACAAATTTAGAGACATCAAAGGGACCTTCCCTTTTCATGCAAGCACTAAAAGCAGTGCAAAGGGAACTAATTATAATTTGCTCTATTGCCAGTTTTCACACTGGAGCAAATACAAGCATTTTATGCTTTAAACCTTACAAACCCGTGGCTGCCAGCTTAATACACTCCTAAAGCCAGGACCAAATTAATAGACTAAAACTATCTTGCATGCACTCAGGCAAGCAATGAAGCCAAAAGAGCTGGCAGGCTAGCTCACAGAAAAACTCTTTCTTTTTTTGTATCCCTGCTTTGTTTTAAAAAAATCAGTATTTCTTTACATATTCAATGGCAGCATAAACACTAATTCAGCTTTTTCAAAAGCAAAGCTATTGCATAGATACTTTTTATTGAGCTGATCTTCATCCACGCTGCTGACAGAGTCTGGAGGGAACACGATCGAAATGGTAGTTCCTCCTAAAAAGTATGGGAGAGTTCAGGGATCTCGGCCAAACGTGGCTGATTCAGGATCTGCTGACTCGAGTGGCTGAAATCATTACGTAGACACGCGAGTTCCAGGCAGGCAACGGAGGGGAAGAGCTGCCCTAAATTATGAAGCAAGATCCAGGTGAAATTGTGAAAATCAAGGAAATTACTTTATAGCAGAACATTAGGCTTCTAGTCCAAACACAGATCTGCACATGTGCTTTGCAGCGAGGGCGATGGTAGGGTGGAGTGACCCTGACACCACTTGAAATAAATGAAGAGTGAAGCTGGGGAAAAATCTCCCTTTGATATTTGATGCCTGCCCCATCAAGCCTTGGGCCAAAGCAGGTACTGGCTGGCCAGGGCAGGAGCTTTTCCTGCTCCCCAGGGTGGCCTTAGACACCATTTTATACCTTCCAGAGATCTACAAGCTTTCTGATCTACAGTTCACAAAAATCCCAACAGAGCACCTACAGAGGTGTCTTAGTTTCCATTCCCCAAGCTTTCGGGACACAGATTGGTGGGTATCGCTACACCAGTAAAAGTCTCCAAAGGTGACGATTGCACATTCTTCATACTGTCACTGGTGTAAGCAAAGCTGCTCGGATCCTGGGGCCATGGAGACGGGATCACGTTTTGATGCTGAAGAGAACACTATGGCACTAGATTCTCCAGCAGGAATGATTCCAGAAGGTCTCCAGAGCCCCGAGGAATAACACAACCAATGAAACCCTGGGATGACACCAACATGCTGGCAAAAAAAGTGTATCGCTTACTGTTCTTCTGCACTGATCTCCAGGGAAGGAGAGGTCGTTCGTAATCCTCGACAGTGGGAGAGTCAAAAAGCTGTCAACACAATACTCAGAGACAGTTTTGGTGCTCCCACTCTGGGTGGCCAGCTTAGCTGCACTTAGCCCTTGCCAAGCGAGCACTGCTGCAGTCACAACGCTGGGAAACTGGGTGGGAAACTGCGTGAGGAGTTGCCCAGGGTCATGTCTGCACCAGCCAGGTGAACACTACGCTTAATTCACACGTGAATAAGATGCCACAGTGCCCCCTCATGCAAATGCATTCATCCCTGTACCGTTTCTTCCTATATGGGAAAGCAATTCAAGCTAGCCTGCACAACTGGTTCTTGGATCATTTTTCTGGATATCCGCTCTTCCTTCTCCCACTTACACTATACAACCTGTCTTTCCTCCTCTCTTGCCCCACTTTGAAGGAGCTGGGTACCTATAGACTAGCAAAGAGATGAAAGGCTGACTGGCTGCGATGTGGCTGGAAGGTGCCCATGGAAGGGAGGGAAGACCAGAGGATGAAGCTGTGCTGACTTGAAAGAGGAGATGCAGGAAAGAAAGGAGGAGAACTGGTATAATACACAAGCACAAAAGCAAGAAGAGTCCAAGGGTAACTGAACCTGTGCCCCACCTGTCAAACAGTTCAGCGGATGGTTTAGGGGTAGAAGTGAAGGGGACTCAGCGGTGGGTTGACCCTGGCAGGACACCAGGTGCCCACCAAAGCCGCTCTATCACTCCCCCTCCTCAGCTGGACAGGGGAGAGAAAATATAACAAAAGGCTCGTGGGTCGAGATAAGGACAGGGAAAGATCACTCAGCAATTACCGTCACGGGCAAAACAGACTCGACTTGGGGAAAATTAATTTAATTTATTACCAGTCAAATCAGAGTAGGATAATGAGAAATAAAACCAAATCTTAAAAACACCTTCCCCCACCCCTCCCTTCCTCCGGGCTTAACTTCACTCCCAAATTCTCTACCTCCTCCTCCCAGCAGCGCAGGGGGACGGGGAATGGGGGTTTGGGTCAGTTCATCACACGTTGTTTCTGCTGCTCCTTCCTCCTCAGGAGGAGGACTCCTCACACTCTTCCCCTGCTCCAGCGTGGGGTCCCTCCCACGGGAGACAGTCCTCCATGAACTTCTCCAACGTGAGTCCTTCCCACGGGCTGCAGTTCTTCACAAACTGCCCCAGCGTGGGTCCTTTCCATGGGGTGCAGTCCTTCAGGAACAGACTGCTCCAGCGTGGGTCCCTTCCACGGGGTCACAAGTCCTGCCAGCAAACCTGCTCCAGCGTGGGCTCCCCTCTCTCCACGGGGCCACAGGTCCTGCCAGGAGCCTGCTCCAGCACGGGCTTCCCACGGGGTCCCAGCGTCCTTCGGGCATCCACCTGCTCCAGCGTGGGGTCCTCCACGGGCTGCAGGTATGCAGGGGAATCTCTGCTCCGGCACCTGGAGCACCTCTTCCTCCTCCTCCTTCACTGACCTTGGTGTCTGCAGAGTTGTTCCTCTCACAGTCTCACTCCTCTCTCCGGCTGCAACTGCTACTGCCCCGTAACTTCTTTTCCCTTTCTTAAATGTGCTATCCCAGAGGCACTACCACCATTGGTGATGGGCTCGGCCTTGGCCAGCAGCGGTCCGACTTGGAGCCGGCTGGCATTGGCTCCATCAGACATAGGGGAAGCTTCTAGCAGCTTCTCACAGAAGCCACCCCTGTAGCCCCCCCGCTACCAAAACCTTGCCACGCAAACCCAATACACAAGTAGAGAGGGCTTGGGTGGGAAGAGGTATCACTTGTATGCAGATCTCAGCTTTGATTTCTTATTTTTATCTTGGTCTCACAGCAGGTGAGCACATACATACTGGTGGGTCTGTGCTGTCATGGGGGTTGTACCTGTGTAATTTCCTTGACAAAGGCTTATACACAGTTACAGCGGTGCAAGGTCTGTGCAGAAGCGTCCCTCTCTGCTGCACCTCACCCTTCACTCAAGTTAAAGCATGTGACTAGCACTATACAAACATGATCAGTTTTGCAAGAGGTTAGAAATCCTTCTTCTCCAGTAATTCATGACTGCCCACGGAGGAGGCTATAATCCTGACATACAGCTGCAAGACTAGCAAGGAGTGCAAAGGTGTGCCATGGAGCTACAGAAAAATCATCCAGCCTCCAGAAGAGCAGGGACAGCACAGAACCATCTCTTAGAGCGTCTGGTTTCTACAAACCACACTGAAAAAATTGTCTCAGTCTGCCTGTAGCAGAGGCTTGAGGCTGTCACTGATAAGAAGTGCCCTGTGAGTAAGAAGCCCTTAAATCCAAACCAAAGTCACCCTGTTTCTTAGATAAGGTTTATTGTTCTCATGGGAGAAAGTTGTCCTTTTGTGTTACCTGTTGGCCAACAACTCTGCTTTCAAGCAGTTTGCCAGCTCTGCGGCTCCCATCGCAATAATGCTACAAATAATTGAAGCGCTACTACTTTGAATCAAAATTTTAATGAGGCACTAAACCCACAAAAGGGGCTCTGTATAGCATAATTAAATAGAATGGGCCTAAATAAACAGTAAGGTTTTACAAGTTACATTATAGTTGAAAACAGCTGGGAGGCAAAGAAAGGAGCATTGAAGATGCATGATGTAAAAAGGCATTTCACAGAATGCAAACACTAAAACTTTTCATATCGCACAAACAGTAAAACACTACGAGCACATGACTTCCCTTTGATTTGGAAGAATCTGTGTGGGGCACAGGGCATTTGTTTTTTCCTTCTGCTAGTCAGCACAATGAAATATTTCACATGGAAACCCAAACAGTGGCAAAGAGAGCCATTTGTCCTTCGGAAAGAAATAAATACTGCAGAAACAGGTAAAGTCAGTAGGAACATCAGGTTCCGTCAGGCCATGGGATGCTGGATCACGGTTCCAAAATGCTGGACAGTGCTGGGACTCCTCAAAATAGTCTTGCAAACAATCAGAATTGTAACAAGTCTGTTTGGCTCAGAGCTGCAAGACACTTGTTTCATGCTCACACTGACTCCTCGAATCCACTGCAAGCGGTGACATTCAGGCTGAGCCAACTAGCTCAGCGTTCACTTCTCTGTCTGCATCAGCTATTTACAAGATCACGTTTGTTCCACCCCTGTCAATATTTGATCCAAGAGCTGCATAAATCCTACAAACACAGGAAGGTTTCAATTTCACATTAAGGTAACGTTGACAGTGGTGCTGCTGTATCGCGCAAAGTCAGTGCACTGTTACTCCTTGAGAATGAAATTTCTGGTAAACTTCGTTTTCATTTCATTTCCCCCCAGTCCTCTCAGCAGCCCTTCCCCAGAGCCGTAGCTATTGCTGCAGTTCTGGGCTTGTGAATGAAAAGTTTCTAAATTCATCTTGGTTTATCATCGGAAGAATTCCTTCTTCAATGGGAGTCAGAATGGGCTCCTCTTTTATAAAATCTGGATCAAAGTTGCTCACGTCATCTTTGGATTTCTGTCAAATGGAAAAGACAAAGGAAAGAGATGTCAAAAGTATGTATCATCTGCTTGATCCTCGCTCTGCATCTTTAGTCTTGAGTGCCATAAACCATCACCTCCATAACCCAGGCTGAGCTTACTGAAAGCTTTTTCTGGGGTTGGACTGCGAGCAGCTGAGTGCCCCCACAGAGCCTCTGACAGTGTAAACCCTTTTAGAGCCTCTGCAGGCTTCTGACAGGCAAACCCTTCTCCAATTTAAGTGACACCACCTCTGATGGGTTGCCTGCCCAGACATGGCAGGGCAGGGCACACAAATCAGTTCCTTTCCTCAAGCGGCAGCACAGACCCAGCCATTCGAAGAAGCTACCAGCCGTGTTTCCAATTAGCTGACTCCACACAGTCCCTCCTTATCTGCAGAGTGTCTCAGCTGGGTTTGGGGGGGTGTACGCTCCTCTGTGTGTGAGCCATTAAACTTGCACAATAATGAATTACTGGGCCGTGGGAAGACAAATGGCTTGCCTCCAGGTGCTGGATTCCTTACTGCGTGCCACAGAGTGGGACTGTTTACAATGCACACACACAAACAGGGTTTGTGGCACATTTTGACAAGGCGTCTGTTTTTCCTGCATCCAGAACAAAATGTTTTATTGACATTGAAGTCTAATGTTCCCAGATCCTGTCCAGCTCACAGGGGACTGAGGAGGCTCCCTTAGCCTTTGATTCAGGTCAAGAAACAACTCAAGAGCCTGATCTTGAGCTGTCACAGCTCCCCCGAGTGCCTGATCCTGCACCCAGTGAGCTTCATGGAGCAGGACTGGGTTGACCACTGCCACTATGAGTTTGCAGAGTGACCACAGCATGAGACAAAGCCACTCCAAGTGACAATTTCAAAGGCAAGGAAACCACAGAGACAACCTTGGAAAGGCTCTCCATGGAGAGCATCCTTTAGGCTGTGTGGCACCACTGGGAAAAGGGGCAACACCGTCCCCTTTGCAGCCTGTCTGCCATTTGAACCACTCAGCTGACAGTGGTCTGAGCAGGGAACACTGTGCTGGGTGCTGTACAGACAGAGAGAGACAAAAGAGAGACAGCCCAGTCGTGAAGAGGTAGGTGGAGTGGTCAGAATGGGGATTACTTACCCTGTTTTATATTTGGGGCAAGGCAAAGGGTAGTTAGGTGCCTAATCTGCTGCAGTTGCTTTTACAAACCTGCATCTTTTGGCTGAGCTGCCTTTGCAAATCCAGCATGGAGGGGAAAAGCGACCTGTACAACATCAGGTGGCCAACCAGCAGCCAAGCCAAGACCAGAGACCTCACCTCCCGCTCCTGGGCCAGGGCTTTCATGTCAAGGTCGCCCTTCCTTCACCTCCTTTCCTGTCTCACAGGAATGAACCTCCTTAAAGAGCCCAGAAGAGGAAAAAAAACCAGGATCCCTTCTCCCCACTCTCCTTCCCACGTACAATTCGGGGCCTGAACGGTGGCTCCATCTGACGCTGGTTCAGCAGGTCCCAGTCCAGATCTTTGAAGTAGGGGTGCCGCAGAATCGCGCTCTCGCCGCCCAGCCCCGGGCTGCCCAGCCGCATGTTGGGGTTCTTCGTCATGAACTGCAAAACAAAAAGGGCTGTTTGTTTCCTCCCATCCGGCAGGGCCACGGGAGAGGGACCTATTAGCAGTTGCACAAAAGCTTGTCCTCAGCTTTCCTGTTGAACCCAGTTGCTGGCCAGACTTCTCAATTTCATTGTACTGGAACGGCATGCAAGGAACTTGACTCATTCTCTAGAGGAAGAAGTCGGGGTGTATTTCTCCTTGGTCCTTTTTCTTTTGGTCAAATCCTTGGCTACCATAATAAGAAAAGAAAGTTGAATTGCATCGTTTGCAACATTATAAATGTTGCACAGTGGTTTTGGTGGTCATTTATTTCTGTATTAATTTCTCAGGAATACAAGCTCGCTCTCAAACGCTGCTTACCAGCCAGCCAGGCTTTGGACTGGAGTGAGTCCCGAGCTGTGTCTTTTTCCTAAACCTCAGCCTGCTGAAGTGCAGCCAGAAGCCTACGCTTTCCTTCCTGTCATCTCGGGAAACAGAGAAAAATGAGCAAGACGCTGGCTTTTAGAGCCCCCCAAACCCTGAGCAGATGAGAGCAGACAGGTGACTGTCTCCTCTCTCGATGGCGAGACTCTGAAAGAGGATTTTTTGGTAACATTTTTACTCTGCTACCAGTGAAAAGAAATCTCAAACCTCAGCCAAAGTGCCCTGATTTGCCAGGGAGCAATGAGAAAAGCCGTACATCATGCACACGGCGCAAGAGGGCCCTGGCGGGTGCCCTTTAGGTCCTGACAAGAATGATGAAGTGTGAGTGCTGCAGATATTTCTTAAGGGGAAGGGAAATATTGGGGGAGGAGGGGAATCCTTTCCCCCGGCATGAAAAGAGCTAGTTGGCCTGTTAATTTAGGATTATAGTTCTTAAAAATTCAGTAAAACCCCATCTTTCCCCTCCCCTCAAGTATTTCTAATTCATTAGAGAAATCAGGTTATGTTTAAACAGGAAAAATAGCCGCTTTTATTTGCCTATTGAAACAGCAGCATAAAGCAAGCTCCACTCTGGTGGAGGTGTCCAGACGATTTCCTCGAAGATGAAAGAGCATTATGTTTAGCAAATAGCTGAACCAGCCAAACCAGACAATCGGTCACTGTTTCGGGAATGACCAAGTCTGCTGCATCTCGGCAATGGGGAAATGAAAAGAAGGGGAGGTGCAGTGAGAGACCAACTTCATTCTGACTGTAGGAGCTTTTCAGAAGGTACAAATTCTCCTAGGATGAACGGATAAAAGGTCTAGTCATTCCCTACCTAGAGAGAAGACAGGGAGAAGACAGACAACTGCCAGATTTATTTTAGAAGTCTCCCTAATACCCCATCCTGAGGGGGCTTCAGAGCCAAAGTAGATGGGGCATCTGTAGCTGAGACCTTGCAGGACCCCAGACTCTGCTGAGATTAGCACAAAAACCCCAGCTCCAGCCTGACCTCCTGAGCCCTTCGAGGACGTGTGCTGCCATGGGATTCCCTACGGCAGAACTGTTTTCCACCATTCCATCCAAAACATCAGTAGAAAGAGCTGCTGAGTGCATCCAGATTTGTAAGAGCAGTCAGCAGGAGAGGGGCAAAGCTGACATAGCTCTCTGCAGCTGGGGTCTTTCCATGCTTCTCTGGACTCTCCAGCCCTCAGTTATGCAGCATTTCCAGGGTCAGGCCCAAGGACAAGCAGAACTTCTCTGTCTCCCCAACCCTTTCAACCTGTTCTTCTCCCTTTCTACCAGCAGAACCCCAAACACAGTTTGTTTCCCAAGAGACTCTGCCCCAAAATTTCTGTGGGATACTGATCCCCAGACAACAGGTTGGTTTCCAAACAAGAAATGGGTCAAGCCAAAATCTCTCAGAGACCTGGTTCAAACAAGCCTTTGCAAGTCTTGAACTAAACTTCTTTGGTTTGCAAAACAGGCCAGAAATCTCCTGGCAGTCCCGTCTTTTTCTAGAAATTCCCTGCCCAAGCTTCTTTGTCCCCACAGATGGATATCTGCACCTCACTAGCTCTTATTTGCATTGCTGGAACACCAGAAAAGCTCAAACAAGATCAGAGCTCGCTGATGCTGGGCGTGGTATAGACCAAAACAGTCCAAAAAGACAAGACAAAAAGGAGAGAAGAGCTGGGAATAAGTCCCATGTCTCCTGGCTCCTGACCTACCACCGCCTCCATTACACCAGGAAGCTTCTGCTAAATGTGGAGAGGAAAAAAAAAAAAAAAAAATCATGAAAGCAAATAATCTCTGAAAAGGGCTGGTAACATGCTTTGCTTGGGTTCCCATTCATGCTCAACCATATAAGACCAAAACCTAAACTGGACCGCCCATTCCCAGACCAGTTCAGAGCCCTGGGATATAAAAGTGTGTTTACATTCCTATTTGCTTGCTTTATTCCACATGATGCCAAAATTGCACCAAGCGAAGGCATCCGATGCAACAAGCTGAGAGCCAACGTAAATGCATTCCTGGCTGCTTAAACCACCCTTTTTGTTAGGACAATAAGGATTAAGCAAGGGCCATGCCTTGAGGTGGGCTGTTTTGAGCTCTGAAAAAGCAAAACACAAAATTCAAAACAAAATGACTGTTCAAGTTTGACCGGCCAGCTCTGATTTGAGCATTGGACCCACAGATTGAAAAACCTCAGTTGGGTAACTCTAGGCATGATCTATCCCGCATTGGGTGCCCAAAGGAGGCAGGAGGAGAGCGAAGGCTTCAAATTCACCCAGTGCTGGAACACGTCCCCCTGGCTGGCTGCTGAGAGCGATGCCAGGCTGCCACAAACCCGCTCTGAATTAATCCTTGCCTCCGACAGGAGCGAGCTGACCTATGGGACACCCGATCAAATAGCACCTTCCCCAGCTGTCAGGCGTGAGCTCAGTGCTGCTGCCTCTCTTGCTCTGTAGAAATAGGGCTTTGAAGCGCAAGGGTATCAAGGGCCGGAGTGACCCACCAGCACCATAAACCACTCTGGACAGGTTTCTCTAAGCTTGTTTCCCTTGAAAGTGAATATAAATCATGCGCTCTACAAAGAGTATCAACACACCATGGAGAGGCCTCTCCTTCATGGCAGTCAAACTCATACTAGTCTGCTTCAGCAAAAAGGGTGGGATATCATTTCAAAGGACAGTCGGTCTCTTATCATTAACTTACATCCCTGATAAATGTATTGTACGCTGCGCTGAGACCTCTTGATTGCATCTGTGCACAGGAACCGGCACTGAAAATGTTGTTCAAAGGCATCATGCGGTACGTGAAATACGGTCCCGTATTCTGGGCAGCCACAGCATCGCGGCAGGTTACTCAGCCTGTGGATGTACACATGCCTCCGCACCCGGGGGCTGTGACAGAAAGCAAGAGATTGGCCATTGCTGCTCCTCCTTTACATAAAAATCTCCTGGTGAATTTTGGAGGCGGCAGGTCCGTCACAGCCTGGTGAAGGTGGGGTGTTTTCTCTGGGAAGTGGCTCCAGTCTTTATTTGGCAATTGGGCCGAAAAGCAGGTGTGCAAACGGTGACTCCAACAGAGACAGTACAGATGTTTTGCCCTGGAACAGTTACCTGCCTTACTGTAAGAGGTATATAAAATTAAAGGATGAAATTTTTGAAGCCAGCTTCCACTAAAATGAATAAATAACCCTCTCAAACACCATTTGAATTCACCAGAAATTATTGCACTGACACAGAAATGGATGAAGTTTTAGTTTGTGTTGTCCAGTATGTCAGGAAAAACAAAAGACTACAATGACCTCTCAAAGGCTCAAAAGTCCATGAATCCTTCTCTTTCTCTCTCTCTGCCTTAGGCAGTACTGACATTTCTCTGATGCAACAGCATAGCATCTGATGGCCCGTCTCATGCCACCTCTGCTATCTGATGGCACTTCCAGCAAAGCAAACAAAGAACTTGGGATTTCTGAGGAACTTAATTACAAGCTCAGCTTTCATCTCTGAAATAAGTAGCTGGAGCCCATACCCACATCTCTGACCACGTAAGAGGCACTTCTGCAGCAGGAGGGGTAAATCTGAGTGCCCTCTGGGCACACAGACGCTGCCCTCTGCACACATGCAGGCTGTGCAGGGGGAAGGTTTTCGGAAGTGCAGCTAATCTTTCACCTGATCCCTTTAGCTGCATGCAGAAACAGCTGGAAAATGTCTTACAAAGTGTTGGCTGTTCCTGGCATCCATGGGAAGGCCAGAGTTTGACTCTTGCTTCACAGGTTGGATAGCCCTAAATGTCCTTCCAAGTACAACCCTCCAATGTTTTTGGAGATGATGAGAGAAGATGTTTAGCAGAAAGTTTTTCGTGGCAAAATGTCATCTCCTAATGTTTATTGAGTATCTCTAATTTTGCATGATAATCCAGAATCCAGCATGAATCTCAACCTCTGGCACACAGAGCTCAGTGAAGAAACACAGAGAAAAAAAATTCAACTGTAACAACAAGGCAAACCAGAGATGTTCCTGAGCAAAAAGAAACATGTAATCACCCAAATCCAAGATGCCTCCCAGCAAAAACAATAGCAAGGCTATTAATCTTAAACCTGAACCAGGCCGTCAAGCCCTCGCTCTGTGATCACATCCAACCGTGGGGAATTATCCCATTCCCGGTGTAAAGAGCCCCTTGGGAGCATCCTCAGACTGGGTCCCTTTGGGCTACACCAGTTTGCCGAGTAGCAAACTCAAGCGAGGCTCTTGCTGACCTCAGCTAACCCTCTCAGCAGCACCGCAGCCAAAACCAGCAGCTGGAATGAGCCAAAAACATGACTTCACGAGACCATTTGAAAACATTTACTGAAAGAAAATGCAGCAAGCCATGACAAGAAATTAAAAGCTGGAGATTAGTCCACGGAGGGCCCGTGAAGTTACAAGGAAAAAATGCAGACATAGCAGTGCCAACCATTAGGAAAAATCTGCGTCAGCCCTGGGAGCTCAGCCCGCGAGCAGGTGAGGGAGCGCAGGGGACCCGTGCCAGTCCTCTTCACCCACTACATGGCTTGGACTGTGCTGGGAAGGGCTCCAGGTCTCCCAGTCGGCTGGGCAAGGCTGTACGGGACTTCTCTGGTGCTGCTCACATGCAACATTGCAGCTTCTGTCTCAAGAGGCTGAGTTTGCAAATCAGTCTAACGGCCTGGAAGTCAGTGAAAGGATGTTTGCACAAAACAGATGTTTCCAAGCATTAATTTCTTTGAATTTACAAGTTCCCTTTCTCAATATTGGAATCCCTGACAGGTTTTACATAACTCATGTATGTGCTATTTGCATCAGGATAATTAATTTCCTAAGTAATATCACAATGACTAGATTACGTGAAATTGCATCACGTTCTAGGAAAACGCGAACAAGCCCAGACCCCTTCACAGAAGTAACGCACTTCAGGAAGAGGAATACAACCTCCTGCTCAGCCATTCCCTTCACATTGTCAGCCATCTAGACGAGGAAGAAATCATTATTTCTTGTATTAAATAAAGTCTTAGACGCACCAGCTCCCATCAGGACTCTGTTGCCCTGGGCAGGGCGCATTTACCTTGCAAGAGAAAGCCTGTGCCCCCGAGCAGCTCGTCTTTCAAATGCAAGTGCATGGCAGAGATGGAGGCTCTCCCCCATCTTACAGGCAGGGAACAGAGACCCAGAGAAATTCATCCCTTTATTTTGCCAGGAGCCCAAGGGCAGCCTGTCACAGACACGATGGCAGACCCTCAGTCTCACCTCCTCTCCATCGCATCACATGCCTCAGAGGACCCCTATTTGGGATTGTGCCAATGCAATAGTCAAGCCCAAACCGTTAAAGGAAAGCAAGATTTCCCTGTTCATGGTATTAACATTTCCTGCCTCTTGGTGTTTCTCCCATGTTGCTACCAAAGTGAAAAGCAGCAGCAGCACAGGAGATTAACACCCCACAGTCTCCCCTCTAGTAATGAGGGAGAGCGGGGAGATCGGGAGATACCCAACATGCTCATCTTCATTAAGATTCATGAGCTAAACCAACAGGGCAGAAATTAACTCGAAAGGAAATAAGATTTCTCAAAGATCTATTTGATCTCAGACAAAAGGGAATGGTTATATAAATAGAGCAATTACTCTAATTAAGGCTTCCCTCCATGAATCTCTCAACTGAATGCTGCAGTTGCCGAAAACAGTTTGGCCATCTATTATGTAAGGCAAACAAACCCGCAGTCTGGGGTTTCATTAGCCTTCATCCACCCCTAAACAAAGGAGAAGAAAGATGGCTCTATGGCTCTGTCTGTTAATGTCTGTATTATTTTTGGTGATTGAAAGCCAGGAGGGATTAGCATAGCAGAGAGACTTTTTATTTTTCCTTTTTTTTTTCCTTAATAAAAAGCTGCGTGTTTTGAGCCATTCTTGTCTTTTGCTCTCTTGGGCAAGGCTCCCATCACCCTCCATCACAGTCCTGCCAGGGCGATGCTCACAAGCGTGCCTCGCTTCCCCATACAAGAGCAATCTACGGCTCAGACACACAAGTGGGTTACGGGGAGCGAGGGAGTCAGCACAGCCCAATGTCACTAAACAGTGTCAGCTGAAGCTCCACGGCCCTGGGACCAGGGTGGCTGGAGAGCTCTCCCATGGAAGTCCTTGTACTTACGGCAGCTCAGCTGGTGCCTGGTAACTTAAACTGCAGCGATGCGGCTGTGGGTGTGAGCCAAGCACTTGGGAGCCCGAGTCCTACTGACCTTCAGTGAGGACTGTGCTGCTGAGAATAGGACTTGGAGTCATTGCAGCTCTCTCAAATGCTACCGCTGTTTTACACTGGGGATTTGCTCTGATTGCAGCCATTAGAGGCTACATAGCATTTCGGCTTCCTACCCTGCACACAGCAGGATTGATTGCTAAAAGCCCTGATTTGTTCCAGTGCAATTCATCGTGGTGCTGAGCCAGAACGCGACCCACACATGCACAGGGTGCTTCTACCCCCATGCTGGGGTCCTGGCTACATAAAACTGTGAGTAGGTGAAATCCTTCAGTGCAGAGAAGGTCCAGCGAGTGCAGTGTCAGGGCTCAGAAGTACAAGACTGCCCTGAAAGCATTTTAAGGAGGGGGGAGGAGGAAGAGAGAGAATGTGAGATCTCCATTATTTCCTTTTCCAGATAAAAAAGGAATGGGAAGCGAGGTAAAAACCAGTCTTCAGCCCTGCTCCTGAAAGCCAGAAGACTGTAACAATAAACATGACAGCAGTCACATGTTTAATGTGCCAGCCGCAAGCAAGAAGGACAAAATGTCAGTGCAGTGGATATTAAGCAGATAAATTTGATCTCGCTTTCCCCTAGTGCAGAAATGGCTGCTCAATACTGCCCAGTCAAAGCTTGAGGGAACAAGAAGGATTAACTGTATTGCAAACAGTGCTGAGCAAGAGAGACTAGCAAAATAACCCAAGGCAGACACAGCAACTCACATGTGGGATAGACACATCTGGCTCCAAATCTCCTGGTGGTGTAAACTGATGTAACTTTGCTGACTATCACCAGGAGAGAACTTGGCCCAAAATACGGGAATGAAATGTTGTCTGAATAGCTACAAACTTTCTTGCTGTGCTGAAATCTACCTGTTTCCCTGCCCCTCCCCACTCATCAACAAATAACTCATCAACTCTAATGCAGAAAGAAAAGGCCACAAGTATCAAATGCATATTGGCCCCTGATGATAGCTAGTGATTTTCAACACTTCTGCCTTTGATACTCCTGTAACAAATAATAATAAACAGGAATTAACTTTAGTCATTAGATATATAGATTATTTAACATAGGTTTTGGTCAAGATGCCCCTCCAGAAATCTGTGCTTTCAGAACTGATGAGTCAACCCCAGTTCCCCCATGGGTCACCAGCTGCACAGGCTGCTCGGACAGTATCAAACTCCGGCTGCTGTTTTTAAATTACCCCAATTGGACTATAGGTACAACATGGGGATATGCAGGTCAATTACTAAGTCAATACATCAATCAGAGTAACACAAACATGGAGGGAGAATGAGCATCGCACTTATTAACAGACTGGGGGCATGATCCCACTCTCGTTTTAACCAGTGGTAAAATCTCCCTAGGGTTGCACGGGAAAACAATTAATCCTTTTCTGGTAGTCTTGTCAAGAGGAACTGGGAATCTATTACACAACCCTGGGTGGCCTATTTACATAGGGTCAAGTAAAAAGGGGACTAAAGTGCCCCAGACAAACCTGTAAAGGCCAATTAAGAAAAAAAAAAAAAAATCACAGGAAAATACTTCAAAGGAGCTTTTTTGTGGTCTTGGTTATATTTAGATTCTTTTAAATTTTAAACTTCCTGAAAAGACGCAGCAGGTCAGAAAGTTCAAAGCCGGAAGGACGAGTAAGACCTACAGCCCTGAATAGCTCGGACAGTCGGAGATTTGTAACCCCTGTAGCGGTGCTGAGACCTCCCAGTTAGATGGGCTGGCCCCTTCCGCGGGGGGCTGCACAGCAAGAGCTGGTACCATCATTCAGCAGTCATTCCCATTTCCAGGTTGGACCCAGGTTCTCAAGGGAATCCTTGGACCTTCCCCCAAGACTGGATTTTAATGTACTTCACCAAAACACCTTTGAGTTTAATCGCACTGTTTAACTGTGGCAGAGCTGAGAAGCGAGCCCATGCCACAAATCTTAGGCTCGGCCACAGGAATCGCTTCTTCCTGAGCACCTAGGAGCAAGCAGAAAAAGAAGAGGGGGAAGACAAAGTCGGCACAATGAATGCTCCTTCACTTTTTTTCCCATCCCTGGCAGGGAAGAGGATGATGAGTCACACCCGACATTACAACAGGCAGGGTCAGGAGCTTCTGTTATGAAGCAAATCTGAGCCTGCACGCTGCGGACTTAAACAAGAAGCTAATTTCAGCCTATTGGAAAGGGAAAGGTAAAAGACCTAATGACTACTTCAAGATGAATTTGGCCTTGGCAAGCTATATAGAGATGGTTTTAGTTTTATTTCACAGTACATTATTCAGAAGCATGGGACTATTACTGTGGGGAAGAGGAGCACTTCAGAAAGGGGTGTGATCAATCAACAGAAGAGATTAAAATCACTGGGGAAAGCTGTTTCTTGTTTGAGAATTAGGAGGCAAAGAGTAAGAGACAGCATGTTACAGAGATGGATATGCAAGCTCAGGCAAAAGAGGTAAGAAGGCAGTCTGTGGTGGAGCACAGCCTTGTCACTTCACCACAGTGTATGTTTATGGCAAAAATGGTCTAGATGAGAGATCATTTAAAACTGCAGAACTCCTTCCCAGTTGGGAAACGACAGGCTCCAGAGGCTCTGGAGCCAACCAGGAAATGCAAGATGAAAGCATTTCTAAAAAAACAAAATAAAGGAAAAATGTGTACACAGATCCAGCACAGAGCTTCACAGAGAGATTTAAATATCGGCCTCACTCTGACAGCCAAAGCTTAATCAAACTGTGCAAGAGGATTTATGGAGCCTGCCAACTCTGAAGAGATGCCAGGGAGAATAATTTATCGGCATATTTGAAGGCATTTTTAATATCTATCTGCCTTTGTTAGCAGGCTCCTCAGCTCTGAGGATAAAGCAATGAGCTCATCTAGTTCCCTCTTTGATTTCAGTGGGTCCACCATTGTGTTGTTCCTTTTCCTTTTCATCTTTGTCTAAAAAATACTACTGGCATCTGGTTCATTCAGAAACAAGTTCATTCTGGCTATTCCAGCACTGCATGTGAAACAGATTATCTGCCTTTTTCTGTCTGTTGGAAAGAAAGAACTTGGCCCAGATCTGTGCAAGTGCAAAGGAGAGACATGCGCCTTGTGCAAAGTGACATAACGGAAACGTAGGCAACCTTGCACCACCATCAGCATCTGGCTGCCTCGTTTCACACCTCCTAAGTGTTCAGGAGAGGACTGGGGAGCACAAACACAGGGGTCTGGGCTAGCTCACACAGTGGCCAAACTGACCACCCAGGATTTAGGGAAAAGGCGAGGCACAAAGGCAGCAGGAAGCACATACGCACTGCGCTTGGATGTGCCAAGCAAAGCACAGCCCAGGTATTTTGAGTCATGTGTTGCTTGCTGTAGCATGCAGGGAGGATGCAGACACCTACCGTAGTATCTGAGCTGACAACAGCTAGTTCTGACCTCCCAGTATCCAGGGGTGTTGGAACCCGAGCAAGTGCAGTTTATGAAAAGAATAAACTTCTCCAAAGAACAGTTCAGAAGATCTCACCCTCCGTGCTGATGTTCAGGGTGAGCAGCTGCAGTGACTAGGCAGCTTGGACGATCCACATCTCTCCTGAACTTAGACATCGTTGGCAGCAGTCCGAAACCAGACCTTTCCCCTCCGCTCCTCTGTCACCGCAGACTGTTTGCTTTGATTACGTTAAAAAATCTGCCTCTAAGTCTTTCTGCTGTGAAAACCCTGGCCTCTGCCTTCTCTCCTCATTAATGGCATTTTCAAGTTGCTTACAGTGGTGGGGCCAGTCTGGTTCAGCACGGAGCACTCACCATCCAGAAAGCCTTTCCAAAAATAAGCCGCAGCACACGCAAAAGGGGTCCTCACTGAGAGTTTGGGCAATCATGGTGGCATCTCCTTAGGATGGGCAGTTTACTCCTCCCACAGCACAGCTCCGTGTTCACTTTGCTTTCTCTCCTTCAGCTGGGCCTGGGTGGAGTGCCCTAGGGAAATTTCTTTTCTGTATCTCTCCAATCTTCTTTCTTCTCAGCCCGTTATGGTAAGTGCATGCAGCATAGCCTGAGTCTCCAAGGGCTCTGCTGGAGCTGTTATCCTGCATCCAGCCAGACTGGCCTGCCCTGTGCTCTAACCACACGGGACATTAGAAGTTCCTCAGAATTTCTTTCAAATGGCAAGAAAAAACCACCTGAACCCTGTACTCCCCAGGGAGTCCTGGATTTAACTCACACACACAAACATAATAATCAAATTAATCTCTCATTAGGAGCCACCACTCGAGCTTCCTGAGAAATGATGGGCTCATTTTCACCGGAAGGAGAGGCAGAGGAGGGTACCCTTCAGATTTAGGTCTTCCTCATCTAGTATCACCTGGAAATTTAGGGGAGGAGAAAACCCTAACATACACACACACTTTCCCAACTGCTACCTAACTTATTTCTACGTATGCATATGGATACACAAAGCATTTCTACAATTCACTATCAGTGCCCTCTAACTTAACCTCTTGTTTTAAGGTAGAATTGGGCCACATTCTGAAATAATAACCACAGGCTTCCCCCCATCAACTCAAGAGAAATTGCTGGTAGAGCAATACACTACTCATTATAGTACCTTGTGGGGAAGTCTCTTGTGTCTGATGGTTACCTGAGTGACTGAGGGACCTACGGCAGCCTCATATTCACTCTTCTGGGCAGCAAAGGAATGACAAACTTCTGTAGAAAGTTTTGAGTGGCTTTTTTAATTAACAAGCTGAAAATTGGCTGAGCTGTTGTGGAAGGGTCCCCATACCTCTCTCCCGCTGAAGATGAAGTGGCTGGTTGCCGTCTGCACTGCAACATTCCTGAGCCCTTTTCTTGCTCTCCAGAAAAACCCGTGTGTGCTGCCTCCTAGCAAAGGGGGATAAGTTACACTGCCAGCAAGCCCTCGGTATTGAATATTGCTGTCTGCTAGCCGTACAAACAAGCTGTCTGGAAGCAAAGGGGATTTAAACTGTGGCACATTTAACCATTCTCCCTCCGGCTGCTCCTGAAAGCCACGCAAGCTCCCTCCTGGCTGCTGGCAGAAGCTGGGAAGGAAATCTCAACTCCCTCACCTTGTGCTCCGACAGCCAAAAATGAGTCCATAAAGCACAGGTTGTCACAGCAGGACCTGGCTCCTGACCCACAGAGCATCATTATTGCTGCAGCTGAGTTTGAAGCACTAATTCCCAGACACAACAGCCCCTTGATGTTAACGTGGCAGAGCAAAGGGGATTTTAAGCAAGCCTGCGAGAGCAAAGTCTAAAGGAGGAGGGGTGGGGGGGGTGGTGTGTGTGTTAGACTTCAGTGGCATTGTCGGGGTGCAGAGAGCACCAGGGTATCCGGAGGGGGGAAGTGAACTCAGTGACATGAAGCAGCAGAGTTCACTAAACCAGAGTATTTGCCTTGTGAGTCAGCGTCACTTCCAGACTATTGTTCTCTAGAAAAACAGATCAAATTCAAGTTTTTCTTTTGCATCTTTGGCACTGTATTGCTGACATCATTTTTCACTGAGATACGGGTCATGTTTGCTCTCAGCTGAGCTCCTTCACCTTTCAATCCCTCTCACTCTTTGCACTAATCCACCGGCATTTGGATTCCCCCGTGCTGTTCCACCTGCACTGGGCGGGAGTGCAGGCTGCTAAAACCACAGCCAACTTCCTCTGCGCCTTCCTCTTTTCTTGCCTGGTGTTTATTTTTCACACAAAAACCACTTGGAGGGGGACATAACCCTTTTTGCTCAGTCTCTTAACTCCAGTAGTGTTTTCTTCAAAACGCATGTTTTTAACCAGCTGGAGGGAGAACAGGCTTTAGTCTCATTTGTGTCCCCAAAATATACAGCTACAGGCAAGACTGCCCAAGCCTCACTTTTGGAAGGAGCATTTCAGCTAGGCCAGAAGTGTTTCAGAGCTCACATTAAGACTGGAGGTTGGCACACAAATGCCAAGAGATACCCTCGGCTTCACCAGACTCAGCTGTGACAGGAGTTCAGAAATCCAGGGTGCGGAAGGCAGAGCAATGCTAACCCTTCCCTGGGGAGATGCTGCTTTCTAGCCCCTGCTGTTACCTGCCTCTGAGAGTGAAAACATCTAAGCTGCAATTGCTCATCCAAGTTTCCAAGCCTTTGGGCCAACCATTGCTACTTCAGATCATCAGCCCATGGAGCGACTCAACAGGCTTAGCCCTTCTCTCCTCATCTGAAACAGACTTGGAAAGGAAAATCCCTGCAGCTTTCCCTGTGAATTTGCTTCCCATTACGCCATCAACTTTTGAGACCCGATTTTCACTGTGTCTCTTCATTCTCCCCTCCAACTAAGCCTGACTGTGAGCAAGACAGTGTGATTGAATTGCATTTGAGAAAGTCACACATGAAGCGAGTGAAACATGCTGCCAAAATACCACCCCGCTTACGGGAAACAAGAGGATTGTATTTCATTTTGCAGTTCACTCAGCTGAATCCCAAAGCCTCTGGCTGCCTGGAAAGCCACCCTCTTTGCTCAAGCACATTTTGCTAGTGACAATTTAGAAATTCAGAACATCGACATGCTGTGACAAAGAAAACTCCAGCTGCACTCTCACTGTAAAAGATACGGTGCGGCAGTCTCTGGTCTCTGCACGCTCACAAAGTTTCTCCTTCACAGTCTCTTCATCATCAGACACTGGTGACTACTCTGTCAGCTGATGGCAAAGAGTATCTGAAAGAATTTCTTTTACAGACGCAAACCCAATAGCTCCTCTGGCATAAACTCCTTGTGACTGTATTCAGGTAGAGCTATGAAGAAACCTTTTTTTGGGGAATCAAAGCAAAACTTACGTTTAGAATGAGCTGAAGTGGTCTGAATCCATTCAGCAGCAATTCTCCTTATCTGCACTTTTTTCACTCCCACAAGCAAATCCATGCCCAGTTTGACTTGCTCACACAAGCAGGGGAGACCTCAGTTTGAGTCGTCTCTGCCTGACTTGAACCATGAATACCTAAATTCCCCAGTGACACACTCAGACGAGGCAGGCTACACAAGTGAGATTTTCTATTTCCCTCCTCTGGGAGTATCGACTCCAGCAAAATCCTGCTGATTTACAGTGATTCAGCTCTGCCCTACTCTTTCCCCAGCTCTTGAGGGAAAATATCAAGGACAAAAAAAAACATTAACAAGGGAAATAGATAAAAACTTCTTTTTCTAGAGCACAAATATTTCTGCTTTCAGTTCTAAACAAGGTCCCGGGGCATTTAGGTTGTTTTTGTTTTCCTTGGTACCAGTGCTCAAAAACATGCCATGAACACCCAGTGACCTAAATGAGGTCCTAAGGACGTATTTTGGTCATTATCAGGAAACTGCAAAGATGAACAGGATGCAACCTTCAGAAATTGGGTGGTTTCTGATGGGGGGAAATTGGCAAAGCACAATTATGGTAAACGAAAGCAAAACAAAATAACAGCATCTGTGAAATGGGTCCTAAAACCTGTTAACCTTGTTTACAATGAAGCTCTTCATGAAGGCAAACGGATCAAGTGCTTTCTAAACCTAGGTATATCCATTTGTAGAGCATCTCTAAGCACCTACACCTAATTGCATCTTCCTGGCAGAAGAATTTGATTTTTGTTTCAGAGCTTTCTACCACTCAAGACTAAGCGAGTTCTCACTAGTCCTGTTCAAGGTTAGAGGCCAGAACTTCTAGTGAGGGGCTAATCCAGTTATTAAGGCTATTGAGGCCTTAGCCTGCAATACAAGAGACCCCAGGTTTAATTCCCTGGTCTTCCATAGGCTTCCCATGCCATGTAACTACTTATAATCATTTATGTCACTGCAGTAGTTGAGTGCTCTGATTTTCCAGAGCTCTTAATATCATGGGTTAGAAAGCACTGTCACAGCTGTAAATCAGGGAGCTTGAGTGCACTTTTTGTTGGAGGTAAACACAGTAGTGATTAGAAGATGCTCACATAGTAATAATGCTGTATCTAAGAGAAATAATATTAGCATCAGAAGTCTGTGAGAAAAAAAAACCTACATATTTAGCAGCTAGAAAATCTACTGTCTTCCTTCATAAAATAGCCACAAGGGAACAAAAAAGCCAGGTTCACCACTCTGTGTTATACTGACACCTAAAAATACTGACCAAACATTATCAATACACTGCAAAGATAATACTTCAGCAGTGAGCACATTTGTGTGCTCTTGTGAATTATCATTCAAAAGAAAATCAAAGTGTGTGGGTTTTTTCCATTTTAATCTAGAGCCCCAGACAATCCCATGACAGGATATTTCCTTCCCATTAAAGCCAACATGCTCTGATGCCTCTAAAAACTCAGCATAAGAAAGGGAGGAGGAAATGAGGAGCTCTTCTAGTGAACGGCTCTTGATGCCAAAAGCAGCTACTGTGACGTTCCAGAAATTCAGGCTGTAGCCAACTATCATCAGTGCTGTAAAATAAGATGCTAAAGTCACCTCCAAGTAGCAGCCATGCAGGGAACAGAAACACTGAAGAACGGAAGGTCCAGCAAAAATTTCAGTTGCAACTTCCCACTAGTTAAGCACAAGGCTCCTGGTTAATGCTCTAAATCTCAGCCTTTTTCCCAAAGCAGACATAGAGTAGTGCTTCTCTCGAGCAACGCATGTGCATTTCAGAGAGGCGGTTTTGCTTTCATTTGGGTTTCACCAGCAACACTTGATACAGCAGACAAGCAGAGCGGCTGGAGAGGAGACCTTTTTCAGGCAAGTAACCAGCAATTGCTAAGTTGACTGTGCAGTTTCGGAGACACTCGGTCGATCTCTATTTAAATTCTTAGCTCCCACCTCAATTCTGGCCCTCTTTCTCCAGTGCCTCTCATCATGCTGCTTGCCTTTTAATCACAGAAGGGACCTGCTGTTAAAAGTTGGGTTCTGAACATGGGCTAGAGGAGCATGGGGTAACTGCAGCTTGCACTGGCTGTTTCTATGAGGTTCCTATCAGAATTAGGAAAATAAGCATTTCATCAAGAGGCTAAACCACAGATCATATTTTATTATACCCCGAAATTCCTGTTATGATGAGCATCTATCTGACCACATTTTACCTCCATCTCATACTTATCCAAGATACCTGCAACAAATCCACTCTGCTATTACTTGTCACTGCAGAATTAGAATTGGCTCAGGCATTCAAGAATCACAATCCAACAACATGAACGCTGCTCCAGAAGCTGCAATGAGTCTGAACTTCACATTTCTTTTTATTTTAAATATGTTGCAGGTTATTTCCAAAACCCAAGAGGGCATTCAGCATGACAAACGATCACTCCTGAGCACAACCTGTGATTCCAAAGCACAACCCTTTGCCTCCTCAAGAAGTGGATTTTATTCTCAGTTGATTTCTGTGGAATTTATTAGATGCATTTTCAGCTACAGAAAGTAGTTGCTCAGTTCACATACAACAGAAACCTTTCAGCAGAAACCTCCAGATTCTTGCTACTAAAGATGTGATGAAAAAAAACCTCTCCTCTTTCCTTTAAATGGTCCCATCATTCACTACCCCATTTCTTTTAGTCAGTGCTCCACAAGTTACTATGAATTACTGTCTTACCCAACTATTTCTTAGATCCGCTATTACCACAATATTTAGTAGTATCCAGTCTTAAATGCATCTTTGTTCACAGTGCTTTTGCAAGGAAAGGGAATACTCCGATCCTTCTCTCTCTCCAAAGGGTGCTTAGAGATATTAAGTGATTTGATCAGGGGCAGGAAAAAGTCAGTAGCAGAACAGCCAAGTAAGGTCTCTTGATTCATAGGTTAACACTCTCGTCATTTAATCACCCTTTGATTCATTACAGTAAGCCAGGCAGTTCCAGTGCACTAGGCACTGTTTGTACATGCACAGCCTGAAATCTTAAAAAGCTTCATTCCCACGTCACAGGTAAAGATGTGAGGCACATGGATAATAAAGCTCCTGGGAAAATTCAGGAATACATGGTAGAACAAGGACTAAGTGTAGCCAGCAACAGCTCTCCTCAAGCTGTTTGCTGTACAGCCCTATTTTTTTTCTCCCAAACACACAAAAATCAAAAACTTGTCTTTGTATGCAGGTAGATAGCAATCCCTGGGGGATGGCTAGTATTACTAACAGTCAGAACGAAGAATTATCATGAAGACTTCACTTCTTCGCCACTCCAGTCACGTGGAAATCATATGGTCACTACTGATTAAATACTGCATATACCTGCTGCTTCTGTTCTGGAGGATGACCATATGTTGTAAATCATTAAGTCAGCAGGGGAATGCCCGGACACACAGACATGCACACACTTTGCTTGCCAAGTTGGCTGCTGAACCGTATAAAGGACATAACTATGCAAACACACCGAAGTGTGGCAGGATTTTTTTTGTTTGTTTACCCTTCAATTCAAGATAAGAAAAGGGTCAGGGTAACCGCTATTTCTGAGTGCTCATACCCCAGCCCTGTTTTCTTTTGCTAGATTTAGGCTGAAGAAAGCCAGGACAAAGTGCACGCAAACGGCAAAAGGAACTCACTGCTTTGAGGATTGCCACTGCGTCCTGCTGCAGCCACGTTGGGTAGACGACTTCGTCATTCAGAATGGCCTCGAAGAGGTCGTCCTCATTCTCCGCCTCAAAGGGTGCGTGGCCACACAGCATCTCGTACAGCAGCACACCCATGGCCCACCAGTCTACGTCAGGGCCATACAGCATCTCCTGCAGGATCTGAAGAAGGGACAGGAAAGAAATATCAACCCTGAAACTTCTTAAACTGAGCAAGGGAGGAAAAAGGATTTGGAAACATTAATGCAGACGTTCTCGCTATGTCCTAGCAGTGCTCTCTGCTAGGCCGGCTGTATGTCCAGGAACACATAGGTGATCTCAAGCTGGGAACCCCTAGATCAGCACAAAGGTACATTAGATGCATTAAACAAGGGCTGAACTAGCTTGGCTGCTCAGGGGGTCACCTGGGAAACAAGCCCTTAGAAATGATGCTAGGGCTTAGCAGGAGGAGAAGGGGCATTTCAGCAAAACTGGCTGAGCCTCAGAAGCAGCAGAGCAGCCATGTGTGCGGGCTGACATCGCCTTCTCCTTGCCTCTGGGAAGGAAATGCCTACCCGGCTCCAACGGCAAGGCTTTCAGCTGGAGAGGGGAAGGAGCATGAGTGTGTGAGAAAGGCACAAACACCAACCACAGACAAAAATTCAATTGTGTTGAAAAAGGATCTGAAACCCTGTCGGAACATCTGGCAGCATCTGGAGGGCAGCTGTTCCTTAAAGAGGTGTTTATTAATTTTGTAGTGAGATTGGGGAATGACAGGGAACAGGAGGACGTAGAAAAAGGAACTGGGAAACGAGGGAGAATCCAAACTCCTTTCAGATCAAACTGGGCCAGTATCTGTATGTGCCTCTCAAGATTTCTGCAGCTGTGCCTCCATTTTTCACCTCATGTTTCCTAAAGAAAAATATAGGCTTATCTTGGTGCCCACAGCAGCCTGAAGGTTTACTCACGCTTTGCTTGCACAAGGGATTGATAATACAAGCATACATCTAGGAGGAAACCTTGTACCTGGCAGTCAAATAAGGTGTAGCTAAAGACACCAGAGAGTACACTTGCTGTTCCCAAGCTAACCTACGCTTTTCATATTGTAACCAAGTTTTCCTGGCCAAAGAAAGGTTTCCTATACCTCCGGAGCGATGTAGTCTGGTGTACCACAGAAGGTGGCTGTGGTAATGCCATCATGAATGCCCTCTTTGCACATTCCAAAGTCTGCCAGCTTGCAGTGACCCTCGTAGTCCAGCAGCACGTTGTCCAGCTTCAAGTCCCTGCAATGAGAATCATCCACTGAGTTGCCACATGCTTGGAGCAGCCCCAGCACAAATGGAGGCAGCATCCCAGGCCTCAGAAGCTTAACCTGTAAACTGGACAAGCCTCATCATCATAAAAAAACAAACAGAAGTCACACAGGAGGGGTTTTCTTTTGCTTCATCTCTTACAAAAGGGAGGGAGGAACAAACATCATTCTGCCGAACTGCATTTAATATGGGCAGGTGCTATACGAGTTCGCCCACATGGCTTTCCAAACACACCACAAGCCTGGCTGGCAGAGCTCCTGCTCATTTAGCTCTGGGACTCACTGGAGCAGAGGTTGCCAGAGCTGTCAAATTGCGTAACGATGTTATGATGCAGCAAAATGCACCGCACGGGACGTGCTCTGATTCAGCAAAGCGCCGCACTGGGAACACGCAGCTGAAGCCGGGGAGGCGTGCGAGGCCTCTTCAGAGGGGCAGCAGATCCCCTCTTCTCCTGAGGTATGGGGGGTTAAGTCCCAGGCTTCCCTGTATTGGGGCAAGCCTGACTGATAAACCCCACCTGGAGTGTTATCCAAGCTGAGAAGAAAAGAAACTCCCTGCTGACACCACGCCACACGGGCAGGGGGAATCTTCAGCCAGCATAGGATGCCTCCATCATACGGCAAAGTCTTGAAGTGCCTCCCAGATGTATCGATTCCAGCAGGACTGCATTAATGTGAGAAGCGAATGTCCCCCACAGTGCTCATTGGGGTGGGGACCTCCTTGTCACTGTCACAAGAGACCTGCAGCCAAACAAGCTGCAGAAAGGCACATTTTCCAACACATCACCTCTAACAGTCTGGGAGCTCCTCATCAAAAGCAGAGCTGCCAAAATGACAGAGCCCTAACAGAGCTTATCAGATTGCCTGACCTTGAGATTGCCTGAGGGAATAGCCCGCAGTCAGAAGCGCTGTCAGGAACATGACCAGAAAGCACAGGGTCATCTGCAGACTTAGGTGATGCCATCCTAAAAATACATACCAGCTCGTAGCACCTCTGCTTTTCGGCTGCCAGACAAGCTCTGGGCACCATCACAGATGGAGGAAAGGAGCTATGATGGGAGCTCTGTGCAGTACAGATAGGTCACAGTTCATTTTTTGAACTGTCTCAGGTATTGGCCCTAGAGTTGCACAGAGCCCTCACAGCAGCTCTGAGGCAGGGAAGTGTTACCATCACCATTTTACCGAGATGGGAGGACACCTTATAGGCCTAGACAAAGCCACTTTCAAAGTCATTCAGATGCCCAGATAAGTATCAAATAACTAAATACATTTGAGGGTCTCAGGGACCCTTCATGAAATCCATGCTGGAACTTGATCCTTTTTGCCCTCTGGTCAGACATCTATTTCCCTGGGAAGGGGGAGCAATGGGGACGGTGGTAACATAGGTGGTGGCATGTCCATATCTATATGAAAACCCATGGGTGAGCTGAAATCTGAATCCAGCTTGGTCCTGTTCATCCTCCGTCTATGATCTTAAAGTGAAAATCAGGTGGTCAATTGCTCTGTTGTGCATTGGCATTTCTACAGCCCACACCACCACCAGAAGACTCTCTGGTGCTTGAGACAGCTCTCCCTCAACTTCACTGTTGCAGTGGAAAGATCAATGATGCATTGTGCTAGACAATCAGAGCCACATCCTGTCCTAAAGAGATAAGAAGTATTATTAGCCTCTTTTGAACAGATGGGAAAGCGAGGAGTAGAGGTTAAGAAATTTGCCCATGTCCCCCAGAGCCAAGACTGAACACCAGCTTCCTGAATTCCAGCTCCAGATCTTAATCACAAGATCATACATCCTCTCTGTTCAACTTTAACATGGCACAGCAACACAAGCCAGCAAAAAGCGCTCTGCAGTGACGCTGCCTTCCCAGCAGGCCCGCCAGCTATCCGGTGGCCAGTGAAATCTGGATGCCGAGGACAGTGCCCATGCCTGTCTTATGCTGCAGTGTTTGCTCTGGGTGGGATGCTCAGCAGAAGACACTTATTTTTCCCGTTCTGAGAATCAAAAATGGCTGCTAAGGCATGTGGGCAAAGGCTCATCCTGGAAAGGCTTTAGGCAAGCACAGTGAGAGGTATTGTATGTGCTCACCCATGACAGTATGCCTTCAGCAGCAGTTTACAGCCAAAGCTCCTGTTGCTCTTCCCTGTGGTTCCTGGCAGAGCAGGGAAGCCCTCTGAGCATGAAGGCAGGCCTTGTTTCCAGGAATCTGCAATCATGTGGTTGAAACGCGCAGTTTATTCTTGGCTCAGTTTTAAATGCAGCAAACACCTTTTTGGTCCTGGGCAGGCCTGACTGTTGGGGGGTGCCCCTAAAGGCACGACTGGAAGAGGAATTTTGGTGAACCTGCTTGGAGATCCCCCTTCCAAACCTCCCCTCACTCCCCAAAACATCCGCCACGTCCTGGCATGCTTTGGGAATACCTCAAAATACATCTGCCTTATATCCAAGCTAGCAGAAACACAGTCACGTACAATGACTGAGTGAGCAGACTACAGTCCCTCATGGAGGGCCTGAGCAGGAGAGGAAAGACACAGCTACGAGGCAGGGCCAGCTCTGCAGACCAGATCACCAGCCACTCTGCCACTTTGCTGCAGAAGGCCCGAAATCCCTGCTAGCTGTATAATGCACCATGCTCATTATAGCACCAAGATGGCAGGAGCTTCTGCAGGTGCAAGAGCACTCTGCGCTTGCTGCGTCCTCCCAGATAGCCTCTATATATGTAATTGCCATTAAATTTAAACTGTCTGCCTCTCGCTGAGCGAGTATAGTTTTAACCACACAAAGCAAACCTCCAGCCCTTTGGCTTCTCTACACTGTACGTTAAACCCATTAAGAGCGCCTGTTGCCTCCTCCTGCAGTTGGGATACTGACTTCTCATGACTTCTTTCCAGCAATGTGAAATCCAAAACTTGCATTTTCTATTTTCACATAACCTGTAACGTGACATTAATCTGCTCTCGCTTGCTCAGGCACTCTGGCTATGTGCGGGTCATTTTAGAAGAGGACCTCCCGTGACCAAAGAAGACTTCTCAATGCTCTTTGCTTGGCAAGGCCACAGAAGATAGGCCCACACGTCCCTCTCAGAGCAGGTCGGGTGGGTCAGCACAGTGGCAGGCTCAGCTATGCGGCTCCTCTGGAGCCTGCTCTCTCCGGCTGCCCTGTAAGATAATTCTCTGGGAAAGTCGTGGTTTGGTCTCATGTTCGAGCATTTGTCTCAAGCGATCCCAGCAGACATAAGCTCTGTACTAGCTGCTCGATGCTGACAGGTCTCCCCGGGCGTTGTACCCTGTGAACCAGCACAGCCACATGAGAGGAAAAACACTGACAAGTTTCTGAGATTTACAAGGAGCTCTTCGTTTTCACAGCAAGGATTCCGGGAAGCTGATGAAACTGGAAGTCTTCCAGCTCAGAAAGCCCAAATCTACCTCATTTCCTTAATACTTGCATTTTCCATTCAATATTTTTAGCAGTTCAATGAAGAAATAACGGCAGAGAGGTTTTCTGAGGGCTGCATTTCTAAGGTCCAGCTGAGGTTCTGCCTTTCACTGGCAAACCTCCACTGGAAAACAGGCTTCATCCCGACTCAGAAAGGCAGCCTTTGTCCTTGCAGGCAGCTACGGCACATTGGCTTAACGGCCTCAGTTTAGTCTACGCCCAGAAGAAATGACAAAATAAGCTGCTTCAGCGTCACTTGCTGGAAGAGGTGTTCTTTACCCATCTGCCGCTTGAGTTTAACATTCGTAAAAAAACCAAAATTACAATTGCAGATGATCCAGTACTTTTCTGAAGCATTCGTCAAATACGATTTCCCTGCACCAGGGAGTTTTGCCAGTGAATAGGTGTTATACACGTACCTGCCACTCGCTCTACTCTGATCATCTCACTCGTGATGTAGAAACTATATTTGAAAGGATGAAATTTTCGGGGTTTTTTTTCCTCTTTTGGTTTTACCACCCTGTGTTGTAAGGGCTGTACATGTACTAAGAATCTTCTTCACAGGAATAGGGGTGGCAGAAACTGGCTTCCTGCCTCAGTTCAAGGTTCTCCCAGTTTTGGTAATCCCAAAGGTCCAGTTTAAAGCTCATAAAAGCCTGGTGTTCCCATCTCGATGCAAATCATTTAGTCATGAAAGATGTAGGTACAGAGCAGTGGGAGGTAGCCACAAACGTAGATGCGACTAATGTAAAACTCCAGCCAAAATGTTTTAAAAAAATACACAATTAAAAATGAAATCCTCAAACCTGGAACTAGCCAAATGAGTAATTTTGGCATTTCTGAAAGGGAAAAAATTTGCTTTTTCAAGTCTTCAGCATGCAAGGCTGTTTAGACACTCCTTGGAAACACTTTTGGGTGAGCAAATGTGCATTCAAACCCTCTTTGCAAGCAGGGAGTAGATTTTGATTTTTCTCCATCTCTGCTGCTGAAGTCATTTTACTTCATAGAAATACTGAAATCTCCATCACGATGGAGAAAAATGTGTTTCTATTGCCTGCTCTGGTAGCCAAAACAATACATGTTTCCAACTCCCGCTCCAGTGAAATTGTAATTATTTTTTGCAAAATGAAGTAACTTCAACAGAGGAGAATGAAAGACATACAACCTGCGGAACAGCACAGTTGGTAAGATACTTATTGAAGAGGTAGGATTTTTCAAGTTGGAGGCCTTGCTCCAAATACAGTGGACAACAGATTTAAACCAATATTCTGATTAAATAAGGAGGAGAACAGATGGAGGTCTCAGTTTTATGTAAAGCCTTAAATACTCATGTGAAGCTAATATCGTTTCCCATTTTCCTTTGCATTCATTAGTAACACCCAAACCAAAATACTTTATTTTACTTGAAACCGACACTCTCTTGAGTTGCAAAAAAATATTGTTGCTTTAAAAAAGCCCTAACAAATCTTTTGGGCCCACAAAATCTGAAACAATTTTCTATCTTTCTTTCCACACCAAATTTTGGAGACTCAGTTACCAAACTCAAAGCAAATAATTATTTTCACAATTCCATGCCCACCAGCTTTGGACTAGGAACCTCCACGTTTTGTTGCCAAGATTTCATACCGCTTCAGGAATTAAGGCTATTTCCAACCCCATGTGCCTTGGGTTGTAGAGAACTCGCTTAAAAATTCCTTCACAGAAAATGGTTCACATCTCCCACACTTTTCTAATAACAACCAAACATTATTTATTTTTATGGTCAAGTAAGTTTTTATAACCAGAAACTCACATTCTCACAGCGTCAAGGAAGAGTTAAGCAGACTTCCTAAGCAGTGGTAAAGCTGAGTGTCAGCAGGCAGCAGTAAATACAGACTAAAGAAGACACCTGCAATATATTCTACCAGAGCTAAGACATAAAAACCCAGGCTGAGCTGCTGATATTTGCTTAGTTGCTACCACATCTTTAAGGTAGGAGGAAATATTGAAATCACAAATGAAAAAACAGGTTATTGGCCTTTGAAAAAGGGAGCCACAAAGCAGAGATCAGAAAAAGATCGAGCTGCACTGAGCTAGAGAAAAACAGTTTGAAATCCTGAGTTTTGCTGCCAAATAAAAGGACGAGTTGTTGCTCCCTTCCAGCCTCGGAAGTTTCCTCTAATTTGACTCCTGTCATACTTTAAAGGGGAAAATCAGCATAGCTGGAGCAACCCCGCTGTGCTTACAGAGGGCACCCTCTTGGGCACAGAACCAAGCGAAGAACCAGAGGTTATATGCGGTTATACAGCATATAACCAGCGTGCAGCCATTTACGTACACCACCACTTGGGGCTGACATGCTGAGATGGAAAGCATTGCTTTACGCAGCCATAGCTTCACAGCACAATCCCTAAAATCCTATGGAATTTAGTCTGTGCGCTCCACCCTTCCCGGTACTGCACGAAGTAACGTTGAAATATAGCACGGGGACTGCAAAACCTAACTTCAACTCCTTGTTTTCTTGAAAAATGTTCTCTTAGGTAAAGAAAACGTTCCTTCCAGTTTCGAATGAATTTCTGAGGTGCAAACCCGTTCAGACCACCAGCACGCACGCAGACAGCCCGACTACAGCAGGCGTACTGCAACTTGCAGTGCAACGTACCGGGACAGAAATGAAAGGAAGATCTCTCCAGGTATTTGTAATTCAAAATTACCAGAAAGTAGGAATGAAACATAGCAAGGTGCCCTTCTGCACTGTCCTAACAACCAGAAGTTGTTTTCAAAATCTGACCACGCTTAAGTGTTTAGGGACCGTAAATACAGCCACAACGGCTCCAGACTGAGCTTCTGCATTTCTCAGAAACAAAGCAAAAGCAGAAATGTGACATAATGATTCAAGAATCCAACTCAGACCCAGGATAAGTGGTATGAGCGAGTGAAACTCCACTGCAAATTGACACTCATTGCTAGGCCATATAACAGGAGACAGCCGCCTGTCCTTGCCAGCTGCTTTGTGCAGCTGTGGGAGGCAGAGCAGGCTTGTGGGGAAGGTCGATCCCACAGGCATCTCAGTACCTGAGCAGTTCTCCAGCCAGGAGCCCAGCACCATTCCTGGGGATTTTATGGCCTCATCCCACCACAGCACATCCTACAGACTCCACAAAAAGCTGCAGAGGGGGAATGTGGCAGAATATAACAGAGCTTCATGGCTTTTCTCTGCTTCACCTAATCCACCCACACTGGCACGCAGAGCACAAACCTGTTGAAGTGCTCCGCGCCCATGTGTTAGGTTAAAGGCATGACAGATTACGGCCACACAGCCTCCAAAGCAGGCTCCACCTCTCTTGCAGACACCAGGATGGTAGAGAGTGATGCAATATGCACTCATGTCCGGGGTCAGACACAAAGCGAGAACACGTGGCTGAACTTCTCTGAAAACTCACACCAGAGCACACGGCCATGGACTGCTCTGGAGGGCAAGGCGGGTGTTTGAATTTGTGCAAGGCAGAGGGAGATCCTCATATCCACCTGCATCTGTGCTTTTCAGTATGTCCAAAGGCACTCTGTATCAGTCTTACGCACTTACAGGGATAAGTCTGATTAAGCTTTAAAATACATTCTTGCTCTGTTGCTTGGGCTTCAGACTAAACTCTGATTGGCAAGCACTTGTATCCAGAAGCACTCTGTTATTACATTTTAATCTTAAAGTCAAGCAGCCCTTCAAGCATAAGGGCAAGTTTCTGCAAGCCATCTGCCTGGGTTAAGGCAGCACCATTGTTTTTTTGGTGGAGATGGGCTGGAACCCAGTGCTGCTGGCTCCCCATCTGCCTGACCCCTTCCTGCTGGCGGGGGCTCTCTGGAAGCTGGTTCCCCAGACCACATCAGAGCACCAGTCTCCTCCCAGCACTCCCCAAGCTACTGCTCCAAAGACGAAGTGGTGCCCAAGGCGTTGACTTCTCTTACAGCAAAGGAGCTGGCATTACCCAGGATCCAAGACCTCTCTGATGGTTTGAAGCACCAGCAATCCCACCTCCCCTCCCTCTGGGCACTTCAGAAAAGCGTCTGTGGAAGCTAACACAATTACTGACATGATTTCATTGCTATTGAGATGAATGGGCGTGATTCATCCTCCAGTTAAATTAGAGTGGTAGGCTGAAGTATACAGGCATAGACTAAAAAAAACCCTCGGCATACCACAATAGATAATCACAAAGCTTCCACCACGTTAGTGGGTCTGAACCCAAGTGGTACAGATCCAGTGGGACCCCATGGGTGCCCCGAGTCCCTTCAAGGTCAGGCACACCTATAAGCTTCCCCTTTATTATATGCACGGCAGCTGTAAGAAAGCTAATGATAGCTTTCAAAGGCAGCTTTACAAGGGCAAAAAGACACTCTTGTGAAATGGGGCAGCCGAGAGCCAGAGCCATTACTGCTGAAACACAGACGCGCTGGAGATTGCTACGTTGGAGTAATCCCAAAGATGGCGCAATCCATATATATTTATATGTCCATATTTGTGTGCGTACTTTTTTTATATATATGTATATATAATATATATATTATTTGCTCCACTTTTATGTGGGACTCTAGTCAGGAAAGAGGAGTTACACTTGAGGTATTTCCCCGAATCCCAGAGCAAACGTCCTCCCATTTACTGCGGGAAGGGGAGAGGTAGACAGAAAAAGGCTTCGTGTCCAGCTCTTGGTATGCACACCACGCGCTCCCCCTCCGGATGAGCTGCCAGCCTAGTCCTGTGATAGACTCCTTGGTCCCACTGGGCAGCGACAGTGGAATTTGCTGGCCCTGAAACATCACTTGCTGAGTTGCTCCCAACAGAGCTCCTATTTTACCCTTGCCAGAAAAAGAGGGAAAGAGAAAAAAAACCCCAAACCACAACGCTTCTTTCTGTGAGTCCCTTTCCCTGAAGTCTTCAGAGGAAGCGTACAACACGCGAGACCCAAATGCACGAACACGAATCAGGTGTGGACTTAGGACTGACGGTGCCAAGAGAGGTTAAAAAGCATAAGCCTGTTATGTCACCTTGACAAAAATAGACCAACATTGATTCGAAGCCTGATAAAGAAATTCAAATGAAATCAGGCTTGTGCCCGCAGTACAACAACGGTCTCAACGCTTCAAGATGGAGTCAAAGAGTTACCCAAGATTAACTATCACCAACGGTCCACAGCCCACCGTAGAGCTGCTCAAAGGCCCTGTCCCAGCTCCAAGCTGTCCTGGACTGTGTTGCTGAAAAGGCTCCTCCTTCCACCGGCACAGAGTGACATGTCCCTATTTCACCGCTGAGTGCCACTAAGCCTGCCCTGGGGGAATTAGGCAGTAGCTCACACCAAAGCGACTCTCCTGCGCTCTCACTGCTCATCTCACAGCTGCCATGAAATCCACCCTCCCCACACACGGAGTCTTAGGAGGAATGTTTCACTCCAGGAAACATCAAAGAAAATAAAAATAAAAATAAAGGTGGCCCTATCCATCACGATCATGTGTGCAGACTGCCTCTGGCAACGGCTTGGGCAGCAAACAAACCTGTGTTAGTACTAGTAATGCCAGCAGGGCTTTGTGGGGAAGACACTCCTGCACTGAACCTGTATGTCTAGTCAGGCAGACTTCTCCATATTCATCCGATATGGATAAGTTTCACTTTACTCTGAGCCTGATCCTGAATCCAGGGAAATCGGTGGAAAAAAGTACTGTCAGGTTCAGCCAATTTTGGATTAGGCCCTTAGAAAAAAAAATTACTTAACCTTATTAAGGCTCTGAATTACAGAACCAGATTTATAAAGCTCAGGCTACAGGCACTAATCTCCTTTCTATAATGGAATGAACAAAGCTGAAGGCAGAAGTACTGTATTTTTAGATGGGATTTTTAAAAGCACTTTGCTTCGGCCTGTAGATTTCCACTGTCAAATTTACTATTAACTTTTGAAGGAGCAACACTGGGCCAGCACAGAGGCTTTTGAAAATCTCCCCATCTGCACTGAATTTTTATGCACACAGTGAAAGAGCAGTCTCCGTGCTAGTGACACATTGTGGGCACAAAGCACACAGGCATCCCAGTACTGTGCAGGAGGGTGTACTGCCTAGTCCTCCTTGGAACAAAGTTTAAATATATTTCCTAGGACATGCTGTCTTGAGAGTTGTTTCTTAAAAAAAAAAAAAAAAAAAAAAAAAAACCCTGAGACCATCACTGATATCATTGATTCTCTTTCTTCTAAGACTCTAGCAAACCTGCGGGCAAACAAAGTGCTTTCCTGACTGCTCTGATCTCCCTGCTTTTTGCCACAGCAATCACTTAAATAGCAGCAGTGAAATCAGATGGAAGAGGTATTTGTAGGAGCCTAGCAAATGGGTCATTATCCCAAGATTTAGTTTCTCATTTCATGTGGATTACTGTTGCTATTCACTCATTATAGGTGATTCACCCAGGGCTGTGTGAAGCCCAAGTATCCTGGATAAGCAGGGCAGAGCCACCTGCAATTCCTGGCTGGGCACTCTGAGCTCTCTGCAATCCCGCTTCCACTCCTGGGGACTCCTCCCAAGCTGCTTGCATGCAGGAACCAGTGACATTGAGCTTTGTGCCAGGCCAACAGGGACAGACTAGATCCCACGTGTCACCCCAAATGCCATACGGGCAGCAGACAGACCCCAGACTGGCCATAAGCAATGCTGGCTGGTATTGTCCCCATGTCACATCAGGTACTTGACCCACGAGTCTCGCTGGTCAGGGCTCCCTCTCTAACTAGCACAGGGAGACATGTGCTTTCCCAAGGCAGTTTAGCCCCTCTAAAATTTGACTCACCAGCTGGCAAGGCTATCTAAGTTCCCAAATTAGGTGCCTTAGCTGGTTGCCCGATTGCAAGCAAAGCAGAAGTGACTTAGAGCAGGAGTCAATCAATGCTCAGCTGACATGGCTACCATGCACAAAAAGCTGCCAACTCCCTTGTTCCTGTAATATATGAAACAAATGAATCAGAAAATAAAAATAAGCACTGTCTCAACTGACCCCATCTAGAAAAAGGATAGAAATGGGACCTGAATGAGGAAAGTCTGTCTTTACTCCGCTCACCTCTTGAGTTTTTAGCGCATAGATCTGTCAAGTCCCTGCATGAGAGTCACTGCAACCCAACTGGCATCTCCCCAGTGCAGTAGGGCACTTTGGCTTCTGCAACATGCGGCCATGGAGGAGGACACCCAGTGGTACTGTGTGTCTGTGTCTCTGGGAATATGCCTCCTGGCATGACTTGGCTTTCTGTGGCACCACACTAAAAGATTGCTTTCCAGACCAAATATTACAGTCCTTCCCCTAATAAACAAGCCAGTCCCTACACGGGCATCTACAGTCACATCCTTGCAACATGAAGAATCAGCGTCCCTTTCCTTTCATCACCCAATACACGGAGTATCAACTCCAGGGGGAGAACTGGGAAGTTTGTGTAGGGGAAGCACAAGGGGCATTTTCAGGACGGGAATGGGAATAATGACTAACACTAGCGTGCAGCAGGCTCCAGCTAAGGTGGAAATTTGGGGGTGTTACCCACGAGTAGCATGTGCCTTTCAGTGGGCTGATTCAGAGTCAATTCATGCTGTGACTCTGTGTGTTCACTCTTCTTTCCACGACCAGGATGCCTTGCTTACTGGAAGGTACCTGTGACAACTGTTCTTACCTCAGCCTTTTTCAGGCCAACACCACAGACTACAGGACTCTCGGATTTTACTGTTTTAACTGGGGAAGATCTGAAGCTGCCAGGTTCCTCTCACTTACACAGGCCTTGACTATATGCTTGAGTGTCTTGATTATAAATCCCCTTCTGCAGGAAGAAGACACCACAAATCCTCACTGAAACTTATTTCTAATCTAGGGAGACAAGAAACAACAGGCAAACCAGACAGAAATCTTTGCTGAGAGGTGTGATGGCACCACACCAGATCAAAACTCAGGATTAAAGATTTTGTATCTAAATCTGCCCTGTTTATACAGCCAGAATTGCACAACAATGCACATTTTATATCACAATACAAGTTAGTCAACTTGAAGGCAAGATGTTTTTCAAAAAACTCCTTGTCTGTGCTTGCTAAAGGTACACCCAGGTGACATCTAAAGTGCATTGGTTTTTAGCTCATGTGCTCATCAAAGTTTAGCACACTCCACCTACAAGGCTATATTTTTATTTTGTGGCAGGAAAGCAGTTCTTAATGTTATTGACAATTCCAGTGGGTTCAGTCATCAAGTACTTCAAACTCATCTACACAGTCAAGTGCCGCTACTCTCAGACTGGACTGCTGTTTTCAGATACTCTCCCCATGAATAAATAATTGATTGAGGACTAATGGAAGACCATAGAGGCTCAGGGAAAGCAGAATGACTCTACTGCCCAGAGAAAAAGGAACAAAAAGTGAATTATTTTAATTTTAACATGCTGAAATGCATCACCCACAAAAGATACATTAAAGCTAATGAATTCCTGGAACTGTTCTAGATAGGCTATGCAGACAAGGAGCAATGGATGACCCGTGTCCTTTCTGCACTTTGGGGACACCATACACATGTGGTTTACCTGTCCCCCATTTCTGTTCTCAAGCAGACTTCACAGTGCTTTACTTTACAAATGGTTTGCAAACCTCTTCATGATTTTGCATGAGAAATGATTTCATGGTAGGATTGTGCGAGCAGAGAATGCTGCGTGTGGGGATGGTGGAGCGGGTGCTGCAGCATACTTCGTGCCAGACTGTAACAGGAAAGCAACCACACCATGACATAGCGGCCACTTTGACATCAAGATTAAGTCCATGTGCATCAGGAATCAACTTTTAAACAGGGTTACTTTCACTTCTCACCTCACATTGTCCCTGTGGTGACCTGGGAAGCGCCACAGTGATACGAATGCAAACCCAGCTTGCTTCCTCTCCAGCCAATTCCTTAATTTTGTACTACTGGTTTTGAAATTCCTTACTGGTTTTGAATCTCTGTGTCTCCATCATGCATGCCTGTGTCTCCACAGCCACCCCTGCTACCTGGAACTCAACCCTTGGGCATTTGGTTTGCTGCCCCCAGACCAAGCGCTTGCTGTCACTCCTGGCACCGCTGGCAACCTTCACCATGGCTGCAGTGACTCAAACCAGAAAACGCCCAATGAGAAGACAACCCTTATCAACAGCCTTTCACTCCCCGACAGCAACCAAAGCATGCTCCCAGAGCAGCTCTGCCCAGACACAGAGCGGGTGCAGCTGACACCCAGTGTGACGTCTGGATGCAGCAGGCTCTGCCTCAGAGCTAATCCAAGCTTCAGCCATCAGGCAGAAACACTTTCCGCTGCGCATCCCCAGACAAGCCTGTATGGCAGATTTCTTCGCCAAGTGCTTCTCCACCCCAGCCTTCTATCTCAAGGCAAAGCGCTCCACAGCCCAATGGCTCTGGTGCCCACACGGCACCTTCATACCACAGACGTCAGAGCTCCGGCACTACTGACACATTACTCAAACACGTGGTGACTTGCTGCTAAACCCAGCAGCCAAGCAAGCAGAGCTCCCCTTTGTCCTTGGTTGCCCTGGGCAGCTGGAGCTTTTTCTGGTGCCTGGCTAGCAACCCTGTAGCTTTTACCTCATGTGCAGAAACGAGACAGAACATGGATTTGGGCTTAGCTTCTTCCTGCATCTTTAACGGAAAGTGTTGGGGTTTAGCACTGGCCAGCCACTAAGGTGCCATCAGGGCCGCTTTTTAGAAGCTAAAGACAGCAAAGTCCCTCTTTCTGGTGATTTAAGCCTTCTCCTCCAGCAGCACGACAACATTGCTTTCCTCCCTGAACCTGTCCTTCCATGCCCTATCCCATCTGTGCTTTTCGGGGCAGCAAGGGTGCTGTGTGCTGGGTAGGCATGGTGCCCTGCAGGGAGGTGCAGCGATGGATGTGCTACAACCAACCTCAGCAGCAAGATGAAGGCCCCGCGTGTGGCACAGCTGCAGGCTTCGCCCTCGGCAGAGGACAGCACTTCACTTTACTCACGTCGCAAGCAGTTACAGGAATCCAGAGATTTCCTGGGTCGCTCTGGCCAAGCTGCATCGTGGCTCTCTGCAGTGCTACCACATGTCTTCAGCTGGCCCCTGTCCTTCCTATCGCCCCCCCCTGCTTTTTGCCAAACTCCAATGCATTTGCTCGCATCACGCAGTCCCTTGCTCCGCAGCACTGTCCTCTTACACAGGCTGAGCCATTCCTAGGGTCAAGTACCACTCAGATGAGCAAGACTGGAAAAATCTTCCCCCCCCTCCTCCGTGCGAGTCCTATATTGGCCTGTTGTTGGTATAAACCACAGATTACTTCATGACTTTCTGGCACCCACAATCTACATCATCAGCCAGTGAGTGGGATGGGTCATATATGCAGGAGAGCGCCTGGGCAAAACCACAGAAGGGTTAACCCTGCAGCGGGCTGAGAGAAAACACAACCCTACAGAGGGCTCTCAGAGGAGCCAGAGGCTGTGACTCACCGGGAGGGGCTGCACAAAACCAGGGCTTTCAGCGAGGCCCACAGGAATTTATTTAAGGAGATTCTTCCCCCAGAGACAGGGAGAGAGAAGGCACCTCACCTTTCCCATCACGGAGCAGATCTGGTGACTGCACTGCCAGGAGGGGAATCACTATTGTCCCACCAATTGTTTCCAGTCTGGCTAAAAACGGGACGACAGGAGACTAATTGCTTCACTGGAGAAAAAAAAACAGTCTGGAGTGACCGAATTATTTTGTAGACTGTTGTTGTTTGGGTTTGTTTCCATCCTGGCTTAACGAGCATTAATGACTTCAGTTGCAGGAGGATGGGGGGAGGGAAGCCATTAGGGTGAGAACATGATCCACACAGACATCTCTCACCCAGCACACACTTCTGCCCCAGACAACCTCTACAGCTGTGCTGGCAACAGCGCCTTGCGTCCATCCTCCATCCCTCCCTCCCTCCTCCGGCCTTTCAGAATGAGGAAGGTGGCTGAGAGCAAAGGGAAACGTGAAGTTTTCCTTTTCAAACTGTCTGACTGGAAGTGCCAGCCTTCCTGCAGCTCATCTACTTTAGCATGTTAGCTATGCCCAGCAGCGTCTCCAGAAAAACTGCTGCCCCTTCTCAGCGGCAGGGAAACAAAGGGAAAACGTCCCAAAAGAGTGGATGCTCCAGGAGAAAGCAGTAGAGCCCCAAACCTGTGAAATAAAGTTTGTTTGTTTTGCTTGCAGAAGCCACACTGAATCTTCTGGGACTACTTCTGGTGTCCGGAGAGACAGAATGAAACCTAAAGCCAAGACACATAATTAATGTTGAAATTCTTCCTTACATAACAAGCGCCTGGGACACAGCCACTCACTTGGCCAGTGCTGCAAATGGCCCTGCCAACACAGGCCAAGGAAAAGCCTGCAAGCGAGCAAGAGATCCCTGTGTTATACCCAGTGGCTACAGGCATCCCTACATACTCAGGGTGGGCTTCAGGGAATTAGGGATCAGGAGCCTATGGGAATTATGTGCTCACATCTATAAGCCAACTCTATTGAGGGACAGCCATCTTCTAACTGGACACATCCCCCAGGGAACAGGAGAACAGCTTGAAGCACCCCAAACCACAGCAAGGTCGCAAGGAAGACACAAGCAGAGCAAAGACTTGGAAATACTAGGAGCTTCCCTGGAGAAGAGGTGAAGAATTTCAGCATGAGTCTGGTTGTAAGAAAGTGAAGAGAAAGTAGGGAAGGCTCTCAGTCAGTCAAACAATGACTTCAATTAACCTGTCCTAGACATGACAGAACATGGAGATACCTGATACTCCATGCCACATTTAACTCATGCAGAGGTAACAGCTAGGCCTCCAGAAACCGTCATTTGACATCCCCTCCCTTTCACACATCCCCAGTCCAATGTCGGCTTACTGGTTCATGGCAAAGAGTTGGAATTTGCTGTCTTGCTTCCTGGCCAGCGGGGATCCAGAGATGCCACCAGCTGATGCTGGGAAGCAGCATCCAAGAGCTCTGCAGGAACTATCCTGGCTGCCCTGTGGCTTGTGGAAAGCGGTCAGTCCTGAAGGACCCCAAAGGCAGCTGTGACTGGAGATGATGAGGTGCAGTAAATAGGGCAGACTGCAAGACAGTTTTCCGTTAATTTTATCACACAAAATACCTGTCTTTCCCCCTGGGGCTATCCCTGTCAGGGTAGTCACCAACTTGAGTGAGCAGGGTAATTTTGCTACATCAGAAGAGTGTAGGGGGACGTGCAACACAGAGACTCTCCATTCACAAATCAGACTTCAGCCCACTCGAGCCACAGACATCTTGTGGTGGCTTTACAGGTTCGAAAGCCGGTCTCACTTTGCTCTGACTCCTTTCCAAAACATCATGATTGCCAACAAGAAGCACAGTAGTATTGCCTTTCTGAAAGTAGATAGGGAAGTATGTTTCAAGTGGCTCAGTCACAGATAAAAGCTGTGTATTTAACAGATACGGTGCAATAAAGGCTTATTTGGGCATTTTTTCTTTGTGTAGGCGTAGGGAAAAAATCGTGAGTTCAGCTATGAGTTACACTAGACCCATCTCAAACCTACCACCAGCAGACTGGCTGCCATCGATCGGCCGCCATCGATCGGCCATCACAACTTTGCAATTAACTCTGCAATTCAAGGCGTGAGTTGGACCAGCTGAAGCTTCGGTGCCTTGCTGCATCTCAAGCAGCACAAAGGAGATGGAGAGCTGTAAGCCTCCCACAGGGGTTGGCCCTGGCCCCAAAGAGACCCCAGCGGAAGCAGCACTGGCAGGGCCAGCTCTTGCTCCATGTTCCGGGCAGTGCCACGCTCTGACCTTTGTGGTGGGTGGGCTGTCTCTTTGGGAGCTTGGCCAGCTGGCATGAGTCAGAGCAGCTCCTTGGCTTTCTCATTTATCAAAGCTGGGCAGAGAAGCAAGAAGCAGGAGCCAGCTGCCAAGATCTTTGCTCCCTTCTGTGCTCAACAGTGGCTGAAGGTAGAAATTCTGGCCGTAAAGCTGCTGTTTGGGCACCAGCTTTCGAACTAGTGATGTCAGAAGTACTGAAATGGGGAGCTCCAGCTAGGAAGAATGGTTATAAAAGAAGTGGGAAAATTTAAGAGAAGGTGCATTCAATGGCAAAGGCTACATTAAGTTGATAAGATTGTGTCAAAATCCCCAAAACATAGATAAGCATACAATTCCTCAACTTATGATCAAGAGATACTGACAAACAGAAATACAAGGCACACTAATTCAGCTTTTAGGCACAAGTCAACAAGGACATGGGACCTTGCTACATTTTCATACTCAGGTAAATGTCAAAAGGAATGTAACCAGATCCAGGGAAGGGAGGAGAAAACCCAAAGCCCGCATGTTAAATGTCACGCACCAGCTTGGACTCTAACACAGATGCCACAGAGCCTGCACGCCGAAACATGCTGCAGCCTTGCTCCGACAGCGCACACAGGCTTATTTAAAAGCCCATGAAGAGTTTGAAGGGATCACTTCCTACCACCCCTTCTACCACAGAGGTTTGCACATGGAATAATTTCCCCCTGCTACCTTGCACAGCTAACCCTGCTTTTCCCAATTCCCCCCCCACTCTGTCCCCTCCTCCAGCCCCCTTCCTTTTCCAACACAATAAACAAAGAAGCCATGACTCACTTTGGCAAGGCACCATGACACTGCTGCCTTCCCCGAAACAGCATAGATCAGAAATGGTTCAGATGCAAACATTCACATCCTTATTGGATGGACTTTGCCACGGCAGTAAGCCTGGATCAGAGATTTAGCTAGTAAATAACCTCTCCTAGCTGGAAGTAATTTTCCTGATTCAGGAGCACTTCTCTACTATGCTGCCAAGAGATTTGTGAAAGCGGCTCTAGACGTTAATAATAAATCGTCCTTGTGAAACTTTGATTGATTTGAAAGAAATCAGCTCAGAGTGTGGAGGATCTCTGTGGTTTTGAATATATCACACCTTGCACACAGTTGAGACTTGAAGGCTTGCTCCTGTTTCCATTGTTGTCAGCTGGAATACTGCCACCTGCTTTAGTGGAATAATAATCGGGTAATACAATTCTGAGACTAAATTGTGCCTTTAGGCACAGCCTCATAAAAGGGGAGGTTCGTGATCCTATTACCAGCAAAGGTGTTATGACTCAGAGGCCAAATGATGAGTAATGCTTTCCCCTTGCTCCATGGGAATAGGCTTCGCAATCTGCATCCTGGCTCGCACCAGCAGCTCACTACAAGCCCCAGCACCAGCTTGGCTGGCGCGCAGAGGGCAGAAGCAAAGCTGTGCCCGCCATCCTGCCCAGGGTACTGCTGGCAGAAGACAGAATTTTCTCCCACAGAAATTCTGAATTGTAAAACAGACAACTATTACTGCAGTGCTCCCATGTAATAGTTGAAATTTTCTACTGTGTTATTAATTTTAGTTTATTTCTGTATCATTACAGGCAGCTGATGACTCTGAACTAGAATCTAAAGACAAGATGTTACAATGGTGCACCACTGACACTAAAAGTTGCTGGGTGACTTTACAAAATTCCTCTGTTTGCAAAAAACCAGAGTACCTACATGCTCGCTGGCATAAAGAATAAAATCTAAACATTGGGATTATTGACCAAGGAAACATCAGGCGCTGATCTTGCTACAGCTAAAAGAATAAGTCAGATTCTCCCTGGATAGCTATGGCAGTTGCTGCAGGCCAAGTATGTCAACAATACTAATTTTCTCATTGTCTCCCTTACATATATAGTAGCTTCACCCGCTGCAACACGTCATGTTGCAAGAAATCTTCCACTGCAAGTCAGAGGGAGCAGATGCAACAGCATTTTGTTGGCATAATCTTTGTTTTAAAAAATTGTACAAAACATTTATTAAGGCTGACAGAGACCTTTTCCTCAGCTATATATATCAGCCTCCCTAATGCTAACTCAGGGGTCGTATTCTCTGACATTAATACTGAAAGCTTCCTTGATTCGAGGTGGGTACAAAGATCAATAAAATGACTGGACTAATGCTGGGCAGTTCTGGAGATCTCGGAGCAAAAGTTTTCAAAACTGGGTCCTTAAAATCACAGGCCTGAATGCCCTTGATATCAGGGAACACGTTAAAAGTCAGATGAGCAGTTCTGGCTAAAAAGATAGCAATAATATTTAGGGGCAGTTTTTAAAAATAAATTTTACATAACATCTTAAAATTTATTTCAATTTTTATTTTTTGTCCTTCTCATGACCTTCACACCTTTAAAAAAGAATGAAGAAGGCAGGAAAGGCAGAAAAATGGTCCTTTTGTAGAAAAGCTTCTTAGTTTCAGGAGTTCTAACCTAAATATTCCCAGGTGCTCTGGGACTTAAAGATTGAGTCTAATTCTGGGCTCCTTTCTTTAAGAACATGTCTGTCATCATTACACGTAGCTATTTCTTAGATTGCATCTGCATGCTTTTTAATTGTGAAATGCCTTCATACGGATGTATTTCTCACGAAAAGAGAAATAGCAGTATTGCTTATTTTTATTGCACCAGTACCAGAGTTCCTAACTAACACTGAGCTCTCATTTCAAACATTCGGTAAATGAGAGTCCATGCCTGTAAGAGTGTAGTACACAAGTTATTACATCCAAACGTAACAGCTACACCAAAGGAGAAGAAGAGTGAAAGTACGAGACTTGCATTTAGGTAAAGGCTATCCAGCCTTGGGGCAGGTGGATGAACTAGACAAACTCGAGGCCCCTTCAAGCTCTGGTTTTTAATGATTTATACAAACTCATTATGTGCAGGGTTTGCAGGTTTCAAATCAATCCCTTTACATAACCATAAAGGAAAAGTAGACACTAGCAGAGCCAATAACTTCTGCAGGCTATTCAGTAGTCCTTAGTCATGTGGAAAGTTGCATTAAAGTTCACAGACTATATACAGTGGAGTCAATGGGGCACAGAGATCTGATATGTGGATCTCAAAACAGGACTGCTCTTCGTAAGCATAGCTGTAAATCAGGACTAAACTGTCCTGCACAGTGACTGATTAAACATGACATGGAAACGTGAGAGGCTGGTTTTTTTTCTCTGCGCTTTCTATTTGATCAAGTGCAGAGAAACAACACTTTAAACACTGCATGCCAGAGGCTGTAAAAGAGCCCAGCTTGCAAGCATGCAACAACCACATTTGAGTGGAAAACAATGTGGAAGATGCACTGTCTAGAAGCACAAATCAGTCTACAAGAGCTGTTGACTGTCAGATAAGATAGCCACAGACATTACTACACTCCTGACCCTAAGAGACATTCCTTTGTATTTTCTAAAGCTGAATGAAGCATTTCCAGAGACTCCAGCATGAAAATTTCTCTTCTGCACTAAGCAGTTGTTGTAGGGACGGGGCTGTTGGTATGCTATTCTGTGCCAATTTGCAGCTTTTAGCCAATTTGCTTCACTCGTTCACCGTAAAATCAGCTTATATTTCATTCTTTCCGCTGTTCTCATAACATAGCACATCCTTCATTTTGTTCTGCTTACATATATCTACTCTCGTCTTCAGGGCCTCAATCCAGGAAAGCGCCGAGTCTAGGAGCTCTCCTGAATCGAGGTCTCGAAGCGGTAGGGACCAGATCCCACAGCTGAGGTTATGGTGCTCCACAGAGTGGAGACTCACACCTGTTTTGGCACTGGCTGAGCTGTTTCACACCTTTTCCTCTCGGATGCAAACACCATGCCTCTGCCTGTGTGTAGCCGAATCAGGGCGGGGAAGAGGGAGGTATCAGATACAGCAAAGACTACCTACAGATGCATCTACTGTAGCACATTCAAGTAAAAACGGTCAGAAAAAAGCTTAAAAACACCTCATTAAACAAAAGATTTATCTTTATTTGCTAAGAAAACAAAGCTATGCGTAGCACCTAAGCAAACCAATGGTAGTCCCTGGACAGCCCCCCAGCCAGCCAGTTTGCCTTGCAGGGCACTGCTGCTATCAGTCACAGATCCAGTTCAACTGCTAATTTACCTCCCTGGGGAAAGCCCCTTGACTTCAGGAGAAACAAGATCTGGCTCCGGATGTGAAAAAGGGCATGAGATGAAAATAAACAAAATCATCAGTTGCCACCCCTTCCCCCGACCCCCCCCCCCCCCCCCCAAAAAAAAAACCCAAAACAACAGAGAAAGAACATGGGGCGTTCCATGTCTACAATGTCTTGACCCATGGAAAAAGCAAAGAGCATACTAATAAGAATTGCTCTGTTAACAGTGGCTGTATGTAATTAGGAAAGGCATTCAGCTTCTGTTTTCAGCATGTAATTTTTAATTGATTTTGCTGAAAGAAACTGCAGTGTTGTTTCAGTTAATAAGAGTCTTTCCAGCAAAACTGGTCTCCGTCAAAGGCTTATGTAAACCTTCCTTCAAGTGTCACAGGCTTATTGTTTGAATTGGCAGGGAATTAACCTGTTGCAAAAAACTCATTCCCTATAAAAGCCAACAGTCATGAGACACACAGCTGCAGACCTGATGGGTCTCCTACACCAAGGAAAGGTGATGATTTCAGAGACCTGGCCAGTATCCAGCAATCTTCCAGATCCCAGAGGAGACTGAGCTTTTCCCTGTCGTAAGGAGTACCACACACATGAAGGTGATGCTTTCAGGTAACACACAGAAAAGTAAACACTTCCTGTTAATGAGCCTATCTTATTTTCCCTAAGAGCTAATGTTCAGCCCCAAGGCAAGACCGTGTTCTCATCTGAATAATTGTATAATTATCTTTTGCCTTCCAAAGGGACCACGCATCCTATTAAATACAATCGAGTCACGGGACCTACTTAATGGTGGCTGGTGCTGCATCAGAGCATGGGGACTCTGTGCCCACCATGCCACATTCAGAGGCGTGATGAAGCACAAGCAGACCCCGAGCATCTCTATAAGGGCCAGTTGCATTAGAAATATCAATACAGACACAAAGGCAGCGAAATAAGCTAACTAGCATGAGCGCTCAGGATAAAAACAAGGTTCTTCAGCCAGCCAACAACCAGTCCTCCTGCCAAGCTCTCCAGCTCAGCCTTTTGCTCCTCGGGCTCTTGGTCAGCTACCTTACCTACATGCTACACTACCTATACCCTTAGTGATGTATCTGCCACTGTGCTGTGCCAAGCAGTGAGCAGAGGCACATAGGTGTCTCTATCATCCAACTCCATACCTAGGGCTGGCAAAACCAGCATTAAAGTGCAGGGTGCAAAGGTGACACTGCCTCTGCTTCCAGAAATAGTTCAGGTATGTCACCATGTACTGCATGCTGTATCACCTCTGCAGGTGGTAGAGCCATGTTATGAAAAGTGACTGTCTCAGCCCATGCAGCCTACCAGTGAGACACATTTGCAGAGGGAGAGAAAGAAGGTTTGTCATAAAAATCAAGGCCATGCCATTAGGTTGGGTTGATTGCTCTACATTGCCTATAAAAAGGCCATTATCTTTCTGAAATCGACCAAGTCTGCAGGGCAAACCTCTAACCCCCTCCTCCAAAAAAACCCAACCCACAACAACCAAGTTTAAAAAAACATTTGCATTTGCCCTCAGTATGCAGGTATGATGCCTCTATTGAGGGACACCATGTAGGTGACCTTGGCAAGTGGACTCATCCACTAGCAAAGCTATACATCAACCTGTGCAAAGGTTTGAATTTGAGGGCAGCAAGGCAGACTAGCCATTCTTACAGTAATGCTACATGGAAGGAAAAGTCCTGCTTTTAAAATAAACCCTTATAATAATTTACTATCTCTTTGCTTTTTAGAAGACTATGAGTGGACTAGCTCACTTGCATTGAGCAAGCCACTGTGCAATCTAATACTGCTCAGATGTGCATGCTGTTTTGTTTTGTTTCTGGCATGCACAGAAGCCAAAATATGCTTCCTCTACTCTGGGAACTGCTGAACTGGAAAGTGAAAGTCGGGAAGAGCTGCCTCAAGAAAAATAGCACATACAGTCTTTATATAAAAATCACAAACCAACCTACCTACCTGCAACAGGACCCAGCATACTATTTTCCTTTACAAGTAAGCTTAAAGAAAGCAACAGAGCAATAATACTGCCCTGTGAGCAAAGACTTGATCTACAATAGCCTTGATTATCATCTAACCTTTTCGTGGCAACATCCAGCATGAGCTGATCCCAAATATGTCCTTGTCCTACTCCTCTGTGGTTAGGGGTGCAAAATATACTATGATTTGACATGTTGAAAAGCTTGCTTTCATGGCTGGATGCATTCTAGTCCTACCCCCTGTATGATGGGATAAGGAACCACACTGTACTTGTTGACGTTTTTTTCAGGAAGCAACTATAAATAGGCACTGCTGAGTTGACAGCTACACCTCAGCTTAGGGCAAGACAGAGATGTTTCCTTGATAAGGCTAGAAAGCCATCTCTCCTCTGCAGTGTTGCAAATGGAGAAGGGAAAAAAAAAAAAAAAAAATCTGTGAAACTGAAAGCTCCCTTTTAAAAAACCCCAAATACACACATATATGTTTATGGGACTTCTATTCTGGCCAGGGCTTAGTAACAAAAAGCAGTGTTTCCTCGAAGTGAGAAGCAACCTCACTGAAAGTTTCAGTTGCGTCATGAAAACCATCCTATGAGAGCACCAATCCAGCAGTAAGCCTGGTTTTAATGTTAAAAAGTCGCATATAACCAAAATACACCATCTGCCTCAGGAACCCCGTTCTCATGGACTCACAGCAGCAACTGCAGAAATACTGCATTACAGCTATTTCAAATTGCATATGTGTGGCCAGAAAAGGAATCAAAAAACATCTGATTTTAGCTGTTATCAGCATTGTCACCTCAGGCCAAAGTGACACATTTCAGCTACTTCTCGATGAACTTTCAGTGCTGGCTCTCAAGCCTCTCTGGCATTTCAAAGGAGAGAAGACCCAGCTTCTGGCAGCACTTGTGGCAAAAGCAATTTGACTTACTGGGAGAACGCTCATTGTGTTGGTAAATGCAGACTCTCTCCTGAACTGCTTAATCTTGAAGGGGGCCAGGAAAAATACTGTATTATTACGTTTAAGTTTAGCCCAGAAGAAAAACAAATGACCCAGGGTATTCTAGGCCAGCAACTCTCTTACTCCGTTGACCCTGGGAATCCAGAAAGAAGAGGCACATTGAACAGCTTGTGGCAAAAAACTTTCTGGTCAGGCTTTTCCTGGTGTCCCTCCCTGCTGCTCCCAGCTTCCTAAGCAAGCACTCACATGCTGATCATAAACTCTCCAAACTCTCTTACACAAGTGCAGTGATTCCCTTCTGAGTATCTCCTTCCATCCTGCAGACTCCCTCCTGGAGCCCGGTGTTCATGACCCGACAGAAGCAACCTCAGCTCAGTACAGCTGCAGCCAGCAGCTCCCTCCTCTTACATCTTCCAGAACGGAGTCACCCCGACTAATTTTAAAAAACCAAGTCATCCCCCTCCAAATCTGCCCTGTGTAGCTGAAGCTACCTGACTCCACAGCTCAACCAGTTTCTCAACAAGATCAAAGCCTGTACAGTTGTTCAAGGAGCTTTTCAATTACTCCTCCAGTTTCTGTCATGAATTACGGCAGCACTTCAAGAGTGCCAAAACCCAGAGGGATCGATTACTCCTGCCCTGTGACAGGCAGCACACTGCGGGGGACAGGACAAGCTGTAAGCACAGTGGCATTACATTATGCACAGACACAGTTTTGCTGCTGAATGATTGACAATAACTACTGGATGTCACTATTTTAAGGATAATGTCATTTGCGTAATTATCTGGCAGGGTCTGTCCTCAGCGGCTGGCATTATTCACGAGGGAAGAATTAGACTGAAATCCAGCTGTAGAGTAAGTAGATTTGCTATTCTATGCAGACAATCACTGTGCTTTAGAAGCTTGATACATATGGTATATATCACCAGTAATTTTCATACTTTCAGGACCTGGAGAACATTAAAGTGACACTCCTTCTCTATTTCACTGTGCCACATATATCATATGATTTCATACTTAAAAATAATTTAATATTCTCTGTCCTCACCTGACCATCTGTTTCTTACTAGAACTCAAGCTGGGAAGAGAAAGAGAAGTTGCTTTTACTTGACTTATTCCCCGCATAGCCCCCGGCCCTTTCGCCACTTTAGCCCTCAGCTATTCTGGTTTTAGTGTGTTCAAACCTGGGTTTAGCCAATACCAGAGGATGCACTACTAAACACAGGACTGCATCGCCTGGGTTAAACTATGCAAAGCCCCAAACCAAATGGCATTTGGCCAAGCCCACAGTCTGAAATGGTACTAACAGAGCCTGACTGGGATTGGACCTGGTCCCATCCTGGACCCAGTTGTGGGTCCCAGCTGTAAAACTGTAACCAAGCAGCAAAAAGAGTTGATGTTTTTCTTTGCAGTGCTGGCATGCCAGAAGTGGGACTGAGCAGGGCTACAGCAGACCATACCCGAATATGCATGCTTTGCTGCTGGAACCCAGGTAAAAGTATTCCAAAGGAAAAAAAACAACAGACTGTTCCTCCTTTCCAGTGCTCTGGGCAAGAGGATGCCAGAAGTGTTCTGCAAAGCACGTCAGAAAGAAACCTTTCTGTATAATCAGATTGTCTCAGTGCTGACATCTCCCTGCTCTAGCTGTCCTGTTCCACCCCAGAAGAGGTCTTGCTCTGCCCCTGGTGTATATGGGAGGATGCTGGTCAAATGGTCATCTTGCCCAGGGAGTCTGCAAAGCAGACTGGCTGTCTGATCCATGCTGGCTGGTCTATGCCTTGATGCTTGAGCCGACAAGAGAGCACTTTGGCAGTACAGAAGTGAAAAAATATAACCAAACTGCCCCCCTGAGTACAGAATAATGACAAATAAAAAAGAGAGCTGTGTATGGGAAGTAGCTTCCTGAGAACAGCCTTGAGACCTGGGAGCGGAGGCTGACGCAGGGAGGCAATGATGCTCCGATCCTGTTGCAAACACAAAGATGCCAGACACGGACAGGAAGGAAAAACTCCTGCTGTAGGATCATGGCAGGAATGAAAAGACTTTTAGTGGCTGAGCTGAGTGGCACTACATAGGTTTGTCAAACAGATAGGGTTTAAACACAGGCCCATAGCTAATACAGGGAAACAAAGAGGCTTGGGTGTAACCAGCACATAGTAGCTTTTAAATAACAAAGCACACAGTGGCAAAAGCAACAGCTCCTTGCATTTACCTCCCAGAAAATCTAGGAAGGTTTCACTTAATGCCTCTTCCTTTGTCATCAGTTTGACATGTGCTCTCCAGCAGCAGGTCAGGCCCAGAGCAGCATGGTGGGGGCTTCTGTCAGTCAGCAGCTAACGCTCAGCAGCCACGCAGGCACCTGAGGTGCAGACAAGGGGCAGTTCTGGGCCTGATATAAACCAGCTACGTGAATTGACACCAACGCAAAAATCTAGCCCCTGTGCCTCGGAGGAAAACCTGTTTTTCTACGTGCTTGCACACGTGTCATAGGAAGACCCTCCCTGTAGTCAACACTGCAGCCAGAAATTTCACTCCATCCTGGAAGCTGGTGCACCTTGGATGACGTGCAGGGGGAAAGTGGAGGTACTGTTAGCCCAGCTGACAACTTGTTCCTAGCGGGCAGCAAGCGACAGTTATTCATTCAAGCAGAAAACTCAAGCTATCATCTCAGCCGTGGGGTTCAGACAAAGAGAATGAATGAATGAATGCAGAGCTCACCGATAAATGATGCCTCTTTCATGGAGAAACATAAGGGCTGAAATAATTTCTGCAGCATAGAACCGGGCCCGATCTTCATCGAAGCGACGCGACTTCTGAATATGGAACATCAAGTCCCCGCCATTTACGAACTCCATCACAAAGAACAGGCGATCCTTCACACACGCAAACACAACAGACATGAACAGCATTAATTATATCCTCTGTCAGGCTTAGAAAATTCTAAGTAAAACTATTATCTCCCAAACAAAAACAGATTAAGCACCCACGAGATGTTGGGGTGGAAAAAAAAATCCTGACTTTTTCAGGAAAGATTAAGTCAATACCAGGAAGATCTGTTAGTACCTCCTTGCCCTGCACTCCCCCCAAAAATTCTGCCCCCAGTAATGAAATTAATTCCTTTTCACATGTGGATTAGGCATATCAGTAGGTGTGTGCTCATCACTAACCGTCTCCTGGAGCGTTTCCCAAACTGTCCTTAGCCTGAATCAGCAGAGGATGATACCCCTGAGTGAGCACAAGAGAAGTCTGTAAAAAGTCCATACTAAACACTGTAGCTCTCTAAGGAAAGATGCTCCACAATATAATGTGCATAACGAGACTGCTCACAGACTGCAGCTTCACCATGACAGCACAAGGGCTCAGGAACAGCAATGACGACGTTGTCTTGAGGGTATCCCAACACTATTTCTGGGGAATGTGCGTTGTTTTCCAGAACGGATTTCCTGCCATACACTTGCATGGCAGCTGCCTTTTGGGCCCTCAGATTTCAGCTTTCCTCTGATTAACCTGCAGAGACCTCTGGCTGATGAAGGAACTGATAAGGACAAAGTACAAACCAAAGTTTCTGCTGGGCAGAAAAGCAACCTGTTCAATAAAGTTCAGCTCATTAACCACAGCTGCTGGTCTCTGCGGGGTTTTTTTTGGCTTTGTTCTGGTTTTTGCAAGAGTCTACAGATAAGGAGGCACTTGCTTAAGCTGCATGCTCAACAGTCTGGGTGTGGGTTTAACGCGTGCAAACGGGGTGCTCGCTTAATCGTCAGAGGAAGGACACATGGTGATTTGTCACAAAACTAAACCCCACAATTGTTGCAGTCTGGTTCAAAAATTTCCCCTAGTAATTGTTTCAGGATATTCAGTATTGATTGTTTCAGTTTCACTCCGAGTATCAGGAACAAGCAGACTGGAAAAGAGGCATACAATTCAGTTGAGACCAGTCAGCCTTTTAATGGTACTATTTACACTTCTTTCCCCACAAGCCCCTTCCCAGGCCTGATGTTAATAATCTACAAGCTAGTTTTAAACCCCCTCTAAGTTTAAGAGGTTGAGCATTGTTATGCTCCCACTTTCTGGCAGCCAGCCAGCTTGAAATGACTACTGGTATTAACATCTTGAGATGCACACAGCAGAAGAAAAGCAACCAGGAATCCTTTCATTCCTCTCTGGACATGAGCAGGAAAGCAAACGGCTCATGACAGATGAGGACAGCTCGCTTCTTGTTATCATCCTGAGCTCTGCTCAACGGCTCCCTCCAGAAGCTAAGATAGATGGGTTCCCAGCAATCTCACAATACTACTGCGTGTAGCACCAAGGCCACGTGTTAAGTGCTATCTCCAGTCCATATAAACAACAATACTTCATTGTTTCACTCTGCCTTTATTGCAGGGCAGCTGAAAGACACCCAAGCTGGCTTGTCTATGGCAGCAGTCTAAGCCAGAGCAGCACAAACTCTGCAAACCCACCAGTGACCTTGGCTCTTCAGCCCACATCAGATCTCTAATGCGACATATTCACTGCAGTTGGTTAAACTGGGTCTGGCTATGCTGTGCCTACCTGTTTGGCAACCCTTCCTCCAGCTGCAGCGCAGATATCGCCTCTGCCTTGCTAGTCGGCCCAGCTTTTACATCTCCTTGTTATTCTTTCCTGCCTCCTTCCTCGCTGATCTCTCCACATGCCATGTGCTTATCTAGCCCAGCTTGTCCAGGCATCTCTTCAAGCCTGTACTTAAAAAAGAAATCCCTCTTGCCAGATCTCCAACAGGAAGTAATTTAATTTACCAGCAACCTGACAAGGGATGTGTGTATGTGTATTTATGTAAGTAATATATATGCTTGTATAAACACGCATACAGTTAGGTGAACATGCATATATTTTCTACTCTTTCCTTAAAGGCGAGCTTCAGGGAAACAAAGGTAACTCTTCCTATCTTAAAACATACACATCCTGCTTCTCCAGTGCTGGCAAAACTCAACGGCCCATCTCAGACTTCTGGATGTACTCGTCTGTACTATGATGCTTACAGGAAGATACTACTTCTTTCTCAAATGTTCAGGTGGGCACAGAAACAGGTTTTAAAATTCACATCACTGCTGACATGGAATTAGCAGCTTTTTGTTACAAACAGCTCTTGCTTCAGACCAACTGCAAACCTGAGCAAGTATCACTGCATGTGTTACATGGTGCCCACAAGTGTGACAGCTAATGCCTCACCTCCACCCATGGTCTCATTTCACAGGTCAAGCATAAATACGGATTATTTAATTACTGAAGCTCTCCTATTTGGGCCTAACAGAACTTACTACCCAATTTTTATTTTTTTAAAAAAGAGGTTCAGCTAATTGTCCGTCCAGTTTCCTGACACTTAGAAATCCCATGGGGCTGCTGAAGAAAAGAGCAGGATGGGTATTACAATTTGTTTATAATACTGCATTTGTGCATCGGCCTGCTACATACCTGCCAACAATTATTAGAAAGATCAGGACTAATGACCACCCCTTGGGGACCAGGATCTAAAAGCTAAGCAAGGTCTTCCATTTTTACTCTTAAGCAAGGCCATCAGCTTGCCAAACTGCAAAGACCAACCACTCTCCCAGGAATCACTGAGAAGTGAAATAAACAGTGGTATTTTATGAAAAAAGGCAATTTGCAGCAGGCAGAGTAAAAGCGAACAGATAGCTTAAAGAGGCCAAGAAAAAGAAATCTTAAAACAGCAGATAGTTCAGATACTTGCAAATTTGACCTGACTTAGAGTTATGTGCCTCCTTTCTTGGGGACTACCAGCAGGAATTAGGAGGAGCTGAAAGCTGGAGTGTTTTTTGACCGGGCTTAATGCTGAAATCCTCGCATTTCTGTTCTTCTATTTTGCATTGCTCAGAAGTCTTCCCTGATCTGCTATCTCTGTTTGACGTCAGCAAGAGTAAGAAAGAGTATTTGAGTCAACAGGAAAAGGTGACGTGAAAGCCATCGCAGCAGTGGCAGCCACATGAGGAAATCACATTGCACCATTTATGGACTGGGATCAAGATGAATAAAGCTGCAGAGCAATTGTTACTGTAAACTAAAGAAACACTTGGAGGAAACAAATAAAGTCCATAGGGTCAGGTGGGCTCATTTCAAGGATGGCCTACATCTAGAGATTAACCCTGCCAATTTCAGTGCAAGAGAACTGTTTGGTTTTGGGTTTTTTAATTTATTTGTTTAAATTTCAGTTTGCCATCCTTACTTGTTCGCCTAGGAGCAGGGCAGGGGCTGTTGGAAGCACATACTATGTCCTAAGGACAGTGTTTGATAGCAATCACATATACCCGCTTTATTTGTTTGTTGTCTTAGCAGGGTGTCGGTGCGGCTTTTAGAGAGTCCCCTATTGCAAAAGCCACTGGGTGGGACAATCCACATACTCGTTACTGCCCCTTGCAAACACAAGCACCCACTGAAATCCAACTCAAACATCACTTTAGCCCTTTGTCCTCACCAGCTCTACAAGCAAGCTGTTTTGAACCCTCATACCTTTCCTTTCATCATCATGGGAGGAAAAAAAAAAAAAAAAATCCAGATTTTATTAAAAAAGCATCCTTTCCCTCCCCATGCCCAAAAAAGGCCAGTGTGATGGCTAACTTCCACCCTCTTCTAGTTAAGAGTCACAGCTCGTGTCCATGTATAACCCACAGAAGACCAAAGACCTCTGAAGACAGCTAAGGTGAGAGCCTTATCTCCGATCACAGGCTTTCATGCTAAGTAGATGGGACAGGGCAGCCCCATTGCCCTGGTTCAGGCAGCACGGAGGGAGGAAATGGGGAAAGACAAGCATTTCCTACATGCAGACATGGAAGAAGATAATAGCAAAACTGCCTCCCCTATCTGCCACCCTACAAGACCTGCTGTGCCAAGGGCAGTGTGGAGGCCAGAGGGGACTTCTCTCAAGAGAGACATTGGTGGAGGTTCAGGAGACCCACTGGAAAACACCAACGGGGCCTCTCCAGCCTCCAGAGCCACCAGGAATAGGCTTGGAGAAGCTCTGCACATCCCCATCGCAGCAGAGCTCTCAGACGCTGCTTCTGCCCACTCTAATTCCTCTGCAGGACAAGGGACTGAGCCACCCCACCAAGGACACATCCCAGCAGTAATTTCACCCAAGCCTCCTCTTTAGCTGACAGCTGCCATAAGGCAGAATCTGGAGGATATGGAGACCTGGTTAAATGCTGTTTAGAGTAACGGTCCAATTTTGCCCCCCCAAAAAGATTGGCCAGGCTCGGGAATTCTGCTAAGTTTGCATTTCATCTTTTTGGAAATAAGTCATGCACACAACTCCTTAGAAAATCAGCTTTGGGCTCAGTCTGAGTTCCCTGAAGCCAAAGGGTTTCCCCAAGAAAACAGTCATTTTCCACTGTTTTGGCAGTTATGCTTTGCAGAGCAGAAGGCAGGCTTTCAAAATTATCTCCATACAGAGACAGCTGTGTCACTGCTTCCCAGCAAAAGTTTATTGTTTCCAAGAAGAGCAGCAGGGCTTAGGGAGCTTGCAAGCAAATTATTACAAGATTATTACAAGAGCTGGCAGGCTCCCTCAGTGCTCCCAATGTTCCTGTTCTCCGTTCGTGGTCCACAACCCCCACACAAAGCAATCTGCCTCAGGTCTTGCTGGGAGCACGCAAATAAACCACGCTGTCTCAGTACCGGGCTTCGGAAAGCCACATGTCCAACTCCCCCAGCAGTGCGAGTGGCCATCCGTATCTGGGTCAAGTCACACCAAAGCACGGGACCCGGAGGAGGAATAATAAACAAGTTTGTTTCTCAATATTTATCTTCATAGGAGTAACACAACCATGAACCACGCTCAGACGCTACTCCGTACCGAAATGCCTCCCCTCCATACCCAGCCCTTCGACCAAGGCAGCGCCGCATCCTCACGAGCTGCCTGCTGCTCCCAACCAAGAGGTTTACGGGAGGGCAGGCTGTTCAGGGGGGTTATATGTGGCAGTGTTTTAAAACCAGAGAGGATCGCAGGTGTCGTAAGAATGGGCTCACCAAGAGGGAATTGCCAAAACTTTGGTGCACACACACACATGCGTGCACAAGAGCTGAAGCAGATCTAATGAGCTCAGCCCCAAATTTCCGGACAGTGTCAAAGCTACACACACCTGACTGCGATGGAGCAAGACACTAACTTATGCTAGGCGAAGATTAGGTCCTTTGATTTCAAATCAGAATAACTACATCAAGCAGAGGAGAAGAAACACCTCCGCACCATGCTTGCTCAGCTGGAATTACATGCATGCATTAGTGACACTTCTTAAACATGGCCGTAGCGATGACTGCCATGGCACCTGCCGTCGCTCCGCTCGCCGCCATGGCCTGAGACTCCCAGACAAACAAGGCGGCAACAGAAAGGTGGCAGGTTTTACAGCCATCTGCTAGCTGGTTTTTGGTGCTGTTAGCCATTTTACCTCTCTGCTTCAGTGACTGCAGAAGTAGATGCCAGCCTCAGGAACCACTTCTGCCTAGGAGAAATCAAGCCACGGCAAGGGAGCATGCCACAGATGGCACATACAGCCCTGGGGCTATCGAGACGGGGAAGATCACTGTGTGCCGCATCTGAAAGGCTGAGAAAGGGAAGGTTTCTTTCTTCTGCTGGTTTTGGGTTCTTTTTTTTAGCCAGGAGGTGGTGCGTGAAAATTAAGCAAACTCAGAAAGGGGGTAAGGTCCATGCGGCATCTCTTCCAGGCACGCTTCTGAGAAGCACGGGTCGCTTCCCCACACCAGGCTCATTTTTAGGTCCCTTAACAAAGAGCTGCCAGCGTCTTTGTCACAACTACGGGAACAGGGCAGTTTTCACCAGTTACCACTTACAACCCACTCTGCTATCTGACACTGCTGATACTGGGCACAATGCAGGCTTTCCTACGCCGCAGCAGAGAGGCACATAAACACCGCCTAGAGAATAACAAATTGGCTCTTGCCATTTGCATAAATAAACTCTGCGGGGTCCCTCGGGGTAAAGGCTGCCTCCCGCGCGCATGTGTGCACAGCACAGTATTAACACTGAGCTCATTCCAGAACAGCTGAACAACGACAACCACAACCCAGGGCGAGCTGATGGGAGTTGTGGGTTCCCACCTGCCCCAGGAAAAAAAACAAACAAACAAACAAAAAAAAAACCACCACCCCCCCCCCCCCAATCTAACTACACCCTCCAAATTTCTGCCCCTGTTTTCTAAACCGTGTGGCTGAAATTTCAAGCTCACGGGCTGGACAGTTTTTGTAACACGAATTCAATCTTTTCGCTGGAACAATGCATCCTTTGGGATATGCGAGTGAACCATATGCACATCCTTCCTCCTCATCCTCTCCCCTCAAAACAGTCTAATTCACAGCAGGATTACATGATTAGCTCATCTTATGACCAGAAACTTTTACTCAACGTACACACAAAAGGATGACTTTCATCACTCTTTCACTTCTATCTGTTCTATTAGAAACAAAACAAAAACCCCAAATAGAAAAAAAAAAAAAAATCTCAGGTACTAGGTCAACCAATTAAATCACGTACAAAAAATGTCTGTGTAATCCCAATCAAAAAAAAAAAAAAGCCAGTTTGGCCACCATTAAAACAAAATATTCAAAAAATACAAAACAAATTGAAAGAAGAAATAAAATTAAATCCTCCCCTGCAGACCTTTTAAAATGGCATAGAAAACTACATAAACACTCCTTCCCACCTGAAAGATCAAAAACAAAGGGCTGGCTGAACTTAGAGGGGAATAAATTGAGGAATAAGGAACTAGAATGTATCAAGCTATAGACATCATCCGTTAATCAAAGATTTATAGGACATCTGCACCCCTCAGCTGGCTGCTGGTATCACGGTGTCTCAGAAGAGAGTAGCTCTGTAAAGATCATGCTCTTTTTACAGCCCTCAGTTCAAAAAAAGCTACTGGAATTGCTGTTTCTGGATTGGAGTGACCAACTTGAGACAGCTCTGCCCTGTTTTTAAAAATACTGAACTCTGCAATATCTGCTGGCCTCAGATTGTGCTGGGAAAGGCTAGAGCCCTCTACAAGCTCAGCCAAAGGTCTTCAGGAGAATTAAGAGTGCCGGAACACCAAAAAGCCACTTGGAAACAGCTTGCTACAAGGGCTTTGTGGATCCATCCTCTCACCTTAAACATCACCTGGAAAGCAACACAGACTCAAAGAGACTGAAACCTAAGGCACTGCTGGGTCGCACCTCAGCTAGTTACCTCTTCTCTGAGCTTCAATTGCCTTTCCCCCCCCCCCCCCCCAATACTGACTGGCACCTGCTTGCTCAGGCTGCTTGTGACTGGGTTCCACTTCGACCCCTTTTTATGCCACAACTTCCTTGCTTTTAAGTCCAAAGAAAAATACTAGTTTCACATACTGTGGCTAACCATAAGCAAGAGCATCTCCTTCAGCTACCCTTGCACTAAGCTTGATAATTTGTCTAAGTTACAATCTCTCCCATAAGCCACTGCAGATGGAGACAGGCATTTTCTCAGCTTCATAAAAATGCAAGGATCCAAAGTCCCTCAGCAACCATGGGTGGGAAAGTTACACTCAGGAGCTACAACACGATGACAGCAGCTAACCCTTCAGTTCATGTTTTCACTTCAGGTCATATCACCTCAATGTGCAGCGTAAGTGCGGACACCCAGCAAAGTTCACAGATAAAATCAGAAATGTCAGTCTGATCTTGTTTCATCTTCTGCAAGCAAAACCACTCTCCCTACAAAAAAATACCCTGACCCCGTGTGTTCCTGCAACAAAGAGACCACCACAAGGTGTTACCGTGCACGTCAGAGAAAGCCGAGCCTTTCAGACCGCACTTCGAAAGCCTCACACATCTGGTTTACCGGCAACTTGGGCCAGCGTGCCAGCAAAGAAGTCATGGGGTTTTGGTGGATGTGAACACTGTAAAACCACAGAAAGACACAGTTTTGACCAGTCTGCCTTTATTTGGTGCTAGACAGGACAGGAGCCAGAGAAAGGCAGAAACCAACCGCCCCTCCCGTTGTCGCAAAGCCAACGTGAGGGCACCATGGCACACATGCCTGCAGAAGCTGCACCAGAGAGTGAAGGTGGAGAGAGGAAATTCCCCTGTACCTCGCTGGCCAACAGCCCCCCAAAAAACCTAACTCGCCACCCCAGGGCCCCAGGTAAAGCAACTCAAGCTCCTTCAAGCCTGACTTCAGAAGGACTCTGCAGCAAGCCCCCAGAGGGGCGCCTGTGTTTATTGCCAGAAGGCATGCTAGACTGTACCAAGCTTTTTGGAAAATGCCAGGCCTAGAAACAGGATGTCCCCATCAACATCTTCACTTGATTTTGACTGGCAGCAACAAAACTGAAGCGCACGCTGGTCTTCCAGCACAGTGGCTTAGGGCTAGCAACGGTCTCAATGCTCAAGACTAGGGGAAAAAGTCTCAATGCTTTTAGAAAAGCATCCCAGAAGTGCACTTGGCTGTCGGGTGCATGCATGTATGGAGTCGTGCCTCCCCGACATGCCAGAGAGGGAAGGCTGGGGGTTTAGAGCCTGGGAGATGATCAAAGCTGTCCTCTCTGCTCCCAAAGGACTCCCTCTCAGCGCCTTTCAAAGAGAACATCAAAGAGGCCTCACCACTTCCTTACCGCCCACCAGCACGCTCAAAGGCCTGTGTCAGGACGGTTGTTCATCTAACCAGAGCCCCGGGAAGGCTGCGGCTGCCCTTCCAGCCTTCCTCACCTCCACCATGCCGGGCTCTGCCCCGGGGCTGCCCTGCGCTCTACCCATTTGGTGACAGTGGAGTGGCTGGTGGACAACCAGGCTGATGCTGGAGATCCCCTGGAGGGACCACCACTGAGGGACTCCCCTGGACATACAAGGGCACCCAGACCTCTCTTGTGGCATCTGGGGACCAATGGGTGGGTGAGCAGCCAGCCAGCTGCCACTGCTCAGTCCCACCACTTTGGGTGGTGGGCCCTCACTTGAAAATTATGCACCCGTCAAAGGCTCCAGGTTAGTTCTAACACTTCTAGGAGGTGAAGTACAGGCTTGTCTCTCGAAACACCTGGGTGATCCATAACATGAGGCCCACACTGACCCTGGGAAAACTGTTTGAGTGCCCCAAGAGCCAGCAGAGACGTGGAGAAACCTTCCCCTTCCATGTTGAGAGCATGACATCAGCTCATAGCTTGTAAAACGAGCAGAAAGCTGCGTGCCGGATAGCAGGCTGCCCTCGTAAAATGGGACCAGTTCAATGATTATGCTGCCCTGGAGTCCCTGGGCCAGTCCCTACTGGCTTCAATAGCACCCCTGCTAGCTATTATCTCAGAAGGATGCTTGTTATAGAAAATCACGTCCTTCTGCCAAGTTCTCATGTCTCACTATTTTTGGAATGACACGGGCAGGCTCTGTGCCTCAGCAACTATCAGCACAGCCACACGGAAAGCAAATCCATATAATGATCAGGCTAGCAGGGATAGTACTGGAAACAGCATCGCCTGGGGGAACGGTCCCCTGGAAGCACCCTGCAGTCATAAGAAAAGGGATAAGGGCAATAAACATAAAACCCAGAAGCTATTTGACACTATTTGCATGGGAAGCTGATCTCCCCCAGCCCTTTTCATTCTCATGCATACGAGTGGAGACAAAAGGATTTAAAAGCAAACCACCTGTGCAGGAAGGATGGTTCCTAAACCCCAAAGATGACAGGACCTACTTACTGCAAGCTCATTTTAATTAAAACATTCCAGGATCCACATTCCCCAAGATTAAATTACTGATTTAGCTATTTATACATATAGCCTCTTTCACCCGTTCTAGGACAGTATTGTTGAGGTGTTGGATGACACCAGTGTCAGATAAACAGAAACAAGCATTTTTTGCTGCTTGTGACCCCTAACGCAGGATCCACTATTATCCGCAGGTCAGCCCCAGCACCTGTCAGCAACTCACAGATTACTGGAGCAGGAGCATAATCCTCTCTGACACTAAAGGATGATTCTAAGGCCCTAGACAAAGCAGAGGTAAATGGCTTAGGCAAGGTGGAAAGTTCCCAAGGCAAGGCTTTCAGTTAAAAAAAGAAGAATAATTAAAAAAAAAAAAACAACAAAAACCAGAGAAGTGGGGAGCAAGGCAGACCTCACACAGATGCAGCTGGAGCAGGACTTAAACTGCCCCCCCTGCAAGGGAGCAGCAGGACTCCTTCCTTGCCTTTCACAGGAAAGGAATCTGGAGGTGCAAGTCCAAAACTGCCCAGCCCAGCACCAGGCACGCAGAGAGCCCCGTCCAGCCTCTGCCAGCCTGCTGTGCAGCTAATATTTCCTCTTTAGGCTCTGAAAACCGTGACCCATACCAGGCAGAGACAACCCTTGCAGCTCCTACCACCTAGTGGCTGCAATATTTCTCTGTGACAGAGCAAGGAGGCTGGCTGGAGGTCAGGCAGCCTCAGCCCACCCCGGGCAACTAAAGCAGCCCTTGCTAGCGGGTATCACGCTGCAGTTGAGGCTAAATTAGGACCACACTGAGCACAGAGGCAGCACAAGAGAACAGAAAACCTTTCTGAAAACCATCAGCAGCTAACGTAAGCACAGAAAAACCTCAGCTAGCTCTAAAACAGGCAAGCAAAAGCAGCAGCAATATAGATGAACTCAGGTAATGAATTGCCGTTTCTGGTACTTGTGCCAGCTCAGCTAAGGCTAGATTACTGGCACTACACGACATAGCACCATGCAGCACAGACATGCCCCAGGCTGTTTAAGTTACCCCTAGGCTGCTTAAGTCAGGGGAAGAGTTTGCTGGTTTGGGTGGAATATTATACAAGAGTCAGAATTCAAATGGCTCTACATCCAGCCAAACCCTCAAACCCTTTGAGCGCTCTGTCCTCAAACTGCTGCACCATTTCAGGCACTTCCAAGGTCCTTCCTTTCCAGTTTCCACAATTTCCTCTTGAACTGGGAGGGGAGGGGGCCATAACTGGACACCCCTATTCTAGGTGCAGCCTCACCAGTGCCAAGCAGAGGGGACAATGACTTCCCCTCAGCTCCTGAAGCAGCCCAGTACATAATTTAACTTATGTGCAATGAGACTGCACTGCTGGCTCATACTGAAGTTGGCACCTACCATAAGCCCCAGGTACCTTCCAGCTGGGCTACTACCCTGCCAGTTAGTCCCAGCCTGTCTTGACGCATCTTATGGGATCAGGCTGTGACTTTGCTTTGACAAATGGTAAGAAACCTCAAAATGGCTAGTTCTTGAAAAATTCCTAAAGGCAGGCCCAGTAGGTCATTATTTATCCAGGATCTCCACGGCAGACTGGAGTCATGCTTTGTTTTTTTTATAACATAAACCGTTAATACCACATTTTCAGAGTTTGGGCTGTAAGTGTGATACATGTGATGCGGTTTCCATGTAATTGCAAGTGAAACTAGGTATTGTTTTGTGTAACCCTGCCCCCAACTCCAAACATAAGAAACATTTTTAAATATGGCTGCAGGCCAACATTTTGAATAAGTGGTTACTCTTTTTTTTTTAATATATATATATTCTTTTCTGCCAAGTTCCTGTTAATGGAGGGGATAACCCAACGCCATGTAAAGAACGAGCAGAAACCCTAAGTACTGCATCAGCCTGGTTAGGCCCTCCTGGAAGGACTCTGTCCAATGAATACCCTGCTGTTGCAATCATTTCTCTGCTATAGCAAAGGGATTTAATTATGCTTTTATAAGCAATTTAAATCTGGTTATTCTGGATTGAAGTGGGTGTCACTGAGTGCAGAACATGGGCAAAAGACGCGATTAACCACATTAGTCTGAAATCTACTTTTTCTTTTGTAAACTCTTCCCTTTTTGTTTTTGTTTATTATTGGAGGGAAGTGGTTTTCTGTTACTGACAATCCAGATAATGAAGCAAAGTGGGATTCATGTTAAAGAGGAACCTGGGAAAGACTGGAAACAGCAGGGTCCTGCTATGACAAGCACCACTCCCTTGGCACCCTTTCAGAGACTGACCAGCTCTGCATTCAGGGCAGCAAGGGCTGAGGGGTTCTTCCCTCCACTCCTCTGATGACAAGCTGGTCCAGAAATTCCTGTTCCAGGCTGCTCTACTGTTTAGCAACCTCCTTTTCATTTCCAGTCTAACTGTATCCATGGCCAGTCTAGACTCATTTAATCTTAGCCAGCATCTTGACAGCTTTGTTTCCCTCCTCAGTGTTCGAAATCTGCAGACATCAATCAGATCCTCTTTTTGCTTTCAATTTGCTAGTCTAAACAGGCTGAGTTCTTCCCTTTTTTCCCCCTTTGCAAAAGACTATGCAATTACTTCATCAGCCCAGAAGACCTTGTCTGCACCCATAGCAGATTGCATTCATTTTTTGAACATGACGGACGGTTCTAGCACGGTGACCTTAAATCCTCCCTGAGTTCATGGGAAATACTCTACACAGCCCAGGAGCACGCTTGCTATTTTCACATCTACATTGCAATTCAGTAAGTAAAGCCATAGCAAAGAGCATAGCAACAAGTGGCAAAAACCACTGCTATCCCGCATCTGACCTCAAACAGCACACATCAATACTGGACGTTTCTGATATTTTACATGAGAACTTCAGGAAAGCCATTAAAATTTGGGCCCTGTGTCTTCATATTATGAAATAAAAGAGGAGTTTCCTTGGTTACTAGTGACAACAGTGAGCTTTAAGTTTTGTTTCTGCTATACAGCACAGCTGCTCTGTGAACCACGTAAGCTGTATATAAAAAAAAACCCACAAAACAACAAACCACCTCATTTCTATTACATGAGCCTACCCAAGGGCTCCACCCTAAACGAGCACAACTCAGACTCCATAGCTGGGTGTTGCATCACCCCAGTGAGAAGAGAAACGGGTGGGTGGCAGGATGCATTTGTCTGCCTTTTTTTTTTTTTTATTTTTTCCCCCCCTCAGTATTTTGGGTTTATGTAGGAGGAGTGAAACCACAATTAAAAGGGCAAGTGTCTCCTGCCTCTTCTAAGAGGAAGACAAGCTCTATTACCATTTAGCAAAGGACAAAAAGCAACTGGAAAGGAGCCCAGGCAGTTTGGAAGAGCTATACTGCAGAAAATGCTTTGGTCTTAATAACAGCTTCACTTAGGGACTCCCAAACTTACCTTGCTGGGATACAGCTGTGGCCACTGCCTCCATCACAGCCACTCCTCCCTCCACCACCCACATCAGCAACAAGCTCCCACCCACATGCACACACCAGAGGAGGCTCTAAGCTAGACAGGCAGCACACGTGCAGTCCTCTGCTGAGGTATACGTACCACAAGTGACAGCAATGCTATCATTTGTCTTATCTACACAAGAAGAAATACCAACTGTATATGGATCTGATTCAGTGTCCACCCATGCCAGTAAGATCCTTTCCAGTAACCCCAGAAGGATCTTTCATTCAGTTCTGAGCACTATACAAAGGCTGGTAGATACAGGAGGCTACCCCTGCTTCCAAGTACAATTCATTGAGTTTGCAGATAATTCAATGCAAATACAGTCCTCTTAAAATTCAGGTAGCAAGACAGCGGAGCCTGGGATCCCACAGCAACCAGAGGACACTGCAGGTCTGTAGACATTTGCGCATATGCATTTGGAAATGTTCAATGGCACAGAGATGTTTCTCGGGAGGACACAAAGAAAGGCTTCCCTGTTAGTACCATTTTGTCAGGGAGCCTATACCATTTTGTTAGGGAGCCTAGAACAAGCCAGGATTGTGTTTGCCAAATGCCCAGCAGATGTTAGAGCTGGAGTGTAACAGAGTGCTCTGTTCACTCTTGAGCAGAGAGGTTTCTCCTGGGTCTAAGGTGGACATTTACAACAGGCTGGGGAGCAAATACACAGGAGAGAGCCTCTGTCCTGAACATGCCAGCCAGTGTCAGGAGGAAGGCTGTCCACTGCCTGAGCTATACTTACAGGAGTCTGGAAGCAACAGTAGAGCTTGGTGAGGAATGGGTGGTTCCTTGCTAAGGAAAGGATGCGTTTCTCAGTCATGGTGCATTCAACATCGTCATCTTGGAGAATGACGTCCTTCTTCAACACCTTCACTGCATAGAGCTGCCCACTCTCTTTCATCTTGGCAAGCATCACCTAAACCAAAGGGGAGGGTGAATCGCAAGGGCTGAGCCCTCAGTCTCTATGAGCAACACAGAGTGTCTCTCACCTTCTCACACTAGAAAGGTCAGTTATCTCATGACCAGGCTTGTGGATGCAAGTGAGTCAGCCTGTTAGTATGGGCATCAGTGTACAATCGATGACACACATGCTACTGTCTGCAGCAGGCTTCTCCAGATAGAAATACCCACACACGTTGCTCCAATGTCTGGCACAGGGCTATCTGGTCGGAGCTCATCCACTGTGCCAGGGCAAACCCCCTGAGCAGTGCCATCCATCTCACTTCCCTCAGTTACCAAATTCAAATGCACCATTTCACATTGGCTTTGTGGCAAAACAGAGAAACGAAACCCCCATCTCACTGCATTTGAAACCACTGCCTTGTTTCCTTTAAAGGAAAAGTCTTTACATGCTCCAAGAAACACTGCCCAAACGAGTGCTAATGCACACACTTGCAATTTCTGGTATGGGCCCTGGCATGCAGCTGTTCCTTTGGTTGCTAACTTTTTTCTTTTTTGCGATATCCAATTCTTCACTTTGCTGTCAGCTTTCTTTCTCTTCCCTTTTCTCCTTGCTCTCTGTAACCAACTTTGTCGCACAAAGCATACTCCATTGGACAGCCTGTGTGCCACATTATAAAATAACTTCATCTATCTTGGAGCTTCTTAAATAAGGAATGTGGTTTTCCCCACAAGAGCCACAAATAACTCTCACCTTTCCAAAACTGCCCTTTCCCAATACACGAAGGAAGGTTAAGTCTTTGATCCCAAGTTTGCTCGCTGAACTTTCACTAACGTTGTTGCCATCTTTCAGGCTGCCTTTTCCCTGGTGTCTCAAAGTAGATCTTGAAACCAGTTTCTGTGGAAGAAAGTAAATAAGTATCAGTCTGCATAGGAATTGTACTTTTGCTTCAGAGGTGCTCACAGGTAATCAACCTACCAACCTGGGCATTTAGGACCTGTTCAGATGCACTGTATGGCCACTGGAACAGAAAGCACATCGGTACCACCACCCCGCATAGCTGCTACGTGTGACCGGCCAACCTCGGCACTGCGCAGAGCTGTGCTGAGATGTCAACACTGGTTTCTGACCCAGGCGTTTTAAGTTGTAAACCCATTGCCCAGCAGATCCAAGAGGCAAGTCTGACTCTCTCCATCCTCACTCCCCAGAAAAATAAGACAATGAGTGTGGAAAAAGTCTCCTATCTAACATCAGAGCGAGGAGGACTGCATAATTTCTGCAGTATGCAAAGTGCTGGTGAGATCTAGAACCCAAGCAGATTTCATCCGAATGTCTTAGGTTTCTACCTGATTTTAAGACTCTTACTCAAAGCCCAGTTCAGAGGGACCCAGACTTCAAAATATTTTTCTTTCCTGCAGCTGGGCTGCTGGCTTCCTCCACTGCTGTAATTTTGACGGAAGGCTGTTCATTCCCACGCCAGCCGTGAGGTGTCTGCATTTTCAGGAATTGTACCAGTATTAGCACACATTTCTAGAGCTCCTATTTTTGCAGTATACGAAGATCAAGTTAACCTTCAGTGCCCTCTGTTCACAGCTCTCCAGGTATGAGTACGCATATAAGCCACGCGTACTTTTATTCAGTTTATTAGCCTGAACAAAGTCACACGGACTTCTTGAGCTCCACCTTGTGACTACTTTGGTGTAAAGCAAAATTCTTCCTGCACAGATGACTTGTCTCACTGCCACAGAAATGGCAACCCCAGCCCTGGGGAAAGAACCAAGAGCATTCAGTACAGCACCCAGCAAAACTCCCAACAGATACAAGCTTACAGCACAGTCTGAACACTTACCTAGAGCCTTTAGCTCACAAAAAACGAGAAAAGATTGTTAAACACCAAGCACAGATTTTTATTTTCCTGGTTTCATCTCCTTTTGATGTGCAGACTATGCAAGCAACAAATGCTAACAAGTGCTGATTTTTACAGAACTGAGAAGGGAGTGTGGGACTTGCATTTCCCTGTAACTCCCAGGATAACTGTCCCCCTGAACCGCTACAGCATGAAGAGCGAAGATAAGACAGTCTGCTATGAACCAACTGAAATCAAAAGAGGCAGCACAGCCTAATGAGCATGCTAGGCTGATACAGCATGATGTGGTTGACCGATGTAGCTGGCTAATTGTATGACAAGATTTACCATGGCTGGCAATTATGTTTTGGGTTTTAATATTTTCTTTTTGGTCAAATAAAAATAAATAGACCAACATTTTATTATGGGTTATTGTGGTCTCAAGCAAACTCACTTTTCAAAACTGCTCATGAAGGAAACATGATGAAAACTGACTTGTTATCAAAAAGGCAGCTCTGATTTCCATTACCGCGTATGGGCATTTTCACTCAAGTTCTTACAGTGTGTTTTAAACTCTCTGAATAGATTCAGATATACAACAGCTGCATTTTTAGGATGCCTTAAGTACTGACAAGCAGAAATTGTACAGATATGTCTCAACCCTGGCAACAATCTCACTGGGACCCTGTCTCGGACAGCAAAGACCAGAGATGACGTTGTGTTGACAGGGACCACAGATTTTAGCCAGGGAAACTGTAGTGAAAAGTGAAATGGTTTCCCCAATATCACTCAGAAAAACAGTGACAAATCTGGGAAAAGAACCTAGGCCTCTTGCTGAGCTCTTCTTTTGCTCTATCGCAAGCCACATATGCAGACAGAGCATTTGTGCTTGCGGTAAAAGTAAAAAAAGATACGGCATGAATTACATTGATCACTAATTAGTTAGGGGTCTTATTCTCCTCTCATTCATGCCAAACAGATAAAAGAGTGAATGGAGTCACACCACTGTGAAACATAAGCATACAACAAAGCAATACCTATAGTTTAAAGCCTCCACCAGGGTAAACCTGGATATAAGACATCCATTTTCCAGGTGAAGTCTTTGCCACAAGCCACAGACAGTAACCACCCACTCATGCAGTCCACCACCCAACACCATCTGTCATAACTGAAGTCTCTGACTTCTCCTGCACCCATATAAAGGCTCAGTTGTAAATGTTTTCAATGGGGGGCGTGGGGGGAAAGACAACGACTCACCGAATTTGGGGAAATGCTTCCTGGTTGCAGACCCATGCATGCCAAGGTTTTAGCAAGCTCTGCTGAGTTCACCCCACAGTTCGGTGCAACGTTTGCTTGGCATCGGATGTGGACGTTCATTTTACAGACTGACAGGGGTGATGGTAGGGATGGAAAGCAAAAGCAAAGGAACAATTAAAATAACTTGGAGATATTTATTGCTGAGAAATAATTAGCAATTCTGCTTCAGGAAATATACCCATCTGGATCTACTCTGTGTCTAAAAAACAAAAGGGATTTTTGCCACTGATCTCAGCAGAAACAAAATTAGGACTCTCATAAGAGAATAAACTCCTGAATAGCAGGAATATACCCCAAACTCTCCAAGTAGGATGCCACATTGCCTGAAGCTATTCATAAGCACGTGTTTGTCAGGTATATAAATACCACTGCAGCTATGCCTGCAGGTAAAAATTAGGATTTATAATGCCACAGAATTCGCAACAAACTTCCCTTGCATTTGCAGGTATCTAATTTTAAAGACATATTGTTCAGTGGGAAACTAAAATCTTTGTTGCTGTCAGTCATGGACACACACACCCCCTCTTGTGGGAGATGAAGGCAAATGGAGATGACTTTACAGTCTGGATCACTGAAACAAAAACATAACACCAGGACATGCTTCGTCATCAATTAACAGCGTGATAGACGGGGTAGTCAACCTAAAGCAATGACCTTTTTTTCCCCTCGGATGCCTTTTTATTGCCTTATCTCATTAGCTGAGGAAAAACCTTCAAGTAAAGGGAAAAATTAATGCAGGAAGCAGCGATACCCAAGAATATTTTCAATAATGCAAGTTAAACAAAGCTGCGCCGAGAGTGCAAAGTAGAGTCCTTCTTGAAGCCAGAGATTAAAAAGTAGATCAGCGGTTTTTTAACTTTTGCAAAGGTGAATATTCATTGCTCTGCTTCCTTTTGAAGGTTGCACAAATCAAGCCCACACAGTGCATGAAGAGGCTAAAAATACATGTACTTTGTGAAAAGGCTACAGTAAGAAGCTGCTCACTTTTACACTGTAGGCCCTGTCGCATGATTCCCCAGAGCAAGGAACCGCAGTGGTCACAGAAAGTTGGGACTTTGTAGTTGTGGACGCTGAACTTATGAGGAATGTTGATTCCAAACCTCTGTTCAGTCACCTGAGGCACCAAAAGAGAAGCACAGATTTAAAATTCAAATACATATATATAAGCTGATGTTCATTTACATACAGGCATTTAAGTGCAAAACTATGAAAATCATTCCTACTCAGAAAATGTCCCAATCCATCACCTCACTGAGGTGCACTGCAAGTGAACACCGAGGGACCAACCTCACCTGCTGTGAGCCTGCTCTGCTTTCCTTGCTGGACAGGCTGGACTACCTGACAAAGCAGATTTTAAAAAGGGCTGCCTAGTCAATTTTAAATTCTTAAAATCAAGTTAGAATTAGAAGTGTGGATTATATCACCACAAACGTATCACACTGAAGTGCCACATATAAATTATGTTAGCTACAGCATTTTGTAACTAACCAGTTTGCAAATTATTAACTTGCATACTATGTGCAAACATGTAATTTTAGGTCAAACTGTTGATTTTATTAAATTTAATATAGAATAGTTTTCCCAGCTCCTCCTAAAATTCTCATTCCTCTTCTCACCCTCCTTGTTATTAACAGCCTTTCATGTCAGGCCCAGATTTTGCTTTATCGCTTGCTCTCATCCCCTTTTTAACCTTGTTGTTTTCCAACTGTGAATCATTCAGATCTCAAAGACACCTCAGAAAACGTTACATCGGCTGAAGAAACCCACCCCCATTGAACCTCTTCATTACTTTCCATTTTGTGTCTCAACATGCAGATCGTGGAAGACTGAGGGGGAACCCACCACTTCACAAAGGAAAGTCAGAGGTGCGACTGAAACAATGAGTTTAAAGTGAGCAGTGCCTCCTCACCTTTGTCTTCTTTTAAAGTAGCTTAGAAGTGTTATAAACCCTTCACAATCCTAAAAGAGGGGTGAGGAGACTCACCATTTAACTTGCACTTTAGCCTTAAGCATTTTAACTTATTTTCATCTGGTTTGGCAAGGGGTCATTTTAAGAAGTCTAGCTCAGCAGTTCAGAGGCGAGAAATAACGAGCAAAGGCAATTGCTTATCTGCACTGGAAAGAAGGTTTCTGCATGGCACACCATACAGAGCTACCTCCCAATTAAAAATACTTCAGTTGAATTTTCCTTGCACAGTTACTAAACAATTTCCAGTTATAGAAATGAGACACTCAAGGCACAGGGCAGTTTTAGGTGGGGATGCTACTCCCGCCAAATACAGCCAAAACTAGCAAGAAAGAAAACCTTCAGAAACACAAGTTATGCAAAGGTTCTTTATTACAACATAAATAAGTTCATAGAGTAAAGGTGTGGAGCAATGACTAAACAGGCACTTTAAGTTACCAGAAAAGAAAAGAGGCATAACAAAGACCAGTGGTTGGATTTTAAAGCCAGAGAAATCCACATTAAGAACCGGGCACCAAATTTTGATGACAACACAGTTAATCATGCAAGAAAATTACCAAGGAAAACAGTGGATTTGCTATTTCTTGACGTCTTCCAATGAAGACACCCTGCCTTCCTAAACTATGTGCTAGTCCAACCAGTTATTGGCATTAACAGAACGACAACCAGATGATATTGCATGGCCTTTATGCATGTCCCTATCACTCTTTCTCACTTTTAAATCCATGAATAAAGATAACACAGAGTAAATTCTGCTATAGGACAACCCCCAGCAACCCAGAAGATTCACAAATTATGATGACTCAAAATAACCAACATGACTTTACCTTGAGATCGGTCTTGTTAGTATTGTTTTGGCACGTGCAAGCTGTAACAATTAGATGATGGCAGCGCTTGTGTACAACACAGGTGCATACTAGGGAATAAAAGAGGCATGCTGAAAAGAGCTCTTGAAAGACTCGGAACACATCAACCCACCAGCTGGGTTCTTTAAGGCTCAGCTGTATCATCAGGACACAGTAAAGATGTGAAAAATAATCGGTGACTTGGAATTTCCAAAATCTCGTAACAGATCTAGAGATGCATCTCCAACCCATTGCAACAGGAATTCTGCACTGGATCATTCATACAGCCTAGAAAACAGCTGCCTATATGAAATATAGGTGATGCACACAGAAACAACAGTGTAACTTCTCAAATGAACTAAAAAAAATGCTGTTGAAATAATTATCCAGTAGGGAGTATTTCACACAACATACACAAACAATATTAGAGAATACAGGTCTGAGATACCCAAAGCCATCCCTCCATCTCAGTGGCATAGTGCTTCTTACGCGGGATATCCAAGTGAGTCCTGCCCAGGTGAGTTTGTCACGGAGGCTCAGTGCAATGCTTGGGTCTGGGAAGCTGGATAACTGCAGCAGAATGGTGCTGTGTCTAGGCTAATTAGCTAGTCAAGAGAGCTAATCAGCCCTAAAGCAGAGTTGGGCTCTCTCCAGGTCTGAAGCTGGCTTGGCTGGAAGGAACTTGGATTCCTCCACTCCATAACCCAGCATGCACTATAGACACCACTAAGGACCGTAGCTACTGTCTATGTAAGGAGGTTTTTGTAATGGAAACTGCAAGTTGCAGATATGTTGCAGGGCCCCACGCTATTCTGTTTGTTGACTTTGACTTAAGCTTGCACTCATGAAGGGCTATCAATAACATTCACTTTCACACAAAAATTTTATGCAGGATATCCATTTTGTTTACATGCAGCTACCTTTCACAGGAGGACACCAGTGCCCTATTATATTGCACAAGAAACAGGCTGCATTAGAAGGCTACGCTCAATGGCCATGCACCTGTGAAGCAAGTAATTCTGTCATCTTACCACAGAAAAAGGGAAAGGCAGAACAATAATTAAGTGCAAACAAGCATCACATACATCTATACAGCCATTCAGCCAAAACATGCGTTCAGACAAAAGTGCTGCACCAGCCCACAAGGATGCCCTTTGAAGTCACATCCCTCATTTCACTTTGTTGAACTTCATAGGGAGAGAAAGGAAGAGGGTGGCCATTCCAGTAGGGTACTTTGTGTCCCAATACCAGCTGAACACTGTCCTGAAGGGACCCTGGGTATCTCAAGCCTAGCTGGGTGTTGCACATACTCAGCAACTCAGTGGATCTGCACAGGATGAAACACAGCAACCGGACCCCTAGGTGTTTGCATGAATGTAGGTGGTTGCTCCTGCATGCATGCATGCAAGCCGTCAGCCTGACAGCTGCTCAAATGCAGTTTTGGCTGGCTGGGAAGGAAGAGGAGTGGTGACTTCAGAGAAGCTTGTAACTGCAGGATGTCCCAGCAGCACAGGAAAGTGCTCCCAAGACAGCACATCGCACACACACACTGCAGGAGCAGAGCACCTTACCTTGGCACTGGTATCCCTGCTTCCCAAACACGCCCCTGTTCAAAACAAAATAGGAACATAATTTAACATCAGAAAGCCAGTCTTCTTGCACATCATTTACAGAAGAGAGCCAAAATACAAGAGGATCCCAAATGACAAGACCCCGGGGCAAAACTGCCCAGCAATAATGGTGCAATTCAGCGCAGGGGTGTGAGAGCGTAACAAAGCACTGCAAGGGCCGTAGCTTACAGGGAAGGCTGTCAACGTGCATGTTACTCCCCATATTCCCCCTCACTCTAGTTTCTGAAATACCTCACTTTATTACAACACACACCACACTTATTAGACTGATCCCAGCAGCCTACACCCTGTTATTATCTCTCCCACTCCATGCTCTTTTGAGACATATCTAAGTTTTTCTCCCTGCTCTGCCTACTCCCCCACGTGTATCACCCCACACCTCACACCTCTGATGGCTTCTATGTTCTCAGGCATTTTCTCTAGTCTTTCAAGCAACTGTTTTTCTCAGTGTAATCTCAAAGGTCCACTCAAGTTAACATCTGGGGTCTTTCTTCAGACTGCTTGGGTTACTTTCCCCACCTCCCTGAAATAATATCTAGGCTCACAAGTGAGGAACATTGCCCCATCCCCACACCCTTCCAGTTCGCTTCCAGCATCCAAGACAGACATCACCTCTGGCCTCTCTGCAGTAGACTCCAGGTTGCAGCATAAATGTACCCTGCTAAACCTGATGGCCAGGGGAAGTCACATCGGTGGCCCTTGGTAAAGCGCTGGGTAACTGATTCAGGATCGGGGGTGGCAGGTTGGTCCCCAAAACACAAAGGGACGGGAAGCTGCACACCACCGTGTTCCAGCTCTTCTTACCAGATGAATTCCCTGCAGTGTGAGCAGTACGTAGGCTGTCGCAGGTAGGTAGCCATGAATTTGTGCCCGTTCACCTGATGCACTCGCCTTCGCATCGCCCGCTGGCGTTTCCGAGTGAGGTTCTTAAAAATTCGATCCCTCTGGAGGGTCCCTATGCAGGGGGCAGGAAAAAAGCGCAACAAAACATTAACATTATCACACACAGTTATTACTCCTGTTTTTGCTATGGCACAAAATGCTTTCAAAGGCCACAGTTACATCCTTGGTTTAGAAGTCGGGGTACCACGGTCTAGAACGAGGATAGCATCTGGGATAGGCAAGGAAGTTAATTGCAAAGGCCCCCTTTAGCTCAAAATTACATTCTTCATCTAGACATAACTGCCTCTTCCCATCTTCCTCTCGCTCCTCTCCCATGTTGAGACATGTCACTAACCCATTAATTCACAAGCTGTAAACAGAGCAGAAGCTCACGGCTAATGAGTTGTTATAACTCACAGCTTTTTGGGCAATAACTCCCGAAAACATGACTACGTGCAACCAGCTGACCAGTGCCCCGCTCGCTGAGCCAAAGCAGGGCCTTGCTCGGTGAATAGCATTTATCCACCTTCGGTATTCTCATGCTACACTTCTGTATCACCATTTGTAGCGATTTTGCTTCCTGTATTGGATAAAAAGGCACAGCCTAATTTTTCAAGGACTGTTAGTTGTTTGATATGTGCCACTCTCAGCTTTCTTTAAAGGGCTCATTTTCCAAAGCGTAGATAACATTTTATAGTTCTGGAAAGCAGCAACCCAGGAACTGCTGGCATTCAAATCTGAATTGTCTCAAAATTTAATTTAATTTTTTTTACTGGGTTTAGTTCAGCCATAGAACAATTTCCTAGCAAAGCTCAACTTACACAAAACAAGGCTCTCTTAAAAGGCAGAACTGAGCTCTAGATCAAGAAAGCCATTCGCATACAGCAGCAGCCATCTGACTTGCAAATCACAGCCAGCTGGTCTCTGGGATCCTTCCACAGATCAGGTCAGACTCAGCTGATCTTCCTAGATCAAAGCCTCATCTGGGGCACACTCGCCTCAGAAGAAAGAAATGAAATTTGCAGTTTTCAGGTGTGCTGTTTTTGGCTGGGATAGAGTTAATTTTCTTCACAGTAGCTAGTATAGGGCTATGTTTTGGATTTGTGCTGAAAACAGTGATGATGATACCGGAATGTTTTAGTTATTGCTGAGCAGTGCTTACACAGAGTCAAGGCCTTTTCTGCTTCTCTCACCACCCCACCAGCGAGGAGGCTGGGGGTGCACAAGGAGTTGGAAGGGGACACAGCTGGGACAGCTGACCCCAACTGACCAAAGGGATATTCCATACCATATGATGTCATGCTCAGCATATACAGCTGGGGGAAGAAGGAAGAGGGGGGGGACGTTCGGAGTGATGGCCTTTGTCTTCCCAAGTAACCGTTACACATGATGAAGCCCTGCTTTCCTGGAGAAGGCTGAACACCTGCCTGCCGATGGGAAGTAGTGAATGAATTCCTTATTTTGCTTTGCTTGTGTGCACGGCTTTTGCTTTACCTATTAAACTGTCTTTATCTCAACCCATGAGTTTTTTCACTTTTACTCTTCTGATTCTCTCCCCCATCCTGCCTGGGGCAGGGGGGGGCATGAGCAAGCGGCTGTGTGGTGCTTAGTTGCCGGCTGGGGTTAAACCACGACATCAAGTTAGTTGCTTTGCAAAGTAAAGGCCCTGCTAACAAGTGCGTTTTGGATACACACACTGGACTCTGCTTGAGGTGATTGTGTGCCGACGTACGTGCTCATTACTCGTTCTAAGCGCGGACTGGATGCAAGACAAACGCCAGCTATTGCCAAACCCTCTGCACAGATGTAGTGACACAGGAAGGGACAGGCGGCCTGTAAACTTCCCACCCATCTGATCATCCGGAGCAGTGGATCGGCAGCAGTACCCAAACACAGCTGTTACCGTCCCACTTCATTAACCCATAAAAAGCAGGCAGAGCATTTCCCTGCTTTCAACTATCTTTGTTGATTAACCACTGGGGGGGGGGGGGGGAAGGAAAAAGCTGTCAACCTGATCAAGGCTTGAAATGTAAAAGTCCCACATCACAGGCATATTTCCCAGTCATCTTTGTAGGAGTGGAGGTAAGGGAAGCCATCCTGTCAGTACTGAACCCAGCCACTTCAAACGGCTGCAAGACACATGATGTATTCCTCTCAGTACTCTTGCCACACAGGTTTAGAAGCAAAGCCGGCCATAAAGCTCAAGGGGTTTTTTTCTGCTGTGTTCTCCCAGGCATTTGTGCATGCGTCCCTTCCACAGGCACTAATGGAAACCTCCTACCCGATGGCATAACTGCGACATGGGGCACTGCTTGACTTTAAGACGGCTTGCACTTATTTTTAAAATGGAAACGCACGCTATAAATTAGGATTTTCCCATTAAAACACAAAAAAGGATGTGGTAGAGCTGATCCAAGCACTTCACAGAAACCTGCTTTCTTCACTGCAAAGCTTCAAGCAGCTGGGGAGAGAGACTGGCACAGAAAAGCCCGCCTTTCTAGGGAAATGCTTAAACATGTGTTTAATTCTCACTGAAGTCAACAGGACTCAGGGGACCACAGGAATTGCCAGAGTGAATCAGAACATTGGTCCATCTAGTTCAGTATCCTGCCCCTGTCAGTGGGCAACCAGAAACACATGACAGCAAGATGGAGGAACCCTGCAGCTGGGAGATAATTTGCCTCTTTCCCACACACGAGATGTCATTTTGATCTCCAGAAGTGAGAGCTGATGTGCGGAGGTTTAATATGCCTTCTGAACATTCAATCACCATTGCACAATTTCAATAGCCTCGTTATCCACCATAGGAAACATGGCCGACAAGAACTTCAAGAGGCCAACCAGTTCATCCCTCTTCCCCAAAAGAAAGATCAAGAGCCAGCTGCTTTGCTGAGCCCAAGCCTCCCACAACTTCACGTGAGAATTAAAAAAAAAAAAAAAAAAACAAACAAAAACCACTAAAAAAAAGTTTCCTTACAGTATTACAGAATTTGCCCACCTTTAAATTCAAGAGAACATCTCCTTGATCTAGGTTTAAGCATATGCTTAAGTGTTTTCCCGGATCAGGGCCAAACACCTCAACTGGCAAAGTATCCTGTCTCGGCATTCAGCACATCCAAGGCATGGAAAGGGAAGAGCAGGGTTCGTGAGTGGGTGGTGAGCATGTAAGTAAACCACCTAAAGAAGCAAGCCAGTTACCAGCTTGCTTCATACCAGCTGCTCCATTAGAACCCTAACAGCTGATGCCCTTTAAGTTCATGCACTCACATTTACCAGAGTTTAAGAGAATATGTTCCCAATTTAGCTCATGTAGTTTCCGGTTTTGTTACGGTTCCCCTCAAGGATCTGCATGGGACAATTGCCTCCCTGGTGCTCTCCCATGCCGCGAGAAGCCCACACGCAGCCAAAAGCAAACCAGTCCTTTGCACCAGGAATAGGGGACACTTGAAGGTGGCCCGCAAAGTCACCGAGTGGGACACTGCTGTGCGTCCCTGTGGTTTGCCTGGCTTCAGAGAGACTGCAATTTTGAAATGGTTCAGGAAGACCAAAAAATGACAGGCACTCGCTTTTTCATGGGCCGTAGAGGAAGTCTCCATGCTGCCTGCACTGGTGGATCACATCCACGGCCAGCCTTGAGCCTTCTCCTCTGAGCTGTACTTGGCCTCCATCTCCTGTTCTCCAGCCACCGACACCTCACGCAGCGCAACGGCTTCCATCTTACAGAGCCACTTTTCATTAAAACGCATGCCACAAGTTTTTTGTCTTCTTTTTCTAAAAGCATAACTCATATTTAAAATGTTCCTCAAATTTCACATTTTCCCACACTGCTTGGCTGCGTTACCCTGCTAACTTTCTCCAGATGCTGCACATCTTCCAGGTGATCCTCACCCAAGCTTACATTCACCTCATGTTACATTGTAACAAATGTAAGCATTACTAAGCAAGAGACTGACTTCAGCAAGGCCTGGATTACTTTTCATACACAATCAGCTGTTTTGGGCACTGCTTTTCCCATTTCCTGATGCTGTCTCGAGTGACAAGGAGAGGGAGAGCACAGCACAACCTCTGCTACACCTCGGGCCCTGGCGTAGCTGCAGGAGACCATCCACCACATGATCTAGTGGATCTACATATACAACCACATCCCACAGAATAAATCCCTCTTTCAGAGGGCTTAGGCGCTCACCCATCCCACGCACCACACCGTGGAGCAGGCAAGTTCAACCCCCCAACAAGGCGCAAGTGATTTTGAAATGGTGGAACGTATCGCTACCAAAACCACCTTCCTCCCAACCACCAGCCTCCCCAACCACCAAGATGGCAGTTCCTCAGCTCACACCCATCACATCTGCTAAACAGCTCCCAGCACCGCTGGGCAAGAGGTTGCATGCAGAAACCATCAACGCAGCGCTGAAGCCTGCTAGTGGACAGGGTGGCCAACGCAGCAGCCCCTCCTGCCTCTCACCTTTAGCGTCAGAGGATGTAAAGTCATCATAGATATTTTCCCCGCTCATGTTCTGTGTTCTGGCCAGTTTCCTGTAGAATATATATTTTCCTTCTGCATGCGGATAGCATTTTACAAAACAAAGCAGCTCTAGACCGCTTTAGGAGACCCAGACTTTTAAAAGCCTCTAATCTCTGGTACAGCAACAACCACCATGAATGGTTCAAATGTCCAAACACTGCTATAAAAACAGGCAAGTAATTGCTCAGTGAAGGGAGTTGTCCACATCCATGGTTAAATCTGGACGTCTCTAACTATGGGGTATTTACTGCGCCCGGCTATGTGCAAAAGTAACTACAAAGTTAAATACTAAAAAGCCTCTTCCCTTTTCCTCCTCTCCACTCATGCCTAACACGTGTAAATGGCAGTGGAAATTATGCACACAGAGCGAGAGGAGCATAAATAACCCACCAAGTCATCTGAGGACATCTGCATGCACTAGCACACTGCTCACGCACTCAGCAGCCCCATTACACTGCCCTACCTGCCCCCTGATCTTACCTGATCCTGCCCTTCCCGGCCACAGAACCTCCCTTTCTCTCACCCTTATTTTTTATTCCAGGGGGTAATTTCAGTTAAGTCCTTACAGTAGTGGCATAACTACAGCAGTAAGACAAGAGGAAGAGCTGCAGGATGAAGTGTTGTGTGTGTAACTGTTTGCCTCAAGTAGTTAAAGCCTGTCAGGTCTCATCTATCGGAAATCAATCTCACCGTCGTGCTATCAACCACTGCTATAATGCTGGCATGACAAAGGTCATTTGGGTACATCCCGATACGTGACGTTTTCTAGTGTTATACTCCTGTACACATCAATGCGATTTTCCTTTGAAAGAAATAAAGATATTCAAAAAGCAATGTAAAAAGCCTTAAAGCAATAATGCTAACAGATTAAAACTTAATTAAGCCTTTTTTTATTAGTAGCAGTAACAGTATACATGTTTTCCTATGCTCCCCTGGGAGCACTGCAAGCAAGATCCCGTTGCACTGAGCGATACACGAGCACAGAGCAGAGACCAACCACTGAACTTATTAGACTGTAAAAAAAGAAGATAGCGGATTGACAGACGCCTCGCCTCTCACAAGCACTGCAGCACTGAACAACGATTTCAGATCAGGCTAAATGCTCACCTAGCCCATGCCCTAATGGTGAGTAGTAGTGGCTGTTTCAGGAAAAGAATATATAAAACAAATCAAGTAAATGGGGGGGACTGAATACACACACACACACACACACACACACACTCCAGCCATCAGTATGTAGGTGTTCTTTTCATATTTACCTAATAGCGGGCTTCCTCACACCTACTGAATATAAACAGAGGCTAAACCAAGATGAACCAAGATGTTTATTTTCCAAGCTGGAAAACATGTATGTTACGACAAAAATCCCTTAAAAAGGCTTGGTATCTTTTAACCAGGAGTTTTATCACCATAATCCCGTAGATGGTCAAAACCACAGGAAGCCTTGCTAATTAAAACATTATAAACACAACACAGCATTGAAGAAGAGGCTGACAGCCTGACTCTGAAAAGGGAAAAGGATTTAAAGGCTACGACCCAAAGTGGTATTTCCATTGCTGACTGTTCTGCTTCCCTAGTATCAGTGCTGCAGAGTGAAAGCCTTGCCTTTCCTAATTACTGCGAAGTTTTTTCTTCAGTTCCCCTCAAAAGTCACTTGGATGCATGAATCGGCCAGCTGGAAAACAGCCACATCCGCAGAGATCGTGTTAACCACACAGGGTTTCTCTCCCACTTCATGTCCGTCAAATTTTCTGTCCTTCTGCTGCTTTTGCCAGTCTGTGCACAAAACCAGATCGGTTCAAATCCCACGGGAGGCTCATTGCAAAGCAAACATGTGGCACATCAAACACAGGCTGGGACTTATGTTTGATCCAGCTGCCGTTTTCCCCTCTGAAATTGAATAAAGTTTTGTACGAAGACCAGAGAAAGAGCCAGCTAGTGCTGGCAGCACTAGGTTGTCTTCTAGGACTTCACAGAAAAGCCACGTTAATGGACAGTTCATCTTTTAAGATGCCAACCCGTCAATATTGTCTGCAAGAATAAGAAGGAACAATGACGCTCTGAATCCAAAAAAATAAAGTTTTCCCACTCATGAGTACGAAACAGCATTATCAGCAGTCTTGGAAATGCAAAAACACGTAATCATCCCTGAATCACATCACACAGAACTTTGCACTCAAGGTAAGGTCTCTGTTTCTCGTCCAAATGCTTACGTAGGGCAGATCCATCTTCCTTGTTTTCCTGCCAGGTCTAGGACATGAATTCATCTCAGCTCTCACCCTCAGCTCTCAGTGATTAGCAGCATTTCAGTACTGAGGCTGAACAATGATGTTTCAGTGCAGCAGTAGTGAGAACAGGATAAATGAAGTTCACACAACACTATTAGTGAGCATGACAATGCTCAGCTATTGCCGCAAAAGCCCATCATAGGCTTATTTCTAGAATTACACAATGACGCCAAAGCTCTTGTGGCAACAGTAGGTGAGATAGCAAAGCTGAGGGGACACATCTCCATGTTTCCCAGGCTTGCCAGCTACCGTTCTGCTCCATCCATCACTGCTAACCTCACCGTTCACCTCACCAGTGTGGAACTGGGGTCCAGGACCTTTTGGGGGAGTTCAGTTTTCTTCACTCACAGTCTCTTGTACTTGGATGTAGCAGTGCCAGGGACAGCAGAACAGCTCTGCAGAGCTGGAGTGACCAGTACGTGGCCGCTGGGAGCCATCCACATGTGCAGGAGGGGAGAGGGCTGCAAAGCAGAGGGTAGAGCCTAGTGCTGGGGCTGAAGGAGGAATAGCTGCTTTTTATCTGTTTGCATAAGGTCTGTGAGAACATGAGAGAGGAGGAAGACGACAGCTTGAGAAACTCTTAAAACAAGTATTCTGCTGCCGCTTCGAGTCTACAGACCAGTTATGAATACCATACAGGTTATTTTGCATAGACTTTTAATCATGATTGCCACACAGGTTTTCAGACATGCACAGGGAAGCTCAAAAATATTATTCTCCACATCTGCTTTTACAAGTTATTTCTGGGAAAATTTTTTCAGACGTCTGCTTGTGGATGTTGACAGCTATGAAGCAAGGTACTGCAGCATGTTGCACAAGGCTGAAAAATATGAATGGAAAAGCCTTTCCATTCATTTCTGTAGTGAGTAACAATGAACTGAGCAAATGGGATACTGAGGATAACACAAGATTTCAGCGAACATGAGCAACCCCATGCCATAAGAGACAAGGTTCTCAAACAGAGATCATTGCATGCCAGCCCATTTGTGCTTTCCCGGCCACAGGCTGCAGAAATGCAGCTGGCTGCCAAGGAGGATGTGTTTGAAGGCAACAGCCACTTCCCTCTCCCTTCTCCTTCCAGCCACATCACTGTGAGAGAAGAAAGGGGACAGCCCCATTTTTCACCCTGTGCTCATTTCTCTGCCAAGAGCAAGAAAGGTTTTACCTGCATTCCATTTTATCATTCCATCTCTGCAAGTTTTTGCATTCATTTGGAGATGGTAACCTCATGATACTTCTGTTTGCAAGAGAGACCAGGCTGGGGTTATAATGGCGGAGAACTGTCTCAGCTTGCACGAAGAGGAGGTGCCAGGAGAGAAGGATTTTATTTAAAATTAGAGGAGGGACTTGAGAGAGAGAGCAGAAACCTGAGCACCAAACTGAGCCCCTTAGAGCCCCAGACTGGCACTGCAACTGGAAGGCCACCTTGTATCTGTCCCATACCCAGCAGGAGATACACGATACCCATGCAGTTTGGAAAAGCAAGATAAATTAGTCAGGTTGTATCCAGCGAGATAACAGATACATGCTTCCCTCTGGCTGTAGTTGAACATGGTCTTCCAGCAGCAGTAGAGGTCGAAAAAGACAACCCAGCCCCACTGCTCCCTCCTCATGATGGAGTCCCCTCCCTACCATCTCTGACCTGCCGGCATGACTCCATCTGCAACTGCTCCATAACCCACTCCTGTCACATTGATCTGGGGCAAGAAGAGGCAACAAAAAAACCCACAGAAAACCTCTAGTATTAGAAATTTAAGTTGACCCACTCAAACAGGGAGGAACAGGCAGTAATAACCACCTCCTCTCCTCAGCTGCAGGCAGAACGGCACATCTGCTTGCAGTCTCAATTTTATCATAAGATGGGGACAATCCTCCTCCTTACTTTAAGATGTGCCAATAATACTAGTACCTCGTACTTCTTACTGCATTGCTCATTAAAGCCTTAACAAACTGATTCCTCTCCCTCCTCCCCTCGCCAATTATAATCATTATTATTTCCTTGTGCTTAGGCAAGTGAATTTCCATTGTAAAACCTCCTGTTAGTCCTTCCCACCTATTAAACTCAAGAGAAAAATGTTGAGATGTGATTTATTAGGGAAGGAAACCATTTAAATACATTATTCATTAAAAACAGGAAAATAAAACTAACAAAGCAACTTTGATCTTTTCCATGATTAATTCATGTGCCAGAAGCCCTCTGCACCATAAGTTTTAGAAGATTTCAAACTACGCTGGCTACAGAGCAGAAGCAGCACTAACGGAGTGACAGCATTTATAGGTCAAAGCTACCAGCACTTGTGCAAAATCCTCGAGAAAAGCAGAATTGGCAGGCTGGGCAAACAGCAGGGAGATCCTGAACCCTCCCTTGCTCCCAGCGCTTAGGGGCTCGTGCATGTTACAACCATCAGCAACTCACATGCCCGTAGGTGGCTCTGTAGTAGATATCACAACATGCTATTAGGAGGCCCTACCCACACAGGGAAGCATGAGCTCCAAGTTAAACCTATTTTTAACCAGATGCAGTTTAAAGCTATTTTTAAGTAGATGCTCTGGGGACATCCTTCTTTTGGGCTATGTGGCCAGTTTCAGAATTAAAATCAGCCACTTCGGTATTAAAACAAGATTGTCCACACAAAGTTTTACACTCAACTAAATTTGCTTAAAATTCACGCCTTTATGTTTAGGCAGTGCAATTTTCCAGAGACACAGGCTTAACATCTGTCTCAGAGGAGGAGGACCAGGAAAATATTCTTTATGTAACATGAGACAAAACACACAAAGACACCAGGATCAACAGCCAGTTGAAATGGGAGTATCAAGCAGCTTGTGTCCAGAGGGACCCAAAGTTTTGCAGCAATTCCACAAATGGCAACCATGTTCCTCAACACAGCAGCCATCCCTGGGACAAAACCTCAAGCCTTCCTCACCAGGGGCACTGCACCTCTCAGTGGAAAAGCAAATTGTAACCCAACGCACAACTGGAATCTAGTCAGTAACAAATTAATTGGGAGATCTAATGAAGTAGGACAGGTTAAACATTCCCCTTTTTCTGCTGTCGGGGCCTCCGACTTCTGTGGTGCAATGCCTCAGCCTTTCCCCGGTCCCTGGAAGTGCACTGGCCTTGTGCTCACCTGGGAGGATGACCAGCACCTGAATCACCGCTCTGCAACACCTGGATTCTCCTGGTCGACTGGTCACCCAACAGTTGCACAGACCCAGCCCGAGTGGTCCAGCCACATACTCAGCTCTGATTACACAGCCGATCCCCAGTACTCTTGAGATTTCCATGTGGCGGCTTGCTACTAAGTTCTCTAATTGCAACAACCTTAAAAAGCAGGTTGTTTACCATGTCACTTTCCCACGCAGATTCCCACACGCAATGGGCTGAGCAAGACACTGCTGCAGCAAAGCATCTGTCAAAAAAAAAAAAATTCAGCCTCTTGTGCTCCAAGCCTACTGCTACCATGAAGATATCTGCAAAAAAGCAGCACCTCTTCTCATCAAGACAGTCCCCACCTCAGTAATGCAGCAAGGAAATACTCGGTGCTCAAGCGCTCAGGCTAGCAATCGCAGCTGGCTTCATTGCAGAGCCTGTCCTAAAACAGTTCCGCAGATGGCACAGACCACTACTGCTCTGCCACGCACCGCACCCCTCCTAGTGCCGCCAGATCATTATTATTTCCCAGAGGGATTTCCCAAGGGCTGCAGGCCAGGAGGAGCGGTGCATTCAGAAAACACAGCTGTCCCCAACAGCTTCCCATGCAGCTAACACCGCTAGACCTAATCTATCCCCCTTCTCCATCTCCTCCCCAAAAGGGTTTTCACCCTGCAATACATATTTCTCCATTTCTGAGATACATTTCTGAGATTTCAAAAGCAGATGTCCCAAATCCATACATATACAGCTTTAAAAATGCTGGGTGCCACATGGAGAGGGTGTTGCTTGCCTTGACTCAGGATCTCTTTGTATGTGGAGAGGGAAGGACCCCACTGGTTTCACCAGCTCTGTAACAGCCACCGGCACCACCAACCAATTTTATTCTCGCAAATGGGTGGCCCTTTCCACCAGGTGTAAGAGCAGCAGTAGTAAGTACGTATTCTGCCTCCCCGCGGGCTCTCCCATCTCACTCTCAATTAACAAACAGGCAGAGGTGGGTAAGAGGGAAGAAAGTCACTGTCTCCAACAGCTTGTGAGAGACACCTAAAACCTGCACCTCTTTTCATCTTTTTTCCCCAGTCCCTCAATGGGGAAGGAATACACGGGGAGGGAATTTGTTTAGGCTCAAACGACAGGAGATGAAAGCCAGCCTGCGGTTTGATGCTCACAACAGCCCTTAGACAGACTTAAGCAGTTCTCCCCCCATATGGCACCCTGCCTTCCTTCCAGCACTCCCTTCCACATAGTCATTTTCCAGCCGCTTCAGTTCCCAAATCTGGTTTGCCATGCACCCCACAAACAGCTGCGTTAGCACGATGTGGGGCGTGAAAGTAATCTGGGGGTAAAATCAGCCAAACTTCGTTGTGCCTTCTGTTAGGGTCTGTGTCCCTAGCATCCAGGCTCTGCACTCCTCCTTACAGCACAGCCCGAAGCCGTGTGTGCTGCGGGACTCAGCCCTGCATGCCCACCGCATGGGACACAGGGTGCCTCTGTAGCTAAGGTGTGCGATGGCCCTCATGTGCGATTTATCATCAGCCCTTTTGGATGCAACATTGGACCCTTTCTCTGAAGGACTTGTTTTTCTCGCCTTACCTCATATTCACAAGTGAAATACAGGACCAGAGACAATGCAGTTAAAAACGTGCGTAGGACCAGACTGAGGCCCCAGATTCCTCACCCACCACCTAAGTACTCTGAGCTGGGCAGGGTGGAGAAGAAACGTCTTTCTGCCTTTGTTCTTGCTGATCTGCAAGCCTGTATTGTGAACATATAGGAAGGACAAATTTTGGACACAAAAATTCAGCATTTCCTGACTTTTGAGAGTTTGATATTCTAATATTAGTGATATCCTTCAAATGAAAGGTTTCTGTTTTTAAGAGGATTTCCTAAGTTTTCTAAACAAAGAAAACTATCATTGGAAATAAGTTCATCCACTGCAACTGGAGCAGCCTTCTCCCTCCACAGTCCTGGTTCACCAGCACGGCTGTGGACTCAGACACACAGGTCCAGGGAGAGAGGGTAGCACTAACAGGGGAATACTTCACAGAAAAGGACTATGCTGTGCTATGCAGATCCAGTACTAGTGACAGACGGACACACTTGCTCAACAAGTTTGACAGCTAGACGGCAGAAAAGAGCCGAGATTCTGGGATTAAAAACTTGGTTCCAGATTCTAGCAAGAAATGCGCTTTGCTGGTCACAACTCTTCTGCTACAGCCTTTCCTTGTCCTCTGCAGCTCCTCTACCATCCATCTGTCCATATTCTCCCCTTCCCACCTTCTTTAACCCTTTGAGCTTCTTTAAGCTGCTTCTTCCTTACAGCTCCTGCCCACACCCACCCATCACCACTCCCCAGCCCAGTCTCCTACTTCCTTCTATCTCTCCTTACATTTCTTCTCTGTCCTTCTTCCAGACTCTTATGGCTCTATTCCTTCTTTGAGTGACTTTTCCCAGTGTTTCCACCATTCACCATCCTTGCCCTGTGTCCCAGCAGACAGGGCATGGAGAGCAGGACACCTGCTCACCCAGACCTCCTGCCTTCCTCCATCCTGCCCTGCCACAGCACCCCAGGCCAGCGCTGAGCTCAACCAGAGGACGGATCTGGCCCAAAAACCAACCCACACCCCTGCTCCAGATTTGCTCCCCAGTCCAGCCAGCCAGCACAGAAGCAGCCCCGCGCAAGGCCAGCCCAAGGGAAACCCAAGAGCATCCTTTTCAGACAGACAGATGTACCCTCAATTATGAAACTGCCTCAGTCTTGTATCTGCAACGGCCAGCAGTGTTGGCGTTGCCAGGAGGAACAGTCACCGAGGTGGGAACCTGCTCAGTGCAGGTGGTGTTCACAGCCCTCACAGCCACGCTGATCTCATGCGGTTTCTCCCAGAAGATCACAAACGGGTAGATTTTCCCAAAGACAGCAGAAGGCAGACGGAGTCGGCAGAGGCTCTCATCCCTCCCACTCTCTCCTCTGCCAAGCTTGAGGTCACACTGGCAAAACAACATCAGGATCTCTTTGCTCAAAGCTGTATTTTGATTCAGCATCTCATTCTGGAAAACAACTGAATCATTTCAGCTGAAGCACTCCAGAAAATAATAAAAAAAAAATTTCAGCTGGCACATTCAGGAACAACCCAAAACAGGGGCATATAAATTGCAAGCATGAGTATTCACCTCCAAAAGCACCACTAGAAGACAAGCTCTGCTTCCTACAGCTCCACACCAGCTCACCTAAGGCTGAAGACCCCATTCTGCTTGGCTATCAATGAGGTCTTGCCCTACTCCAGTGAGGTGCGGGAATTGACTGCCACAACATCCACAACACGCAGCAGACTGATGCTGCTGGTCCTCCTCATGTCTGCAGGGCCAGAGGGAACTTTGCCCCAGCAAGCGCCAACAATACATGAATACCTTCCAGGTAAATTGAGGTAATTAAGCACTGTGGCACAACAGCATCTTGCCACCTCACGCATCCTCTCATGCCAACAGGCCCAGCAGATCTGCTCACGCGGAGTCCAGCGCTGCCCCATACAGCAGCCAGGTGACAGGACTTCTGGACGCCTGACAGACTGGGCTGCCAGATACCCAGACACAAGGAAAACCCTTGCCTGTGGTGGTACCACCTAAATTAGGATTCTCCTCCAGCAGCCAGAGTTGACAGACCTGGATATTAAATGGGACACAGCCTAATTTGATAGTTGGTGGAGGTGAGGTTAAAAAAAAAAAAAAAAAAAAAAGTGGGGGTGTTTTGGTATTTTTTTTCCTCCAGTTTGTGCTACAGGTTTACAGGGTGACCCTAGGTAAACTACTGGGGCTTTTGGACAGCCATTCACCTATTTCATCAGTCAGGTACCTCACAAATTGTGGTCTAGGGAAATTCAGGTGCAGCCATGACATGTGCTGATGTATGGGGGCACCCCCCTTCATCCCAGTCCAGGGCATCATCTAGGTGCCCTTGACCACAACGGGTGCAGAGGGAGATGGCCATGAAACAGCATCCCCCAGCACAGGGCAGAGCAGCTGGGGACAGGGCTGCTGTCATCATCCGTGGCCACAGGATCACAGTCCTGACCTCCAACGGCTTCGTGCTCTGCTCCTTCCAGCCCACATTTGCCATCCTGCCGCTCCAGCGCAGCGCTGTCCTCCAAGGCCAAGTAGATAGATTTAAGCTCCTCTGGGAACCACCGTCACTTCTTCCAGGAATCACATTAAAATAAAGCAAAAATCTCTGTTCCTCATTACAGCCAGGAACACTGAAATCCCAGAGCAGACTGAAAGCTTGCATATTTATATCTAGGTTTCAGAGCCCAGACAAAACACAGCTCACTGAGGAAGTAAAGTTAACCCTGATATTGCTGTTTGTTGCATTTTTACAGCATCTGGATATCTAAGCAGTTGGCAGATCTTGGCAAGTCATGACTTACTGCCGAAAATCTCTCAGCATTAGACATACTGCAATAGCTGTGGAGCTCAAATAGGTCATTTTCCAAGAAATAAAGGTGGCCTCGTGGATAATGCAACGGCCCGGGATGCTGTTCACCTCCTGGCTCTGCATTAGAGTCCCTCCATAACACCGAGCAAACCACTTCATTTCCCAGGGCCTAGATCTTTCAGCAATCAGGAATAAACAGTTTTGTTTGTTTGTTTTCTTTTCCCCTGTTAAAATCCTTTTCTCCTGTGGAAAATTCAGAATTTACCAAACTTGCCTTTTCTTTCTTTTTTTTTTTTTAATGGAGGAAAGGCATATGTGAGAGATAAGAGTGCCAGGGTGCAAAAATACTTTAGTTGTCTTGGCAATATTTAAATGTGAAATGCAATATGTGAATTTTGAAGGCTTCACTTAAAAAAATTGCTCACACTATCCTCCTACCATAAACAGTAATAATTATTCATTATCCCCAACTTGATCCACTTTGTCTATCTTCTAAGGCTGGGCTGCCTCTCATTACAGTGACCCCTTCTCATGCCACTGTCAGCGTGAACAGGGCAAGTGAAAGGCAGTGCTCAGGAAAATGCAGTACAGCCCCTTCTCCTAATGCAACTCGTAGCCCAAAGGACATTTCTCAGAACGCCCAAAGGCTCCTCCCCTGTGAAAAGGATCTCCAAGAGCTTCTTCATGGTCTCTCTGACTTTGAAACTCTCTCCTGAGATCTTCAGTGTTGCTGAGAAGCTTTAACATCCTTATGCTTAACTTACGGAGACTTCCTAACAAGGATAGAGCTGCCCTTGCTCCCATTGGCTTGGCTGACACATCTCTGTCGGAGTGCAGGGTTGCAGAGTCTGATCCCCAGGGGAGCAATACCTGCTCAGGACTTCAAGATCAGCCTCTGGAATTGCCTTTTACTTTTTAACCTGACTGATATCTTCCAGCAAGGTTGGGGATCCAATGAAGTTCACCTGCCTGCCACGCAGAGATGCACAGCATCTGTGGATGACATTCCTGGTCTCTGCAAGGGCTCAGTCTTCTCCAAGGTGCATTTAGGGTGTATCTTCTCTCCCATGGGATTCAACATTGTTCTGACCTATTTCCATCTGGAAACGCAGAGTTGAACCAACATGGAGTGCATCTGGAAATCCCTTGCCTGCAGCATGCACACATGTGACAAGTGTAAAGCACTGGAAAAAGTGTAGGCATTGGAAAAAAATACAGGGGTATAGAAAAACATGTCTCCTGCTGCTCTCTGCCACGTAAGACTTTAGGCTAGACATTAAAGACTTCCATGTTATCAGATTGTGAACGAAAGATAGTAAGACTTTCTTTATCCTTCTCTGCACTGATATTGCCTATTCAGATCAGGAGGTTCTCTGGACGGTGTCTACTACATGCCTTAAAATTCTCCTGCTTGAGCTAGTAACCCAAAACAGAAGAGTAGCCCCACTAGCCAGGGGATGAGAACAGGTCATTTTTCATTCCTGGTTCCTAGTTTCCAATAATTATTCCCTTAACTATAAAAAACAGGCTGAAAATAGTCATTATTGCACTTTACAGAGGACTGGTAAACATCTTTTTTCTCCCTCTCATGCAAGAGCCTAATAACGTATCTGCAAATAGAAGTTTTGTGGGGCTGAGGAGCTACATTACAGTACAGAAAAAGGATCTTCTCAGCACAAAGCCTATATATCATTTGAGACTTTAAGGCTGCAGATCTTTACTGATGCCTGTCTCTGGAAATGCTATTTCTTAAGACAAAAACCACTTCACGTTACCAAAAAAATGTATTCCAAGAAAAACAACAGCAAAAGCCTACAAATCTTCGTGCTTGAGAGCAAACCATTCCAAACACATGATGTGGCAGTTGCAAAATAAAGAAGCATTTCCTGCTCTAGAGGCAGGTTCAGGCTTCTTTGCTGCTGCAAAGCCTACCAACATTAAATATTTAGCAATGGGTGCTATATCTGCTCTACTAAGTCACTTGGCTTTTCAATATTCTCGTTGTTCTATTTCTTGCCCAGAACTCAAATTTGTCTTTGTCTTTCCTGACACTGAAAGAAAAGAAACAACCATTACTTACCTCACAACGATGAAATTAAAATTGAACTTCAAACCAGAATTATCACTTTGAGTGACAATGTAAAAAAAAAAAAAAAAATTAAAAAAGGCAAATTTCAAGAGTTCAAAGCACTAAAATAGAAGCACTTTATTTTCGACAGGGCTTGCTTCATTCATTAATTCAGTCAAATAATTAATTTGTATTAATTTCATTAGCTTTGCTCAAAATTAGAGCAAATAGCAAGAGAGGCGGCAAACCGAGGACACAGCAACACACCTTGCAGGCAAAGCTGCGAGGGGACTCAGCTTGCCCTGGGACTTCAGTATTGCAAGGGAGAGAGGTTCATGCCGTCCTTCAGGCACATACCTGGGGCCTCCTGGTGTCCACTCTGACCTCGCTGCAGCGAAACACCCTGACCCATGCACAATCATCTGCTCTTGAGTATCTCTACTAACTTCTCACAGGTATCCAGAAGCACCAACAACAGGAGTTGTTCACCCACACTCATTGCAAGGCTTTTTATTTCAAATCAATCACCCCCTGCCCAAGAAGAAGGTCATTCATGGCTTGCCCTTTCACGGCTGAAACTGGTATTCAGCAGCAAAGAGAGACAAGTAGTGGAGAGCAGGTCTGAATTCATGCCACCGACTGTGCAATACCCAATGGGGCACCCCAACAGCATCAGAGTCACTCGCTATGAACAACACAAGCCCCAAAGACAGAGTCTCCTCAGAGGCACCAGGTCACCTTCAACCAGAGCCAGGGAGACCTAGATGACACCCTGGGAGAGCACAGAGAAACAGTACTCGGGCACACTGCCCTGGAAAACCGCAATGGCCCCCAGTCAATGGTGTCTTCCTGCCAGGGTGCTCCCAGGTGCTTTCCAGGAGTGGTGAGGAAGAAGGCCCTACTCGGAAGCTGCCCACCTGGAAATGGCTACGGCCAAGGCTAGGAGAAGAGGAACAACATTAAGGAGCTTTACACCCTACACAGCACTACCCATTTTAGAGAGCAGTAAAGCAGAAATTTTCCTTTAAAGGGGACTTATGACCAAGTTGAGATCTTGTGGATTATCTCAGAGATCCTGGCACAGACATGGGTCGTCACAGGGAGGGAGGCAGGACACTAACAGTTCAGCTAAACCACAGCTCCTGTGGTCCCCAGGGCTGGGCAGAGCTAAACTGCCTTCTGACAGCTACAGCTTTGCTTGGTCCCCCACACAGCATGCTGTGCCCTGCTCCCATCCCCAGCTCCTCAGCTGACAACGTGCCTCATGTCCATGGATGAGGCACGTCAACGGCAAAGACAGACCTCTCAGAGAAGCCACTTCTGTTATTTTAAAAGGAGAAAGGGGCAAGGAGACACAAAGAGAAAGACACGTAAGAAATGCTAAAGACACCATTGGTGGAAAAAAAAAACCCCAAACATAGTAATATCCAGAGTAAAACTAATAAGGAAATTTAAAAAGAAATCATAATTTTGATGACTTGAAAAAAAAATCCCATTATCAGGCAGGTTAAATAAAGAAGCCCCAGGAAAGATTAAATAAAATTCTTTGAGAGAGGGATGCAGTAGGAGAAAAAAAATCAATTCCTAAGCAATGCCTGAAGTTTGGCAGGCAGAAGTCAGTCCTCACCTTCTCTATAAAACAGCCTGGAGTGAAAGAGGTCTTGGGTCAATGAGGGAGACGGCTGGAGGAGAGGGTGCTTCCCTCCACCCCAGCCAGGTGCCGGGGCCACCAGGACCCAGCACTGTCAGCAGAGACACGGTCATGCTTGGAGAGGTAATCTCCTCCCGAGGTAAGGAGATTTTCATTTTAATTTTGCACTGGTTGCTTTACACAGGAAATGTCAGCTGAATGAGGGGAGTTAATATAATCACATATAGCTTAGCACAGCAACAAATCCATCCAGCAGAGAAAATAAAGATAGGCAGGGATAATTTCACTAGACCTCCCTCGCTTCCTATTGCTCCGTTCCTTTCTCTTCCTGAAAAATTACACGTATTTTTAACACGTGAAACAGGCATATTTCCCTGCCTCAAAACAGCAGGTTAAACACTGATGGACAGAAGAGCCAGACGGGAACCTACAAAGGACTAACCTCCTTCCAGCTGTACATGTTCTATACTGCCCTCATCCTGACGGTACACGAATGCTTCTGTCGGACATGCTGCGCCCCTCGCAGGAGGGTCACCCTTCTCCCCCATCCCTGCTGTAAGTAAGCAGAACCAAATTAAACTTTTGGTCAAAAGAACTTTTGATCAAACAAAAAAACCAACCACTCCAGAAGCTAAAGAAAGTACAAGCTGCCAACACCACCGGGACTGTCTATTTTGGGTCAGCTTTCTAGGGCAACAAAATAATGCAGTCTCAGGTGGACCTAACATCCCAGTCTTTTTTTGTTTGGTCGGTTTTGGGGTTTTTTGCTTTTTTCTTTTTATCCCACCCTCCCTCCTCCCTCTCTTTAGCCACTTCTTGGGCTTTTACTTTACTGGAGTTAGATGATGGTGGCTGAGACCCTGTGAATTTGGCTATTTCCATAAACAAAACAAGTAGCTTAGCATAAAACCTCTCTGAGATGAATGACGTGTTGGCAGCATGAGGACCAGCAGTAGGCACTGACCCTCCACCTTTGCTCAGTGGAGCTCTCAGAAGCTTTTCAAAGGAAGATGCTCCCCACGGTTCAGACTGACTCCATTATGTCCTCCTTCTGTCCGCACAGTCTACTGAAAGCGGTGAGGCAAGAGCTGCTAAAAAAAGCATGTGGGTGGCTTGAAGAGTCGGTCTACGGACACTGCCATGTTGCTCTTTCTACCTGCTGGAGTCTGGCTTTTTTTGCAGCACCACGTCACTACTGCTTGATCCTTTTCAGAGCAGGAAACGCACCGGAGCTACACAGTTAACTATTCATAAGTCACAAGAAAATGATCAAAAGTCCTAAGCATCATATTGCTTGAAACTCCACATGGGTCTACATGCTACCCTGATAGGGTCTAATGTGAACTAATTGTTGGGTTCTCTGTGTACCCATAGACACACACAGCCTTCAAGTGGCCTCTGCTGCGTTAACTATAACTAGCAGGGAGGATGTGGTAGCACCTGCCCTCCAGATTAAGGCAAACAAGGGGGAAGCCACTTTTTGTGCTTTCAAGTTGTGAGTTACTCTCAGACTTCTTTCCAAAAAACTTAAATTTCAAATACAATTCTGAGCCTCCACATTTCCAGCAAAAAAGAGAGAAAAATAGAATAAAACATGTTATGAGAGAGACCTCATGGTTTTTCAGAAGGAAACCCCTCCCTGACGGATGCCTCCACTATCCAACGACTGGGAGAATTCAGTACCTGCAATCAGGCTTGCCCTGGATTATGACTATTCTTGGAAACGCTAAATGTGACCACACATGGGACTAACCAGTCAAGAAAAACCCCAAGAGCTGTCTTCGATCTTCCTCTTCTGTAAGTCCACACATCCTCAATAACGACAGAGGAAAGAGAAGTAAACTATTTCCAACATTTCCCATCTTCCTCGGAAAGCAGTAGCGGTACAAACATTTGAGTTCTCCATCTCTCATCTTTGAGACCTTGTTAGCAACATGCCTTAACAGCTTAGCCACCAGCACAAGTTCGAAGCACACTCTGGATTTATGCTCAAGCCCACCATCCCTGCTCAACCCTGCTTTAAACGGCCAAGCACGACACGCTTGCACGTGGATACAAATTGGGACGTAGGTCAGTAAAAGCCCTCTAGCTTCTTCCCTCTTGCCATCATTGCCTCTGTCATAGGCAATTAAAGCCAATTGCTAAAGTTCTTCTCACCCCTAAGAGCCATGGCCTCTGGACCTGCAAAAAAGTCCTCCAGGCCTCCCTAGCACACCTTTGCACTCTCCCTGTTCTCTGGTTACAAATAGAAAGCTTTTCCTAAATTGTCTTGAAAAAGTAATCTTCATGTCTCCCTGCCAAAGCACAGTTGTAGAGAGCATCTCCCTAGAGGAGAAAGGACAAATGATCTGTTAACATTTTACGCATGGATAAATGCGAGAGCAGTTCCCAGTCCCCAAAGCTGACACCGGAGCAGAGAAAAACATGCATTCCTACTTGACAGATAAAGAACTTGAAGTTGTAGTGATGCTATATGGCCTGCCCAGCTTTACATGGTAAGTGAACTTCTCTGGTCCTCTCTGCCCTGCTGCAGTGCCAGGGTGCGATACTCCTCACCTTCTGCATCATGCCAAGACCATACATTTCCTTAGGAGTCAAAGCCAGCCAGGCTTCATATCTCCCCCCTAACATACCTCCTGCAAGCAGGATTACGCCCTGCCCGTGGTCCCTAGGAGTAAGAGCAGCCCCAGCTGCGCACAGGGAAGGATGTCTGCAAACCCTGCCACCGCTTCCACGCCACGGGGCTGGGGGTGCTGCTGCAGAAGAGGACACCATCTCCCTGCAAACCCTTGCTAGGCCCTCAGGTATGGCTCAGCTGATTACAGACTGGATTGGGCTCAAACGCTTTAAAAGACCACAGCCATCCTGCCAGGAGCAGAGCACTCCTGGGGTGCAAACCACCCAAAGAAAACCAAAAGTTTCACCAGCACCTCTGATGCAGCAGCTCCCCATCAAGCAGCTGCCTGGGCCCCAGCACACATCAGGCTGCCAGCTCAGCAAGAGCGAGACAGCTCCCCAAAAGCATCTAAGTAAAGCACAAGCTTGTATTCAAACCTGCATTTGAAAAACAAAGGCAGAGGCATTGACAGGCCAGGGCACCCAGCACAAGGTGGGAGCTAGGGGAACTGTTAGGCAGGAGAGCAGAGCTCCCCCATAACCCTTGAAGCAAGCACCGCTCCAGCTTGCACCCTCCTCACGTCCAAGACAGAGGATGGCAGGGTGGGCTGCCTGTGCTGCAGCCCCCAGCACAGCCTTCGTGCCGAGCAACCAGTTTCTGGGGCAGAACAAGAAAAAGCATTAAAAATCCAGCTCCCCCAGACTGCAGGTAACAGATAGCAGAGCAAATCCTGCCTCATTTCTTGGCTTCTGTACAGAAAACACCCCCTAACAAATGCAGTTTGAGGCCGCAGCTAAAACAAATAAGAACCATGGTGTAGGTCTGAAGAAAATAACCTTTTTCTGAGCCCCATCTCAGATTTACTGGGTTCCTCCAGCAGAGCTCACATCCACGCTCATAGCTGGTATCACAGTAAACAACAGGGAAATTAAAAACATCACACTATCAAAAATAGTTACAGGAAAAAAAAAAATCCACCTGGATACTTTTTCAGGGCAGCTGTCGCACTAAAAAACTTTTAAGTTTCCTGTGCAAAGTGAACTCGGGAAACAGAAATGCACATGAAGTAGATGCAAATCATTGTGGAACAAAAATCATCCAGATGTTTTAAACATGTTCTATTTTAAACATGTTCTACATGCTCCTTAGCTTGCCCTTCAAGAGGCATCCAGGTAAAAAGTACAGGTGACAAAACCAATCCGTTTGAAGGACAACTTCAGATAAATAAACCAGATCAAGCATGAACTGGCTCCCTGGCTCCGAGACGAGAACAACAGCAGAGCAGAGGGCACACAGAGCGAGCTGTTACAAACAGCCCCTTCCAGATTTCCTCCGTCACCCAAGAAATCTCCAGCGCACAACAGCATGTGGCCCACATGAAGAATGCCATTCGCTTATATACTGCTTGGTAACTGATGGCAAGAGCGTACACCAGAGTCCAGCTCTTAATGGAAACAAGCCAAAATAATTCCCTTACCTTCCGTGAAGCTGCCTGTAAGAGTTATGACGACAAACACTTTGCCTTCTGGCTCCAAATCCACCTGAAAAAGTAAAGGAAACATTAGAAGATTGTTTTTCAAGGCAAAGATTCTTCTCGGGATTTTGCATAATAAATTTTGCCAGCATTTGATAATATTTGAAGCTCTATATATATCCTCATGCACACTCTTAATTTTACAAAAAAAATCAAGCATCCATGGCTCAAATTGTTCAGCACTTCTAGGAAAAAGAAGGAAGCAAGTTCCTTATGTTTTATGGAGCCCTGACTGTTGAACAATCTCAACCTTGCTAGAGGAAATACACATTAAAGAAAAAAAAAATAAAAATATGGTTAATAGTGTTCCAATTTGTCAGATAAATGAAGCACGAGTAACATTAAACACATGCAATTCTCTGAAAAGATCCATGCATATCTGTTTGGTGAATTATATGGATATTTCCTCCCTATTATATTGTATCCCATTGAAATTGTTTCAGTCTCTCAAAATACCATCGGTGCTGGGGTAAACACTGATTTCTTATATAAATCACCTTTTGGCCTTAAACCATAGAAAACAGGAAACTGTTAGTGCTGTTACCTAAGGACTTTTTGTCATTTAATCTAAATTAGATAGAGATACAGAACATAATTTTAGGGATCAGAGATTCAATTCCCGTGTCGGTCAACCTGTCCTTGAAAGAAGGTATTTATTTTTTGATGAGTAGATTTTTCATTTTCAGTTACATTTTTAATTAAAGTCTTGCTTTTGGTTTTTTTGTTCACCAGCTAGTTTTTAGCAAAAATCACAGCTAAGGATCCCTGAAGTTCAAGTCAGGCTGTCACACAGCAATCTCACTTCAAAAAAAAAAAAAAAAAAAAAGACCACAAAAAACAAACCAAAAAACAACAAAAAACCCCTCACAAAAATAAGACACCCCCCCATACACCCCCAAATTGCAAGGTTAAAATTAGCAAAGAGGAGCTTCACACCTCGTGGGTATTGATAATCTGTGCAGAACAGAAATTCTGAAAATAGAGCTCTCTGGAGGAATGACTAAACATGATTGTTCAAACCCTCTCTGCTCTTGTACAGCCACCTTTCCTTGGTCTGGCAGAAATAGAAGCAAGTCTTCTACATCAGCAGCACCGAGTTTCATCACAGAGGTGCCCAGAATTTAATACACCTTGGTGTGCACACTGAAGAGTAGAAAAATATTTCCCGGTCCTGCAAGAAAGGATGATGAGCCCAGGCTCCCTCTTTTTTCTCGGGCAACACACAATGTATCCTGCCAACACTTTGATTCCTCTCCAGTGTTAACGCATATCACATCATTCAAATAAACCTCTAACCATAAGCCTAAGCTCCCAGAGCAACAGTGTATGGACCACCACTAATCCAGACAACATTTGCCCGTGGTTTGCAAAACCCTGCTATGCACCAACCGGTCTTTCTAAGGGAATACCATTAAGATACAGGTAAAAGAGAAAGCTGAACTCTATATATCTAATGGAGGAGCCAAACAGCCATGCTACAAATGGACAGAAACTATCTGCATGGCTGTAAGTGGGGGAAGAAGGTGTCCAAACCGGGCTGACTCTGCAGTGTTAAAGTATAGCAGCGCTTTCTGCTGGCACCTCCACTCCTAGGGATGCTAACCGCAGCTTCACTAACATGAGCAGAGAGAAAACAATCTTTTGGGGTAAGTGAGGGGGAAGCAAAGACAGCGCACACCATCACCGTACGTTTCTCTAGCCTATAATTTGTTGCAGAAGTAGAGAAATTGTTTTTAAACTATTGGGAATTTGTTAGGACGAGCAGAGCAAATATTTTCAGAGAAAGGATGAGAGAACATCCTATTCACATGGCTCCAGCTGCAGTCCAGAAGTGACACATCTCTATGAATAGGATACAAAACAGCAAAGCTAGAACTGCTTGGGAAAATCCTATCAAAATGTTGATTTTATAGACACTCTATTTTCCACAAAAAAAAAAAAAACAAAAAAAACCCCACCAAATCAATCTCACAGGGAAAATTTAAATTAAATATTTAGCTTTGACTCAATATTAATTTTCATGTTTGCTTGGGCTGCTTACTACACTGGCTTTAGGAAGCCGTGTTTGAATAGTTCTCTGTCTCCATTAATATGGAAGACATTCCCCAAATAAGCTTCAACTCCAGCGATATCATGCATCATTTTTGCCTAAGTTTCTGTTCACTAGAGAGATACTTGGCTTTGTAAAGAAATGGTTCTTTCAAAAATATCTACAATATATATACATATACAGTCACTCAAATTGATTTATGGGATATCAAGAATTCAGATTTTATGGGAAAATCCTTACTTACTTAGGTTTCCAAAATCTTTCTTCAATGCTTATCATTTTTCTGCCAGTTTCCATACACAGCGATATGTTAGACTCCTGCTTTCACATTCACAAAGAGGATCCTTCCTCCCTTCTTCTGACATACATGGTCTCTGGTGGGATACGGAGCAAATCCTGCACTCCTTTGTTTAGTCTTAAAAGCAAAGGCTTGTCAAGACAGCAGCAGCTGGGCTGAGACCAGGAGATGCAACAAAAGCATCATCCACCTTCAACACAGGGCACAAACAAAAATTGGTCCAAACTCTGTGACACACCTTGTTCTCCATCACTGCAAATGGGATTCCTCTGCCCAGGGTAGCATAGTCTTACAAAACAGAAACAATTCTGAAAGTAATAGCAGGATATTTATGAGAGTTATAAAGCAATCTCTCTCCCCTCCAGACTCCAAGATTAAAGACCAGTCAAATCCCCTACACCAAATAAGCAGCCGTGCTCATATTATACCCCAGTTCAAGAGCACTCAATAAAAGAGCATCTAGCTACACTCAAGATCTTCTCACAGCACATGTTAGCAGGATCTAATAAAAAATTACAGCTGAAAGGCTCCAAAATGAGGACTGAAGCCCCAGCATGTCAGCAGCTGCTGAAACTTTGGCACACTGGCACCCCACTGGCGACAGCACCGATAGTGAAATCTTGTCCTATACAAGATGTTAAACCAGACAGTCTTAGTAGTTTCTCTGGTCTTAAATTGATAGCAACAGCAATAAAAACCAGGTAAGATACAATGAAATTAAATAATTAAAATTAATAGACCACTGGTAAAAGTCTGGATTTTGGACCTGCTGGGATCTCCTTTAAAGATGAAATTTGACCAGCTAAGTAGCAGCCAACACAGTATCTGAGATCAACTCCCAGATACGTGGAACGTACGTGAAATGGAAAATAATCTCTGACCTAGAAAACTGAAAGGAAAATGTCTGACTACAGACCTGCTCCCCACCACGAGCCTGCCCAAGACCAGATGATCGAGCAGCTCCAGGACAGCAACACCCACCTGACAGGACGTGCTTCCTCTCGCCATTGCATGGACCCCCGTACAACAGCCACACAACATGGAGGGGCCTCGTGCTGGTGGCAGTTAACTCCTGTGAGCTCCTCACACTTGCTGGACCACAACCCACGATGCCTGTGCAGCCAGATGGATGCTTACATGCTGAGCCAGCGTGCACAGCAAGCGGCTTACTAAGCCCAGGCCCCAGGGCTAACCTCAGCCATCCTTGCAGCTCGGTTCCCCATGTTCCTGCCCCTGCTTTACACCTTCATTACTGCCTTCACGCTTTGCGGTGCAGCTACAGAAATAGCACATGCTTTGGGATAGCTTTGCCAACGCAGCAAGCAACTGCAGCCACATTTGGGCACACAGAAATATGCCCATAACCATCTGAACCCAGATGCCCACAAATTAGAAGTGTGGTACCTACTTCTTCCCCAAAAGGAGGAACTCCTAATATAAGCCCTCCTTCAATCTCTTCACTCACTAAAGAACTTCTACCACTAGCACCTACTTTCACAGACTGAGAGGACTTCTCGCTATACTCTGTTATTTAATAAGATTTGAGCACTTCAAAAGGAAGCAGCTGCCAAAGGACTGGCCCTCCAGCCATGGAAGGGATAACCCTATCTAGCAACGGCTGGCTGGTGGCCCAGGCCCTGACTGCGTGCCAGCAAGGCTCCGGCAATGTCGGTACATCCCAGCATCAGCAAACACCCTCGGGATCCAGCCTCACAACAGCAGTGCGGGTGTAACACAAGTACCACACATACGCCACGTTTTGCTTCTCACTTTTTTTCTTTCTTTTCTTCCCAGCATTGACCATGGCTGCTTAAAGGCAAAAAACTATGTTTTTACAGAGAAGCAGGGGCCACAGTATTATTCTTGACAGAATTACTGAAGTCCAAAGCAGACCATGCAATCAGTTTAGGTCAACAATGCAGCCGATGCTGATCTTCTTTCTCAAAGAAAGCAGGAGAGGCTCAGAGAAACTCAACAGCCTGAAGGCAGCAGCACAGATGATGCTAAGGGGGAACTGCTATATCATAATATAGGAGATAAGTGATACAGGAACGTAACCATCTGTACGTATTTGACAACAATATTCAAAGAGTAATAAGTACAGAGAAAAGTTTCCTAATGCCACGATCTATTTGGCACAGGATAACTTCTTTTAGAGAATCACAGGATTCTGCCTGGAAGGTTTAGTATCACAGTAGGAGATCCACCGCAGTGGGAAAAGTCCTGCTGTATTGGGAGAAGCAAAGGAGAAGTCTGAATTTTTATGCATGCACGATATTGCGAATGCTATGAAGTACACTGATCTCCGAATAAATCAAACTAAACTGCTGGCGTGCAGCATCACACCATTGGCATGCATAGCTGTAAACAGTAATCACCCTCCCCTCTCTCTGGCGCTTTCATCCTCAGCCTGGTCCCCCAGAGAACAACTGGGAGGAAAAACATCGACTTTCTGACTGTTCTAGAGGTAACTTAGCCAAGTTTTAGCTAATTGGGAGAGGAAAGTACGCTTATCAGTGTAGTAAAGCCTTTAATCGTCACTCTCTTCTAGTTCAAGGAAATGGAAGACAGCACATGCCCCCATAGCACAAAGGGTGGATAAGATCAACTGTTGGAGCTCAGGAACCCCCTTTGTATCTGTAAGAACAATACAGGATTTTGGCCCAGAGCTAAGCATACACTTTAACTTCTGTTGAACTTCACAGCTGTACCTAAGAGAAAACAAGCGCTGGAGGATTTTGGCAAGCGAGCTGGAAATGAGCAGGTAAGGACTGATGAGTTCAGCCGCGGTTTCATTACGCTTCCATTGTGAGACACAACACTTTGGCAGCGAGGCTGCACACAGGACCGAGGAGGACTTCACTCCTAATTCAAACCACTCACATGGTGCCCCATGCCTGAACTTGCTGAGATCGCGCAGCTCCGCGTGACTTCAAAGGGAGCTGCAAGGGATCGGTTTCCCACAAGGAGGGGCCCCAGTCAACCATCTCACACACCTTCTCCACAAAAGGACTGTACTAACATCGTTCCGACAACTAGGCAGGTGTTATTAACTCCTCTTCTCTGTGTTACAAAAAAAGCTAGTTCGGGAGCAAATGAAGGAACAGATGCAGGGAGACTGAAACAGGGCTCCTTAATCATAAGCCTTCACACATTTCATAAAACTGGTCACGCGTGATTCATCAATGGAAGAGGTTTGGAAAACAAATTCAGAAGGAGGGTAATCTCTCAGGCAACGTATCAACACCCAGCTGAAGCATCCACTAACTCGAAGAGCAGGTATAGTCAGTTGGCCTCTGAGAGAGCCTGGCATGCCTCTGTGGAAAAACTCACCGTGGGTGGGAAGAGGCAGATCCGAAGGGTGGCTGCCTGCCTGCAAGTCGCTCGCTTTCCAAAATGGAGACAAAGTGGACGAGGTGGACCTCCAGGATGAAGAGACATCTTCAACACTGCATCTGGCATTAGCATTAATTCTTGCAAACGCAAGTCTCGAAGATTTTTTCCCTCCCTTCCCCACAACAGATAATCCAGTCTGGGAAGCCTGAAGTACACTGAAATCAGTGGGAATCTTTTTATTGTCTTTGGCTCAGACACAAAAGACGACTGCATTTACCCTGGAGACCAGAACATCCTTTCTCCCATTGCTGCTCCGTCCTTTCTTCCCCACAGGCACAATTAGTAAGCATCCTAAAAGTACAACCTTTTTCTAAGCCATGTCAATGCTGACGTGGCTTCAAAAACAGAACAAGCCAGACACTTGCAGTGAATAAAGCAAATATAAAAGCTACCTGGGGACTTAATTAGCTTAATTAAACAAGTAGCTATATCTTTTGACTTCCTACACAATTTTTAAATTTAATTAACAGAACTGCATATATAACCAGTCATTTGTAGAGGCAATTCCCAAGGCTCTGTTCAGTCGAAAGAGCTGAAAGTCTGGGTTAGGCTAAAGCTGGTTTTTCACATGCCTCTAGTTATTTCTTTTAATTTTTCTTGTTTAAGCTCCTAACAGATCATGCTTATGGAATGTCAGATCTTTCTGTATTTTAATAAGGTAGCACCTCCACCTGAGCATGCCTTTGTTGGACAGGTCAAGTAGCAACTTTCTCAGCCAAATACATGGTGTCTGGATTAATCAGTCCCTCTTGTACGTTTCGAGGCTGACAGACACCTATCTATCAAGTCAAGCACCTTTGAAAAATCCTTAGGGCTCTCTAGTACAAAGGGGATTTTGCATTTCCAGACCAACAGATTAAAGTATTTTTCCTACAAATGCACAGCATGCAATTTTTAAGATTCAAATCAGTGTGCCTCAAAAAAAAAAAAAAAAAAAAAAAAAAGGAGTGCCAAGTATCTTCTCATTCCTGCAAAGGCTGGCAAGTGCCTAGGGCAGTAACTTCCACCGCAGGTGCCAAGGGCAGACGTGGACAGTTTCTCAACAACCCATGGCAAGCTCTGTGCAGAGGAGGCCCTAGGAGATGCCATTTGGTGAACAGCAGCGACCCCAGCTCTTGTTTCACCTGAGCTTTGAATCTGGTGCTGTCAAACAGCAACATCTCCCTGCTCCCACCAAGATTTAATTTTGATGCCAGGTCTCAAAACAAAGAGTGAGCACAGGGTGACAAAGCCCTGCGGAAAGGCTGTCAATCCCACCTCTAACTGGTAGGTCCACACACTGGGCTGAATTCACAGAGCATCGAAGCCCTCGCAGCCCACTGATTCCAGCTGCAGTAGATGCACGATTAGACCTAGAGATGATACCTGGGTCCCTTGGCGGTCAGCCTGGCCATCCCCTGGTAGGGGACGAAGGCTCAAAACTTCTGCCTCCTGCAAGTGATGGTAACTGTCAAAGTTTCAGGGGGAAAAAGAAACCTTTCCAGCAACTATTACTGCCATGTTGAACACTCTGGAGGTAAACCCACAAATGGGTGGAAAGTTAGTCTCTCTCATAACTCCTATAACCAGTTATTCCAGCTATTACTGTAATATTGTCATTCTAATTTTTTGTTCCAGGACAGCTGTTTAAAATATTACTTTTGTTTTCAGTCAAGCTGCATAATTATAAGCTGTGCGCCAGCCATGAACAATCATGCATAACTAATGACTCGTAACCAATCCTGGACTCTTTAATCAATTTTAGTCTGGTTTCATCCAAGAGATTACCCACCTCAAAAGGAGATTTGCTCGGGTAGGAAGAGCAAGGGCTGCAAAAAGATTTATCTATCCCATGAAAATTCCTGCCAAGAAAACCTGCTTGAAGGGCTACAAATAAAATATAGATAAAAAACAAGGTTTCAAATCTTCAAAAAAATAAAATTTTCAAAAGCATGAGCCAAAGCCAGCTCCTACTGGAGTTACACCAACTTATATTGCCTTTGAGAAATCCCACCTCAAAAACAATGAATGATTTACGAATAATAGTTGCAGGTGGCTGCTCTTTAGTATATTTGAAAAAAATTGTAGGGTTATAAAGTCAAAAAGAGAGAGACAGACACAATTGGTTCAGGGACTATTATATTTTTGTTTTCCTTATATTTTCAAAGAAAAACGGCAACTACTCTCTAGAGGGATTTCTGATCTTTTTCCTGAGTTATGTGGCAGAGGGAGGGAATCCAATTGCCTCTTTATCAGCCCCACAGTACTGAAGTTTCTCGAAGACTGGGCATTGACCCCAACAGTACCACTGCTGAGCAAGAACCTGTTTCTTCAGAAATTTAACTGAAACTCAAAATGAAACGGGGGACGGGGGAGACTCTAAGAGTCTCAGGCACACACTGGAGTCTGCAACAGAGGAGGGCTTTCATCCACAACCCCAAGACACATGTGGGGCTAGAAATGACTAGGGTGGTAAACAGGCCAAGAAGAAAACATGAAAGATGACCAGACTCTAGCAGCGAGGGTCCAATGTCGGAGGGCACAGAACATGCCAAGCATGGGACAACTCTGCAAACTGTCCACAAACAGCAAAGCAGGTGCTGAAACTCCTGCCTCAGAGCCTTCCCCTCTTGATTCAACAAGGCGGTTTGTTGTCAACCCTCCCCAGCCGGGCCCGTGGGTCAGGGGAGGAAGGTGGTCTCACACACTGCTACCAGCTCGCTGTCAGGAGCTCTCGAAGCGGCACACGCAGCCCGAACTTACCGCAGGCGGCTCTGCAATCACCGGGGTGCAGCCACGCTGCAGCGCGCGGCTTCCTGTCCTACATGGCTCCTGCACCGAGCTGCTGCTGCCGGAGAGCTCCTGTACAGCGAGATGGGGCAAGCTGGTGGAGCAGCACTACTGGGATACAGAGCCCTGGAAGGCCAAAGTCTCCCCTTTTGGGCAAAGCCTGGAGGAACGGATAGGAGCGAGGCAGCAAAAAGCCTGCTCTGAACCAACCTTGCACCTGCGAGACATCAAGTTGCAGGCGAGACTGCTCCGCTTTCCCACCTGGCCGACAAATGGCATCTCATTTGCTCTAGTGACTGTACATGGCGGCCAGGGGAGATGTCAGGCAGAGAGCAAAGGCTGCTCTGTGCCTCCCTGAACAGCCTCTGCAACCCAGCTGACTGCAGAGAGCAGGGGCAGGACACCACTTCCCAGGGGGCCTCTCAACACCTTCGTGCTGCCTTCCCCGGCTCCCTCCCACAGCCTGTACGACCATAGCCCATGTGAAACCAAAATCGCGTAGGCAGGATGCATTCTGCCTTCTCTACCACGCACATGTACAAGCAGAGCTTTAGCTCTGCTGCGCACAAATTATTAAACATACATCTTACTTTGTAATACCATGCCAAATACCACCATGTCCAGTCCATCACTAGATTTTCCTCCCAAATCCCCTCGCCTTCCTCCCACAGCTATTTATTTTTAAGGGATGGGGGGGAAATCACAGACTACTTTCATTTCCTAACAGGCAGATACTGACATCAATGCAGGACCACTACATAAAAGGATTGGCAAATGCAGGGCTTCATTTTCAGCTGTTTGAACACTTGATTACAGCAAATATGCCCATGCACACATTCGGTAGCTGGTATCAGGCTATCGGCTTTGCATATGCAAAGTATGGAAATCTGCCTGCAAACACCTATATATGCAATTGCAGGTAAGAGAGGCTGAAAGTGGGACAGGGTCTCTGCTCTTGAGAGGACTTAGGAGTTTTGACAAACAAACAAACAAACAAACAAACAAACATCTTCTATTTCCATTCAATGAACAGTAACAACAGGTCAATAAACTTCAACAACCAGTTATTACCAACAAAACAAAAATCTTTCAACTGCTATAGAGCCCTGGGACACCACTGTAGCTATTACACTCTGGACACACAAGTTGCGAAGGGATGACGCTGACAGCTCATGTTTTAAGTCTCTCACCGAGTACACAATGCAGAAAATTCTGTTTTCTATCTCCAAGTTCTGAGGATGATCAACAAACATATTTTCCATCACATATATTATCTCAATATAACTTGGCAGAAAAACCAAGAAGTTGTGCCAGTTTTGCTGTTTACAGTAATAAAGAAATAAATCACCGACGGGTGCCAAGCAGGCCAGTTGGTGGCACTTCCCATTTGGAAACACTCCAAGGGCCATACCAACGAGTTGGTGAGTGGAGTTTCCTCAAAGTAAAACACTGACATAGCTGAGCTTAGCACTGATGCAATGTCCCCCGATAAGGAAAGGGCAGGTGAGTGCTAGAGAGGGAGCAAGCCCAGGTAGCCCCATGCACCAGCCAGCGCACACCAGAGACCTGAGTTTTGCCCGGAGAGGAACAGAACAGGCACCAGGCAAAATACAGAAGGAGAAACAAAAAGACTGGGCAGAGAAGCAATAACAATGCTCTCAGTCTTGAGGAGAAGTCTTCCAAGGCATGGCATTCACCTGCAGTTTTAATTAACCTTATTAACAAATCTAGGCAGGCTTATGACTCATTCGTGACTTCACATTAAGCAGCAAAGTCTGCATCATGGTCTGAGGTTCTGTGTTCAAGGCACTCTTGTTGGTCGCCCAAGGATCATCACCGCACAGCTACAGAAGGAGAGCACTGTGTAACTTAGGGGAAATCCACTGGGTTGTACAATGTCAGACAGGGCCCTCAATATCCTGTTCATGGATCCAACCCAAGGAACTGCGGACCCCTAAACCAGCTGCAATACTCTGCAAAGAACCCCTCTGCAGTTGTCTTCCCAGCACCTTGCTCATTTACGTACTTGCATTGTTCTCCAGTATTCAGTGCTGGAAAATATTTTCTTGTTATTCATAGGTTTTATTGCATAATCTTAAACTTCTGTGAAATTTTTCTCATTCAAGTCTCCATTAGGTGTGTCACTATTTCTAAAATATCTTCCTACTACATATAATTCATTTGGTGTACTGCTGCTTTTCCATTTTTGTCCAATAGCTCTTCCTTCTTTCTAAAACCAGGCCACAGCTGATGAGATCACGAACCATTAAAATCCATTAGTCCTCCAGATATAATCCATCAAATTTCTCAACACCCCAGGTAGAAAGGGGAAAGGTCACAACTTTCTGCTGCTCCAACCGTTTCTGTCAGAGACTCACTTCTGAAAAGCCAAATCCCATCTTTTTAATAACAGCTAAAAAGGTAAGTCCTGGTGGTACAGCAAAAGGCAATCTGCTGGAGAAGTCCAGCTATTGACGGGGCTTGATCACTACTAATGGGTGCTGTAAAATAAAAAACAGGATCCCAGAGTGAGATGCAATAAGCATCTCGATGCCTGCAGCTTGACGGCAGGAAGCTGGGGTTCCACGATACAGAGATTCAAATGCAAACCAAAAACTCTGCAGAGGGCTTGATTTGCAGGCACCTCTACCCGCTTCTTCCCTTCAACACTGAGTGTCTAAAAGATCTGTACTTAGTGGAGGGCCTTGCAATACCCAACGCTACGCTGTTCAGTTGGCAAATGTTTTGTGTGCTGTATGAGGGGCCAACAGCTATCTGTCCTGATCATCGCTCACCTCTCTCAGCCTGACTTCCAGAGCTGCTGTAGGACTACGCTGGGGATAGCTGGAACCCCAAAACATGGATGGTAGGGCTAAGTGAACCTCCATGCCAGGTAGGCCCACAGTACTTGCTTTCACTCAGGAAAGCTTCCCATGCAGGCTGCCATCCCCTTATCACAACCCTGGTATCGCATTCCTACAGCGGTGTTGCTGTATCTCTCTTAAAGGCAATGTGATGTATGAAAGGAGCTGCATATATGAGATCAGACGCTTCTCCACCTTTTCAACCAAAGACCGCAAAGCCCCTTGGGGTGCCGAGGAAACCTTACACCATCAATTTTATAGACAAGGAAAGCAATGTATGGGGATGGCAGGAGCAGCGCTAGAAACAGTGCCTGTGGTCTTCAAATGCCCGACCTAGCACACTGCACAGCAGGCACACCGCCTCGAAAAACTGCAAGGAAGACTCTGCAGTAGCCATGAAAGCAATGCATGCCTGGACTGCACAGCGCTCCAGATGTCAAGAAGAGTTAATCGCACCACGGCACCAGAACCAATCATTCTTTTCAGTGACTATAAAGCCTTGCACTAAGTGCATGGGGGTGGAGGGGGGCCCACACAACAGCACCACCCCTGTCGGTATCACAATGAATTAATTTATGTGCAAAATCAACTTATCAGCAATATTTCTGACAAAACGTAAGATTTCAAATGACATGTCTCAGTGGCATGCCAGTCTTTAGAACTACAGCTCCCATCATGGATATCCCCAATTAAACCCTTAACTGCATTACTCATCCTTAGTGAGGATACAAAAAGGAGGGATTAATTCCAACAACTTTTGAAACCCAGATCCTGGCATGGGCTCTAACACCATGGAGAAGCCTAAGTACCTATGCTCTGACCATTCTTCCCAGATCTTGAATTAATCACAGTGACTTCCTTCTCCTCCTCTCACTTCCTCACCTGGCAGTTTCTTAACACTGAAACTATTAAGGACTAACATTTATACCCAGCCAGTATTAATCCACCACATCTCCTCTCACACTCCATGTTGCAAGATGATCTGTCAAATGATTTGAGATGGAAGGATGAAAAGCAAACTATCAAATATAAGTGGTGTCTCACAGGAGCGAATCTGCTTGGGACACAGGGAAAGATGGAGAAGAAGGTTAAAAGTACTTTAGCCCACACACTAACCCCTCTCCCATTCCCTGCCAACAGCTTATGGGATTGTTTAACATCCCTAGTACACACATCCCAGAACATCATGTAAAAGCAGTAGCAGTTTCTGGCCACTCAGCCAATTAGATATTTCTAAAGGTACAAAAAAAAGGAGTGCCAAGGCATGCACTCCCCCAGCATTCCTGAAGGTATGATGCTTGCTCCTGGTATCCAGATGTTACCGCTCACGTCTCCACTCTAATCCCACGAGGTCCAGCACTGGGAGTCACAATCAAGTCTTCATGCAGCAAAAAGAATGTAGGTTGGGATCCAGTACGCAGCTGACAACACCCAGAAAGGACACGCCATTGCCAACATTTGCTTTGCCAAGTTAGATCATATCCTATTTGTACAGTGGTTTTTGTTTGTGGGTTTTTCTGTTTGGGGTTTGGGGTTTTTTGGTGGGGGAGAGGGGGAAGAGTACAATAAAAATATTTCCATAAACAGCAGTTTAAAAAAGGGTGTGTAGATGAGATTCTTCATAGTGAAGGACCCTGGGTTGTATATTTGTACAGAAAGGATTAGGAAAAAAAAAAAAAAAGTCCCGAAATCCTGAAGCCGAGCACTGCAATAAGAGACAGACTGTCCAAGACCAAGCAATTTTTAGTCCCATCAAGTCTGTGATTACAGTTTTCCTCATCTACCTCATGAGAGAGATGATCTCACTACCCACTTGTGACCATAAAGTCATAACTGTGACTCCAGCAATTGAGTTGAGACGGGAAGGAGCTGAAAAGCATCAGCCTCCAGCCTTCTCCAGGCCACCGGATGAGTGACAAGGTGCCGTGTCACTGGGATATGCTGTTCAGCTGACCCAGCCATCTGCCTCTATCTGAAGGAGGAGGCACTTCTGGGGTTTGCGTGCAACTGCAAGCTGACAGGCAGCTTGCTGGCATCTACCAACAGCATGTTGTCACGTATTTCCCCTTTTTAATATTGCTTTTTCCCTTTCCAAAGCATGGTTTCAAGATGAGGAAGCACTTCTCAACCAATGTGACCAAGATGTACCTTGGATTAAAAAAGGGGTGGGGGACTGGGGGAAGCCAGAAAGGGTCTGTAGAGGAAAAGGTTAGAACATGGTTGGAGTGGTTTTGCTCGTATGTCAATCGAGAACGTAACCTGATGCTGACCACATTTCCCACCCAAAGCTCAACATCACCTGCAAAACTGCAGATAAATGTTCTTCTCTTCAAACAGAGCTTTTGCTGGGGATCACTGCAAGTCCAAGCACATGGCAATCCTAGGTAAGTCAAGAGCAGGACAGGCTCCGTTACAAGGCCATCATATTTAGGACAACTGCTGTCATGTTCCCTCCTTGATAAATATTTAGTTTCTTTGTGAACGGAGGGCCTGGCATTTTATCTGTGCCACAGCCAGTGTTGCATGTGCTTTATATTACAAACACACATGCTTTTAACTCCAGCCCACTAGCTAATACGTTTAATAGTATAAATTCCCTTCTGGAGAAAAGTACTTCCCTACCTGGGTGGCACTGCTAATGTGGACCTTATGCTCCTCTTCCCGTTGACAAACAGGCCTTGCTGAGGGGGCACACACTACCTTAATTCCCAAAGCAAAATTTTATGCACTCCAGGAAAATTCACATAAATTTTAGTCTTATAACCTTAACCAGAGAGCTTTCACCAGCTGAGGACAGAAATCCCTTGGACAGCATTTGTCTTCTTTCAAAATAAAATCAAATAACTTCCCTTCTTTAAGGTTTACTGAGCCCTGTAATACAAAGCCGAGAAGCCAGTCAAACAGTTCCTCTCCACTGTAGGAGCAGGATGCTCAGTAACGACCTTGGGGGGAAGAAAATGAAAGAGATACAGTCCCTCTAATAACTGCCATACATCTGATGAAGTGAACCATTACAAATGCAGTCCCCTAAGAAAGATAATAAAACACCTAATGCTGTTCACCTCCTAATATGCATGATATTGAAAGAGCCCTAGGTAAGATTACAGAAGTGAAGAGTTAGATCCTAAACTAGCTGCATTGGAGCTGCTGACTAGATCCTTACCACCACTGCACCATGAGTTTCGGCTTTTTATGAATCTAAAAGATTCCTCTTGCAGCCCAGCAGCACTTGAAAGGCTTCTCAGACATTACCACACACAGTAATACGAAGAACTGGGGTGGTTTCGGATACTGAGATAGAAAGTCTGAACAAGTAATGACCCACTGGAAAATTCATAGCAAGGGATGGAAAGATCTGGTACTCTTCAAACACCTACATGTTCTGACTGTGGCTTTGAAGCAAGCCACAACACTGTCTATTGTAAAGAGCACCGTTCCTGTGGAAACAGTTGCTTAATGTTGTTAGAGATGGAGTAAGAATAAATGCTATAGGTGCACAGAATTTTGCAACTACCCATTTACTGGCTAATAATATATATATTTAAAAGAAAAAAAAGGTCCTGTTCTTATCGTTGACAGCAAAAAAAAAAATTATCAGGCATGGATAAAGAGTATTTTCATGCAGCTGAAGTAATTAAAAAAAACCAAACCCAATTTTATTTCGCTGCAAATAAAATTTCATATGCCCAGGACTATTAACATAAGGACACTGTTTAGTCAACCTAGAAATGAACCACAAAACTTATACTGAGAAAATGTTGATGAGCTTTTTCGAGGTCAGAAAGATTCTTTCAGAATAATCTTTCAGGAGCCAAGCACAGGGGCACCGAAGGTTGTTCAAAACCAGCAAGCCTCAGTTACTCTTTTCTCACCTAATGTTCATGTTCAAAACAGGAACAGGCGCTTCCAAAAATGTTACTAAAATAAGAAATGGCATTGCTTAAAAACGACAAGCACTGCATATCCATTGCTGAGGCAAGTCTCTTCGCAGTAAGCTTATTTATATATAGAAATAAATCCACTGACCTCGTATTAATCACAAACACTCCTTTCTCTATGACAAAGGGAAATGACAAACTTGCAAGGACACATCAGAAACCTTCTGAGATCGCATCCACATAAGCCAAAACATGTGACAACTTGAATGATCACTGCTTCCCTTCAAAGAGGTCCACCCTGACCCTACAATTTTATTCTTGAGAAAATCAGAAGAGTGCAATTCTAAAATGAACCACCCGATGATTTTGGATATAGCTTCAATTCTCCATTCTAAGGTTCTTCCAAAATTCTGGAGTTCTAAAGTTCTTAATTCTAAGAGTTTTACCCAACAAAGCGGTAACCAGAGGGAACACAACCAGTCAAAGGGATTTCTCCTCGTTACACGCAGCGCTAAGCGAGAACTGAAATGAGTGTGTGTTGTGTCCTGTCTTCCCCACAACATGCACGCGTTCACAGGCATTTCTACACCGCGGGCACTAACATCCTGCGCTCCTCTAGATGTGCAGCCACACGCAGCCACTGCTCACCGAAGACAAGCTAAAAGACACAGCTTTCAACACCCCTTCGGTGGGGCTTAGGTAACATCAGAGTGGGGTTTTGTACGTGTCCAACAGTGGCTGTAGTTAACTGCTGGGAAGAGCATCGGGTTGATCATGAACTGATAAATCATTAACCAAGTTTGTCAGTAGATACAAAATAAAGCCATCTTGGTATCAAGCTTTGATCAAAAGGAGATTACTGTCCCCAGCCCCCTCCAAGCTTCCCCCCCCCTTTTCTTCTGGCTGTCACCACTCCTCTGCAAAGGCAGCAGAACAGGCGCTGCTTTCGCACGACTCCAAAACCACAGTTCACAGCCCACCACATTAACTCATTTGGCCTTTGACTGATGTTTTATTTAGCAAGCTCAGCTGTGAAATGGGGTAGGCGAGGAGCAGAGACGCGAGCAGGAAGCACTCTACCTCTCCTGCTGCACAGCGACTGCCCATGGGGCAGAGGAGGACAAAAACCAGCTGGGTATCCTCCAGGATCTGCCCTGTACAAACTGCCAGAGCTCACAAGTCACAAGCCTGCTGAAAAAGTGCTCCATCATGGTTAAACACAAAATCCATTCCTAGTCTAGATGACTTTGTAAGCATTCACCCAAATGAAAAGGGTTTCATCCATACTAGCACGTGAATGTATTTTGTCTACAAGGGGCTGAAAACCGTTCTGTGAGGATGTGCAGCATAGCCTGAATTTTTGATGCTTTATTCCTGAGCCTGCCAGACACTCTAGAATCCAAGAGTTTGCTCTCCATTTCAACACTGTCACTGTAAGATGATGACAAGCCCTAAGGATTTGGATACAGTGAGTCCTGGCCTGCAGAGACAGCACCGTAACAGTAAACGCAGGGGTCCCACTGTCCTTCAGGTAGAGCTAGAGATCTTAGCCTCAACCTACAGAGATCTGGAACACGCAAGAGAAACCATATCTGCTTCTGTAACATTGCTGCCAATTTCTTTTGTCTGCACCATACCCCTTTTGTCCCTGAAAGGGAAAGAATAAGGCCTTACTGTCTGGGCTCACTAGCACAGCTCTAGAACTTGCTCCTTTCTTGGACATGAGCACAATGAACTTGATGCTCTTCCAGGCTCATGCCAAAAACCATTCAGCAAGATTTTGCAAAGGAAAGTGAAACATTTTCCTTCCTAGAATCAAGAACATGGGGAAAAACTTTATCATCTTTATTGGCAAGACAGGCTAAACATTACTTGAGCTAATTATTTAAAAATGTGGTCAAAAGGAGTTACTATCATTAAGTACTGATGGGGTTATTATAATAGGGGCTAATTTTTGAGAGGCAGATGGCTTATCTAGCACAGCTGGGTTTCTACCCAGTTTTGCTCCACTCCAAACTGAGAACAGCTTAGTTGCTTGTACAATAGCTACTAAACCACCACAATTACATCCCACTACGTTAAGGAAGACTTAATAAACCAGCATTTTTTCTTAGCGTATGTCTGTAAGCTGGCACATCATGAGTCCCTTGCAGAAACAAGAGGCTGAAACTTCTAAGAAAGGAAACTGACTGTAGGGTCATTTCCAACAATCTCCAATAAGTCGCGCTCCCTCACAAGCCAGTCTTGTGAGCAATTCTTGTGGGAGTACCCAAAGCTCCTACACTGGACTTTTAACTGTTATTAAGTAAACAGATAATAAACTGATAGGTGTGGGGCTCCATCTTGCAAACTGATTATCAACAGCAATACTCCCACAAAGCCCTATTAGGAGATGGAGGATCACCCTACACATTTGACACCACTGTAGCTTTTGTATTAAATAGTGTGTTCCAACTGAGTAGCTTTGACAAGAAATCCCATCATGGATTTGGACCGCACAGGAACATTTTCCTCACATGGTTATATTTTCCTCCAGGCTCAGGAGCAAACTGCCTTATAGAATAAATTTTCATTGAATATATTAATGTTAGATGCCTCAGTCTGTGAATGACCTAGATAATAAACTCATTGCACGGAAGCCAATTCCTTCCTCTTTCTCAGAGCTCCGTGAGCACTCACTGTGCCCAATAAATAATGTACAAATCAGCCATCATTATAAACCCTTCTTGCATGCAAGGAGGAGGAAAGAAATGTGTCCAGTTCTTCTCCCAATTAGACCAGTGCAAAGCTGGCAGCGTAACTCCATTGATGCCATTGGGAATGCACTGATGTAAATCTTGCAAGCAAAAGCAGAGGCAAGCACTGGGCTCCGATTCTCCTGAAATCTCACAGAAGACACAGGCAAACGTTTTATAGAGTGACATTTTACAACAAGTAGGAAAGGAGGAAGACAACTTTCACATCAATGTTATTAAAAATAGATGCCAGAAAGAAGTGAAGTATGGAGAGCACCTTCTCATGGAGCGTGCCAGAGTTCACATGTGAGGGAAGGATAAGAATTGGGCCTCACTGCATGAAAGGTTTCTCCCTCTCTTCTTCAGATCTAAAGCATTTAAATTTTAAAAGAATTAAAGGATACGAGATAGAAGAAAACATTCAGTAAATCAATCCCCAGATTTCACCACTTAGGACAACATGTTTTTCCTCTGCTCTTCAATGCTAGGAATAAAACCAGCAAGCTATATGGCCTTGTTTACCAAGGAAAAATAAATGCAGGACAAAGTAGGAATTCAAACAGGATAAGCTAGTCTTTCATTAGTTGTTCTTGATCTAGAAGACTGTCCTGGTTTCAGCTGGGATAGAGTTAATTTTCTTCCTAGTAGCTGGTACAGGGCTGTGTTTTGGATTTAGTGTGAGAATAATGTTGATCACACTCTGATGTTTTAGTTGTTGCTAAGTAGCACTTATCCTAAATTAAGGATTTTTCAGTTTCCCATGCTCTACCAGCAAGCAGGTGCACAAGAAGCTGGGAGGGAGCACGGTCAGGACAGCTGACCCGAACTAGCCAAAGGGGTATTCCATACCATAGAACATCATGCCCAGTATATAAACTGGGGGGAGTTGGCCGGGAGGGGCAGATTGCTGCTCGGGCATCGGTCAGTGGGTGGTAAGCAACTGCATTGTGCATCACTTCTCTTTTCTGGGGTTTTATTTCTCTTTTTTTGTTATATTCCTTTTCATTACGATTATTATATTATTATTGTTCTTAGTTAGTATTAAATTTTATTTTACTTTAGTTATTAAACTGTTCTTACCTCAGCCCACGAGTTAGGAGTACAGACATCCCATGCTGATTTTTACTGTCATAGTAAAACTGTCACCCTCTTTCCTATCCAGACCATAGAGCCAGCCAGCTCCAGCGAACTGACACAACCCTAAATGATCTTTCTGACAGTGCACGTCTCTCTCTGACTCATACCTACAGCACTCCGCATAGTTATGACTGGTCCCTGCTTGAACCTACTACAGCATCTATAAAACTGTGAATGATGGCAAATATTTTCTATCCAAAAGCAATAAAAGGATTCCCAAACTAAGACCCCTTTGCTACCGTAGGAGGTTTAAGATACTAAAGCAAGTGGAGATGTATATGAAGACTTCAATTTACAAGTGACATCTTAACATGACAGAGTAAAATTAAATCTACTGAAGAGAAAAACAGAAAATACAGTACCATGCTAAAATGGAGACTAATGACAAGGACCTAAGAAGAAAATAAGAAACAAGCAAGGGCAAAACAGAAACCACAGAGTAGGCCAGAGAGAGAGCGAGAAACCAGAAGTGCTGTAGCAAGGTATGAGCTGCTTTTTCAGACCAAATCAAACCAGCTGACAAGTCAAAATCCTGCCTCTGAGGATGGCTGATACTAAACATATGAGACAAAGGCAGGAAAAACACCTCAGTGTTCAGATATGGGACTACCATCTCAAACCTCTCCTCAGACCCTAGATGCACATTGTCACACTGTCAGCATAATTCTTACTATTACTTGTAATGTCCTGGGACAGCATAGATACGCAGCCTGTTTCTCACATCCTGTCCCTCACTCATCTCCATCTGAGAGGTTACAGGCCTCTGCTGATCTGTCAAGTGATTTCATACTGCAAATGATTTTATCAGTTTGTTTTTTTTTTTTAAACGCACAGTAGACATGTAATACTCATATGTCTAATCACATGTCCAGAAATATGTCTCACATGGATGTATTTTCCTCCTTTCCTCCTTTTGGCACAAATATCTGTATTGCAATAAAAAGTAAAAAAAAAAAAAAAAAAGACAAAAAAGTTCCACTAAGGCCTACACAGCATTGTCATGTTGGTTAAAAAAAATAGAATAAATAATCTATCTCCCATCTCACAAACTGAAGTCAGCTACCAAAGCTACCCAACTTTTGTTTCTGCACCAGTACTTCATCTCCTGTCTGTTCAACAGCAAGGAGACCTCTCCTGGAAGGAGTGTGGAGAGCTGCCACCGTATCACTGATACAAATACAATCAACTCACTCATGAAACTCAATACTTACGAAACTTGGCAGGCGAACACCAAGAAAAAGTCTTTATGTAATGTCATCTACAGGTTCACACTTCCCTCCCTCCTCCCCTGCCAACTTTTTTTGTATTGGCAAAGCTTGTGGGTAACTACAGTCATAGCAGCACGCTCTTACTCCAGTGCAAGCTGCGCCGACCCGAAGGGCAGGCCTGCACCGTATAACGGAGCACAGAAATTCCCACCCAGCGACAAGGAGGGCCAGCAGACAAGTTGCAACCTTATCCCAGACCTGAAGTCCCAAACACCCTGTGTCTGTGCAGCCCAGGGCCGCCATCCTTCCCAGGCTGAGCTTCATTGGTTTGCAAGGTGGCACTTAGAGGAGAAAACCCTGGATGTGACATCCATCTGTTACACAGACAAGACACAGGCATCCCCTGTCTGCGGCGGATGCACCTCTCCGTCCCGAGGGCTGCATCCCTCCATCAGGACACGGATCACCGGTGGGCTAGAGAACACGAGGCTTTCTGGAGATGCAGTGGGTCTCACAAGGAAGACAGTGGCTGAAAACAAGCTGGCAGCTGCCAGAGCAACTCTTCTGCCTGCAACCTGCCCCCTGCCCCACATCTGAGGGGCCTCAGGAAGGAGCAAAGCAGGGAGCAGGCCGTCAGCTGGTAAAACTGCGCTGGCAGGCCTGTGGGATAGATCTGGTCATCGATTAGATGCCTCTGGTCTAGCGTAACAAGGGCACAAGGGCACACAAGGCCTCAGAGGGGCAGTGAAAAAGCAATTTTTTCCATCACCGATGTTGAGGTTTTAGCGCTGAGTATCAGTATTGCCAGAATGGCTGAGGAACACTTGCTCTTGCACAGCATCACGCTAACGCAACGAAACCTGGCTTACATCTATTCACGGTGCTGGCTTGCAAAATAAAACAGGATGGTTTCCTCAGCAATTGACTTCCCTGAGCGATGAGAACATCTCATGATATCAAAGAATAAAAAAATGTCATTGGCATTGCAGAAATTTAAGTCGTTTGTCTGGCTTACCCTAAGCAGCTTAGCAACATTAATTGGATGCTTCAGGATGCACTTTGTTTTAGACATACATTTGCTATCTTTGATATAATTATAAAGCAAGTCTTTCCCTTGCAACCAGCCAGGGCTTCTTGTACCAGCACAACCAAGGGCACGGCTCGGGAAAGGAACAACCGCTTGGTGAGCTCCATCAGGACACGACGCCAGGCTAGCTATCCAGGACTCCAGCCTGATTCACTGCACAGCCCCACAAATAACGCAGGGGCAGAATAAGCAATCAGAACAAAGATTGCTCACTGTCTCCAGAAGAAATTAAGTCTGCAGCATGGTTTGACATATATTAACTGCGTGCCTATATAGGCCGAGATTTGGGAGGCAAGAAGGTGCGATGCCTGATCCAGAATCCTTTACAAAAGCTGCCAGCAACTCATTTCACTTGATAACTCTTCTGTTCGTCTTTTTCTCCATGGTTACACAAAAGGTCCCCAATTTCTTGATTGTATTAGCAAAGCACAATAGCTACAATCAAGCCTAAAACATCAAAGGAGCTTTAATAGTTTGCAAAGAAAGGGTGGGAGTCTTATTCACTTCAGTAAGGGATATGCTTTCATATTGAATTACACTGTAAATCAGTAGACTTTCTAATGGCATTTCAATAGCTTAAACGATCCCCTTGAGAATCTTTTCTGTGGGGTTTATTGCCTATAAGCTCAAAAGGGCCAGAAACCAAATCGTTACTCAGAAAATACTCCCAACAGAAAGCCTCAAACAGCCTGGATGAAATGCATTTTTACAGAAAGACCTGTGGTAAAAGCTAAATATAAAATGTGAACAGAGTGAGGTGAGGCCCACAGGGTGCAGAGACCAGGGCTGGGGACAGAGCTTCCTGGGGTGCTGGGCTCACTTGTGCTGTGGTCACCCTGCTGGCCTCCTCCTCCTCCTCTGCACACAGCCTCTCTGAAAAGAACAACCCCAGGGCTGGGGGTGCAGGTCTGCAAACACCCTCAGGAGCTGCTTCTGCCATGACTAACGCTGCTGAAGGAGACACAGGCATCAGCCCTTGGCCTGCCCCCCCTCCCTCTAACCGGAGCTTGCAGGTAATTCAGTGGCAACACCACCAGTTGAGCAACAGGCAGCAGCAGAAATAGAAAGCTAACACTGGCATAAAAGTCAACCTCGCACCCCAGCAACCACATTAGCAAGGGCTTCGACAAACAACTCCAGAAAACCTTGTGTGACTACACGAGCTGGGGCCTTTCCCAGCCGCCCGCTCCACCCCACGCCGAGAAGCTGCCACCAAGCCGGAGAGCCGAAGTTCCGGTGCGTGGGCTGGCAGGCAAGGGCAGCGCAGGCTGACAAGCCAACTGTGTAGGGAGCAGACAGGGCTCCAGCTGGAAACCTATGTGCCCACCATGCCGTGAAGCCAGAGGGCCTGGGTACCTTTCAGTGGGGTTTGGGTTGAGCTTTCGGCTCAGCGGCTGCTCGCGGCCAGGGAAAGCGACGTGGTGATACTTGCGCAGCCTATCCCAGCCAAACTGCACTGGGTAGGAAAGCGTGCTCCTCTCCCACACACCTCTTTGGCATTCCCAGAGCCCTTTCCAACTCCAACAGCATCACAGCAACAGTTCTCAAGACATAGCTGTGGAAAACCAGACTAAGGAACACACCAGAAAGCCAGTACCACAGCAGGACCAGGCACCCAGCTGCATGAAGGACAGCCAAACTCATATCCTGCTGTACCCAGTTCAAAGCCAGGGCATGAACTCCAGTCCCACAGACCCCTAATGGCATCTCAGTGGCTCCAACCACTGGAAACTGGCTCTTCTCATGCTTCGACCAAATCTTTCCAGCCTAACACACTCTCAAGCAAAATGCCTATGTTCTCACAGTTGCCAGACAAGCCGTTTATTGTGGAGGAGCTTGTGGATGAGTGAGAAATAGGACTCCTAACTAGCTCAACTACTGATGCTGAAACAGGGCAGTAAGCATGCAGCTCTTCGTGACACAGTCAGCTCTAGTCGTTCTCATCTGCCTTGATCAGTAAAACTGTTATTAGCATCACACGCCCCAGAATTATTTAATACCTGACAAATAGCAACAATTTTTCCTTTATTTATTACAGCCTCTGTTTTAGGCTGCAGGGCACTCTCGGGTAGCCTTGGTGCACAGGACGCTGCTGGCATTTTGAAGGGTTTGTTCGTAGGGCCAAAGGACAGCTGTAAGCTAAAGGAAAGAAACAGAAGCTGAAATTCTGGTAGCTTTAAAAAACCATCTTACCTTCTGCAGTGGGTGTTTCTCTTCACTATTCCTATTCAACATCATAATTGCATATCAGTAATAACAATTACAGAAACAACTTAAAACTTACCAAGAAATAGGGAAGGAGCTTAGTTTACTCAAGTCTAGTTTGCAATTAATGTGCAATGCGACTTTCACACAGATCAGAGATCTGCACTATGTACATGGTTGTCATGTGCATAGAAACAGAAGTCATATGGACAGATTGCTATTGCTCTTTATCTTAGCCTGCTACTGACCTATGGAAGGAGACACCATTTACTCCCACTCTACAAGCTGCAGTCCATCTCTACAGGTGGGCACAGGCTGATGCAGACAGAAAATACTGCATTGCAAAATCCTCTGTCAACAGCTGTAAAGTATTTTTGGCTTCCTGATGCAAGTTTTGCCCACTTGGAGAACAACCTGCAGCGAAGCGGGAGTCAAACCAAGAAGCAACCATATCATATTTGACCTGCAGCACCCTGGCTCTCTGCCAAGGTCACGATGCTCTGGGGAAGAAGTTGCATTCTCCTTTAACTCTTCAATTTAATGTTCAATAAATACAATTGCATATAAACGTGGGTAAAACACAATTCTTTCTGCCTTAAGACAGAAAAAAAATCATAGGAAAGGATATAGGCGAAAGAGCTCAAGTTACGGAATGCATGAGAATTATTTGTCTTAATCTCTTCCTGCACACATGAGCAAATGGTAAAAAACTCATCAGGAAGTTGCAATTGGCTCATTAATCTTATAGTCCATCTGTTATCTAATTTCCTTTGGTATACTCTGATAATTTGCTACTTCGAGATCAAGGTTTAATTTTAACTCCTTGTTAAAGTCCTAGAAATTATGACATCTCCACCCAAGGACTAACAATTTTTACAATCGTAATTAAGTAATTCCCTAGTAACGATGCAACTAAGTATCTGTCAATAGTGTTTCCCCAAGCTTAAAAATGACTTCAGCTACTATATAAAACTCATAGGAATAACCCCATGTATTGTAAACATCTCCCCTTTCAGTTACAACTCAGTACTCCAAATTATTTATGTTGTTTCACTGACATATGACTGCTTCCTATACTGCACTGAGAGACAGTTAAAGAGGAGACACTACCTTTTAAAGATGCATATGCCGAGTAAAAAGATCTTAGCACATGCTAGTGAAAAATTAAATGCTTTAAAAGACAAGTTTCAACCCTGATGTAAATCATAACATAACAGCTTTCGGATAGCAGCCAGCTTAATTCTCTACTGCGTTGCACCGGGCAGGGTCACGCGCACCTGTATAAAATGCTACCATTCAGGTTTGCACAATTTCACACCCACACAGGAAAATGCCTACCAGAAAGAACATGGTACCAGAGAGATCGCTCCCGGTTTTAACTACATTAAAGCATGCTGAAGGCAAGATGGCATTTAATTGACAATATTAATAAAAACTACTGCTCTGCAGCTTGAGAAGTAAATATAAGAAATGGGAAACAGAGAGAAGGATCTTGAAGTTAATAAGCTCTTACAGATTTGATCTGCGTAACGTTAGTCAAATGCGCTTAACAACTAATACTCAAATTAAAAAATATCCAGACCATGCTAATGTGTTTACTAGAAAGACTTCAGAAAACAATCAAAATGGTTAGAAGAAAAAGGGTCAGTTTTGAAGAGTCTCTGGAACATGGATTTTAATGCAGACCATGAACAGAGAACTCTGTCCCAGTACCCAGTGGGATGACTCAGGTATATAAGCATTACTGATGAGACAGTTCATGTCCATACACTTACTCATCTGCATAAGTGTTTGGGGTCATAATTGCAGTGATGTACCTGCAAGTCATCTGGGAAGCACCAATGCTTACACACCAACTGCTCCTACCTGCCTATTGCAGACACTTCCTACAGTTCTCACAAGAGGTGGTGACCAATGTTACAACTAATCACTTTTTTTTTTTTCAGCAGGAGAAAAGCCACGTTTATAAACAGAGCAGCACGAGCCTGAGAGCTCATGCCGAAACTTTCAGGCCAGCACGTGAGCTGAGGGACTGCCTGGCAGCTCGGCTCTCCGGAGGAGAGCTCAGGGAGCAGAGGCAGCCAGCTGCCCTGCCCTGTTTGGCTGCTATCAATCCAAGAAGCATTTGGAATTTACCAATATATTGTTGTCCTTGTCTCTGAAAAGTGAACATAAAAATTCTATTTCAAATGAAAACAAAAAATCATGCACAGCCACGTAAGTGTAAGCTAGGTTAAACTTTGAGGATTCACCAATTTTCCCCTCACTTCATCCACTCCTTCCTTGCCTATACGTGCTTTTGCTTTGGGGATGGAAAAAGGGCAGTATGAAGGATTTCAGAGTGGAGGTGTTGCAAATCATCTACAAATCCCTTGTGGTATCTTGTATCGTGCTAGCAGTTCATGGACCTTGGGTTAGTACAAACCAGCATTTCCTATCCTTCTCATTACACAAAACCCTGTGACAGCCTTGCTGGATTTATCAAGACATACTAAATTATCAGGGCAAGATGCTGTTCACCATCATCATGTGATCCTGGCTGCACGCTATGCGAGATGCTAATGAAGCAAGTCAAAAGGCAGGGGAGAGGAGAAAGGGAACAGAAGATGAACGCTTGCTCACTCCCCACTAAATCCACCCCAGCTGTAATTTTTAGACATTAACTGAAAAGGAGAGCAGTAGCTCTTAGCCTCTGTCTACATGCCCAGGTGGAACATCAGTTTACATCATTCTAGTTAAAAAAATAACTGATTTCCCACCCCATTGCACCCATCAACTCACAGGCACAGGAGTTCATAAAACACGTGCCTATCCAGCAGGGATAAGAAACTTTTCCCTCACCAAACACCAAACAAGCATTTCAGACCACACTCTGCATCTGTCCTAAAAATCAGCACTGCAGGATGGATGAAATGAAAGAAACTGTGGGCCTCTGGACATGCACGCATCCACACCAGAGGCAATATTATTATAGATATTTTCTTAATGTAAATAAGGCCACCACCTTTGCAACAGAGCAGTCCAATCCCATGTCTAGCCAGACCCAGTGCAACTGGGACTCCAGCCTCCCAAGAGCATAGGGCCTCTCTCAACAGCAAAGAGGAAACACCCCCACCAAATCAAACACGAAGAAAACCCTCAAAACCACAGCTCTCTATCCTGAGCTCACTCCTTGCCCTGGCCCATAGGGGTCCGTTCTGTATTTAAAACTGTTATAGCACCAGTCCCAGGAGTAGTTTCTCTCCAGCAGCTCAACCAGCCTGAGAAGCTGGGTACACATGCACCAAGCAAACCCCTGTGAACTCTGCTCTGGCTGTGCTGTCAGGAGCAATACCTGAGCTAACTTGTTGGAGGCTAGCTTGGATCCCTCTGCCTGACACAAAATCACATCAGTGACTGTCTGAGAGAGACCACCTTTAGTGCATGAACCTCATGCCTATCCATAGCGTACCTAAGTACACCTTAAGAAGGAAAAAAAAAACCAAACAAAAAACAATATACACCTATTAATCAATCCGCGACTAGTATTTCCCTGTAATCACCCCAGAGGTGTAGCATCACACCTCAGTCACAGACACCGGCTGAGAACAGAAAGCACCAGCATTCTCCCCAGCGATACAATCGAGATGCCTATCTGTTCTCTACAGTGTCAGCTCTCTTTCCTCCACGTCTGATTTTATTGTGGTGGTTACCTGACCACACATGCTGAACTTCCTGCCCTCAAAAAGTTAATACCTACCTTAACCTTGGAAATTCTCAGCTCTTCTGCACCTTCTCTACCCAGAAGAAATGACTTTTTTTTTTTTCTTTTCTCTTCTTTTTTAACCTAACACTTACAAGCAAACTACTGTCTGGATCGATACAGTCACTTCCTTCTCCTTTACAGCACGGGAAGAAAAGGCACCACTTTACAGCCTGTACTATTCCTTTCACTTACCATTAGGACTAAGACATAAATGAGGTTCTCTGGGCCGGATGCAAGTGACATCTACTTGGAAATAACCTAGAATTAGCTGTAAGTGAAACTGTGTTCAACCAGCGCAGCGGTGTACATAATAGACACAAGGCTAGTCCTGCCATTCTGTTAAGAAGTCAAAGAAATTTGCATGCACACATCAAACAATTGTGCAAGCATGTGGAGATCTGAGCAGAAATACATCCAACCCCAGGTATCCAAGTTTCCAAGCATGTCTCTGTGCTAAGCAAAAGAAGGGAGGTACATGATCGTATGAGTCTGCAGGTGTACTTTGCCAGTTACGTACTACAAGTGCTCTCTGCTAGTCTACGAAGAGGAGAGACTTCACAGCCCTCAGCTACAGCGTCTTGACCCTTAAGCTATGACAGCTGAGACACTTTGTTCTTAGGGTCCCAAAATGCATCAGCTGAAACAGCAGTCTAAATAGCAGTCTAAGCAAACCTAAAGCACGGGGCACAAACAGATGCATGAAGGTACACCTGTGTAAATGCAGACACACACACCGGGCTGCATGCATCTGCAGCACAGGCGTGCAAGGACAAGCCCCAGCTCTGCAAGTACCCTTCGACTGCCTTCATTCATTCAGAGAGGAGCCCGGCTCCAGCTTCTCCTTGAGACGGCTACTCACCCAGCCTTCGAAGCTGTCGCTGGAGCCCGCGGAGCGCAAGAGGTCCTGGAAGTGCAAGGTGCAGTTGGCCACAAAGTCATCGTAGCCGATGGGGGTGTCATGGAAGACGGACAGCTCGATCTGATGGCCGTCGGTAACCGTGGCGGAGAACTCCTCGTTGTAGGTGGGTTTGTTGGTCTTCTGCTTGGTGCTGGTCTGCCCAACACGCACCTGGTCCACGCTGATTGTGACATAGGGGTCCAAGAGCTGGTAGCCCTTGCGGAAGAGCGAGTGCCGGAGGGACCAGCGGGTGGGCTGCAGGCCCACTGCCTCCCCGATCCGCACCTTCAGGTACCCGTTGAACTTCATGGCTCCAGACATGGCCGCCCCCCCGGGGCGTCCAGCAGCCCGGAGGAGAGCCAGACCCCTCTCCCGCGGAGCCCGGCCGGCAGCCAGCCCCACCGCGCCTCTTCAGGGGGCCGGGCGGCGGCGGCGCCCCCGCCCCCGGGCCATACCGGGGCCCCGGAACCGCCGCGTACCGCCCACCTCCCGCGGCAGCGGGCAGCCGCTCCGCCGCCCAGCCCCGCGCCGCCGCAGCGCCCGGCCCGGGCCTTTCCTGCTGAGAGGGAGCGGCGCGGCTCGGCTCGGCTCGGCACGGCACGGCACGCGCGGCGGGGAACACCTAGGGCGTGGGACGGCGCCGGGCGGGGAGGAGCCGCGAACCCGCGCCGCGAGGGCGGGCCCGGGGTGGGGAGCGGGCGGGACGGGCGCTCGCACGGCCCGGTCCGGTCCCGGCCCGGTCCCGGCCCGGTGGTGCCGGGCGGCGCCCCCCGCCGTTAGCACGGGTGCGGCCGGCAGCAGCCAGGAGTCCCGCCGAGAGGCGGAGAGCGAGGGGGAGCCGCCTAGCCGAGCCGTGAGAAGCGCGGCCGGGAAAACAACGCCGGTGCCAGGTTGCAGGACAAGGTGCCTGCCCCGGCGCTGCGCGGGGAGACAGACCGCCGTTCCCCGCCAGTGCCGGGGCGCGGCCCTCCACCTGGGCGGCCCCCCCGCTGCCGCAGCCCCTTCCCGCCCCCTTTCACACCTCCTGGGGAAGGGCTGGGGCTGCACCTGGTCATACCTGGGGTGTATCGACGGTACAACGGCATGGGGAGAGGAGTTAAACAGCGCGGCCTTATCTATCTCAGCTACTTTGTACCTTGTCTTTTATAGCAGGCGTTTTACAGCATCCTAACGCTGGAGTAGCACATTTAACTAGGAGAATGTGTACAGAGAATATAAAGATATATTGATTTTGCTATTGAAAAGTTTATTGTTACAACTCTGCCGTTTGGAATTAATTGCATATGATTAACGTTCTTGGCACTCGGCATGCAGGGTTTGTTTTGGGGTGGATTTCTTTTGCTTTTTCATTGCACTTAATAAAGTCAGAATTTAAATACTTTTAATTACTTTCCAAAGTTCACAGCAAAATGGTGCGGACTGGGTAAGGGAGCAGTGAAATCCTCCTTTCCTGGTGATACTGTTTGGCCGACATTGTCTGAATTACGTTGCAATCCCCGCAGCGGAAGAAGATGTGGTCATTTGAAGGTCCCCACTGCTGCTGGAGGGTGTCAAGGCTGGCTGAAAGCATGCAGCCTCTTTTTTGTGTGCATGTTTCTTTCTTTTTTGTCTTTTCTTTCACTTTTCCAGCCTATTCCTCTCCCCTCAGCCCTTCATCTTTCACATTCTACCCATTCCCTAGCAGACCGCCTCTGGTTTCCCACCCCCTTTCCTCCTTGCCCTCCTCCTCACACCCTTTTCTCCTTCTAGACGCTCCACATTTTGCAGGAGCACCAAGCCAAGGCTCCTTCCAGCCTCAGACAGAGCAAGGCTCCTATTGCCTCCTCAGGAGAGAGCAGGTGGAACAGGTTCAGTAACATGATCATTCCTCACATGGAAGCAACAGTTCTGCCAGAAAAACTCGTAGACCCTTAAATCAGACTTTTGACAGGTCTCCTTGCAAGGCTTTTAAGTTCCTTGATCTGTCACTATTAGCTGGAGAAAAGAAGTGTTTAAGAATTTTTTGAGCTTGGTTAGGACAGTTCATCCTGGGGAGGAACGCAGGCTTAATCCTAGAAATTGCCAAACTGCATGAAATCCAGCCACCACAGGGTCCGGGATCTTGTCTTGAGGAGTGACCAGCTCCAGGTCTTTTAACAGAAGGTATGGCCGAGCAAACACAGAGTAGTCTGTTCCCATAAAAGACTTAAAGATTTAGGAATTCTTTTGTTGGGTTGATGTTCTTTCTGAAATGCATTTTAGCATTAGCTATGATCATTCTGGGTAGTTTTCCCTACAGATATGCTGTTTTTAATCTTCATACCTTCTTGGATTCCTCCATCCCACAGCAGTAAGCTGGTCAGAAATAAACATTTCTTTTTATCATCAGCTGTATATCTGCTATCACTTCAATGTCTTGATTCACCGCTGTTCTTCTTTCATGACACCACAAAATAAAAAAGCCCCTCATTTACCTCCTCAAGAGCATCATTATTTGTCATTTTGCACTTTCATCACCTCTGTCCTTCCTAGTCATGAGCTGTCCCTTGGAGTCCATATGAGCCAGGACAGAATCCATACTGACCGTCATGGGCAACCCACAGTTCTTAGAAGACTTCACCAGGACTCTCTGTAATGGCTGCAGACATGACTTAAAGACAGCCTGAACTTTAAAGCACCCAGCATGAATGTCCACAGGATGAGGCTGAAGGCGTTATAAAGGCTGGAGCACTCATCTCTAAAGTCCAAATCATCAAATATAGATTTTACTTTGCTTAGAGGCCTTCAAAGAGCTCAGCGCAATAGCAGTGAAGAATGTTGATTTTAAAAGAACAAATTTTGGCTTAGCGCAGCATGTCTGGTTTGCCTCCAAGTTTCTTGTGCTGGATCTATTTGCCTTATGGAAATTAAAACCTCTGTAGGCTCCCCCAACAGTGCAGATGATAAACCCTTTTTAAAAGTCCGAATATCAACTTAGATTCACAAGAGTTCTTGGAGGTTGGAGACTATAGTTAATAGATAAACATGAATTCCAATCACAAACTGCTATAATACTGTCAAAATTTTTCTCTTGTCCTTTTCCTCAGTTTTCTGAGGAAGCAGAGATGAAAGCCTTCCCAAGCAACTTGTTAGAAGTAATGACTGGCTCACATATTTACTGGCACAAACAGGGAGAAGACCAAAATCTGCTAGTTAAAGGTTCAGACAGTGCCATTTCCTCTGTTTAATCACACAAGGTGAAGTACTTTGCTGCACTGGAGATTCATATATAATAGCAATAGGAAAGGGGACTTAAAGAACTTTTTCTATACAGTGGTTCACTGGAATCTCATGTGATAACGTGATACCTGTACCCGGGCCTTTAAAAAAAACAGCAAGTATTGTAAAACTTATGGAAAAAACAGGTGAGCTATAGTTATAAATATTTCTGATGAGCAGCAGTACCCGTTGCTAGCCAGTTTTCCATTGGAGGAAAAAATCAATCCTGTGGACTCATATGATGTGAATCTAATTAATTTTGTTTATCCACTTGAACCAGCCTGGAACAGATCATCTCAAACAGCATCTGAACACACCCCTATTCTGAACTCCCAGCCAAAGCCCAAATGTCCTGTTCTCAAAGAGAACTGAGTAGCGACATGAAGTCAGAACATACCCTGCTGTTGTGGTTTAACCCCAGCCAGCAACGAAGCACCACGCAGCCGCTCGCTCACTCCTCCCTGCTCCCAGTGGGATGGGGAGGAGAATCGGAAAAAAAAGTAAAACTCGTGGGTTGAGATAAGAACAGTTTAATAACTAAACTAAACTAAAATAATAACAATATAATAATAATAATTTTAATTAAAAGGAATATAACCAAAAAAAGAAAGAGAAATAAAACCCCAGAAAAGACAAGTGATGCACAATGCAATTGCTCACCACCCGCTGACCGATGCCCCAGCAGCGATCCGCCCCTCCCGGCCAACTCCCCCCAGTTTATATACTGGGCATGACGTTCAATGGTATGGAATACCCCTTTGGCTAGTTCGGGTCAGCTGTCCTGACCATGCTCCCTCCCAGCTTCTTGTGCACCTGCTTGCTGGTAGAGCATGGGACACTGAAGAATCCTTGACTTGGGATAAGCACTAATTAGCAACAAGTAAAACATCAGCATGTTATCAACATTATTCTCACACTAAATCCAAAACACAGCCCTGTACCAGCTACTAGGAAGAAAATTAACTCTATCCCAGCCGAAACCAGGACACCTGCCTACTCTTCAGACATCCAAGCAGTAGAAAAACATCCCTAGTTCAGTATTTTCTTCCAAGAATCAAAACATCCCTGCACACAATGACCTTGCAAGGCTGAATGCAGCAGCACCATCTGGTGATAGCTGCATTGAACCTCCTTGCACAGCTCTCGGTGCCAGGCAGGTCTGCAGGAGCATGGCTTCTCTTCTCTTCCTCAGCAGGAGCTTGGAGACTAGGCTCCAGACATGGCAAGTTGATTCATTTTGTCCCCTCAAGTGTTCAGGGAGGCTAAGCTCTTCCTAGCGCTTCCTGCCAAGCTGCATGGTTTCCTGAGCAGTCGGCCGACGACACACAGTTGTTCAAGAAACCGCCTGAGAAGAATGAACAGATCTGATGTTGCGCCTGAGCAGCAGCATGGTGGATGGCATGCAATGGCAACAAATACAAAATAAAGCACATGAGGCAATACAATCTGAATTATAGGTAAATTACAGGATAAACAAACAGGTAATAGGCAATCTTACTAACCTTCTACCGCTCTAGGAGAAGATTTTAGTGTAGTGGTGGAGAACCCCCTGGAAAAAACAGCTTAGTGCTCACTGACTATCAAAAAGACAAATAGACTATTAGTAATCATTAGAAACAGAACTGAGAGCAAAGCCAAAACTGTCGATCAGGCACTGTATAAATGCTATACCCATACCATTTATATTGTGTGCAAGTCTGCCTCTCCCTCCGTCTCAAAAAAGGCACAATAGAGCTAGAGAAGGCACAGAAAAAGATGACAAAGGTGATCAAAGGCATGAAACAAGGTTGTGAAGGGAGAGAGGCTGCCTAGCTTAAGATTTTGGGTCTGGGAAAGAATGACTGAAGGGGAAAATGTGAGGGAGATCTGTACAATCATAAACCACATGAGCTGGATGAACAGGAAAGGATTTTTCATTCTTTCCCAGAAAAGACCTAAGGGCCACTCAGTGAAATTATGAGGTAGCAGGTTTAAAACATACAGAAGCAGACGCGTTTTCACACAGCGCATAGCTACAATATAGAATCCCTTGCCAAAAATGGAGGCCAGAAATATAAACATCCTCATAAAGGGGCTAGAGATTTATGGAGGATGGACTTACTAGTAGCTACTGACCATGAGATAAACCCTGGCTCAGGAGCTTCTTAAACCACAAATTGCCAGCTGGGAGGATTGAACAGGGGAAGAAACACTTTGTTTTTCTCTTATTTCTTATCCTTTTCTGCTTAAGCATTTTACTTCTTACTCTGAAGCCTCAGTTACTGGCCACTCTCTGGAACAGCATGGCTGAGGTGTGATGAATCTAGGAGGGACCCAGTGTGCCTATTATGTTCCTCTGGATTGTAATTTCCATATCTAAGTGAGAAAACTCAGGAATGACACCTCTTGAGACTGGCTTAGCCACAGTTCCTTGCAGATGGGTGAATGGCCAAAGACGGGAACAACACTCTGAGTTTACTCTTGCATTCTTCCTTCAGGTCACAGTAACCTTAAGGATAAGTTTATGCAAGTTCTTTCTTATGTTTTTGGTAGTCTATCTGGAAAACTTGCAGTTCAGCTCCACAAACAAAGCCAAAGAGCTTGGCTAAGCCCTGTTACAAGTTTATGATTTAAGCCTGGCCTCATCTCACACTACAGCTATACACAAATTAGAGCCCATTTATGCACCATTTAAAACCTCCACTTCTTTTTCCTACCAAAGTGTGCATTATTCCCTTCACCAGTAACCTATAATTCTGTAATAATTTAGTATCGTCCCCATTTGGCAAGTTAAGCGCAAATGCTTAAATTGCTCCACTTTAAATTTCTACCAAACACTGGTGACATTCAGAAGTGAGTCTGTAAAGCAATGGAAAAACTTTGGCTTTCACAACTACCATTGCAAAAATGCTACCGACATTTCTTGTAAATGGAACTGCAGTTAAATACACTTTAAAAATACAAAAATTAAAAGAGCTGTAGAGGCTAGTGAAGCAGGAACTAACTCTATTTGGTTCCTCTATTAATTTTAGTCTATTTATACAACTTCCCTTTTATAGTTCTTTCTGTAAGAGTGCTTGTTAAACCTCTAAATAATGACAGCTGCTAAAAACTGAATATCCCACGTGTGGAATCATTTGTGGTCTGGGGGGGAAAAAAAAAGGAAAAAGAAAAAAGATCAAATTCCTCTGTAATGATAATAATTATGGGATCACTCCAAAACTCACTGAAGTCAAAAGAAAAGCTGCCACTGATTTAAGCTGTACAAGAATCAGCCCTCGTTTGTATGTCTGCTGTTGCTCCTGATTTATTCCAGTGCAAACTAGAAAAAGAGATTTAGCCTAATATCAGCTTTTCTTAGTTAACATGCATACTTATTTTCCACGAGTAAATTGGAGCTCACCTGATCCTTATTATTTTTTATTTTTTGGAAAACACCAGGTCATTTTATAAAGTGCTGGTATTATAAACTGCAGAATATAGTTTATAAGAGCACTAACTCCTACAAGCCAACCATTAATACAACTAATGGCCTGTTTGTTGTATTAAACTGCTCTCATTTGTCTGGGTCCATTAACAAATGCAGTGGTCATTAACTGTTAACAGCAACTCAGTTATTAGATTTTATTACTTGTACAGGAAACACTGGAGAACAAACTGATTGTTTTGGTTTACTGGGGTTTCTTTCTTTCCCAGCAGTCTTGCCCCATTATTTATAATTTAGCTCCTCACTTATTCCCAAACATGACTGACACACTCAGAAATGGGTTCAAGCCATCCATGTAGACAGTAAGTTCACATGCCAGCCCCTCCTGCCAGCCCCACCTAGGCCAACAAACCTCTCCTTTAAACCAGAGAGCTCTGAGGCACCAGGCATCTGGAGAGGCCTCTGCTTTTCTGATTTTTCAGTATCTTTTTGTTGGGCAGCAGCTTCCGCCCACATATATAATAATGAGATTTAAATAAAGATACATTAATGTGTATCCAGGAGGCTGTAAAATCTGCTTCATTCATGGTTCTCTCTAATTCACTGAAATCCAACATTCAGATTTAAAAATATCTTCTACTTCCTCTTCGTTGGGACTGATGCATCAAGTAAAGATGATCTCTTTCTGTCTTGCACAAACATTTAGTCCAGATAACTGTAGAGGTCTCTTCTGGCCTTGTGGTTTACAAATAAGCTTAGAGCCACAATCTTGCAAACACTTGTATGTGAGGAATATTACCCAGTATTATCAAGATCTGAAAGACCTTCCACATTCTGAATGCTGAAGACCCCTGATGCACACCTCACTTGCTCTGCTTTCTTCACCCTGATTCAGTTCAAGCAATGGAAAAACAATAGCAGTGTCAAATTGTCATGAAGGACCAGCAACGGCTTGTCATGAAAGTGGCTTTCATCAAGCAGTCTGAGCAGTTTTCTTCAACCTGCAGTGCCTGATACACAAATGAGGGAGGGGACACCCAGAAATGCGTTGTTAGTGCTCTTTGGAAACAGGATCTTCTGGACTCCCACCAACCACTGTTAGACCTGACTGGTGTTGCAAGACAACTATCAGTACTTCAGAGGTGGAGATATGTGAAGTGACTGTGGTTTACCCTCTGTGGGGATGGGTATATTTAATGAGATTGAAATAACTCAGTTTCTGAGCTATTGGTCTTTTTCTACTGCACTGCAGTTATTAATGGTACTTGTAAGTTCTTCTCTCCTCCTACAAAGGCACAAGGTTACACCTGGTATAAATGATCCTACCTATTCACTAAAGGCTTGGGTCAATCAGAAGGATAGGGCCACAGCCAGCACAGTGGCACAATGTATCAGTGACACACGTGGTGCTTAACTCTCTGAAGAAGAAAGGCCACAATCCTCCAAATGAAGTGATTCACAATGCGGTATCTGAACGCGTTGCATTGGAGATGCCCCACCAATCCTCTTCTCATTTGGCTTATGAAATAGGGTCTTATCATGGTTTGATTACACACAAAGTGGTCAGAGGATGGTCATGCAGTGCAAATTTGGCCAAATTACATCAGCCCAGTGCTATCTGCAAACCCATTCAGATGCTATGGCAGCCAATGGATCCAACGCAGCATTGAGAGGAAAAGGGTGAGAGATTTTGCTAAGAACAGGCTCAAGACACTGCTAGTTTATACGACCAGTGCAGGTGATTAGAAAGTGCTTCTGTTGTCCCTGGGGCAGAGGTTAAAGCCTCTTCTGTATGCCCATGCCTGTGTCTCACGTGGTATGTGCATGGGGATGTGTAGCGTTGTGGTGCTGGGGACTCAAAGATATGAGTCAGCTTATCTGCTCCTGCGTATAAACAAGGCACTTCTGATACAACTTCGCTCCTATCAGCTTCTGGTAACAACTTCCTTCCTACCCTCTTTCCCAAGCTAGCACGTGCTAACATATTGTGCAACAAAACCAGTTGGACAAGAAATGTAAAAGTAAGAAGCCCAAGGATGTGCACATTATGCCATTAAGAAGCAGAGACTTGCTAGGAATGGCCCCAGATTGTCAGGCGTGTATGCATTCTCCTTACCTTACAGTAACAGGGTAGAATAAAAAGAGCATCTCTGCCTCTTTCAGCTCCTGGTACAGTTCAGAACATAATAAATCCCAGGATTTTCCATGAACAGCAGGACTGTTCAAACACAGAGGAGACCCCACAGTCTTTGCTTTACCTACAGAAAGTAGGTGCCAGAGCTGTGATCTAGACCCTTGTTACAAAAAGGCTGAGCTCCCCATTCCTCGCTCTTGCATGGGATACTGTGCCATGGCACCAACCTCCCTCTCCTGTTTCCTCTCCTTCTCCCTGAAGCTCCTCTTGCAGAAATGGGTCTTTCTAACAAAGTCACTGTGCACTTCATGCAGCATGTTATTCCTTCTTTTTGCTCCCACTGGATCATTTTTCTTTCTCCAAGGATCTGGGTGTCAGCTCAGCAAAGGAAGAGATTCTGCCACATCAACTGAAGAGCACATTATGATTGTGGTGTGGTTGACACACCTGAAGGACAGGATGCCATCCAGAGGGACCTGGACAAGCTCGAGAAGTGGGCCCATGTAAACCTCATGAGGTTCAACAAGGCCAAGTGCAAGGTCCTACACCTGCGTCAGGGCAAGCCCCAGTATCAATACAGGCTAGGGGATGAAGGGATTGAGAGCAGCCCTGCAGAGAAGGACTTGCGGGTACTGGTGGATGAAAAGCTGGACGTGAGCTGGCAACATGTGCTCGCAGCCCAGAAGGGCAACCACATCCTGGGCTGCATCAAAAGAAGCGTGGCCAGCAGGTCAGGGGAGATGATTCTCCCCCTCTACTCTGCTCTGGTGAGAGCCCACCTGGAGTCCTGCGTCCAGCTCTGGGGTCCTCAGCACAGGAAAGACATGGACCTGTTGGAGCGGGTCCAGAGGAGGGCCACAAAAATGATCTGAGGGCTGGAACACTTCTCCTGTGAGGAAAGGGTGAGAGAGTTGGGGTTGTTCAGCCTGGAGAACAGAAGGCTCTGAGGAGACCTTATTGCGGCCTTCCAGTACTTAAAGAGGGCATATAAGAAAGATGGGGACAGACTTTTTAGCAGGGCCTGTTGTGATAGGACAAGGGGTAATGGTTTTAAACTACAAGAGGGTAGATTTAGACTAGATACAAGGAAGAAATTTTTTACAATGAGGGTGGTGAGACACTGGAAGAGGTTGCCCAGAGAGGTGGTAGATGCCCCATCCCTGGGAACATTCAAGGTCAGGTTGGATGGGGCTCTGAGCAACCTGATCTAGTGGAAGATGTCCCTGCTCACTGCAGGGGGGGTTGGACTAGATGACCTTTAAAGGTCCCTTCCAACCCAAACTGTTCTGTGATTCTATGATTTGCCAGCGCACCCAGCCACAGCACACTGACGGGCTGCTCCTTCCATTTGTGAGATACCTTTGTTTATACTCTCCATACTACTCTGGTCAGGAGCTGCTGCCTAAGCCAAGTTGATGAGCCCTAGATGCATGTGGTAAGAGCTTCACATTCAGCTCATTTTAAAAGAAAGTGAATTAGGAAATTATGTTAAGATTCAGAGGGGAGAGTCAGGCCAGGGCCTGTCACTGCAACAGTATGTAGCTTTATCTCAGATCAAGGAGACTTAGCCTCAATGTTCCCAATCAGAGAAGCAAGTGAGGACGAGCACTCAGCTTTCAAACCTGTGGTTCCCTTGTCTCTGCAGCACACACCCGATCAGGCAGAGATGCACATCTCTGAGGTAAAAGATGCCAAGATATCCTGGAGGAAAGATAGTTACTGGAAGCAGTTACCTGCCACAGCGAAATAAAGCTTGCATGCTTCTGGATCAACAGGACAGACTCCCAGCTGTGCTAGACCTTGTGTAGGTGTCAACATGATGTCTCTGGGAGAGGAACTCTGCTGGCTATGGAGAGCTGGGGGCTGCGTTGCTAAGGAGGTTCAGAGAAGTTTGGCAGGCAGTTCCAAGGGCTGCCATGCTCTGGTCCTGAGGAGACCCTCAGGAGCACCCCTGTCTGCTTGCATTGAGTGAGGAATAATCTCTGTGAGAAATCAACATGAACTGTGCCCACCTGCCTGGTCCTCATGGGAGAGCCTGAAACTGAAATAGGTGAAACAGCAAATGATGGAGAGCTTGGTAAACAAAACCACTGCAGTGGTTGCCAGAGATCTGTTTGAGAACTAGCACTCCACATGTTCCCCAGATATGTTTATCTAATATGAATATTATTGCTTAAGAAGTAGGATGTTGTTCTTTTCCTGAGTAGTTTAACTTTGCATTTTTTTTAAGTCCTCAAAACTATGACCTGTGCTAAACCAATAGTAGATATTGCTTAACAGTAAGTAGGCTAAAGAGGAGAGAAAAGGAAATGTATTAACGTTATGGGACTATTATGACTACATGTTGCAGACTCATTATATTAGCTAATAATACCTAACTGAGTTGACTGCTTCAATACTGGCAAAGGATCAGCAAGCCCTCAAAGTTCTTTTTTCGGTCAAGACTTAGCCTGATCTTTCAGTTTCCTGCCATGTCTCTCATTAAATTCCTTTTTCTCATTAAAAAAAAGTCCCATCTGCCGAGAACTGCACATTCTTTTCTTCATCTCAAGTGCTGAACTCTGTTGCACTGAAATGCAGGAGTTCACCAATAATCTGTATTTATCTGTACATTTTCTAGTAACCACAAGAGCGATCGTCTTTAATACCTATAGAGCAGATGGAAGTTGAAAAGCCAGCAAGAAAGTGTTAGAATGAATGGAGTTAAAAGTATACTGAGGTGAGTGTACTATAGAGAATATAATGAAGATGAAGAATGCTCAAAGGGAAAAGGGAACAATTACCTGGACTAGGTGACTAGAAGAAAAAGAAACACATAGGAGGTATTGGGCATTATTAACCTTTAAATTCTACATAAGGAATATCGATTTTTATTCTTCAGTCCATTACAAAGAACTCTCCTCTTGGTTCAGAACCAAACCCCAAAACATCCCCCAGCATACGATTACAGCGCTGTGGCAGGCCTGCACTCTGCGATATGCTGTGCATCAGATGCATCTCTATGTTTCTGCTTTAATCATTACTGGTCAGAAGAAAACATGCTGTGTATGCACTTTTACTGAGATCTTTAAAAACTCAGTAAATCATAAGAACTCTGTGATACCAAGATGCCATCCCAAGTACTCATTGAGACAAACTGTTAGATTCCTAATTACTTAAAATAATACCTCTGTTGGTGCACACCTACGAGTAAAAGTTACCTGCATGTCCCCATCCCCACTCCATGGTGGTTACCACAGTGATACTCTCCCCTTCTTTTGAATCAGAGTGTAGGCTCAGCCACTAAATACCAGTGTAAGCTCGAGCGGAGTTCTCTCTCACATATTGCACTGAGAAATTCTGAGATGTCTGTGAAGAAACAGGGAGAAACAATGGTCAGGACCTCCCCATCCATCCCATTTCTGCCCCAAATTCTGCACACAGGTAGCAAACTGTACACACATGGATGCTCTTGCTGAGCTGCAACCCACTCTGAATAATAAGCAGGGGAAAAAAGGAATATCTCAGGATTGCTCTAAAACTTCAAGGCCCCGCTCCAAAATCTTAGAACTTATAAAACATTTAGACACCAGAAGGTATAGCCACACTGCACAAGAGAAGCACCCCCATGTACACAATGCTGCATCAGACAATGCAGAGCTATGAAAACCAGGTTTTCTTCTCTTATCAAAGACCTCTAGATGGAGCTACTTCTTTTGTTTTCAAACCAGGCAACAGCTAGTGATGTGCTGCTAGCAAGGCAAGAGAAATATAATGCTATGTAAGGGAAGGAAGCTTAGGCATTTGCAACAATGTACATGGGAGCATCGTTTTGCATGCATGTTGTGCTGTCATTAGATATTCCAAGCTTTCTCATAATCCTTCGAGAAACCATCTGTGTTGCCAATGCTCTTGTATTGCTTAAAAAAGTCGCCCCTTCCAGAAGAGTAACATTTGGGAGTGAAAAGAGAAGTCAAACTGGACTGCAGACTGCTGAGATCTGAATGTAAACAACATGCCAGATCCCCAGCTGGACAGAGATCAGCCAGACTAATTTATCTCAGTGGTGTGGCACTGATATACAGAAGCCTGGGAGCTGAGCTCAGTGCTGGACTAGGTCCCTATGAAGAGGCAAAGACTGCAAAAATTGGGACACCAAAGAACTCCTTTACCTCCCATGATGGGGGGCTTCATTTCTGGAAGGCCTACCCCTTCCATGGACAGTGGTAGCATTTTCCCAGCAGGGCCGGCCAGTCTGAAGAGAACTGGCTGCGTGAGTGTCACGCTCAGCCTGCATGATCCCGTAAGCCTGGAGAACAAGCCTTGAGGGTACCACCATGCCAGCACTATGCACAGGAGGAAATACTAATGATGTTGTGTCCCTCTATGCACTGCACTATTCCACCATGCCTGAGAACCGCAAAGCCCTGATTTTGGAAGTATTAAAGCAGCACACATCTCCCTTTAAACATGACCCCTAAACCCACCTGCACCCTGTCACCCTTGCACAGGGTGAAGAGCACAGACGGGCAGGGTCCAGAGTCAGCATTTCACTTCCCCTAATTTCTCATCGGCCCTAAAAAAGCCCCTGGGAAGGCAGGGCATCCCTGCTCTCCCTCGGCAGCCACTGTGTTTCACTGCTGCCGGCGCCTGTTCCGCTAGAGGGTACCCTCAGCCCACAGCGGTGCCACGCAGGGAGCTCTGCTGAGTGCTGCTCCTAATAAAACCTGAAGGCCAGGCCCAGGAAAGTAAAAATCAAACTTTACAGAAAAGCATGCTGTAATTTTATGATGCGCTTTAATTTGATTCTGTTTAGTTAGAGCAGCCCCCTGGGCAGGCTGGGACTGCACCGTGCAGCGTACGGCTGTGCTTTCAACTAGCAGCTCCAGCCTCTTCCAAGGATGTAAATGTTAAAGCCTCCTGTGCAATCAAAGCCAAAAATTACTCTGGGGAGTAAATGAAAAAAAAACCAGGAGGCCCGCAGGAGCTCACATTTAAAATACATATTTAATCTTATTAAAGGGATAAGAGCAAAAATGTTCGGATCTCTAACATTATTTGCATTATAGCCGTGCCTGAGGGGAGTCAAATAAGCATAGGACTGCCCTGTGCTAGGAACTGGATGAACACCCAGTAAGAAGCACACAGCTTGTTCCACATAACTTGCAATCAAAACAGACAAGGCGTAAGGGAAGAAGGAAAACAGACCAAAGAGGGAAAAAGTGGTGGCCCAAGACTACCCTGCAGATGGGACGGAGCCAGGAGTAGGACCTAGGTCATCCAGTTCCCCTACCAGGGTCCTCCTCCTTGGCTCACACTATCTCAAATGCTCTATGTTCACAGCATGCCCTGGTTTCACTGTGGTTTGTTTTTTCCGTCTAGGTTACAAACATGGATGCACAGCTTTTCTGAAAGCCAGGTCCCCTGCAGTCCAGTTTCAGCTAAACTAAAGCAGGTCACAGGAAAGACCTAGCATGAGTAAACATTAGCCTAAACTGTGACCTAGTGAAAAGAACCAAATATTTGGAAATGACACCTATTTTCATGTCGATGGAAAAACACCCAGCACTTCAAGCTCTGCCTGTTCCAATACCTCCATATCCCTGGAGACTGGTGGCTAAGTCTGTACCTGCCATATTCTAAGGGAATCTCAGAAGGACGTAGTGAGCAGTTTGGCTCACATAATTGGCTATGCTAACGGTCAATTTTTCATCCAGATTAGGGATATCGTCCTGGAATTCCATGGGAAGTGACAACTCTTGGCTACAGCAAGCAGACTCCCTGCCCCCATTCTGCTCCATATTGGTGCAAGACCTGGTTTGCTTTCTACTAAACCAGGATCTTTCAACAGCCTCAAACCAATGAAAATGGCAGTTTGTGTGAATATTTGGAGTTGCTGCAGGGGTGTCACTGATGTAATGGGATCAAATTATGAAGGAAATGTCTAGATATGTAACAGCTGAGGTCCCTCACAGCAAACACAGTAGAAGAATCATTAACTGGCAGGGCAGAAGAGAATTGTTGAGCAAAATGGATGGAAAATTCCACGGAAACAAAGCCCTCCGATGGGAAAGGTGCTGGTTTCCACCCAGCTCCCAGAGGGAAAGTCAGCTCAGCCCAGGATGGGATTTTGGTCAGTGTTAGAGACGGGTCAGCAGAGAAGGCGCTGTCATGGGATGTGGCACACCAAGGTGTAAATCCTAGGTTTGCAGAAGAACTTGAACTTGGATCTTCAACATCTCTAGGGATTGCCCTAACCACAGGGCTGTTTGCTATTTTGGTACCAGGTCTCTTACTCACGCAGCATTTTTGTAGTAAAAGGAATAAAGAAAAAAACCCTGAGTTAATAATAGAAAAAAGTTTTCTTCAGAGGGCTGAAAAATTATTTGCTTCCCCGTACTAATTACTTAGCGTCTACCTCACATGCCTGAAAGCGTCCCTCATGTCTAAAGAGCAAGTTGGATGGAAAGGATTTTTGTGAGCTGAGCACTACTGGGCTTGATTTGAGAGCCAGGAAAACCTGTATGCAGGTACTTATATCTGTCCTTACTGCAGAAATTATTGAAACCCCATTGACATTGCTGGGGAACTTTCCTGTCTGAAAAAGGGATACAGGGATCTGTCCTGCAACATTAAATGTGACTGTTATAAAACTTGTCCAGATAGAGTTGGTGGTTCATTTTTCATTCAAACCTTTTTTTTTTTTTTTTTTTTTTTGGTGGGGGGGAGGGAGGCTGTGGGAGGGGGAATAAACCATGACAGATTTCTCACATAAAATTATATGATGTGGTTTTGAGTAATATGAACAGTTCTGATGTATGTGTCTATACAGCTCTGCCTGTAAAACATTTTAGGAGCCTTGTGCACAAGATGTGTTCTGATATAGGTGGATTATACACGAACAAGCAGTGCAATGAATGCACACTCACACGCTCCCCAAAACCCCTGTGGGTTGGTAGATATCAAAACCAGAACCTGAAATTCCCTTCTGAAAGCCTTACATACGTGCTTGGAGCTTTCTGCCTGCATTTGATCGACTGATTTACAAAATGAATAGCAGATGAATGACTGTCATTTCCCTGCTGATTTTGACAGTGGCTGCACCCTTGTGGCAATCAATGATTTTTAATGGAAAACACCATGTATTTCAACTGGATTGCTTAGCTATATTTTGGCATTCTGTTTATGACAGAGAATTATTTGTTATTGAATCCTTAGTGGTCCATAGCATCAACTTCATTCCCATTACCAAGGCAGCCAAGTAATAGTTTTCTCCATTTACAGATATTTGTAGGACTATAACCAGAAAGCAAGCCGTGAGTGACTAGGCCAGTAAACAGTGCAGTTTGCTGACTAGTGTTTGTTTTATAACCTTTGGCACATCTTGATATGTACATAATAATAGTTCTTAACCCATAAATAATATTTTACAGAGGTCACACTATAGTTATTTAAGTTCAGGGGTTTATTTCCCAGAACACTAAGTAGCTGTGAATGAATTATGTTTAGTCTGATCTGCCACAGAAGGGTCATAAACTTATAAGTTGTAGCAAACCATGGAATATTACTCCTGTATGTCAGGCAAACTGTAAATGTAAAAGAATAATGCTTGATAAAGGGAAAGTCTTTTTATTTTGTTAAAGTAATATACGTTCCTAGGGAAAGACTATAAAAATTCATGTTAACTTAAGTGACAATTTGGGCAATCTCTCCACATACAGCTTGTGAATTCTGCTTGCTACAGGGGACTCACTCTGCCTGTCTGAGAGGCTACAAAATCCATTCTGAACAGGCAAACTTTTTCTTTCTTGGCTCCCTTTGGCTTACAGTGTCGCAGAATCCACAGGAGGCAATGAGAGAAACTTTTGTGCCTTTGCATAGGGCTAATAAAAAAAGGGGTCATTAAATGTTGCCGATAGCCTGTTCAACTGCAAGAGCCGTGGACAAAGAGAAGGCTACTACCTCATTTATTAAGTCTGATGAACACATAAGGGACAGGCGGGGAAGAGAACTAAGCTGCTGATCATCAGGTAGGGACTTTGATCACTTCGGAGGCTGCTCGGGGCCACCTGACAAAGGAGGGTATAGCAGAAAGCAGTGGCGGGGAATTGAAAATGAAGAGACAAAGGGACTGTACGTTCTGGGAAAGATGCCATGTGCAGGAAAAAGGAGATGGGGGCATGCTTTTGTAACAGAAGGATATTTGTTAATTTCAAGACGAGCTGAGATAAAGAAATCCAGCCAAAGAGGAGCGGAAAAGGCTCCCAAGTCCTGAAGAGAAGACATAGGCAGTAAGAGTGAGAAAGAGCCAGACCTGCAAGAACTTTGCCTTGATCCCAAAGAGCACACAAAAATGAGGAAAGCAGGGAAGTGCATCTGAGTCCATATGTTTTTTGGTGTTCATTATAGTAATGACTTCAAAGCAATAATTGAATTTAGAATCTGCTGCAAAACCTGAGCTTCTGTGTGCTTTCACCATCCCTTGTCCCCAAAGCAGTGAACTGCAATGTTAGAGCCCTAGGAAAGGGCAGTTTTAGGCAAGGAGGAAGAAAAACACTAGTCCTGAGGCTGTTCAGCTGCTGTACCAGTAACTCCTATTTCAGGGAAGAGGTAATGGATCCCATGCTGAGGTTACGCCCAGGACAGAGCCCCCACTGCCAGCTAATCTGACGGAAGGATGCGGGAGAGAGCCCGCTCACTGGATACGGGCCCACACTCATGGCCCCAGCAGCACCTGGCACGCTCGAGTCCGTGTCACATTTCCCTTGCCAGGGCCTGCCCTGTCTCGCCTGTGGCAGGTATAGCACTGGGCTATCCCCAGCTTCTTGTTACCAGATGAACTGGAGAAAAATGAGGGCTCTTAAAAATCTGAGAAGTTTCATGGGTGACCTTTAAGGGATGCCGTACTGAGGCAGTGACAACTTCCCAAAACAGAAATAAAGTATGAACCAAGAGGATCAATAATGAAGATCGGATCATTCCGGTTCTCCAAAATTTTCCGACTCTAACCAACTACTTTGCTCCCACTGTCTGCAGGGGGCCTTGCTGTGAAATTCTAGCTGGCCTGGACACTTTTAAGAAGAGGAGATAAATAAAAATAAAGCAAAAAGTCACCAGCTGCATTTTTCAAGTTTGCACTCCTAGTGCTAGATGCCTAAATCCAGGATTAGCTGTTGTGAGAGTGCTGTGGCATGGTGAGACAGGACCTAGTTCACCACCCAGCTGAGCCCTCTGTTATTTGCAAGTTGTGTTAATGTTCTGGCACTTCCTTCTATACAAAATCAGTCCTGCCTAAATGAATACTTGCATACCGGTGGGGGAGATTTTTAAAGTAAAAATATGACAGTGAATTGTTGAGTTCCCACTGAAAGCCAGCAGGAGATGCATGCCTAACTTGTTCATTTGCCTTGAAAAACTCCAATGAATATTATTTTGAAATTCATTAACTATTGAAAAGAAAATAAAATTTGGGTGATTTTTCTTGACTTTAAGAAATTTAAGAACAAATGATTTCTTCTGTGTGTAACCTTTGAGGGAACTTTGTGGAACGCATAAAAACAAGCCTTTTAAACAAAATAAAAACACTCTTAAGTGTCCTGACCACACTGCAAGTATTCCAATTCATAGATGCTTTCTTATGATGCTGAATTCAAATTGAATTGTGATTTCTGGGGATGGGGGTCTAAAACCAAGGGGTTCTGTGAACAGCGTAACTTGTGAAACCTGGTTTCCTGTGGCTGTGTCTCATGCTTGGATCATCCTGTGTCTAATATAGCATGAACTCCAGCAGAGGCTTCTCCTCTTCTTGGGGTCTTCAGTATGACTGTTTCTCATGTATTTCCCATTTCTATTAATACAGCAGAGGCTGTGCCGCAGCCTTTCTCTCCAGGGGGGCATTCATTTGCATCTTTCCCTTTTAAACAGACACCTGTTTCCATAAAACCTGTAGGAATCCTCTGTGAATCCTTACTTTGAATCTTCTTCCTGTTTATCTGATTTGTTTGAAATTCCCTAAAAATTTCAAAACTTTTCTTGGGTGAATGGAAGCCAAAAATACAGGCGTGGGAAAATGTGATGTATTAGGTAATTTTGTTTATTTCCTTATCCATAACCAAAAGGATAATTTCAGCTATATTTTATCACTGAGTTTAGTATTGTGAAATTTCAATTCAAAATAATGGGAAAATAAAATAAATTGACTAACCATAACATCTCCTACGCCCAGAGAAGTTTAAGGAACAGAGACCTTGGGCTCCCTGGTGATCCAAACAAGTGATGTGTCACAAAGCTCCTGGCTGTACTCTATGACCATCCATTTCAGAGATACCAGCATGAGGTCATGTTGTATTTTTTATTATCTGTATTTTAATTCAAGCATTTGAGATTACAGCAAATAACATCACTGTTATATAAAGCGCAACAATTGCTCAGTCCCTTACTTGCCACCCTCAACCACCAGACAACAGTGGGATATAAAAAGGTTCATAGATATTTCCTAGGTAGTGAAACCTCACAAAACAATGTAGTATAAAGATTACTGGTTTTCAAGGCCACTTTATACATACGTGCCATTGCTCTCCACTGGACAGAAGATACGTAGTGACATTCCTATATTGCTAGGGCTTATATAGGGAATAGGAGTGTGATTTTAATGTGTGAAGGTCTTGCGCTTGATTTCTCTGTGCAGTACATTTTGTTTCATTCTGGTAAAGAGGACATTTACAAAACAAGGTGTTTCAAAACCTGATATAATTGTCTGATCAGAAGGAAACATCAGCTTATTACTTACTCAATACATTGTATTTTTTCAATGCTTTAAATAAACAGATGATGCCCTCAAGGATGCTATTGTGCCAAGCAACATACAAGTAAAGAATGAAAAATGGTCATCTTCTCCCAGGAGGTCTCATACCCATGCCTAGTTCTGTTAAACATATGGGAAGTTCGGCATCTGGGCCCATAGGCACATTTGTGACCATCAGTTCCTTGCTGCCTGCACCTTCCTGTTATAAATACAGCAGCTCTGTGTTGTTCACAGGAGACATCACTTTAAGCTGCAGTTTTCCATGCCTGCACTTCTTGGTGAACCAAAAACCTACACTGGTGTCACTGGAATTTCTAAGGAAAGCTTAGTCAAGCAAGCAAAGTCAATAGCTGTTAGTTGCCTAAATAAAACTGGAAGCGTCCTTTTGAAAATCCTAGCCCTGGAATTTTAGGCGCACCAGAAATAAAAAGTGCGACTCTTCTGCGCCATTACTAAATACAATATATGATAATTCATTTAAGACTCTGTATTTATCCTTTCTAGACATGAATCATTTCCTAGCACCACAAAGCATCTCTCAAGCACCATTCTTTGCTCCCTATAATTTACAGTGTAGCCAACGTTGACTAATCATCCTAATTATGTCTGGTACTTAGGACTGCGGCACCCCTCCTCCCCCCCTCCCCCCAAATACACACACGCAAGATTAGCAATACTTTGAACATATCATGTTTTCTTCCCAGCTTTCAAAAGTAACATTTCTAAATTACTATGAGATCATTATTTATTAATTACAATAGTGCCTAAAAATCCCAAATGCTATTTTTCAAAGAGAACACAGATAAAGAGAGATGTAAAAGCCCTTTAGATGAAAGGCCCAGAGACACAATCAAGTTACAGCAGTTTAAATTACCACAGGTCAACAAAACTGTAGTTACTGAGCATGTGCATATTCTTAATCTGTTGCAGATAGGACATAAAACGCATTAACTCAAACCTTTCTTATTGAGATGTAAGTGAATGTATTTTACCTTGTGTTTGTTGCATGGCCCCAGTGAAGAAGTATTGCTTAGCTGTGGTGTTAAGCCAGGGTAACTCATTAGGGCACCTGAGCCCCATGGCACTGCCTGTATCACCCAGGCAAGGGTGCAATCATCCCTGCAGACCACGGGTATATGGGGTACTACAAAGCACAAGGCCTAACACATGTGCTTCCTACTATCCTCTGCAAAAAGGGCAGATTAATAGATAATTAACATGTATTGACTTGTCTTGTGGTGCTTATAAAATGTGTTTTGCATTATGTTTTTGTAACAGTTGGCTAGCAAGCCTTGACCTGCAAGGGTTAGGACGAATACCTGCACAGCTGGAGCCTTCGGTGGCCAATCACAGTCCCGCTCTCATCATTTCCCGGTTTTATAAATGTAAATATTGGAGGTCTTGTTTAAACCTTCAGAACCTAAACATGTCATCACTATTAATAACATATGTTGTAAGACACCACATGCTGGCAAAATAACCTGCAGTAAATGACACCAAAAATATTGAAAAGCTTAGCATAAAATTGAAACTCGTTAATGGTACACTGTGCAGTTTGGCATACAACTAGAGACAAGAATTCCACACAATGGGACTGTGTGAGTGCTAACAGCAGGCTCCCACAAGATAAAATAAACTTGTTTTATGGACATGAGGAATTGATTTTTAATGAGATTCTGCTCGGCCGTAACATCATCCTGGGAGGGTGAGCTGGTTTTCCCCTTGCCTCCGGTGCAAAATTATAGTTTGCAGAATAAAGACACATTTAAATTAGGCCTATGGATTTGCACCTTCATCATATTAAGTGAAAAGTAGGTGTTATCCCAGGTCTGAGTATAAAATGGTTGTTAAAATGCCTACAAAGAAGATCCCCTCTTCCCTCCATTACCTATCTGTATGTTCTGGGATCGGGAGGTCAGCCTACAAGCAGAACACACACTCCCTGAGTTCTTTAGGAGATAAATTATCTTGCAAGCTTATTTCCTGAGGACAGAAGATTAGTAAAAAAAGGGATAAATCTCTCTCTTCAGAGAAGCTGAGTACAGGCATTTGAATTTAACTTTTCATGTCCAGGTCTCAACTGCCTGTTAAGTAAACGTTAAAATGTAAAGACGTTATTAAACTTGCGGTTTGATGTCAAATCACTGACACATTCAGTCACAGCAAGAAAGGACTGTCCCTTTGCTGCCTAATCACATTTGATTATCTTTCTTATTCACTCCATCAATTAAAACCAATACCAAACCTCCTCTTTGAACCCCAGAAAGAAAACCAGGGTAAAACAGATAGAAAGTGCCTTGTAACCAGGCAGCACTTGAGGAAAAACAGAGTACAAAAGCAAGAACAACTATCAAGCCTCTTCAGCTTTAAACTCAAAACATTTTCTTTACAAAGAAATCACATTTTTGCTTCCCAAATCAATGTCACTTGGCCCCGAACAAGCTGAGCTGCACAGTGTTGTTGCTTTTCTTTCCTCTCTGCTGTTATGGTTTGCACTGTTTGTGTGCAATCATTGGCTTTTAATTGCCTTCTATTGCCTATTTCATTTGTCAATAAATAGAAAGTGCAGACCTATCACCAAAGGCCTTACATCTGTTTCTCATACATCTTAGCCACCCATGGTGCCTTAAGCTAAAGCCATCCCCTACTGCTAACCAGGCTACCAGTTTATTAGGGTTTTTTCCCTGCCCTTTTAAAAAGATGAAAGTTCCTAAAAGCTTTTTTTGTGCAAGTGATGGTTGAAGTTAATGAAGTAAGCATCTGTTAGGTGAGAGAAGGTCACCCTGGGGTTGGGCACCTCCCAGTGGTGGAACTGGCATTAACCCAGCGATTAGTATGTGATGACAACACCTTAAAGATAATTAGTTGACAATGAGTTGAGAGCCTGTTAACCCCTTTAACACCTTATAGTTTATGATTATAATGAAACACTTCGGGACAAAAGAAAATAGATCTAGTTTTCCTTGAGTGATTTACCATTTTTTCGGTGTTCTGCTTATCATTTTTGTGACCTTCTTCCAAAGACAGTAAAAGCTGCCAGCAGCCCAGAGCATGTTTCTTTATCTTCCTCAACCAGGGCTGAAATGTAGCACCAGCTCTCTGTCCATTTTTCTCCACTAGCTATGAGGTTAAAGACTCTTTGGCCTGGGGTAGGAGCCATTGCTGGGGTAGACACATGAGAACAGATATATGTAAATTAATGGCATTTCTCATGTGACTGAAGGCTGAAATGTCAAGCTAAATTTGTTTCAGGTGGTTTTTCACACTGATGTGGACATACCCCTACAATTTTAATGGAGGCCGTTGGATTTGACTCACCTGAGTGTTACAAGTGGGCTCACTCAGGCTTTCCCTAGAAACAAGGGCCACTTGCAGAACAAGAGAGAGGCTTTTATAAACTAAGTGGTAAGAAAGGCAGGATCAGGCCACATCTCCACTGGAGTGAAGAAAACAGGAAACAGCATTGATCATGGGTGTGGGGAGACGAGGAGGAAGCAAATGGAGAACAACTGGCAGTCTGCTGTGATTTATATACACTGGCATTTCCCATCTTCATTCATTCACTCAACGTGTTTAATCACGACATGAGAGCTCAAATGAATTATGACTGGCAGTAGCTCAAGAAATTTGGCAATAGCAAAGTAAAACAAATCTGTGCACAGCATTCAAGAAAAGCCTGTCTTGAGATTAAAAATAAAATTCCATTTAATTTAAAAAGCTACATTTCTTGCTTCCCTCTTCCTTTGCACTTTCTAGTTCAATGTGATAAAGGCAGTCCTGGTGAGAAAATTCTATGAGAACGTGTCCTTGCACCATTTTTTGACACAGACCCAGAACAAGGACTGGTCTTGATTTCATTAGGTTTAGCATAGGACTTCTATTGATTTCAGCAGGAACAGGCTTTATGTTTGGTATGTACCCAAATACACAGCTATCTATCTATCTATCTGTCATCTAAGCTATTCTGTAAACTTTCTGAAATGTGCCCATCATTAACAGTTACCAGGGTACTAGGATGCACAATAGTTCCACACAATTCTCGTTTCTCCTGTGCCTCCCATTTCAGTCCTTTAAAGTGCTTTAAAAACATCAGTAAATTAAGTTCCATTGTGGCAAACCTTCCCTGGAGAGACTTTTATTCCCAGGTGACAGGCAAGGCAAGGCTCACAAAGGATCCCCACAGCAGTTACAACCCAGACCTCCTGGCTCCCAGCCTTGTGCTTTACTGCTAATTAAATACATCTAGATTAATGCAGAAAATGTAGAGTTTTCTTATGTTTTTTAGATTTAAAGGCAATATATGGATTCAGCACTATATCAAATGTCCATAAACTAAAAAACAAAGTATATTTCCAGCAATTTCTAAGTAAGTCCCTTGTTAACTAGCTTGTACTACTGGGTAGTACCGAGCTTAAGGAAAACTTGCTATCATTTATCTTAATAGAATTCTAGGAATAGAAAGACTGTCCTTCTCCAAAAGTCAAGACTATTATGCAAAACTGATTCACCTCTCTGATGTTACGACCATCAGTTCTTCTAGCAGTGAAAAGAACTCATAAGAAGTTCATCTTAAACACAGTTAGCAAACGTGATTTGCTATCATAGGTAGATGGGTCATAAAATCAGAATTCCTGGAACACATCATTGATTGTTTGAGTCTTGATCATTAAATGTGATTCAGGGTTAATTAATCAATCCGCTCCATGATACAGCAGAAAAATATGCTTAAAAAGCCATACAGAATCAGATTCCCTTGCCTGAGGGGTATTGCTCTCATATTGGTCTTCTTAAGGTTTACTGGTCCCTCTTCCTGCAACCCTTGAATGCATGATTAGTCACAATGTTAAGTACAGAATTCTTTGTCTGACTATGAATTTCAAAAATACGGCTCATAATTAATGATGGAATTAAAAGCACAGCTTTATGGGCTGAAACGCCAGCTAGTGTAAAAAGGCCTGGCTCCATCGGCTTCAGCAGAGCTACAGAAATTTATGCCAGCTGAGGATCTGTCCTCATCTCTAAAAAATCTTTTTTAGCCGGTTATTTCCTTTATGCATTTTTAAACTACTTGAGAACATCGCTCTGGGGAACCCATCTAAAATATCTGTTTATAATGGGATTCTGTGTCAAGCTGCACAATCCTGTTGAATTCAGCTCTTACCTGCCTTGCTTGTTATCTCATCAAAAATGACGAAAACTCATGCTGATTTCAGCATACATGAATCCAGAAAACACGCAACTTGGACAGGTATGTTGGAAAGTGGAGCCATGCAAAAGTCTGAAGAATAGCTGGATGTGCAATAAGTGGAATTTTCAAGGACGTCAAGGAACGGTGCTCTTTTTTTGTACAATTCACAATTTCTTTCAAAGATGCTTACAGCACTGTTGCCACCACCCTGCTCTGTTGTGGGCTGCTGCCTCCTCAGGGGGGGTCAATCCAGCTCACTTTCCAGCTGGATTTGCATTATCCCAGCAAAATGGGAACAGCTGGTTTGGTTTCATTGATCATAAAGTATTTCCTTACGAATTTTCAAGCCATATAGTAAGGTGTCCCGGCATTTTCAGCTCTCAATGAGAAAAATTTGTCAATATACAAGGATTTGCATATTAGGTATTTCACCCCACCATCTAATCTCACAAATAAGCCAAACCAAAGCATGTAGGTTGTATAGGTTAGGTATTTTGATGGAGCAACAGTATGTTACCCATGTCTTATAACCAGGAAGGAATAGTATGAGCTGGACATTTTGACAGACATTATTATTACTACTTCGTTTCACAATGTTGTTCTACAGAGGTGTGACCACAGCCAAAATGCAAAGCCATGCAATGGCTAATCTCATCAGCACCTTCTGTGACAGCATTCTTACTAACCAGCAAAGCTCTCCCAGATTGGAGAGAAGCAGGAACAGGATGGACATGCACATCCTGTTGTTCAGTCATGAAACCCACTCGACTGGCTGCTCAGCAAAATGGTCACTGCTTAAGCAAATGTCTTCAACTGAAGAGGTTACCAGCATTAAGTCATTTGAAAAAAGAAGATCTCTGATGAGCAGCACTGCAGATGGAGAAACTTTCCATTGGTATAGAACTAAATAAATATTCCTCTCTCAATGTCAGCAAAATGCCTCCGCCAGCACAGCCAAGAAAAAGAAGGAAACCAGCGTGGGAGCCAGCACACAACCTTGTTTGGGGCTGCTTGAGACAGGAATGGAGTCTGATATGTTGCCATTTTCCATACACTGGCCATCACGGAAAAATAAAGTGACAGAAATAAACTTTGTGGGACTTCAAAAAGATGAACAAAATTTTCCAGACCCCCTCACGATCTTACAGTGTTAAAAGCTATTGCTAGATCAACCAACAAATTTGCTCCCAAGCCCTTTTCCTGAAGTTGACAGAGATCCTATGTATAGAGCATGACCAGACCTAAATCCGCTAAAACTTAGGGAAATGTTGAGACCATGTGAGTGAGGATCTTTTCAGTAACAGAGACTAGGAAAATGCCAGGAGAATTGTCATAGTTTGCTTTGTCACCTTTATGTTTAGAGAAGTTTATATGAGTTGCAAGCCTGTGTCATTGACTCTTGCTTTCAGATAATGCTAAAGATTTAAGCAAGCTTCCTTCTCGAAGGGTGATCACATGCCTCCAAAAGTCACTTGTCGTTATGTTTATTTAATAGCAGCCTATGTTTGTCAGGTCCCGTACCACATAGTTATCTGTGGCCTGTTTTTCAGGCCAGCAATGTCACTGCAACTCCACCATGCTTTATTAGTACTGCTGCTGGTCTGCCCATGAATGCCAGCTTTGAGAGATTTCCCTGTTTATACAGCAGCTGGTATCTGTTCTGAAGGCTCTTCCAGTATCCACAGCTCACAGGCACACTCAGTAGCAAGTAACACCAATCCTGTCATTTTCTCTGAACGAAGTTGTCTAATTTATTCTAGATTATAAAGGTAAGTGACTTAAGACCCATAATAAAGAGGCATCAAACCTTAACAATCCTCTTTTCATATGAAAGTTTCTGTGGATAAAGAGTCTGCTTCTGCCCAGGTCAGACTAACTTTTTATAGTTTGAATTTAAGGGCAGGAAGGGACTTACGCAGCATGTTGCTTCATGGGGGACCTTGGCCACTTGACAGACCTGTCCGAGGGCTACCCGGCATGGGAGACTGGAATTTATAAAAAGAATCTCTTACCACTCAGCATGGGAGACTGGAAGTTATAAAAAGAATCTCTTACCAGCCCTTTTAGGGAGGGACAGATACTGACTTCATTTTCTGGACAACAAGGGGATTTATCGTAGAATTAAAAGGCCCTGAGCAAAGAGCATGTGAGAGGGGGGAGGAAACTTCAAAAAGCAAATATGCAAGAAGAGTTTATTTTTTTTTAAATCTGTATATTTCTCTCAGAAGCTGATGTAGATTAGTACCATTATTAACTAACAAAATTAGAAAACTTTATTCATCAATTGTCTATGTTTCAGCTATTATGTGCCTCTGAAAATATGACCTCTAAGACTAGAGAACATAAAAGCTTGGAGCTCTGCAGAGGATATTCATACTAGCTGGGGTGTCTTTGAGGCTTTGTGGAGGTTTCAAGTGGACAATAAGGTCCATTTTTGCAAAAGAGAACAGAGAAAAGGCACCTTAGGAAGCATGCCAGATAGAGGAGGACTGAGGTCACGTTATGCCCAATCCATACCAACGGAAGATTAAGAATAAGCAGGCCTTGTGTGGTGAGACCCACACATAGGAGCCAGTTGTGTGTCCAGCTGGAGAAACTCTACCGGGGCCATGTGACATGCAATGTTCAGTTTTTGTTAACATCTGTGTGGTCTGATTTTCTATTACTGTCAGCAAGTTATTTCTAGGAGTGCCAGGTTATTTTGTCCATAAACATTGTCCCCATCACACATTTCTAATTTTAACCCTATTTGTCTCCAGTTGATTTACATTTGGCCAGAAGCAAATTACCTATTGGAAGCATTTATTGAAAATTAATTAGGTGGCTAAAATACCTCCAGCAGATTCTGTTAACAGTGTCTGTTCCTTGTGGCTCTCCAGAATTCAGCATTTTCCAGTTAAAACACCTAGCAATTAAAAAACCCCCATAAACTAAATGATATAATTAGTTCCAGAATGGAACTTAGTCTCTTTGAAATCAGATGCTTTCTTCTAAGGCTACAGTGCCATACAATAGCAAGGGGTTTATAGTGCCAGGGGATTTTCGATAGAGGAGAGAGTAAGCACTTAAAATAGCTAAGTCACTGCATGAAGCAAAATGAAGGTGTTCTTGCTAGCTTAAAATTGGCCAGGCATACAGGATAACTGTGGAAATACCAAAGTGGGGAACAGGAGAGAAGACAAGATGTATGGAGCGAGATTAAAAGGAAAAATAGAGGATTAAATCAGAGGCAGTCACAGCACCCAAGAACATGGAAAAACACACTGCATCTCTCTAAAGAAAAGCCAGGATGTTAACATGATTTACTGCAAATAGTTCCACAACATTAAAATGAGTTTTTATTTTCTGTGTGTGCTGCTTCAAAGAACAACTCTGTGGGCTCATAAAAATGCAGAGAACAAATAGGGGCCTCTAAGACCAATTTATATGCCATGCCCACTGTGCACTGAGACACATATAATCTGTAAAATGTCAGCTTCAAAGTTCCACAGAGATTGGTGTTAACCCTGACCCCCGACCTTGCCGACTCTAGCTGGGCCCTCATGCTCTCTTAACCAGCTGTTTTAGATAAATGTGCTCCATTTTTAAAGAGATTGTCTCAGAGTTTTACGTGAATAGTAGTAATATTATTAACTCTCGCTGAAAAAACCACCTTAACCGAGAGTCTTTACAGATGGGCCAATCAAAGTCTTACCCCATGCAGAGAGTGGTGGGTTAATAAATATGTCATTGGACTGAAAATATTTAAACAACACTGGGAGAAAAGAGCAAGGCATACGACAAAAGGGAAGCATATTAGTACTGTTTCCTGTCAAAATACACAGAGGAAGCACTTTACTTTGACCATTTTCCTCATAAAGAGACACGGTAGGCCAAAACAAACAAAGCTAAGGAATCTGGTTTATCCCACTGTTGGATACCGAGGACTATCAACTTAAATGAAGTAAGGTTGAGTGACCAAAACCAGGTTCTCCTTGACAAGACTGTTAATTGAACATATCAGCAAAGGTAATCACACAAACTGTGGCCCTGTCGATCAATACTTCCATTTTGTAAGGCCTTGTATATGTTTTTCATATTTTACTTGATGTATCTCTCCAAAGGTAGGTAGGGGATTAGCCACTCATGGTCTGTCGGAAGTCCAAAAGTATGATGTAGCCTGCTGGTTTGGCAAACCATGGACAAAGTCTAAATCATCCTCTTGGAAGGAAAATGTCGAAGTTCAAGGGCAGACAGTATATTTTAGACAACAAAGAAGCAGCTGGTGTCCACTCATAATAAATAAAAATAAGTTGGGGTCAGAAATACAAGTCAACTGGCTCCCCGTTCACTGAACACGAGCCAAAGACAACTGGAGTCAAAGGGAAAGCTCAGAATGATTTCATGAGGTTTTGACTCAGACCCACTGTGAATCCAGACCTACTTTTCATATAGATGGGGTAAGAATATATCCACAGATTTCCACAGGACTTGGGTCTGGCTCTTCAGCATTGCATTCAGAAACCACCCACCCTTCTTTTTTTGCTACTAATATGTTCAAAAACTTTCCGAATAGACAAAAGAATAAAATGTAACTCCTTAGAAGCCACAACAAACACAAAAATACTGCATGTAGGTTAAAAAAATAGAAGATTTAGAAATATTCCTGTTCTTTAATAAATAAAAAAGTATTTCAATTCAAGCCACTGTTTAAAATATTGCAGCCAAATTGTTTTCACACTATTTACTCTCAGGGACCAGAGTACAAACCAATCTTCTCACTGCACTTCTAAACCCTCATTATAGTCTTTCTGGGTTAGCAAATAACCATAATGTTGAGAAATCAAATACACAACTTTCAGAACCTGGAAAGTTAGAACTGAAAGCTCAACTTTTGCTCTTCCCTTCAGTACCTCATGGCTCAAAAAAGAAAACCTCCATATCATTACCAGTTGTTTGGTTGTTACTGCAATACAAACAAGAATCTTATTCACTCACATTCACAGTACCCTGCCTGCAAAATTGGCTCAGTTTTAAGCATCATAATGAGACTGACAAGAAAGGGAAGTTTGAAGAATAACTCGCTATCATCCAAGCTTTAGCATATTTAAACATTTGCTTTCTCAGCTGCCTTTACCTTAAAGTTTGAAATTTTCCAAATTCTTTGACAATGCCAATAAATGAGGTTTGAAAGTTATTTTCCACATGACTGGATTCATGTTTTCTAAACAGAGCATAACCTCCCACTAGAAAATGCAAACCACACACACACACGCACTAGTGCAAGAAGTTGACAGAGACACAACAAATGAAAAGGGAGAGAAACAAACAGAGGCTTCAATAGATATAATAAATACAAACAAAAAATACAAATAAATACAAACCTATAGCTATTTAATATTTATTATTGCATTTATATAATATATAATTTAATATTTAATGTAATATAAAAATCTAAGATACTTTCCAACAGAGAAAACATTAGGAAGTCGGAGGACAGGACATACAGAAATCCTTTACATAGGACTAATCTGTGGGTGCTTTGCTTTTGTCAGCCTTCTTTAATACATAAATTGGCTCCCTAGAAAATGTTTGGTTTTGAAATGTAATCTCCTTAAATGGCATGGGAGAGAAAATGAGTTTAAATTACAGGCAAAACAAGTTTGTGAAGGTAAACATTTTGTTTTCTAAATCCCCAAAATAGGTTAATAGTTTTGAGTTCTGTGAACTTCAGGAGGTTTGCCTTTCCCCACATGAAATACTTACTTCCTGTTCCCACTTGTGTCAACAGAAATTCTGTTGACTAACAGGGAAGCAAAAAAGGACATGAACACATGAACCAACCTAAATAAGAAACATGTTTCTCAGCGCGTTTATGGTAAAAATCCAATTACGGTTCCTCAGGATGTCTGAACAGTATGACAAAGCCCTTGGGAAGTAGTAGATTGTCTTGATTTCAATCACAGCTCTTTCGAGGAATAAGAAGCTGTTCATCGTTGAAGTTGATCCATTTTTTTAAACCAAATATTGTTTCCACTAGAACCATGAACGCATCTTTGCCTCTCATTAGGTTGCTATGTACTCTATGTGGAAATCCAACAAGAAGCACATCATGGAGTAGTAGTAACCCTCTTTGCTTGTAAACCCCTCATGGATTTGTAAATCTACCCTTACATTTCTTTCTGGACCACTTCTGTACTTTGCACATCCAACACACGGCTTTGTCCTCCCCCTCTTCTCCCTTGGCACAGCTTGCTTGTTGGTAGCACTCCCATGTTACTGGTTCCCTTTTAAAACTCTCTGCAGAAAAAAAAGCTTCTCTTGCTCACCCTTAATCTGGACACTGCCTCTCTTGTGTTAATAGAGACATCACAGCCCTGTGGTTAAGGTACTGGCCTCATACTTGGCAAACTTGGGCTCACATCCTTTCTGTACCAAGGACCTCCTGTGTGGCCTTGGGTGAATCACGAAAGGCTCAATCATAAAGCATCTTTTGGTGCCCAACTCACAAACACAGATCTTCAGCACCCTAGATGCAGTGCTACTTGAGCCTATACATCTAGATTACCACCCTCACAGTCTCTTGTTGCTGGGCATGTGTACAACCACTCCAATGCCGAGCATGTGTACAACAACTCCAACTGTTCAGCCACAAGGAAACATTTACCAGATCCCACACAGCACAAAACATCAAGAAGAGAGATGTGTGGAAAGGTGTTGCTTTTATATATCCAGTATGGAGAAGGTGGGAACTTTCCCCACAGATGTGTTAAGCTTCACATTTTTTCCTGCCCAATTCAAGCCTCTCACCTTCCTAGAGATTTTCCTAATTACTGCACTATAGGATATTCGGAGGTAGGACTTTTTCAGTCTCCCCTGTTTGTACAAAATAATTAAATGCTTATTGGCGCAACTGCTGTTGCCTGAGTGATTGTGCTAACCACCAAGCTAGAACAATTCACCCTCTGACCCCTCACGCATCTAAGCGTTTAGAAAAATTACTCCTTGTAACATTATGGAGCTGCAGTTTTCAACAGTTTTCAATTTCCAAGCCCCCTACATTTTTTTTCCAAAAGACGTATGTATCCTTGTATAGAGAATTTAAACCAACTGACAATAGGCTTGCTTCTGTTAGTTGTTTTTCATGGACGTCTTTGAGTATTCTACAGACTCCCAGAGGTACACAGACCACAGGCTGAAAAGCGCTGTTGCAAAGGAAAAAAAGCACAGGTTTAATAACATTGGCTCATTCTCCTGAGGCCTTAAGACTGCTGCCTTCATAATGCATGTTCTGCAGACCTTGGCTCTGAGAAGACGGAATATGAGACACAACCTAGATGTTCACCTGCCAAGTGAGGAAAATCCTTTCCTTTCCCAATGAGACACAAGTATTGGCAGAGGAGGTCACTAAAACCAAGTGTTTGCTGTTGTGGTGATGTGGGTTCGAAAAAGACAGATGTGTATGAAACAAGATCCTCCGTTCCATAAGATCCCACTGTACTATAAGAAAGTCATACGGGAACTCTGACACAAGTGGAGACTGTTAAGTTTTGAATTGCAAGACATGGTTTGCTCCTCTTCCTCTCCCTGCAAACAAAAAGGAAAGGAAAGAGACATGTCCCTACCTGATGTTGATGGAAAGCACATTTCAGCTAATCTGGAGGCATTTCTGAGCTACGGCTTATGGTAATAACGTCACAGCTGCAATACCTGATTGTTAGAATCACCCTGAGATATTCATGACGAGTAGGTGCTCAGCCTGAACATGGTGAAAAAATGCAATAACGAAACCAACAAAGTTGCAGACATTCTGACATCTTATTTCTCTAAGGAGTTAGAGTGGATTTTGCACTTAAAGGTCTGTTTTGTAATCACTTTATGCTCCCTTTAATCACTGGAGAGAATGAAGATGAACTAGAGTGCTTCCAGGTCTAGTTCATCTGAATTGCTTCAGACGTCTTCAATAAGATAAATCACACACTCCATGTGCCTCTCTCTCCATGGACTATAAAGAAATGCAGAATATTAGCGCAGTGCAGAGGACTACGCTGTAGGCACTTCCATTTGGACAAATGAAACCCACCCCTCGCGTTTAACTAGTGCTGGTTCAAACTTTCTGGTGGAATAGCAAAAATGCAATGTCTTCAGCAAAGAAAACACCCATTTCTGTAATCAACTCTGCAGACACATTTTATCTTCCTGTTGGGAGCCTGGGATATTTACCTTCGGTCAATATTCATTTCTGCACACATGACTCACCAAAATAGGGGCTGCAGGCCAAGCACCTCAAGGCCCTGTAGGTTGCGATGCATAGCTAGACTATGTTTCCTGTGATGCACTGTGGCAGTTTTGGCAACCAGGAGAGAAAAATCCAGCTACTACTTATCTGGAGCTGGAACAAACTCCTGTAATCTGGGATTGCATATGAAGGGGATTGGGATGAAAATGCTGAAGAGCTGGAAGCCAGATGGCTGAGGAGCAGAGACTGAGCTTGTTCAAAAAGAAATCCTCCTGGAAGCGAGCAGGGAACTGCAGCAGCTCAGGAGTCCAGTGACTGTGGTGTAATCGAAACGAAATCCTGCTTCAAATCAATTACTTAAGTACTTTGCCTTGGGCAAAAAATATAGGCATTTTAATCAATTCCAGTGTACTTCTGTAGCACATAGACTACAGAAAAGTAATTAAGACCATAATTAAATTTGCAGTAAAAGGCTCAAGCGGGAATATGAGGAATAATGTAGGTATCGGTGGCCATTGCATTGCTGTGTTTTTCCATTGCATTGGTTATGGTAGGTGTTTGCCAGTTGGCACTAAGCAGAACAGTGGTCAGTTGTCAGATGATTACCAACCATGACATTGTCGGGTTTCCTGATTTCTAACTCCAGAACAGCTTGCCCAACAGTAATCACAGTTATATTGTCTATGGAAGGGGAAATCTGTGTGCTCATAGTTTGTCATTTTTTTCTACCTGAAGTAACACTTCTTCCCACAATAGTATTTTGAGCATAAGTTCTTCCTTAGCTACATCCCTTAGCATAGTGCAGAGTTAGGAGAATGAAAGCAGTATGCTAATGGCCATAACATGAATATAATGTAAAGTGGAAACAACCAGTTCTTTGGGGGAGAGAGCTTGTCTTCCTCTTCTGGGTTTGTGCAGCTTCAACAATGGTAGGAATAAGGACAATAACAGACAGTAACAGGGACAGTGAACAAGAAATAATAGCAGGGACTTAAGATCTTCCTGGCCATTCAAGATGCAAGTCCTGAAACTCTGCAGAGGTCCAGAAACATGACATTCAAACCAGAATCAGAGTGTCTTTGTTGCCAGCTGTGGCTCTGAAAAACAATTGGAACAGAATTGAAGATTACCAGTCCATCGCAACAGAAGCAGGAACCAAGGCTATGTTTCTCAATGCCAAACAGAAAGAACCACATACAAAATACATGTGAAAACCAAGAACTTTCCGGCACTTAGAAACCAGGTCTCAAAAGCTCCATTTCAATAATTACCTGTTTTTTCAGAAGCCAAAGCCCAGGCAGTGATACATTAACAGATTTTTAGGCCATAAGGAATCATCGTGATAACCAAAGATCTCCTGCATAACACAAGCACAGAACTTTTCCCTGACACTCCCATATCCAGAACAATGACATGCAATTCGCCTAGATCTCAGATGTAATTTCAGTAATGCTATGTTGCCATTTTAAAAAGTGAGAAGGGCACACAAATCTAATTAAAAGCAAGCTGGACGTATAGTAAAGCTGTTATGTGTTCATAGAAACACTCCCTCTTTCATGGAACAGTATCCAGTACCAACTTTAAGAGTCCAAGTGATGGAGGTTTAAGCATCCTTAGGCAATGCTTTAGGTGTGATTATCTCCTCAGGACTATTGTATTCTTTGCCATGACCTCCCTGCTGCTATTTTTTACATGGTAATTTGAATTTTTTGTTAAAATACTCATGCCTGGCTCTACATTTGAGAGCTTGATGTAGTTGCAAAACCTCTTTGCTCTCTCTGCCCCCTTCATTATTCTTGCAAAAAGAAATATCTCTTTGTGTAAGTTAGGGTTGCTGGAAAAACAGATCTTCATGTTTTGACCATTGGTTTTATATTTATTCTTTCTTTGCTAGGTATCAAACTCACCACTTTTTTAATAGATAATTTTAGCTTTATTTCCTTAAGAGGGAAGAGTTGTGCTCTCACAGTGTCTGTGGCTGTAGCTCAGTGTGCATTTAAAGCAGGCGCTGCCAGTGTGAAGAAAAAATACTTGCACCCCCTCACCCGACTCCTCCTGGCCACCCACTTTTGCCTCTGCAGGAAGTGTTTGTGCAGCCTTGCAGCAAATCAGATGAGGGAATGGTGCTGGCTGAAAAAAGATAAGCCATGCAGTCTTATTAACCCAAACCTAATATCCAAACCCAATCATTCACACATTTTTAAGTGTGATCAGTTCACCACCCAGCTGTGTGAATGCCTGTGCCAAGAACACTCAGAGAGGAGCAATGGGCAGCCTGCAGTGAGCACAGAGGGAGAGGGGCGCTGCATTTTTCAGTGGCCAGCTTAAAGGGTCACCAAACTACTCCATGTGTGCATGTGTGTGCGTGCACATGTGTTCATCAGTCTTTGCTATTCCCTCCCTCTCCCTGTACAGCTCTTAAATCTGTCTGGCAATCTCAACCAAACCTTACAGCAGGGCTGAGAAGTCAAATACATCAAGTTCCTACTTCTTACATAGTCTTCGGAAAAGGGGAGAGATGGAAGTCAGAAACTCCTCAGAGGAGAAAAACCACAGTGTGAGCTCACCTCTTATCAGCCATGAGAGAATCCACATGTGCAACCACTTCAGAGACACTGATGTTATTAGACACCAAAGCATCCACACTGGAGAGGCACAGGAAGCCTGGCTTCACAAGTTCCACTGCTCACTGAGCAGCTTGTTACATTTACTAGCTTTTATTCAACTGTTTTGGGGTCTCCAAAGAATCTGCAGTGCTGACTGTACAAGAACAACTCACTCTGGCACTGGTAAGTAATTAGAAGGAAAAGAACCAGAACAGCCATTAAAACAGTCAAGGCAACTTTTTGATCCAGGACCCTTAAAAAAAAAAAAGAGAGAGAGAGAAGAAAAAAGACTTAAACTGAGTTTCAGCGTGCAGGAGGAGAAACACTTCCCAATCTGCTACACACACACACCCCCTGTCCCCCATCTCACGTTTAGTCCTAGGGGGCTTGGAAACATGTTAATACCCTTTTCAGTGTTAGGCTGAGTTTCACCATCGTGTAACCTTTCAAATTCACAGCAAAGCGTGGCCTGTCCTAGGGCCCGACAACCACTTTGCAAGGAGCTTTTCACCCTGAATAAAACTAGCGGCAAGAGTTTATTACCCTTCACAACCATTCTGTGCATCAGTGAGAGCAAATGAAACCCTCTTTGAGGAGGGCCGGAGCTCACACAAAAATTTCAGCTGCTCCTTTCTGTAAACATACACTATGAGTTTGACTCAAGAAAATAGGGAAAGAGGAAAGACTTTCTCCAAAAAATGGGAGAACACTTACTTTTTATTGCTACTGCTACAAGCCACAGTTGCATTCAGTCCAGTTTTCCTTAGACTTGTTTCACTTTGTCCTGCAGAGGTCGGTCTTGTCTGCAACACTCTGCAAAGTAGCAAGCCTTCTCCTGCAAACAGCAGGTCTATTCCACTCTCCTAAAACACTTCAGGGATTAGGAGAGTTAGAATTTGGGAAGGCTTCATCCCCCCAAAAAAGCTTTGTTGGAGTTTCTCTGTACAACAGAGATGCATTGTTTTTACAAGAATTTATGTTCTAAAAAAAAAAAAGTGATGATGATCCTCCTAAATTATATCATCTATCCCAAGAAAAGCAGAGAGCAAAGGATAAATCTTATTTCCCCCAAAACTCTGGTAACTGGAGAATCAGCTAGTCACAGTTTTGATATAAATATGCTGAATCAAGGCTTTTTATTGCCTTTTTTAGCCCAACATTTGCACTTGCACTAACCAAGGACTCCAGACATACGAGATGAAGTAGAGCAAGCCCCTAATACAATCAGCTTTTCTTCCCTTGTAATGAACATACACATTCTCCATGTTGGGATGCAGCCTTGCTCCTGAAGCAGTACCAGAACACAATGTCAGAGACTACAGCATGCATTACATCCTGCTCTAACTCTGCAATTCTCAAATGTATTCCTGTAGACATCTTTTACTGACATTGCAGCCCTTAGGTATACTGCACAAAATGAACTGTCATCCTTCAGGGGGAGAAAAAAACCATCCCAGTTCCAAAGCAATGAAATACTGCAATTTTGCCTATTTACCCTGAACACGATTGGACGTATCAAGTGCTAAAAGCTCCTTGCCTCTGCACTGTGAGGGGGGGTTCTTATCTCCTCTATGCCACTGAAACATGAGCTGAGTGGCAGCTCTCTGCTAAGCTGGTTTCGAAGACGATTTCACTAACATTTTCCAAACCAGTTCAACTTTCCCACCATCTCAGGACCAATCCCCAGCTATAAGTATTTAGTGTGGCAGCTGCTTCCTGAGACATTTGGTCTTGTGAATGCATTCCTTTGGGACTAGGAAAAGGATTTGAAGGAAGCCAGAGGTAGTTCACTTTTCAGCATTTTGTGGTCAGCCTCCTTTCCTCATCTGCAGCCCTGTCAGTAGGGATCCTCAGATTAGAAGGAAAGAGAAATCCCTGTCAGTTTAAGTAACCTGGAAAGAAGCAGGGGCTCAGAACAGAGACGGATCTTCAGCTTGCATTTGTGTGAGGGCAAATTAAGCCAGGAAACTCGTTTAAGAGCCAATTGCTGTCAAAGAGAGGATAACATCTTTGATTTTTAGTAGGAAGATTAAGAATTCATGAGTAGGAATGAAGGCAAAAGTTCACCTGAGGAAACAAGGGGTTTGTCTGGAAGGCAACAGGGTCCTTTATTTAGACTTTATCCTGCCTTGTACATTCCTATCTATTGCTTCATATTGTCATGTGCTGGTTTGGATGAGCAGCTAATAGCAGCTGGCCTGATTTAACCGACAGCTTGAGATTACCTTCAAACCAAGCAGTAGAAATTTGTGCTACTGTAGATGTGGATGTAGATGACCTGACTCCTACCTATGCCTTCTATTAACAGGCAGGATTTCCTTATAACCTTTCAATACTTTCCAGGTGAAATCACTGAATCCCTACTGGGGATTACATATAGGATGCATCACAGAGAAGTAGATTTTTGTCCATAGTTATTACGTCTCATTATTCTTGTCTGGCAAATGTATACTCTCACCTTTATTTGTCACCTTTCCTGCTCTTACACTTGTAAATGCTCCCCACAAGTTAAAAATATTTCTGAAGTGACTAGTCAAATATATAAAACAGATGCACAATTGCATCTTGGGATGAATTAATTCTGTCTGTGTGTGAGCAAGAGAATAAATGTGTGGGTAGATCAGGGAATACATTGGACTAAGCACACCAGCTGATTTTTAAATCTCTAGATCTTGATCACTGTTTCTTTGTGTCTGTTTTTCTCCCCTCTTACGTAGAGGGGGAATCAAACAAGGACATTTTAAGAGGTAATCCCATGTCGAGTATCATATTTTAATTTAAATCAAACTACCTTAAGATAAGGCCAAAATGTATCCAACACTTTTAATTTCTGGTTTTTGTCATTTGAAGTATAACTTTAAAACATCCAAATTGGCAGGAATTTTCCTCTAAACTAGTAAGGCAAGGAGCCAGCTCTGTAGGCCTTCTTTCAGATCAGTTCCTGTAACCCTCCCTATCAGCAGGCAGTACAAGTACCTACTGGGATTTGTAGGGGTAAATTAGGCTACCACATACACTGTGGCAGACATTCACATGTGGAGATGGAGGTTCCCTCAGTGTATTTTGAACAAATGTTCGTTGTCTGAGAGTTTGACAGCCTGGCCCTATGTCTCAAGTGTCAGGGCTACAGCAAGTTTTATGGCTGGGCTCAGATCTTCTCAATTACATATATCATCCTGTATTGAGAAAGACAGTTGGACATTGCTCTTTTGAGAAGGCAAGCAACACTTGTGTAATTAAATCCTCACCTCTGAAATCTGTGTTATATATTCATATCCTCCAAAGAGAGTACTTCATGACAAAAATATTAACATAGCAACCAACAAAGCTATAATTAATGGCAAAAGGTATGGCTAGTGACGGAGGTTCTGCATAACCATATGACCATCTAGGAACCTGGATGAGGCATTCAGATCACTGAATCTAATTTGGGGTACCATAAGCAAACCTGTCATCACCTTTTCCAAAAATTAAAAGCCACGTGCCCAGGACAACAGCCACTAGCCACTTTCATTAACTATGGAGCACGGCTTGCTTTCACATCATCTGGTTTGTTACCTTCAGCAGGACAAGTGTTAAAATAAATGATGGTTTGTGTGCACGGTATTGGTTTGACTCTCAAGAGAACTCAATTCATTACCTGATACCTTCTCACACAGCCTTGGGCATGGGAAGCCCAGATCCATCAGACACAGTTAGCTAGTCCACTTATGTCAATGGAAATTGTGCACTGAACCAGTTTGAGGTGATTCAGTTTTTCAGTTTTTGGTGATTCAGTTTTCAACTTATAAAATTCCCTGTTTGTTTATTAACTGTGATCTATTTTTATGGGAACATTGTGGGGATGAATGTATGTTTTGACATATTTCATGTACGTATGTTTTGCTCACATGTTACACTGATGAGGCCAAGACAGACAAACATCTAGAAAAGTAACAATAGCCATACTGAACAAGCAAGATTTGGTCCTTTTTATTTATACTGTTTCTTCTGTGTTCTGTGTTAGAAAGGAGATGTGAAGAGGCCAAATCCAGTTTATTTTCTCACAGGCTTATTATATAGTTGTGTGTAAATATCCAGACTCATGCAATCTAAAATAATGTATTAATGCCCTTGTAAAAATTCAGCCCTTCTGCTTTTCTAAGGAGCCTGCTAAAAGAAACAGCTACAGGGTCAATCTCAGGTATAATAGATTTTTCTTTTAGGCTTCAACAATAAAATAGTTGGTGGTCTCTAATGCTACTGCCTTTAAAACATTCCTGGGTTTTATTAGGATAACCCATAAGTCTGGAAAGTCCCACCCTAAGAGCAGCAGCAGCTTTTGTTCAGAGAACACAAGTTTCTTCTTGTACAATGTTGGACTCAAGGGTGTCTGAACTATGAATGGGTGGCTAAGGGCATAATAGGCAACAGGTTTCAGACTTTTATGGGGGGGGGGGGGGAGAAAGGCAGCCCTGCATTATGGTGCTAATGTGTAACACTACCTGAAACATGCAAGGACTTCATCCAGCTCCTGTTATACATGGTCAGATCCTCAACGGGTATAACATAATGAAGCTCCATTGATCTCCAGGGAGCTGTGCTGATTTACATTCCCAGATCTGGCCATATATCTACACACCACATGTTGTCCTTAAACAATCAGAGAACGCACAGATTTCTTCAGCGAACTTTTCTATGAAACCACATGCAAATGAATGTGGTTTCTGAAGTGCATGAAACATACCTGTGCAGAGGTAAAAGACAATTTCTGAGATACACAGTCATTTGTTCCACTGCAAATGACCAAGTTGTTCCTTTTCTTTCTAAAATTCCTGGAAAATAATGCCATGGCTCACTGTTTTTATGAAACTGCATTTCTTCTTGGTTTATTATTGCTGACTGACCTCATGAGCTAACTTTTCAGAGCACATGTGAATTTATTTACATATGTGCCAATTATATTAATAGAAGTTGCAATGACTCATCACTGCACATTGCTAAAAATCCTCCCTCATCTCATCTTCACAGTGAGATTTCTGTTCCATGTGAATTTCCTCAGCTTACCTTGCTAGAAGTTCAGACATCCTTACTCTCTTGGGAAGAAAAGTTCACTTTTCTTTCTGAGATGGCAGGCACTCAGCCTGCCATCCCAGTGAACAGACCTGCAGCACCTTGACTTTGTTGCAAGGGCCACTGTAAACTATAATCCTATTTGGGATTCAAATCCCAGCTATCTTCCTGGCAGAGAACAGCTGCTGGCTCTGCTATCTCTCGGCACTTGTTCAGTGATGCTTTAAGACCACACACGCATACAAGCAATAAGAACATATCATTCAAATTTGAAACACTTTTGCAGTATCATAACATTTGTATAAGATCAGGTATACCTCATAAGGCTGGAGCTGGCTGGACTGTTATATACTTCATATAGATAATATTTGTTAATGAACAGTTTTTCTCTATCCTCGTTTTGCTCTTTCACATAGCTCCCACATCTTTGGTTTCTCCCATCTTCCTGCCTTCCTCTTTCTCAATCTCACTTGATTTTCTCCCTGTTCTTTCTTCTCGTGACCTCAACTTATAAAAATACAAATCCAGCCACACTCAAACTGAACCTGATAACCTTACAGTGTTTGCATACATACAAGATTAAGCAAAATGCTCAGTATATGTAAACACCTGCAGGTAAGTGGGCAGCATGACTCAAAGTGCTTATGGCGGGCTTTACAAAACTGCTCTGTGTTGGCCCAGCACAGCTTCCAAAGAGGGCTTTTAAAAATCCCACTGCGATATTTTAAACTCTTGATCTAAGGTTCAGAAACAATTCCTAAAGAATACTGTGTTCCTTGAAAAATGTAACTCATGGTGGTGGTTTATAGGCCAGAGTCCAGACAGAGGGTTCTTCTTCATGAGGACTATGAGTGTGTTCACAATTTAGAGGGTCAGTCTGTCCGAGTGAAAGACAGAACTGGAATAGCTGAGGTGTTTTGCATAAAACTGTCTTGACAGTCGTATTTAGATATGCACCCACGTGGGCAGCTATTTCAGTGCCCTCTTTTTAGTTCAGTATCTGCAGGTAACCTTAGAGGGTACGAGCAGTATTTCTCAAGTGAGTTTTGGCAATAATTCCTTGATTAGAGCTAATAGATGTTAACTGTACGGTACATCAATAATCAGATTTGTTGATGGCACTGCTGTTAACAGAACATTTCAGACAATTTCACTTTCTTGTAGAAAGGAATCAAACAAAAAAGTGGTCCCTGCCCCAAAGAACTGGCATTCATGTCAGACCAAAATAACGATCGTTTCCACTTCTGTAGTGATGCAAAGGGGCAGATAAGGGTGTGACTTTTTAGCACAAAACTGAAAGAAAGGAAGAAAGAGTGTAAGTGTTGCAATCCAGGACCATCATGGAGCACAGCCATGGAGCCTGAGAGAGTGTAAGCAACTTCGCCCAAGAGCTCACAGGTCACATCACAGAGCTGAGCTGAACTAAACTGAACCCAAGTCTGTCAAGTCCCAAGCCAGTGCTTTAACCGTCCTTCCACTTAGGCAGCTTTACCCAGGTAGCCTCAGAGGTCCAAATTCTGCCCTGGGGTACGTGTTGGCCTCATTAACTTACTCTAAATAAGAGCTGCGAGCAGAACTTAGCCCACAGCAAGCAAGATTTATGGACTGAAAATGCCACATACTTTGCTTTTTATTCAGTGAGAAAAAAAAAAGCTTGAAACAAGCCGAGCAAAGTAAATGAATCAAGACTGCATATTTTTCATTCTGCAAACAAGAAAATATATACATGTGAACATAAAAAACACAGGTGCCCAAATACTGCAGTTGCCTCCTAAATCTGCTATAAAGCACCAATGGCTATGTAATACCTGTCTCCAGACAGATACGTAAATTACTTTTTTTTTTGGAGGGGGGAAAAATCATCTTAAATAAGCTTTTTTTTTTTCATCTTTTCCCCTAAGGTCCTGTGGCCCTTTTACTTGAATTAAGTGTGTATAGGTGCCATGCTCTTTGAACATAAACTGTGCAACAGTTTATTCTCAACAGGAAAAGGCAAAGCTTTGGTTATGCTGCATTCCTAGTATTTTTTGCAGTTTATGGAAAACTCCCATAAACAGAGTACAACACAGTAAGCTTTCTCTGCTAATGTGCTGTCTAGACTGCTTAAAATATGAGTTCTCTTTGCCTACCATGTATCATGGCTTAAACTTTTGACCTTGTTTCTTTTCCCTTTGACCACTTCATAGGCTTTGACCCTTTTCAAGTATTTAATACCCAAATGGCATGTCACCCAAGCTGCTGGCGATATAAGAACAAGAAGTCTTAAAATCTCTCCTTTATTGTGAAGTTGAGAAAACTGACTGCAATCTAACATAAAAGGTTAGAAAATGTCTTCCACCTTCATACAGCCTCCAACATACGGCACCTTCCCAGGCTGGGTGACATTGATACATTATAGAAGTGACAGCAGACTATTCTGTAACACCATCACATACGTGCTAGAAGGGGCAGAGGGTTCGTTGTGGAACCATACAAACACTGGGGCATTGCTAATGCATGCCTTTGATTTCTGTTTATGGCCCCCAAGTTGAGTGATCTGTCTTGTTGGCACCAACCTGACTATTTTTAAATGATGTAGCAGCTGGCTCAACACATACTTCAAAGATTTATGTTCATGTCGCAAAGCCCTCTTACTGAAAGGGAAACTCTGGAGTACCTTCTACTAGCTTACCCCATATGCAGATACAGTCTACATACTTTATCCCAGGCCATCATAGCATACATTTTAACTAAAAGAAAGCAGTGAGATATATAAGGGAAGGCAAATATGGAACAACAAAGGCAACAATGAAAGATTTGAGGGTTTACAAACCTTGAAGTTCCTGAATTACAAGGCATAATTCCAGAGTTCTCATGCTGCAGAGTCAGACAAACTCTTGATGGGCATTAAGTGCAGGAAATTGGCCCTTCCTATGAAATGAAATACAGAAATGGAGTTAATTCCCGCACTTGCAGAAGTACATGGATAGACACACATCCACATGAACTTAGATGTGCTCATATTTCAGTAACAGAGCAAAACAGCCACACTGGAGATCACTGTGCTGGTTATTATAATCAGGTAGCAGCTTATGGAGGATATCTAGCAGCGCCCATGTCTGACGCAGAACCACAGAATATTTCATCATGCTAGCACTAACAATTACTAAAGACACTCTTTTGCACAGAGGCACTTAATATGATATTTGGCCTACAATGCCTCTCCATTACAAATAGTCTGAGCAAAATCCTGTGGTTAACAGTCATTCCAGAAGTGGCGGATCCGCCTTGCCTTCGTAGAGGTCTAGAAATCCAAGGGTCCGTAAGGGAGTATTTTTCACTACTGACTAGAAAAAGATATGTAATTCCTGGCACTATTTCCCTAGCTAACTCAAGGTGGACACTTGTATGAACCAGAAATCTGGAAAAGTGTTAACAGCGTCCCTACACAAATGTGGGAAACTGCCCCAGTAGAATCTGTATGTTTAAGCCTGTTGTGATGGGACAGGCACTTACCAAACAAGCTTGAGATATGAATCCCATCGTAAGAGACCCATGTTGATGAGGGGGGGGTGGTGTCTATGGCTGCTAACTGTCACAAACTGCTCTGAGTTTATTGCAGCTCTGACGCTACCAGGGAGGACCTCCCTGCCCCGAAAACCTGAAGGAAGAGAAACAACAATCCCATCTGACTTGTGTATGGGTTAGCTTCGATTCAGCTGCGTCTGTTAAAAGTCAGTTTTAACATGAGGTAACAAAATGTGGCTACCTTTATTTGGAGAGCAAAAACTAACTGATTGAATGAAATTATGACAACCCGACCTCTTCCCCTATGTTACCACACAGCTGAACTTGTAATGCTGACTTCAAGAAAGCTGCACAGACCATGATGCAAATTCCTGAGCCCAAGAGAGTTTAAGCGAGACTGAAGCGTGATGTGCAGTCTCTCATCTCATTTCTGAATCCTCCCAGCAGGTGTACACCAGGCAATAAGCTCTCCATCCAGTTTACTGCAAGGAGATTTCAGCCCTTTGGAGCCTGGCATTGCCCTGCCTCCTACCCCAGCCTCCCAATCCATCTTTCACACCCACACACCTCGGTACACCTCGGTCACCCCACGCACCCCAGTCCCTATCAGTTTTGCCCATCCCCACAGCAGCCCCAGCTCACACCTCAGAGCTTTGTCCCTGAGCCCACCTGGGCAGCACAGAGGGCAGCGGATGACACCAGAGATCGAGCACTGCGGTAGATGCAGCTGGGAACCCTGCTCTCCCTCTTGCCAGCTTGGATTGGCTGCTCTGACCCCCTGGAGGCGGGCCTGTATGTTGGGCAGCCAATCAGGGGTGCTGTTCCTTGCTTTTCCTCCTCTCTCAGCACAGGTGGGCTCTCCTCATGGCAGGCGTGGCTGGGCAGGGGGTCTGGGTGTGGTGCAAGGCACGAAGCTCTCTCAGCACCAGGGGCAGACAAGATGGCGGCGGTGACTTTGCACATCCCACTAAATCCATGCCATGGCTGCAAAGCTGCTATTAGAAGAACTGGCAAGAGCCACACACACAGAGGAGAAGGAACAAATCTCCAGGGCTCTCCTCAGAAGAGAGTCTCCTCTTTGCCCCTGAAGCCCATCCTCTCCAAAACCCCAAGCTAGACAAGCTGTAGGAGGCCATATAGCCCTTTTTCTCCCTTAACCTCTCTGTGTTGTTAACCACGGTAGCAGGGTTTAATCCTTTTTGCTCCATTTGAGAACTGAGAGGTGCTGAAAGTGGAGGGGGAGCTCTGTCTATGCCATGATGGGGGGATCCTGAATTCAGAAATTCCTTCTGCACTGAGTCTCGCCATGGAGGTAGCACTATAACTGAATCTAATTTTGCTCCTTCAGCTGCTCTCTAGCTGTTTCCTGTGCTGTCTGGTTCACCATCCTAAAATAAATCACTTTTAAAAGAGATATTTCATAAAAATGTCCAAAATCAACTGGTGTTCAAACACTTGGATTATGGAAAAATTTTAACAGTATAAAAATTTAAACCACAGGGAACATATACTAGGAGATTTTTCCTCCCTCTCTCAGTCTTATTAGAAGGTTGGTATTGGACCCATTTGGACCTTGTGCTGAATTTCTCACCCAAGCGATCTCCAGGATTTCTCAGGCACCTATGCCGGTGATCATAGCTCAGCATGACTGGGTGGTGTGTACCTGAAGGGTAACCAGACACAGCTGTATTCTCTTTCCAGGCTCTTCCCCTGCTCCAAAAGCATTTCAATTTACTCACAGGAGGTTTCTGTTAGCAGGACTAACACTGAGAGATTCCTACATACATTAGCTGAGCCCTGAGTCTGCCAGTCAACCGTAGCTTTCTCTCCTTTGTTACTGCCTAATTAATATTTCGTCTCCGTACTGTTCAAATCTCACAGTCTTAACGACTGGTTTAGCTTCTGACCTTTGACAATACAAGCAAATAAATCTTTAGTTTCTGCTCTTCCCTGGCCATGGTTTGTGCCAGGCTTTTCCTGTGGTAGAAAGGGAAATCCAGCTCCTCTCCTTCCTCATGAACCATTTTTCAGGGGTTTTATAACCTATGCAGGGACTCTTTTTTCTCTTTTACAGTTTAGGAGGTTCCACATCTGAGAAGCCAAACAAACTACAGCTCCTTATGCTAGTACCAGCAGTTCAGGCAGCTTTCCTCCTCTCTGCCTAAACGGGCATTTAGCTCCTTCTCAACAGCCTAGGGACCAGAAGTACACCTAGCCCATCACCCTTACTCAGGGCTGGCCACTTCTGGCACTGGAGCATGCTCCTCCCTGGCTTCAGAGCAAGAGAGTAATTCCATAAAACCCATGCTAAACATATAAATATATATATATGCGCACACACATATACACACATTTATCGTCCGTATGTCTGTGTCTCAGCTTTATTCAGGCCTAAGCAAAAATCCTTCTAATCTGTATCAGGTACTGTGGCTGTCACCCCTGTGATATTTCAGTGCCTCACTGCCTCTAATGTTTTTTAGCTAATATTAGGAAATATTAGCCAAAAGCCTTTGAGAACAATGGGAATCTTTCTGTCAGCCCCCTTGGGTTTCAGATCAGGACCTGAATTCCTGGTCTAAGCCAAAATCTGTACATTGTCCTCTCTCTTTTCACTCTGATTTTCCCATGTCTGCCACAATTCCCTGTCTTTCTTACAACATCTGGTAGAGTTTTTTATGCATCTATATCTGAGGGCTGAATTAGACACATGACTTTTAAATTGCTTAAAATATTTTGACATCTTCCAACCTACTCCTAAATCCTACAGATGGGTCAAATTATCTGCTAAGATCTGCTCAGTGGGTCTCACTCTAGTGTTTTCTTGTCCCTAAATGTGAAAAGGAAAAAAGCTTAAATTATAATTAAATTATAATTAAAGCTTAAATTTATGGTGCTGAGCTGAGGAGATAAGTTCGGCTAAACATTTTGTCAGCATGTAGCAAACCAAATGTGAATAAGGAATTGATATTCTCTGTACATCTTCTTGGTGTTCTTGTATGCATTTTTACTTGTACATCTCAAGAGCTAACATTGTAGTGATACTGATTTCAGGCATGTATTGAATATGCACACACCATAATATTGATACATTTATAATGGTCTTCATATGGAAAATTCTAGCAAGTTCAAATGATTCACTAAGATTTTGTTTAGGTATTCATGTCTGAACCAGAAACTCTCCAGAGGGTCATTTGCTTGTTTGATAAATCAGAAAAGAACACATTTTTATACAAGTATTTTAATACAGGAAATATGAGTCTAGTCAGTATCTTTCCAAATACATGTGTCTGAGTGGTTTTTGATGTGAAATGCTGCTTAATGTCTTTTAAAGTACTATTTAAACAACTTCACATGAGCAACTACCAATCAATGTCTCCCATTTTCTAACACTAAAAAAGACCAATGCTAAATAAATGCTTTTTCGAATCACACAGAATGAATAAAACAGAAAGAAAGTAGAAGAGGAAGAAAACAAAACAGCAACAAGGCGTTATTTAGAATGTGTATTACCCCAAAAATGTAAATGGTCACCCCTAGTTTGGCTCTCTAATGGAAAAGAAATAACATGAAATTGGGCAATTACAGACCTTCTGCTGAGGTATGACTCAGGCTGCTGCATTTTGTGAGGGCTGGCAGGAATGGCACTGGGAGTACTGAGCAGTGTCCAGGCAGGCCAGAAGTGACTGATTTATGACATAAAGAAGGGTGTAGCCAGAGAATAACTTCTAACAAATGCATCTAAAAATGAGCTGTAAAGAAATGATGGATTGATAGCAAAGAGCAGACCCCCAGGAAGTGCTGGGGTTTGAAAGCTCCCATTTAACTCTGGTTTAATTCTGTTTTGAGTGGAACCAGCAGAGGGAGAGGAGGCTTTACCCAGAAACCATATTTTTATATTGTAAAGTGTAGAGCAGTCCAGACAAAGAGTCCCAAGCATCGCAACAGAGGAAATGGAAGACAAAGATGCTTGCCAAACATGCACTAGCTATGTTTGCAGAGCTTTCCTTTCAGAAAAATAAAATCTAAGCCTTTTGGTAGTACAGCTTATCAGAAGCATTTCTGAACAAGCATCCATATGTGGGGTGGGAAGTGTGGTCTACAGTACAGTAAGCCACAGGAATTGGAGTAGTCATTCCATGTTTTGGATGTTGAGTTTTTGTGCACCAAAAATGCTGATCAAAGGCTGGAGAAAATGATGGATAGACACTTAAACAGCTCGGACTGTTTCGCTCATCAAAAACAAACAAACAGAAGACTGAGAAGTGACTTAATGACAGTATGTAAGTGTCTCCGTCAAAGTGCCAAGTGCTGAAGGCTCTCTAACCCAAAAAGGAATGGCGTCACAAAAACCCATAGGCGGAAGAAAGAGTTTTAACTCTTTAACAGATAGTTAGTTGCAGGGACTCATCACCAAGGAAAGTGAGAAGCTTGCTGTCTCTTTATGTGTTCAGATCAGGACACGATGCCTTTCTGGAAAAGAGGTTTCAGCCAAACCCAGTTGAGTCTTGTGCCAAACTCAAATTACTGGTCTCAAAAGAGAGTTACCCTTAGTAAGTGGATTACTCTTTGCTAAACTAGACTAGATAATCTAATGGTCCAATCTGACCCTAAATTATCTCAGTCTTTAAGTCTTTATCTACCCACTTCAATGAGTGTGGATACAAACAGTAATGTTAAATTAACATGCCTATTGAGATTTGTATTAGCGTATGATTTCTGGATTGGAAAACCCTCAGTCTGGTTTAAGGGCATACATTAAAGTTCCACTGAATCCACCAGGACCCAGTCTCACACCCTAATGTGCATTTCTGAAGCACACTGTAGAAAATAAAGATATCCGTGTAAAGTGAAATACATAACGCTTGGTAACATAGCATCCGTATTTCCACTTTTCTTTTCCAGTGTTCTTAGTGTATACACTTGTTATTTTAAAACTTCTCTCTTCCCAAGTACAGGTAGTTCCAGTATAAGAAAAAAAAATGGCATAATGATGTTGATGTTAATTGCAGTACATGCGGGACCAATTGCACTGCCTTTTATTATAATTGCTCAGCATTTGCTATTGCAGTGTCCTGATTTTGATTGCTTATAATTTATGAAAAAGCAATTACATGCACTGAGATTTCTCATATATACCAGAAGCCTCAGCTTGAATGTTTGGGACTTTTTAAAAGATGCATTTATTCAAAACAAAGGAGTTGTCTCTCAAAAAAAAAATAGGGTTCGGAGAAACCTACTGGTTTATCTATGTTATAACAATTCTAGTGCCTTTTCTGTGAATAGCTGTTGTGCTTACCTTCTAAGCGAAGAACTTGAGAGCTGGTAAGTTGTTGGAAGGTGACTTTTGCTGTGCCTATGAAAATCTCCCATACAGCACAAGCAAGAAGCCACTGAAAAACTCACAATTCCCACATGCTCAGAAAACACTTTTCAGATGTCTGCTAAAAAAAAAAACCAACACAAAAACCACTTCTACTGAGCATATTCAACTACCTTACAGCTCCTGGTGCTGCTCAGACTGGACTGGGACCTCCCCGCAGAGCAGTTATAGATGCCTGTGGGGACGCAAAAGGACTGTCTCTGTAATTATTGCTTTGTCATTTGGGTATGAGGACATGGGCACTGAGAACAGGTCCTTGTCTCTTCTGTGGCTTCTCCCTTGGTGTTCAACCAGCACAAAGTAGAGAGCAGCCTTATTCAAATGTAGAGGGGACGAAAGCTGCTCTGGGCAAGGGCAGAGGAAATGAGATGTGTGGGTTAATTTTGTGAAAAGGATATACTTGAGTAATTAGACTGTAAAGAACAATAGGGCTGAATTAAGTTTGCACAGGCAGCCCTGGTTTGGGTAGTTCCTGAGTTTTGTGGAACCCGTTTTGCATCTATGATGTTATTCCTCCACTTTATTTTTGTATAGGATGTGTAATGCCTCGGCACAACCAGTATGCAGTAATGAACTGTCCCAAAGCGGTATCATTCTGCTATCCCCAGCATATAGCTCTCTCTTCTTGGCAGGCAAACAGCAGACCTTACTTCGCTGAGTGTTTCTCCCCTCTCATTTTACTTTACTTTTTTTTCCCCCTCCAGCAGTTTCCAGTCCTGGTGGCCCTCATTCCCACCTCTATGTACCTTTGTGGCTTTCTCCCCCTTTTCTTCACATATTCCTTGGTCCGTGTCCATGTACCTTCCATGTGTATTTTACAACCCTTCTTATGCAGCTTGCAAGTGCAAGTAGTCCCTTTCCAGATCAGTTCTTCTGTCTCCCCAGTGTCTTCTCTCATTTCACTTGTCCTTTTCCTTTGCTATTCTCTTACTCTCTAGATTTTTTTTCTAATTTTTCTAGTTTTTCTTTTCTCTGGCAGTATTTTCTCTAGTTCCTATCTCCTGATTCCCTAATCTATTAATCTCTTCTAAGTTCTCATCCATTCTCCCCTTGAAACCACTAAACTTCTTGCATCCGTAACATCCTCTGGTAGGGATTTCCACAGTTCTGTTACCACTGTGCGAAGAAACACTTCCTGTTGTTTTTAACTTGGCTCTTACTAGCTCCATGTCATGCCCACTACTTCTTGTATTGGAAAAGACAGTGAACAGTTGATCACTGCTCAACCTCTCCTTACCATTTGTGGTGCTGTAGACCTTTGTCACACACCCACCCCCAATCTGTCTCTTTTCTAGATTCAATCATTTCTGATATGGAAGTCATTCCAAACCTTTGATCATCCTTTTTGCCCTTTTTGAACCTTTTCCAGTTTACTATATCCTTTTTTTCAGATGAGGGGACAGAACAACACACATTATTTGAGGTGTGGATGAACCATGGCTGTAGAGAATGATGAAGTTATTTTTGTTTTGCTTTCTATTCCTTCCCTAATCATTCCTAACATTCAATTTGCTTTTTTTTCTGGTGGCTTCTGAGGCCTGAGCTGATGTTTTCATTCAAGGTTCACTTTTTAGTGGTAATAGTCAGCTCAGAGCCCATCATTTTATAATGAATGTAGGATTGTTTTTCCCCACATGCATCACTTTATGTTTATATACACTGAATTTCATCTGTCATTTTATTGCCCAGTCACTCAGCCTCGTAAGGACCTTCTGCAATTCTTCACCCTTCACAATCCCCACTGTTAAAAACCAACAGGAAGCCTGTGGCTCCTTTTTCTCAGGAAAGGTTAGCAGGGTCTGAGCAATGCAGAGAGACTCATCTTTGTGCAAAGCCATCTGGATGAGCTGCTGTTACACTTTTCTCAGGACAAACTGGGCACTCTGAGGGAGGCTGGGCAAGAGCCTGCAGGCAAACAAGACGACTACCTAGCACGCCTCCACGAATGCACTGCAGTCTTCGCCTAAACAGGGCCTGAAAGCACGGGTATGAGCATGGGGAGGAGCAAGGCAGGCTTACCCTGTACAGCTGCACATGTTGCTTGGGAGTTAGACTGGCTATGGTACAGCCACACGTCTGCTAATGTCAGCTCATAAAAGAAAAAAAAAGAAATCGCCTTTGGTTTAAAGTTTGCCCCCTCTGTGCCCCCCTTTTTTTTCCCCTCTCTGCTTCAAAAGAAAGACAGGTTTGAGTCTGACTCTGAAGCACCCTCTGCTACAGTATGTGCCATTTACTTTAGTAAGGCTGATTAAGTCATGCATTTACAAGTAGACCTTCCATCAGAGCTAATTTAAAGCAGATGTTCTGGGTTCCACAGCCAGGGAGGCATCAATCTGAGAATTGCAAGGGTCTCTGTAAGAGCACTGTTTTTACTGCACTTTATAGTGCACTGGGAGGAGGTTAATTGGTGTAAAAGTTTAATTTCAAATAAGGATCCCCTTTTAAAGTTGCATATATGCATATACTTTTTATGGAGCGTTATATTACAAAGTCAAAGTGGGGGAGAAAAATCATCCAAAAACATTTCAGGATCAAAGACACCCAACCTGTCAAATGCTAAGATATTTTTATGAGGAAATAGGACTCACATTTTCTCCAGAAGACGCAGAGAGAAGTAAGGAGTGGAAAAATATTTAACTAGATTCCATGGTATATTAGAAGAAGGAGAAAAAAACCACCCATGCCAATATGTTGGTTTCAGAACCTTCTGGCTTGGCTTCCGCTGCTGAAAATATTGGCAAGAAAATGCTCTGCGCCGGGATTATTTATTAGAAAAGCAATAGATTTGTACAGTTTAACAATAGAGGGAGGATTCAGAATGGTCCATTTGCTCCATGTTCTAACTTTCAACTACTTTTGTTTTTTATTTGCGAGCCAGAATAACTATACTTATCCCTTGAAATGATCATCAGCACTGGCTTAGCATAATTTTATTATTTGATTAATTGTATTGGCTATGGAGGGGTTATGGCCTGTTTCTTACACTGAAAACTGCACAGGCTACTCCCAGATGGGAGACCAGTCTTCTTAAGAATCTTAAGTCATTTAGATTTACATTTTATACTTATTAGAAGTTACCAGATTTTTGCCTTTAATAAAGACAACAACAAAAGAAACTGTATTTACCTTGAACTTCAGTCTAGTTTTGCAGGCAATACAGACTATGGCAGTATTCAGCTGTAGAAAGGCTGTTCCTCCCTCCCTCCCTCCCTTCTGAGGGACAATGTCATTAAATTTTGCTGCTTTTCCTGCCCTGTATTACAGGAGCACCTATGGGCCTCGGCCAAACTTGCTTAGCGCTTTCCAAACCATGGTCTTGACAAAGCACCTTCGAGTCTACCAGGGTAAGACAGATAAAGACAGGCCTACAATCCCTTTCTGCAAATGAGAAATGAATGATTTACTCAAGACTGTAGAAAAACTATGCCTGGAGACTTCATACACGCTTCTTACATCCCAGCCTAGAGCCCCAATCACAGCAGGTTCAGTTTCTGTTCCTGGTGAAGACTTCTCATCAAACAGCAGCAAAACATGACAGCAAAGCTCTCATCTGTTACTTCTCCTTTCCCCCCTGTTCCATGCACAGAGTCATTTCAGACTTGTATGACAGGGAGATTTTTGTGGAGTTCAGTGTAAAGGATCATTTCAGACTTTCTGGGCTGAGGGTGATTTCTGTTACCTACAGACTGAGCTCAGCCAAGTCTTGTGTGCTGAGTGTAAGACACACACCCTTGGCCTTATCTCGTGCTCTTCGTCTCCTCTTTGGCAAGGACTGTATTTCAGGCATCTGTAGTGTTGTGCTACAGCAAGACCTCCGTGGTGATGTTCAGACTTACGTTTGAATCTGCTGCATGGGATCTACATCGCATTAGCCAAAGTGCCCATTGAGTTCCTCACATCTGTCCATCTGTCCGTAAGTGGCACTGTCGGCTGCTATGGGGAGGGCACTGTCTGAGCTCTGTGCAACTCAGGAACAAGGAATGTGCAGCACCTGGGAAGGGGAAGGGAGGAGTTTACTTTGGAGAATTCCCAACAGGAGCTGAATGCTGGGCAAGCTGGAGGTGCAGACATGCAGGACATTTCCCAGACAGCAGAACAGTGCAGGTGTTGTAACTACACTGGCTGAATGGGCACTTTTATCATGGGCAATGTGGTGAAGGGATTGGCAGGATTTTATAGTTTTTGAAAAATTCTTTTCCCAAAATTAAGGGTAGCTGTGTAGAAGGACTCAATCCTCAGAGTTTTCATGGCTGGGCAGGGCACACCAAGCCCATCACTAAATACATTCTTTCAAAGGGCAACTCAAAAAGGTATTGACATGATCAGTGAAGTTTGTGTGCAAGGTTTGCACCTATTCTTTATAGTCTAATTTAGTGGTACACAGAGACCTGAGCGGGCTTTGTGCCCAAGGAAGAATATTATCCTTCAGGGGATACGGAACTAACAATCTCATAATGTATTGGAGCCAAAAGAGGCAGAGTGCACTGGGCCAAATGCATCCTGACTGGAAATCCCGCAATTTGAGAAGGCTACAACACAGATGAATTTGACCCAATGCGCTTTGAATTTAGAATAGATGCCAAGTAGTAACCATTCCCATGTGAAGATAGCTAACATATCTCTTGGAGACCGGCATGTTCCAATGAAGTCCATGAACTTAAGGATTTTTTTCTTTCCAGGTGAATAATGCAAGAATAAATTAAAAGCAGGAAATCCTGATAAGTGCTACAAGGATGTCCATGCTGCAAAAACATCAATCCCCATCTTCTCTGGCTCCCTTTTTCAACACCTTCTTCCTCATTAATCTCACTCTCAAAGTTCTGAAACAAGTTGCTGCCAAGCCTGGTATCTGGGGCCAGGCAAAGTTTTTTATACTACAGTCATTTGGAATATGTATTGCAGCTTTGTTAAAATACAGGGAGACTGCCCAAAAAGCAATTACTACCCAGTTTATACAAGACAACAGTGGGCTTCAGGTTCTTTACCTTTGTTTTGTCTTTAAAATTCACCTCTGAAAAGATTGCTTCCAAATTCCATGCAGTAATTTTCAGCCCTCCCAAATGCAAACTGTGAGGTCTTCCAGTTAGCAAATACTGAAATCTAGAGTCAGCTTTTCCAAAAGGTCTTCTGGAGCACATTAGAGTCCTTCTGACTTTAATAGGGCCTTTTGTTTTAGCCCTTATTGACATCAGTAGGTCCCTAGTAACTTGGGATCTCTTCACCTTTTAAGCCCCAGACTTGCAGTTCTCAGAATATCTCTTTTCCCAGACAAAATATGAATACTTACCAAGACCTTTGAGAGATTTGGCAGTTGCATCTAAATCCAAACTTGAGATCCCCAAACTCCTGTTTGTAAACTTCACACCCTGCAAGTGCCTAGGATCCCTAGTGCTCACCGAAGTTCCCTGGACACCTAAATTCATGCCTCAGATTAGGTGCCACCTCGTCCTTCCAGATGGTGTTAGACATTATCAGCATCACCAAAGGAATACAATCTGAACTGAGAAGGGTCAACAGAGGAAGGTGCTTCCCTGAAACCAGGTTTAGGGTCCTAATTATCAAATCAGATGAGATTACTGCTGCAGCCTCATCTCAGGTTCTCCTATTGACCAGTCTATGCAACTTCCAGCTTGACGAACTCTTTGCTTTCTACCTCCCGTTTGTGGGTGCATATATTTCCTCCTAAGTTGTCAAGGGAAAAAAGTTAGTAACTAACTTTGCTTTGTGGCTTTTTCCATTACTTTGAAGTATTGTAATGTCAACCTAAGCTTTACTGCCTGCCTGAAATGGAGGAGAAAAACTGACAAATGTTGATCCATCTTTCAAATATTAATACCATGCTGATAAAGACCAAAGTCAATAATTCCTCTATTAGATACCTTTGATATGGAATTATCCTGCAGAAGGTATAGACAAAGGTAAGCTAGTACTGTGACTTTCCCAAAAGCATGGAAAACTAAAGATAGGTGTAAGCCAGATGTTCTCTCCTCTTTATGCTGCAGCAAAGGCTCCAAGTTGCCAAGAGTTGGTCAAATCTGCCCAGCTGGAAGATTTCTCCATCAGGGGTGAAAGATGATGTCCTGAGACAGCTTTCAGCCATGACATTCACTGCTCATTAGGGACAACTTGTGTTTTATCCTAATTTTCATCTGCTCAAATGTCCACGGAGGACTGAAAACATCTGAACTGCTCATGTCTAAGCCAAAACTTTAAGATCTGAATGCAAGAATGGGGCCGACCCTGGAGGTCTAACCTGATTATTTCCATCAGCTACATCTTTTTCCTTTCCTCATGTACCTGTTACTTGTCTCTAACATCAGTGGGGAACTGCTTGCCTAGAAATACCAGCATGGGTAGGACTTCACAGACAGTGAGATAATTCTTAAATCACTCAACTTTTGTAGTGAAACATGCTAAATAATCAGAAATGCCACCATGCTACAGATGTATGTTTTCATCATTATTTTTCCTTCCTCCGTTTCTAAACACACAGATCAGTTTGATGTTCATAAAAACAGGAGACAAAATGCAAGACTGCGTCCTTGGATGCATCTCTGTGGATCCTGGAGTCTGGCTGCTGGTGCCAAATGGACTCTGTGCACAGCACCCCTCAGCTCTGCCAACACATTTCTTGCTCCCCACTAACTTATGATGTCACTTGGAGCAAAACTCATCTCAATATCTTACTTTTATTACAGTAACTGTGTTGCAAAGCTGAAAATAAAAGCAGCAGTACCCTGGCTTCTCAGCTGGTATAAAAAGGAGAGCTGCATCAGTTTATGCCAGCTGAAGATGTGGTTTAAGCTGTTTGGGGAATTTGGGGTTGGGGTTTTTTCCCTGTAAACTGTTTGCTGTAGTCTCAAGGACATTAGAAAAAAGTTAACATCAGCCAGTTGGGGGCAGGAGTGAAAAAACCCTGAAAATTTAATATAGTTGCAGAGCACTTTTTGTTTTTTTGATTAGCTGATATTCTCAGGTTACCAGAAAGGAATTCATTGCACTTCTCCACATTCACTGCTAGTGAAACAAGAGATTGAAAGATTTTAGAATAAATGGGCAGGCCGAAAACTAGCAGTGCTCGTGCTGGGGTTTGTGTTAGGGCCTTTACAAATTGAAGGCTGATTAGGCATCTATTTCCTGGTCCTCGGCAGTAAGACTAGGAAGTGCAGGAAATTCATTGTCTTCAGCTTGCCACTGCTGGCTTGCACCAATAGCTATACATCACACAAAGGACTGACAAGCTCAAAATGTCCATGTCAATCTGCAGCTGCCTTTAATCATATACAGATTTATGAGACACCCCCCATACCCCCTGTGGAGATCTAGAAACTGTGCTTTGTTTTGACTTGACATACATTTTTCCATTTAAGATTAAGAAGTATGAGCCCTATTAGACTGCATTGCAGCTACGAAGCAGAAGAGGTAAAGCTCTGTCTGAAATGGAGGAAATGATGATGTAATTTTGAACTGTTAAGGACTGAAGGGATTAAAAGATTTAGAGTAGGATTTGGAAAGTCTCTGGTGTTGCATACAGTAGGGCTATATTGCCTGCCTCACCATCTGGACAGAGAAGGCCTTTTTCCTATTTACCGGTTTGGGGGTTGTTGTTATAGCTGTGCAGCTCACGAGCACCGCTGCACTTAATACTCCATCATCATTTCCATCATAAACCCTTTTTTCCCCTTGAGGGACTACAATGTCACAGTAAATATTTGCTGCAGGGTAAAGCTTGCCACTAAGGTCTGGTCTCAGGCCTAAGAGCAGCAGGGGCATGAGGCAGGATCAGGCTTGGAAGCTTTCCACCTTATAGTAACATTACACTTACCTCATTTTCTAAAATGAACATTTCTAGCCATTATCAACAACCATGGACCAAAGGCTGATGCTCCTTTTCCATGGGTTTGGACAGCTTGCTGTCCAGTCCGTGCAAGGATTTATAACCTGACCAGTTTGGTGGTAGGACATGTGCCCTGGGTGATCCTGGCCAGCCGCATCTCGCGTGAGGGGGTATGTAAAACCTCAGCTGGCTCAGCAGCACGCTGGCTCAGCTGCATGCTGGCTCAGCAGTGCCAGGGACTCCAGGCAGCTGGCCTCTTGATTCAGTTTTGTGCTTTCTGATGCACCAAGCAGTAGCTGTATGAAGAGGGGAGTGGTTGTTTTTCCTCAGCCTCCCCTCGACCATTCTACTCTTACAAAAGAGGTCCAAGAGAACAGGGATGAAGTCATCACGTGCTATAGAAATTACGCTATTGTTCTGTGCTGCTGAAGTCCTATGGAATAGGATCATAGAACAGAATCATAGAATGGTTTGGGTTGGAAGGGACCTTAAAGATCACCTCATTCCAACCCCCCTGCCATGGGCAGGGACACCTTCCACTAGACCAGGTTGCTCAAAGCCCCATCCAACCTGGCCTTGAACACTTCCAGGGAGGGGGCATCCACAAGTTCTCTGGGCAACCTGTTCCAGTGTCTCACCACCCTCACAGTAAAGAATTTCTCCCTAATATCTAATCTAAATCTACCCTCTTTCAGTTTAAAACCTTTACCCCTTGTCCTATCACTACACTCCCTGATAGAGTCAGGTCTTTGCAGTGTTATCTTCCAGCAGTTCCATAGTATTTGGGATCTCACTAGTTGCTTCCATTAAGAGAAGAAATTCACTTTAATTTTTTTTTTAACTCCATAATCAAAACATCTTTATGAACTTAAATCCTCTTTATTAACCAAATCTAGTTTCTCTGAGCAGAGCAGGAATCAAATAACATGTGGGGCAACACCTGGTCCTATTGCAAACAACTGTTCACCCATATTCTCTCTCCCTTTCTGTGTTATTTTCTCAAGGTTGGGCTCTAAGCACACCTCTGGCTGCAACTCAAGTCCCTTGCTACCTTTTCTGTTTGCTCCCTTGCCCACTCTGCTGCTCCTCTCATGTACGGACACATGATCACAATCAGAGTGGTACGCTGTCCTGCTTGTATTGTCAGAAATGCTTTTGTTAAATTTTTCATGGAAATTTGAATTTTCCAGTTACAATATGTCCATATCAAGTACATGACATGGATATAAGTTAACAAGTGGCAAGACAATAAATTATTTCTTAGTCTCTAAGAGCAGAAGTGATAGTTTGACAAGTGTTCTTGCCAGGCTTTAAAGGATGAACAAACACCATCAACAGTCTAAACACATGGAAAGTAAGAATACATGCAAAAAAGTGGGCATATCCCCTAGTGAGAATCTGACTGAGAAACTGCATTGCAAATATATTTTCAAAGCCTGTTCTGTAATTACTCTCCTATATGGAAACACAGCATGAATTTGTGGTCTGCTCCTATTAGTTTTAATCACAAAACAAGCAAATAAAATCAGCCATTTAGACATGCTGAAATAACTTTAAGGGCCTGATAAATTTGCAAGAGCAATCACAGTTGCAAATCAGAAGTTATGTAAAAATCAAAGCGTGTCGGTCTAATTCAAGAGGCTTCCAAAGACCTGCTTTCTTGTCTGCCTCCAAAGTCAGAAAAAATTGACTGTAATATGCTCTGATAACAACTTTCACGAGTTGCTTATCTGAACAGAAATAGCACAGGGACTGTCTCACTAAGGTGACTGTAAATCAAAAACGAAACAACAGTTTTAGTGGAGCCTCTGGGATTTATATCAGCTGAAGACTGGGCCATACCATTGTAGCACACAAGCTGGCCATAAAGACAGCGTTAAATGAATCTCAAAAACTTTAAAAGAGATCCAATTTACTTTCAGAAATAGTCAGTGATTTACAGGATTCATACTCCTGTAGTATTTTTATTATTATTTTATTACGTGGTTCATCCAGGGTCAATTGAGACTCCAGAGCTTTCCGAAGCTGAGCTGTGCCTGTTGCAGTGGCTAATACAAGACCTAATACCGAAGAAGGGAAGTTATTTCTATCATCTGTCCCATACCTGGGCATACATTTATGCTGGGGAGTAGAGTACTGCTTGGTAGGGAAGAGGGTATAGCACTGTGCTGCAGCCAGGCAGGTCTGGGGATAACTTCTCTAGAGCATAGCAACCTTCATGCATCCCAACAGGAGCATTTTGAGGTTGCCCAAAAAGAACTGTTTTCAGCAGCGTAAAACACTCTTAGCTTTACTCCCCAGCGAGCAGGCTGGGGGTGCACAAGCAGTTGGGAGGGGACACAGCCGGGACAGCTGACCCCAACTGACCAAAGGGATATTCCATACCATATGATGTCATGCTCAGCATATCAAGCGGGGGGAAGAAGAAGGAAGGAGGGCATGCTTGGAGTGATGGCGTTTGTCTTCCCAAGTAACCATTATGTGTGATGGAGCCCTGCTTTCCTGGAGAAGGCTGAACACCTGCCTGCCGATGGGAAGTAGTGAATGAATTCCTTGTTTTGCTTTGCTTGCGTGCACAGCTTTTGCTTTACCTATTACACTGTCTTTATCTCAACCCATGAGTTTTCTCACTTTTACTCTTCTGATTCTCTCCCCCATCCCACCCGGGGGGGAGTGAGCGAGCGGCTGTGTGGTGCTTAGTTGCCAGCTGGGGTTAAACCACGACACAGGTACATCCTGCTTGGTTCCTGTGTTACTACTCTGTGCTAACAGAAAATAATCCTATGTAAGCTAGAGGACAGCTTGTGGACGTTGTTCCACATTTCTGCTTGGATTCATATGAATCTGGTGATCATCTTAATTAAAAAAAGAAGGACTGGGTGACACAAGTACACACATGGATATGGTATTCTTATTTGGAAAGGCCAGAAAACCATAATTCCCCAGAAGAAAAATATTGGGCCAAATCCAAAAGTCCTCTTTGCTCAAAAATATTCCACAAAGACAAAGAGAGTGTCTATCGAGGGATCATAAGCCATATCCCTTAGCAAAGCTGAAATAATATAGCAAAGTAGTTTTATAGGCTGCCCCACTGTATGCAGGTAGGGAATAACTGTACACAACCAAAACCAATATTGCTTGCCAGTGGCTGAGAACCAGAGAAGATACAGTTTTGACTCATTTTTTCTTCCCTTTCTCTCTCTGTGCCACCTTCAGAGCAATTACAGATAGCGATCCAGCAGAAGATTTCAATGCTCAGACTGAGTTCTGCAGTGCATCTGTTGTGCTCATTACAGGTACCGGAAAGAATGGTGGAAGAGTATCTCAAGATACTTTTGATACTTTGAAAATTATCTGAAGGTGTAAGTGATGCTTTCACAATTATAAGCAGCAGTTGGCTGGTAGGCTGAAAACAACAACCTGTTTTACCCAAACTATGTTTTCGACCCACAGTTGTCACCTGCATAGATATACTGCACCATTGGTTAGTCCTTATGCCTGGAAAGAGTTTGGTCCCTCCTTCCCTGAGCCCTGATGGACAGGTGGACTTTTGCCATCAACCTGGGGGGAAGCTCCCCTTCAGTTCCAGATGCATGAAATTAAATCTGTAAGTTCTGGTCGGTATTGCCATTGCTGGCTTTCACAGTGTTGTTTAAAAGGGCTTTTTCCCATTGTTTTTCCAAGGACCTGCCCAAAAATGTTTCCATCCAAACCACCATCACGCAAGACTCCAGCAGAGGAGCAAAGAACAATAGCACACAAGGTTCCAAGTTCAATAGCAATTTCAAGGATTTCAGCTGTCACAGTTAATTAGTGGCAGTTTCTCTCAGGCCTCCTTTGCTTAACCCCTGAAGGACAAGGCTTGGAAAACTGCTGGTTGAGAGGGCAAGAGAGGTCAAAAGACCAGTTTTGTAGCAGCCAGGAATTATTAAGAAAGCAAAACTAAAAAATGGAATGTGTTGTGAAGTGAAAATTCCAGACAAAATGAGATTCGGCTTCTATTTCCACTTTTGCTAAAGAAAGAGGCATGAGCCTGGAGGGTGGGGTCCGGAGTCTAGATTTTGGGCAGGGTTATTTTAGAAAGCTGAACACAGTCCAACTGTTGTTCTAGGGCAAGCACCTCCCAACTTTAGGGTATTTTAAAAAAATCTGGATCCTGATCTGAAATCTGTGGCTTGGGCTTGTTTCTAAACATTTCTTTTTCTTGCAAAAAAGAAAAGGCATCATATGGTAAGCCACTGATGAAAAACACTGGAGCTCTGCTTCCTTACAGGAAACTACTTTGGCATGCCTTCCCTTCCAAAAGGTGTGGTGTGGTTGCTAGATACAAGACTGAAAGCCAGAAAAATTGGGAAGTCCGATGTTCCCAAACACTGATGCACAAACCACTTCTAAATGATACATCGGAGCCGTTCCTGACTCCTCTCTGCAAAGACCCCTGACATCCTGGGCAAGCACCTCCACGCAGACTGTGTCAGAGGATGCCATCTGGGTGCAGCCTCTTCCCTCACAGCTCAGGGAAGTAGTTCTTCCCCAGCAGCTACCAACCCGCACCATGAGGACTGTTGGCCTATTGTGCTCACCACCGCTGAAATAAGGCGGCCCAGGACACGATACCCTTGCCGCGGTCCATAGCAGGTCTCATGACAAGGGGCAATCCCCATCTGACAACAGCTGACACAGGACAAGCATCGCCTCAGCCAGCCCAGGTCTCATGAGAGGGCTGTGTCACCTCAGTTGGATCAAGTGGTCTTGGGGATGCCCCTTATTTCAGGTCGTATCACACAGTGCACATCAGGATTAAAACTTGTCCCCTGATGCAACCAGGGGACTGTGAGAGCTCCCTAGGCCAGAGCTTGAGAGAGAGGTCAAACGGAGGCAAACATGTCACAGGGAAAGACACAGGATTTCAACCTGCAATATGAGAAAGCCTGTATTTTATGGGAGGTTAGCAGCCCTGCGAGGCATTGCTTGCTATATACAGCCCTCTGAGCTAGTTTGTTACTCCTGCAGCAGAGAGATGGATTAAACCCGTGGGACAGAGGGAGCATCTGAGCAAGAGGCACGCAGCAAGATGTAGTGCTTCTGTCTCTCCCAACGCTGAACTCAGCCTCTTGCATCGTTTAGTATCCAGACATGCTGCTACCCCTGCCCACGGGCTTGTCCCGCCTGTGCAGCTACTGGCAGGACCTGTCCTGCAGGAGCCTCCTCCATGGCTGCCCACTTTTTCCCCGTGCTCGCACACACCTCGTGGGCAGAAGCAGCAGCTCAGCTCTGCACAGGGGATCAGCACAGTTCTCTGGCACAGCAAGATTGGAGGCCCGAGTCCTAGTTTGTCACCAGTCTACTACCAGAGTGGGATCAGGTGAGTCCCTTTGCCTGACTAGCAAAACGGGACACCCTGCCGCCATCTCGCTCTGCTGCGTGTGCAGCACGTCCCAGAGCAGGAATCCATCAATCCAGACAGCACTGTCTCTTCAAGAGGCAGCCTCAGCTGGCTCTTGGCCCAGCTTGCTTTTATCCTGAACACACATGAGGGCAGGGGCTGTCCCTTATACCATGTTTCTGCCACGCTTTCCTGCACCTCACTGGGATTTCAGGGCCAGCAGTGCCCAGTCTTTGCTGACCCCATACAACATAGAGGCAGAGGGAGCAAAGTACTGTTTTAATGCATTCATGTCCTCTGAGTGTGAATGGTGTCACAGATGGGAAACAGACCAAAATTAGGGGTTGTCCTGCAGGACACAGCAAAGGTAGCTCAATAGAAATCAAGGGTCTATTCAGAATAGCTGCACTTCGGTGTTACCTGAGATACATCATTTGTAGTTGCTGGTGGTGTTCCTAAGCCTTCTGTCCATCTTGCAAACAGCAACAGCTGAAGCATGGGTAAATCCTCCAGTGCATCGCCAGAGAAAACAAGAGGCCCTCACATTCAAGGAGAATGCTTGTCACAGTCTCTCTGTGACAGCTCAGCATTTGATATGAATGAGGGGGGAAGCTGACAGCAGGTGGAGGTCTTCAGGCTAATTACCTTGAATAATTTGCCTGCAGGTGCTGTGCAGGTGGTCTGAGCCCTTAGGCGTTGACCTAGGAAAAGCGATGGGAATCCTGCATCCGCCACTGCTCCTGTCTGAGCTGCAGGCCTGGGATGCTGAAAAAATCCAGATTCCACATTTTAATCCACAGTTAACCATTTAGGGTTGTTTCCCTAAATGTTTTGAAAGAGGAGAAAAAAGTTTGATCCCATGGAAAAGTTTAACTCTGTTCACTTTAGTAGCTTGCTACATATCAGCTTTAAAATAACCCCGAAGTGGAGAACTTTCTTGCAGATTAGAAGAGCATTCAGCAGCTAAACCCAGTAGGCACTTAAAAAACAAACCAAAACACACATTCTTTCCTGAGGCTGGCAAGGCAGCTAGTGGGAGTCACACCCTCTTGAACAACTGCCCTCTGATGTTTTAAGATATTCTGGGGTTTCAGTTAGTTAGTGACAAACACTCGTGAAATGTGCTCCAATTCTTCTTCTCCGGAGGGCTGACTTGAGGGCTACTGTGACTGCCTGAAGGTTTACAGCTATTTAACAGCTCTTTATTTTAAGTGAAATTCTCAAGACTTATGAACCTTGAGAGTCACAGTGGTTTCTAAGGTGAAGTAGTAATTTATGCCAGTGAGAGCTAGACTCTTGGATTATCAGAAAAATCTCATTTCTGGAAACAAATAAAAAGGCTACACTGGTATTCTGTGCTTTGACATACAGGAATATGTTATGAAATAAGGTTACTGGTTTATACCACATGCTCTATTGGTTTCTAAAATCAGATACAAGTCTGTGATCAAGTTGGAGTTTTATCACACATTTTTTAATGTTGCATGTGCAATGCTTGGCTTTTATCCCGAGAAGCAATTATAATCCTTTCCACACCCAGGGAACACGTTGGTCAAGACTCAGTATAGGCTGATCCCAAATTTACCAAGAAACTAAAGGCTTCGCTCACATGCTCAGGGCCAAACTTCTGGGTGGGGGTAGAAAAATACTTCCTGGGGAGTTCTCATTCAGATTGCAGAAGATTCCCTTAAACACAGCATGGATTGAGGATGTGAATGTCCCCCCATGAATTTTAGGGTGAAGAAATTAAAAATATTCAGAGTCTACTTCAAAATTCACTTTTGTCACAGAAGTTGTCCTGTGGTATCAAAAGCTGAAATGCAACAAGGAGATACAGAAAAGGATCAAAAGAAATGACTGATCAAAGAAGGAGAGAGCAGGAGTATTGAAACCAAAGGAATTCCAGGCTGTTTGGCATATCTGAAATTCATGTTTCTCCTTTACAACTGGGAACCTGCCTTACCATAAAAGAAACCATTATTTTAGCACCCTTTTTGGGATATAAGGGGCACCTTGTGCACACAGCGGGCTAGATCAGACCCAAGAGGTGATGGATTTTTAAGTTCTTTGGAGAGGAGCTGAAAGCAAATGGGGTTTGCTTTTGGTGCAGTTACGGGGCAATTCTGTAGCATATAACTTTTTAGATAATAAATGTGTGGAGAGCTGTAACTGCTAGTGTTAGACACCTACACATGGGTGTCTTGTCACCTCCCTCGACCCGGATGGTTTCAGAGTGTTTCCATGAGGAGAATACATATGCTGAGTTGTAGTCAGATGCCACTTCACTGCCGTTCTGTTTATTTTTAGGAAATGCAAACTGATCCCCATGTGCCAGGACACGGTGGGATCAAACAGCAGGAGGCCGTTTCTTTGCTCACCCTTTAGGCCTTGTGCTCGCTACCACGCTGCCCCAAAGCTTTTGTTCTTCGTTCTTTTTCAGGATGTGCCTTATGTTTGCTTTATCCCTTGCTGTTCTTGCCCACTCTGCTCTATCAAATAGCATCAGCCCCTTTATTATAGGAAATAGAAATGTCCTGGGAATGTCTTGATATCCCTCTAGGCTCACAACTCGGTTTTGTAACCATTTGCCCTATGTTCTGCTCTGTTTTTTTCAGCTGCCACTAATTAAAAGAGCTGTTTCACAGGAGAAGGGAAGACAGCAGTTACGCCACCACCACTAACCTGAGACCAAACACGCTCTTTGGGAGCCTGTTTTCCAGGGGAACAGCATGCTCTGCCCATCTTCTCCTGCCTCTTGCTGGGTCCACACCAAGCAGAGAAAAGGACCGTGGACAGATTACAAATGGTGCAAGCATAATCAGGCAGCACTATTTTTTGTCATGATGTTTTCATACCACGAGCTCTGTCTGAGCTCTCTCCTATACAAACCTCCTGGGGGGATTTTTAATCTTCCTGCTTGTTTTTGTTCCATCTGTCTTTTCAGAGAGTCCCTGAGGAATATTTATTCTTTCTTTGGAATCTGCCGTCTCTTTCATAAACTCTTTCTCACTTCTCCTATAAAAACATATCCAGGACAGAACTCCTTCCAGTTTCCAATTTAATTTTATTCCTGGGCAGTTTATACCCAGTTGTTTCCATGCTGTGGTTGTGCCTTAACTTGAGTAGCTCTTTTCCGTCCCCGGTTGTCGTGGTTAAACCCCAGCTGGCAACTAAGCCCCACACAGCCGCTCGCTCACTTCCCCTCCGGTGGGATGGGGGAGAGAATCAGAAGAGAAAAATGACAAAACTCATGGCTTGAGATAAAGACAGTTTAACAGGTAAAGCAAAAGCTGCACACACAAGCGAAGCAAAACAAGGAATTCATTCACCACCTCCCACCGGCAGGCAGGTGTTCAGCCTTCTCCAGGAAAGCAGGGCTCCATCATGCGTAACGGTTACTTGGGAAGACAAACGCCATCACTCTGAACATCCCCTCCTTCCTTCTCCTTTCCCCAGCTTTATATGCTGAGCATGACATCATATGGTATGGAATATCCCTTTGGTCAGTTGGGGTCAGCTGTCCCGGCTGTGTCCCCTCCCAACTCCTCGTGCACCCCCAGCCTCCTCGCTGGCGGGGTGGGGTGAGAAGCAGAAAAGGCCTTGACTGTGTGTAAGCACTGCTCAGCAGTAACTAAAACATCCCTGTATTATCAACACTGTTTCCAGCACAAATCCAAAACACAGCCCCATACCAGCTACTATGAAGAAAATTGACTCTACCCCAGCCAAAACCAGCACACTGGTGTTCTCCCCCCCAATGTGTGAAAGGTAAATTATTTCTTTTCAGGGCTCCTCATATTTCTTTTTGTTTCAGATGGGCTGCCTTGAGCTTATCACAGACCACTTATAAACAGTTTATGAGTTCCTCTTCAAAGACTTTGGCATGCATCAGGATATCGGCTAGATACAACACACTGGACAAAAGACACGTACCACACAGCAGCCTCTTTATTAGTGGATGGTGCATTTTCAAGCTGAAAGCCATCTCTTTAAATGAGTACAAGCCTTGTCTTGCACTAAGGGCAGGGCTTTTATCTTCCTGTCTTTTGTATCCACCACTATTTTTCCAGATCTAATAAGGAAAGCCCAGCTGAATTCGCTACACCATTCTGAACGCCATCTCTTCATGCAAGCAATAGCTATCTTTTAAAATGATTGAATTTAACTTTCCAGCATTCATTCAGAAACTGGTGCTGTCATCTTATTTCATAGTAAGAACTGGATGAAAGTCAGGGCTTGACTGCAAGTTTAATTATGCTTCGTTAATCCATTTTCTCAGTAGTGCATAAAGCCTCTTCTCCTTTTACTAGTAAGTGGTAGAGTGATTGCTTAATGAGCTTGTTTCTGCCAGTACCTGGACCAGTTTTAACACCTATACCTCTATGAGATCTGGAAAATAAATCCTGATTCCTTTTCAGAAAGTGTCTTAAACTGTTGATTTCCCGCATTTAGAGGTACTGCCCTGTGCTGGCACTAGTCCAAGGACAATTCTGAGAACTTACTTGCACTCCACCTTTGTCTTCAGCCCTTTGCCCCTCCACACACACATCTATGATAGCCATGTTTTGCAGTCATTCCTCATTTTATAATATTCTGCTGTTATCAGAAATGCTCAGCAGGCGAGCAGGAATCCATACTTGCTCCACAAAAGCCCAGATTCCCCGAACCTCTGTGCAGGTCTCAACCGTGCTGCACTTTTCCTCTCTTGGAAACCTATCACAGGAGGAAGTTATGATTGTTTCTGTCCCTGGAGGCAAAAGGAGTCATGCATGGCAAACGAGGTGCATGTACGTGCCCTCCCAACCCTGAACCACATGTCAAAAAGGGAATTTCCACCAAATTATTGTGAACACCTTTCCTCACTCTGGCCTAATGAAATTCCGAGTGGTCAGTAATTCCTTTGCTACCTTGGGTAATCAGTCTTTGGGCTCAAACCCCAGAGATTCAGTTTTTAATCCCTGTTTAAGCCCTTTTTGGACAGATTCCCCCATCACTGACACCAATCAAAGACTCGGTTTTGGATCCCTTGTTCTCTACCTGTTTTCACCTGCCTACGTCCACTGCCTGTGCGTGCTCCCAACCGTTACGTTCAGTTGCCAGCGTACCTCCTCTCCTGCTGTTTGAGTGCCATGACCTAAACCCCCATGAGCTGACTCTGCAGCTTTGTGTCACCTCCTTCTCTAGCCCATGTTGGGGGAGAAGCTTGTATTGGGCACTTCTGAAATTCTGTTCTGGATTATTTTCTATGGTTAAAGGCTTTTTGTGCAGCCAGGATTTTTTTTTTTTTCTTTAATTGCGAAGTGAAAGACTGTAACAGAACTGTTTTCCCTCCTTTCTATGCCAGTGCAATTTTTCTTGTTTTACAGGGATTGAACAACGTTTCAAGTCGCAGGCCACCCTCTCAGCGGCACTACATTCAGAATGATCTATTTGCATCTTCCACTGCAAAAGCTGCTGCTGCTTCTAATGCATAGCTGCAAAGACCAAGTCATGTTCTGTAAACCATTTCCACAGCCTCTTGGAGTGGCTGTTTTTCTTTTGGTGATACTGAATGTCAAAGCCCACTTGTGAATTTGTAAATAGATCCATTGCCAATTCATCCTGGAAGACCTCACTGTGCCAGGAACACAGATTTCCTCTGCTTCTCTACCCTTTCAAGTGGGGCATCTCCCTTCTCTTCACTTCAAGCTTTTGACTCTTCCCAGGCCATCTTAGGTTAGTGGCTGGTGCCAAACTATATACCAAGGACTTGTACAAAGAAGTCTAGATAATTCAGCTTTTTTTTTTTTTTTTTCCCCGAATCTGGCAGTAAATCTTGCAGCAGCATCAAAGCTGGGCTACTCGGGTTCACGCTTACAAACCCATCTGTGTTCATCCTTCGCAGTCAGCCTTTTAGACCATAATGTTGAGCTAAGCTGAAAAACCTTTGAGGAGTCTTCCCCTCCCAGTGCAATTTTGCATTATTTGAGAAGATAAAACCTCCCTTATTCACACTTCTCAGAGTTACTGATGGGTACAGAAAAGTGCTACAAATGTCTTGTTTTAGCCAAATTCTCTAGCTGGCCCAGCTCCCACATCAAGAAGGCTGACTTTCACTGTCCTCTGTGACCCTTCTGTCACCTTAGTCAGGCAATTTTTCAGCTCCCAAAAAGCAATTGCAGAATCAGGAATTAATTTGCTGCATCATCATCTTCTGCATCATCAAGCACTATGTAACTGGAGGAATATAAGAAAATACATCAGTCTTTTTCAGGTTACATCAATCTATTTTTAGACTAAAGTAACTAACCTCTTCACTCACCTTCTGCTGGTTAGACCTGACAGCAGGACGATTGTTGAAAGAGATGTATATAGTCTATGTTGAGAAGTGAGTGTTCAGGGCAGCCTCTCGTCTTCTGTTCCAGCTGCCAGGACTCTTTGTGCTGAAGTTGTGCATCGGGAAAGGGCATAACGGAAAAAGTGTATCTGGCCGTAGCAAAGGGAGGAGAGAACCAGCAACCACCACATTTCCTTCCACGTAAAGTTAAAGTCAAAAATGTAGCAGATAGGTGAGTTTAAATGTGTGCTGCCATTCACTTGTCAAGAAGGTCCACAGTGCTTCATAAAAAATGGTAGTTCCCGTAATGCAGCATCATCTGAGAGGAGATTGAGTTTTGGTTCAAAGTTTGAGCTGTTTTTTGGAAAGAAAAAAAACCCCAACACTCTAAAGAAGTCAGTGATGCAGCTTTGTCATATGGTGTAAAATGTCCGAGCAGATGAAGTGATGGCATATTAAATGGTACTTTAACATAAAAGAAGCCATAGTGAGAAGCAGGGACTAGACATGAAAGCCAGGCAAATCCACACGAGCAGCTCTGCACACATGTTTAAGTGAGGGCCCTTAATCGTGGGAGCAATCCCCGGAGGGCAGAGGTGGATTGGTTTGTATCTTGTCAGCTCTTCAGATGAAACGGTGGAGCTTGGGGTGGGGGTAGGGGACAGTTATGTGTTAGGCAAACACAACATAAGCTTTAGTCAAATGTAAGCTATTTAACTCAGAAGGGAGGTAAAATTGGATTAAATTTAATATCCGAGACATTAGAGTAGATGTTAAAGTCCCTCTGGACTTCAGCCTCTCTGTTCATATATAGTCAAGGATTTTCTGGGTTAGAGCCAGTTTTTCCAGTGGAGCACCTTGCTTGAAAATCTTTTGGGTCTTTTACTCCTTTGGGACACAACCCAAACACTGGTTATCTGAACTTGTCCACTTTGCTCTTTTTGAGAACCTGGCACGGAACATATGACCCTGTAAAAGCATTGCGGGGTGTTGGGGCTCTCCCCGTTCCTGTCACAGATAGCCTATTACATACCACCAAAAAAAAAAAAAAAAATCAGTGAAGGGAGACGAGCACTTTATAATTAAGACCCCTTAAATAGTTTTCCTGGCTCCTTTTTACAAAATCTGAGTCACCCTGGCTTAAGTTGGGAGGAACCAGTGTTCAAACCTGCAGAGATATTATCTGCCTCTGAAATACTTAGGAAAACTCTCAGCCTTATTTGGAAAAGTGAAATCTGCCATGATAACCAAGGCCTTGATTTACTGGGAGGAGAGAAGGGTCCTAAACACCTTCGCCCTCCAGATTAACTCCTGCTCTGTCCGTGTGGCACCCTGTGGGGCTGCTGGCACCTCAGACATCTCATACTTGTTTCCAGAGCACCCCACAACGTCCCAGGCAACCTCCCCAAGGCTAAAGCCCTCTTTCCCCTATTAATGCAAGACCATGTAACACATGGTCCTACATCAGTGATATACGCGTGGATGCACAGCCCTTCTCCCATGCCTCCCCTCTGGCACCAGGGCCGCAGTGCTGGGTTCAGGCTGTGGGAGGGAGAGAGGGAACACAGATATTCCCCTTACCAGCCATAGGATATCACTACCCTATAGCCAGTATTCTCCGATGTCTCGGTCTCCAGCACACAGGACAGGATGAGAGCTGGACTGGCAGGTGACGTGCAGGGATAAAGGATGCTTAGGGCCTTCTAGCAGGGCCAGGGCTGGAGTGGGGGAGTGTGCCTTCTCCTGGGACACCTTTGACCATAGGGGTTTTGTTGGTGGCACCACCTCATCCTCCCTAGCAGCACAGTGCCACCACCCTGCTCTTTGCTGGGGACCCCAAACACCAGTGGTCCCCCAGCAGCGTGAGGTGCCAGCAGGATTATGGTGCTGGGTTCACGGGGCAGAACAGACCCCGTGGCGCTGTGCTGTGGACAGCAGCAAAGCCACCCTGGGCAGCCGGGCCTGGGAGCTGGGAGCTGGCTGTGCTCACAAGAGCTGGCGGGGTGTGCAGAATGGTTCTGCACCCAGAAGACCAGCAACGTATCACTTACATTTACATAGTCACCAGTAACACAAGACCTGGCAGCTCCTCAAAGATGAGCAGAGGTTTGGAAATCAAAGATATTTTTCATTCCCGAGCATTTCCATCATACTCACTGGGTGTCTTTGATTGTATTCTGCAAGCAGAATAAGGCAACCAGAAGTGTGTAAAAATGGTGGAAAACCCCACCCTCCTCAATTTGACACAAATTTTCTACCGTTCGCTAGAGGATGGCTACACCCCCCCTTAAAATGTGAGTTTCCTTCATTATAGAAATACTTTATTTTTTTTCCTCTAAAAGCCAATGGAATGTGGACAATGAACAATTTCACATTTAGAAGCCAACTTTTCATGAGGGTTTATCCTTTTGATTTGGAAACTGGCTCATTTAAGCTGGAAAATTCTGTGAAATGTTGCAATAAAAGAGGCTCTATTTTTGCATTAGCTAAAATATGCACGCACAGAAACCCAAGCGATACAAAAGCAAGCAAACAAAGAAGTGCCCAGCCCGTAAGCTCCGAGTTGCTTAAAATTTCTTATTTCAAGTACAAATGCCACATAGATCCTTGCCATCTCTAATAATAATGCAAGCTGCCACCCAACAACAGCATAACATTTCCACTAGGCAGTATATTTTTCCCTGCGAAACATAACTTAGCGAATGTGGCTTCAGCTGCCTAAATGTCATCTCAGTCTGTTGCAATCTGCTGTAAACTTTCAAGATACTAGTCGTATGTCATAAACTCACAACAATTTCTGGATTTGCTTTAGGACTAAAATGTTCCTGGGCAAAAACAATTCACTAAGGAAGAAATCCTATCCCCTGTTTTTTTCCTGGTTCCCTAGAAGTAGCTTCTCACTGATTTTTTTCCCTCTTTCTTGCCTACTTCCATGCCATTTTACTTTATAAATCAGATCAATCCCAGTTCCAGCGATCAGAAATGGGAGTATCTTGCTTTTCTGCATCGCAAAGTAGAGCAGTAATTGCACATACTGTTTGAGAAAAAAAAGGAGAATCCAAATCCAGGATAGGCTTCTGGCCAAAGCAGCTCAGATTTTCCATCTCATCTGCAACTGAGACATGAAAAGCGCAGGTTAGGACTGGGCAGCAGCCTCCAACAGCAGAAGCCCTGTTTCTGGCAATCTTCTTTCCAAAGTTTGTGCGTGTGACCCAAGTTATGGGCTTTTAGACCAAATACAGTAAAACTGGGTACGAGGAGGATACATTCAGACACTGAACCAAAGTTTGAGGGAAGGGTAGTTTTTTTACATTCATAGGAAGCCCACATATACTTGCTGGCAGATATTTATAGAGCATGACTGTATGAACTCTGATCTACAGTCAAGAAGTCGGATAAGTTGCATGAATTCAGTGCTGCCAGTTCAACATAATTTCCTTTCAACACCATGACCAAATTGCCTTAATTTTCACACCTGTAAAATGGGGATAATACTTATCCCTTTTACAGGGGATAGTGTTATAAACATTAGTTAAATTATTTGGAGAAGCACTGACTTCATACTGTAAAATAACTGTATCTGCACTAGCTGGTATTACACAGGAGGAGCTGAAATCTAAACCAGGAGTGAGGGAGAAAGGAAGCATAATTTCCTGTTGGTATGATGTACTCTGCAAGTGTGACTAAGAATATAAAACCGAGGGACCTTGCAAGAAAAGGTTTTTTCAGCCTGCTTCCCCCCCTTTCACCAGGTTGTGCTCATGCAATGCCACGGTCCTCAGTAAAGGCATTCCTCATTTACCCAGTGTGCGAGGAGAACCCAGTCCTTTCACCTAAAATCAATTTTCCTTAGATTCCAGAGCAGCTATGGTGCTACGTGCCAGCGACTCGCTCCTATCTCGCATGCCCGTGCTGTGTGCAGTTGTCCCCTCTGGTTGCAGAATAATTTAGAGGAGCCACCGCAGTACAGCTGAGAAAGCAATGGAAAATCCAGCCAGCCAGGAAGCTTTTTCTTCTTGATTTCTGTGAAGTTCTCCACGTTTGGCAAGCTTTGTAAACTCAGTAGTGGGAACTGAAAAGGAAAAACCATCACGTACAATTTTTCTGTGGCTTGCAAAAGTGAAATAAATCAAGAGATAAAACAGCAAGGCATCTGTGATACAAGATTTGGTTCGTGAATGTTTAAAGCATTTAACCTCTGTCCCTCTGGCTTCCAATTCTGGTTGCTGGGACTTTATTATTTTACCTACTTAGTAAGGTATATGTCTACTTATATGTCAAGAATTTTCTGGCTGTGTTCCATATTCTCCTTTGCATGACTTGGATAAATCTCCATAACGCTGTCCATCTGTCCCTCTTTTCTGCCTTCTGACATCATCTGAAAATTTTCCACATGACACCCGTGAAGTCCCCGTTGTCACCAGTGGGGCCAGCCGTGCTGCCTTGTTATTTCCACCCCTTTGCTGCCTCATCAGAGCCAGGCCAGGTGTCTGTATCTGAGCCACCGTCGCTCTGCTCAGGCAGACGGGCACCCCCATCTGCCCCTATCCAAGGGGCAGGCAGGAGGTGAGCTTACTGTTGCTGCCACAGTCCTGTCTGTCCATCCACTGTGCCATAGTACGTCCCCTTTTCCGTCTCTTCACCCGGAGTGATGACAAGTAGCGTAGCTTAGGTTAGCGTGGGAGACCTGGGGGGCCACCACAACCCCGGCATGAAGCTGAGACTTTACCAACAGCCCCTGGCCCCGGCAGTCTGCACAGGGGAGACAAGCAAAGGCTGAAAGAGGGGTTGGCAAACAGCTCAGCGTGTATTTGCAAATTGGTAGAAGACCTGAAAATAGACCCTGCTGCCTCGCCTTATGCAGTCCCACATGGACTCCTCTCTGTCTCCAAATTCTAGTTATCCCAGGGGTCGTGCAGGGACCTCTGCCCCCAGTAGGTCTCTGTCGTGCCCATTGTTAGATCTGAGCTACGGCTGCTTGGTTCTCATTAAATAGCCAAGTTTCTTTTAATCTTCTTCCAAAACAAGGAGCTTAAGCCTTACAACAACATCTCCTAGGAACTTTCAGCTCTCCTTTGGGGAGATATTTTCTTTCTATTGACGGGAAAATTTCCCAATAATTCTCTTCTGCTGCCAGGCACCAAGACCAGAGGCAGTACCGTGCCAATCCCTCATCATTTTCCTAAGGGACTCACACATCCCAGGCTGTGCCCTCTACCTTTAGTTTCCCGTTCCAGCCTGTCTGCTTGAATTCATTCGAAGGTGTAAGAAAAAAATCCTCTTGGGACAGTCTGTCCCGCACTGCACCCACCGCCATAAAACCTCGGCTGCCGTACTACTGGTTCTTATCAGCCATCACACCTTAAAGTATAGAAGGTGTGTCTAATATTAGCCAGGAAACGTCGCAGTGAAGACCTGGACTTTTTCAGCTAATCGGTATTAATAACTTCCTATGTTTGAAGACAGCCCATAGGAAATGCAGCCTGACTCATCTACCCTGTAATTAGATGAACTCCTCGAAAAAGTGCAGGTGGCTGCACCACAAAGGCACATTAGCCAAGGTGCAGAATATGCTTCTGACCAAAGGGCAGATAATAACAGCAATAATTTCCTTCCACTGATATAATACAAAAAAGCAGTATTTCTGACAGATTTGGCATCTGGCTGAGGCTGGAAACTCAAAGAGTCATTTTGTTTCTCTCTCTTATCTCACTCAGGGGAAATCTGTAATATGCACAAAGCCTTGATTTATTTTTTACACACTCACAAATTACTGGAAAACAATTATGAAACTGGAAAACATTCATGAAAAACAGAAGATATTCAAGCCTGTTTGCTATATAGGTTATACCTAGACTGTGATTCTTACCAAAGATATTTGTTTCCTGTGTTCTTTTTTCCTGCCAAGTTCAGCCATATATCACTTTTATGTATCTGAAGGCCACGGTGTAATGCAATATGAAGCTATGAATGGGATAAAGTTACATATTCTCCATTGATTTTCCATTGTATCCATTATCTTTAATGCTGGAATGCAAGTTAGTGCGAGGGCCGGAAGCCTCCGCACCTCCGTGCTGACTGCTGCCTTATGAAAACCATCCCCTGGGGGCAGATAAAATCAGCTGCAAGTTGCAGAGAGGAGGCAGGAGTTCCCCGAAGTGTCCAGCTTAATGGGGGAAGCGGGTGGCTCTCGCCCGTCTGTAGGTAAGAGAGAGGGAGAAGGTAGACTCAGGGAGGGGGACATGAGAGGGGCTGGGAGGAAACCAGAGAAGGGCTGGAAGTGAAGGCAGGGGAAGGAGAAGAGAGAGGGATAGGAAGGGAGCACGACAGATCTGCCTCAAGGCTTCTTAGCAGTGGAGAAATGCTTTTTGCGTGCGTAACAAAGAAGGAAAAGAAAGAGATTTGTGGTCCATGATGCTGCTGTGATGCTGTTGTTCCCTGCTGCAAAGGTACTTCCAGGTACCACCAGCATCGCTGCTGGGGAGAGCAGCAAGGCGGCAGCCGAGGGTGCTCAAAAGCCATTGCTCCCCAATCCTGGGTCTTGTGGAAAGCAAGCTGAGGGCTCGCTGCCATTGCTGCTCAGCCCCATGGGTCAGGATGAGCAGGGAGGGTGTTTTCAGGCAGCACCGGAGCTTGCCACCATGGCAGCTCAAGCCAAAGACTGAGCATCAGCGCTCGGGAGCGAGGAAGATGAGCGAGAAGGGATGCAGCTGCATGGGGAAAGCAGGACACTCGGGAGGCTTGCTGCCCAGATAGGCCCAGTTGCGCTGGGACTGGATGTGAACACTAGCTCTCTAACAAGCTTCTCAAATCGCATTTTTTAAGGCCGTGTGTTAACAGAAAACAACTGTTCAAATTTAGCAAGTTCCAGCACCACTTTCACCCTTGTTACGTCTGGGCCGCAGGAGTAAGACACACCACGGCCACTTAATTTTTCATTCCTCTTGCAAAGGGTTAGAGCGGTTAGTCATGCGAGTGGTCGCCTTGGACGATCCCACGCAAGCAATCCCAGCAGGATTTCTCTGTGTGTGACTAACTGCTCCTCCTGGGAGGCCGGAGCTTCCCATCGGGAAGGCAAAGGACTCCCCATTTTAGTGGCAGAGCTGTCTGTAATCTTAACTCTGCAGTCACCGCTGCTGCCCCTGTAATGTATTTTTAAGATCAAAATTCTTCTGCAGGACAAGTGACCTGTTCGTCTTCGTCTGGCCTTTACTGCTCTGGCTACTCCTGTTGACGTCTGTGACTAATTCGTGATCTATGAAACCAAGCTGTGACCAATACAAAAAATCTTTATTAAAACCCTGCCAGGTTGATCGGCAGACATTTCTTGGGAAAGCTGCTCAAGAAGAGCCAGCTCTGAGTAACTCCACAGGACGACATCTCTGGAACGAGCATCTCATCCCAGCTTACCTTGAAGCACATCAGCTCGCAGCCATGGACAAGCCACCTTGCTTCACCTATAACCCTGGGGACAGAGCTTGGGGACCTTCATGCAAATTTTCCTTCAGTTATTTGGCCTGGTAGAGAAGAGGCTCAAGCTGACACAGAGCAAAACCTTTCCAGCTAGTGCAAGAAAAATCTGGTACCTTGTTTTGCTATTTTAGCAGGGGGAGAGCGCGAGGCAGGCTCCTTCCCGCCTGCCCCCCTCGCTATATGTGTGTGTACGTGCATGTGCAGCGCAGCAGGACCCCTTTTCTCATTTAAACAGCCAATTAAAGCCTACTTTGGCACTTAGCACACGACATCAACTTGCAGTACTTAAGCTGCCTAGCACAGTGTGAATTTAATTTGATAAAGGGTCAACTAATAAAGGTCTTGGAAGGCTGGTTAAAGTTCATTAAGTCTTTTCTTTCAAGGTACACTTCCCTCCAGTGCAAAAGCTTGCGTGTATTTTTCTTTTTTTTTAAAGCTGTGTTATATCCTGCCACCAGAAAAAGGTGCCTGTGTCACATCCCAACAGGGTATATTTAAAGTCTCACTGCCAAAGTCATGTCGGGCCTTGGTTCTTTGCCCAGAAATGTGCAGAAAGAAAAAATAAAAGCCCCTTTCCCCGAGTGTGGGGCGAGGAGTGCAACACGGGTTGGTGCAGGCAGGCTCCTGAGAGGGGAACTGGGCTTCTGTCACACTGAGCTGCATTCATCCTCCATCTCTTGAGCCATCCGTAATTCCAGATGGCTTTCATAAACAGATGAGGAGGCTCCTCTGAGTTCACTGGTTTAATGAAGCCCGTATGGCTGACTCATGTAATAAGCATTTAATCATGCTGATGAAAATCATTTTAAAAACTTCCACCACACACAGTGCTGTTCCCTGCACAGCCATGGAGCTGATAACACAACATCACAGCCAAGGAACCTCCGTTTTCCAGAGCGTCTCCAGGTGCCTGCCTTGACTTTCATCAAGGAGTTATAAATGTGCGCACGCGTTTGTGCATTGCCACCCTCTAACAAGGACCTGTTCATCTTTGAAAATACTTGTCAAATCACCTACAGAAGGGCCACAAAAGTAATATTTTTTTTTAAGCTCCACATTCCCCATGCAGCTGTTTCAGAGGTCACTGAAGGGTTAACACTTCAGTGTTTATATCTTCTCATTAGTTTCTGTTTGTGCTCTCAAATGCCCATGCCTTAAAAATTTGCAGCGCTTAAGTGGTCTCCATTTGTAAACAGAGAAATGCCACAATACCTTGCAAATACTGAGTTATCTTAGGTGGAAATCCTTCCTCTCGTCAGCAGAAGTCATCAGCACTGCCATGAAGGATGTGGGCCTTCATCGTTTCCAGAGCATGGACGTAAATGAGCGCATGTAAGTAAGTCTATCATATGGCAACTGGTAGCCCACACAATTTCAGTACATTTTAAGCTAGCTCCAAAAAGTCGGTCCTCCTTCTCTCCTCCAGAGCAAACCCAGAGCTGGTGGTCCCTTTGGAGCTGGCTGCATGCAGAGGGTAGGAGTGACCCTCCCTGAGGCAAGGCTGGCTGACTTACACATCTTCTCATGTGCTGTTGTCACCCAAATAGTCCCCTGTGTGGGCTGGAAGACTCAATGTCAAGATTTGAACTTATTCCTTGGGGGACAAGGTCTATAAGTCACTACCTTGGAGGGTCGGGAAGGGCTGGAAAAGCCATTGAGGTCTGAGAACGAGAGGAGCCACCGTGCGTGGGCTGTAGCACTGAGAAAGTTCAAGATGCTCTGCCAGGTACTGAGTTTGTTTGCATGAAAGGCTGAAACAAGAAACATTAACTCTAGGGCTGGATTCATGTTCTCATATTTGTCCTTACCTTTACAACCGGCTGATCACCGTTCAGCAGGTCCAATCACTTCTTCTGAGAGCTCTGGGAAAAGGAAGATGATGAATCCCATACTGTTCTGCACAGGCTCCTGGTCACAGACAGAGGGAGGTACCCCTGTTTTCATCTGCATGGAATTTTGTGGATCAGTCCAAATTTTGATGGGCAGATATTTTTTATCGTCAGTTGAATGAGATTTAATTTTAAGTGTTGGGGCAAAGCCACTTGAAGAGCTTTGACTTGTAAGATCATCTTTTCCAAATTCTGGAAATGTTGAAAGCTGAAGGCATGTTTGCAGTATGTTATCAGTTACAAGATTGCTTACATCCTGATGGAGAAAAGACTTATTTTCTGACATGGGACCAAAGAAAATCTCCACTTTGTGTCATTAACAGCTAGTTTCCTTCTGTAAGCAATTTATTGTTCAAATCACTGAAATGTAGCACAGTGTTCATGGCTTTAGACCCCAGGTTTATTTTAATTTCCCTCACTTGATTTTACAATAGGCATTTTTTCACTTCTAAACATGCACATATGTTGAAAAGATACCACTGTAGGCTGAACAGAAAGATGACTGTGATCCTGTCTCATCCACTTACAAACAGTGTGCCCAGGAATTACCCCATGTTTTCTGATTGATTGGCTGAAATGCCCTTCGTGCATAGTAGGTGCTGCTATAAATGGTTGTTCCTCGGTGGTTAGTGTTTAAGTCTTCAAGATTGGGAAGTCTTCTGGTTAACTTTGAATCAGATTGCTGTAGCACCTAGATGCTCCGAATAACTGGAGCATTACGGTCTTTAGAGGCTTGATAACGAAATCCAGAGTTCACTTTATACAAGTGCTTCATCCTCCCATGAATTTTGAAGCTTAAGAATTTTGGAGCTGTGGGATCAAACTCTGCAAGTACAGGAATTCTGCACCCCTTCTTGTATCTCACTTCAGAGCACCCAATTAAGATGTCATCATGACTTTTAGGAAGAGCACCTTAAATAGAAAAACACTGGAACAGTGGAGAGGTCTCAATTTCCTTGGTTATGACTTCAAACTCCAGAGCTAAAGGACACCAAAAAGAAAGCTTAATGCCTTTAAATCTTGCAGTGTGAACTGATTCATGACTCAGACAAAGTGCCCAAGTCCCTAAGAGTCAGGAGAACAACCCTTTAAAATAAAGTTCGCTACTATCGCTGGAAACTTTAACCCACTGCCTTCACACTCAGGAGATTTAAGCTGCAAATGGCAGGAGAGGATTTATGTGTTCCTCTGAACAAAATACATCAGCGTAGGAAAACTTGACCCGACAGTTTTGAGGCATGCCTGCCATAAATAACCAATTGACTGGCTGACTCGCAAAGCCATTAGCAGGCGTGAGGTGCCTGCTGAGATTCAGACACCGCATAAAATGCTGGAGGTGCCAGCAAAATGGACATGGCAATTGGCTATGCAGTCGTCTTCCAGCAGACCGCTCAGGAGGGCTGGTGAAAAATGGAGCGGCTTTCATCTCACTCATTTGACACCGTAGCTCTGGAAGGGGATTGTGCGTGGGATCCAGTCTGTCATGGGCAAAGGGGGAAGAAAAGAGAGATGAAATGACCACCTTGTGCTTGAGCAGTAAATCATCAGGAGGAGTAAAAGTATTTCAAATGAAGTTGGAGATCCTGCCTTGACAGTTGCAGATGATGGGTCTTTTCTGCCAAGTGCACTGGTAGGCCTGAGCTAATGGGGCTTTCCACCTCCTGAAAAGTGGCAGCAGCAGTTATAGGAGGGAATTTGATGACTCTGATCACAGGCTGTCAGGCGAGAGGACGAGAGGTTATGTTTTACTATCTGAGAATGGTCCATTTTTAGCTTTTCGCTCCATCCTTTTTCCCTCCCAAAGAATGCACATGATACATCCATCTTCGCTCTCAGTGCTGCAGCCATGGTTTCTGGACTTGGGTTGATCTTTTTGCACTGTCCCACCCTGATGGCAAGGGAAAGGGTAAGAGCAGTAGAAGGCCCCTGGAGCTCTACCTACCAAGTCTTTCATTCTGGAGAAGAGCAGGCAGTAGGAAGCAGAGCAGACATGATGCTCTTCTACTCCAGACACTCATTTATACCAATCTGAGACGTATGCACTGTGCAATTGAGTAGGAATCTGGGTGTAAATGGCTACATAAACAGCAGCGTAATGATGAACCAGAGCCAGCTCCTCAGGGAGGCTGTGGCTTCGGGCATTAGCCTTGAACAAGCAAAGACGGGGCCCTGTTCCAGTATCAAACATGAGATGAGAAGTGACGGCTGGGAGATAAAAGGCAGGTAGGAAGAACGTGGGTATGTGAAATTACATTCAATCCAATCCTGCTTAGAGTCTCAAGTTCTTTCCAAGCTGTTCCTGTTCAAGGAGATAGTGGGTCGGCACACAAGGACCAGCTCCCTGGGTGGGTATCTCCTCCTGCGTTAGCCAAATTGCCTCTTGTACTGGCTTTTAGAGGAGTGAGAAAGTCCTCAGTCCTGGCACTGCCACCACTCAAACCCATTTGCTCTTTCAGAACTAGAGGATTCCTCTACTGTGTAGGACTTAGTTCCCCCAGATAGTTTTTCATTTTATGGATTAGATTCAACAGCTTTTTTTTTTTTCCAGGGAGTGAAGGCCCGCAAGGGAAGAATTGGTTCCAAATAATTGCATTTACACAGTATGCAAATATGCACTGGCCAAGTATTGACATGCTGCTGCCCAGGTGGTTTCCTGGTGGCTCCTAAAACATCAGAAATGGCGAGCATCCGCAGAGAATTTATCTGCTTACAGGAATCTGGCCCTATTCCTATAAACTACTGGACTGTACAAGCGTGACTGTGCCTAAAGTCTCACTAGCTAATCTCAGGTTTTATTATAGTACCCTGCTATCCCAGCAACGTTTTTCAAAGAGGCAAAAATATCTTAATCTCCCCATCCAGCTCTAGTCCCCCCATTTCAATGCCACCAAGATACATACTTGCATGCAGTGCTGTCAGAAGAAGCATCTGCTTGAACAAACTTTCCAGCAGAGCAATCTGCAGGACAACGAGCATCGCTAGAGCAAAGACCTCATCCATGCTCCAAGCACAGTCCCCAGAACTCGTGGCATCGCTTTAGTCAACGCATTCAAAACGCTGAGGGTTGGCATTGCTGGAGACTGGTATTCATGACTCCTCTTCACACTGGTTTGGCCTGTGGTCTCTCAAACTGGAAGCTGAACTAACAAGTACAGGGAAAAAAAGAAATCAGCTAAGTATTTCCCAGCTACGTAATATGGAAAGATGGGGGTTCCCATGTCGGATGGGGTGTCTCTGCTGTTAGGAAGAAGAGGGAAGAGCAGGTCAAGGGAGAGAGATTTTCTGTCTGGAAAACACAGAGTAAACTGCTGCCAAATACTTTGAATTTATTCTCCCTTTTTCTGTTGTTCTTTTTTTGAACTGAAATCAGCCTTAGGCAAGGGATTGGAGGCAAGAAGCTTCTGGGATCTTGCTTCTGTTTTGCAAGCAGTAGTTCCTTTGAATTCATGGGCTTTCCATATAAATTAGGGAGATAAGAATGACCATATTTAATTAGAACAGGAGCTCAGCATCTCATCTCTGACAATAGTCAGTAATAAATGCTTTGGAAACAAGTATCAGAAAGGAACGAGCAGTTGTCCCACACCCAGCTTCTAGCCCACAGTAGTTTAGGGTCTTCTGAAGACAAATGTTGTATCCATATGGCTTCTGCAGTGAACAGGCACTGTTTGTGCTGTTTTCCATGAGTTTGTTTAATCCTACCCTTCGAAATTTTTAGCCACCACAACATCACTAGCGAGGCGTTCTGCAGTGCCATGAAGACTGTTAGAAAAGTGGTTTATTCTGCTTTCTTTGAGCTTGCTCTTGGGCAATTTCTTTAGGCACCATCTAGTCCTGGTTTTATGGGACAAAGTGAGTAACGGCTCCATGTTCACTTCATGACTACCGAGGGCTCAATCCATGTCCCCTCCTTGCTAGCTTCTTTCCAACAAGTGTCTTACTCTCTTTGTACTGCCCGCTTTTTTGAAACCTAACACTACATTTTGTACAAATATTTTGCTACAGGAGAGAAAATACTTGATTTTGGAAGCGTCATTTTAATACACACAGCACAAATGTTTATAAATACATACCTGCACACAGACAGGGTGCTTGTCAAAACACATTCAAAGGATACCTAGGTTCTTTCATGTATTACATACTCGGAGTGAAAATAACCAGCTATATTTAACCCAGATCCAAGCCCAGACTAAATTATTTTAAAGGTCAATTAAAGAACAGAAAATCTCACTAGCTAAGAGATAAAAAGCTCCCATTCATCTGCCATTCCAAGAGCTTTAACAGAACTGAAGCACAGAATGAGAAATCGTAATTAAGTACAATTTCATATAAAAATCATTGACAACTCCAAGTTTCTATACCTGCCAAGACCTGAATTCAGATGACTGCATTTGGCCTACAGCAGTTGATGGAAACTCCATCACTCACCACGCTGATGTAGTTGTTTGGAAACCAACGGCTCTTGGCAGAGAAAATACATTTCAGCTTCTGTTGAATGACTGCACATATGATGAGCAGAAGACGAGATATAGACCAATAGCCGCTGCTCAAATTTGGATTATGTTTTGGCTGGTGCTTAAAGTTCAGGTCTGAGGCCAAGTGAAGGCTAGAATTTAGCCTGCAATGTAATCCTGAAATCACATGGACTCTTCTCCTCAGGTATTGGACTCAGTGGCAGAGACCTGGGGGTATTTTCTCCCTTGCGATTGCGAGTCCGTCAGTTTGGCAGGCGCCGCTGTGCTTGCTGCATTCCTGTTCTTTGGCCCTGTGTGAGTCAGTTCTGGAAAACTCTTATTTGACCACAACTGGAAAAGAAAGAGCGAAAAAAACCCAAGCCAAAACCCACAGATCAGATTTGTAGGACGGGTTTGAACCACAGGGTCCAGTTTTCTTCCCCAACAGCCTGCATGATCTCAGCTCAGAGATTCCAGTGCAGTCCCCACAACAGCCACAAACGGCCAAAGGAAGCACTCGCGGAGCTGAGACCCCTCTGCAATCACCCAACCTGAGCCAGGCGGGCGATAGCAGTCCAACCGGGAGAGCAATGAACGCAGCGAGCCAAATCCCTGAAGAAACACCGGGATTTGTTCTCTCTGGCTGCTTGGAAAAGCAATTTCCAGAACTTAACACCTTCCTTCAACCTCAGAACACCTCCTTGGGTAAATATAATCACCTTCCAGGTTTGGGCCTTACACAGAAAGAGGTCAGTCCACATAGGAATGATATTTAGCACAGGTCACAGTTTAAAATGCCATCAAAAATATCTGGAAGGGTGTTCATGTTTCAGCTTTGCCATCAGCCCTAAGGTGAGGACACCTTGGCGCGTCTGCTCAAGGCGTGGATTTGTGATGTGCACCAGAACATTCGTGCAATAAGCAGAAACAACGGCCCAGCTCCATTTCTTGTGTAGTCTGCAATTTCTTAACATGTCCGACACGCTGGGAACCCATTCGAAAAGCAGTGATGGAAAACTTGGAAAGCAAATGGAAGTGAAGAAAAGCCCTTGGTGTAATTTTACAGCGTGTGAAAGACTTAAAGCAAGAAACACAACCAGATGCCACAAGGAAACTACTTTCAATTAGTTCTGCTTTGTGTTATACCTACTGATGAAAAATAAAAACAAATTCATTCTGTCAACAGCTCTATCTATAGCATAATCCTTAAATGAACTCATCCGTCAAACTGGTCTCCTGGCAAAACACATTACAATCCCTGTTTCTCAGCTGTGTGAATCAATCATCTGTTTCCCAAACCCATTGGTCAACATCTTAGGAACCCAATATATTTTTATTGCGCTAAACAAGCCAGTTGCAGGGCACCAACTTCACCACACCACCTATGTACAAAGTGTTCATCTATTAGCAACCTCTGCAATTTCAGGGGAGCTATTCCCCCGTCAAGGTTCCATGGTAAATGCGCCTGACCTGGAATACAAGCAAACCTCAACTTTCCTGCCCCAGCAGCGCACGTGGGATGTGCTGCTGCTCACGGCTGGACAAAGCAAGAGCACCAAAGAACAAACCAGATATTTTTCTAGGTGGACAGTTCAGAAAGTGATGTTTGAAAGCACACAGACATTTAAGAAGATATAGAGGTATATATATGTGTTTTTAAGACAAAGCTAATGGTTCACATCATTGAAGTTGCAGCAGCAGAACCCCACCAAATAGCAGAGACATCGCTGGCAGTATTCAGTAGCATTTGCAATATTTCTCAGTGGTGTATGTTGCCCATCCTCGATGCAGGAGGACCTTGAAGAGAGGGTCCCTTCCCAGGGCTCTGAAGGCTGCTGCAGCCCAAGAGCACACCCTCCTTCAAGCAAAGGGATTCTGTGAGAGGAAGACCTGCTCTCATTCCCATGTTATCGATGGGAATATACGGGTACAGCCATGCTCCATCCTGGATGTACAAAGGGATGTAGGTGTGGGGGTTTCCAAGGGTTTTGGTGCCTAACCTCCCACGCCAGGCTAAGAGGCAGAACTGGCCACGCTGAGATGATACGCGCTGTGCTCTGCATGAGCCACATCAGGATGGAGTGGTCAGAGAACAACTTTAGTCACAGTCACCAAAGGCTGAAACGTGCCTCAAAGTCATCCTTGAATCGTGTTTCCCTCCAAGATTCGCTCGTGCTGTGAGCGGAGACTTATGCAGTTGGTGCTTCTGGCTTCACAATATTGGCTGATAGAAAAAATCTGCTAGAAGTGTAATGCAAACCTGGGTGTTTCTTGCAGATGTATTAGCTTAGACAGGCAAACTGCAGCAGTGGTTTTACCTGAGGCCACCTCACGAAAGCTTATTACTTAGTTGTATTTTAACTAATAAAATGACAACTTCTATGAAATTTACTGGGAATCCCTCAAAATTATTTACGATGCAGATACCAGCACAGACATCTAAGGAATTTTGAACAAAGCAGACATATCAAGGACACCCTGGTCTTACTGTCCCAGCAACGGTACCAGCTACTCCTGGCATTGCAGGAGCAGCAATATCTGACCAATGGTGTACTGATTCAAGATAAACTTCTATCATCTCCCATGGATTTCAGTTACCTGGGATACTTGGGAAATTTTGCTTCCGGGTTTGAAATATTTTGGTGTAAGGCTTTACAAAAAGCCGAACCTTTCAGAAAGATCTGGGTAACGATTCCTCGAATCCTGGGGTGCAAGCAGAATGGCAGAGGGCTCTCCCCACCAACAAGCAGATCTCACAGAGGTGTGTTATTGATCAGCTTGCATCAACATGAAAAGTGCCCAGAGAAGTACCTCTAAATACACTGCAGGAAGCTGAGCAAGTTATGAGGCTTAAAAAAAAATAGAACATGAACTTCTTACCCACATTTTTAACAACGTCAGAGTTTATTGAAAGGCTGGGCAGTTTGGAGAAAAGCAAGATACATCCACAGAGTGGCAACCTACCTCTTCCAGGATGAAGACCGACCATGGCCAAACTCAAGGGAACTGTGCCCACTTCAGCAGGTACTAAGTCTCCACTGCAGGGGAACACTGAAGCGGCCCGTTGGTGCATTCAAATATCAATAAATTTCACTGCAGAAAGCGGCAAAGGCAACAGGACTCATAGTTTGGTGCGGATTTTGACAGCTCAGACCTATCTGCCCAGGGCTTCCAGACCTGGCTGGTCTCAGCGCTGGGCCTGGCAGCCTGAGGAGAAGGAAGAGAGGAATTCATCTGAGCTGAAACCAAAGTCAGACTTCCCTGAGGAACAAAGCTGTGGCTCCCAGACACACGTACGCCAGGGGAATCTCGGGGCAGACAGGTGCCTGGCCCACGTCCGCGCGCGGGGACGGACGGGGAATTTTGCCAGCTAAATGTCTCCAGTACCGATACCCTTGGGAGGAATGAGAAGTTGCCAGCAGAGCTGGCCAAAAAACAAAGCAAACAAGGCCTGTATCACTGGAGAGTCAAATAATCCCCGTGCAGCGAACGAAGTCAAGTTCGAGGAATGAAACCTCACTGCTCGCAGGCAGTGGCTGCCGAGGGCATGTGTACTGTGGAACCAGGCTTTGGAAAGTCACCTGGTGTTCATCTTCCCTAAACCCAAAAATGACCACCACAAATCCCCCGGCATCACCATGGAGAAGCAGCCTCAGCATCTTTCCTCTGTCAGAGGAGACACACACACACACCCCTCCCTGCAAGCAGCAGAAGGAATGCACTCAGCTCTGCCCAGGAGCTCGCTCCCTTCTTTATTGAAGGACCTGCTGTAATTCCCTGCCCTGCACGGTGGGCCGAGGCCATCCGCCTCTCTTGTCCTCACTGGCTTATTGCTCAAAAGCTCATCTGTAAATGAAGCTGAAAGACCCGCTAAGGGCATCGCCAAATCCAAGCATTCAAGTCCCGGAGTCAGCCCCACGCCCTGCTCATGAGCTGGTGTTAAACACCACGAGGTTTTTCACAACGATGCACTGAGCACGCCTTCACTGTGCTTTATGTCCCAGATCTGCTCTACAATCACAAGAAGTAAAAGGATTTTTCTTTTCAAAGATGAAATTCTGTCTGCTGGCACGACCTTAAGAGCCTAAAGCCTCTGTATGAGTATCAGGTATTGCTAATTCATACCAAAGCGGTGAAAATTGGTGATGTGGCACAGTTCTGCTGCTTACCACAAGACTCCGGAGTCAGATTTTGGCGCAGACATGGGATTACTTAAAAAAAAAAAAAATCCACATCAGTGCCATTAATGAAGTATCAAGCGGCTACTTGAATTCTGATGGAGATAAACATAACCTGTTCCATTCAAGGAAAGGTGAAGAATACCCTAAATGTTCATAGCATTTGCAGAAAGAAAAAAATAATTATGTAGACGAGGCAGACACAAGAATTAGCATCAAATCCAGTCCCTGTTGGTTGCTTCCCAAAATCTCCAGGGGAAGATAGCAGATGCCCCGGGGGCAAAGGTGGGCCTGGCTGCGGGGCCAGGGCTGCTTTGGGCGTTTCCCACCATGATGATGCTGGGGCCCAGGCCAACCATTTTCCTACCTCAAAACAGCCTTTGTTTTGCTGAGGTTTTTCGGCATAACCAAAGAAGCACGATCCAAGGTAAACCCTGTAATCCTCAAAAACAGCTTAGACAAACAAGAGGGCGGCTGCTCAGCATATAACATCGATGGAGGGGCTGGGGGCTCACCCCGGCAGGGTGCGGAGGACCGTGCTGCAGACCCCCTGGCCTTACCATCAGGACGTCTGTGCTCATGGTCCCTGCGTCCTGCTGTCCTTGGGGAGCTGCCCTGAACACTTGTGCCCTTCACATCCCCGGGATGGCGATCGCCCCCCAGGCCCGGCGCTGACACAAGCTATAAATATTCCCCCAACCTTCCCTCATCACTCAAGCCCCTGGCACCCCGGCAGTGGCCACAGCCTCTGTGGAGCAACCCACCGCCCCGGGCCGGCGCGGGGGCACCACCTGCTTCCCCCTCCCAGCGGGACGCACACGGATGCTCGAAGCCCCAGGGGTGACGGGACATCCCGGCAGGCTCTCCCAGAGACACCGGCAGATTAGCAGCTCTATTTTTCAAGCTGATCCTCTCCCACCCCCTCCAACTTTCATTCAACTTACAGGAATTTAAGACAACTTGGCAGGACAGGCAGGATCTATATATAAACTCTGGTGGCCATTTCGTCAAACAAACCCCGATGAGCAAATGGTCTCTGTACCTGGAATGTGGGTTTATGCAAGTGACAGGTCAGCAAAGCAGCTGCCCTCTTTCCTCGCAGCACAATGGGGATAGCAGAGATGCCATCAGCACTATTTTTTTCCTACCCTGCTGTGCACTACAAAGTTAATTCTAGGAACATTATGGAGCAGGGGAGTAAGAATAGATATGCAGGTTCAGCAAATGGCTCTCTCCACTCCTTGTGTTTCAACGTTTTTTTGCAGAGAATAGAAGCAAAAAGAGTTGTGCTACCCTATTAAACTCTGTGTGTTTGCTCAGCAGCTCCTGATAACGACACTCGCTGCTTTCTGGGCTCATTTTAAAAATGTTTCCGGCAAGCTGGGCATTTCTGCAGTTCCGATTAAACCAGAAAAGATGAGTCTTTAGATACGTCAGCCTGGGCGAGAAGTGTCAAAATGTTTGCTCCAATGGCCCCAGTTGAAGCTAAGTTTCGCTTATCACTATCGGCAGCAACTAATGGTAACCACATGGTAAAGAAAGTTAGAAATAAGGTTTACTTTGCTCCAAGACCTCTTCCCTGGGGGTGAGCAGCCTGCAGAGCCGTCCTGGGCACCAGTCCCAGTCCCTCGTGCTCTCGTCACCCCGGCGCTGAGCCCCGTGCAGGTCCCCACACCGAGGCCGGGTGGGAGGCAGCTCCCGCAGCCGCTCGCTGAAGTTTTGGCTCAGTGAAGCTCAGCGGAGACCAAACCGGCTGGAGCTGCTGGGATGCAGCAACAAACCCTGCGGCTGCTGTGCCCGTGCAACGCGCCCGTCGCAGAGGGCTGTGATGGCCAGCTTTGCCTGGTCCCCAGAGAAGTGACAGTGGTTAAATAATCCCGGCGTTAATGCTGGTGGAGTCGTTTTGGTGAAGCAGCCTGGGAGGGGCCATGCTGGCACTGGGACCGTCTCCCACCTGCTGAGCCACCCCCTGTGGCTTTTTTAGGCCCCCGGGGACAGGCGAGCCTGTTTATGGCCAGCTCAGAAGGGGCTGAGTGACAGGCTTCGAACTCAGGCTCTCCTCTGGTTTCCTTGAAGGCAGAGGATGAGGCTACAAGATGGGTCACCACAACAGGACCATCGCGGGGGGTGAGGGCAGACCAGGCAACCATCACAGGGAGGCACAGGCAGCTGAGACATGGAGGGTGACAGAGCAGCAGGGCTGCTGTCCCCATCCCAGCCCCGCAGACCTCCCGCACAGCAGGGATGGTGCCACGTGCTTTTGAACGTACACTCTGCTCCTGGTCAGCAAAACAACACAGTTTCAAGAGGCAACCCAACAAATCCTTCCTCTCCCCTTGCTCCGTCCTCCCCTCCACTCTCGGCCACCTTCCTCCTGCCCCGGGGGGACAGCAGGGCCAGGGAATCCCTTTGCCTTCTTGATCTTTACCCTTGGCCTCTCTGCAGCTGGAGCAACCTACAGCAGTCCTGCGGCCGCTCCAGTACCAGCCCAGTTGTGCCAGAGCCCAGCCTGGGCAAAGGGAGCCCCTCTTTAGGGGCTGGATCCCAAAGATTCAGGCTCCATTGAAAGCCTCTGGCATTTAGGCTCCTAAATGCTTGCCCAGCACCAAGACAACAGCAGAAAAGGGGACTGATCCTCAGGCACCCATGTCACCCTTGGGCACCCTTTATCATCACTCAAAGCCCCCAGCGAGCAACGGAGCGCTGGGTTGGGACCGGTTTGCCCAAGCCAAGCGGTAGGCGAGCCCCGGGGCAAACAGGCTGCAGTGCCAGGCACCGTGCAGAAATGGAGGGCAGGCTCAGCCGCGTCCTCCCCCCGAGCTGGGCTGGCACGGGACAACAAAGAGCTTTTAAATTCACCAAATTACTAACAAAACCTCACCTGTTTTTACAGGCAACGTCCATCGGACTCTGCTTTTTAGATCTTCCCAGTCAAGCGCGTTCTCTCTGCAGCGCAGAAAGGGACTTCAATCCCCAGCTTCCCAAGAGCTCATTTAACAGCGAGCTGTAGGGACTGGAGGGACGACAAGGAATTTTAATAGAAGGCAAATTAAGCACTTTATAACTCACTTCCAAATTGATTTATATGGCCAAGGCTGCTCTGCTACCCTTTCACAGAGGAAAGGTCCCTAAAGCAAACACCTTCAAAGGACTGATCCAACTCTCCTCGAAGTCAGGAGAGGCAAACCCTGGAAGTCAAAGCTGGGGCTAAAACGTGCACAAAAAACCTCAAACCCCTCAAAATCGCCGTTTGATGGATTGCTTCCGCAGTCCCCTGAATCCCAGATGCTGGAGCCTAATGGATAACGCTGAGCTATCAAAACACTAATGTACATGGCTTCTTTATGCCTAGTGAAACGCTGGGCTTAGCATTACATTTTTAAAAGACTTAATTTCTCAGCATTAAGGTTCATTTCAAAGCAAGGAATTTCACTCGGTCTCTCCCGGGACCCCTAAAGCCCTCATGTTTGTATTCCATCCCCGGAGAGGGAGCAAGGGGTGGCAGGGAAGTGCTCAAGCCAAGTATTTCCCCCTTCGCAGCACACTGGAGAATGTGCGGTGACACCTCCGCTCAAAGGGAAAGGCCTTGTTTAGACAAGACGTGGCAAACACGAGGCCCCTGCCCTGGTGGAACAGCTTCAGTGGCCAGAAGGAGGTCGAATATCAACTTTCAGAATTTGTGGGGAAAAAAAATCTGTCCATGGTTTGTTTCCATGGATCTCCAGCCTGAGGCTTTGCATCCCCTGGGGAAACGTCATTCCTTGGCTTCCGACCCACCAAATTGAACTGTCAGATTAAGGAATGGCAAGACAGACGTCTTCGAATAACATTTGGCAGCCAGGCCGAGACAATGTCTCTCCACCACCATTCGAGTAATCTCCCCTTGGAAAAGGACCAGACGAATGTTCCCGTTGCTCAGATGGTTCCAGAAGAAACGACTTGTAAACAGCAGCAGAAACTGTGCCAGCAAATACCAAAAGGAAAACCGTACCATTTCAACAACAATTTTGGAGCTGGCTCCAGCAGCGATGCTCTGATGAGCATTAAAAATGTCCATATCCGCGCAGCTCCCTGTCCCGCCGCGGCTGCCAGGGAGCATCGTGGACCTCACGGGGTGCACCTCGTTGTGCAATGCCGTCCCCCGAGACGTGGACCTTTCTCCCTAATCCCATCTGGTGATCACGTTGTGCAAGAGGCCTGGTTGCCCCTGACAGTATCATTGCTTGCGTAACAGCTGAGGCTGTTCTTACTCATCCCCACCTCGAACCCTTTCTGACCCTTGGGAAGGGACGTGCTGCAGTAACAGCCGGCAACCCCAAAGTGCCAAGGGAAGGACTCAGTTGGTCTCAGTGCCCACCAAACCTGAAGCACCCCACTTTCATGTGACAGAGTTTATAGATAAATATCCATTGATACAATAAAAGGGTTTCTAGCTCTTCACTCCGCCTTTCCTTACTACCGGTGCCTGACAAGTCGCAGTCTGCAAGCAGGACCTCGCTGTGCTGCCTCACTCCTGAGAAGAGCACATGTCCAGGAGGGATAAAAGGACCAAAATCCTGAAGATGCAGCAATGTTTGAGGCATAAATTCCACATATCTTCGTTGAGAGAAACGTGCACAGTGACCCTTTACTCAAACAGGTAGAGAACATCAAAAGGGCAGTGAAGGCTATAACCCGCCTCTGGAGCCCGGGTGGAGGAATGGACTATGGAAGTGTTGAGTCTCAGGTGCTTTCTAACGACCTCAGCTCTCCCTGTTTGAGCCAAATCACCTCCAGACAGACCTTCCATCTGCATCCCTTACCTACCACATGTGATTTCACCTATAGCTCTCCGCACCTCTGAACTCCAAGCCCTGAAGAACTTGGTCAGCACCCTGTCAGTGAGCAATAGCGGAAATTCCCCTGCACCCCTACCCGAAGCTCAGGGGTGAGGGAGCCTTCAGACAGGCTCCTATGACCGCGCAGTGACTGGCAATTAAGACGGACCAAGAGGAGGAGAAGGTCGGTGTTATTTCAGAAGTCCGCCCCAATGCCATGCAGACATGGGTAAACAGGTAGCCCCTCGGCACCGCTTCTGCCCACACTGTCTCTGTGTCCACATCTGGTGCCCGCCAACATGAACCTGATTCTGTCTCACCGCTCAGGCTCTTCCAAGCTTAGGCCTGAAGGATCAAACATCGATTAATATATTTAGAGAGGTAAGTTGTAGACAATACAAAGCATGAATTCAGCCCTGAATTTAACAGGGATGGAAGTTGCTCATCAAAATCCTGAAGCAAAATTCTGAACACGCGTCCCACGAGCTATCCCCAGTGCCAGACCTGTAAGAAGCTATAAAATACACAGGCGACTTAAACCCTTCCTACAGGAGATTCACAGCCACGAGCTGCACAAACCCAGCTGGGGAAACGCTATGCTAAAGCCCCGCTTCCGGACCGACGTACAAAATGAAACAGCAGAGCATGACTGGAGGAGGTGAGAATAAGGCCTGAGATTTTCATGGCCCTCGACTCCAGCCCTACGGGTTCCGTGCCGTCATAACCACATCCCAAATCTTTTCTCCATCCCTGCGTGTAAATCCCATTATCAAGCAGAGCTACCTGGGAGGGTGGAGAGACCGGGATCCCGGGAACACCGTCCCACTCCGGTCGATGGAGCGGCGAGACTGGGCTCCTGAAAGGCAACAGCCTGTAACAACCGCCTCGAGCTTCCAGGGCTCGTTAACTCTCCTCTGGCCAGATCTGTGATTTGCTACATGATGCGTGGAGCAGTAATTTCCACCCTCGGACTCCAGAAAAGTAGTTCTGCAACCCAGGCTGATTAGCCACCGCACCAGCCTCCCCGTTCGTCGTATAAATCTAGTGCCTTCGATTACATCATGCCAGAAAACTGAAATGTAAGTCAGATGGTGAAGGCATTAATGGCAGCACTGTAAAGGCTCAACAATGCAAACCTTCCCAAAATGAACTGTCTTGACCTTTGCTGGGCTGACAATAAAAGTGTGACATCATGTGCAAACGAGCTTTAAATTTAAACCAGGTGCGGAGAGCTGCCTGGTGTCGCGCGGCTGCTGTATAAACCACTAACATGCGAGCAGCGATGCTGGAGGCAAGAGAAATGCCAAGCACGGACAGGACCCAGTCGGCAACAAAACCAGGTATGAGCAGCTGGTGTGGTGCAAGACCGAATTCTGCATCGCACTTGAAAAAGCCGGGCTTTGTGCTATTTGGTACCAGTTCTAGCTGGGGCAAACGTTATTGAGTAAACACAAATTTGCTGATATTCATTTCCATGTGTGTGAGCATTCATACAGCTCTGGAATCGAGCCAGCAGCACAATAATGAGGCTTTTTTCCATTTTTTTGCTTCTATTCAGGACTGCCTTAGACCTTGCAAAGCGCTTGGAGCTGTGCTCACAGGTTGTCAGCCACAGCTATTGGAGAGCACTGTGCTTTACAGCCAAAAAGCACGTCCCTGCTCCAGAGCCCTTCCCGGGCAGCCATCATTCCTCTTGGTACTACCCCGTAACGAAATGTTCCGCCTTCCCTGGCTGACCCTCACCTTGCTGCACAAGGCGGCCCTTCCCAAAGGGGTTTCCACGAGCAGTTTTTCACCCCGCTTTGCACTGCCAGGCCAGATGGGCACCCACTGTCCGCGGCCTGGAGGCAGCGCTGGCACGGGGCGGCACGCTGCACGGCTGCGGCCGCCGAGATCTCTTCTGCTGCCTCTTGTTTTACAGAGGGGAGCAGAACAGCGCAGAAGAGGCAGGTTTGCTGTCGATGAAACCCATACCTGAGAGGACGTCAGCTCCAGTTCTCACTGGACAAGTTATATTCTGCACCCTTTGTGTTTTGGAGACCATAGTTCAAGGAGTAAAATCAAGCACTGAGAGCAGACAGGTCCGGGAGGAGCAATTCCTAACGGCTTCCCATTGTCTCACATCGTCTCTCTCAAGCTGGGTGCTGCAGGACATCGCCTGCAGAACGGAGCGGGGATCACACACAACTATGCAGATGGAGGAGAACACTTGTAAGTGCACAAATATGCCGCCACCACCGAACCAGGAATGGTTTTTAAGAACACCCCCCTTCCCTGGCGAAAGGGATGCTACCACCTGAGCTGGGGCCAGCAGCAGCACCACTGCATGTCAGGAACTAACAGCACAGACGACAACGCTTGGTTACTTCACTAAGCAGGCACGTTACGTGCAAAGCAAAGATGACAATCGCATGAGTTACACAAGTACTGTTCTTTATTTTCTGGTTTTTTTAGCACATGCCCTGGCTGTTCCACAGGGAATCTGAGGGAGGGAGAACTCAAAATAGGCAATCTGTCGTACAACGTACAGGTTTGACATGAGCTAGGCAATTTTTACATACAGATAATTATTAATTTAAGAATTCCAGTTCCACGTGAAGCATGGTTGGATGATCACTACTGAAACACAAATACCAAAAACACCACCACAAACTGTAGAAATTAAGCAGCACTTTTGTAATACTGAAAATTCTCTCCCACTGGCAGTCATTAGGAAGTAGCAGTAAACGTGTCCAAAGGTTTTTCAGTATGCAGAGCAACTACAACTAATGCTTTCAACATGAAAGTCAACTGTAAAACAACAATTGCAGGTAAAGTGTTAAATCTAATTGGGAAAGGAGTTCTACAACAATCAGTGTTACTTTAGCTCCTGGACTGATCTGAATTTCAGTCTTTAATTGGAGAGCACATCAGGATGCCCACTATAGAAACAAGAATATCTATTTTCATCTCCTTAAGTAGGGACATTTGGAAACAAGTTGATTAATCTTCAAGTATTTGTAGTGATGCATTGGTAAATATGTCCATCTCTCTCTATTAATAGCAATATCAGTGTAAGCCACATGAAGACCCCAGGCTGCTGAATTGGCATGACTCCGAATTCCGAACCGCCCTTTGGCTCAGTAAGGGCCCGGGAGCTGGCCCGCCAGAGAGGTACACCTCCGCCGTAACGGGGACATCAGTGGCATTTCTATCCAGAACAGACATACTTCTGTGCTCACCTATCACATGTAACGCTGAATGCACATCAGCTGATGCTAATGAAAGCATTTCATATTCTTCACAAATAATCCTCAAAATTAATTTTAGGAATTTATTTTGAATGAGACTGGTCATATTGGGTCAGGCAAAATACCCACACGGGTCCATAATCCTGCTCTACTTCTCTCCAAAGGAGATGCCTATGGAGCCTCAGAACAGGCAAGCGTGGATTGACGGATCCCCTGCGTCCTCGCAGCCTCCATGGACTAAAGCTGCTGGAGCGCTGACTTCCAGATCCATACCAAAATGACACTTTGTGCAGCATGAGAAATACAGTAATAAAGTACAAGCCCATATTCTCTCTTATGCAAAGAACACGCTTACGAGCTGCTCAAGGATTTAACATTCACCCTAGCAGCTCAGATAGATCCCACTGCACCATCGTGTTTTCATCCTCATTAGGAGGATTGCAAGGGTAGAAAATATGGCACCTTGAGTATATTACACACGACACAAACGATTTAAGAACTCCACATCAGCACAGTCTTCCCATGTTACAAAGTTAAGATGTCTCCATGTTTCAAAAAGACAAATTCTTACAAGAACAGACAAGATGGGCACACCAAAAAGGTCTGCCCATGTCCAGCGCTGACCTTCAGTGATGAGCAGCGGTGGACACTTAGTGAAAATGAAGCCTGCAGGCCCGGATAAAGCGGTGCTTTCCCTGATCCATACCCTCTGGCCCAGGCTGCACTCCCCCTAATGACTGTTCAGCTAACGGCACATTCCCGCTCAGCGCCATGTAACTGATATTAATGCAAACCTGAAGTGAAGGGGAAGGTGAAAGGAGGGACAGAGAGAGGATAGGACAGTTTCAGTGTCTCAATTTTCACTATACAGGGACACAAGAGAGAATTTTAAACAAACTCATTGCCATGAAAATCAATGTATTAAGATACTGCTTAGAAACATGGGAATAAAACACAAACGTTTGCCACAATACAAAGGCAGGCTTAGAGCGCTTTTGTTTTGCGGCACTCATTCCTGCAATCCTGTTTACAAGAGACACTCTCCACACCCAGCTTACCACAGTCCATCTGAAATTTGAGCAGCCTTCAAATGGACACGGAATGGAAATAGGAGAAAGAGAGAAAACAAATCAAAGGCAACCAATTAATTTTCATCTCTTACATTGTTGTTCCTGTTCAGCTGGGGAAAGGCAACCTTTCCAAGTGAGTTCAGAAATGCTGTGGGTCCCTTCATCCATTCCTGTCAAGTCTTCAGAAAAGAAGGCTGGAAAATGCTAACTACAGGTAATAAAGCAGAACCACTGAAATTTATAAACCTGGAAATTCAGGAAAAATCTGTACACAAGAATAAAGAAAAAATATATTTAGCAACATGCGAGTGAGCAGAGTGTTCCAGACTGGAGGCCTGTTTTGCTCAAAAAATTCATGCTAGTGCACAATTGTAGTGAAACATTTACACAGACACAACAAACAGAAGTGTCTGTGGGAGATGCAAAGGATAAAAACACTGTCCTTACTCTGCTTTTTCATTGTGGAAAACACTCATACCTTCTTCTAAATTTGGAAATATAAGTTCTTTCTTTCTGCCCCTCTCCCTTTCTCCACATTTTAAGTTATGTATCATAGACACTTAAAAGTAGCAGTATTTCTAACTCTTTTTCAGATGAAAGATAACACACATTCTGTAACCCCCTGTGCTGCTATCCCTTCTGCACCGCAGCCAAAACGTAATAAGAGAGCTCCAGCAGAGGTGTGAATTGCTTCCATTCATCCTCACCGAGTATTAACTTCATACACTGGTATTCATCATTCCAAAGTCTACCTATTAGGACAGTTAGTTAATAGCCAGGCTAGTTAGGATAATACTCGGGGATTAAAAACAATAACATAGTGATTTCTGCAGCATTACAGGAATGAACTGTAAAGTTAACACTGCATTTCAGGTATTTTCTCAGTCACATTTTTGAAGATGATGCACACAAACCCAACTGCCTGTGTACGAACAGAGCATTACAGTGCAGGGCAAGACTCAGCTTTTTCAGGGGCAGAAGGAAAGAGCAAAAGCTTAGCAAAACTTTGCCAACGTTCTGCACCTTCACAGATAATCTAAGTCTTCAATGTTAAGTCTTGCTGGTTAGAGTTTAAAATAAAGTGACTGCAGTGATTACGAGTATTACTCAACAGTATGCTACAAGAGCGTATGATAAATGAGAAACAATTTCCATAAAATTTCTAATAAATATTCCTCCTAAATTCTAGTGTCTGAAAAAACCCTACAGTTCATTCACATGAATGTAAGGTCTCCCGTTTTCCTAAAAAGTTTTGGTTCAGTCAGATAGAAAATAATTTCCTGATGGACAGCGGTCATTGCTTTCTCAAGGTACACTTTTATAAGGTAAATGTTTAGCTTTTTACACTACTGCCAGAGACACCCTGAGTGGCTGAATCCCTATAGTGTAACGAAGGCTGTGAAACACAGCTATTAGAGGGCAGCCACAGGGAGGAAGGCAGCTGCATCTGGTTATCAAGAGTTAAACAAGTGGGGAGAACTGCAAGAATAAAGGCAAGATGGGGAGCCTCAACCATTAATACTCACACAATGCTGCGAAAGTCTGATCGATCCCTTGATCAAAGGAGGCCAGAGACTTCTCAAGTTAGAGGCATCCCCTGTGTGCGCACACACACACTTGAACCTGCTGAAGCAAAACTGCTGGGCAAAGTGTGAGGTTCTATGAGAAAAATGTGCTATCTAATGGCTGCTGCTGCTCAAAAAGGCGGTCCCACTCCTACCACCCCCCTCACTTTTCTTGTCCCCTAAGTGAGCTCAATCAGTTCATTTTTTTGGCAGATAACATGTCACATCTCATGGTCACATTGGTTTTCTGCTAGTTAAACATGCTGACCAGCAGCCACTGCCAGTGCCACAGAAGTGGTTGTGAACTTCTGGCCAAGAGTGGACATGCTGTTTCTGGTACTGACAAGCTATTAGATGGCTCACCTTGTGTCGTGAAACCTCTACTAGAAACTTTATTATAAGAATAACTGCAGTCTTTTCCAGGAACCCTTTCCTTTGGGATCCTACCAAAACTTCTGAGTTAGTTCCCAGGCCTCACAACACATGTCTATTTCTCTTAAACTCGTAAGTAGGAGAATATTCCCCAGGCAAAAAGGATTCCTGAAGCAGTACCAAGCTGCACCACCTGGCTGCCTTCAGGACATCTATCAAAAATGAAAAGTATCTTATAGATCCTGAGAGAGCTGAGTGATCTGTTGGCATGAGAAATCCTAGTTTGTCAGCTCAGGAATAGAGACGGTGATTCCAACTCTGCTATTTGCTGTTCCTCCCTATTAAACAGGTGAGGATCAAGCACATTCAATCAGGATTATGTTAAAGTTGGCACACCAATCAGTGTTTTCCAAATCCAATGTGACATAATTAAAAAGGTTAATAGCACAGACTCACTGCTAAGAAGTTAGAAATGCCAGGCTCTGGGGCATCTCCCCGATCTCAACTGATAAAACAAGTCAGCGTATTAACAGAATTGTCTCAGCAGGACTTTCTAGCAATAGTCAACTAATTTGCTAACTGTGCACCTTATGGACAGAAAAGTTTATTTAAATGTCACTTACTAGCTGCTTTCATATTACATAAATGTTTTACTTCGCTATGATTCACTTGTGTCTTATACCACTTCTCAGATGTAAAAGTGCTAAGCTAAATTAAAAGAAATATTGCATCTGGAAATGAAGAACAACTTTCCCACTCTCTTGCCATTTGAGGCTGAGGTCTAATTTCTTAACTTTACACAAGCCATTTCTGTGGAGGCTTAGCTTCCTTACGGCATCAAGTCTCTGAAGAGATTAGGCTATTTTAAAGACATCAGATCCCATCTGATAGAAACAAATTTTAAAAACCTTACCATGGCATCAGCCACTGCTTTCATTCTACTAATATGAGGAACTTTTGTGGTGGGCACTCAATACCATATTTAAGAGAGCCCAGTTGGTGTTGAAAATTGCATTCACATTTCATTTAGGGGAAAAAAAAAAAAAAAGAATTATAAAAGGGTACATGGAAGTTTATAGAGATCCGAGGTAAAATTAGGGTTCCATGAACGTAAAATTTCCTTTGTCTTTAACAGAGGCAGAATTTCACCTTTCAAGCCCAAACCTTCTCCGACACATAACAGTACATAAAATACAGAAACACTGTATTTCAAATATGAAACACTTGTAAAAATGGGAATAAGAGAGAAACAGAAAAAAGTCTTTCACTGGGAGGAATACCGAGGTACATTGAATAATATGCAAAAGCAGATATTAATTGAAAAATGCCTATTATTAACTGCAAAATGGAAATACTTCCTAATGCTACTAAAAGCCACTATGCTAGATGGGCAAAGCCTTCTAATTTAAAAATTACTTAAGTATGATTCAAGTACACTGAGGTATAAAAACTGTATTTAAAAAAACAATTAACAAATATTATCACGATGTGCCCATTAAACTGGGCTAAGGCAGTTGGTTTCTGGATCCATGTTAGGATAAATTAGGGTAAACATTTGGAATCAGGAAGTTCTTAATATGAACTGGCTGAAATTTTGGAAATTATTCAAGCAACAGAAGTCTTTCATGGTTTAGGATAATGTGTGCATTATCCTAAATGCACACATCACAATATGCACATCATGATTGATGTAGTATCTATCCATCTCATTGTCTTTGAAAGAGAAGTTATTTCAAGGTTCTGCTTTTGTTCACCATGTGCATTAAACCATTTTTGCATTGCAGAAATTCTCAAGAGACCTTTTTACCTGTCATGATTACATCATTAAAAAATAATATTTTAGAATGGCAAAGACTAATTGTCCAATAACTGAGGAGAGTCACGCAGGATTAAAGAAGGAACATCACTAATGCAGTGAAAAAGAGCATTATTTCTTCCACAGACAGCTTTGGTCAGTGGTTTCTTTGGGATGTCCAGCATTCATTTCAGTACTTCTGACACATCTCTGGTTCTTGCTGTCCTTCTGAAGCTCAGTTCAGACAGTGACAATAGGCTGTTATTGATCAATCCAGTTGAAAATTATTAGGACTAAACTGAGAAGGCCAACACAAATGCCAAAAATAACCAATGCACATGCCTGTGAAGAAAGAAAAGCAAAAATTAATGTTTTACTGAAGGAAGCATTTTATATTTCTAAGGCTTATAACTAATGATGAAAACAACTGTAAGAATAGTGTCTTTTAAAACAATCTTTAATGTTTCAAATTACTCAGTCTTGAAACACAAGGTATCTGCTTAGAGGGAAACTAAACTAAGCCTGCTCTGGGATAGTTTCATTGGGAACTCTCAGAGCAGTCTGATTTGCTTGCTTACACTATCCGTCTGCAAAAAAACCCCAACAAACCCAAAATCAACACGTTTGCCCTTTACAACTCTGAACAAATTAAGAAACTGAATTTGTATTTTACTCAAAATATAATTAAAGTTACAATGGATTCTTTACATTTTTGAATAGCCAGATGATAATAAAACTACAGTTCAAGAGACAGTAGCTTGCTGGTTTATAACAAGGCCCCATATCTGTTGGAACTAGTCAAGACTTGACACGGTCAGAGAGCACCATTATTAGATTTTCTTTCAGATTCCCTATTTTGTCAATATAAGAGCAGCTCAATGAATCATAAGGATGGCAGAAGGACTATGTATAAACAGTTTGTCAGCATTTTAGCCAGTCATAAAGTTGCTCTGCTGAGCAGTGGTTAAAATTAAGAGAAACAGTTACAGTGCAAAAAGCAGGCTGCTGCACAAATTCCAACTAGAACTTAACCTACTACACGAAAAGAGAAACCATAAAGAGGAGCAAAAAAAAGGAAGGAAAAAAAAAAGATGCTTTTGAGAAACACTGTTTCACTTAAATGCAGTTTGGCTTTATCCCAGCTGCCCAGACAACATCAGAGTAATGTGTAAAAACTGAGGAGAAATTGGATTAAAAGTCAACATCTGAAAACTATAGGGAAAAGCATGTATTCAGATCAACGGTCCAGCACATGGACATACCGCTAGTCAAAAATCTCTTGTGAAGAAGGAGTTTCAGAAAGACTAGAGCTATCATGAAGGATAAAAGAAAATGCTCACAGATTTTGTCAACTGCAATGAAAACAAGAACTTTGCCCCTTGGATTATGTGCTTTACAGTGTATTAAGATGCATCTAAAATTAGTCTGTTTAAATGTAATTAGCACACATGAAAAAAAAGCATACCCCAAGTTTCTGTGGTGATAAGAAGTCCTCTCTGCTAAGTTTAAGATAAAATAGTCCAGGATATACAAAAAGCAAACATGTTGATGTCGTTGAACCTTTAAAAATAGAAAGTAAGATTTTACTTAGAGCAAGATTGAAGTATATTAGCTTATCATAATATTGAATTTTTTGAAGAAAAGTTAAAAAAAACCCACAAAACCCCAACAACCACAAAAACCACAAAACCCCAACAACCACAACAACTTACCAACTACTCCAAATACATTTTTAATGTCTGGCACGTACATTGCAAACAAAACAACAATTGTATTCAGTGTTAAAGTGACAAGGATATGGCAAATCCACGACACAGGAAGATGAGAGAAAAATACCATCAATACAGCTTTCCTTGCCTACATAATATGAAGAGAAACATTGCATGGGTAAATACTTACATATACATATATTTTAATCTTATCTCAATTTCATAAACTTAAGAATTACATCATTCCAGATATGAAAGAACATTTTAAAAATCAAAATGCAAAAACTGTAGTAATAGTTAAATGTTTTGTCTTTCTGTAGCATAGAGTTTACTTCAGTATTAAAGCAGTATTTATCATGTGGCCATTAGGCTTAAGGAATTACTCCTTTTTTGCAGGAACAAAAGAAGGTCTGGGGGATAATGCTTTGTCTCTTTGAGCATGCTTGGTAGCAAATGTCAGCATGTTGCCAACTGATACGTAATCTGTACACTACTTCTATATACATAGTTTTGCATGCACAATTTTTTCTGGTCCTAACTGAATGAATTTTCAGTTCTACCATGGTATTGATAAACTAAAGTAGGGGGTTTTTGTGAAACAGGTCAATATGTGTTTTTAATTTACAATTAAATTGAGTTTTCAAGTATAAGTGTGTTTGTGTGGGGGTGCGTGCATGTAGAAAGGAAAAACCAAGTCAGCAAAACTCACTTTAAGGTGGGGGGGGGGGGGGGGGGGAATCAAACTAAATAAACTTTAGAAGTTCTGAATTCTCTAAATTAAAAACAATGCTGTGCACTAGTTTTAATCTGAAATCTGTCTCAAGAGCACAAATTAGCTTAGTGGTTAGTTGTTATTTTGGAGCTCTCATGGAACATATGCAAATATGCAGTCTTTGATCAATCACTTGACAAGTGAATAAGATACCCAAGACTAGATGTGAGTCAAATACTGCAGTCTGCAAAGCATTAGCATTACCATTGCTTATTGCCAGCTTCAAAACATTTAGGAGTACTCACTGGGAAATGGATTAGAGGGACTGTCAAAAGCACAGCAAACAGTATGGCTACTTTAACAGTCATGATGACAGTATCATGTGGCAGGTACCTGCTGTAACCTTGCAGCAATTCAGAGTCCACTTTGTCTGAAAACAAGAAAAATCAATTGCTCTGTTAATCATTTGAGAAGGAAGATAATTAGCAATGCATATTAAGCTTATATTCAAATTCATCAATTTGCTTGTGACTAATGCGGAGTGGAGGGGGGTTGCAAATATGCATCACTTTGGCATTACTGATACACTAGGATACATAACCTCGAGAAAACTGAAAAAACTTCAGGAGGCAAAGTCTCTGTAGAGCCTCTGCTGAAGCCAAAGCTACCTAAAGAGAAGATACAAATATGAAGGAGAAAGCATTAAAAAGAAACATGATATGACATGAAGCCAAGTATACAGTAAAACTTGTTCTATGTGTCTGAAACAGTCAGCACTAGATTCTTTTGGTTGAACTAGAAGCCAGAAACAAATTAATTTTGCTAAATTGGCTGAATTGCATTTCCTTTTTTTCCCCAGAAACATTAAGTGATATGCAAGGTAAAATTCCATGATTTGAAAGAAAAGCTGCAATTCTAATTTAAAGGAAGAAAGAAATGTTCAAAACTATGCCAGCATATGTGCTTTTACTGGCTATAGCTAACAGTATATAGCTGGATGACACAGAGAAGGATAACTAGCATCAGTTATACTTCTAAAAGATATTTCTTATTAAAAAAAAAAAAAAAAAAGGAACAAAACTATTGACAATTGAGACTGATTTTTCCCTATGCCAAATGAGTAGACAAGTGCAACACAAGGAGACCTGAAGGCTGTCAGTTTGGATTCTTACAGCACCCAGAGAGTAACAGAGGACTGCACTGACAACGCACCCAACCAGGCCAAACCCTTTCAAATGACCGCTGTTTTCTTCAGCAGTAAGAATCTCCTGTGCTATCCACCACATGCATATTTAGCTTTGCAAAACCGACTCTATTGTGGAAATACTATAGTACCATATACCATGTATACACCATCATAAGTGTTACTTTTGTACTATTCAAGGCAGAAGCGGGGCAAAAAGTGATGAATCAGTGATGAATCCTTCACCTTTGACTTTTGCCCTTTTAAAGTGAAAATTTTCACTAAGCTAACAGCAGAAGTCAGAGCCCTGAAAGTGGTCTGCTACTCCTGACTTTTTTTTTTCCCCGATATACCTTAACTCTATGCTTTTTTGGACTTCAGAATGGATCAAAATTTCCACCAAAGTCCAGTCACCATATGCAGTTTCAAATTCACAGAAAACAGAACAAACCATCTGAACCACAGAAAGATGAAGCATGTCTCATTTCAAAGAGGGAACTCTTTTTTTGTTTTCAATTTAAAATGAAATGTTTTACATTTTCTCCGACTGGTGTTTTAGGAACAGGGAACAGATTCTCTCTGTTTAAAGAAATAACTTAATGAAACAAGACAACCAAAAAGTGAAAAAAGGAGAAGAAGCTTGCAAGGGGGAGAAAAAAAAAAAATCTCTTACAGACATCCACTGTTGGTTCCAGCATTTTAGGCTCTTGAGTCTAAGAGTTACTAAAAGAAATCAGGCTTGCAGAAAACCAGAAATGTTCCCAGTGAAACACACTAAAAGACTACAGTCAAGACAGGGTCTTGTCCCAAAGAGATCATGACAGTGAAGGTAACAGGAACTGGGATGGTTTCTAGGACTACTACTGTTTTTCTCCCTCCCCCTCTTTTTCTTTTTTTTTACTTCTTGTTGAGATCTCATCTGGAGACAGATGGTTATACTGCACTGCCTGCTGAATCTCTCAGACTCTCAGAGTGGCACTCAAAATTATATTTTCCTACAAACCACACGGAGACAGTCAGGAAACAGTAATAGTGGCCTATACGCTATTAGGGGTTTCAAGACTCCCCATATAATTTTTAAAAAGACTCTGAGTGTCAAGGGAACGTTTTCAGACAGTTATGGTCAGACATATACTTATACTTGGGGAAAAAAGGTGCAAAATTCCCTAGAAATTGGGAATTATTAGCTGCTGAAAGCCAATATTCTTGGTGCTTTGTCAGACACTATCTCAACCCCACGATCAAGAAATATAGAACACTCTGAAAGGAGAGGAAATCCTCATCAGAACACTTTTGTCTTAATGCCTTCCTGTCCCTTATAAGAACTTTTTATTCATTCATTCAATCAATCAACACAGGTAAGCATGTGATCATCTCATAAAAAGGGTGAGTTTTCAGAAGACATTAGAAGAATCCTCATAGATGACTGTGATGCATTTATGTGACGGCATTTGTATGAAACTGCTCCAGAAGACAGATCACCAAGTAGAGGCGATTCAATTTGACAATGCGTGCTATGCGAGCAAGACACACCACAACACAAATTTACAGCAGGATACACAGAGCCAAATGAAATTTCTTAGAAAAGGCATCACACTGTGACGTTATATGACAGGATACTAAAATTGCTGTATGAAATAGACACTGACCTACTTCTGCCAAGGTTATGATGGACCTTTAAAAAACGGCCTCTATGTAGATAAGGGTTCTGAAATCTTTCTGTGTACTTGGGAAATGCAAGAATACCAGACACACGAAGTCATCTATGTTTAAACCCAACTAAAAAACTGTACCCAGAAGTATTCAAAAGTCCAAATGCAGAGTTATTAAATTGGTACTGAAGCACATTGTCACGTAAACTCTACAGCAAATGAAAATGAATTCTGTAGAATTTGGTAGGGCAAGTGTCATAACCCACCCACTTTTCTGTTTGGTAAATAAAAAGGTATATTTACTTCATCAAGCACTATGTTGACAACATCTCTAAGAAATGTGCATTTCTTGGTTCAGTTCATGTTTCAAACAGATACCATCTCTGGCTCAGGAAGTGCATGCAACACAAATTACCGAAGACTGGAAGCATGTGCTAGGAAGCCCAACTCAAAGCTTATCGTTTTCAATTTTTAAATCCTTCCCTCATCTTTTGTCGTTGCCCTCCACTGAAGTCAAGACACAAAACTAGATGGACGCTTCCTCTGATTCAGATCTTCTAATTTTCTTATGTTCCTTGACAATTTTTTTCCGGAGTCCTCTAGTTTGTCTTTACATTACACATAAACAAAGGTGTCATGAAGAAGTCACTTTGTGCAATCCTTTAAAATAAAGCTTTCCTAAATTGGATGATTCATGGGAAATTTTTTTCCACTTCCAGCAGATTTCTAGTGAAATAGCTAGTGTTAGTTCCAATTAATTTTTAAAAATACAAAAACAAAACAAAGAAGCCATACGTGCTTTGTACCCGGGCTGTATTGGACAGGGAAAACACGCTGCAAACCTTCATGCCTACCTAACATTAGGGCTTGCTTGCTGTGGTCAAATTCCCCTCATAAAAGGCAACAGCCTCAGTGCTACTCAGAGACTACAAATGCACTGGGATATCACAGGGTTAATAAGTGATAAATGTTGCTAGAAAATACAGCCTTAGAACAGACCTTTCAAACTTGTTGGACAAGCAGACTATTATCAGATCTCAGAATTTCTCACAGACCATGATAAATCTGTTCCCACCTTTTAAGTGAAAATACTATACAGTCCAACATATAGTGGCAATCAGTAGTCTAATTACATAGCATTAGAGAGCATCACCAGACCATCAGCCACAGTTTAGGGATGAATATCTTGTCTGTATAGCATTTAGGGCATAAGCCCTGCAAAGTTTAGCTCCATTACACGTTGAGAAGTCAATGAGATTGTAATACTTTGCAGTGTTAGGCATATTCTTAAGTCTTCACAGGAACAAGATTTCTGAGGATTCAAGTGTATCAATGCACAAACAAGCCTGAAGTACTCCAGACAGAATGCATCTATCATTAGCCTTCATTCTAAAGAATACTTGAAGAATATACTTACCATAAAATGTCAGGTACCCAAACAGAGCAGACATAAAGTAAATTAGGAAACTCAGACCAATTCCTGTGACAGTCACATTCTGCATTCTACTTTTGGATGGACTAAAACGCAAAAAACCCAGAAAATTATTGTTCCTTAATCTGTATTGTGGACTATTAAACACAATGCAATCTACATTAAAAAAAAAAAAAATAGCAGCTTGCCTTTCATAAGAAAGCATCCTTTTAATTTATGGCCACAGAGTATTTGCTGAGGTCTGTGCTGTCAGTAACATTTAGGGTTTTTAAAAGTATTTTTAATCTGGTAATTAAAGGGCACTTTTCATGCAGACAACTAACATTGTCCCCATCTTGTAGGTAATTTAGACATACCAGAGTATTTTTTAAATCAAAATTTTGATTTATACAGGATGATATATATTCAGAGCCAGGAACAGAATCTGGGTCAAAAAAACCACTGAATCAGATGTGGCCAAATGCTGATTCAGTTACAGCAATAAAAATTAACTAATAAGTACCTTAGCAAATGACCTTTTTTCTCCAGATTGTCCAGGCCAGGACAATGTACTGACATTGATGATGGAACCATATTTGCTACTTTTCTCTCCTGTAAGAGAGGAAAAGCCTGTACAGACTAAAACTGTACATTTCCCAAAAACACAAAAGCTACTTAGTTTGCATTCTTTGATGGCACTGACTTGAAAATAAAAATTATCCAAGATTAATTTAGGGAATATATTACAGAAATACTGTCACTATATTTTAATATTGCATGTGTTTTCATACATTACCTTTGGAGCTCACAATAGATGGGTAAGACTGAGGTATGGCAGAGAAAAGAAAAGGCCATAGTTGGTATTGCATAAGCACTCTAAAATAGAAGAAAAACATCTTGTAGGTTGTTTGTTATTACAGATGGTTGGAAAAATATCTGGATGAATTCAGAATTCAGTTCAAGTGTTGGAAGTCAGTGGAAATCTTTCCACATTAATGCTTTGAGATAAATCTCCACAACACAGAATGGCGTCTCTGAATCATCTCACAAAAAAATGGACCTTTTCAACCAGTGTCTCTTCAACTGGTGGTCATAGCTTACTATTTCATGATCAGGAGAGGTCATGCTGTCTATAGGCCAACAACTGAAAGATTCTTTTTTAGCTATATTGAGGCCAAGTACTTACGTAAGAAGGGTAGGATTTGCCCCGGTCAGTGTATCATTCATGAAATTTTCTAAGAAGTTTTCTAAATTCTAATATCCATAGCTACCTGTCAAGTTACTGATGCCTTCATCCTGACTTCACTATTGTCTTACTACTTCTTCACAAAAATTTGGATACAGCATCCAGAAAACATAACATGCTTTGGCATCTGAAGTTTTAAGATAGTTATATAATTAAAGTTGCAACCACACATTTAGTGGTATATTATTCCAAAAACTTGTAATAGAAGAGATGAATCATCTAGTATAGCTTACTTCAATTGCCAAGTGGAATAAGCTGAACTATAATAAACTCTTTTGTGCTGACATAATCAGGCCCATGCTGGTAAAATGCCACTTTCTATTGATAAAATAAAAATGGAAAAAGAAGTAGCGATGAGCCCCAAGATTCTTCAAAGCACAAAAGGCCAGACAAAAGGCCAGAATCTCACAATAGATGTTTCTGGTCAAAGCAAAATTTCTTCTTTGATCTACAGATAACATTTGTCTCATGTTTGCATTGCCCAAGCTTCCCCCCCCCCCCCTTTTTCTTCAGAGGGTGGGGGTGGATTTTGTTTTTTCAGACAAATGCAACCATGCCCCTCCTAAATTCCACTATGCTACAGGCCTATCCCAGATTTATTCTTCCCTTTTTCCCTTCCTCTTCACCCCACAGAGACTGGAGTTATACATGATACTTCCTCTCCTGCAAGCCTTGATGGGTGGTGACATGATTTAAATGCCACATTAATTAACAAATACCAGAGCTGGCATCCAATGAAATGCACAAGATTGCATTAGGCCTGAAGAATTAGCTTCAGGTAAGAAAAAACTAAGGTTAGGTCCAGGCAGTTTCAGGAAACCTGTTCTACCTCGCCAGGAACTAAAAGCGTGCATACAGCCAAGTAGCATTGACTTCCAGCTGAGGGCATATTAAGTTGGCTTGATCCGACTGCATCATGAGGCTGACCACTGCTGCATCTGTTATACTTTATACTTTGGTCATATTTGCAAAATGTTTTCATAAATGCTAACTGGGACAGCCAGCCTTCATATAAAAAAGAAAGAGTGAGACTGGATAACACTTGGCAGCAGGTATAGGAAATATTTCAGCAGCCTATAACTAGTTTTACAGAAGAATAGCTTACCCTGGATAGAGTTTAAACCCCAATTCTTTAAAAACCACCTCCCTCCTTTAAGTTTGCGTATTGTTAATAGAGATTACCTCTTTTGAAAGATGAAAGAGCTTTGCTTTACAATCCCCAGTAGAATTTGAAACCTGTAAGACATACATGCAAAAAAATGGCATAATGAAAGAATAAGCTCAAACCACAGACATGCAACTTTTTAGTTTCTGTGATGATTAAGAAAGAATTTAAATTACAAGTAATTCTGAAAGCATTACTGTAAAAAAAACATTACAGTTACTAATAAAATTAGAAGAACTTCAAAACAGCATGCACTTTACCTGTAAAGTCTCTATGGCACTACTTAGAGGTAGAGGACAAGGGATCGACCATTTTTTTATCATAATCTGCAAAGACAGCATATTTAATGTATGAATGATACCCTAAAAATCAGTTTAAATTTAGATATACGTAGCTAAAATATCAGACTCTTGGTATACAAAGCAGGGAGCTACACCCATAGTAAATTAACAGGCTTGACTGGTAGATAGTTAGGCCACAAGAAGGAAACTTGACAGAAAAACTTGTCAGTGTCATTCCATACAGCTGCTTACGATGCACAGCTGGCAGCCTTATGGCGTGCCTATCTGGAGGTGGTGCACTGAAATGAGCTCTGACATTAACTGAAATACGACCAGTGCTCCGCAGTCACTGTCTCTGTGCTCCACACTAACTGCCTCCCATACAGAATAGCTGCTGTGTTAGCTATCCCAGGCTCTTTCCCTAAGTAGACAAGCCCTTAACAGAGATAGAGCAGAGCCTAGGGCTAATCTTAAAAGGCAGAAACATATGGTTTGGACTAGAAAGCAAAGGAAAAACAATAAATGCAATTATTGTCCCATAATGTCATTGGGCTTTAGCTACACCCTGCTGGTTTAGGGACTGCCAAGTAACAGGGCTGAAAATCAAAGGGAAATTAAAATAAGAAATGTTACCTCCTTTTTCAGGAGCCTAGTTTAAAATGATAGTTGCATTGCTCTCCTCACCCTAATTAATTTCCTAATGTAGTTGCCTGGCTTTAGAGGTTATAATTCTTTTGAAGCCTAGAGCAAATAATTAAAAACTTAATTAAAGACTCAGATTCACGAGAAGAGTAACATGGAAGAGAGCGCTTCTCCTGGCTCAGAGAACTACTTTTTGCTTGCAGCCAAGTGGTGTTTCCCAGAGGATAAGGATTAGATGCTCCCTCTTGTCACCAGTGCCAGGAGAAGCAAACAAATGCTACCTCCAGACAAAATGCGGGGAAAAGAAACTGCGGGTACATAGCACGCTGAGTCCATTGTGGCAATAACACACATCTTAAATTGCATGACTAAGAACAACACACAACAACTCAAGGTATGGAACTAGGTAGTAAGCTTGCTCAACAGCAGTCTGCAAAGATTGTGAAAAAGGATTATCAATGGAAGTCCTCCAACCGTGTTTCTGACACTAAACTGGCACTGCTTTACACCAGGAGATCTGTTCTTACCTGCTTATTGATTGGCTAAACTGCCTCCCTCTGTGCAACGTGAACTGCAACCTCATCTGAGGAAGGATGTAAGAAGGGACAAGAACATGCTGCTAGTACATCAAAAAGTTCAACCGAAGAGTAAGCAAGGGAGAAGGAGGAACGGACCAAACACTAAAATATAACTCGGGCCTGTATCATACATACGCATGACTCCGTCACATGGGTCACCCCTGCTTCATCTCTTTCTTGCGCACCAAGCAGTGAAAAGCTACGAGCTGAGACACAGAGCCAGACTGCTGCTGCTGTAGTACAACTACTGTGGATGCACGGCTGTGCTATCTCCCCAGGAAGCCCAAGCTTGTTGACTAGCTGAAGACATTTATGAGGCTGAGCAAGGCGGCAAAATATTTTTTCAAGGAGATCTCTGTGTATTTAAAGGCACCCAGACAGGGGAAATAAAGGAGAGGCTTTGAAGGCTCCAAAGTAGAAGGCTTTGTGGGAACTCTGGCTAAGGTTGGAATAGGCTTCCTGAGCAATGAAAAAGGGCATGAAGCTAAAAGGCAAGCTCTGGGGAAAATGAAGTGTGGCTGGCAGTGGTGGGGGCAGGGTTTCCTGCAAGCTAAAGAGCAAAGACAGATACATAAACATTGCAGAGGGAGGACAAGACAACCCAAACCTAAAAAGCTGAAGAACATTTTTCTAAAACAAATACAGATTAAGAACAGATTGAAATGGAAATAAAACGACACAAAATAAAATGCACTAGGTGCATTTAAAATCTGTAATTATATTTGCCCACCTTAATTTGCTTAATTATTCAAATCTGTTTGGGTTTCCAATTGTAGTCTAATGAGGTCCCCCTCCAACAGGAAGAGATTTTTAAGTTGGCAGCACAGCCCAGTCAGCTGAGCAGCCATGCAGGCAGCACAATCTTCCTCTGGAACTTTAACCCTATTTCATATACATGTTGTCTTTTGAGTATAACAAACATTTGGTTTTCAGTGAAGAAAACCTAAAACCTAAAGAGAGATTCTAGTGGAAATAAGGTATTTTAAACCCACACCAAAACATTGCTAAAAAATAAAGTTAGAGACTTGAAATATTCTAATATTCTCAGTGATGTTGCTTTTTCGTATCCTGCAGAGGGAAAACAGGAATCCCTTTATTCCAGCGGTACTAACAGCACTCAGCAAAGAGAGGTCTCTGTGCATAACATCATTCATTACATATGGCAGGTTCCCAATCTGCATCACATTTTGTTCTGGGAACATAAACAAGAGATTTAGAAAAATACCATCAGGAATCATTAACACCTTTGTTGAACAAGCTACCAATAGGGCTCTCTCCACAAAAAAAGAAAAATCTGTCTTTACTCTTCACCAATATTTAATATAGCAAGAGGGGAGGCAATTAAAAAAAAAAAGTTTAACGATCACATTTGATTTCTTTTCACTTAGGATTCAAGTCAGGGAAGTATTCAACAATCAGAAACAAAAGTGCTCAGGACCTCACAGAGTCTGGCTTTGAATTAATAGTTACATATATTTGGGTTTCTCCCAGATCAGCTCATCCCAGTGTTTTCACTTTTTTCCAAGTGAGGACTACAACCAGTATATTAACTTTAAAGGAGAAGGTAACTGAAGCACAGAGAGGAGATACATGACCTGCCAAAGCCCCACAGCAGAACACCGAGAACAAAGAGTAGTCTCTAGACCTTTTGCTCATTGCACTCGCTAGACCATACTGACCAAGACATATGCTGTCTATTGTACCTATCTTTTCTGTGGCTTGCTAGCAAAAAGCTGAACAGATGGTAGGCACTTGAAAATGCGCAGAATTATTGTATATGCAAAATATAATTGTATTACTTCCATATGACTAACACAGTTTTCTTCTGGAACAAATTAAAACATATCTGCCATACAGAAATTAACATTGTGCAAACTAAAACACCATTTCAACAGCACATATCACCCATTTCAAAGCAATTAGATATGAAAACTAATCCACAGTTAATGCCTTTGAGTTTCAGTGCCTAAAGAAGTCAGAGAGAATATTCTTTGAAGAGTATTGGTTTTCTTTAAGTATCTGTAACGGCTTTTTAAAATTTTGACCTCAATTAGATTTACTGTGGCTGCTTCTTTGTCATTTAATAACAAAGAGTAAGCATACAAATTTAACCATTTCATAAGAAATCCAGTAGTCTGCATACTCCTTCATTAGTACTTTCTACCTACTTTGTTGATAGAGAATCAAAACTAAACCCTAGCTTAAATCATCCCAGCTTGACACGTCTGCACACAAGTCTTGCTTACATGCTTGTCTTTTCGGAGCCCAAAATTGTTTTCAAATGCATCCACCCATTACAACAGCTTTCTCCAGAGATGCATACACATTCCCATTGAAATCCAGGAGCTGAACTTGTTTTAAAACTCTTGCGACTACCTGCAGCCAAAGGCCTATTTCAGCATTATAGTTAATGCTTTTTCTTTTTTCTCTCTTTTTTTTTTTTTTTTAAGATAAAGTTTAGGAGAGGTCAAAAGTTAAAGTAATTTATAAATATTACAAATGAATTTCCATCAGCTCTGGAGAGGCTGTAGCTGCTCCTCAGTGCTCAGCTTAGGAAGAATACTTCCCAAGGTCCTACAAACACTGCAGTTCTCCAGGGATACCCTAAGGAGATGTTTTGACAGCTTTGAAGTTTGGTTTTATCACATGGTTTGGTTCCTAATGGATCGCCTTGGTCTTCTGGATGGCATGTTTGTTCAACTTGCCTTCAACTCTGTTTATCCCTTTGTAAAACAGGTATTAAATGCAAGTCAACGCAAGCCAGAATGACAGGGGAGAGGGGGAACATTTTTCCAGGCTCCCAAGTACGATTCTTGTTTCTATACCTCGATGACAGTGCGAGTTGCTTGGTTGTACTACGTATTACAACACATGTGCATTAACATACTTTTTCCCTGTAAAAAGAATAGTGCAACTTAAAGGCACATTTTCCCTTTTAGATCTGCCTAGCAGGTCTCACTTTTGATATTTGGAAACATCTACCTCACAGGGGCCTTGAGAGGGTGAACATCAGGGTCAAAAACCCCCATATGGCTCAGAGAAAAGAACTTCTCCTTTCAGCGGGAAAGAGGAATAAGGTCATTGACGTATTAATGAATCTTGTAAACTGCCTTAATGAAGTTCTAGTTTTCTTTGCCTTTTTTTGAACTCTGTCACTCCATTATACATGTAAATTTAATTTATTTGGAGTATATTAAATTTTCTTCTGCACTAGTTGCAGTAATAGTTAGAAGCTAAGAAAACAGAATTCCATTCCACTATTAGCAGGGAAACAAAAGTATACGTGCCAGCTCCCTTCACTGCACTGTCAGCAAAACAAAAATATTGTTACATTTACCAGTCCAAAATATAATTATTTTAAATCTTTTCACATGCTTGAAAGTTCATACCCATTTCCATGCCTCAGCAAAACAAATGTAATCTGTCCAAGCAAGCACATACGGAACTTAAGGAAAACGCTAAATTTCACATAAAAAGTTAAGGGGGGGGTGGAAGACAATTCATTTCAAAATAGGCTTACGAAAACAATAAGAAAAAAAATAGATAAGCTGTGCACAGATTTTTAACTTACCACAAGAGCAAAGTACACCATAAAGAAAAATGATAAACTACTTGTGTAGCCAAGAAAGCCTGTAAAGTAACAGTAAAAATAAAAGAGAATTTATAAGGAAAGTGATCCTAATGTACAGCTAAAGCTTTACATTTTAGGCATGTTTTCTATTACAGTGCTTGGTATCTGGGGCTTAGGACTCAGAATAACAACATTCCAACTGCCTGTCACAGATCATTTATGTAGTTTTGTAGGGCAGAATTAGAACTGGCTTACCACTAATGGCATGCTGTAAGTAAATGCAGCTCTTTAATGTTCTGCTGTAAAGATTTTATTTTAGTATTGCAGACAAAATACTACTGCAACCCAAGTAATAGGTTAACTAGGCAGGGCTGGAAGGCAGAACACACTACAACAACTTAAGTAATCCCCACCATCACCAGCCCCCTGCCAGTTAAAATAAATAAATAACCCATTAAGGTTTTAAAGTCTTCAATTGTAATTGCTACTAAAGTAGAATAATATTCGCTTCTCTCCTTTAATTACTCACCAATTTTAGGAAGAAGTGCAAGAGGAAAAACAATGCAGACTGAAGTAATCAGTAGCAGCAGTCTCCCATCAAGGTACCAAGACCTGTTGAAAAATCTATTTATGATTGATACAAAGTTCGAGTCCTAAAAAATATGTTCTACTTTAGAACTGTGATCTTAGACAAAATAACCAATAGGACAAGAAAAAATAAATAATTTCCAGTCTCACATGCTATTTACATGAATTTGTATTCCTAGTTTCTGTATTGTGATATAAAATAGAGCTCCCAGATAACGAGGAAGCAGAGCACGATCCTGTAACGAACCAGCATTGCAGGCAATGTTCCATAGGCAAGTGTCTGCATGGATCAGGGGTCTGATGTGTGTAAAGTTATTTCTCAGCAGCACAATATGCAACTCCCTGCCTTTATTCAAAGCAATGATCAGAGGGCAAGGGTATTTCATACTCTACAGATTTCCAGTAGGAGTACTTATATAGCATACTACATATATCTTGAATTGAATTACAATGAGTTGCATATTTACACAACTGGAAGAAACAGCAACATTAATTCCCACTTACTGCTGAACTTCCCTTCCAGTTTATTACTCCTACATGACCTCAGTTCCTTACCATTTCCAAGAGGTGTGAAAAAGAAAGCTAAGCTACCCAACCTATTTGTTTGGAAATTCAGTTATGTTTTCTAAACATAACAACTTTCTCTTCTGCCCAAGTTTCATTACACCTATCATCACAGCGTTCAAATAATAGAAGAAAACAACAAGTAAATCAACTTTCAGTTAATTTGAAATGATGTTTGCTGTCCAGAGGTGATATAAGAAAGAACACCAATAAAGAGGACTTTCTTATCTTTAACTTTGCATAAAATGATCGCTCTTTCTTTGCATACATCCACACAAGAATTAAAGGATTGAAGGGATGGAAATTATGATAATGAAATCTGCTATAATGTTTAAGCATAAAACTATACATATAAAAAAAGCATTGTAGAGGCATATGAAGACTTAATGGATTTAAAATCTATTCAAAGTATCAAATTCTCATCTCCAAACTGAGGAAAGTACAGATGGATAAGTTGTTAAGAAAAAGAAACATCTTGAGGGTGGCTCCCCCTAACTTGGTAATAACCATATCCTGTACTGATAAACATCTTGCACATCAGCCTCCGACTTTACTACCTATAAACACCTTAGCCTTTGACCTTCAAGTTTATTTAGTCCAGGATATGGTTAGCACCTAATAAACAGGCAGCACCTCAAGTTATCAGAAGGAAAGTAGCATAACACCTGTGTTAAAGAAAAATTACCATATACGTATATTAACTACTGTCACACATCGTGGACAACCACTTGAGTCGCTCATTTGACAAAATATGTAATATAACTGAACAGAGAAATTTCAAGGTTGAGAGCATCTTCACCATATCAAAATCAAAGTAACCCTTAAGCGACAATGTCTATATTAAAAATTACTCAAAATACATCATTCTTCAAAAAAAAATGTATTACTAGCCTAGGTCTGCTACTGCTACAGTGAAAAAGCAACTTTGCTGAGATCAGCATCCCTCCCTTCACATTATCATTTAGCATTCACATATTTTTAAACCTTTTCTTTCTTTCTAGTATGGTGGATGTTCAGATTAGGAGGAACAGTATTGTAGCAGTAGGCAGAAGTACAATGAATGCTGCACAATGTGTACATGTGGGACCTCTGTTTTGAGTCTCCCAATTCTAAGCAAGCAGCAAATCCACAGTCGCCATCGTAGCTCACAAGCTCAGCAGGACAGAGAACAAATTATTTTGGTTATTTTATGGTAAATGAAAAGATGTTTGTGGGGGAGGGGGGAAAAGAGAGAGGAAAACTGCAATGAGGTGATGGGAAGGAGAAAAAATAATTTTGTGAACTGCTTAATTTTGGAATACCAATTCTTTTATTTAAAAAGATCTCAAAAAACTGAATAGTGGACCAATTACTGGTTATCAAAAAATGTGTCCATTTTTTCCTCAAAATACTGTTGTAGAAATATACTTATTTTCCAAAGGCAGAATAAATGTCTTGATATTGCCTTTAAAATCAGTTTGATCTGCAAATTTAATCCTATATGATAAAAGCGTTCCGAATATGAAATATGGAATATAAATCCTTGACTCTACTGAAAATGCTTTGGCATGCAGATGTTCCTCCTCCCTCCCCCATATTTTAACTAAAAGCAGACATTTATAAATCACTTTAATTTCATTCCTGAATGCAACAGGACAAGAGATTCGTATGTTCTAAATTAGGATCTTACTCTCAGTCCATATCAATTATATAACACACAAGCAAGACAACTTAATTGCATCAATCATATCCTCCTGACAGGGTCATTAAATGTTAACAGAGGGCTCACAAATTACAACTTTTTAACACAATCCTCATTTGAAACTATGTTCATGTCATCAAAACTATGTGGAATTCTTGTTATGCAGACCGACTGAAACATCTCAACTCGCAATTAACAAGTGTTCATATTATATGTTTTTGTTTTTTAATAAAGACATGAAGATGTATTACACACTGGCTCTGAGCCTTTCAAACACATGCACACCTGCTAACCTTTATCTATAAAAATAATTCAATGCACAAAACGTTCTTTAAATGGCTTTCCCAAATGTATGGCTTGGGAGGGTTTATGCATATAAAATATTTTCACAGATACTTTAACTGACACTTTTGATACATTCTAACTACAGTTAAAAGATAAATTCTGCACCCAAATGAAAGCATATCAGATGCTATAATGCCTTAACAAAAACAGAACGGTTGTGCAACCACATCTGGAAACAAGTGGTCCAGTTAAAGAACTTTAATCAAGCTAGTCAATATTTATACCCTTTGCATAAATAAGTTGCTACTTAGGCTTGATATTTGGTTACCTAATTTTGTTGAACAATTTCCTACAATTTAAAAACTCTGTTACTAAAAAACTACTCTTAACATCTGCGAAGAAATACACAGAAACAAAAGATGATGATCTACCGTGGCAATTAATATGGCAAAATATATGAAATATAGATGTGGACATACAGAGAAGGTCAGCTGTGTGCATGTACCTAGAATACTGCTCGACCACTGCATTTGAAACATTTGCTTGGGCAAAGAATAGAGGAGTCAAACTGTGTCAAATAAACATTTACCAATGGAAGAACTCCCAATAACAGAGACAGACACAGGATGAGACCCGGGCTGACAATCAGCTTACCACCTGAGCTGCGTTTAATATTCCTATGGACAATTTCAGCTCTTTCTAAATGCAAAACTGAACTTCATTCCCATCTCAAACTGTAATTTCAGCTAAGGAAGAAGTGTGGGAGGTGGCAGTGCTGACAGCGCACTGAGAATTACAATGGCTCAGATGATTTGTAATAACCAGTTCAACTGCTGTAACCCGTCTGTGTGTTCACCAGTGTTCACACAGAAGATGTGCACTAGGACCTTGATAAACAAAGCTAGTGGGAGTGTTATCAAATAGGCACCTTAATAAAGAAGTTGTTTATACTGCCTTTTTTAGACAGAACAATCCTTTGGGCAGTATGCATGCATGTGGGACCTCCAGATTCTACGTATTACGAGTTTTCACAAGCTGGCTGTTTAAAAGTGTACCTTTGTTGGGAAAAGTCACTTTGCATAAACAGAGCTGACATAAAATTAAAACCAGTAGTAAGTGATGTTACATGCTAAATTTGGGGGGACAGACAGACTGGAACGCACATGCAGCAGATACAGTAGCAGGCTCAATGCCACTGTGTGTGAAGAGTGGAGTTAAAAGTATGATCGTGAAGGAGAAGGTGATACCACCCAAATGAAAAGCTGCTGACTACCACAGCTGGAACAGATATATTAGCAGACTGAAAATGACATATACACATAATAGTTTAAAAAAAAAAAAAAAAAAAAAGCCCCTTACTAAAAACATACTATTGCAAGGGCCAGGCAGGCAGAAAGACAGAAAGCAAGATGATCACCACACTTCATTTCTCAAAATGTTCGTTATAAAATGGAAAAGTTATAAATGACAAAACATAAAATGAACTAAAGTACCTTCTAAAAAACTAGTTTCAAACTTAAAATTCACCCACAACATTCAGGAATAATACAAGCATCACACAGCCTTGAGACAATTTCACCACATTTCAATCCAGGGAAAGTTTTGAGCTCAAAACATCTGAAAATAGCAGTTTGGAAAAACAGCCGTAACACCATCTAAGGTACACTGTTACGAATGACAGCAGCACTGGAACAACTCAAACAAGATATTTCAGTGCTGAAGCTGCAATGTTTGTCTTAGCACAGGCACAGATTTCTTGCGACAGTTCTGACAAATCTGAGGGACACACTCCTTACATACAGCTTTATAGCTCAGTTGCGAAGAATAATTTCTTTACTGGGAGCCAAGTTAAGGAATTATAAACCAAGTCTGGAAACCTGGCATTTTTCCCAAGACAAGTCCAATTACTGGAGCAAGACAACAAAATATTTAAATTTAAATGTCTGCCGGTTTTTGTACTGTGGTTTTGAAATATGTGAAGTGATAACATGACAGCAGTTTAAATGTTTCTCCTCCTCTCCCTCCTGTCCCCTCCTGCTTCCCCTTTTAAATTTTTACAGAAGGGAGATTTCTGTAGATGGAGCTTTGCCACTGACTTTAAGGTCATCTGATGGGAAATTGCTATGAGGAAAGAATCACGCTCTGTGTGTGTGTGCTGCAGAAGGCTTGCACATGCCAAATACATTTTATATTCCAAGAACTCCTGTAAATAATTAATTTTTTTAGCATGTGAGATCAGAGGGAAGTGTCAGTACCCATCTCGTTCAGCAGTCCTGAACCACTTTCTTCTTCAAGATAAATACAGAATGTATGAAGCATTTTTCCTTACCCACTCTCGTCTCCACTTAAGAACCCCGCAACAGCACCAGGAAGTTCAGACTTAACAATTAAAAGATAAGATGACATAGCTGCAAACAGAAGCAGAACAGATTTAGCAGAGGAATACCAATATCTCTGGTTGTAACAATTAGCACGGCTTAACCAGAGTGGTTACGCTTGGAACATCTCAGCTATATATTAGACACCATGGCACCAGAATCAGAATTTATTTTCTCATATACTTCCTCTAAAAATAGCCGCGAATCCCTGAGTATTGTACTGATGTTAGCTAATGCCTCCAAAGAGACTGTTACGATGTGAGTCCTGAAACAAGGAAAACATAATCCAAAGGACTAAAAGGCAAAACAATATAAAATATAGGCCTGACCTTTTACCTGGGAATACAGACCTACAGGCTAGAGACAGACTACAAGGCTGCAGCACTTCTCCTTCCTCTTTACTTTACAAGACATTGTTAACGACGAGAGTAAATAATAACATTTGTTTCAATACAATACAATAGCTTTTTTAAAGACTCCGTTTTTATTGTTGTTCAATTGCTGTTGTACTAAATATATATATGACAGAAATTTAAAGACAAGAATAGGACTTGAAAGGTTTTTTATATACTGCATAGTTTGGCCCTCGGAGGTAAGAGGATTATCAGTGACAGATCTCTGCTTCTCATGCTACACCCACCACCAAGAAGATCCCAACAACAACATCAAGTGCAAAACTATACAGGAACTGCGAATCAGAAGAGAAATTGTTAGTTACTCTTATAGGAGTGTCGACTTGAAATTAAGCATTTGTAATTCTATTCAGAAGAAAGCAATGATGCATACACATAAATCCAAAAGCTATTTCACTGTATCACTTTTCTCCTTTGCTATATAAAATGATCAGTCATAAATGAGAGGGTTTTTAAATTACAACTTATACTAACCTGATACCTTCACATACTGTTCGTGTCACTTTTTTCTTTTACATAAGCAACAAGTATTTATATGAATCAAAAAACAGCAGAGAATTACTCAGAAAAATAAATTTTTACAAAGAGCTTCAAGGAATATCAAAGCCTACATGAAACTAATTTCCACCCTTCAGCAGCAAGAAATTTTAGTAACGTGCTGACAAACGTTTAGTTACATTTAACACTCGACAAAAATTCATCTGTTGTATTCAAATTTTACTGTTCTGTATTTAGTAATTCTTTAGAATTTTACCCTAGTGCATTTTTTAATGCTTTAAAATTAAAACATAAATTTTAAAAAGGTAAATGAGCAAAATTCCATAAGCTGATTTTTCAATAAGTTTGTGGGGGTTTTTTTAGAGGAATTTTTTGAACGTTAAAAAAATGTGTGGACTCACACATTGCTGTACTATAGCAGTTAATGTTAAATTTTGAAGAAAGGTAACGTGGTCTCTCTAAAGAAAGCAAATTCTATTAATACAAAGTGACATCTACCTACCGCAAGGTTAAATTAAAACCATTTGGTATGTCACTAAATAAGGAAATATTCACTTCTTCATAATTAAAAGCTCTGTTCTTTCCAATATTCAAGTATATTTCCCTGTTGACATGTAGCTGTTGATTGTGTCTGGTGAGGTATTTATCTGCTGAGCTGATTTTACTCTCCTATTTGTATACAACAGAACGTAGATTCAACCAGAGAGAACCTTACAGCACGCATATTTCTAAATCACCAGAATTTGTAAGTAGATTAACACAATTTCTCACACTAAGCTACAGGCAGATGCATATTTCACCCTAAGCAAAGACAGATTTTTAAAACATTAAGTGGGGGGAGGGGGAGGAGGACAATTCCTCTAAATTACAGTTCAACTTTATTTATCCATGAGCCTTCTTTCTTGTATTATACAATACTTTATACACAAGCAAGTCAGAATTTTCATATATTTATGTACTTCAGAAAGGTTTCAAAATTAGTTCTTTTGCAGCCTCAGCTGCAGAAAGCTTTAAATTAATTTCCAGATCAGATTTCCTCCTAATATGCAATCTGTCACTCTTCCCTTGCATTCCTATTAGCCTCTGGCTAATCATTTGATCACTTATCCTTTGTTGTGCGCTTACTCTTTGTTTTTAAAAGAGGAGTCCTATTTCACTGAATTCCACTCCTAAGTAGGGAACCAATCATGCACCAAGAAACTTGCACATGCTAAACATTTGTATGCATCTTTCTTCCTTTCTCTGGCATATGGGAAACAATCTCGCATAGTAGGATTTTTTTTTCCCCATTTTATATTCTCGTTTGTTCTAGAAGACGAAGAAAATAAATAATAAGTAATTTTATTTATATCCTGATGCTTAGATAAGACATAAATCTCGTACACAAACCTGAGCAGGATGCCCACGCTAAATACAGTTTAAAAAGTCAAATCCTGCTTTTTCTTCACTTACTTACAAACACAGTTGTAATTCTCACGAGCAACAGCTCCTTGTAGCTTTACTCAGCGTGAAAGAAGAGACACTAACCACCGTATAACTCTCTGAAACACTACAAAGTGAGCAAAGAACATTGTTTGTTTGTTTTTTAAAGCTGAAACCAAAACAGCGAAGCGTCTTCAAAAAGGGCATAGCAACTTGAAAAAATTATCTCAAGCAGGAATAAACTACATACAGTATGACAGACAAAAAGCCATGTATCCTTTGCTCCAAATATAAATTTTACTTAACTTCCTTGACACCCACCACGACCAAAGCCATGTCAAGTTATATTGTAAAAATTCAACGTCAGCTACCCTTGGCAGTCTTAATGTATAACGGACAGAAGAGATTACACAGTCACAATGCTAAACTGTGACACAAGTGAACACAACAAAAAGCGTACCTTGTGCTTTGATTTATTCCAATTTGAAATACTGACTTCCTCTGTCATTTTGAAAATAATTTCAATGTTTTAATGGCTAACTTTTAAGGCACCTTTTATCACATACAAAAATTACAATAAATATACATTAATCTTTAGAAGTCAAGTGTTCAAAAAAAATTAGCAAATGTCAGAAGCAACATTCCCTTCAGAGTTCACCCCTCTTGCATGCACACAGTATGAGAGAGCAGAACTTACTGCTCTTGCAAGCCAGTCTCATCCCCTACATTAAAAAAGAATGTTATGTTTTCTTCGTATCACCTTCTCTTTGCAACATGAGACATCTATCTTTAGCACTGAATGAGACAGGTTTCCTGCAGAACGAATGGTGTACAAACACATAGTTTGAGGCTTTAGCAATATGCAGATGCAACAAGTGCTGAACTACAACTACATGAGCAACCTTCATATAGTCGCTTCCTAATCTTCAGATCCTGAATTTGCATATATTATGTTATTTTATAATAATTTTCAGTATGCACCAAAAGCTACTTGATGGAGAACTAAGCAGGTCTAAACTTCTCAATAGGCCTTGACATAGAAATGCCATAAAACAGTATTCAGCAGAAATCAAAATTATATCACTACTTTATTATTCAATAGGCTTATCACTGTCTTGAAAGCAGCAATAAATTACATTCTTAAAATACTTATCACTTTGCCATGTTCTGAAAACTTGGTATTAGCTCTTAGACAGAAAAAAAGATATTTGTTGAAATATAAAATAGGGTACTTGCTTTACACTTTCATTATTATAACCTGTAGTGCCACCATGAGATATGACTCTCTATAAATATACATACCATGCATACATTATTCAGAATGTCCTTATTGTGCTACAATATTGTTTAACACTGAGCATATGTGCCCCTACCTGAAAAAACATTAGTTGCTGGCGAAAAGGGAAGCCAAGGTTATGTTTTTTAAATAGTCCCCAAAACACCTCTTCTGAGGTAACCTAATCTTAATATCAAATATGTGAATGGCTTTTTGGTTACCAGAAAAAGAAGTGTAACTTTTCCTTACTATCCTACCCCAAAAAAGATCAATTGGTGAAGTCTACAGCAATGACGCAAGAGAATATGTACATTAAACTTATGTGTAAACATGTAATTTATTCCTTCCTTAGAAAATGGTTGGTAATAAATCCCTTCAAATCATTTAACTGAAGGGACTGAATCTAATTCTTCTGGTTAGTTTTTCCTAATCTACCACTGTAGCTGACCATATCAGAGCGCCATAAAGATGTCTTACATTATTAAGCACTGTGCAAAAATGGAACCAAGCTACCCTCCAACTTCACACAGGAGAAGATAAGGGGCTGGGGAAAAACAGACTGTATCAATACAGCCACACTGGCTCTTCAGCTCCTACTTAAAAAAAGAGGGTGCTGATTTGGGAGTCAGGACAGGTAGACAGAGCAATCTTGATTCTCATCTAAGGGAATACCAGATAAGACAGAGATTCCTCACAAATGCCTATAGATAATTAAGATAAATGAAAATGCTTGTAACTCTTATCCTCTAAAGAATTCAGTCAGTAAGATGCCTATTTTTCCCAAAATACTGAAAAGATTAGAGGCTGAAAGACAGAAGCAGCAGAATAAACACTACCGGTCGCTGCACACTCCAGCCCAACTGAGCTCGATCTTTCATAGCAACTGCATGTGAGAAACCCCTTTGGGCTTGTGTCTCCCTTTGCTGGTATGGAGGTTGTTCAAAATTGAATCTGTCCTAATCCAAACAATGTCACAAAGTTAAAAAGGAAAGCAGGGAAGGATTTCAAGAAAGAAAGTGAAACTAGAGAGGATTTTGGGCAAGCTCCCATTTTTCCTGTCAAAGAATTAGACTGGAATAGCAAGATAGGGAGTACTTCAGCATTGCACTGAGCTCCTCGTAAGTAATTCGCATTGTGGAAACACCAGGAATGATGCATGGATGCCACTGAAAACCATCAACTATTTCAGCCCTCACATCATATGGCCTTAAGTGCATGCTCTTTTGTTTTCATTTTGCAATGAATCCCCCTCATATTTGATTTTAAGAAGTCTCCCAACTACTTGGTGTATTGTTTTTAATACTTCCTCTTAGTGGAAGCTTAAAAACTGAAAAACATTGTTGGGATCATTTGTTTGTTTTTAAATACAGATGTAGACTGGAGTGTGTGAAAGAAGATGTAATGCTTCTTCATATGGAGAAGTTCTGAGAACAAAAAAAGGTTGTCAACTTCTTTGCTAATCTTGATGTTATGGACACTCATCCTAATGAATTTTCACTCCCTTTCCTTCTAAGTTTAGCTTTTATCTTAATTACTCTGGAACTTATCTATGGCAAGCTTTAAAAAAAAAAAAAAAAAAAAAAAAAAAATCCTTCTTATTCCACAGGGAACACATGGGCGGCAGATTTATTTTGGAAAAAACTTCATTAGTTTAATTGTATTTGTACACTTACGCTAAATGCTAATAAAACTGAAATGTTTTCTACACAAATCATATATTCCATTCTGAAGTAGAGCTGCAGGTTGGGATTTTTGTTGTTTTTTTTTTATATAAGCAGGCTTAATATTCTTTACGGTATCAAACCTTCCAACAACCATTCACTGCAATATGAAAACACAAGAGCATGGGTCATCAATTGTTAAATTAGTACAGGAGCTGACAAACCTGCCCTTAATTAAGGCAGCTCTGCACTGGAAATCCTCACTTTGAATCAGTAAGGATAATTAGGCTTTCAGGTCAAAAGCAAACCGCACTGTGAAAACAAACATTCAAGTTTGTTTGAAAACAGAATTACATTTCCCTTACTTAAAGGAAGCTCAGTAATTTCTAAGGTATTAACGATGCAGGTCTCAGCATGTAACAAGTTGTATTTTATTCTTCCATGATTTGCACCATTCATTTATTTTCAAAGTTTGTAGAGTATTGTACTCTGACTACAAAAAGAAAGTTATTCCCACCCACCCCCCCCATTCTCAAAAAATATTTGCTGCATTTAAATTTGAGACAAATTTTGTAAATACTTTTAAAACTAAATTTCAGAATGGATGAACTCGGGGGGGGGGGGGGGGACAAAAAAAACAATTTGCAAAACAAAAATGCCCAATTAACTTGATAAAACAAGGTCTTTTTTTTTTTTTTTAATCCAGGCACCGCATTTGTAAGTATTGAATCACAGAAGGCACACATATACTCCCCCCCAAGCAAATTCGTAAGTGAAATACTTCACTGTTTACCCACACACACCCCCCAAAAAAAAAAAAAAAAAGGCGGGGGGGTGTGTGGAATAAAGCAGGAGAAGGCTGGAGGTCCCCGCGGCGCCCAGCTGCCCGGCAGCTCTCCCGGGCAGGCGGCCCAGGGGTGCGCGGCCGGGCGAGGCCAGCAGATGGTGGTGCGAGAGCGGGGCTGCTCCGCTCGCCGGCCGGCACCCAGCCCGGGCAGCTGCAGGCCGGCCTCGCCATCCGCGCGCTCGCCGTGATGGAAATATATGCTTTTTCCAGTGGTTACGCCTCTTGGTTTACTTCGGGAAGCTTGAAAAATATGAACTAGCCAAATGTAAATACGTATTTAGCATGTATTACAATCATAGCAGGGTTTTGTGTATTGTCCGTCACGTTGACTGCATTAACAGGCCGCACAATCCAGGTAAAGAACTGGATCTCCCATCAGAACTAATCCTGTAACTTCTATTTACTGCCTACAGCATTCAGGCAGACCCGAGGATAAAACAGTGCTCCAGGGATACAGAACAATCTTTTTTCCTCATTACTTATTCTTACAAAGAAGAAAAACGTGTACCTTTGAGGACATGTTAATTGCAGAATATTGAAACAAAATCCGCAAGCACCAGTTACAGAAATTACACTTGATTAAACTGTATTTATACTAGAAAGCAAATAATTCTTTCTAAAATTAAGATAGCTGTCTGGAAAGTTTAGTTCCAAAAAGTGACTGCAATGATCATTTGGGTACAAGCCAAGACAGGCTAGTTACTCATACTCATCCGCAGCACGAGAATTCCCCTGTGTACTTCAGCCTATCGAAAGAAATTGAAAAAAACAAAGTGTGTTGCAAAAAATCCTCACACAGACCACCTATGCTACATGGCTGTACTGCAGGTTCTAGTGTTGCACTTAATCCCACTGCTAATAAATTTTAAATAATTAAACTCATGTTCTCAGCAGTTTCAATTTCTGTCTCTGTGTATCAGAGCTACCAGGCCCTCTGGGCCCGGTTCTATCTCCCTGCAGCAGTGACCTTCAGCTGATACCAGCCCGCAGCCCAGAGAAGTATGCTGTAAAACTCTCCGCATACTTCCTGCTAGACCTCAATGCTGAGGATTTGTTAGTGTTGGCAACAGACTGAGGGCTGTTCTTGTGCAATGCTTTATTGTGTTTGTCTCCATTTTTCCACCAGCCTTGCTAAAATAATTTCTTCTCTAACTTCATTACATATGCTTTAAGATTCCTACCGATTTTCTCTCGGACACACGGCTGTGGACTGACCTCCTTTTCAGTCACATCCGCAGAGAGGACAATTCCAGGAGGAGAAATTTCCATCTTCCTTCCCCGCTTCAGAAAGCATCTAGGAAGCTTGCAGAACTTCCCAGGCAGGAGAGGGGGAAGGGCTGCGTGACGCCGAGCCACGGCTCTGGCCCACTGCGCCTCATCCATCACTTCCTAGAAGCACAACGCTATTAAAACAATAGCGGGGACTCCGTCCAACTCCAGTCGCTCCTGGGAAGGATTACATAAAGCGCCAGCAGAGCCATGTAACTCAGCTTTTTCAATAGCAGCCTCCCTCACTCCTTCTACACCTCTAGGCGTACAACTTCCCCAACGGCCCTCTCTCATCTTAGAGGGCACATGACAAGATCTGAAATCCTTCAAGATCTTCTTCTGCATGGCGGGCAAGATATGGACGTTTGGAAGATCACTCCACTTACAGACCGGGGGTGAAAGGAAAGGGTCAGGAGGAGACAAAATAGCAGCCTGGTAACATGCAATTTGATAGTTTCCTTTCTAGTGTCCAGTTTGCAACCCCATAGACACACTAACAAGCTCTTTCAAGAACAAGGCAGTTGGCATGTAACTAATCACTAGTTATTTAGATTAAAGGGCTGCTGGATTGGGCTAAAATACTGACAAATAGAACAATTATAAAAATTAGTAGCACTGGCCTTCCCATTTAGCCTTTTGGTTTCACTTTATTAACATATATCTATATTGCAATAACAAGTACATATTGATATAAGGAAAGCTAGGCAAATATTCTCAAAGTTTAATCATTCTAAGCTAAGAATTTGTATATGTTCCATAAAGTCTGTAAGTCACAGTATTTAAGATGACCTTAATTTACATTTGGATATTGCAAAGTTAAATGCATTATCCTGATGCACCCTTAGTTAATCCTTGGTACTTACATGGATTTTGGTATTTGATTTGTGTTACTTGGATTAACATAACACAAAGTGTTCTAAGAGACAACTACAAATCTGCAGGAAAGTTGAGCACTCATGTTAGAGATACATGTTAAAATTCCAAGCGATGTACTTGAAACTGATTTTTTTTTTTAACCTTTTAAATTCCAAATTTGACTAACCAGTGCCTTCCTGTACCTGTACAACAATCTTTTTTTTTTTCTTTGGGTATCCTGCTAGTAGAAAAATCAACTCCCCTGTCTACACAAATCCGTAAGTGTATGCAATTAGGATGTCAAATTCAAATTTGCACTTTAAGCTTTCTTTTTAAAAAAGCAAAGATGACAAATTAGAAAGCATAACTATATTAAAATGATTACTAAAAAGCTCTCTCCACCACAAACGAACGTAAATCACTGCCGCACTTAAATTACTTTTAGAAGTGATCAGACCAAACTTGAAAAAAAAGCCCAGACTAGATGCTGACAGTGACAATAACCCTAGTAAAGTTGCTTATTTTAATCACAAGCCATCATTCATTATCTCATGCTCTCCAATCACTTTTGAAATAAGATACTGTATGATGCAATGGACCCAAGTCTGATGATGGAGGAGGTAACAGAAAACAATTTTATTTTTAGCCTTACTCTGAAATTAAAGATGTTGACAGTCTGGATGTATGCCCAACAGGCATGATGCTGCTGGCTCCTTCAAACGGACAGAAGAACAAAAAGAGGGGAACACCAACCAAAGTACACTAAGGGCAGAACCTAAGTTTTACACTTAATTCCAGCATGGCTCCTCCAGTCTCTCCATTCAGGAGAAACTACACTCCACAGTTTCACTACTCCCATTTAAAATCTGCAGAAGGACCAGAAAGACAAGAAAAATTCCCTGCTTTCTATGGATTCTTCAAGAGTCAAGGCTCTGTGACAGGTGAAGAGAACTCTTCATCCCTCCTTTTTTTTTAGAGCTCATTAGCCTACAGTCTTCAAAGACAATTCCTGACACAGTGCTGCTCTGCTGACTTAGACTGCAGCATCACAGGACTCTGCCAAAGGCAGCTGTAAAGGACAGAAATCACGCAGCTGGGAGCTCTGTTCCCAAACAGAAATCTAAATACTAAACAGAAGCCATGATAGCTCCTTGCAATGACGCCACAATACATCTTCCGTATGGGAGAAGGTGCCAAGGAGGCCCAACTTGCAACCAGTGTTTCCACAGATCACCCTTCCTCACAGACTGGGGCATGTTTAGGCACTGCTAACACTAACCGATTCGGAGAAGGAAAGTCAGCTTTCTCTTTTCAGTGCATTTGAAACTAAGTGATCTTTGCAAGCGAATGTATCGGATGCATGAACCATCTCAATGAAAGATACTGCCCTTGGAACCAGAAGAACCAACACAGAGTTTTGAAAGCTTCCATCAAAATGAGGTCACTAAAAATACTTGAAAGAAGAGTTTCAACTTGCAAAAACCTACTTTTTAACTAGTTAAACAGAAAACCACTGGTTGGCAAACCAAGCCCAACTTGTTGGCAGAGAAGGCCACTGCAGAAGACTGGATAAGTAGTTTGATAATATCCAGCATGCAACAGTTTGGGGCTCTAGAGTTACTGAGCTGAATTTTATTAAAAATGACACACAGGAGGTTATGAACTGCTATGAGGAAGAAATGAGAGTCATATTTCCTTTGACCACAGAGTCTTGTACACGATCCCAGAGCCTCCAGAACCTGTACTGTGTATCCCTCCTTCTCTAGTACTGTTTATTTAGAGGTCCACTCAAACGGGAAAGGAAATTAAAAAATTTGTTCATTGCTACAGAACATCCTCTAAAACCTGTATGAATAAATAATCCTTAATCTTGGAATTAATATGTTCACTCCTGTCTGAAATTAATGCTTGGGTTTTTATAGCCATTTCAATTAGGCAGTTTTTATTATTGGAGCTTTTAGTATAAGAAAAGATTCCAATTTTATCATAAAAGCAGTTACTTGGTCTAGTTCTAGGTCTCTACATAGTGACAAAAACCAGTAATCACTGAATTGTCTGGACTCGACAGGTAATCCTAAAGGAAAGAAGAAAGGCACTGGAATGCTCTTTCCTTCTGTCAATGTATGTGAACCTGTGTATCTTCTTGGCGGTAGGGGACGGAGAGGAGGGAGCTTTCACATAATTCCCTCATCTAAAAGAAAGTATCCAAAACATTTACAGTCAAAAAAATTTAAAATTGTTCTGTTAAACACTGTTTACTTTCAGACAATTAATTTCTAAGGGCACTACTACTTAGTAACTGTCAAGTATGTGAACACATCTGAGTAAGAGTTTAAATGCGTAGGTGACTTTTTTAATACAAAGACAGCTAGTGTTATTTTATTATGTCATGCACCAAGGAAGACAAAATAAGAGTAATGTTACTGGACAGCCCAGCATATGACACGATAGATTATCAGCCCACATGATGAAAGTCAGCAAACTAAACAACCCCCCCAAAAACCAAGGTATTGAACTAACAAAAAAAACCCTACCATTAATAAAGAACATATGAAGCTTCATGGCTAAGTAAACATTCAGTTGTTACACAAATCACTAAAATGCATAAGCAAGTTCCAACAGCAAAAACCAAAACACATGATATGACAAAATGTAGCTACCAGATGCAAATGTATGTAACAGCAGAGAGGAGATTATGCTTCCTCAGCCCCTTCCAATTAGCAATGCCAGCTATAATGGATGGGCTCCACATCCTGTGATGCAGTATCAGGCATACAATCCAACCCCCGTAAGTCCCCCCATCTACCCCACGACGACAGCACTTCCACTTAGCATGATCACATAAGCATTTTCTTTAAGTTTTCTGTCCTCCTCCTCAGTCTCTTAAGAACACTTTAATTTAATTATTGCCTTTGGTGTTTGTGGAGCTTTGTAGACTGCAGAGGTTATACTCCACTCGGTTAATATTGAGCATATGAAGTTTCTTACCTCCAATATTCTGAATAATTATCGTAGTTGCAACAAGGACCTATAAAAAAAAAATTGATTTCTTTAGAAAGGGTAAGGATAACTAAAATCGTATGTTTATAGCAGTCATAAAACACATATGTATTATCTTAAACAGACCAGATGTAGAAGCGATAACTAGTACTGAAAGGAAGGGCATCTTCTCTGTAGCGAAGAGTTTAACAAATGGAAACCAATGCAATCTAAAATGAATATAAAAGCAAAAAATCTCCCTGAAAATACTGCATTTTCATTCTGATGACAAAACAAGAGAAGTTACAGAGTGAAGCCTGTTCTGCAGACGATCAGGTTTTTAAATCACTGAAAACATGTGAGTGCATTCTAATTGACATCAGGTGAGTACAAATGAAAACGATCATTCACCTCTGAAAAGACAATTGGACTGCAGAGATTTGTACAAGCTACTTCCTCAGTCCAAAAACCTGAATATTTTTAACTGTCATGAATGTTATTATTCTTTTACACTTGTAAACTAGGTAGACTTTTCTTTAGTATTTGTGATTATTCATACTGGATTGATACGGAAGTAGAAATGATCACAGGCTACTAAAACATTTGTCTGAATCCAAAGAATTAACTTCCAACTGAAAAAACCCTAAAAGTGTCTAAAGTTTTCCCAGTGTTTTCAGTTCAGTTCTCAAATAGTACGATCACCTACTACAGTTTTTCTTTTTACCCACTGCTCTTCTTGATGTAGCAGGACCTTCCTACATGAGCACTACCATTAAATCAACTTGGAAAAAATTAAGCCACAGTTATGAGGAGAAAAACAAATTTGTACTTTTGAATAAGATCTGAAAGCAGAGTTGCCATTTTTTCAATCGATCAGCTAGAAAGTCATATCAGATTTTAAACAAATTCAAAGTCAGTTCAAAAGTCACTAGGGGAAGGGAAAAAAAAAAGAAAAAAGAAAAAAAAAGCATAGTATCTTGGAATTTGCCATAAATGGAAACAAATACTTCATGCCTTTGGAAAAGGAGAATCAGCAGTCTTTCAATAGCAGAAAGTCTCCATTCTCACAAATCTCAGAAAAATACGTTTGACAGGAAATCACCATAAGGTTGAATAACTGCTCTACTTCAAGAGCAGTTAACCAGTAATTTACTGTCAACCGAAGATGCCAGTTCAAGCAAGGTCCTACAGCAGTCCGTCTGTATCATCAGCAAACGACTTGGGTGAGGGAAGAGTAAGTACTACTTTAAAGAAGAAAGAAAAAAAAGCCACCTGTGCCTGACTGAAATGAGGAGCATTCAGGGACAGGATTAGAATTCAGAATGGTTGTGGTAAACTAGAAAAGTGTACAAATCAACAAGATCAGTTTAAAAGCCGTGCATTCAGGAAGTAGCTCTCAAATATATGACTTAAGATTTATTAGATTGCAAATAGAGAAAATAGTCTGAGATAACACAATCAGTAGCATGAAGCACCCAGAGAAACAGCAAATCTTGTTTTGGGACGTAGTACCGGCCATGTTCTATCTAAAATATAGGTAATAATTACATTTCTTGTCACTGTCAAGTTCTCAGCCAGCTTACTGTGTTCCGTTTGGCAGGCAAGTTTTAAGAAAGTTCTATAGGTATCAAAGATACTTCAAGAGAGAAAGATCAGTGTTCCAGAAAACGTCAGTTCATCAGGAAAGCTTGGTGAACTTTTGTTAATTATTTTATCAAAACAACAGCTTCCCAACCTAGAAATATTACAGTGCTCTCCATACACACTGAAAATAAAAGACCAGATGATTTTTAGCACAAATTATTTAAACTGAAAATTATGAAAAAGTATATTAGGGAGAATAAAAAAAAATTACTGATGTTGACTACATAGTGAAGCTGTGAAATCTCCTTCATTTAAGCTTTTAAATAACAGATTAGACAAACATCGGCCAAGAATGGTTTATGTATGTTTAGCCCTGCCCCAGAGCAAAGGCAGACTAAGTCACATTTTAATATCTCCTTAAGCTCTACATTTCTATGACTTTTGCATCTAATGGCTTGTGGTTAATGTGTACGGAACAGCTCCTGTAAAAAATAATTTTATTTCATACCTTGCTAATATCAAGGTTTATTATCTCTTGAGGTTGATCACATCTTAACTTTGATCGATAAATATTGATCCTCACAGACTACATTCACATATGCTTATTAATGCTAATGGAAGTCTTACAAACACCTAATAGCTTAGATTTAATTCTCAGTTACATTAAAACAGAAGATATTACTTTGTTTCAGTAAACCATTAAAATCACACTTCTGTGTGGTAAAATCTGCTTTTAGTATCGTGTAACTGAAACAGAGCATAGAAGTCATAATATTAAATGTGCAGTATTCACAAGTAGTATGTCCTGCGCACCCAGTATTACTGGACAACATTGTCTATCAGGAAAAACAGATTCAGTACACACTACTAAAAAGGCATGGCTTACATGTTCATTACTCTCATACCAAAAATGGTCAGTTTGCTGGTGGCTGTTTTGGTTTGTTTTTTTTTTTTAAATCATGAGATAAAACAAGTAAGAAACATTAATCTGAAGAGTTTATTAAAGAAAAGAAAAAAATTAACATGTATTAAACATACTCTTATTTGTTCCTATTGTGCAAACTACATGAAAGGCAAACACTTATCTTAGATCTCTATTACATTCTAGAACAACAACAGTAAATCACTTACCCGTCTCTTAGTTTACAGCAGAGGTACGATGGGACTGTAACAAACCTGAAACGGACTGCTGAGCCAACTTGACAACAACGCCCATGAGCGTGTATTTGTACATACAACTAAAAAATGAACACACTGACAGGAAAGTAGCGCAAAATCTTGCATTTAAGGAATGTCTATTTTACTGTTAACTAAAGTTTGGGCTTCCACAGGCCAGACACACTAACTGAAACGTAGCAAAAAGCTTCAGGACGTAACGGATTTTTCAGGATACTAGGACGTCAGTAATTATACTATTTATTTCATTTATATCTCTCTACTATGCAAAGAACAGTTGTATATCAGAAGCATGAGACCAAGAAGAAAAATACACAGGTAAAAATGAATCCTCACCTTTCCCGCTGATCCAAATGCAAACAGGCCAAGGTCTTCATAAGAAGTGACAGCTGTTAGTAAGGAAAACAAAGCTAAGATACTTCTAACTTCATAACCACTTGAAAGCTCTAGCTTTGCCTTTTTTCCCTTTTTAAATGAACATAACTCAGGATAGAATTAAAAGAGTATTTTATAGGGTTTTTTTATTTACAAAATAGCTTTTATACACACCTGTACTCCTGCTACAAAATACAGCTATATGCTCAACCGTTCAGAGACTCTCCAAAAACTCATTTTAATATTAAAAATAGTAATATTTAAAAAATAACAACATTAATGGCAAACTGCCTTCTCCCAAAGATTTTTGCAAGTGATACTATAGGTGAAGAATTCTGAAATTAGCCTCAACAATTATATATTATATTCCCATATTTTATTTGTTAAAAGGGTACACTTTTCTTTTAAATGAAGACAACAACAGAGGATCCATTTTAATCTTTCTACGAATATAAACATCAATCACCATTTTGCCAGCTTTTAAAAACTCAGCACTATCAATTTTCAAGAGAGCTGAAGGTAAACACCTTCCTTGGTTGAAATCTATTATTAAAAAAACAAAACAAAACACACCAAAGCAAAATCAAAAACAAAACAAAAATCCTGCCCTTACCTGCACCTGACTTACATAATCAAATTAAAATAGCCTGCGGTTTCCTGTATGCTTTTGTTGAGTTTTAGCTGAAGCTCACTTCTAATATTGCTGGTAACTCAAACCAATCCCTTCTCAGAAAGAAGGAAGTCATATTAAAGTCTTTCATTGTTGCTCTGTATTTTGTCATTAGAAACTCAAGCGATACCAAAAAGATGAAAGTTTTCTGAGAAATACCACTCACTTTCTCGGTATATAATAAAACAGTCTGCAGTTGTAAATGCCTCAAAGGGTAAAATTAATCTCAAAACCATATAATTTTATTGTCACAACACTTGCTTTCTCTTCCTTGGTTCTACTTAGTACACTACTGCTTCTACTCCTGTTACATCTTAATTTAGGGCCCAGCCCTGCAATTTGAGCTGCTGGGGGCAGACCTTCACACCTGAGTGAAGTCCCACTGAAGTAAATGAAACAAGACATGGGAGACGCAGGCGGTTCGCAGGGATCAGATGACCGGACTGGAGCCTCAGACTGCCAACTGCCCAAGCTTAGGTGTTTTTCTTTCACTGAAGTTCTGCACACAATCAGATCAATGCTCCAGAGGGAAAAAAACCCCAAACTTCATTAATTTTCTCATATGATTTTCTCAAGGGCGATGTTTCACATTCTGCTCTACTACTAACACCAATATGCTATGACAAAATAAATGACGTGACAAAATTAAATGAGCCAGAGTCAGCTCTCAGCATAAACCCGGACTAATCTCTTACATCTGCCATTACACTGATACAAGTTATATACAGATATAATCAAACAAGAAGTATGTCTTACTAGATTTTACCCTGTATTTTTCTTAAATTTCTATTTATAAAGTTGTTGATCACAAGAAAAAAAAATAGGATTTTAGAAGGCCATCTCCAATGGCATTAAAAAAAAAAAATCAGTAAAATGTTAAACACATTTAGGAAAGAGTTGTTTTCACCACATGGGAACAAATACACAGCATACACGTATGAGGAGTTACCAACAAAGAGAACAAAATTTTCCACACAATTCCAAAACAGCAATATGAAACCTTAGAATATTTTCTATAGTAACTCTGTTTCTGTAATCAGTTTAGTCCTGTGAACACTGGGAAGCCCTAATACTTAATCACATTACTTTTGTAATGTCAAGAATATACGGATCAAAATATTACGCACAATTGATATAAAGATAAACAAGTTCTGCCTGATTGGCTTGATTTCTATTATGTTATTAACACTAAATGGGAATTACCCATTTAAATGCAAAGTGAAATTTGCAAGTATAGTATGAGCAATACTCATGACTAACTCATAAAAAGAAAAGAAAAAAAGCCACGGAACTTCAAAGTACATCCCACTTAAATTCCCAATTCCTCTGCTTTACAGAGTAAGCTTAGCCTTTGTCAGCCCAAACCCCAAAACAACGTAGGTCGTACTGAATTAACACCGGGAGAAAACATTGACTAAACTAATCCAAATCTAATACTTGACACTTGGGAACATTTTTTTTGCTAAGCCTTTTGGTCTACACAAATAATTTGATTTTGTCAAAGTCCAGATCAACATAATTTAAAAATTGAAGACACTTCTTTATTTTTAAACTACAATTAAAATGCCTGTGCTTAATAAATCTTGGTCTCTGTTTAAAATGGAATTACTATTAGAACTGCCTTTTCAGAAGGTATTTTATAGGTCAGCTCTTTCCTAGGATTACTTTTATGATTTGAATACCTGAATGAATAGTTTACAAACACTTTCAAAGGTTTTTCTTCTCCACCCTTTAAATTTTTCTAGCTCATTTTTAAGATAAAACTACTAAAAATTCTTTCCAATTCCCTGCCATGGATTAAGCTTAATACTATAACATTGTTCACAAACGCATGTAGGTTTTATAAAGAAACATGTCCAATTATCTACTTTGAAAGCAAACATGTACACAGATTTTACTCTGTCAAAGCACAACAGGTCATATTTCTCACTTTTTAAAGACAACGTTCCAAGGAAAAACTGTGAATGCTATCTAACATTTAATTACTTCAATACTTTACAGGAATCATAGTAAATATAATCCGAGAGAAATCTTATTTAAAAAAAAAAAAAATCAAAACACAGAAGGCCATAAATCCAGCAAACTTATCTAGACATAGTTCTGGTGCTAGTATTACCTGTCAACATTAGGTGATAACTAATTATTAACTGTAAAGTGCTAGTTTCAGACAAGAGAAATACTTCATCCTGTCATTTCAGTGGTATTCCTTGCTTTCAGTTGTGTGTATTTAAAAAATGCTTTCTTGAGGTGGAATGTTGCCTTTGGACAATAACTGAGGGGTTAAACCATTCTTGTATATTAGATCTCTAAATTCATAACATCGAAACTTTTCTTACTTCAAAAAGCTTAAACCCTTAGTTTTCCCCTCTTATCAGTAGTTCTTTTGCAAGGATCTCTTTAATTATTATTGTACCAGAGAACAACATAATACCACCCAGTGCCTATATAATACAGAACTTTTCAGCCTCAAATAAGAGGTATACAAAGATCGTAAAAAATCACCTCAAGGTCCCCCTTTTTTTGCTTCTTATGTGTCTTTCTAGCTACTTATTTCAGGTTCTGATTCCTTTCTACTAAGCAGAGCTCCAAGAGGAGAAAAAAAAAATTACCAAAGACTTAGTCCCAAATCATCAAGCAGCCAACAATATCAACCACAGAAGTAACCCTACCTCTGAAGAATATGTTTTAAGAATGTATGAAGAGGATCACTCGACAGGTGAAGAAGACAGGAGCAGCAGATCTAAGAAGAATCAGGAAGCAATCATCTGAGAGACCAAAGCTAGCTATAGAAAACAAAGCCAATAAGGAAAGAAACAGAAGCTTTCTCCCACCACCTTTGAAAAGAGAGGAAAACAGATGAGAGATGAGAGGGAAACAATAACCAGGTGACTGGAAGAGATGGAGACCTCCTGCTATAACGTGATCTTTGTGTACAAGAACTCAAGGAACTAGTCAGTTGTTTCAGTAACAATTAATAGAAGCAAGAATTAAAACATTAGCAGATTAGATTGCAGATATTAAATCTACTGTTTGAACATTCTCAAAGCAGTGTAATTTCTAAGGACTGCAACGTGACTTCTCATTCAGTACCAAAAATGCTGTAAAAACCTGTGTCTATAAAATGCCATGAGAATTATAATAATCCAATATGATTACAAAACCTGAAAGGTACCCATTTCAAGCCATAAACAAAATATATATTACAAGTAGAAGAATGAAAGTCTGCTATTTTATTGCTCTTAAGCCTTCACTGAAAGCAACAGTACACACTGAAGTAGCGTGGCTCAGCCAGCACCAAAATAATTTTGCTACAGAAATACAGGATCTATCTTTTTGGAAAGATGAGAGAGGCATTTTGAAAAAATGAAACTGAAAATCTAGAAACCAGTCAATTTGGCATTGACTTTTCACACGAAGTTTCAAAATCATATTTTTAAATGGCAAATAGTAATTGTGAAAAACATTAAATATTTCAACATCAGTGAATCAGACACAGCTATCTGTTAAGATGCTGTTAATTATAATAATTATACCGGGTCATGTCTTTGTGATATATGTGAGGAAGTATTTCAGAGATCACTGTTAGATAAATCCTTTTCACTTACCAGTCTGAGTGCACATACTGAGCAGAAGAAATACAGAGTAAGAAGCAAGGCTGGCAACAATCAGCAGCAAGATACTAAAAAACACAAAATATTCACAGTTACAGCACTTTTACAGCACAATGCACCTTCTATCTTTAAGAATGCTACTTTTGCAAGAAGTAAGCTACCACAAGACCAGATTTCCTCATTTTATGGCTTATATCTGCTGACTATGGTTCATATGGTCTCTGACCTTCCCAATACTTGCTAAGTTCCGCTGCTTATATTGTTCACCAAAGCATATCACATACTATACTGTGTAAAGGCCCGATACATGAATTACAAAGAGGACATAAACATAGGAGTTTGTGCGTATACGTATACACAGACAAACACGTATCTTCTAATGAAGTGAATCTAATGCTTAGAAAATGGTAAAAGTGACAATTCTGGTGACTTTGGCCCTGTTATCCATAGGTTAGTATGTACAACAAGTAGAAGTGCAAACAAAAACACAAGCTGATTCACATTTTTCAAATACGTAGCCATCCTACTCCAGAAGGCTCATTTCTGGAAGTGAAGGAGATAGCAGCTTTGAAACGTAAATATCAATCTATTAGGAGTAATGGCCAAGAAATTGCCACCCTGTGGCAATTTAATGCAACGTCTGGGCAGTACTTATGTTAGGCCAGATTTGAATGACTAAACCAAAGAGGGAAGATCTTATTCAACAATGCTGAAAAGCACAAGCTATTTATTTCTTCCTCAGTTTTTGCACAGGAGTCTTAGTAATCAAGTTATGTTCCATTTAAAACTACAAGCTGAGTTTAAAAATAAGTATGCATAAAAACTGAAAACTTACCTAAATCCCATGATCCCTGTGTTGGCCATAGCATAGGATAAGCCAAGTATCCCACTTCCCATAATTGCATTCATTAAATTAAATACTGAGAAACCAAAGGAAGACCCACGATTTGGAGGATTCTGTGAAAAGGGCAAAACAAAGTACAATTAGTGCAAGAGGTGTTTTGAGCTTTCATAGGAGGAAATTGAAGGGAGGGGGAGGCAGTCAACTTTTCCTTCCCTAATCTAAATCGGAAAATCTCTTTTCTCATTCTAAGACCATGCAAACCCTCGTGCATATACAATAACATGATGCTGTCCTGTAAGGACCCCAAGACGTCTATAACCTTGGACTACAGTGATATCAGAGCACAAAAAGAGTGCAGCAAGGTTTATGCTTAAAAGCAGGCTATCCCTGCGTGCTCGCAACAGGAGCGAGGGGCAGAGCAAACGGCAGCACTTCCAAGAGCTGTGCAATCAAAGCATCAAACGGAGCGCCAGGACCAGATGTTCAGCTTCCCAGGCCCGGCACTGCCCCGTGTCCCGCGCCCCTGCCCGGCCCTTCCCGCTGCCCTCGCCAGATGTCACCCCCCGGGAGCCGTCCTGCACAGCCCCGTCCACCCTCCGCCTCCCCTCTCCGCCGAGCTGCACCGACCGGCCCAACCTTTGAGCCCGAGGTCCCCCTCCCTCCCTCCCCCCGCCCGGGCCACGCTCCCCGAACTTCTCCTCAGAACCAACACCGGCCGGGGGCGGCCGCCCCCGCAGCCTCCCGGCCCGGGAGCCGCCAAGCCGCGGGGCCGGGGACCGCCCTGACAGACACAGGACCCGGGGAAAGCAAGCCAAGCCGGCACCCGCCGCCCCCCGACGGAGCGGGCCCGGGCAGTCCCGCGGCCGCAGCCCCCCTCAGGGCGCTCCCCTCCCCACCGCCGAGCCGCCCCCTCACACGCACGCTGCCCGACGGCGGCGGCAGCAGCAGCGGGACGGACTCCCCGTCCTCGTCCGCCGCCTCCTCCTCATCCTCCTCCTCCTCTTGCTGCTCGCGGGCGGACAGGTACCAGCCCCGCTCGGCCAGGAGCCGCCCGGCCCCCCGCGGCGGCGGCGCCATGGCACCCCGCGCCCCAGCCGCCTCGCCTCTGAGGGGAGCAGCGCCGGGGGGGCGGGCCGGGGGGGCGGGGCCGCCGCGGGGCGGGGCCGCCGCTCCACCCCCCTCCCCTCGGCGCGGCCGCACGCAGCGGCGCGGCGGCGCGGCGTCACGGCGGCGGCGATGACGATGATGACGTGCGAAGGCGCCGGCGCGCGCTGCGGGGCTCGGCATGAGGTGAGGGCGGGGGGGCTGGGGGAGCGGTAGCCGTGGCAACGGGGCGGCCCCGGCTGCGGCCTGCGTGCGGGGCGGCGGCCCCGGCCCCGGCCCCGGCCCCGGCCCCGGCCCCGCGGCCCCCGGCCGGGCCTGCTCACCTCCGGCCAGCGGCGGGCGGCACAGGCCGCGGTGGCCCTGAGGCGGCGGCTGCCAGCGGGGCTCCCCTCAGGGAGGGGCGGTGACCCCGGAGAGGCCCCCGCCCTGCGGCACCCCCCCGCCCTGGCGAGGGTCCCTTCCCCGGGTGAGGCCTGGCCGGCGCCTCTCCGACCCGTCCGGGGGTCTCTGTGCTCGGTGCCCGGTGTTGCTCGTGGAGCTCGGGCCGGGCGGAGCGGGTAGCAGCCCTCCAGCAGCACCCCCCCGCCCCCGATTTACTCAGATTACTCTGAGGGAAGAATGGGGCAAACGGAGATCTTGGCGGGACCTTGGTTACGGGGGAAAGGCAGGTCTTGCAAGGCAGTGTTGGGAAGATGTTAGTCCTTTTGCGGCTGCATGGCTGCGGGAACCTCCAGCCAGACCCGGCGAGGCGGCTTTTATCTTGCGGGCTTATCTAATACCGAGAAGCCCATGCAGACTAGGCCAGCAGTTTCCAGCTAGGGAGAAAGGGAATGCCTAAGAAAAACACTGGGATGCTGTGGCCTCTGGGTGAAGTCTTTCTCCTCTGTAGCAGACATGAAGAATGTAATGTTTATTTTTGAGTCAACGGGGAAAGGAGGTGTGCTTTGCCAAAGACTTGGGTTAGGGAAATGAGCTGGCTGGGAGATGTAGGGAGTCCCAGTGAGGAGCTGGGATTTGTGGGGGAGGGAGGATGGGAGCGGGGCCAGCTTTGCTAAGGGTAGAGCACAGCTCCTTTTTTGAAGGAGAGACCGCATGGCTTGTTACCCAGAAGGAGGGCAGCAGCCCTGTATGTCGGAGTGTAGATGTCTGAGACAGGCAAGAGAACTGCTTTCCTTTCAGAGCTCGTTTGCATCTCTCCTATCAACCCCCAATCTTAAAACAAACTTCCCAAGAAGTCAGGAGAAATGTCAGCCTCACACACTACCTAAATCATTGGTTCCTGCCTAGGAGCAGCCGATGCAGAATCAGAAAAGTTGGGCCCCTTTGGTTTGGCTCTAGTGGAGGAAACCATGCGAAGTGTAAAGCTACTTTTCAAGTCCCCATCCTATGAATGAACTGTGGAGAGGAGTTCAGTCACTTGAACAGACATTAGTAATGCTTCCCTGTACCTTCAGGGGAATTCTGCATTTAATTCATGGTCTTTCTGGCATGCAGCTCGTGGAGCAAAGACACTGCAGACTGTGTAACCCCTTACCACTGGGGTATAGGAGGCAGAAATCGGTGAGGAGTGATTATGACCACTATTGCTAATAACTGTTTTCTAGCAACCACTGCTTGGTAATGAACTTTATCAGAAACAGAAGGGATCCACCAGTAGGATCAAGACAGTAGAAATTTTTCCATTTAGCTTACTGGGATTAATATCATGTTTATTAGAACAAAGAGAGGTCACTGTTTTTTGGCAGGAGGGGATTATCTCACTGCTTAAAGTTAGTTAATGTTTAACTCTAAAAATACATTTGCAAAAGGACAGAAATTTGTAGTATATAATTCATAATAAAGAGCTTTACTAAACTATTGTGGATTGTTTCATATAGATGGAAATTCTAGTTTAAGAGAACAGCAAATCCATGTGATTTGCAGCCTTTTTAATGGAATGATTACATAATGTCTATAAAATGAATAATTTCTCTTCTAGGACTTTATGGAGATTTGGATACTCTGCCAAACTACTGAAAACTAACCGGTTTAGGACAGCTGCATCAAATACATCATTTCCAGCAGTTTGGATGCTATTGGCGCAATATTCTGGCAGAATACCTGCGCTGTTTGTAGTAGTTAAAAAAAATAGGTTTTTTACAATGCCTGAAACTGTGGAGGATAAAGCTAATCTAGAACTGTATTCACCGCATCCTGAAGTGCGTGGGATGACACTACTCAACAGAGAAGCTTTTAAAAGGACAGTTGTTGTTCCAGTTCTTAAAGTCAAGAAAGAAATTGTAAATACTTTGCTAAAGTCCCTAAAACATACGGTCCTACAGCGTCCTGGTCTAAAGCGAGTGGTTGAGGATCTGGAAGATGAGAACAGTAGACTTGTTATTCTGGATCCTCATAAAATACCAGAATTCTCATTGGGAGAATCGGAGGAAGAGGTATTAAAACAGCTTAATGTTCGTCCTGAGGTGTCCAAGTATAACTTGGAGCTGACTTACGAGAATTTCAAGTCAGAGGAGATCCTACGAGCAGTCCTTCCTGAAGGTCAAGAAGTCACCTCTGGATTTAGCCGTGTTGGTCATATAGCTCATCTGAATCTTAGAGATCATCAGCTACCATACAGACATTTGATTGGTAGGTAAAACAACTCTTCTCAAAAAAGTAATTCATATATTTTGTATATTGTTAAAAAGATATTTTAACAATTATTCTACCAATAAATTATTACTTGTACAAAGAAAACTTTGGAGCACTTTTCATTACTTTATATTTTGACTTTAAATAGCCTTGTGCTGATGCTGTAGCTGTGCACAGAAGGCACACTTCTCTCCTCTTACACTAATTGTGGTCTCGCTTCACTGAGCATTGGGTCAGGGTAAAGTACGTGCCTTAGAAAGATGTCACATCTGCAACCCTGAATCATTAGGGTGGTTCTAATACATGCTTACTTTTGTTAATTGAACTGTAAACAGCAGTGTTTGTATCTCTTGTAGAACATTAAGAGGTTGTAGTCCCTTAACTGGAATATCTTTTGTCCTCTCTTTCAGGCCAGGTTATAATTGACAAGAATCCGGGAATCACCTGTGCAGTGAATAAAACCAATATTATTGACAGCACATACAGAAATTTTCAAATGGAAGTGCTTGCTGGAGAGAGCAACCTGGTAACGAAGGTACAGGGTTTTTTTCTCCTGTTATTTTAAATTTAATATGTTAAAACCCAAAGGCATCCACTGGAAAGATGTGACGAAGAGATACTATTAAGACCATTCCTTTGCACAGTGCCCTTCCTGACACCTGTTTTAGAGTGTAAGAGTTGGCAGCTACTGCTAAGTTCATTTGTCCTGGTCTGCCAAGAGCAAACTCACAACCATAGGGATCATGAACGTTAAGTATTCTTTCAAGTTCACAGCCTAGATTTTAATGATACGTAAAAGCAGCTGAAATAAAGGTTTCTTACAGAGATACTAATTACAAACTTGTAGCGAGGGGTGTTTCTCACTCTAAAGCCAAAATATTTAACAGATTTGATCTAAGAAAATGCTATTTCTTAATTTCGCCAAGCCTTGTCCACTGGCTGGTATAAAACATAAGACTGTGTTTTTAAATCTCACTGGCTTTGCAACTTAGGCAAGATTTTGCCTATGCCTTTTTCCTTTTCTGTCAGCAGCAAGACAAACCTCATCTCTCCTCTGTTTTGACATTTTTCAGGTGTAAAGCACTATGTAACTGCCAAGTATTCTTCGCGTAGGGTTTCTTGTCTTTAGCTGGAAACTTGGCCACTGGTTCGACCAAAAATATTTTTCCTGTTAGCAGTTTTATACTTTTAGAAGTGAAAACATTAGATTACCAAATAAAAAAGTTGAATAGCTTGGTAGAACATCCTGTACATGCACAGAGAAAGCATTTGAATTGTCAAGGCAGAAGCAATAATCAAATATTATGGAGATGGTATCAGCTCATTAAGGATACATCTAGCATACCACTGAGCTGCACACCGAGGAGTACAGATACACTTCAGTATGTTTCTTGCTGAAGTTACTTTACTTCAGTCACACAATTCCAGTGTGGTGGTGCAAAGTCAGTATTACCTTGCATCCCATTCTCATCTGAATAAATACTGTTTCTTTTTAGTTCTGTTCTTAAGATAGTGGTCATCCCAAAGTTTGGGTTTGGATCAGCTTCCAGACTCTGTCACCTTGAGAGATAAAATACAGTATTTTTTCAAACTGCAGAATTGGCTCCCAATGGCTTTGAATTTGGCTGACTGTTGCCATTCTTGTGCTGTATCATTCTCAGATGCTTATTTACTATGCGGACTCTGCTAAGGCTTGAGGCATCTTCCCAAGGTCTGCTTTCAATAAAGGAGTTATCAGCTAGCCACAAAGCTCTTGAAAAGCCTCAGATTTTTTTTTTATGGTCATTTTAAGTTGCTGCTTTATTTCCACCTGGTGATTGAGACATGCATAAGCCAGCCATCTGGATTGACCGTTGGAACATTCCTTATGGGTATTTCTGATGAGTAGATCTGTTTATACCAGATTCATGTGTACTACTAATGGGACAAATGTCAATGTACACATTACCTTTTGATAAAGCACCTTGTTTTTTAGCTGTCTTAATTACTGATAATGCTTAAACATGCCTGGAATTTGAACACAGAGGCTTAAGCAAATGTTTTGGACTTTCAGGTCAAAGAAAATAATATTGCCTATGAATTGGACTTTTCTAAAGTCTACTGGAACCCACGTCTTTCCACAGAACATGGCCGTATCGTTGAGCTTCTAAAGCCCGGTGATGTCCTTTTCGATGTCTTTGCTGGGATTGGACCTTTTGCTATTCCAGCAGCAAAGAAAAAGTGCCACGTATTTGCAAACGATCTCAATCCTGAATCCTACAACTGGCTCCTGCACAACTGCAAACTAAACAAAGTAGACAACAAAATAAAAGCGTTCAACATGGATGGCAGGGACTTCCTCCTGGGGCCAGTAAGAGAAGAACTAAGTAAAGAGCTCCCACTTCTGAAAGAACAACAGAAAACCTCTTTTCATATAGTCATGAATTTGCCAGCTTTGGCTATTGAATTTCTAGATGTTTTCAGGCATCTCTTAGCCGGAGAGCCGTGCAGCACTGCTGGCCTTCCCACAGTGCACTGCTACGGTTTCTCCAAACATGACGACCCAGCCAAAGATATTCAAGAACGAGCTGAAGCTTCACTGGGAACCTCCCTGGATGGACGCTGTTCTACTTACCTGGTTAGAAATGTTGCACCGAACAAGGAGATGCTGTGCATTAGTTTCCAGGTTCCAGCAGACGTGCTGTACAAGAGGCCCTGCCCTGATGAAGGTAAGGAACAAGCCTCCTACGTGGCACTTGGATTTCAGGCTACACCTTTTGCTGTCTCAGGCTGGTCGCACTTTGTCAGCCCTGTGGGCCACGTCAGCCGTGGGACAGCGATTCGGTACTCCGGCGTGAGCATGGAGGTAGCCGGCAGGACTGAGCGCCTGCACGTGTGCAGCAGCTGCAGGGCTGCATGCGCTCTTGGTAACAGCGCTCTGCTCCTCTGATCCCAGCATGAGCCTCCACAGAAAAAATGGTGGACTGGATAGGATCATCCCACAGGCCATAAACCAGACCTTTATGCCTTAGATGGCATACTGGGGGAGGACGGGGTATCTAACGCCAAGCACACGTTTCTGTTAGCTAAATACATAAGAACTGGAGCTTCATTTTCACCCGGGGTAGAATAGCGTACTTCTGAGTGACTGGTCCCAGTTCTGACCCTTCTCCCTTATGCTTGCACGGACTCAGTTTAGGTCGGGAGTCACTACAGAATCAGCAGAATCAGGTTCTGTACAATTTCACTGAGAAATAGATATCCTTAGAGATCTTTGATGTTGAATTTGATTTTTGTTTTTTTTTATAATTGGTCATTTGTTTCTTGAAGTACTCGTAGAAGCTAGTTGGTTTCAGTGATCTTGCTCTTTGCGCTACATGACAAGGGGGGAGAGGGGGAGGCTTTCAGACTGCAGTTACATGAACTGGAGGAAAGGAGGTTTTGATAAAGCTTTAATGCCATGAAACTTATTTTTACGCTGTTGTTGGGTGGCACTGAGATGTAGGTCAAAACGTAGCTCAATATAGGTTTTTTGAAAGCTCTTTCTGGCATTTAGTAAAGACCGCCCATTATTGCTGTAACAGTTTTCATTTGTGACTGTTAATCCTGATTTTAACTCTCATCTCTTCCTGTTAAATCCCTTAAGTGTTATGTGGCTTGTGGTTTAGTTCAGTCTGTTTACTGTACGTTAAATAACTTACTTTTTCTAACCTTCTTCCAGCAAAACCAGCCTCGAAACGTCTGTGTACCAGCAAAGATTTTTCTGAAGAAAAGTTACTGAGTTGAAGACTAGAGTTATGGTAACTACCTCAGTAATTTGTGTGAGGTATACTTAGGTTACCTCTGGTTCACCCCTTGAATTATTTGAAGCATACCTGTGTTACTCATCTCAGGTGCCGAGATGCGTAATGCATGTTGCAGCTTTCCTTTATGAGCCTTGCTTCCTGCATTTACCTTTTTTTAATTGCAGGATCAATAAGCAGATTGAAATTGTTGTTACTACACAAAAAATAAAACTTCGCTTTTTTGTAATAAATGTGTTTTGGTATTTTTCTGCTCTCTATTGTTTCATGCCCCATGATAATTGAGTGACACGGACTGGGATAGTTTTCTGCTATGTCATTTTGATAATGTGCAGTTTGTGGCGAAAACAGATTTTTATATTTTGTCGGGTCTAAGCAAGATGACTTGTATAACCCTTGCATTGGATTCTCTCTGACAAATGGTTTTGGTGTTTAAGAATATTGGATTACTGTTAGCAGATGCACAAGCAGCTCTTGTGTGAGCAAGATAACCTTTCAAAAACTTAACCCAACATACAGAAAGGCCCAAATAGCCATATATACTTGTTCCTAGGCTTTGGAGTAATAAATGCTTTTTAACACTGAGATTTAGTTAGGGATTGGTTGACTCCTAACTTAGTGTTTGTTCACCGTTAAACCAGGAAAGACTCTAATGCCATTTGCACAGCTGGAGATTAAGTACACGCTTGCGTTGAAGCGCTAGACTGAAAACCAGTACCTGTCTGAACAGTCCTTGTCTCGAAACCGTGTCCTCCTGTGGCTTTTGTGCCTCTGCCATCTGCCAGCTCTCCCCCCACCTCCCCAACTGCTCCTCTGCTGCAGTCCCTGGATGATCTCTCTGACTGGCTGCCTGCATTCTGCAGGGAATCGAAAAGCCTCTGCCTTTGATTTTGTTTTCTTACCCATCCAAACTATTGTTGGGCAATGTCAACCACAAATAGTTTATTTGGACAGAGAACTCGGATCACCCTCTCGGTTTCAGATACTTTCCTTCAGCCCAAGCTCAGAGCTCACATTTAGCAACTCAGTCACCAGATGTCCGTCACCCTCCCTGGCTCTGCTGCTGTGGCTCCATCACTGGGACCTGCAACCTGATGTCTTGGGTCTCACCCAAGCAACCGTGAAGGCCCGTGGATTTGTTTTGCTCATGGCTCTATGTATGTTACAGCCTTTCCCTTGGCTACAGAGCCAGTGCTTTTGAGCAAGCCTTCACAGCTTGGTTACTGCTGGATTGCATTTATCAAACCAGGGGAAAAAAATCATCATGACTCACTTGTACTATCTTGAAAGCTGCTGTACAGATTACTTCCCTGGCCTGCCACTCCAGCCTGAGCATTCCTCCGCTGGCCTTTAAAATGGTATTGCAACAGCTTTAACCTATTTGTCCTTGCTGTCACTGACAGGCACATCGTATCCTCTCCCTACCAGTCACTGCTCCTCTGTGAGCAAGCGCTGGACTCTTGCCTCCCGCCTGCGATGCTATCTCTGCTGTCTGTTACATTTTCTAACACCACGGCACGCTTTCCTACCGCTGCCCCGTGGGTCTCCCATAAACACATGAAAGCTGCTCTTGTTCTTCAGAGCCCTCCATAGACACTGCTGTTGTGATAAGGCCCTCGACCATCCTGGAACGATACGGTCACCCGATGATCTACACTAACGCGCCTGTCTGTACTGCTGGTGACCGCAGGTCCCTTGGACTGTGTGCATTGCCTCACGGTCCAAGTTTAAGGCTTCTTGGCACTACTGCACTCACAGAAACCTGGCTTTGATCACCATTTTTGTGTTAAGCAAGTCAACTACGTAACTGATTTTCAGCATGTGACTGAAGTATCCCAGGGCAGGGAAGGATTTTAGTTCTTAAAGGTTTTGTTTGCTTAAGGATTAAATGCCATTGTTATTTTAGCAGCACAACTTTAGTTTAGATGCCAGTCAATAGATTATTTGTAGCTATACTCGTAACTAGGGTTTTTTTCCACATTTCTGTGCAGTTGCCACTTCTGCGTATAACCCTTCCACATGAAATAGCAAACGACAGCCAACGTACATGCAAGTTGCATGAGTGTATTTAAATGAGACATACTGATATGCATATGCAGTTCTGCATTCATTAAGGCAATGACCTGAGGCTTTACAAACTGAGTACAAAGCAGATCATCAGTGAGGTGTATCTCTACCAGTCTGGGTGAGCCCGGAATAGTACAGAGTCCCCCTGGTTGTTTCTGCTCCCTCCCAGGGTCCCGTGCTGAATCCCAGGAGGACCGCGGCTATCTTTTATCTGGGAACAGGAGACAGGCTGTCAGGCATCTGTGACAGAGGGAACAAACTCCCACAGCTTCTGGCTGCTAGGAAAACAATCAGCTAGGCCCAGCACTGGTGGCAGCCATCTACTATGAGCGAGGGAATGGATAAATAAAGGGCATGTCAACTTTCAGGCCTTACAGCTGAGAGGAGAGGAGGAAGGACCCCAGGTGGAAGGCAGCACTCATCTCAGGGCTAGACTACAACACATGTGCAAGCATACAAGTGATTTCACATGCACTGTGCGGCTGAGTCCTCCAACACCCAGGCACAGGCTTTCTGTCTAAGGCCAGGCCACCTGCCCCTGGCAGGGAGCAGTACTCCGCAGGCTACGACCTTTTCTACACCTCTGCCTCATGTGTAACGTTACCTGTCGGCAACTATTCTGGGCACAAACAACATGATTTCAGAGAAAGGGCAATGGAAATTTTGGCACCTCCCTCCGCTTTCCTTAATAAAGGAAGCACCAAGTCTGGAATAGAGCTTATTCTTCTTTTTATTACAACATAGAAAAACTATGTTCATTTAGTACACTCCTCAGAGCAGTATTCAACAACTATTAACGGATGACCCATAAAACATGGTCCAGGCTTTACTCTAGAGGCGCTCGCTGTCCTGAGCAGTTTCCAGTCTCCTGCAGTTTATAGACACTCACGGCAAAGACCAGTCCTGCCAGAGGAGGCCCATCTCTGCTGCAATTAGTCTATGTTCCACTACAAGGAGAGGGGAAGGAATACATCAAAGCAGCAGATCAAGTGGCAAGGGTCATCCCAAAAGCTAGACAAAGGGATGTTCCTGCTGAAAGAAGCTCCTGAACACGTGACAGAAAAGTTGGAAATGGAGCTAAACAGGAAAAAAAAAACAAAACCAATTTTGACTACTTTAATGACCTAGCCTTGTATCAAGGCTTCTTAGTTTGCTTCTAGAGGAACTCCGTTGAAAGACTTTCAGCTAAAGATTTGTTTCCCAGACAAAGGTAAGAACCAAGTGACATCAGGAAGGATCCTGCAGAAGAGTTGTGTCAGCATAGTTCCAGGGTTTCTCATCTCATCCAGCTGGCAGGACGAAAAACCCACTTGTCTGAACTGGGGAAACTAGTTTTATGGGAAGAAAATGCAGGCTTGAATATTGACACTAAATGTTATAATCAAAATGGCATTTAAATGCTTGTGCAAATAAAACCCTGCAATAAGAGTAAAACCACAGACTTTAATAAAAAAGTCTGGCTTTATTTAAAAAAATTTACAAGTGTATTTCTTTAAACCTCAAACATACACAGCTGAGTTATTCACATCTTCCATTAGATGTGGCTTATTGCTTCAGCCTCCCTCAGCAAAGTGCCACATGACTAACGAGTTTCCCCCTCCACAAAAATGTATCTACCATTTTACAAAGCTCTCGTGCAGACGGGTTTTTTTCTTTCCTTTAACACTTAAACACAGCTGGTTTTACACAGAAAAGTGACTGTAGCTTAGCCGTTGTGCAGATGGCAGCAATTTTACCCAACCTTTGCTGGCTTGATTTGCTTCTCACTCTGTTCAGTGTCCCTTGATCACAGGCTGATGCACACTGGCTAACTGGGGTGCCAGAAAAGACCACTGAAAGCATCCTGTAAGGCTCGGTGACAAGCAAGAGAAGAAGTGTAGCCCCCAGCAAGATCCTGCGGAGAGGCAGCTCGTACATGGTTGAGATACCTAAAACAAAGACAAGCATTATTTTAGAGCAGAAATGAACACATCAAACACCTGCACGGTTCACAGTACAGGGAGGTCGAGGCTCCTTTTTGGGAGGAAGCAAGGAGACGCAAGCTGCCTGCTGCTAGCCACCTAGGAAGGTATCAGTATAAAACTTCCATTAGTTAAAACAGTGACGATGCTGATGCACTTTCAAACAAGCTGCCCACCCAGCACACTCAAAAACCTTGGCTCTTTGCAATAGGCTGCACAGGGTTAAGTACGCTCACTGGTTTGTATCTTCTGTGCTCACTCTGGGGGGAGGGTTGCATTTTCCCCCCTCTGGTAGTTCCTTCTAAGATGATGACGACGACGACACAAGGTTTCCTGTGCTCGCACAGGAATCGGAGGGTTTCAGCTCTGTCCAGTCAATGCTGGGCACTCCCGAGAGCCAACTGTGCTGGTTGCGCTGATGACAACAGTGCTGAACTTTCTGCTCTCGGGCCTATCTGTATGTGGAGTAAGTCCACTGACACCAGGGAATTAGATCTGTAGGGGGCTTTCATCAACATTTTGGCTAAAGAAGCCTCTAAACTTCACCATTAATTAAGCATCATCACCCATTTGCAGAGCTATCTAATTTTACACCAAACCAGCCAGAGTGATGAGCTGACATGGAAACACACTACCTATGCTGGCACTGCCGCAAGCTCTTGGCTCCCCTTCGCTCCTCCTGAGGGTTCAAACCCAGCCATGCACGCCAAGAGCTCCCATTAAAGGTGTCTGCTGAGGGGGGCTTGAATGGTTTCATTCAGCGCTGTAACCCTATAGTTCTTGCACCCCACATAAGACAGATACAAGACCAGATTCTCAGCTAGTTTTGCACCAAAACCCCAACAAATACAAAGACAGACACAGGCTGTAGCTTAGCACGATCAGCACAATGACCGTCTCAAATTCTGAACACCAGATAAAATACCATAAACGAGAACTGCTTTTCACAGTGGCCATGTAAGCCACTGAGCTCCAGCTAGCTGTTTTGATTCATCACTTGGTACATGTTGCTCCTGGGAAGGTTGAGTCATTCCACCTTTGGCTTGGCAATTCAAGCATAAACTTGCAAAACGCATACAGCCTTTTATAATGTTATCCCGAGAAACCTAAAACAGCTGCACTTCTGGCAGGAAAATACAGGACCACCAGTAAAATATCCAAAACAGTTGCATCTTTTAATTTATGACTGTACACTGTTTCCATAAAGAGTATATAAAACAGGTCAGATTTTATAGGTAAGACATAATAGTCATACCCATTGATGCCATAAATGTGTAGAAAAAGAGGTTACTTAGAAATGATTAATTACAGTTTTAAAACTGTATTTCTTGCACCTAATAACCACAATGCACAGACATGAGCAACATTTCTGAGTGATTGTTGGTGGGATGCTGAAGTTAAGAGACTGAATTTGCCTCCTGTGGCCGAGTTCAGGTGAGCTCTGCTGCTTTGTACCAACTTGTGACTGAGTCTGGTCCTCACTGCTGGACACTGATTCCCATCAGCACGGGCACAGACATTAGGGCACAAACCCTTTTAATAGTGTTTAGTCCAAAGGGAATCTACAAACACAGCAGCAAAGCTGGTCTCATCTCTTAATTTGCAAGGGAAGATGGTCTGCAGAGAGCTCCCGTTTTATGGGAGAATGCATTTAATAGATGTTTAATTTTATTTTTTGTTAACACTCTTGTTACTTGTCCCTTAATATTTTAGGAGGAAAAATCTCATCCTTCCCAAAGGCCTTTTACAACTGCTGTGGGAAACAGGAGCTCCTTCCCCCAGCCAGGAATCATGAAGGGATACTGACAACAACAAATTATTTCCTTCAAAACGCCAGTGTGAAACTACCTCCACCCTCTAAACTGGAGAGTCTTATAAAAATCAATTCCCATCTCAGATTTCACTTCTATCATGTTTATCTCATTGCACAAACTTCATTTTCCACTCATGCATGGAACAGTCCAGAGAAAACAGGATTACTTTACATTTCTACATTAACAAAGGTTGGTTGTGTGTTTTTCATTATTTTTCTTATCTTTTGTTACTTATATATCACTGAAAGGAGAGAGGCAGAGTCTATTGTTTCCCTTTTTTTAGGTCATCTGAAATTGGGGCATTAATTTCATAAGAGGGCCCGATTTACAGCTATTACAGCATTTATAGTTAATTGGTATGTGATCTCTGAAGCAATACAAAATCATTGCCAAAAAGGCTCAGATCAACTTTTACTACAGCAACCTGCGTTAATTCTCCTTAATCCTGTGAAACAAGCACGACACGCTGCTGGCTGTCACGTGAAGTCTTTATTTTCTTGTTAAGTATCTAAACTTACTGCTCTTGACCCATTTAATTACTGTGGTACACCAGGCAATTGCAAAGAATCTGCCACGCTGAAGCCACACAATGAGAAGTGAATGTTTCGCTGGCTCTTCCACACCGATCCCCATCTGGGCTGCCTGAATCCAGCCATACCCTTCGCAGGAGAATCTCTCTGAACTGGATTCCTGGGGTTTCTGGCAGAGGTCAGCACATCTTTTCATGTACACCTTTACAACAGCAGCAGGAAGAAGCGCTTGCCAAGTTTTATTTCCAAAAAGTCAAGCTCCGTTAGGTCTTGGGATCTGGAGGTAATTGCTCTCACTAGTTAGCAAATTCCAGCACACTAGGTCTGTTTTTCATAGGTTTATTTTAAGTACCTGTAAATCTTATAAGCAGAAACCAGGAAAAAGAGGTTTGCTTTTTCTGGTGCACAGTTTTTTAATGTAACTTGTTTTGACTGAGGGCAGACTAAACTCTTGAGTTAAAAAAAGCCTGCACTATTATTTTTGAGCAGGGCTAAAGGGCTGTGTGTTCTCTGCCCCATGGTTTCACACTTCCCATTCACTGTAATGCCCATGCTCCGCTTCAGGCTCTGCCCAAACAAGCCCCCTTTCCTTAGCTGCAGCCATTGGATGTTGATCTTCCCCATTAACCTTTCACGTCAGTTAAAACACATCGTATTTTGTTCTTCATGAGCCTTCAGGGGCCTCATTCCTGACCTTTAGTTTCTCATCACCATGCGGGGGAAAAAAAAAAAAAAAACAACCACCCTCTCCTGTTTTCAAGGAAAGAGGTGTAATTCACACTTGGTGCACAGGCTCAGAATCAAGCTGGTCATTCCTGGGGGTGGGTTTCCTTCATGTTTTCTCTTTTCTGAAGGCCGTGTCACTATCACTTCATCAGGAATGACTGGGACCGCTGGAGAACTACGCAGCGGCACTCAGCGCGGCAGCGGGCGCAATCCCCCGTGCCTTTCCACCTGCTGCCCAGACAGCCTCAGCACCACTTGGCATTGCCATTTCTGAGAGCCAGAGGACCCAACACCAGCTCGTCAGACAGTCACACCTGACACCACTGGTAAATGTCCCCTCACTGCTCAACAGGGTGGTCTCGTTGCAGGGAAACTCAGGAAAGACTTCAGAAACAATCAGAGAAGATGGAGAAACAGCACAATCAAACCAGGCTAAAAAAACCCAAAATCAAACAAAACAAAAAACTCAACCCCAAAACATCCAACCAACAAGCCAAAAAAACCCCGCAGTACTTCCCTCCACCGACCCAACTGAAAGTATCAGTGCTTGGGATTATTTCACACAATCTTCCCCTGTCTACCCAAGATAAACACACTCCCACTGGTGTTTCTGCAGATGCATCACTGGAGGTACATGTGGAGTACTGTGTATTTGGCATAGAGATTTTACTTTTTCTGATCTATTAGGTATTTTATGGGGGTGAAGAAAGGAAAAATCATTCACAAGTTGTTTGACAGAAAAAAAAATGATAATGTAATTCTATTCCACAGAATAGATTTACTGCTCATCTGATTATCCACAGTATCCAAGACAGAAAGTAGTGGGGCAGACATTAGATCTGGGAAATTTTCCCAATTCATCATTTAAATAATAAACAGTGGTTGCATGAAAGCAAGCAAAATACTCCAGTCTGGAAAACTGTGTAAAGCATTAGTAACGCAGTAGCATACGCTGCATTCCTGAACCTTTCTGGAGACAATATTTTCATTAGATTTACCAAGTCTCTAAGATGAGCTATTGATGCATTATTCAGAGTATCCTTGCAGAGACTGGGTCTTAGCAGATGACAGAGGCACATAAGAAACTGGATTTTCTCTGTCCTGTTTTTTATTGAGGAACGTGTGGCCTAGGTTAGTCTATAGCCCCCGAGCAGGTAAAAACAGCTCCTCCAAGCAACTGTGTTTTTGTTTGAACCAGTTCTACCACATAGTCAGTCCACGCAGCCAAAGCAGAATTTGCTTACAAAATGAGCTGAGTTCATTGCTGTTCTTCATTAAATAGCCCTGGGAAATTCATTTGGGAACAGGTCTTCGCTAGGTTTTACTCAGATACGGTGTGGCTTTCCCTTTCTCAGAGACTGTAACATCTAAGTTAAGACAAAAACACAACACACAGAAAGCTGGTAATCAAAGAAGACATCCAGAATAGCAATTCATCCCTCCATGGACTAGCTAAAAGCCTGATCCCAGGTCCTCAAAAGTCAAAAAGCAGTCTTTCATCCGTTTGAACAGACACTCTTTAGGCACTATCATCATATTCAGATCTTAACAAACAAACCAGCTATTACTGGTGTCAGAAATTCCTGCTGAACACCAGCCAGCACAGCCTGTTCCAACATATAATACAACTTTAACAGAACCATGAACTCAGCAAAGGCTCCTCACGAGCCTAAATCAATACCTCCCGCAGGCCTTGCACCATGCCTGAGGTCACGCTTCCAGCCCTGATGGCAGTGAGGCACCTACCATCAGCCGCTCTTCTCCTCCACCTTCCACAAAAACAAGCACTAAATGGGAGAAGTCTATTTAATAGCTGAGTGGGGAAAATTGTTCCCTGGAAAGGAATAGGTTCGTGGCTGCCTCAAGGAACCAAGACGTCATTTGGTTGATAAATACAGCGTAACATTTTTAATTACTTTAATTTGAATGTGACTGGGAATTCAATAAAATGGACAACAAATTATCACGGTGTGGAGTGCTACAAGCACCAGCAAACAGGCAGGCAGCTACCCACTGCAATAGCGGAGGGGGGTTGGCTGTTGTTTTGGTGGTGGTGGGTTTTGTTTGTTTTTTTTTTTTAAAAGCCTCTGTGTATACAATTGCAGCAATCTGTGAATGTCAAAAAACTGCTAAGCATGATGAGGTCTCAATATGACAGATCCCAAGGCAGTCATAAAAAGAATGTATTTTTAACCCGATTATGTCACCTGTTAGTCTTGCAGCAGGACAAGACCAAATACAGCCCATAGTGCAGGGGTACAAGGAAAAGTCAATCGAAATACCACAATACAGTTTTGGCTACAGAAGAATCCTGCCGAAGACAAGAAGAGAGCCTACCATAAACACCACCCTTGAAATCCCTGAAATCCCACTTGCAGACAGCGTTTCCACCAGTTCAGATTCAGCTTAGTAAGCCAGTCTATTTTATTATTAATAATACTGTTTAGCTATGCTAGTTTTCTGAGGGCTTAGTGAGCAGAAATTGCTCACCAAGGTGTCAGATGAGTGCCAGACCCCAGCCTTTTCCATGCCACAAACTTGCTCAGCCCATTTCACATACCCATGCCCCAAGAGACTGCCGCAGAACTGTCACTTACTCATCACGATTTGCAGAGCTGTGCCCAGAGTTCCTCTCATTCAAACCAGCATGTGATCAGGTGTAGAAGCTTATGGCATGCTTGTAAAACCACCACCTATGCCTCCAATGCAGGGGACACACTAGCAATTCTATTATTCAGGGGCTGAAGCTGCCAGAATTGGCTGCTGAATGCATAGTTGGTATTACGAGCAAACCCTCTGGTTCCAACTGACTTTACCTTTGACGACATTTCCAGGGGCTCGCTTGAATTGCTTGGAAATAAACATATCTATACTTAGATGATGTTTGAGTATTTTCCCCCCCCTTTACTTCAGAGGGAAACTTCAGCCAACTTTCCAATAAGGAAAAGTTAAAGTCTTCATCTTGCAATAAATTCTTCAAAATCAGATGCCTACTGACTCTAATGGGTCTCTATTTATTACAATAAAGATTTAAGAAAAAGCTTTTTAATTGGGAGTTTGAATTCACGGCTCCTAGAACTTTTATTTCTCAGTTTTACGTCTGTTCTACCAGAAATAACTTTTCCTAGTAGAAAAGCCAAGAAAACCCCAACCCACCAAATCAATAGAAGAAATCTAGGACTTCTAGTGATTCTTTTCAGCCTCTTCCATCTGCTTTTTCTAAACAGCAATTTGTTTCAAATGCTGTCAGAGTGTCTCTGGGCAGGAGTACCTGTCAACTGCGTGTGGTGAAACAAAGTTCTTTAAAATTAAAAGAGGTCTGCCACAGCATGCCTCAGCTAAGATGGAACAGCACAGACATCTACTACTGGACACCGAAGGAGGAAGAAAAAAGCCTAGAAAAGTAATATTAGCCATTAGCCATGAAACAGCTGTCTCTGATAAAGCCAGTTCTGACTCCAAAGGCAGAAATCAGTGATGAGTTATTCCTCTCTCTTTTCCCTATTCCTCTTCTCCCTGGTATCAGAGGGCAAACATTTCAGATCCTGGCAGAACAAAGCCACACGTGCCCTGCCGCAACAGCAACCCGGCAGCATCCCGGGACTCACAGTGCTTCTGCTCCGAAAGCAGCAGCTTCGCTCCTTACCATTCAGCTACTGCAGTGACCAATAAAAGAATCTCCGGAGTATTTAACATAAAAACTAAGGCACTTTTATTTGATGTTTCACATAAATTGCTTCCTCTTTTAATGGTGAAACACATACATAAACTGTAAGATATATCTAATTACCTATATCAGAGATTTTATTAGAAATTACCTATGATGTTGGTGAGTACAGTTGTGAAACTTGCAGTAGAAAAATCTTTAAATGCAAAGACACAAAGGCAAAGAAGCCATCCTTGGGGAGGGGGGGGGAGAACAGAATCAAATTTTCCCATACTACTTTCCCTCAAAACTTCCTCTTTTTGTGATGAAATCCACACTCCAGAGACCAAACATTTCCACTGAAAAGCTAATACATTGGGGGATGGAATCACAGAATCATAGAATGGTTTGGGCTGGAAGGGATCTTTAAAGGTCATCTAGTCCAACCCCCCCTGCAGTGAGCAGGGACATCTTCCACTAGATCAGCTTGCTCAGAGCCCTGTCCAACCTGACCTTGGATGTTTCCAGGGATGGGGCATCTACCACCTCTCCGGGCAACCTCTTCCAGTGTCTCACCCCCCTCAGTGTAAAAAATTTCTTCCTTATATCTAGTCTAAATCTACCCTCTTGTAGTTTAAAACCATTACCCCTTGTCCTATCACAACAGGCCCTGCTAAAAAGTCTGTCCCCATCTTTCTTATATGCCCTCTTTAAGTACTGGAAGGCCGCAATAAGGTCTCCTCAGAGCCTTCTCTTCTCCAGGCTGAACAACCCCAACTCTCTCACCCTTTCCTCACAGGAGAAGTGTTCCAGCCCTCAGATCATTTTTGTGGCCCTCCTCTGGACCCGCTCCAACAGGTCCATGTCTTTCCTGTGCTGAGGACCCCAGAGCTGGACGCAGGACTCCAGGTGGGGTCTCACCAGAGCAGAGTAGAGGGGCACAATCACCTCCCTCGACCTGCTGGCCACGCTTCTTTTGATGCAGCCCAGGATGCGGTTGACCGCCTGGGCTGCGAGCACACGTTGCCAGCTCATGTCCAGCTTTTCATCCACCAGTACCCCCAAGTCCTTCTCCGCAGGGCTGCTCTCAATCCCTTCATCCCCTGGCCTGTATTGATACTGGGGGTTGCCCTGACGCAGGTGTAGGACCTTGCACTTGGCCTTGTTGAACCTCATGAGGTTTACATGGGCCCACTTCTCGAGCTTGTCCAGGTCCCTCTGGATGGCATCCTGTCCCTCAGGTGTGTCAACTGCACTGCTCAGCTTGGTGTCATCTGCAGACTTGCTGAGGGTGCACTCGATCCCACGATGTCACTGAAGAAGATATTAAACAGTACTGGACTAGGGAAATTTTCTTGTGACAGTTATCTCAAAATATATCTTCAGTGCTCCTAAGTGCATAAAAAACCCCAACTCTTCTACTGGTAAAAAAAGGTTGAAGGACAAAAAGTTTTAGAAAGCACCTGGTTCTCCAGCATTTTCCTAGCACTGCAATTCTACGGCTGCTCTAGTTTTTAAATAGATGCGAGATCAGAATCAGGTACCCATGTTTATTTAACACAGAGATAAACATTTGCCTTTGGAGTAACTGAGCCAATGCTGTTGCCTAAAGGTAAGATGAAAAAGCATGGAGAAATGAAGATCAAAGAACAAGGAGAAATGCCTTCTGCCCCACAGAAACTCTCTGATATAGTTTTAAAAGAAGTGGATGTTTTAAAGTGTAAAGACAGGAAACTAATGATGAAAAAGGTTTTACAGAATAAAGGAAGCTTTGTATTACTCTGACCTAACATGCATTTTCTACATTTTCTATGCCACAGGCTGAATGACAGTCCTGGGATACCACTTGCAGACTGTGCATACAGGTTTCTGCAGGTACTGCCGTAACAACAATTTTTAGACAACGCCAGTCCCACTGCAGAGTCCTAGCCAAGAAGGCACCAGCCTTGATACAATTATTTCATGTGGAGAAAGACTATAGACTCAAAGTACTGTGGACTACAGACTTGAAGACTGTCCACTTAAAGCTCTGTAGACTATAGACATAAAGACTACGGACTTAAAGCACTCTGAAATGGGACATAACCCCTTAAATGGTGCTACCTGACCTATACGCATCTTTGAAGGAACTGCAAATCCAATTACACCTGTAGACAATGTGTTAAAAATGTTAACAAGTTAAATAAACCTTTTTTTTCACTGAGGAATTATGCGAACTCGAGATCTATATTCAACAAGAATTCAGGTGTGTAAATCCAGTGCATGCTTGATAAACACATTTTGCACTTCATGTAAGCCCAGAATTCACAATGGGTGTCTGCGTATTTACTGCGATAATAATCAAATGCTACATTTAATCAGGTTCTCTTAACATTTGACCAGGCAGCATCACTTCACATGAGGTGTACCAGTTTCAACCTTAGAAAAGGTAAACACCAGTGCAAGAGACCAGCCATTCCTGACTTTGCAGTAGACTCAGTGATCTGAGCTAATGCAGGAGATTGTGAATGCACTTTCAGAAGTTAAAACAATGACAGAGGTCATATTGTTTTGTTGGATTTTTTTAGTTTTAAAAAAAAAAAAAAGACCACCCTGAAGCTGCTAGAGTACACCATAATCCCCAATAGTCAAACTTCAGAGAAAGGAGGCATATTCTCAGCTGGTATAAGTCAACATGGTTTATAGATTTCCGTGCTGTTACAGGGCAGATTCAAGACAATGATTATCTGAAAGTTCTCCTCATTTTAGCAAGCAACTGCCTGTTTTAAAATAAAAATGGGAAGTGGAAAGCAGAACCTGCAAACAGATTAATCTTTTGCAAGCAAAGGAAAACTAAAGGCTACCCAATTTCTTTTCGTTCACGTGTTTCAACTCTATAAAGGATATTTTATAGAAGTTCTATGCTGACTTTTCTTTCTTCAATTGTTGGGGGGGCTTCCTCACATCCCACTTTCCTCCCAGTAATGTATTTAGTCATTTTAATGGCTCCATACATATCAGTCAAGAACCATCACCGATTATGCTGTGTAAACAGTTTGCTTCTTGTTGCTCACCACACATCTCAGCACCACACATTCCTGCCAGCGTTCCAGACGCTGTCTCCAAAATATGCGCAACCACTACCATTTGGATGAATTATTTTTTCCTTCAAACTGAAAGGGTTTCTGCTTAAACTCTTTCCCAAATAGCTGCTTGAATTCATTATCCCCACATACTTAGCTGGTAACAAAAGGTTAACGTTTATTTCTAGAAACCTTGCTCACAGGAAGCCTTCCTTCAGTGCAAGTGACTTCCGTAACTCGCGCCTGTGCGAGCAGAGGGGTTGGGAGCACTCTTGGATGTGCGGGGGCACCTGGTCCCCCATTTGTCATCTTCCTGAGGTCACCCGCCAGCTGTCTGTCCTCTCAACACCCAGCCTCGCCACCGCGGCGAAGGCATTCTCCCTTGCTCAGGTTTCCAGGTCTGAACTTCCAGATACAGTAAATCAATCAGCCATCGCAGAAACTGCTCAAACAACTGCAAGTAAGCATTTTAACACCCTTGAGCAGCCTCGCTGCGTAACAAGGACACTGCAGTCCTAGCTGGAATCCAGCAAAGCACTCGCTCTGCATGACTAGTATAGATTACACTTCAGAGGACTGCAGAACTGCAGCTACATTTGGTCTATGACTAAATCAGGCTCCACTTGTAGTTGACCCTGAGAAGAATGTCATTGAACACAAGGGCCTTTTCTCAGCTATGATCTCCTATTTTTTTCTTTTCAATGGCTAAAAAAACCATTAAGCCATCATTTCTGTAATTGCAAAGTAGCTCTCTTTTTAACATGTTGTGGAAATGTTTTGGTATGGCTTGATCTTCAAATTCTTCATCTTTCCCCCTGCCCTCCAACTCCTCTTTTCCTCCTGTATGCTACATTTAGGACAAAGGTCATCAGAAGAATGTGGATATGTTTAAATAATTATTATTACTGTGAGGAAGTTAACCATTGTTTCGTAACTTACTACCTGAGTCAGGATTTTTTTCATAGGCTTATCCTTTTTTTTTTTTTTTTTTTTTTTTTTTTTTTTTTTAAGTATAGGGCAAGTTCAGTCTTAAAGACATCACTGTGTCTTTCCCCACGGCTAGGGGAACGTTTCCCTGGGTTCAACTCTGGGATTACAGCCTCTCTTCTACAGGCAAAAAGAGAGAACGCAACTTTTATTCTGAAGACAGTTCTTTTGGACACACAAATTCTTCTTTTAGGATAAAATTCCCTACTGTTCCTCACTCTCTGCCTTTTTCTCCAACTTCCACACACCCCACCACGTACCATAAATCCCCCAGTGCACAGCAAGCAATCCATATTGATGAACTGGGGCTTTGAGTGAGCTACATGAAAGAGATTCCTCCTGGACCAGCTTCCATGTAAATTATGCAGCTGTGAAGCAAATGGAGCCCTTTCTGAACAGAGCGCTCAGTCAGGAACACCTACAGAAAGAGGATGGAGATGCACAGACACTTCTTCTCCCCCTTTTTCAGTATGTTTTGCTTGATGCACAGTTCTGTGGCAACAGATCGCAAGGACGGTCGTGGTTGTACCACGACTGCAGAGTACAGGACGGCCTGCTGCAAGCAGAGAGGAGATATTTTTGCCCCAGGAGCTCTGGCAAGGACCTTGACTTTGGGCCCGAGGCTGGAAAATGGACTGGCCAGCATCCTTTTAGAGCTTTTTTCACGTTGAAGGACTGTGTTTTAGTCCCAGCAGGGGAGGGCAGAGCCCACGGGTGACTCGGGTATCAGGCATGGTCACAGCCAGGCTGCAGACTAATGGAGGTCAACAGCCTCCTTCGCTCCTACGCCCTCCCCCAGTTTGCCTCCTCCATGTACCTCCTCTGTTGCACAGCTCTGAAATGCCACTGCAGGGCACTGATCTCAGTGAGAACGATGAGGCTGGACCTAAGGGGAAAGAAACATCACCTTCTCCCCCCTGCCAGCATAAAGGACTGAGAGCAGGAAAATAACACCAGAAATGCATTTACCACAGCCACAGGCTTTGCCCCCAAATCACTTCTGATGGAAAAAACATCATGTGAACAAAGAAAAAGCTGTATATAACCTCAGCTTTGAAATACTGTCTCCCCAGGTCAGCTGGTCTATTCTGTTTTCACTGTGACATAGCATCCTCTGCTTGGACAGAGTAGCAATGAATTCATGTCATACAGTAATTCCAGTTTAATATGACTCAAAATAGCACAAGATGCACAAGAATTTCTGGAGGGTTTTTAACCTCTGATACTGATGAGATAAGTACGCCACAAACCTAATAATTATATCAAATGAATAACTAGTTATTCATTTGAGATAATAAGAACCCAAAGTTATTTTCTTTAGGCAGTATTTGAAAAGCATAATTGTCGAAAGCAAAAAGATTGCAGTTTGAATGAAACTATTTAAAGAAGATGAGACTGTTCAGGTCAAAACAAGGTGAAAAAAACAGCTCGCCTGATATCGCAGCTGACTAATGCTCTAATGCATTAGACCCTCTGCTTCTTCAGGTTCTGGTTGCTGCTGATCAGGTCAGCATTTCAGTCTGATGTTGAGGATCAAGTTTACAGCTCTCAGCCATGCTGGCATTTGCTCCTCAGGAAGGCCTGGAAGAGGTGGGAGGGAGAAAAGAGAGGAGGGCAGGAGGTAGGAGTGAGGGCTTCTCCTCAAAACCACGGCTGGGCTAAGAATTAGAAGCATCTGCCCAAGTCATGTGCAGCCCTTTGGCTGAGCTCTCAAACAACCTGTACAGGAACCGTTTAGCCCCACTGTACCACAGAGCAGTCAAAGACAGCTCACAGAGGTGGAGGGGAGAAGGGAAAAGAGTTGCTCTGTTCTCTTGAAAATATTTTTATAAGGGAATGAAGGAAAAAAACCGCTCCTTCAATCCTAAGAAGTTTCCTCCTATCGGTCAACATGTGGTAGGAGCTATTATTATTTGGCTTAAATATAAAGTATCATTTTAAGCCTATTTTTCTATTTTAACAGTTTGACATTTCTATTGTGAAATCTGGGTGTGATTCTCTGGATTTTATTGTCCTTCTCTATTGTGCCCTGGTGGAATTTCTAGAGGGGGAAAAGCAGTGATGATGGGAGATTTTCATTTTACTCTTCTAAAAAGACAATGAGTTAAGTGTCTAAATGGAATCTTCCTTTATTTCATATAATTTCCATTGAATTAATTTTTATTCTCTGCTTTCAGTCTAATACAATTTCCTGAACCAGCAGGAGCACAGATATCAAAGCAGAAGTGTGCTGAGTTAGGCAGAATCCCTTAGTTTCACCTGGGAGAAAAGCACTAACAGAGTTGTTACAGAGGAGTGACACCCACAATTACTGAAATTCTCCATGGATTATCTGTATAACAACCTGACCCACCTTGCAAACTGCATCCTCAATAAACGTATCCAAAGAAGTTGTACATACTGATTGAATTCATTCTGAAACCCTCTGGTGCAGAAACTGCATTTTTAAACGTTCACAGAGAGAGCCTAGCAATTGGGGGAGGATTATTAACAATGACATTTAATAAATTATCTGGTGATACCCTGCTGAGAAGAGAACTCACATTAACACTAGGTGGCAGAAGGCTCTGTCACATTGAAGACACCTGCAAACAGATACACTCATAGACGTAGGCTTAAGCTTGATAGCGGATTTTAGAAAAGCTAAGGGGAAAACAGTTGAAAGCAAATAGCTATAAAACACCATTTTCCATCCACTCTTCCAGTTCTAATTTCTGGCTCTGACATCTTTAGCACACATCATTTCACTGTTTAAAAGATCGTTGGCTATCCCTGAATCTGAATACACCTTCTAAACTTGACCCTTAAATCACCTCTTATTCAATTCAGGTGAAATTCTGTATGTGACAGGTGATTCTATTAAGCTTTTATTTAAGTAAAAGAGGAATTTACAGTTTAAAGAAATAAATGGCCATTAGGGCAAATACACAATAAAAACACACACAGCTAGTTACCTTGAAAGATACTTGAAACTGAGCTTGGAGTGCTATAGCAAGCACACTTCTGCAGCTGAAAGAAAACCAACAACCTACAAGCAAACTCATTCAAAACTGCTCAAGACTCACTGTGGAAGAGGTCTCCTAAAAATGGCAGCTGCTCCTTCACGGAGATGCATTTTCAGGAGCTATTTTTGTAATTACATATAAAATTCCATGGTGTCAACTGGTTTCTTCTAGTTTTACACATTTAACCTTTTAAAAACTGTTTGTGCTTGATTTTCCTTTATTATGGCCACTCTCTTTTCAACTACTCTTTAAGTTTCTCTCTCACCTAGTCTAAATCCAATATACATAAGGAAACAAAAATTTTAATTTCCATAAAAAAGACAGGTGAAGAAATATCAGCAATCACAACTCAAAGGTAGTATACGAAGAAGAATTTGCTGCATGGGCTCTAACAACCTGGATAGAAAAGAAAGCAAACAGCAATGTCAGATGTAAGAAGGAAGCCGTAAACACAGAGAGAAAAAGTGGAAGACAAGCAATTTCTAGATGTTGAAAAACAAAAAGGAGTGGCGGGAGAATGACACGCCATTTCCTTAGACAAATAAGTTAGAGTTGACAGCGAAGATTTCTTCTAGATCACTGTGGCTCCACTGCTTTTACACTTGCCAACCAGTAACGTCCTAGATTTACAGCGCTTGAGGGTTGGGTTCTACAAGTGTAGCTGGTGCCAACGAAGAGCTCAGCGGCCTTGTGGCGGGTTATTTTGCACCTCTAGACATGGAGGCTCTTTGTGTTTAAATATAGTATATTTTATCATTCACAGTTGTCAGCAGTGGAAATTGTCATCTAAGCAGTAAAAGATGCTGTTGAAGAAAACAGGAGGGATTGGTTAGAAAGTAAAAATTATTTTGGCCATGACAACTCATCTCACTGCCCATTTTGAAGGTAAGGGATCAAGCCACCCATCGCAAATTGCTGCCTGAGAGTTGGAAAAATCAATAGTAGGTAGGAAAGCCTACTTGCCAAGGCTACAGCCACTACCAGCAGATTATTAATGCATCTGTCTGCATTCTTTAATGTTTCCTAAGAAGCATCTATGTTAACTGAAAAGGTGCGATGTGTCACCAGCCCTTCTCTTCTCTCCTCTTCATTTTCTCTCTATATTAAAACCTTGGCTACCAAAGAAAACAATCATGTTTCACCTCATCTTTTCCCAGCTTTTCTGAAGTTCAGTTCCTGCTCTATAGCAATATATACAGTCTAAGTACTATCCCTGACAAGCTGTTTGACAGCCCTAAGTTGCACATCTATTTTACTCCCAGAGCTTTGGAGTTGGTAGGGCTTAGATGGGAAATGGAGGCCAATTAAAATAAACACAGACAATATCAATGAATTCTTCAGAAACACTCAAGACAAGCAAAATGAAACACTACTGGCTTTTGCCCACAATTAGAATTCAGCCCATCTCGCAGGCTGAATGCTCTGGCTGAGGTCCAGAAAGACACTTAAGCACATGTCTTATTTTAAGCATGTGAGCAGTCTCATTGATTTTTCACTCATGCCAGTAAGAATATTCAATGCGCTTAAAGTTAAGCACATTGTTAAGTGCCTTCCTGGATCAAGGCCAGGCTATTTAGCCCTTGCAAGAGTTAGTCTACAGAATATTTACCATTATTTTAACTTCTCAAGACTTTGTTTGAGATAAAGTTTTATGATGTATGGAAATATTTCATTCATCGAGTATCATACGAGCAATGACTGGTTTACAGCAACCTTCAGGGAACAAGTATTTTTCCCCTTCCCACATCTTTTAAAGCAGTAACTGGAAGGATTATCAAGACACATAAGCAAACACACCAATAAAGAAAATTAGTTTTGAAAGGGAAGCCAGCAGTCTTACTGATCTGGAAAGCAAAGCTAGCCCCATAGTGAAAAGCTGACAGACATATTAATTTTCAGTGAAAACTAATAAAGTCATTTGCCAATATCCCATTCCAATACCAAGTCCTGTACAGCAACTTTGAAAAACAAGCTAATTGTTGACTGAAATGAATTATCACAATAAGCACATATTCAAGTCCATTTTTCCTTCTTCCTTTTACATTGAGTTGAATACAAAATTCAAGGAAAGACTTGTTAGTGCTTCCTCAAGATGATCTCACCACATCAGAGCACTTCATAGAGATCAAAGGCACAACAAACACTATTGCTTTTTGCTACAAAGAAGCGAATGCCATTCACTTTGCTGCAGACAATTGGATTAATTATCTGGTTGGCATTATCCAAGTTCAGTATCGTACCCTGAATAAGAACTAGAGAAAGGCGTTTAACATAAGGAAAGCTGTATTGGGTCAGACCAATGCTCCCTCCACCCCAGCCGTTCCTCTCTAGGAGCAGAAAAGGGAGTGCATGGGAGCCTGACCACACCAGTGAGACCAGCAGGACACTATGACAATTTGCTCCTATTTTACGAGCAGATGTAGCTTTTCATTTCAGTACTTGTTTCTTCCTGAAATGTTTAAACTCAGTAGTGAAAGTATGCAATTGACAGGGCGATATATGAACAGAAAGCCAATTTAAAACTAGATCATCTCTTTCAAACCTCAGGTTGACTCACAGCTGTATTAGTCATCATGCCTTACACCAATGCAACTCCACTGATTTCACGTTACCAAGCCCAAACCTGATGGCAACTCAAGCCTCAGCATCTAAAGACACCACTTTAGAAACTGGTGGACTACCCCCACGGACAACCTCTGAGACCTCTGCAAAAAGTAAGAAGATAAAGGTAGCCTGCTGACAAACAGATACTTTCTAGTGGATTCTGGTTTAGAAATCCTCAATTTGAAAGAAATAATCTCTCTTTTTTTTTTATATCTAGAGTTATTTTACATATCTTGATGCTGAGATTATGTGATGAAATTTTCTCATCTTGTCATGCAGAGTCAGAGCAGATGAACATAAAGGCCATAAAGCAGAGAAGCGTTGAGGCTAGAATGCACATCTGGAGACCATTCGGTCCAGCCCCCCTACTCAAAGCAGGGTTAGCTCAAGCAGGTTGCTCAGGGCCATGTCCAGTCAAGTTTTGACTATCTCCAAGGAGGAAGACTTCACAAACTCTCTGGAAAACCTGTTCCAGTGTTTGACCTCCCTCGCAGTGAACATGTTTAAACGGAATTCCCTGTATTTCAATTTGTGCCCACTGCCTCTTGTCCTCTCACTGGGCACCAGTAAGAAGAGTCTGGCTCCGTCCCCTTTACTCCTTGCTCTCCATCAGGTATTTACACACATTGACAAGATCCTTCTGAGCCTTCCCTTCTCCAGATTAAACAGTTCCAGCTCCCTCAATCTCACCTCACATGACAGATACCCCAAGTCCTTACTCACCCCAGTGTGCCCATGTCTCTTGCACTGGGGAGCCCAGGACTGGACCCCAGCACTCCAGATGTGTCTCTCACCAGTGCTGAGCAGAGGGGAAGGATCACCTCCCTTGACCTGCTGGTAACACGCTGCCTAATGCAGCCCAGGAGGCTGTTGGCCTTCTTTCCCACAAGGACACTTTGCTGGCTCATGGTCAACTTGGTGCGCTCCAAGGCCGTCTGTGCAAAGCTGCTTTCCAGCTGGTCAGTCCCCAGCCTGTACTGGTACATGGGGTTATTCCTCCCCAGGTGCAGGACTTCGCATTTTTCTTTGCTGAACTTCACGAGATTGCTGTCGGACCATTTCTCCAGGCTGTCGAGGTCCCTTTGAAGGGCAGCACAACCGTCTGGTGCACGAGCTGCTGCTCTGAACTTTGGATTGCCTGCAAACTTGCTGAAGGCGCACTCTTTCCCATCAGCCAGGCAGTAATGAAGAGGCTAAGCGGTACCGGTCCCAATATTGACTCCTGGGGTATACCACCAGGTCCTGTTTTGCTTTGAAATCCACAACACATAACAGGTATGTTAACATGACGAGATTGTATTGGTTTAACTAGTTTCCATTTTTAAATTAAGATGGTTAAATGAGCACAATATTTTAATATGTGCAAGAATCAAGTCTGTTTCTGAACAGTATCTGCTGGTTTAACTCATTTTAAAAATTGAATTTCCTGTAAGAAAAGTTCAAAAATCATTTATAACTTCAGAGAGACAGACAGACTTTTCTTTTTGAACTGCTTTAGTATGTAACTAATCCAAATGGTGGACTTTATTAAGAAATCATTTCTGTGGACAAAATTGCACCATCACTTCAAGAAACGACAGCAACAAGAAAGCTGTATTTCAGAACTGGGATTATAGCCAGCTTATGATGGAAAAACATTGAATGCTTATGGCATAATTATAATGTTACAGCATTTGCTGCCAGAATTACAAAAATTATTCTTAAAATTAAGCCCTAAATAGAATGTTGTTTAGCTAAACTGAAAGCACATTCCAAGAAATGTGAAAAAACAAACTTACCATGATTCCAAATCTAAATTATGCATACTAAGAGCTTGTTTTAATAAAAGTACATTTAGTGGCTGAATAAAGTTTCTCAAAAAATTATTTTAAAGATAATGAAAGCCTGATGTTCAAAAGAGTGTCACATGAAATTTCATCATTGACTCATGTAAACTAACCTCAAATTTAACCAAATGCAACTGTGATCAATATTGTGTCAATCCGAAAATATCTGGGTTTTACGGCAACAAAACCAGATGCAAGGATGAGTAAAAAGTTGGACTCCACAAACGGAATGGAGTTCTTTGCCACTGAAAGGTCTGGAACAGTTATACTGACAGGGAGAAGCCATAAGAATGAAAAGTTTTGATAGTATTGCCACATTCAGCAAGAAGAGTGTCAAGTGCAGGAGAAATAAAAGGGTGCTAGTTTGTTGCTGTTGCATGTTATTTAATTTTTTTTCTTTTAAAGATGGCATTCTTCACTTTTAGGTAGTTTGGGGCATGGACTGTTCTTCCATACACCTCTAAATCACTGTACAGTGTCTAGTACGATGGACTTGCATTATATGTTCCTAGGCACTTTTGTAAAGCAAAACACAGCAATAAATAACAAAAACCCCAACCACATAAAGTACAAACACTGTCAGATTTCCCGACATACTCTTGAAAAAGCCGTAAGTTATCAAACAGTAAGACACAGAAAGGCCAGCTATATATAGTAGAGTTGTGCTACAAAAGAAAAAGGACATTGGAAACAGATTCTACCTTCACTGTGAAAAAAAACTTGAAGACAGGTTTGTGATTTCCTTTGTTCTTTTTTCCCCAAAAAATGCTGATCACCTTGCAGCCTTAATTAATGGCAACCATCCTCAGCCTTGATGACTTAAAGGGCTCATCCAGTGAGAAAGAAATCCATCCAGTGGACAGAAACATAGCATTTGCCAGACAGGCAGGTCCTGCAACAGTTTTATCTTTGTTCTGCTGCAACATGTGACTACCTGTAGTACTTACCAGAGAGAGGGAATGCAGTCTGGTTACCCAGTCTCACTATGGATGAACTTTAGTATATCATAGAGACATAGACCCTTTTAATCGTAGTACAGATACCCTGTTGGGCATGCTAAGTGTTTGTATAAATGTGCGCACGCACAAATATGCGTGTGCATGCGCTGCCCACCACTGTGCTCTGTCATGCATCACAATCTCAGAACAAGGTGACAGAGAATAAAAAGTTGCCTACATCAATCCCTTTTTATTATTTTATTTATCATTTCTTGGCAATAACACTTATCATGAGTTGTAGTGGAAAAACCCACTAACTAAAAACAAAAACTGAGCTGAGGGCGGAAAAGGTGTCAGAGTAGAGAAAATGGAGTTTTATTCCTCAAAACAATAACCCCTACCATGACAGCCTCACTGGCTCCTTCTCCACTGACAGGAAATTTCTGTAAAAGAATCATGTGGTGCTGGAACACAAAACTGCAGAGCTTCATATATAAGACAGGCTACAGTCCTGACCAGGGATTAACGAACAAAGTAAAAAGCCCAGTCCTCTCCTTTGCCTTCCAAATACTAAAAACTTAGAATGTGACAGAAACCTGTTGACTTTGACAGGGTTTAAATTATACCAATATGAAGTCAAAGCAGCAGAACAGCTAAAACTGGCAGAAAAATAAAAAGTCCAGGACTTCATTGCTTCATAGAGTCTCCTGAAAGTTTGTATCTTCACAAAAACAGGCAGAAAATCCTAGAGGATCACAGAAGGGCAATGGATTTATGAGGTCTGAGAATCCCAAAACAAAGATGCAATTGAGCTAGTTGATGTTGTTATTTTATTCCTGAAAGCTTAATAAAAAAAAGTAAAAATAAAAATAAAGCACAGAAAGCACCTACTAGAAAAGCACAATGTCAGTATTGTCCTTTAGGCATGTTTCCCTCCCCACCTCTGAAAAGTTGTCTGGCATTTGACATAATTGGGAGGAAGAATTTTCTCCTCTGGCGAAGTCAATTAACTTCACTGTATTTGTGTCATCTGTCAGAGCCAAATGTGCTATCTTCCTCGTGTCTGACACAAGCTTCTACACCTACTTGACAGATCAAATGAATTTTAAAGAAATTACTGTGCTTTAAAGGGAAGTTCCACAGCTACGTCAAGTTAAAAAGCTGCAAGAACAAGTGGTGAGTGATTATTATATTAGTACGTGATACACTCCCCTAGAATATTAAAATACAGTGTATCTTTGTACTGAAATTTAACTTCTTTCATGCAATTTGCTATTTCATTATGAAACTCCTTTAGTCTTCAATCATCATAAACATCTGTAGAAAATTAAAGGTCATTTTCCTGCTTTGTGCTCTTGAACTGCTTAATTTCTCATATTATTAAGATATAAAAACTCCTTGCTACAACAAGAAATTTAAGAAACAGTGTGGGCCACTGCTGTAACATACAGCCATAAACAGGTATATGCAGGTTTGTGCACAAATATGCACTGAATGTTATAACCAAGCTTTTCTCTTTTTTTTAAGACTACATAAAATATTAGTGCTTTATGCAACACCGTACAATGTGATGTCATTAGATTACATGTTATGCCACTCTTTGGCATCATTAAACGAAGTGCCAGATCTCATCACGTTTTACGGTCACTATAACTCAAGTCCAAACTCATTTCCCATTAGCTCCAACTTAATGTTTGTGTTTGTTGTACATCAATGTATAAACCTCCTAATTAAAGGCAGCAGAGGAGAGAAAGATAACGCATACAATGTGCTTAATGCAGTTCTTCAGTTAAAACGTAAATGAATACATAGCAGCATGGTGGGTAATGCAGGTATTGAAAAAACTTCTCTATTGAAATGCATTTCCTTGTAATCGACCGTTAAAAGCAACTGGACCAGTACTCCAGCTCTCCCAGATGGCAGCCAGGAACTGGGAGCACTCACTGGATGCATAATTGGGAAACAACGTCAGGGTCTCTGTGGACCTATACTTCTCAGTTTTTAAGTCCCCAAGCAGCACGGAAGAGCATATCACAGAAGAAAAAGTCACTTTTATTTGGGCATGGAGCTATTCTGAAGTAAAAAGCTACATTCTACACCCCAAAGGCACTCTGTCATTCTGGTGAGAAAGAGGGTTTGGTCAAATAAAATTTCTTTACTAACAAAATAAAGCTAGTAATTTCTATTGAGTTGGTCAAGCACAGTGCATCACATCTGACAGGTTGCTGATGTGATTTAAGGGAAGAGAGCAAAGGACCATATTGATCTCTCTCATCAGTAGAGCAAGCACTCTAGTAAGTTGACTTCAAAGTAGCTACATAGAAGTATTGTATTATCTGCCACACAAGTGCTAAGGAGGTTTTCAAAGACTTAAATAGTATTTTGGCACATAAATCTACTATGGGCTAATGTGATGCCCTTCATGACTGAGAACTTCTTGTACTACAAAGGTTCTATCAGCTGGAGTCACAGAAGAGCAAATACCACAGGAGCAGCAGAGACAGCTCTTCCCGGACCACCTCTGTGCTATTCCAACACACACTGGAGCACACACAAGTCCAAGCTGCCCTAGAAGCAGTCTCAAACGTAGCCCCCCCACACACTTTACCATGACTGCAGCTTTACACAATTTCCCTATAACTCTTTACGAGGATTAAAGCTGTATCAATGTAAATTCCTCACTTTTTGTACAAAAAGTACATTCAATTTTTTCAAGGAAAAAAAGATTTGGTAAGATCTCCACAGGAATGCTATGGGTCTTCCTCCTGAATTAGTTATCTTTTTGCATCAGAGTTTTCCTTTAATCCCACTAGAGTGCAAAAGCTCCCACTGTAGGCTCTGTCCATTTAATGCACTGCTGCTGAATATATTCCACACTGACCTATAGGTTTGTTCAGCCACCACTGGTCTCAAATGTCTCTACCCCAAGAACTAACACATCCTTCAGTGACTCACCCCAATGAAAAGGAAAGATCAAGCTCACCTTTAGGTTTATAACAAGAACAGGCAGCAATTTTTTTTTTTCTTAAAGTACCACATTCAAATTAGTTTCATAGGAGCTACACCAAAAAATATTTATGCACGATTTACAGTGATAGATCTCAAGAAATAAGTGTAAATGGGGATTCATCATCCAATGAGGTATTTTCCCTGCAGGGATCTCATTTTATCCCAGTGATACTCAACAACTTTCATCTACAATTTAAAAGAAAATATAAAAGTCACTCTTTGTAAAATGCACAGCTGTCAAAAAATCTGAGGGGGCTGGGAAAATAGATAAATTATTCAGACTAATCTGTAGCACTTACTCATGCGGACTTCTTCCAACTAGAGACAGCTTAATAGCAAAGGTCATGCAGCTAGGAGCAAAGAACACAGGTCACAAGACACAGCACTACATAAATTAATTAATACTGGAAACAACAGAGATAATGGTGGCCAACTTACAAAATGTGAGCTCTGGTTACTTCTGTAGCTACGGAGGTGGATACTTACACAAAGTAATATCAAACAGGGGAATGGGGAGGGGAAAAAAAAAAACCAAACGAGGATTTACATATGGACTGAAGCCAAACTCCAAAAGCATTTTGGTGCTTAACTGCCTTTGAGGATTTTAGTCTACCTGATTTAACAAAGGCTATAGAGGAATCTGCGACAGGATCAGATCTGATCCATCTCTCTGCATGGTCGGTCTCTTCCTCTGCAGCTCTGCAAGCACCTTTCCAAACAGCACACACTGCCCCATGCGCCGATACGCCCCTTCACACTAACGCCGTGTTTCCAACACCTTTCCTTCTCTGGTCTGATTATCCTAAGCTAGTATGTGTTTTTAATCAATTCAGAGCCTACAGTTCATTAAAACTAGCAAGACAGACTCTTCATTCAATTAGTTGCTCTAGAAAGTATTACCTTTGTCTATTCAGTATTCAGCCTGTTTTTCGGCAGTAAGTTCTCCGAGCATTAGCTTCTCTCTTCTGGGGCAAAACACCTATCTTCAGCTGTAGTTGCTAAAACAATCAATGCATTGACATGCCTACAGAAACACCTAATAATATGACAGCAATAACAACAAGGAGCTATTACATTGTAAATGTAAAATTATATATAATGATATATGCATATACACATATGCACACACACATATATAGCAATAAAATCTTTCCAGTAGAAATTACAGCTTTTCTGGGTGCACAGAGCATGCCCTCAAAGCAGTTATTCTTGATGCCTTAAGTCCTACCCTCTTCTTGGAAGAATTAATGGTACCACTGCAGTTTCTTCACCATTTTGCAAGGAAGTAGAGAGGTTCTGGGAGCTCTCATTCCCCCCTACATTTACCCTCACCATGTGGCAGCTATGCTTCTGGGAGCATCCAAATCTTTTACCAGAGGAAAAGCAAAATTTTTGGAAACACCTCGTTAAGAGAAAATGTAATCAATGAATATATGTGTGGGTTGGAGAAAAGGGGGATGAAAGAAGGTAAAGGGAATCAAGAAGCATACATGCTTATTTAGATGTCACTTTCCTATTACTTCAAGAAATTCTGCTAAATTTAGCATGTCTTCTGAACCTTGTTTAGGTTTTTGTTTGTTTGTTTTACATCAGAAGTATTTTAAAGCCTCTCCTTTATTTGTATTTCTTGCTTTTCATATTGTTTTTGCTTTCTTAAGGAAACTGGCAGCTGAAATGCTGGTCCAAAACCAAGTCACAAACATTTAGCAGTGTTGCCTTTTCAAACACCAGACTCAGCTGAAACTGCCGTGTGGCAAGATGGTGCTGTTTCAGCTGTTGGAGCCCTCAGAAAGGGCAAAAAAATGCTGAATAAAACCAAAATATAAGTCATGAGTCAACAAAAATTCTGGGATTTGCTGCAAATAACCATCCTTCAAAGGAGCCCAAAATAGAGGATGCACTATTCTTTGAAAACACCAGTAGCCTGTATTATCACCTCCACCCAGCCTTTCCAGCTTATGTGGTCCTCTCTACTGTAAGTAGCAAGTACTTTCCAGAGCCTAATGCTGATATTTCAAAACAGATATTCCCATTTTGCAGATAATGAACCAAAGCACCAATGGGGGCGGGGGGAGAGAAGGAAAAAAAAAAAAAAAAAGGAGCTTAGATGTATAACTACCACAGATTTCAGAAATTTGACCTTACTAGGTTTCCCAAGCTCACCCAAAGACAGCAATATAGTGGTGAAACCAGCTCCCTCTCTGGAGGTCTAGACTAGAGCCCCTGCTGCACATACCTGTCATCCCTCAGCAGGGCTGCTGGGCAGATGCTGACACTTACATTAAACTCCATTACTGCTCCACTACTCTCACGGAAACGAGAGGTGTGCACGTGCATGAGGAAGGCATGAAATGGACCCATACACGAGTACTGAAATCTCATGTATTTGCTAGCCCCGTTCACAAAGTATTTTTCTAAGGGGATAAAAATAGCATTAAAAGAAAAGACATTGATTTTCTTTTCTTTTCTGATCTTCAATTCCCAGGGCAGACAGCCTGTAAAACCTGCTACCGTAGTACATATGGGCAGTTGATCTTAGCAGATAGCTCCAGACAGTTTTTCAGCATTTCTGTTTTGAAATACAGGAAAGTCAACTAGCAGCCAACAGCTCCCAGTAAAGCCAAATACCTACTAACTTGGCCAAGCTATTACCCCAACAAACAGCCTGCAGCATTAGTGCACTGCTTCACTGCCGTGGCGCTCTGTCATACAGGTAGCCACATTCTTTTGCTCCATTTGCAAACATCCCTGAGCCATGTCGAGCACACTTCTCAATTATATGAAAGTGCCTGTGAGCACACACAGTTCATCCACTGTGTTGCAAAACAAAGTAGTATCCACACATATTGCCCAAGGATAGGAACATTAAAGGCACTTCTGTAGGCTTAATCCTGCTCCCACCAAAGCCACCACAAATCCCCTCTGCCAGAGCTGGGAGCAGAACTGGACCTATGTTGAGCTTTTATTTATTTTTAAACTGCCGCCCTCAGCACCCAAGCAAGTTCAATGGGAATTTTTCAGAATAGCGTTTTGACACTAGAGCCAAAAACAAGTCAGGGAACATGTGAACTTCCTACAGCTCCTAGGAGAAGGCAGGGAAGAAGTCTGGCGGCATTAGCTGCGAGAACTCATGAAAATGGTGACGAGGGCGGTTGCGCTGAATTATCATTGCTGTCATCTCCAGGGTCAGTACCAGCTGTTACGACACTATCGATTGCTCAGATGTTTGTAGAATTGGACAATACCGGTTTTATATGTTCCTCTGCTAGTCCATGCTTTTCCAAGCACATTTAAGGGCTGGATAAATTGAGCAAATACAGCAGACCTAAAAAGTCTATAGAACACTTCTGGGTGAGCGAGAATGAGAGAATTTTCACAAAAATAATAACTTCAGTGACTGCTCTTAGACGAAAGCCAAAAGATCCAAGAAGGAGGATCCTATGGCCTGGACTGCTCAAGGCAGAGTACTACTCATTCACAGCAGACTCTTGAAAGAAAACTCCCCTATTGTACTCACACCTTCCCAACAATACTTGCTTCTCTTCTGGTGAGAAAAAAAGCAGGATGCACCTACATCATGGAATAAGGGGGGAGGGGGGGGGGGGGGGGGGGAGGCAAGCTTTTTCTTTCCATAGTTCAGATTGTTTGCAGACTCTGTATCTGTGGGACTTTTCATTCCAAAATTAACTGTGTGCTGAAGAGAGTCTGGAACAGCAGAGCCTTTATGCTTCCAAGTTTTGAGATGGCCTCAGAGTACAGATCTCCTCTCTCATTTCTGGAATACTTTTTGACAATTAACAGAATCAATGACCACAGAGCAAGAAGTCTGCCCAATCCATCAGGGCCTAAATGTGAAAAGAGGAGGAGGAGAGAGGGAACCTTCTAACGACAGGAAGGGGAGAAGAGGTGTAGATTTTTTTTGGCTTTATTTATGAGCATTTCCTCATGAATTCTGGAAGAGAGTCAGGAAATAAAGATAGCAGCCAGAACTCACCTTCTGCATCTTTTTAAGGGAGAACTAGACAAACGCAGCAGTAGCAAATAAAGGAAATACACAAGTAATCCTCTCCATGCAAAGCAGATGCTACCCCAGTACAGAGAGTTGGCATAAAACCAAGGTATAGAGGCTGTTTGAGAAATTCTCAATAGATATTAAAAACACGAGTATGTTGATATCTGCATTTTTTCCAAAGTTGATGGAAAAATTAAAGCATGAGTCGATGCTCCTGAGAACAGAGGAATCAGTAAGATTCCCAGGTTTAGGGGAAAGAACAAAGAGATGGAGAAACTACCTGTTATCTTGAATCTCAATTAATGTCAACAGACTCCAGAGAAGAGAGAAGAGCACCTGCATTGGAGCCAGGACAACAGCACCTTTTCTGTCTTTCCAGAAAGGCTCACCCAACTTTTTGAAATGAGAGAGCAGAGGCACTGGGAGTCTTGTCTGGTGGACTCATGCCAGCAATACCCAAGACATGGGACCTCCTCTTTCTATAGGGTTCACCCTCTTCTCTCTCCTCATCACAGGTATATTCATTGCTGCTATCCAGCCTAAAAGGACAGAGGAGAAGGAAATAAAAGAGACTACTCTGTTTTCAACAGAAGGTAGTCCTCATGCTCTGTGGTTATATACATATATATATAAATTATATATTCCTCTGCAGAGGAATAGTGGAGACCAAGTGCGCAACCACCACCTGACATTAGTAGGGCGTTAAGAGCATAGAGAATATGCTCACCTTAAGCAGCATCTTAGAAGAAACATCACCTCTACATGAGGACAGCAGATGACTGGATCCCTAAGCAAAAAAACCTATCCCTGCAACAAGTCTGGATTGATGGGTCATTAAAAACAGTGACTAAAATAGACTTTTTTTGGTAGAAATATTTAAAATATAGAAAAACACAACCACTTCCAGTACAAAAGTCACCAAGCATGTAGCAAGTGTATTACATCAACTTAAATAATAAATCTAACCTGCTAATATTTTCAACACTATAGTTTGTTCTCGCACACTTTTGAATTACTCTAACACTATTTTTAAACAAATCCTTTCACTGAAGAAAACATCAATATATCAAAACTATTTTTTAAACTAATGAGTTTCCTCTTTTGCAAAGCAATTATTTTAAGTACTGAAAACGTTTCCATGGCACCCTCCACTTCCAAATGACAAATATCAGCAATAGCTGGATTTAAAACAAACAAACTGAAAACCCCAAATCAGCAGCGTTTGACTCAAGGAAAAACATTAAATATTTTCAGGCAGAAGAATTGAAAAACTTATTCTTACTGAAAGAAAAAAGTATGTACGCACACCTGCTGTTCTATCAATCTGAGCAGGAAACCATTTCACTGCTGCATCATAAGTAGAAGAAAAGTGCTTATTAAAACATTAATCACAGTCCATTATATTCTGACTCCATGCCAGAAGTTCCCATTACATCACTGAAAATATCTATTAACCAAAACCTGATTCTGACAAGTTACAGAAGTGTAGTGTTTAGGATTTAGTAATGTAAAAGTCAGTTTTAGAAGAACAGTTACACAATTGATTTTGCAGTGGCAAGCAAGTATAATTAATTGTTTTTGTGACATTTATTACTGCAATGGGGTTGATTTAACTGGTGTTTCTACTGTAAAATTATTCAAAAATTATTTCAAACTTCATCTACTTTTATTAAACACATTTATTGTGAAGGTATTTAATACCCGGGGCTGGCTAAACAATTTTAAAATGTGCTGGATATACTAGTACATGTAAAACTGCATTGTCTTGTGTAAATATGGGCCTTGTTTAGAACTACGTCTCACAGGAAATTATGCCAAATGAAAACCATCTCCCCTTCTCCTCTCCCACTGAAAAGGATTTATGTTTTTACATTTAATACCAGTTAGGTAAAGAAACAAAAATATGGTGGCGTTACCTTCAAGCCTGAGCAATAGTTCATCTGTGAAGTCCGATTATGTTCAAACCCCTGTTTTGTTCTTAGAAACGCGGCCTAACTCAAATGCCTCAATTTGGAAGAGAGAGAAGTGAACAACTCAATTCCTTCTGGAAGCCTGGCACTACATGGCTTGTTTACCTAGAACAGTTTTCAACTAACTGTTACCAAGACTTTAAAACCAAAGCCATGAAAATCAGTTTGTAAATGTGTATATATAATCTCCAGCCAACCAACTTAATTGCGGGTACTTTCCTCAACCCCCTGTAAGCAGCCCCACTGAAGGAAAAAAAAAAAATTAAAAAATCAAAGCTATAGAGCATGATATGAAACACATATGTCCCTAACCCAAGAGAGAAGAAAAAGGGCATATTTTAAAAAATGCTGAATTAATAATCACCTCTGTAGCTGTACGTTTAGTGCCACCAATCTTCACAAGACCACTGTCCGTTCAGGGTCAGTCCTGCTTTTCTCAGCTCGAGCGGGTGCTGCCGTATGCTCTGCGTGTGTAAATGGACATGTTTGCTGGCCTTGCCGTGGGGTGTACTGGCTGAGGCAAAGCACTGTGCAGATGGCACCGCAAGCCGGCTCCAGCATCGCCAGCGACCTTATTGTGGGTGTCAAGCAACCGGGTAACATCTCAATCATTTGATACAGAGGCTGATTTGAAATGAAAGCAGCGGATGCTTATAAATGACTAGTATTTAGAGAATTCATTGATTATACCCCCATCCTGCAAATACTGGCATTTAAGAGACTCTGAATCAAAAGCACCTCATATCTTTAGTGTTCATGATGAATAAAAGGGGTCTGGAACACACAAAGCTAAGAACAGCTGTGCTTTTTGGGGTTTTGTTTGTTTGTTTGTAAAAGGCCTGGGTTCCTCTTTTGCCCCCTTGACCCAACATACATGAGTCTCTAACTACAAAAGACACCTGAGCTAATAACCTTGGACATCTTCCAATTTCAGAGATACAAAGAGGTTCAGTTTTCCTCTCCTTTCTTTTTAAGTAGTGCCATGACACCAGAACTAATGCAGTCTGGCTTCCTACGGCTTGGTCTTGTGGGTGCTTACAAGCTCCAACTGAAGCTTTTCTCAGGCAGTTAGGATGTCTATGAGGTGTCTCACTCCATGCAGCTTCTCTGGTAGCTAACAAGTTATAAGCTTACCAGGCAGCCTTTTTGTCAGTCAAGGTACTTTTAGGGTCCCCCTCCATATCCAACCACTCCTTTTCAGGCAGCAGCTAGGGTCTTAGCTTCCCCTAAAATCTCTGCCGCTCCATGAAGCGTGACTGCAATCAGTGAACAGATGCACAAACTGCTCGAATGGAAGGAGCTATAAACTCCAATTCTTATGGGTGTGTAAGACTTGGATTTTTTTTTTTTTTAAAAGGAAACTAGGAAAAATAAAGAGAACACGTGGTCAGATACCATTAACTCTAAGGAAAGTTCTCCAGTTCCACTTTTCCAAAAAGTTCCTCCAGTGTGATCTAATCCGGCGGACATCAGGGTCATTATCAAAATAAGAAAACAGAGACTACCAGCCCAACCCTTAAAAATCTTGCCATCCATCATATCAGGTGTGAGATCAGTTACATACATAGGATCATATTTATGAATGGAACTATTGATTTTGGCAAATGGCATGCTCCTCCAGGAAGAGATCCCTCACTCCTACCACTTAGCACTCTTCAGAGAAGCTTTAAACATTGTTGACTCCTGATCACTGTGAGAAATACTACTCATCAAGAATAAAGGTGCAACAAAGCTATCTGAAGGGGGTTAAAGAATCACAAGCAACAGCTTGAAAAGCTGCATAAAGCTTCAAGCAAGACCCTCCCATGCTTCCCTCTGCTATTTCAGGAAACTTGTAATTCACCTTTTCAGCCATTTGACACCTGAACAAACAATTTTCATTTGGAAGGCTGCTTTACAACTATGTTTATCAGTGTCAGAGTCCAGAAGATGCATCATTTCTGGCTTTACTTTCCTCTTTAGGGGTCTATTTTGCTGGCTGTCCCACTCAGTCTAAATATTTTCATTATACATAACTCCCCCTTCTTGGAACAAGTGTTGAAGGGTCTAGGAAGCCTTTCTCTCAGACTCTCTCTTTTTCAGACTTCCTTCTTGCATATTACAATGGATTTTTACAAATGCCTTAGTGAGCAAATCCAAAACAGGATGCTCCTCACCTTTCTACTTCAACTACATCTGAGACTAAATAATTAACTTAAAAGATTAGTCCATCCAAACAGACCCTTCAGAAAACCATGATAGTGTTTGCCTAGACTGCCCCAGAGCAACTGCTTGTCATGACATCTCTCTGCCGTTCCTGACAGCCAAGCACAAAGCATGAGTGATGCTCAGATGTTGATCAAGAGGAGGAGCTCTTCCTCTCAGCAGTAGTCCTCACTGAGCTCCCATATTCTCCATGACCATCATCGGACAGACTTTACTCCTCATCGCTAAGGTGTTCCTGCCTCTGTAGTGTAACACTGAGCTCAAAGAAAGCATTTGGGGGCTCTGTCCTGGGAAGAACTACAAAAGCTGAGGACACCGAGGCCCTTCTGTTGCTGAAGTGAGAGATACACAGGAAAGATTGCTCCTGCATGTGCAAAACATATCGTTTTTCTTGTGGCAACTATACAATTCCCAATGCAATTATACATCTGGCTGAGGAGTCGGAGAAAGACTCAAAAATGGCAATATGATGGAGTGCAGGAGAAGCAAGGAGGGAAAAAAGAAAAAGAAAACACTGAGCACAAAAACTACTGACCTCAAACTTGCCACATAGTTTCAGAGAAGCAACAGAAGATCTAAAACTTTACTTATACAAAAAATTATTTTTCTAAGCTGATGGAGGCCAACTAAGGAGTAAAGTCTGTGGACATATAAAGTCACAGAACCATGTATCAATAGTGATATCAATGCAGGGGATGAAGGGAAGGATGAAAGCAAAGAAGGGCTTTCAATAACAGATAAGAACAGACAATCAGATATTTTTAAGTGGCTGGTAGTAACAAGGCTTTGATTTGGTGAGACACAAAGAATGCAGAAATAGGGCATTTGGCCCACACAATTGCTGGATGCCTTCTGCCACATTACAATCCATCAGCAGACAGCTCTGCCTGACGCTGTTTCAGCTGCCTACTTAGCAGCGTTGCCTCTACACCTGCAGAGACAGTTCAGGATTCGCCTCCTATCAACTTTCAATAATAAAGCCAATATTACCATCCTGATTTTTTGAAGCAATTTTAAATACTTACTGGTTAACCCTGTAGTACAGTTTGCCAGACCATTCTCCATGCCTTATGTTAAGGCTCTGAATTTTTTTTTTCTTCATATTCTATGTATTTTAATAAACGCATGATTTAGTATTCTGCAAGCCCACACTACAAAAAGACTATTCTGGAATAAATGGTATAATTACATTTCCTACAGCGACCTTGTAATCTCTTGAGTATTTATTCTAGACTAAACAGCCTTACTCAGCTGCCCTGTGTCTGATTGTCGATGAAAGAAGCTTGTTTGACAACTGCTTCGAGCAGAAACATATTTTTTCCATGATTGCATGAAAAAGTAAAAAAACATTACCAGACCAGTATTCCGAGTACAGAGACTCATGTTAGATCGATGAGTTAATTTTGAAGCCAAACGCCAACAAAAACAATTACTATGGACATTCTGCTGTCATGGCCAGCTTTTGAGGTTAATTTAGTGGTACATATACAACTACAGCCAACTTTACATATAAGAAACTACATGGTGTATGCAGGCTTCCTTCTTTGTTTCTTTATATATTTTCCATATTCTCTGCTTTTATAACCCTCCCGAGACCTTTTACAGTTACAGAACCCACACTATACCCACAGGTGGGCGGGCAGGAAGCAAAACTCTCCATTTCATAAGCAGTCCACTTTTAATATATTCAATTGCTAATGACCTTGACAGAAGAGCTCCATGCAAAACACCATATACTACAGGGTGTCGTTTGAAATGTTCATAGACATTTTTGTCAGAAAGCTGATTTCTTAAACAGTAAGATTTCAGACTTACTAGAGGCTGTGCTCCTTTCCTCGCTTTCCATTCAGTTGGAAAAATTGGTGCTAATCTACCTCCTCTGTATTAAATTTGCATCCTTCCAAAATCCTACAATGAAACCTGTAGGATTTCTGTAGTATGCTAAAGCAATACAAGACAGTTTCTACATCAAACCAAATTAAGATGGTTTATGCACAGTTCTGTCTCCTTGTTCCATCCTCTCTTGAAAAAGACAGCACACTTGTCCATATTCACTATTCCAAAAAAGTGTACCCACATAGTACTTCTATTGTCATTCATAAGGTTTTATTCAATTAGTCATGATAAAATGAACAAAATATACTTCACTTTAAAAGGCTGTATGCAAATATAGCTGTGTCTTGAAAGCAATAATCACTTCTTACCTGCCAATTCTCATTCATTAGGTGCCTGATTCAAAATGCATTGCAGCCGACAAATCTTTCTACTGAGGATGAGGCCCTGCAACAGGAGACACTGGGAAATTCAGACCTGCCTTGGTAGCCCTGAGAATTCCTGCAAAAAGGAGTGCAGCCCTCTACATGCTCTCCAAAGCACGACAAGCTTTCCTTGCTCTTACTCAATCTTTTGACTCTGACTACTGAGCTTATTGAGAAACTATATTCTATTCAATGGAGCAGAATGAATTCAGTGTTCAAAATCAACGGGCCAAAGCAGATCAAATAACACCTTCATTTGTGGCTTTTCTCCTTTTCCAAGACTCAAGAAATATCTGCATACCCCAATGACAAAGACAGCAGATGTGAAAAATCACTTGCTACAACTTTTAAAGCCCAGCGGTCCTGTCACCCATTCAAAATCAATTCTCAGTTATTTCACTGTCTTGAACCCAACACAGACACTGTCAGGGTTTTAGCAAAAACTAATCTGGCCAAAGACCAGATCAACTATGGTTTAAGAATAGTTTGGAGAGCATCCTTGCTATTGCCTCACTTAAAAAAAAAAAAAACCAACCCAAAAACAACCAAAAAAACCCCCCCAAAAACCCACTATGACTGACAGCAAAGAAGTTACACAAGTCATTTCTAGATTAAGTGCCAGAACTCTACATGTGTTTCAAATTACACTACAACACTGTACAACAAAGAAATATGCAGAAATTTTCCACTTGAAATGAAGGTTAAAAATTAAATGCTAACAAAGCTCTAACAGATACGAAATCCAACCTCCTCATCTTAATTCAAAATTTAAAATGACTGAGCTGTCCTACACTAGCAGAAAAAGGAATTAATCAATCCAGCTGTTCGTTATAAAAAACACAGTGGGCTAAAACACGTTCGTTATGTACGGACTGCCACAGCACTCTAATTTTGCTTCAGTACTTACTCTCAACTCTTAAAATGACATTTTGCTTAGATTTAACTTTTAAATTATCAAAGTATATTACCTATCCTCATTAGATTAGTGTTCACCACTGAACTTTATTTTTGCATCATATTTAAACAAAACACTAACTGGAGTGCTCCTAACAATGTGGTTACACATGAAAACAAGTTGATAGATCAAAGGGAAATCACATTTTTCCCTAAAGAAAAGCAAAGATTTTTGGAGCAAACTCAATTTTTTATATACACGTGTATATATTCAGGGTGTATCTCTCCAGACAAAGTTAAGTAGGCAAACACAATTTTATTTTAAGCAGCCCAGGCTTGACTTGATTACAAGGTCTGCACAAAATTTCTCTGTTAAGGCAGAGGATTAAGTGGAGTGCAAACAGAAATTTTTAATCTCACTTGTAAATTACCTCTATTTTGTGAGAATGGCGAGAATAGGACTGGCGCTGTGTTAAGAGTGCGCCTCACTTTGGATTACAAGAGACTGTTTCTAAACTTTGAGACATGAAGTTCACACATCTTTACCCAAAATGTTAATCACATAAGCAGATTTTCGATTTATAGTCAATTTTTAAGTAGCTTGTGTATGGCTCTTCCACAGCTGTAAATACTTGGTGTGAGAACACTGTGTGGCCACTCCTGATAGCTGTACATACTTACAATTAATGCCAGGAATGTCTTTACATTTTTCAGGACCTCAAACAAACATCATTTTGATCCTCAGGGTTTTTTTGTTTTTGTTTTTTTTTTAATCAAAACTACATAACAAACATACATTTTTAAAACAACAAACTGATTTCCATCCCCATCCTGTTTTGGTCTTTCACTACTTGGCACGTCAGAGTTTGTTATATTTTTCATTTCTTTTGTTTTGCAGTAAGAAAAATCCAGACCTCCAACCACACAAATTCAGTGCGCTCAGCTAAAACATTAGCCAAAAAAACCCACAAAAAAACACCAAAACCCCACCAAAAAGACAGGCCTTTTTTGCCCCTCTTAGAAAACCTCGAAGTAAAGCAATGGCAGTGAGTGCCCGAGCATCCAGGCGCTCGTGGCAGTTCAACAGATTTGCACCGATTTGAACCAAAAGATGACGCTCCCCACTTTACTCAAACTACACCAACGTAACTGTTTCTGGTGACGGCAGAACTGCCAGTAGGGCCTTTGATAAGACACGGCTCTCTAAACACGACTCCCATCAGCAGGTTGTGTTCAACCCCACCCAGAAACCAACAATTTCCCAATGCACGTCACTCAACGCTTCAGTAATTTAGAGTAGTGACCAAGTCACACAGACCCAGGACTATTAGTCATCACAGAGGGACAGGCAGCTGTAGAGCCTGCCTCCGGGACGGGTACGTTACAGTGATCCAAGACCCCACTCTTCTCCAAGGACAGCACCACAGGTCTGGGAAATGCTCTTACACATGCCTTCTCCCCTTCTTCAAGTCACATTCCCATTTGACAGCTGAGACAGGCATGAGCTGGTCCTCACAGCCTGAACACCCAAAGTGACCTTTACCACCCAGATCAAACCATCACCAACCTGGCACGTTCAGTGTGTATTCATGGGACCATCAGCCGCTGAGACTTCCTTGCAGTAACCCCACAGACGTGTAGTCAAGGGAACCGCTATCAGAGGCTGGCTCTGAGAAAGCTTTGCTCCCCCTGCCATAAGGTTAAATACTGTCTACAAGTCAGTGTAATCCATGTTGCTCCCAGAAAGCCATGTAATTCAGGATTATTGCCTATATTTCATGACTTCCAGAAAATCTTCCTCCATTAAAAAAAAATTGGGGGGGCTGAAGTACACAAACCTCTACACGTTATACCAATCATTTGTGTTGGGGAAAGAAAAAAAAAAATCTAGTTCTTCATTATTCTCAGACTTCCAACACAATAGCAAAAAATGCATGAGGATGTTAATGCTTTTCTGCAGTACATAGAAAAAAAGAAAATTTAAAGCCCCAAGAGAAACGGAAAACAAATTTCTAAGAACAGTTTGAACATAAATTTCCTTTTTTGCAAAACATGCAAAATCCACACAGAAGAGCAGTGGGAGGATGCAGAAATCAAGTTTACTGGACTGCATGTAAATTTTTTTGTAAAGCCTAATGAGCAAATAATACAAGTCATCTTAAAAAGCAATTTTTTTTAAATTATAAAAGATCCCTAACAAATGTTCTAAATGATCCCTTAAGGATTCACCCTTTTTCTTGCTCTTTGCTAGAAACCTTCTTGCCAGCTGTCTCCTTCATTACAGCAGTTTACTAAGAAAGAAAAGCAACACTGATGCTGAAACCTAAAGTGAGTCTTGCAGAGGGTAAGAGGTTAAGATATGAGTATTCAAAAAGCCCATTCTACTGAGTGTTTTGAAGATAATAAACTGTATCGTTAAAAAAAAGTCAATAAATTATGCTACCAGAAGTGAATTCAAAGTCTCCAGGTTGGCAGTGTCTTTGCAGTAATTCTGGCTCCAGAAACTCAGATAACAGTCTGCACGAGGGAACTATCGAGCAGCAATAAATAGCCAGACTGCAAAATTATTAACAAGAACATGAAAAGAGGGAGAAACAAAAAAAATTAAATAAATTTAGATTTAACCTGTCCTTATATGAGTGCAAATGAAGAGGAATCTAAAAATCTTTAGCGGGAGCAGATAACATTGTGCCCAGCTCTTCTGCCTCACCCAGGCAGCTGTATGCAGCTGCCTGAAAAAACCCAAAGCGGGGACCGAGGCACATTAGTTAAGCATTCATCATCAACAGGAAATGCGCATGAGTTCATATAAACACAGAAACACAAATATATAAACGAATAGCCTTGCATGGTTTAAGGTATTTCAGACACCCCATGGAATAGGGCTAGAGTTGTACCGGCTGGGAACCCACAGCATCGATATATTTGTTTTGGAATTGCAAACAGCCTCAGGACTCAGAAGAACTCTTCTGGTGGGCACCACCGACCCACCCACGCACCTCCCCTTGCTACCACAGCCACCCAGCACCCCTGCCACTCTTAACTCTTTCATCACCTCCAGAGCCAAGCCGAACAACCCTGGCTGTTCATGCTCGGAGAAGTAAAATGACACGTGTTTCAAAGTGTCTCCAAGAAAAGACTGTGAGCATTGTTTGCAAACCCTGCTCCAAATACGCTCGCACCCAGACGTTGCAATGCAATTGCAGTATTTAAAGGATTTTGTTTTGCAAGGTGTTGGGTTGCCTTCGAAGCGGTGTCACAGGCAATTAGATGCGACGGACACGGATCACACGGGGTTCCTGCCAGATCTGGACACCCGCACTCTCCTTACAGGGGCACAGGCGAAGGGACAGGGAACTGGGAATCCCCTCTGCACAAGTAATGTTTTTTTCCCCCTAAGTGATGAGGCTTAGGGCTGAGAGGGCCTCAAGCTCCCCTCGCATTGGAGGTCCCTCACAGCTGTGCTCCATCCAAACAGGTGGTGAAGGCTGAGTCTGGCTCTGCCCAAGTTTAAACTGCTAATTAATATTTGTTCTCAGAAGCTTGATATCAGATAATAAAAATTACAGGCATCAGGAGGACACAGAAACAATAAAAATGGAGACAACCTCAATTCCAGACAGCTTTAAATTTTCTGAAACACCATTAGGTTGCTTATTTACTTAAAAAGTCTCTTTTCCTCTATCATTTTCTGGATTAGATACAATTTCTCCTGTACCAGTGAACTAGATGGGATTCCTGTTTGGATTTCGGTGGTCTCTGAAACTGCATACTGAAGTGTCTCAACTTTGTTCAGTACTTCATGGCTTCAGTTTTCCCATATTCCACAGTGAAACGTAAACTGTTATTTTTTAATGCCTTTTTAATGCCATTTTCTTGCCTTACCAGTCTGCACGTTCATTCTGCTGCATAGTTTTCCAGCCACTGTGACTGTGACCTTGAAAGTTAGGCCACAACGAGTTCCGTGACACTCGCTATCCCAGTAGCTACGCGTTTTCAGGTGGCATTTCAGCTACAAACACTTCTCTAGAAAGCAGACACATCACTTTTGGACTTCCCAGCCTCCATTACCCGGGCACAGCAGGCTCCCAAAATGCCTTCTAAACATGGCTGCACACCACGATGCCGCCAAGCTGCTGGACCAGCCTTACATTATATTTTTTGACAAAGTTAAGCTCTGTGCTTCATTTCTCACAAACGCAGTTTGACTGTAGACAGCAGTCGACAAGTAAATCTACCCTTTTCCATGGCAAACAGCCCAACTTTAATATTTTTACTGGCTTACAGCTGGGTAAATTAAGCCCTGGATTTTTATTTATTTATTTTTTAATACCGTGCAACTGAAAATGAACAGCTACTTCACTACGACTGCCAAGGACAACCTTAAAAACACTAATGCAATCCAGTCCAGCTCTCAATAGATCTATAAAGGCTACAGGACCAAAAATTTCAGCTTATCCACCCAAACAAAATGTTGGTTGGGCAGGAAGTCTAATATTTCGTTAAGATCCTTTAAAAAAAAGAAAGAAAAAAAACCCCTACATGCTGGCAAAGTGAAGATGGTAACAGTCCCAGCTATAATGCCATGAAATGGGAATTAAAACTTGCTGTGTTACTTACCCCAGCCTTCCCAGCATTTCAAGCTCTGGAACTTGTGGTCCATATGTCTCTACTTGCAGAGGCTGATACTCATACAAAGCTTCCTCTAGCTTTTGAATTGGAGCTAGTGAAATATGCTGACCCTGTTAAAAAAAAAAAAGAAGAAAAAAATTTCTACATAGCAGGTCAAGGTTTTGTTTTGACTTTTTTTTAAATGCAGTGCAAGAACAAGTTTATACCATTAAGCTGGTCTGGACAAAGATCATCCCATTAAGAACATATTGTCTACTATATCACTCATTTCTTCATGATTTAAATTTTTTACTGAGATCTATAGTTTGGAAGTAATGTTTTATTAGCTATAACTGTTTGGACAAGGTAGGAAGGAAAGGGGAAATTTTATTGAAGGCAGGCTTACCGTTAGAGAGTGCAGCTGCTTCCAGTGTCACTAGTAAAATTATTATTACTTAAAAATTTTGTTTATCAGAAGTAATATCAAACAAATGTGTCTGAGCAACCCTATTTGATTCTGTAATCAATGATTTCCTGAAAGCCCTAATTAGAAAGGGAAGCCGCTTTCATTTCTCTCTGCAGGCTTTGTAAGCTCCCATATATAATGGCTCTCAAGATAGACTTTTACAGCGCAATACAATTAATTCATTCAGCAAATTCCCATTTGTTTCATAACTAAAAATATAGAAACACACAAACATAAAACTTTCATTCCAGATGGTACTTTTGCAAGCCCTTCAGACCACTGAGAAACAGCTAGACATTTCCCCCCTCCTCCAAGTCCCTATCACTCTGAGCTCTCACAAAACAGGAGACTTGTGGCTGGAAAGGAGGGGTCAGGAGGATATGAGATAGAGCCAAAGTTAACAGATGTTGCTGCGTGACATTCTACACTGATTTGTTGATCTTTCACACAGTTTCAATTTTCTACTGTATTCTATGGTGCTCACAAAAATTAGCAGCAGCAGCAAAAAGACGGAGCACTATGAGCTCCCCCAAACCAGCCTGGCTTCCCCTGTAGAAATCGAGCTTCACATCTGCAAAACACAGGAATTTAGGAAAGTAGTAGTATTGTTTTTGTAGACATTTTGTCTGCAACAGGAGATCGGAAGCTCTCCATGGTGTAATGCCATGTATAACCTTGGCTCCCACTGGCGATCACTTACTGAGCTTCGCTTCCCTGGGGCCACTCGTGTAAGCATCTACTCCCTCAAGCAGAAACCAAAAGCTCCTAACGTGGGACATTGGGTTAAAATTAACTAAAGAGGGAAAAAAAAAGTCAGTAGAAGGGGAAAGCTGTTAATTAAATTTGTGGTTGAGGACAGTGACCTTTCTGAATTTGGAGCATGGACAGTTTTGTTTAGAGAGTTGCAGAAAATAGCTAAGAAAATTGAAGACTTAAGTCCTTGAGAAGTACTATCATGGATCTAGGCCGATCTCTATGGAAATACCAGCAGCTCAAGTTTCCCATTGAAACAGCTCTGTGTGTGTGATGAGAACAGATAGTTCTGGCCTTTTTCTGCACTGCCCAGGAGCCTGGTGGGACTGCTGCTAATACTGTCACGGTGACAGTCTCCTGAAGGTGAAACATGGTGAAGAAAGTTCTCAGGTCAGCCATGAGTCACTCCAACTTTCATAGTTAGCATACTGTTATTTCTGGGCCACAAACTATTGCTGCAACATTAAAAGCAGGCAACCACACATTAAAAAAAATAGGAAGAGAAAGGTTAAAAATTCAGCTCTAATGCTACTTCATTATATTCTAATATACAAATGCGGGGTCTTTTTATATTGCTAGAAGTTGTCAATTTACAAACTATTCTAATTCATGAAAATATTATACTTTGTAAATACATTTATGTGGGCATGTTAGATCCATTGTAAGAGATTAATGTTTAAATAAGACTCTTAGATTTAAAGTTTTAACAATACTTGTGTCTCTAACCAAACTGAAGGGAAAGACATACCAACATTTTACATGTGTACACACTCATCTGGTGAGTGAAAAGTCTCAGTCTTTCCAAATCCAGAGCAATGTCGTTCCAGCCATAGAAAAGAAAATTCAGTTTCAGTCAAAGATCAAAACCATGATAAATATTTTGGGAAATTACTTGTGTGTGGAAAAAGGGAGCAGCTCGGATTGCAGGAGCCACATCTCTGGAGGGCATCACCAGAACAGCTGCTTGCTGTTAGTGGAGTTGCCACTGGTGCATTCCCAACACTTTTTTAACGAGAGTGACTTCTGTCAACGTTGGCCAAGAGACAGGGGAAGGCTCCCAACAAATGGACTGGGCTCATCACAAGCCTCTTTCCCCACCACCGTTTATGCTGCTACAGATGCCCATCTCTGTCTGGGGACTCCTGGGAGGATAGGATTAAAATGTTTCGTTTGTCTTCCTCTTTGTGGGGTTCCCAAGGTGCCAGAGGTCAGAAGGGATCACGATGGTCATTTACTCTCAGACGGTCAACCGGTAACTGTAAGGGAGCTATGCCTAATGGTGGAGAGGCCGACTGGTCAGCACGCCAGCTGTATGGTGGGCACTGGTGTATGTCTCACGGGGAAGCCACCGAGCCATGCCAGGACCTTTCTGTGAAGTGCAGTATTGCAAAAACAACACACTGTGGTGGCCCACAGAGCAGAAGCAGAACATCGGAAAAGGAGCAGCATGTAGAAACTGGCCATCCTTGAGCTGGTCTGACCTCATGTGCAGCGCAGGCCAGGACATTCTGTGTTCCTGTACGAAGCCCAGGGACTGGCAGTTCAGCCAAAGCACCTTCTTTTGAAAGGTGTCCAATCTAGACTTAAAGATTTCAGATCATAAAGGCCCAAGCACATCCCCTAGGTAAGTTGTTCCAACAGTTCACCATTAAATATTGGCAGCCCATTTCTGGTTCATCAAGATCAGTTTCAAAGCACTGGCTCTCTCCTACGTCTTTCTCACGTATATACTGGGCCAAGGTGCAAGCATTAGGAACCAGTACGTACTTTTGCATGGCAAAACGACTGCATTGGTTTGTGTCCAGCCAGCAGATCTGCACCTCAAGGAGACTGTGCAGCTGTATGACACAGCTCATTTGTTTTCATTTCCCAAAATCACAACTTTAGCTGATGGGCTTTGGCAACATGGATTACATTCCACTTAGCAATGGGCGGGGGGGGAGGGTGGGGGGGAGAAACCACAACTGGCTGTTGTTCCTGCCCTATAGCTGTCTGGTCTTTAGGTAAAGGCTTTTTCCTATAAACTGGATTTTAGTCCGCCTTGATTTGGGAAAGGGTTAGATGGAAGCATAAGAGTTGCAGTATACATTCCCACCTGAAAGGGGCTGAAGCCTGGTCAAGCCCTGCAACCATATCAGCTCTGTAGATGTTTTCGATATGAACAGGCTGTATCTACACTGCCAGCTCCCTGCAATGCAAGCACAGCGGCATGGCCATGCAGGCTCCTGAGCTCATGGGCTTCCAACTTGTTCAGCCCTGTGCAGATTACACTGCGGTCACCACTCAGCGTATGGCACAGATTGGTGCAAAAAGGCTGGAATGGAAACCAATGAAAACTTACCAGTGAAAAGTTTTGCCTTTCCTCTTTTCACTGATGTCGTGATAAGGTACATTTACAAAAAATCTTGTTGAAGTTAAAAGGCTCAATGTGACCAATATTACCTCAGTTAAAAGCCATTTGACCAGTAGCATCTCAGTTTTGTGTCCCTGTCCTGAGTGGTCCCTAGCCATTTCATAAATGACTGGTATAAAAGGGAAGCTGTTGGGTAACTCCAGAGACATCACAAGAGACAGTGACTGTTACTTAGGACTTACACAGCACTTTTACAGATCCAGAAACCATTTCACATCTATGATGTAAGATTTTTAAATTTCCTGTATTCCACCTAGACAGCCAGCCTTACCTCTTTCCAGCATTAGGAAGCATTTATCAGCACGCTAAAACCAAAATGAAAGCAGTGGGTCCAAGATCCTGCTTTTGCATTGCTTTCTCCTGACAAACCTAAGATCTGACGTTGTGGTCATGGGTAAGTATTTCTAATTCCCCTTGGATGCTGTAATGTTTGTGTAAAAGAAGCTGACAGTATCCAAATGGAGATAGAAAAGGCTTCCAAGAACACAGACAACGGATTTTCCTGCCTCCTCTCCCTCCCACCCCTATCTTCGTGGCATACAAATTTTTTCTCTGGGATTATTTTAGGCACCCTAGCTGTCTATTACATTTTGGAATGTATGGAACCACAAAACACACTGCTAATTAGAAGGAAGGCATTTGCTTATCCTTATGACTTTGTTTACATAAAAGACTGCACAGCATTGGATTTGTGAGCAACTGACTTTCCATTCATGTACTGTATGGTTTTAGACGAGAGAAATACAAGATCAAATTGGGAGGGGGGGTTAAATAATGTCTTTGCATTACAAATAAAAGTGACTGGCTGATTTACTTTTCACTATCCTAAATACACTGTCTGAGGCATCTCTCGGTTTAGATAATAAGAAACAAAAGCAGTAGCCAATTTTTGTTTCAGACTATGATACAACATGGCATTAAGAAAAAAAAAGCCATGGATTATATACAGAGAAGAGCTGCCCTTGCAGTGACAAGGAGCTTATTTTAAACAAAAAACAATGTCCTTTTAGGAAAAGTTGCAGCTATTAGAGCATCAAAATTATAGTGTAACAGTGCACCTTTCACACAGGGGTTTGGGGAGGGACTCTTGGCAAATGCCAGGTATATCAGTATTTGCCTGCTAACAGAAAGAGGTTATTTTAGCACACAGAATCCAGAAATACCAGCTCAAGGTGCAGCATTCACACTTCTTCCCATCCTGTCGTCTCTCCCTTTCCCCGTCTCCAAAACGACATTGCCTTCCTTCACCTCCTTCCCTCGGTAGCAAAAAGAAATAACAACTGACAGTCTTTTCAGAAAATCTTTCAAGTGCCAAGGAGGAGGAGAAAGGAGACTGACACCAAAAATGCACTAGTAAGGGAAAGAGGAGGAACAGCTATGCCACAAAAACATCCCCAGGCAACAGACAGAAGCCAGAGATTGGGGTCAGTAAAACTTGTCCAGACAAAGCATGTTTCTGTACTAGAAGCGGCTGGACTAGACGATGTAGCTAATCTTTTTGCTTTAATTTCCCCCTGCTTAGGAACTTACTCAGGTCCGCTACCACACTACCAGAACACAGCACACATCAGATAACAGAAATAGTAATATTTATGTGCTACGTCTCATTAAGTCAGTTTGCAGCAATGTTATTTTTATTTAACTCTTTTCACCATTAGGTCGCCCTCCCCAGCCTGGCGTAAGGAGCACACAGGTAGTCAAAAAGAAACCGAGCACTGTGGGATGCCAGGGCATGACGCTGCTAAAACACATCCTGAGCATCACTTTGACTGTATGCAGCACAACAGAAAGGTTAACAAAGACCCTTTTTGATACAACATCATCGAGTGTGTAATTATCCAAATGCTTTCAAGTGACTATTAAAACAAAACTATAAATTCCTTGAATTTTTCGGTATAAACAGTCTTAGGAAAACTATTTTACTGTTAAGCTCACAACAGAATTCAGGTTTTGGAAAGATTTCACGTTAACAGAATTCCTTACAGAACAATGTTAATGCAAATATCTTGGGCAATGTGGTCTGAGCCAAAAGCTGGGTTGTTTGGGGGTTTTTTTCCTCCAGTTTCCACCCTCCCAATTCACTACTGACAAATCCATGTCAGCAATGCTAATATGGCTTTCTGATTCTGATTAACTACTTACTTTGACTACAGTAATACTCAGGAAAAGGAGAATGAAACTGATAGATTTGGAGGGCTCAGCTAATATTATTTTAACCTTTACCCTCCCTGTCTTCCACAGCTTTTTTAAATAAACACGAAGAATGTCAAACTAAAATGCATAATTCCATTCCTTAGCCTAAAATTCCTATGCCAGTGAGGCTTTTCCAAAGACTTATCTGAAACCAACTGCTCGCTCTTCTGCTCTTGAAAACCAACAATAAATCTGATTTCTTTACTCAATTACAAGAAGTGCTATGGGGGGATATCCCAGCAATGAAAGAGAACAAATGATCTGACAGAAACCAACAAAATCAATGTAAGTCTTCCTGTTGATCTCAAAAAACAGAATCTGACCACACGTGGCAGGACAAGAGATAGAAGACTGTCACCCTCCTCCCCTTCTCTCTGGGGTAAATGATTTCAGATGCCTAGTAACAATCTGACTAAATTTAGACTCTCTTTTCCCTCCACAGTAACTTAATTTGATTTTTGAATGCCAAAACAGATTTAAAAGATGTGCTTTCCGTAGGAATGGCAGAAATAAAGCAAGAGATCAACAGCACCGAAGAAGCTATTAACAAAGATGGTCACATATATATGATTTGTTACACACAAACAGGTACCTGGGAAATTAAGCACAGAGCGACATGGGCTAAATCACACCGTCAGTTCTACTTGCCTCCAAAATTGTCCTTTACAACTTTCTGACATAAGTAATTACCTGGCCAGACTTATCTTTAAGCTCCTGCCAAAAAGCCCCATTTCTCTAATCTCTCAGAAGAAAGCCTGTGTCCATCTAACATGCCGAAATACAATTCTTCTGGGTCAGCGCCAGTACCAGGATTTAGTGACTACTCTCTTTACAGAAAAGCCTTGTGCTCTTTCTTCACATCAATGGATCGCAGCGCCTGTTTGGTACCGTCCTCTCCAGCGCTGGCTGCTGGAGCCCAGTTAGGATTCAGAGGATAGTCTGGATGTTTGCTGCAACGAGTCACTCGCTTGTTTTCAACGGAGACTCCAGAGTTCTGGCAGGAACTGCCAAGCTTTCCTCAAAATCGCCGGCACTGTTCAAAGGACAGCCCGGTACACAAGACCGCATTGTTTTTGGAAACAAAGAATTAAAACACAACAGCATTTTCATGCAACTAATAAGCCCACAGGTCACCCTCCTGGTTTTCTCAATCTTGCCCCCAACTTGGTCTCAGTCCCTAAGCGCTTACTTGCTTTTGTGCAATCCACCATGCTGTACACAGAAGCTGAACTGCTTTCACACCTTTTGCTCTGGTCCCCAGGACCTCTACCCTGCATGCGATATCTGTTTGGCCACTTTCAGCTAGACTGAAGAGCCATGCCATGAACTGGCTGCTGTGTGGTATTTGGACACCCTGGGAGTGCCAACTGTATTTGCAAACCTCACTACGAGCTCACACATTCTTTTTCCTACTGTGGCTTTCACAGGGCCCTTTCTCAGGGTACAACTGCAAGTTCTTCCAATTTTTCAGAGACAATGTTTTGCTACAGGTGACTCAAAGTCGATGTTCTGTTCAGTTTGTTAGGCCAATTCCCAATGTCCTATGTTAGTAATACAGCATTAAGCAGAATTAAGCAAACTTTTGTTGCATCTCTACCACCAGACTTCTGGAGGCTTGATCATTTTGATTTGGCTATCAACAAAGCACAAGCTCTGCAATAGCCAATCTAATTACAGGATTAAACACTTTCATATAATATTGTTTTAAATATCCACAGTAAGGGCCTAATTTTTCAAGCAATGTGAAGTAGAAATCAATTTGACAAATGCCACTTTGTGTATCATGACGCATAACATTAAGAGAGGGACAGACACACCAGCGGAGGTCAGAGCACAGCAATAGCTGCGCATCGCTCACCGACCAGCAACAGTTGTTTGAGTCTTGGTACAGCTGAATCTACTGGTGTTCCTATTTTGTTCCAGTAAAGCTGAGTGTTATGCGGGTATGATCCCTCCATTATGCAAGAAAATTATTTAGTATTTCCTGGAGAACAGTGGAACCTGCAAAAATTAGCTCCTTTATTAGTAGAACGGAAGTTCATAAAGAACAATACAACTCTGTACTCCACTATCTGCTCTTTCCTGGGACCCTCTAAAGCAGCTTCCCCCCATCCAAACAGCCACAGCAATACAATATTATTTTCAAGGAATGTAGAGTCTGATGGATGATTTAAAAAGAAAGACTGCTTAAAATAACAAAACCGAACAGAAAGCTGACCTCAGTCTGTAGAAGTTGAGAAACTGTGTGCGTGTGTGTGAAAGTCAGAGACATGTTCCCTGTTTTACTAAGCATACAGCCTAGACCCAGATAAATGTTGATAAAGATGCAGAACTTCACATTCAGCATGGCTTATGTCTGCCTGATAAAGAGAAGAAATAAAGTGAGATTCCTTGAATAGCTAGATTTTAAGGAGGGACTGCTAAAGGTTGATAACGGTCTGGCAGAAGAAAGCAGGGAAGTTTTTATAGCAACAGGGACAAAAAAGGAATAAAATATGAAGAAAAGAACAATAAAGGCAGATGAAAGGAAAAGCATGAATAGAATAGGAAAAACAGGAAGAGAGAACAGCAGAGTGAATTATTAGAAACAGGCAAAAAGGTAAAAAGGAGGAATTTAGAAAAATTGAAGTAAAAAAATTAAGACAGTGTCATCAGATATTAGCAGTACATGATACATCTTCACAATATTTGTGGACTACATTTACTACAAATTTAAACGAAAACTGAAACCTGTTTATATAGCAATATATTTAGAAATTATTACTGTTAACATAAAGTGGAAAGTAGTTTATTTCTAGCCTTTTTTCCTCATTTGCATGCAGAGCACACAAGGAGACATTAGCCGATTATTCTGGGGACAGGAAGAGACACACTGCAAATGTAACACACTGTTCACGGCACTGCTTTGAAAATGCAGATTAATTTTGTCAAACTAAACAAAAAAAACTCCCTGGGGCAGCAGCAACTGCATTTTTAATCTGCACAAAACATACTCTTTTGTCCTTCTAGAGAGGTTTAGTTTCTTTCCGTGCAAGTTTCCATCTATGTTTTAAGTGGTTATATCAAAATGATGCCTAAATTTGAAACACAGATACATGACAGCTTTTAAAGTTGTGTATACTTCCAATGGCACCTGAATTTAAGCAGTACTTTGGACGGGATTCACAGAACTTGCCAAGATCATAAAGTCTGTTTATAAGCCCTGGCTGATCCGGAAAGTGTTGCAGAAAGTCCCTCCACATACCCAAGAACTACCATGGCCTACTGCATTACTCTGGTTTCAGTGGCTACGGCTTTGTAACTCCTTGAAGCACAATAACCAGAAACATGTAAGGCATCCTTAGTACAAAGAAAAAGGAATGGTTCCTGCCATGAAAAATCTACAATCTCACTTAGAGAAAACAGAAGCTGTCAGCAAAACAGCAATACAATCACACAGTAATTTCACTTAGTACCAGAAAAATCCTATTTATAAAATAGAAATGGCTCATCTGTTTTATCTTGTTCACTGGCTCCTTTGTGAACCCTTTTGCTAAAACACTTGTATTCAAATAAAAAAAAAAGGGCAAGTGTTGCCACCAATTCTGAAAGAGGAGACTGCTGTGAAGCAACTGCAGCACAACCATCAGATTTCGAGCAAGTTAGAGAGGCTGCCTGAGTATTTCCTGCTATAGGCTTATAACAAGACGGTTTTGCCTTAAAAACAACCCTTCCATTGTAGAAAGGAAGATTAGTATATGCTCTGACATAAGTACTGGATGAACCCACATCAGCAGAATGCCCTGAAATTTAATAATACACAACACAGGGAAAGAAATCACTCTAATGCAGCGTGCTGAAGATCGGGGCTTATACTGACATGGCATGCCATAGCTACTTCCTGCTGCTTGGGAAACAACATAAACGAGCTGTAATCCAACAAAAAGGAAGCCTCAAGAACAAGTATTAAGAACATTTGTTAATCAAAGGACTAAACATATAGGAAGGTTTTCATTTCTTTGACTTTCATATATTATTTCCATACAGTAAAATATGTAGTAAGCTCTCCACAGATGATGCAAATGTCTTACCCTGGCTCAGGGCAGCTGCTGCTCTGAGAAACAAACCAAAATGAGCTGATCATTTGAATTCCCTTAAAACTCATAATATTGGACCAACTAAAGCAAAGTAGAGCTTACTATACAGTTTAACAAGCCATGCCTAACATCTTAGTGCACTTAAAAACTATAATTTAATGAACTTTACCTGTAAGCTTGGGGGGAGCGGGGGGGGGGGGGGGGGGGGGGGGGGGGGGGCAGGCGGAATACAAACTCATTTTCTCCTCAACTCTGAAAATAGTTCAGGGTCCAAATCCCTATACAAGAAGTAATAAAAATAGTTTGGTTTCTGGTAGCAATAACAAAAATGAGGGCAAGATTAATTCTTACACTTTTATGGCAAACAATCTAAAGCAGATGTTCAAGAATAAAAGCGAGATGTCAAAGTAGTTAATAAGTGCTTTTCAAAACCAAACACAACAAGACAACTTGCAGCTTTATGTGCTTATTTAAAACTCTAAATCATCTCAGTCAGCTTCCACCCTCAGCCCTTCTCTATTCTATGAAGCTTCACAATTACCAAAGATGTTATATTCAAGTCTAAACCACCACAGATCGGTATCTCCTGAACGAAAGCACATGCAAGTGAGCTTTGCTGATTAGAGATCAGCTGCTGAATCTGGGCCCTTATGAACAGAAATATGTTTCTATGGTTTGAATATCCAGGATCTCTGGAATGAAGTCCCTGCCTTTAAGAGACACAGCATATTTTAAAGATATCTAAAAAAGAGTTCATACTGTATTTACATTTCTGCTAGAATACTGCAGTTTTGAGACAGAGATCAAACTTCACATTATAAGGTCAAAACCAGCATAAGCATTCTTTAGAATCAGACTTCAAATAGATATTTGAAGTTATCCACACTTTCTTGTTTGCGAGTTCAAAGAATTGCTGATCATAAAGCAAACTTGAAGATATTAAATCTTCTAAGTACAAATTTCACAAAAGACAATGTGTGCATGCAGGAGAATTGAGTCCTTCCACGTTTAATATGGTAAAAGTTTGTAGAAGGTAACCATAAGCACACCCTCTTCAAATGAAACTAGCTTTTATTGTGAACACGAAAGACACTGTGCTAACTTAAAACACCGTTCACTTAGATGTGCTTTCCAAAAGGCTTTATTTAAATCAATATAATCCTGCTTAAAGTAAATTAGGCAAGTTTTTGTACTCGAGCTTCCCACACAAATAGGATTTGCCAAGCCTTTTGAGTCTAATCAGTGGTACAATCATACAGGTATACAAGAGAACGACTCAGCGCACGGACACACACTTCTAGACTCACCAGCAAGAGCCGATTTTTGGCTGACCACAGAGAATTGCCTCCTAAGCCAGTCAGCCCAAGTCTCCATCTACCTGGAAGCCATCCATCCAGCAACACTGGGCTACTGTGCATCTGCATCGCCGTTCCACTTCATCAGATGAAACTCAAACCCGTCACTACAGGCATGGGGGTAACTGATACCGTATCACTGAAGTCAATGGGAGCAAATCAGAAACTCTAGAGTATGTATGAATAATAATAGGTTTTTGTGTTTCCTTTCCCACGTGCTGACAGTTTAGAGGGGTATTTCCCCACCACCACCATTGCTGGACTATAATCACATTAATTTCATCGTGCCAAGGCAAGCTGTTCAAGAAGCTTTCACAGCATGTTTGGCTTACTAATCCAGGGTGGGTTTTTTGGGTTTTGTTTTGAACCGTCCAAGACTTGATGAGAAAAAGAAAATGAAGGTAAGATGTATAACTCTCAGGAAAATTATATTTTCAGCAAAAGATGGCAAGGCCGTATCTAAAAGCTTTAACAACCAACCAAACCCTTTAAATCACCAGCAGCCTAAATAACTTTGCCCTACTTCTGGACATAAACTTTTATCAACTGGCAATATAGTGAGAAAACCAGGTTTTCTCCTTTGGTTTCACATTAATCTTGGGTCACAGTTAAAACACGACACTGCATCAACTTTTCTCTCCCCCATCTCCTTTTTACAGCCATTGCTGTGTTGGCTGAAACATTCATTGCTAGGACTGAGCCTTGATAGCCGGTGTGTCTAAGAGATCTACAAGGAAAAAAGCCTGCCAAAGCCTAAAAGCAGCTCACCTTACAAAGTCACCTAACCCTCAGCCTCAGCTACTCCAGCAGCTACCCCGGTCCGCTCCAGGGCACTAGCAAAAGTAGGGAGTTGCAGTGGCTGTTTGCTGCTATCAAGTCAAGGAAATTCAGACTTTGTTTAACCTTTCCTATCTTAGATTTAGACCAATAATAAAAGGCAACCCTCAAGTGCTACAAAGAGTGCTCTGTAATTCATACAAGTAGTTGAGTCACAGCAAATCAGCAGCCCAGCCAGGATAATGCATCGCTGAATGTACCTACATTTGTTTCTGTAAAGGGCTACAGTTTGCTTTTAATTATTCATAATGCTTTGTAATGTACTTGGATGTGTATATTGTACATACACACAGCAGATTTATTTAAAAAAAATAACCAAGTCTCAGTAATTAGAGAGCTGATTGCAGTGCCCAGATACTGCATTTTTAAATGAGATGCATTTTGTGTGCATGAGTGTTTCTGTCGTATATGTATACACACAGATACACATACACAAATAATCAAAAGGCACGAGTTAAACAGTTTTTAACAAATACTATCTTTGAACATTTTGCAAGACCCTGTAATGCCCCAATCCTGTGCAGGTTTACACACAGGATTCATTTAAAGGCACATCAAGCTAACAAATTTATTTGCTATCAGGAAATTCTATCATACATTTACTTGGGGCTCAGACCCAGATTCAGCAACACCGATTCAGATTAGAAAGCTACAAATGATTCAGCTTTAAGTACACAAAGAGCCTCGCAAAGTCAAAGCAGCAGTCGCATACCTATTACTTTGTCTGAATTGTGGCCTACAAGTCCAGTGCAACAAAGCCAAGCAAGCCTAAACCTGACTGCGTAAACTGAACCCATCCGCTTCGCTGCAATTACCTATGGCAATAAACACAATGGCCTAGGAAGCAGAGGCTTGCAGAAACAGGCCTCCAGAGAAACAACCAGCACCCTGACGACTGTGGTCTCCACTCCTTGTCCTTCCAGAGACCATTCCAACAGCTCAGAAGTCGAGCAGCTCACAACCAGGTATTAGACACCAGCGTCTGCTATTGCCTGGTCCACAGATCCGCCACGATACATCGATGGGCCCTAGGGACTGAAATGCAATGAGGACAAAGTAACAGAGCTGAGAGTTAAGCCAAGAGTACAACATGCTCACTTAATTTTAAAGCACATGCTTAAGGGTTTTCTGGGTCAAAGCCAGGATGATCCATATCTTATGAGATCAAGCACCTCTGCCAGTTTTAGATCAAAAATTTTATATGACTGTTTCAGTGATACCATTAACTAGTCCACAGGGGCAGACTTTTGCTCAATACTCAGGATACGTATAGTAAGATGAATTTTACCAGGCTAGTCAAGTTGCATGGGCCATTTTTGAAGCAAAGACCCACTGGTATTGGTGTGAGTTTTCTTACTGATTTAAATGGATGCTTGGCCATGCCTCTCTAACTGAAGGTGGGCATCAAGAGACTAATACAATAACATTAAGAGAGATTTTAAGAAGTATATAGGGCTTCCAAGTAATCTCTCAAGAGTAGTTATTTATTACATAAATCATCTTAATTTTATTATCTGGGCCCCAATCCCATGGCCTACACAAATTGAGAAAATAGTCCCACTAGAGACTATGTGTAATGGAGCACATTACTCATACCAAATAGATCAAGCATCCTTAGAAAGCTAATTTACAGAGAAAGTTTCCAAATTTCACTAATCATGTATTTAAAACCTTAAAAGGAAGACGGTAAGCAATTATAAATCATGCAAACACACATAGTCAGTAATCCATATTATTTTAAAAAGTATACCAGAATTCTAAGGAATGGCTTACTGCAATAGCCATTGAATTAATCATATTTACTTCAGTGTCTGTTTCGAATGATTCCTACCTCAGCATTCGACATTACCCTTGACATTTGTCTTCCTAGTTAAAAAAATTGCAAAATGCACTGCAGACAAACCACAGTCCTCTGTAAACTGATGTTCAGGGGTGTCGCTGTTTATTGATGGGGTGCACCTAATCACATCAAAACAGTAAAAGAAAACTTGCTTTCTTTCCAAATGCACATCAGATTTCTTTAATCTGTGCATTTACTAAACTGCATAAATAGAAAACTGGTGGTTTGATGCAATCAGCACACTGCCATTTAAAGCATAGCACATCACAGCACTCTTAAGTCTTTTTGGAAATACCTCTGCTGCTCAGCAGCACTAGCTTTCCACCAGTTGCTGCTCCACATGCTATTGCCAATCAGCTGCATTTGCTGTAGCGCATTCCAAAGTTTACTAATTAATCTCTGCACTAAACCCCACCAATGGCCGGTTGCCATTTGAAATGATCATCATCTTTTATTTAAAGACATAGTGACCCTATGGTCAAACTCAGACCTTATTTGTAAAAAAAGGTGTGCCAAATTTCAGGTAATTAAATCCACTTCAATATCAATGAGGGGTTTTTTTTAAACTGGACAGAGGCAATCGTTAACGGTTTGAGGGTGTTTATATTAGACATACTAAGTTATTTCAATGTTGTTAATTGTCAGGACTCAAGAAAACCCTTACATTTTGACCTAGGAGCTACATTCAGCAGAGGGTATGAGATGCAAACTTCTGGAAAATGGACTATTCATCTCTTGCAAAACAGTATACATGCTTTGAAGTCATGTGTTTTAACGATTCCAGCTTATTGCTACATTTCATATGAGGTTTTAAATATTGATTTCACCCAGTCCAACCTCTCACACCATTGTTACAGGCTGCTCTCATTCAGCGGTGCATACTGGCTCCGTGACCTTCACAATGACCTCTACAAAAGCAGTTGTGCATTTTACTGTGGTGTAAATCCTCACAGACAAGTCGAACCTGTTCTTTTTGGCATCCAGCCCTTTAGATGAATACTCTGCAGAGATTTATTATGAAAGGGGAATGAAGGGGCATTATTGCACAACATTCGTCCCTCGCATACGGCGAAGTTCCATCTCTTACAACTTCTGAAGGCTTTTAAATAAACAGATCTTCTTAATTACACAAATCGTTCTTGCTTCTCACCAATTTTCTGTAATTAAAATTCACTGTTGTTTACGAAAAGGTAGACATGCCCAGAAAAAAGCATGTGTGCGAAGGTGTTTTATATTATTATTAATAAGTAATATTCATACTTCCTGTTACTATACACAAGGGATTAGTGTTTCCTAGCACACCATTCACTTACAACACTAAAGTATTATTCCACATTGTAGCAACACACACTGCCCTAAAAGGGTCCATTAATTATTTTTGTAATGCCATGAAGTTGCTGCAGGATATTACACTGTCTCCATAAGAAATACACTCCTATGGTAAAATGATGAATGACAAAGTTTGCAGGTTTTTAATTAGATTTCAGAACAGTAAGAAAGTATTTACAAAGTTATTTTCCATGGCCTTAGCTTAATACTTTGCGTGCCCTTATGCAAATAATTAAAAAAAAATTCAAGATTAATTGAATCAAAAAATATAAAAGCATAAAAGAATTGCGGAAGGGGCAGATTTTATAAATTCAATGCTTCTGCCAAAGTGGTTGGTCAGAGTAGTAACCCTATCATTCACGTTATCCACATTTCCTCAGGTTTTCTAATTGATCCTTCAGCAAAATGTGCCCTGCTAGGGAAGGTGGGGAAACCAAAACAAAAAACCACCCAAACAAGGTTGCATTGATACTCCAGTCCAAAAATCATGTTCAAACCGGCTTTATCCGATAGTCACTTGGTATTAACTGGAAATGAAGCATTTTGATTTGAAGCAAATATTCCCTGATCTAAATCTCTGAATTCCCCTAAAAAGCTCCCTCCCCCTGACATCAGCTGTCACGGACAATTGACAATGCACACACACATACCTCCGACTGCAAAAATAAAGAACTGCTCTGTGTGTCTCTCCCTGTCACCCACAGATGATGTCAGGTATGGGTTCTCTCCCCTGCCTAAGTGTCTCAGCTAGCCGTTCCTTAGCTTTCCTGCTCCTCCTTTTCTGCCAGCAAAATCAAAGACAACAGAAAGCACAAAAGCGAAAACTTCCCCATACAAAAATATAAGAAAATACACTCTCCTCCCACCTTTCCCAGGTCCATACTGCACTTTCACAGCTCCAGAGCTGCAGACAGAGGTTTCCCCAAACAGAATATGCAGCAGTGGTTTTTACCGTCTAAATTGACTTCCCACCTGTAGGTCCAACTCTGCTACCTCCAGCACAGCCCACTCCTTCATTTCTAAGCCTGACGCTACCAGTGAGATGGAGCAGAGATGGGCTGAAGATAACAGAAGGTAAACCAGCATGGTCATGTAGTATTGTATTTAACAACAAAGATAAAGTATCCTGAGTTCTAAAGGGGTTTTTTTCCTACAGAAGAAATTTCACATTTTGAAAAGTTGCTGTTGCTGTGTACTTTGCCTCTTCATAAATAAAAATAAACTAAATAAAAATTAATTAAAAGTGCAGCCACGTTTATACTTTGTTCTTCATGACAAACAAAATAACCCAGATAACACCAATATTTTATTCAGGGTCCTTTTAAAAAAAAAATTCCAAAGGTTTTCAATTAGGTGATGAACAGACTTAATGGCAAAGTTATACCTGGCACCTCAGCTACAGCTGAAGTTAGTTACACAGAGTGTAAAAGCAACCAACAGTTAAATGGGTACAGCACTCTTCAAGAATATTTCTGTTACTTTAAAAGTGACACATTTATTTAATTTTGTATTTCAAATTCACTTAGCTAACCAGACACAAAACATGTTAAAAATTAGCATAAAGCAGATGGTGCACACAACACTATCAATGAGACTAAACTGATAGAACATTAAGCTTTAGTATAAACTGCACCTGAAGGGTTTGGGTTTTTTTACCCCATATTCCAAACAGATTTTAGAATTGCCTGATTTGAGATAAATTCTTGGCCTACTCCTGTCTAGGCTTCAGATACTACACAAGTTAAAATGAGAATTCAAGCTCAAGGCATCATCCCACAAAGAGGCTGATTAAGGTGAATAAATGAAAACTGAATGGGTGAAGGCGAAGGAAGCATGAAATTCCCATTGCAATCCCCTCTACAGCCTCCCATCAGCTCTCAAGCCAAGCCCTGTTCCTCTCCCCCCCACAACAAAAGAAAATTCTAATCATTTTTTACTGGGAACAACCACAAAGGGGAAGCCTTGGTGTGCAGGCGTGGCCAACATAGTGCCAACAGACCTGGAGCACCAGGATCTAGATGTCCAAGATCTATGCCAAGATCTCCTCCGTCAGGCAGACAACACTGAAGCCCTCCAACTCTATCCATATTAGAGTTTGTGTGTGACTGATGGAAAATCCAACAACAAAACTCCCCAGGTTATCCCTTTTCTGAACTGGTAGTCATGATCTGGCTCAAATCCCACTTCAAATGAAAGCGGAGAAAACGCTGCCACTCCCACTGTCACTATTATCATACTCTTACAGAACCTGCCACCTTTTTGGAAAGGCAGAAAATTCTTCAAATATTTACTAATCCATTCTTCAAACTTTGCCTGTCTGAACTCAAAGGGCCTATCACAGGGAAGAATTACAAGCTGGCCATCTTTATATGTAGTCTTGGATGTATGTGGCTTTTTTTTTTTTTTAATGCTAGCCACGTACACATGCCCACAGGTACATAAACCCAGGCAGCCCTAAGCCCCGGTGCCAAAGACTGCCTAACGATGGCGAGGATCAGATGCCTACATTGATCCCTTTTAGATCTGTCAGCACATCTACAGAGCACAGACCAGCAGCTCTTGTTTACTTGAGCACTGCCTCTGACAGTCTCGCAGAGGATCACGTTTCTGTGATTCTCTTTCTATGCTGTGGAGAAGAGCGCGGTGCTCTATTTATTTATGCCTCTCTTTCAAGACATGAACAGCAGAATGGACCTCAGAACTAAAAATATATGCTGCTTTCCTCCTGTGCACAGCCCTCAGTTTTAAATTGTTCCTCCTTCCAACATACTTACCTTTCCACTGTCTTCCAATTCCACATGCACCACCTTTAAACATAACATCTGTCTCCTGCAGGATCTACCTCACTGTCCCAGAATAATACAAGAATCATTATTCTTACACAAAGCCATCATTTCATTTTCTACTAATCATTGCAAATGTTGCAAGTTCCAGTTTCCTGGCCCCCATCCAGCTAATTTAGATAGATGGTTCCACATGTGCTCTCTGTCCTTCCATTTCCTGCCCATACCACTACACACATTTAAGTGAGTCAAAGCAGGTTTCTTTGTAGTCACAATATTCGTACGTATTTTATATTTTAAAAAAAGAGCCCGCGTAAAATACAACCTATTACCATGCTATTATCCGCTTTGCAAAAGGCAGAGGATTTTACTGCTCTGCCACACATTTTGCTGAATTATAATGCATGTCACAAACTACACCTGAGCCTCGCATTTCCCCAAAATACAAGAGAGTTACCTGTGTAGCAACTATGTTCAGGCAAAGCAGAACAATACACTAAAACAGTCAATTCTCCACTTTGGTAGACTCCATTATCCAGGTTTTTCTTCTTAAAAAAAAAAAACAAACAAAAAACATTTAAGAGGAATAAAGATAAGGCAAACTTTCAGAAACCAAGGCACTTCCTAATGAGGATAATTTCTCTTTCATTAGTAGCCAGTGCTGTCAATATTCCTTTCCAGCGACACCTTGACTGACACACTAAGTCCAGACTAGGTATATACAGGGAAATTCGCCTTTTGATGTCCAATGCCGATTGCCGAAAACAGTATTCCTTTCTCCCACCCTCTGCACCTGAACAAACATTCTTGAGGAAAATTACTTTTGAAGTCTCCTTGGTACAGAATGTAGTCTCTTTGATCCAAATATCTTTTGCTGCAAGTAGCCTAGCACAATACCAGTGCATCTTGGATGAGTACTGACTATTGAAAACTAGGGCCCCCAACAGCTCCTTTGACATGCATCTTTATTTTTAAATGTATTTTTAATTTACAAACGTGCTATTTTAAAGCTCAAAAGTTGACTCCTGTCACACCCTGTAGCAAACATTCATTTATCTGCTTTGTTCACTTAGGCACAAGTTAAGGTGCAGAAAGGTGGTACACACACACACACAGAGCACAGCCTCAACACGCTGAAGATTTTTTCCTTGTAGGAAATTTATGTATTAGTAAGGCTGGTGTACCTTGTAACAGTGATTAACGCAAAACAGAAGATGCTGTGGGAAACAAGTCCTGCATGTACACCCCTGCCTACAGCCAGCACCCTTGTTAACAAGTTGGGGGGTGGGGGGGGCATATCACAGTTGAAGCCACCCAAGTGTGCACACACCATCCGCTGCTGCCCTCAGAGACCAGACTTCTTACACAGGAACTGATCCAGACAGATGAGTACCAGAACCCCCAGTTCCCCAAATCCTTCTGTCCCAGAGCTCTCCTATAATTCCCAATCCTATGCAGGAGCCCCTCAGCCCTTCTTCCTAGAAACTCCCCTGTCCCACTCACTCCCAACTTGCTGCCAAACTCTGCCCCACATCTCCCCCCTCACAGCAATGGCCCCCTGTCCCCCCATGTTCTCTCCAAAGCACCTCACATCCAAGTCCCGACCTCCTCCTCCTTCCATCTCACCTGCTGCCCTATGCTTCCCCATCCCCACAAGCCCTGACCCCATGCTCCACCATGACACCACTGCTGCTGCTGCCAGCACTTGATACCGACTTCCCTGCCACATTTCTTCCAGCGACTACCTCCCATTACGGCCATCCCTCTTGTCCTCCTCTTGGCTCCCCTTGCATGACTTTAAGTCTGGCAAGAATTTCAGAAAAGCCAGATGTAGGCTGCGCTTACCCAAAATTTGTCTGAAGAAGGCCCTGAGAACAGGCAAGGAAGAAAATATAGGCATATGGGAGATCTTATAACTGTGCTGCAAGGCCAATACACTCTACAACATCGGCAAATAGACTCTAGTTCATTGAGAAACAGAATAACCACAGGAATAAAACTAGTCTGTGAGGTAAGTCTGCACACACGTGCCTAATATGCAAGTCTCTCAAAACCAGACAAACAGATGCAACCCAACTGACTGCTGACTCAGGGGAATCTGTGAAGCCATTTGCCCAGCCCTGCCATTCCAGGTCACCAGCCCTCCTCCAGGTACACAACAGAGAAGACAAAGGAATGACACAAAACTACTTCGATCAGCAGCAACAGAAGAAAGGATTAGAAGAAAACATGTAATGTTCTCACAAATGCAGACAAGTGCAAAGAAAAAAGGATCATGGCAGAGAGATCACAAATTCTTCTACGCATATATACAAATTTACTACTTTAGCTTGCCTAAATGGCTTCAAATCCTTCATTGCTCTTACTACAATTCTTTAAATCTTCTCACTGCTCTAAAAGAATTTTCCTCTCTAAAGAGTTCTCTTCTCAGCTGATGAATGTCATTTCACATCTAGTCTGTACAGTGGAGACAGTCTATCAACCATTTGCAGAAGAAATCAATGCTTTTATTGTTAAGTAACAATTAAGGCATCTGAACTATTTTTTTAAGATCTAAATTCTAAAATATTTAGTTCTGTGAAGTCCTCTTTACATAGTCATCTTCAAGTACATTAAAAGTTCCTGCAAAGAGGCAGAGAACAACCTGCTTTTGGCACCTACCTAGACAGAAAATTAACTTGTATTGGGTTAAAGAAATGCACAGTTAACTAAGTTTCCCCTAAAATGTAAAAGCCAGGGCATTAAGTGCTACCAGAGGCTGCCTGGGAGACTGCAGAGTCTCCATCTCCAGAGGTCTTTAAGAACGGGTTAGACAGCTACCTGTCATGAAGTACCCCCCACTCTGCCTCACGGCAGGGGGAAGGACCCCATGACCTCTTGAGACCCCCGTCCAGCACTATGATTATACAATTCCACAAACACTCACTGCACTTTTGGCACCAAAAGCTTCTCATTTCATTAATTTTTCTTCCCCAACTTAAAATTCCGCCCTTACAGAGGAACTTTGTCCGCTCTCATTTTTTTATATCATCTCTATCAAGACATAATGAGACCGCTTATACTCACACTTTTAGACAAGCTATTTATTTCTGTTTCACCCTAGCACTACTTTCTGGTATGTTTACTTTTAACTAGTGCATCAAGCAGCACTATTTAACAACTTTTTGCATTAAAAATGTGGTTCAATAACTTTGCACTGCTCATTTAGCACAAACTAATATTTAACATTTACGATGTTAGCAACTCTTGGCCAAAGTATAGCATCAAAAGAGCATATACGCACTAAATTGTATCTTGTTAAAAAGAACAGCAGCACTGAAAAAAGTTATATTGGAACAATCTATAAATGTGTTTACATTATATGAATGATTTGCTGTTCCTTCACAAGGCATGTAGGAAGTCAGCACTTCTCAAATGTGTAAAGTATTTCCATGTGCTTAAAGCATGATCTTTCCAAAACAAACAATGATTGAGAAATTTTTTATTATTCTTTATTTCCCTGCCAGCTGTTTTTTTGGACTCTCCTCTCAGCCACCTTCTTTCTTTCAGTCAGATCTCTCCTTATTGCTCACAGTAACACCTATTCAAGCAATAGCATATTCAGAGCTGTAAGACTCAGAAATAGGAAGATCTCAGGCTGATTTAAACGGCTTTTTCTTAGATCACTTTACAAAGTGTCTTTGTGCTATTGTAGCTAGTGGCAGGTCTGGCTGTTGCTTAGGATGGAATTTGGGCATCCGACATTAGGACCTAAAGCCCAGTTCCTGCTGCTCTGTCCCCGTGCCTGCTCCCATACGGGCAGGGGAGCAGACGACAGCCTGGCTGAACCCTTCTGGCAGCCTTCTCACTATGAGCCTCGTCCTATGCAGCATCTTTTCATGGGACCAAAACAACATGCTGCATGACACACAGATGTACTTGGGAAATTTGATGGTAAAGAGTCAGGCAAGCAAGCTCTTGGGCAACTCCATAAATCAAACAGGAGAGTAAAAAACCCAAACAAAAAAAATTGAAAAATAAAAAAATAACCAAAAAACCCAAACCGTAAGAAGAGTTCCATTCCAAAAAGTGACAGCTGAAGAGTAGATCTGCTCCACTGCTGGCTACAGCCACTTTACTAACAAGTACATTGGTCTTGCTGTTCACTCCTGTACAATTAACAGTGTTGGCACTATTTCATTTACTAAATTTCAGTCATTACAGCTGTGCAAACTTATGGGCCTAATTTCTATTTATACTAATATGTGTATATAAACATGTGCTGCTTTAGCCATGTAAAGGAGCCTTAAAGCAAATGAACAAATATTTATTCTAACAGAGCAGTATAAGAGAGCCCAACCGTAAAACAGAATCAGGTCAAGCAGTTCTGATTATGTCTGTCCACCAAACAGCTTAATTTTGACTATGGCATCTTTCCTAAGGCATTCCAAACAGAAATCCTGCAAAGAGATACAGGGAGATGTAGAACTGGATTTTCAAAATCCAGTTTCCTTTTCCAAGGCCAGCACTGTGTAAATGAGGGGAGGGGAAATAACAAATACTATCAGTTACTTTGTCATTTTTTCCCCCAAAACATTTCTTACCTACATTAGAAAAAAAAAAATTAAGTCAACATAATGTGCTTAATGTTTATGCACTTTGATATAATAGTAATTACTTAGTAAGGCCAGAACCCAATTAAATGTTTTAGACTTCAGTCTGTGGGCTGGAGCGCACAGGAAGCGTTCCGATGATAGATCACTTAAAGTTTATCTGGCATGCGCTTCAAAACCAGAGTTCAAAAACTTTAAGCACAGTTCTGCATGTATGTGCTTGACTCTTAACAAAACATCTTTATTTAAATAGAGGGCTAGAGAATTAGTGTGACAAATATATTTACTACTGCTAATCATTCTCCATCATGCTGCTTGGAAGTTGCAGGCATATTGTATATATAATCCTACAGGATTTAAGTGAGCAGTATGTGGATCACAGGACTCTAGATCACTGTTTAAATCCAGCATGTTAGCCCTAACCTGAGTTCTATCACTCAGCATTTCTGGTGTCCCTTAGTTCATATATTTGAATTTCGTATCCATGTATTGTCAGAGATGGTGGAGATCCAGCAGCTGCAATTTCTTTTCCCTTTTTTCTTTTCAGAAATAGGTATCCTTCTCAGTGGATCAATGCAATGCTCATTGTTAGAAACAAGATATTGTTGTTGATGACAAAAATTCAAAGCTAAAGCAACATGCAATATATATTCTTACTAGGAATCATGAGAAGGTGCTTAGCAACTGCAGAATCCCACTAGCAGAGTTGGTGTTACAGAGCTACGTGCACCTGCTCTCCAAACGTTCACCTCCTGTGAATCTCCACTCCAGGGAAGCTGCTTGGCCAGACTGCTGGTTTTCTAAGCATCTTCATCCAGAGACCTGCTGGAAAGCACTGCGTCTCCCCTCTCACCGGCACATTTGGGTTCCCCCTGCAACAGGGTTCTGTTTCATGGGACTGACGTGTGTCTGAGCTGGGATACAGCCATCATGCACACAGACACCAAGGCTGCACGGGCAATGCAGCAGCCTCGTAGTATAGATTCAGCCAGACTCCTCCTGGAGGTCTAGATAATGCTCAGTGCCACTGAAAATTTTACCTTTACATGCATGCTCTCTAAAACAAATACGCCTATTCCAAGAGGATCTACATGCCTAAACACACTACTACTTCTTGAAAATAAGTGTTGTGATCTTGTTGTGATTCTAAACTATGACGTATTGTGAAAAGGGAAATATTCCACCCAGCTGCAAAAAAGAAATGTGCATAGTATGAGCCAAATGAAGATTAAAAACAAAACACCAATCTCAAAGAAATCAATTCCATCTGAAGTGTTTCAGCCTGAAGATAGACCAGCTGAGCTAACAGTGAAAGATGGAAATAGGCTTGATTTTTTTTTTTTTTTTTTTTAGCTTTAGGCAAATACTAACAGCACTTAAAAAAAAAAAACAACAAAACAAAAACAACAAAAAAACCCCACCACCAAACACACCACACCAAAACCAACAAACCAACCAACCCAATCAGAGCAGTAAGAACTGGCAAAGCAAGGCTGGAAGGCTGAAACGGTTCCCAGTCACACAGATGGGGTGGCAAAGCACTCTGGGGAGCTGCAGAATAGCTGTAGTCTAAACATTAGTGCGACATGCACTTCACTTACCTCAGAGTACCTGGCATATGTCTAAGCAACTTTGAAGGAGCACAATTGATTAAAAAGGTATTTTGACAGACTTTTTTGCATTTGGAACAGGATTTTGGATAATTGCTCCACAAGCTATAAAAGAAACAGACTGAAAAACAGGAGCAGCCGCTGAGCAGTTGCTTGCACAGGAAGCAATACTGTAGGAAAAGCCAATACTGAAGAACAGTTCATTTGACCTGAGCTGATGAGGTCAATGTTTTAAAAGAAATAGCTCTACATAACGTAAAATAAGGATGTTATTTCCCATTAGAATACTGCAAGTGTAACACTGCACGAAATCTATTCCCTAACACTTGTTATGCTCAGCTTAGTGGTAACGTGCATTCCTGAGGTGTCCTAGACATCCTGTGTCGGATACAGATCCATTCCTCTGAAATACTGATTCGACTGCTCCCTCCTGCAAGCCCCAGTTGCTTCAGACTGCACATGGCTCTGCCCAGCATTCAGCTACTAATAGCCTGAAACTACAAGAACTGGAATAAAATCCTGGTAATATTCAGACACACAGAAAGTTAAATGTAACATCGCTGCTGTGATTTGGACAAGGAAGCAAAAGCTGAAGCAGATATTTCACTCTTAATTCGCTGCCATTCAGGGGTGCTGTTGACAGGAGATGGAACCCGCCTCAGCGGAAGAGACATGAGGTTAGGAATTTAGTAGGGCTGGATCCTATTCCTCCTTCCGCCGCTGCTCTGCTGTCTAATCCTGTGCGAGTACATCCCCTCTGGGCATCTGGTTCCCCTCCCTCCCTGACACATCTATTTAAACTGCAAATTCAGAGAGGTAGCGACCATCTTGGTAATGACGAGCCATGTACACCACTCTGCACTAATATTTCTATTAATAAATATTCCCACTGCTATTAAGTAATAAAACAAAAACCATGATAGAAATTGAACGGTCAATGATGCATTAGATTAGTTTTGAGGTATTTGGGTATAAAATGTAAAAAGGCAAACTCTCCCAAGTGGTAGCAGGCCAGAGGACATCTATGTTCTTTTCCTGCACATTTGGGCAATCCAATTAGAGGTAATTGAGTTTTTAACTACATGAAATTACTTCAAGAATACCATCACTATAGAGGCTAACTCTCCTGGGGCGCTGGGGGAAGGGAGCAAAGAAACATCATAAAACTGGAAGGAACAGAAGAGGGACAGGGCATGCAGTCTGAAACATGCTGAAGAGAGTACGCAGCTGAGCCAGTCTAAGGCATTCATATTTTTTACAAACATGTAAATAGCTGGGCTGCAGACTCAAAGGTTTGCATGTTCCCAGTTCAATGAATTAAAGAGGAGTTAAATACATCCACACTTCTATGCGTCTTTAACCGCAATGGTAATGTAAAGCACAAATCTACAAGCACCAAAAGGCTCCTACAGTCCTGTAAACACCAGAGACATAAAAAGAAAACTAAATTACTGTAATGAAATTAATTCCTGCTGCATTTGCAAACTGCCATTCGTGTGCAAGGTATATGAGCACCTCTTTTACACGTTAAAATTAGCTTCACATTAAAGCCACCAGCCAACCAGAAATGGTCACTATATTCACCAAGAAACAGAAGAACGGTTCTATTGCCAGACCTTAGATTTGTTTTGCACACCATGATAAGCCCTAGAAACGTCATTCATTCCAACAACCTTTGCTCTTTTTGACAGCTACTAAAACCTAAAGTACAAGCATAGACAGGAAATAGTATTTTTAGCACTACTGCAACAATTAAGATTGGTACAGTTTCTTTTATAGCTTTACACTGATTTGAGATTAGTTTAATAAGACTTTTAAATATTCGGATATGCTGAAAGCATATTTCTTAATATGATGAGCATGATAAGCAGAAAACTCTGAAGTACTTTCTCCCCCCACTTAGAGGTAAATCAAACTGATGATTAGGAAGGTAAGCTTCGTGCACAGAAGATATAATTTACTGAAATAAAATTTAAAAGTTAATGAGCAGACTGCAAAGAAAAAACAGCTTTCACTTGAAAGGAGCAAAAAACCCAATTTAACAAAAGGAGAAGCAAAGGAGACCCTATCCCCATGAGCTAATTGTCTGTCTTGTGCTATAGGGGATGCTCTTGCTTAGCTTACAAGTGAAAGACACTCCCTCCTCCCCCTGCAAGCATAGGAACTCCACAGCACTAATATGACCCCTTAAATGAGCCAACTTCCTTGAGCATTGCCCAGGAGACTAGAATGGGCATGCCTCTTAATTCAGAAACTGAGAAACATGTCCGATTATCAGTCAGGCTGAAGAACATCTCTGACCAAGACCATCCCAGGAAAAACAGTCATGTTCAAGCTGAAAAAAAAAACGTGGATTGCCACAACTGGCATATTTTTATAGCCTTTGTGTAAACACGAGCTCCGGATCAGCCAGCATCTCAGCTAGCTCTATCTGGATTCCCTTCTTTTGAAACAAAATTAAGGACAACACCCACCAGAAAAGGTCAGTGGCCAAACTATTAGGAAAAAAATAAAAGCACGGGGAAGAACGTACATAATGATTCATTAAATATGTGCTGCCGAAACTCTAACAGTGAGCACAAAACAGACTTTACACAGAAACTATATTTAATTTGCAGAACTGTTGAGCCGAACAGAGCATTAATTAGAATTGTATTTATTAAGAAATTCTCAGTACTCCCCTAGAGCTGCCCCCACCAATATAAGTGGTGTGAACCTCATGGCTTAGAGAGGAACAAAGCTGAAGCAACTACAAAGAGTGCTGCCCTCGAAGGGCAGTGCAACAAAAGCTCTACCTATTTCAAGTGTACACCTATGCAAAACAAATGGACCGAGCATCTCAGGTTTTTAGAAAAACAGTCAACCTGGAAAATAAGTGTGTCATAAGGTGAGTGCCCAAGTGGAAATTCACCTTACACTGTCACCAGAATACACCGTCATGGATCATCAACCACACCAAATCACGTACAATGAGCAGTATTGCTTTTTACAAAACTAACTCCGGTCTGAGCCAAACAATTTGCATTTGACTACACTAACTTTCCAAGACGCATCCCAGTCCTAATCTGAAAACATCAAGAATTAGAGATTTCCTTGCATTCCAGAGTAAATTTTAACAGTGAGGCCAGTTAACCAGTGGAATATTGTAAACTTTAGGTCTTATTTGTTCCTTCAGTTCCTGTTTAGATCCTATTTGTTTAACTAAGGTTACTAGTTCTTGCTGCATTTACTGTTGCTGTTCAGATTTGGCGCGTTCAGTCTTAAGGAGGTACTTACTGTAAATTGACTCATATCTTAACCTTCTCTTAAACTAGAGGCAGAACGCAGCATGAAGCATATATTTCTGCCTTTGAACAGACCTTTGTGGCTCTGCTTTGTGTTCTTTCCGATTTTTGCATTCACAATGCAGTCGGCAGAACTCTTCAGTCCACAAGTTTTCCTAATACTGTATTCAGAAGGAAAAGTCTTTTCGTATTTATTGCTGTACCATTCACATACCCAAGGCCCCCACACACACACGTGCTGTGGCTAAGGGTCAAATTGGTTTACTTGCTTAGCTAAACTTCCAAATCCTCTTCACAGAGCCTGTTATTTACTCTTCTATTTATGATTTTGCATTTAGCCATATTAAAACACATTTCACTTAAATGAGGCCAGCTTGTCAAAGCAGCCCTGTGAATTGCCAACTTGCATGTCATCCATAGAAATTCAACATCTGCTTCCAAACACTGAACTGTGTCCTAGCAGAACATCCCCAGAAATATTCCCATGCTGTGGTAACCAACAACTACTTTAAAAATTACAAGTTAGCCAGTTAACTCATTTATTGTGCGGAATCTCAATATTGTTATTATTGTGTAATGTAATTTCTATATAATTCTAAAAATCAATGTCATGTAATAACTAAATTAAGCACCTTATAAAAAAATACAGAAACATTCACCTTTCTCAACAAAATCTGTAATTTTATCGGTGTAAAATCTGTTTTGCTTGATGTAATCCATTTTCCATAAATAACAGTCACCAACTTCAAATATTCCTACCCTTAACTTTAAAGACTAACTTAAAAAAAAAAAAAAAAGAGGCATAAGTACAGTTAAGTTATTCTTTTTTAATCTAGGATTAAGGTCAGTCAGGGTGAGGTTTTTTGTTCGTCCAGGACTGAACAAATTAAATTAGTCATCTACTCACACTTTCTGAACACTGATAGAGTAACAATCAGTTATCTGGAGTATTCCCTATTACTCCAAACATTAAGATTTAAATGTCATGATGCTAGAGATCTCCTCATTCAAGTCTTTCACCACTCCTGGATGAAGTTTACTTAGGGCTGCTAATTTGAAATGTCTACTACCGCATACTGCATTTAATATCCATCTACAAATGCATTAGAAACTATTTCCATTGTCCTCATCATGTAGCATAAGAAACCAAGACACTTATCTTCTTTCTTTTCCCAGAAGAAAGGCCAACAGCTTTAAGAAATTCTGACTATATATTTTAAATGCAAGAAAGAGTACAGGCATTCAGCTAGAATATTTTTTTTAAACAGAACAATGAACATTTTCTGTCCACTAGCTTTTCTACACAAACAGAAAACATCTCATGAAGCATCAATCTCCCCCAGACTCTTAGATTTTAAAAGAAAAAGGAAGAAGATACAGTTTATACTACAGCAAAACAAGAAAACAATCTGCACAACTTTGCAAAAGCTGACATTACTTTTAGAAAAATAAGCTGCAAATGCTTCTACATTGTGAACTCTTTGGGGAATAATGAACACAGCACAGATATCCCTGACAAAATAGATTGATTAATTGATGGCAGACTAGTCTGAGGCAAAGGTTTTTGCTTTGCTGACTTCTTGGTTTGTTGAGGAGGGTAGAGAGTGTCGGTTATTTTCAAGACATCGTTTACCATTATCAATTCTAAAATACAAAGTCTAAAAAAAGTGCAGAGATTTAAAGCAAAACAGGAAACCAGTGAGGTGCAAAAAAGATCAGTAACTCATGCTCCCACCCCTGAACCCCCCCCCCCAACTTTACATTTCCACACACAAGCTGATGCGTACTTGTACCAGGACGTGATAAAGAACAGGAATGCTGACAGATCTTTAGCTGTCACCGTAGCAGTAATACATTTGCAAAAATACTTGTTGCTTCCTAGAGTCCAATAACAATGAAAATAGCGTCCTTAACCACTCTGCATCATTTTCTAAACTGTCCATCTAAGACTCACAGATTATTCCAGTGCTTAAAGTAAATCTGAAGAAAGTGCAGCCTATTCTTGAACTTCCAAAATTTCAACTTCCAGAATTGGTACACAAATGAGACAAAAATAATTCAAGGACACCACAACTTTGCAGGGAAAGAGGTATAGCTTGTTTTTTTGAGAACTATGCAATGAAGATATTTCATATATTCCAAATAGCAGAATGATGAAATTATTTGATTAATCCCTGATTACTTATTTAATTGGAAGAGAACAGTCTATTTCATATAATATGCAACTCAGGTTTAAATGACCTCTAAATTTCGTATGAGGAAATCCTTGGTCTTTTGAAAGGCATTAAAAAAAGAAACAAGCAGGTCTTACCATTTTGATGCCAGTGGAAAACGTGACTGGTTTGACAGGTTTGGGTTTTTCCAGTTGCATTTCTAGCTGAGTAGATCGGTCCTTATGCTGAGCTAAAAGCAGTGAAGCAGGAAGACTGGAGCTCTCCTGTAAACATATGAGGAACAAATTTGAATGCTAAACAAAAACAAATATTAATTAACACTGCATATTCTTCAAAACTGCAAGCTGTGTCTGAAAGGCCATCACTAGCAGAGCAGCGTAATGCTAAGTATCCTCTCTATGAGAAACAGTTTACAGAAAACGATCATTTTCAGTAATAAGAAAAAGCTGCAGCAACCCCATAAATCACAGTAACCTGCAAACAACCATTTTTATAGAATCCACATTAAAGACAATATAACAGGCTCCTTATTCCAACTGGCCAATGCAACTATATTTATTAAAATAAAAAAAAATTAGAACTTAATCAGAGAAGGAATAATACAAAGTAGTATAACTTGGATCAGATGTTTATCTAAGACACATTCTTTCTACCAATGAACTCAGACCAGTTTGAAATTGTTTCCCATTAGATTTCACCTGAGGCCGTTTGGAAACGATCCTTGCTCTGCTTTGCACAATGGCACTATTGTAAGTGCAACCAACAGCATATTTATTTTCTCCTTCACCAACTTATTTTTAGGGAAGCCAGCCAATTTAAAAAAAAAAAAAATATAAAAAGTAGTAAAATGAATAGTTAAGCAAATGAACTACCCAAATTCTCAGAACAGAAGGATTATTAACATACATATCTGTAACTGCATTCTTGAGAGAGTCAGACAAGTATTGGCCAAGTAATTTTCTAATAAACTAATGCGACTATCCACACGCACACCAAAATCCTTGAGACTACCTAGCTAGAATGACTGTAAAGTTGAGAGCAGGGAAGAAGTTCAGACAGATTCTTCCCGGACTGCTCTAGTGCAGTATTTTATTCCTAAAGCCCTCAAACGTCACATATACTTCTGTTTCACAGAACCAAGCAAACACTGAACTATGAACCATATTTGTTACTCACAAAACCAAACAAACTTGAATAAACTGGACTGTGATTTTTTTACTTATTCAGTTCAGGGTAAGAAGTTGGAAGTTTTTAATGCCGTGAGATGCCTTGCTGTTCATGGTATCCTAGAAAAATCTTCTGAAGTGATCGTGAAGAACAGTCATGTTGTACACTGACTTTTCACATCGCTCTCCAGTCCTCTTTCCTCTCTATTTTTTGTTACACTCCCTTTGTCTTACGACTAGATTCCAAGTGCTAAAAGCAGAAAAATCGCACATGACAAGGTCTGGTCCAGAGTCACAAATACAACTAAGGCACACGATCCTACTCACATTTCTCTGATTAACCAGGAGGAGGGGAGGGAAGAGGTTAAAAACCTAAATTGTAATAAGAGATGTCTAATTTCTGTACAACTGGGAGAAAATTTGGACCACGAATGCACTAGGTTACAGTCTGCATCTTCAAAGTGTTGTACGTGTCCATAACCACCATGTAGCAGCATACGCTGCTAACTGTCAGTAGAGTTTAAGGATGTTGGATTCTTTTAATCATCAGATTTAATATGCTGGGGGAGAAGGGAAGAGTGGGAAGCGTTCTCTGGTTCATTTTGTCCTCTCATATTCCTTAAACGTTCACTGCATTTCTAATAGAACAACTAAAGGAAGCCAATTTTTGTACCAACTTCTCAAGAGTTCACACAATGACCAGTAACCAGATTACACAACTGTGGGAAGTCCCCACCGTGCCAGCAAGCCACCGCGTCTGTGATTGTTTGTCCTTTCAAATATGCACATAACCCTTCTGTTAACTATTAACACACATGAAGGGTCTAATCCTGTAAGCATTTATCCATACTAGCAATTTTCTGTATGGGAAAACAAACTGTCTAACAGTATGAACAAAGCCAGTTATAAGCAAAAATTTCTGTAAGATTTGTCTCAAAAACCCTGAGGTTCTGGTAAAAGTGGGGACACTTGATGTCTTTAAGGCACCCTGCCCTTTGCTTGACTCCAAGCTATGCCACAACCCAGGGAAAACCTGCCTTTTTGCCATGTGCTGCAATGCCATTTTGCTCGTGCCTGGGAAGTATAGGCTCTTGAAGAGGAGAGTGCAAGTCCCACAACACAGAAGACATCTAAGAGCAGATCTATAATCCTCTGTATACAGGTGAGAGTTTATACAGTAAATAAAGGAAGTGCTTTAATATTTTACTCAGCCTTGATTATCCAAGTCCAGAAGGTTTAAAAAAAAAAAAAACCAACCCAAAACAAAACACACACACAACTCTTCCCATAATATGTAAAACGCATTTGAGACTACAAGTCTAAATTACAACAAGGTGTTGTGCTTTTGAAGTGAGAGGTTTTATTGTAAAAGAGGTCACTTATAACGAAGGTAATATAAAAATCTGCCTAATTTAGTACTGGGAGGCAAAACAGGCAACAGGTAACAGCCTAGGCAAAGCACCTGATCACTCTTCCAGTAGCCTGCAGAGCCTGAGCCGCCCACGATGCCTTGCTCACCTCTCCAGCAAGTGACACAGGCCTTCCCCTCCTGCTCCCAGCCAAGGATGGATTTGTGGAGCCTTGGCCCCAGGTCCAGTCCTTTCTCCGTGAGCCACTGCACTCCCCAGGCTGACCAGGACTGCATGACATTTTAAATACCAAACATTTCTGTGCCTTTTCCCCTGCCTCTGGACTATCTAAATTACAAGGGCTTTGAAGATGGGACAGTATTCTCATACACTTTTGTAAAAAAACTGAGATTTTTACTCAATATGATAAGACCATAAACAATACATATAAGAAACTGTGACTCTCCTCAGTCATCAGGATTTAAGCACCAAAGGTAAAATTCTCTTCTTGGAAGAGGAAAGACCTGACATCTCTACCTGCACCACACCAAAAATTTGTCTTAAATTTTCTCTTGCTGCTCGGGGGGGGGGGGGGGGGGGGGGGGGGGGGGGGGGGGGGGGAGAATCTTAAAAAAAAATGACCAAGACCCAGGTCACATAGGCTGTAGGTGCCCAATGCCAGGTGATGCATCCAAAAGAGACAATTCAAAACCAACGGGCAAAATGCCGGCTTCCTACCTTCCTCTACACTCACAATCCTGCCAAGCCAGTAGTTTTGCCACTGGTATCACTGTAGCCAGGATTTAATCCTTCTTTTAGCACAGTACCAGCAACCATAGATATAATATAGATTTTTTATGTAATTCTTTACATTGCTATTGCTTATGCTTGGCTTTTGCTGCATTTCTCAATTAAGTTTTACTTATGATCAGCTTCATTTTCAGATTTGCAGCACTGCATTAGAGGGATTTCAGAGACCATAGGAAATGTTTATTTGTTTAACAACTGCTGGTTTTCCAGAGACTTTGTAAGTCATTATACAAACACTTCAGTGCTGGTTTTATAAACCTTTAGTATTACAAAACAAGTTTTGGCTCAAATTTAAGTTGACAGTGCCCCTTCATAAACAGAGACACAACTTAAAATTGCCCAGTTTCCTTCCTCAGCCTTTAAAAATCACCCTTCTGTTGTTTTTAGACTATTAAGATATGTTTTAATAGCAATATATATGCAATCACAGTTAAAACTACCTATTTTGGTCATGTTTTAAGGATTATTTATAACCATTCTTTCCGCAAGCCATCTGGTGAAGTAGGTTTCCAGTAAAACCAACTGCTGTGTAAAAAAAAAAAAAAAAAACCAAACACACACCACCACTGGTCTCTAGTAAGTTAAGAGTGTGTTTTAGAACAGGATTGAAATAAGTCGGAAACCAGTTCAAAATCCCCATTCTGAGCCATTAAATTCAAGTTCACAGTGGACTTTTTATTAATTGATCCACTACTCAAACTATTCCTAGTTGTGTGGATTATAAGCACTTTTACCTTTAAAGTGAAAAGAGACTGCTGGATGCAAAGTTACAGACTTGAGGGATTTTCAAAGAACCTTTCTGCTCACCTCTGCTTTTGTCTACAAAAAAATGAAACACCAGCTCCTTTCAGTGAAACCAATGACAGGTTGCCAGGACTCCTGGCTTAGAAAAAGGCAGCTCTTCAGGAGGCCCTGAAACTCCTAAATTGCACATCAATGCTCTCTCTTCATGTCAGTGCCTCCTGCACTGGTTCAAAGAGAAACTCTACTTTTCCTGGAAAAGTAGAAAAGCATCTGTATCTTGAATAAGAACTGAGAATACAAAGCAGGAATTAATGCTATGTTAATGTGAGATAAACTGAAATAAGAGAGAAATTCTGATTTAAATCTACCAAGCAGCTTTAAACCACATTGACATAGCTGCACACGTGTATGCATGCATACATACTTCTTTTTTCTGATTTCCTTCATGGTTACACACAGACTGTTCTCATGGGTGTTAGAGCATGTGAATGTGTGTGCATGCATACCCGTACACACGTGTATTAAAAAATTTGAGATGTGAATCTTGTTTACATAACACATTCATTGAGCTTCTCTATGCCCACACATCATCATTGCATTTGACGCAGAATCAGTAGTAAATTCAGCCAAAGACAAGATTAACACAATTTCCAGAAGTAGCCTGAGTTTTTCTTCAGTTGTCTATAGACCCCTGAAATGAATCTAAGCTTCGTTCCCTTCAAAAGGGGCAACTCATACACAAAAAGTTTGCAGTAAGAGAACATGACACATTCAAGACAAGAAATCTTTTTCTTTTAGCAGTTTTTGAATATAAAGGGACCAGCTTTCATTTAGGTGCTCTGACTCAAAAAGGGTTGTCTAATGCTCAAATAACTCATGAGGTTGCTGTCCCCTGTTCTCCACCATCTCCCCATTGCAGAGGTGGCTGAGCTCATGAAGTAGCTCCTGATTACCATTTTGCTTCAACACACCAGATTATCAACCACTATTCAGGACTGCTTAACAAGCCAACAGTGTAAGAGTTCACATTATGGCTGAACCAACTTAGTAGCTCCTCTCTACCCCCCTCACAAATTGCATGATCAGCCATGCACCAAAGCAGATACAACTGTCATCAGCTGAAGGTAAAACAAGCAGGCAGTTACACGGCCTCAGACATGACAGAACCTCACCCACCATACATCATGTTCAAGGTGTAGTCGTCACCATATCAGCTATGCTAATGGAAGCCATCTTTGATCACAGTCACAGCCTGTGGCTTTCATATTGTCAATGAATTAAATAGAAATCTAGACTTTTATACTAGCTCTTCTTCAGATATGCAGTCAAATGTCAACTACTAAGTAAACTGGTAGAGTGGCTGGACTCACTAAAGCAGTTTCTGAAATATACCTCCACATGTCAATTAGCAATACGAAAAGAGCTTTCAATGGAAGCTCACTAGGAAAAGAAATGAACAAAAAAATCAAAACAGGTAGAACCAGGAAAATAGCCTTCTTCAAATACCAAGAAAACCTTCTGCATTCTTCTTTGCTGGAATCTTATCCAGGATTAATTTTGTGTTGAAACAGCCAAGAATGCTTTTCTAGAATTTACTTCTAATCAGCACTGGACATTCTGGACAATGAGTCCAATTAAGTCTATGAATCCCAGAAGCACTCTTCCTCCAGTCCTTCACTTACCAAAACCAGAGCTGTTTGTAAGACTAAAATAAATAATAGGTGAGAGAACAGTAACACAAAACATGCAAGACAGGGAAACAGAAAGGGGCAGATGTGTTAATTCCACACAGTTAACCATGGTAGAGATGAATGTCAATGTACTTGCTGTTGCTCTGCTACTCAGCATTCAAAGCCTCTGGTTTTGTTACTCACCAGATCATCCAAGAGTGCCTGCTTATTCTTCCTTTTTATCATCTGTTGTAGTTGTTCTTCCTTCTGTATGAGCAGTCGCCTTTGTTCGTTTTCCTGGCGCTCTACCTCTAAAGCTTCCTCCAGCTCTTCCTGCTCCCGCGTCTGAAATGGAAATTAGAAATCGACTCACAGCAATCTTCCTCCTTGGGTGGACAGAGCTCGCCCACAGCTCTACTGGCTACCAAAGGACGTAGGACAGACCAAGCAATAGGAAAGCAGCCAAATTCTACCTTAAAAGGTAGAATTTTAAGGTGATTACAGATGATGATTCTACCTCCTCTTATTGTCCACCGCAAAGTTAGATTTTTTCCTTGCTGCTCTCTGCAGTAGGAAGTAACCATCTGGATCTTGGCTCTTTAAATGTTAGAGGATGACAATGGTTTTTCTTACACCTTCACTCTAAAATGAACCGCTCTTTGCTCCCACACATCCTACTTCTCAAGTGATGTAAGGTGACCGAAATATAATCCCACAATACTGTTTCTGATCATCCCCCCATCAGCTGCATCTTCTGTGTGAAGTATACTGTGCTTATCAGTGGTGTAAAAAAAATAAGAAACAACAAATCTGAATATTAATAGAGAAGCTTATAAGCTAAAACATATTTAAGCATGAACTGTAAAAATGTCGCATTCCCAGAAAATGAGGAGTTTCCTATAACCTGGATTGCAGTCCTGTGACGAGATGAAAAGAAAGAGATTACTAGTACGAAGTGACTAGTCTTTGTTTCAGGATTTACTTCTTGAGAAGTCTTTTTTAACTTTTAAACTACTAAGTAATGTGTATTTGAAAAATCACAGTGAAAGGAAATAAAGAAGAGGGCTCAGAGACAGGGGAAAATAAAAGGATTAAATAATTTTATACAGAAGAGGGAATCAAAAGAACATCAGTTCAATTGTAAGAAGGTATAAGACAAAACATACATGAAACATTTTCCAAATCTATCCCACCAAAAATACTAAAGCAAAGGGAGATTCAGTAAAAACACAGACATAATTAAAATTTTACAAGACTTAAATGGATGATTTATCAATGAAAGCAGTTTCAGCAAAACATCATTGCAGCCAAGAGCTTAGTAAAATTTGTTCTTATCATAAAGTTATATCATAAAGCATAGCTATCTGATATAGGCCAGAATATGCTGAAAAACATCCCTTTACCAGGCAGATCAAGCCAATGGGTCCCAGTGACGCCCAGTTACTCCTGGATGCAAGAGCTGACAGATCTCATCACCTGCTACCGAGCCAACAGAAGCTGCTTTCATTTTGCAACCAGCAGTGACACTGGTAAAAAGCTGGTCACCAACCAGTGACCACCTGAAACGGGATTCTCTTTGCATTTAGTGAAAGGAAACAAACAAACAAGAAAATCCCCAAGTTGCTAACTGAGGTTATTTCTGAGAATTAAGGGATCTAGTTAGTTCAGTCAAGAGAACTGAAGATCTCAGGGTCTAAGACATTCCATGACTCTTCCACGTTTATGTCTAAAGACTGCCTGGAATTCGCACTGAAACAGAAAAAAACTTGTATGGAAGTGCTGACAGACCTAGTCTGAAGAACCAGCCGAGAAAAATTATAGTCAGGAATAAGTAAACTGATATACAAACCTAAACCAGATCAGACTACAGGAAAAAGGAAGAATTATCACAAGTCAGATCAAATTCATTCTGAAAGGAAGACCAAACAAATCAGTAAAACAGACAAGTTCAACAGACAGCAAGGGTTGTGTCAAGCTTAAAGATAATCTAGACAGTCCCAACATCTAAAGAAATACAGATGATCACGGTGAAGCCTGGAGTGAACTCAAGACGACAAGTGGAAGAAGTAAATAGGAAATGCAATAATGTTTCATCACATTCAAGAAAGGGCAATCAAGAAAATTTAAACACTTTCACATCATGGAGTTCAGACAAAACTATTTCAAGATTGAATAAAGCAGCAAGTGAAATTAAACATCTAGTGACAAAGTAGGAAGTAACAAGTTACCCTATGACTGGAGAATAGGAGATATTTAAGGAAGAAGGCACGTTTGGGAAAACTGTAGTCCACTCAGAGTGCAAGGCTTTATATATATAAGAAGTATATATAAATACGTATATAAAAATCAATTTATAACGACAAGAACCCCTTCTCCAAGAGTTCTTCACCTTTTTATCCAAACCTGTCTACTTAAACTTTTTCTCCGTATCGTCTTGCATCAAATCTGCAGATCTAACAGACGAGTAGCAAGGTCATTAGGAACTGGCTACAAAGATAAAAAAATATGGCTTGTATTGACAGGAGAACAAGCAGTTATTCAAATCCTGAGGTGACTGGTTCAGTAACTTAATATTTTGATTTGTAAGAAAGAATGGCACACTCGTGAGGACAGAAGTAGCAGAAGTGAGATCAAACTAACTTACCAGGCCACAGATTTGGAGATATTAATTCATCAGTTAGAAACCAAAGAGGAGAAAACATGATGCACTACTTGACCACTACTGATTTTGAACCTCCGATATGACAGTGCTACAAGAGAAGAATAGTCTTAGGATCACATCAACGTATTTCCAGTAGAGATGGGAAAACAGTGTTCTTGTATAAGAGACTGTGAAGGTTTCAGCTACAATACTGCATTCAATTCTGGTCCCTTCTGCTTGCCAAACACAAATTCAAACTGGAACAGGCAAAGGGTAACAAAAACACCAAGAGGGACAGAGAATATCTATATTCCTCAGAAGCAAACTATTACAGTGGACAGAAAAATTCATGTCAGTCCAAGAATGAAGGGACAATGACTGGCCATAAGACGTTTAGGCGAAAAATTAGGACACCTTTTACCATTTATGGAGTAAAGGCATTCCAAAACCTGCCAAAAAGAGCTAGAGAGAGAAAGCACCCTTTCAGCTTTTCGGAGAGGGGTAAATTTATGGGCCAGATCATGCAGTTTTTGTAATAGCAACTGCGTCAAGTCTATTATTATATTTCAATTGTTGAAAAAGAAATGTTGAATGTTTCAAATGTTGAAAAAGAAATAAAAAAGAAATGTCTCCAGATCTCCAGTAAGTCTGGATTCATGCAGGCTTGCCCAGCTTCCACTAGACAGCCTCTAGCACAGCAAGACCATACAGTACAGAAAACAGAAGGCCCAGGGGGCTTGGGTGGGTACAGAGTATTACTGTGCTGCTTGATACGATCACACAGCTAGCACACAGGCTGTCTGCGAGTCACGTACATGAACGGAAGGTGGGCTGCAGGCAAAGCACACTATTCTCATGGTGACCCTAGAGGTTGCACCTACATTGTAAAATAAGACATGTAGCCAAAGATTTGGCAGGTCTCTTCAAGCTCTGAAGCATAGGATATTGCACAGTGTCAGAGACAGGATAACAGATCAGAGATGGACCCCTAGGGAAATTTCCTTGCCTTTAAAAGGAAGAGGTTCAAACAAACATTTTTCAGATTCCAATCTCCTCCTGTGAAATCCTAGAGCTAAAGAAATCACTGGGAGTTTTGCCACAGACTTCAGGGGAGTGAGGATTTCACCCCTACTGATTTGAAAGCAAGTCCTTAGTGCAACTGGAATACAAACACAAAATCTTGTTATGTCACACTCTGGGCAGACATTTTCCTTCAAGAACTGATAACAATGTGTATTTTTATACCGAAAAAATATTTAACAGATTAAACTTTTCTTACAGAAAGAAATGCTTGTAAGTTTATTTTTAAAGAACAAAATGGTATCTGAGCTGTATTTTAATGAATGAATCTTCAAAGAACCATGTGTTTTGCATACAGACCATGTATACAATACTCCTGATGTTATTGTTATCAGCTCTTGAACAAAAGTTTTAATGTTTGTTTCAACATCTTTCATTTTAAATTTTGCATAAACCAGACCTGTGCTTTCCCTCAATTTTACAACTCTCTCCTGGGAGCTTCGTAATGTCTGTGTCTGGATTCCTTTTCTTCCTTCAGATGAGAAAGGAATGATTGTCCTGGTATAGGAATGAACTTGGTCTCTCCTGGACATTGTCCAACGACACTGCCAGCACGCATGGAGTGGTAATGTATTAGATGCAGACTTTACTGCCTGTCCCTCTTTTCAAGCCCTTCCCAAAATAAAGCATAACTACATTTCAACTATCCATTTAATCTCTTTACACAGCACTAAATATTAGTATCACAGAACATTAGCGTATTACAGTTTTTTAATACAAAGTGAAATCTGCATAGTGCCTTCAGCTTTGACTGGTTTTTAAGACATCACAGAAAGCATTCCACTTCGAAAATCGTTTGATTCTTTAACTAATGAATAAAAATTGTAGGAGAGAGAAGTTAACTAACCAGTTTTATCTTATTTTTCTGAATGACTTCTTTGTTATCCTTCTGGTACATCTCCATTTTCCTTTTGGTGTTCTCCAAATCCACATTGTTGGTCAAGTTAAATACTGCATAAATATTAGAAAGACAGAAAGCAAAAGTATTAGGTCAGCATGCATGACTGACAAAGAAATACTACTGTTATGTTCTGTATCCCTTCTAGCACCAGATATAAACATCACAATAACAGAATTTATTGAAATATGCCCTGTAAAGCAAGACACAATCTGCTAAATCACTGCAAACTTCAACAGAAGCCAGCAGAGTTCCTTTAGGTTTATACATCTGTAGGAGATGAAAATTTGAGTCTTGCATCCTATTTTTGTGACACTGATAATGATACACATGAATAACCATAATATTATTTGTAAAACATTGACCTTTTCAAGTAGCAGTTACAGCTAAGAACACAGTGATACGTGTAAAATTAAATTAGACTAAACACACACATATTAAGACAAGGTTAGAAAGTAAGTCATTCCATTTCATAAGATTATCTAATGCACAAAGACTACAGAGACTGTTCAAATTCTCAGGTACATAAAAAATTTTCACATTACTTGATAACTTAAAAGGCACGAATGTACAATTACCTTTATTATGAGGGATCTGCAGATGTATCCACATTAATAGATTAAATTACATTCTTTGATGTCTCTCGATAGTGACAGACTATATCTCACGTAATTATCAGCAAGCAGGGTCAGCCAGCAAGTTCCATAGTTTAGCACAGCGTTCCCAATTATCTACACGTGGCACAGGAGATACCTCAAGAAATTGAACAGTTTCTATAATCAACAGCTTGAAAGATGTAGATGATTAGTAATTTGATACAATGCCTGAGCCTTTCACCTCTAGGTCACTGGTTCAATTGTGGGTCAAGTGAATTCCAACTGAAAGCCATTATCACTGGAAGTCGCTTGGTGATCACCATCCAGAGTGGATGCTGGGCTCAGGCCCATGGCCTTAAAGCTATTGAAGACTGCCAACATACAGCACTCAAAGCCTCAAAGACCTTTGTCATGTGGCTACAGTAAATTTACGAGAGCAGCAGAGAAATTTGCACTGCCATTGATAAATTCTTTGTAAGAAAACAACAGCATAGTGATTGCGCTGTCAAACCCTGAGGAAGGGAAGGACGTTCTAGTGAACACACCAGCACAGGACTTGGAAGGTTTTGGTTCAGTTCTCTCTTCCTAGGTTCTCAAGTGACTAGGGCCAAATGAACCCTAGGCACATGCACCACTGCCAAGTCATTTGTGTAAGTAAGGCTACTAGAGAGAAACAGAAGGAAGAAGCATGAAGTCCGTTGTTACTCATCAGGATAGCATACATCTTAGTTTGGTCAAGACTATATCCCTTCTTTCATCCTCTCCGCAGGTAACATGGCAGAAACGAGTTTTTAGGAGGGTTCTAGGTAAACCAAACGATGAATAACCTAGGCTGGCAAACCAGTTGAGAGCAGCAAAGGAAACAGCAAGAAATCAAAGCAGGGAGCAAATGGGGGTGGGGGGAGAAAACAGGGAAGGTCCAAAATGCTAGAGTTGTGGGATACAGCTCAGTTCTACAAACTCAGCTGTACAGCAGCTCACTACTGTCAAAAAGGGGCAGTCCTGCTCTTACATCCCTCTTCCCAGGCACAGGTCTCACTCTTTCCCCTGCTCTGACTCCAGGACTCCCTGGACGCTTTGCAGTGTCAACAGAAACCCTCCAGTAACCTGAACTGGCTCAACAAAGGGGTCAGGCAAGTGTCAGAGATGGTGCAAGGGTAGTAATAAAAGTGTACAGATGGGAATAGGAATACTCTCTTTCCAGGAAGTACTGAACCACCACATCATCTTGCTGTTATCAAAAGTCTTCAGTCCTTCCTCGAACTGCAACAAAAAGGGCTAGGCAAGATAGAGCTGAAGAAAATCCTAACCTTAAGCAAAAAAACAAAATGCTGTATTTATTTTTTCCCCTCTTTTCCAAATAATGAGCAATATCAAAAGGACTGACATTTTAATTCAGTCTGGCTCCTAAGTCAGCTGAACTCTACCACCCTGACCCCATCACCCTCACTTCAGAAGGAAGATCTGAGCTGGAGGCTGCTTTTGTGGTTTAAGCATTTGACTGGGAATCAACACCGGAGTTCAATTTCTGACTTTGCTACTGTTCCTGGGCAGATTGCTGGGCCTCTATACTGGAGGCCTCCCACCGGTAAGAACCAGGAGTAGGGGAATAAAGCTTCCTTTCTCCTATACATCGTCTGCTGTATCTCCGTACCATAGCTATATGCAGCACCTATCTCCGTAGTCTTGATCTCATCTCAGGTGGAACCTCTGGGCACTGCTATAACCCAAACAAGCCGTTCAAAGTTCAGCTCCTTGGTTTTTGGAAGCAAGTTACCCATTTCAAATCTTTTTTTTTTCCCCCTCTCCAAAAGGCATAACAACTTTTTGTATTGTGACAAACATACACTTTCTGGTTGTAGCAACATTTCCTTAGGAGAACACATTATTTTAGTCTAAATTTTTAGTATTATAATGGAGATTTGACCTCCAAATTTCCAGCCTACAGTTCCCAGCTGACAAGCAGCTTAATATTTGAGTACTACAGCAGAGAAGAATTGTCATGTGAAAATACTGGCGTACAATCAGACCAGGGCTCTGCAATGACAGCAGCTGCATGGGAATGTCAGCACTTCCTACAACTTAAATCCATGCACCAGCTCTCTAAACTCTTCAATGATGACACAAGAAAGAAATAGCATATGAGACATGCTGTGCTAGCAGGATGCCCAGATGCCACCTTCAGGTGCAAGAGCAGCAAGATGAGATCCCAAATGCCTTTAGGCTCCTGAACATCTTGGTCATTTCTCTAAAAATAATCCAGCAATAAGCTGATGATCTAGGTTTTGCAACTATTGCTGCTTGAAATGTTCAGGGGTATTTTTTCCTCCTTTCTCAGTTATCTTTAATAGATTCAACTAGTCACAACATGGGTTTGTAAAACAAAAACCGTGATATTTAAAACTCATACCGGGGAAAGTAGGCAAGTTTTAAAAGTGCAGATGCCTGCCTTTATTTAGAGCTACTTACAAAACCGGGTTTATTTTGCTACTTGATATGAAGTAACATTTCCATGTCAGAGATACATTTCTGCATCAGTGTTTGAGAAATCTTCAGTAGCCACCGGCATAGCCACCTTAAATGCCCACTGCTCTGCTCCCAGCAAGGTGAAAGATGGTTTATTTCCCCTTCTGTTTTCCTGCCGTGGCTGGAACCAAACCACAGGTAAAACCCTCTCAACAGTCAGATCTGCTCATACCATGCTGATTCTGCTCTGTTGGTCTTATTCTACTCTGTCACTTGCGGATATGGTAGGACACCAGCAATCAGAATCATACTTCCAGCACCCTCAAAGGCCACAGCAGATTTCTCCCACTGAATACTGATTCATAGCCATTGAAGAAGAACATTATCTTGGTCCTAAGCATCGGCTCCTCAACACTAAGTTGTCCACATTTCAGAACTTAAAATACTGAAGAGCTACATTTTGTTGCAACAGTGTTAAGACCTGGATGTCTCTGTATCAACATCAGTGTCAATAGATGTCCTTTAATAAATCAAAAGAATATCTTCCCTCCTACAGTAAACACCCTAGCAGCAAAATAAACTACGTTCTTTGACATCGCATGGTTATCAGTGGCCAACCAGCCAGCCAAAACATCTTCCAACATATTTTCTAATATATTTTTCATGAGCTTCAAACGTCTTTTCATCAATATTCAGAGAATACAAATTCTTGCCATTGTATCCTTGCAATTACAGCTGACAAGTCCATTTTGTAAGGGGCACTATGCCACAAAAAAAAAAATTAAGAGATTATTTCTTTCTCTTCCCTTGTCTCCTCCACAAGTTACTTGGCACTTAAGAACCAACAAGTAACAAAGAATACAGTCACCAATACTCAACATCTTACCTTTTACATAGCTAGGACTATGCAGTATTTTTTTTTTTATTTAGTCTGCTTTGAGTTTTGCCAGAAATTTTAAATATAATTCTTCCAAATGTTCCCTTTTTAAAAAATACAACAAAACAAATTATAAAACTAGAAAAAACAGAAAGAGTTTAAAAAACCTAACTCATATGCTACACCTACCCTGAAAAAATATTGGTATAGATCTGAATATGACTGGCAAAGCAGATGGCTAGTCTGAAAAGGTTTCAAAGAGAAGCCAGACTTATTTTTGTCCATGTTGAAATATAGCATAAGCTGATACAAGAGGCCTGAAACCCTTCAGGGAAAAGAAACAGAAGCTGTTTTGTATGCAACAATTATTTATCTACTTATCCATCTCACATTGGTTGGTTTATAAAATGACTTGCCTTGAGACATCTGTTGAAGTATAACAGGAAGACTATTGTGTTTTTCTGAAGCATTTCATTCTATTTAGGTAAAACTCCCTACTTCTGAAATTCAGCCTCTACAGGGAGACTTTCGCTGCTTTTCAAAACAATATTCATTATGCAATTCTACAACAAGTGGAAAAATATTTTCCTAGTTATAAAAGAAAAAAGAAAATGAGACAAAATATTTAATTATATGGCACAATAATTTGTCCAGAGACACAGCAGGATGAATGAATGCCACTCCACTGCTGGACTTTAAGTCTATCAAAATTTCCCTGTTTTAGTCTGAGACATTGCAAATTTTCTCAGACTTCTCCTCCTAGTTCCTTAAGAGACAGTAATGTTACCATGTAAAAAATATTTGCTATTCAAATAGTAGGAACATTCCCTCTCTGGCAAGATAGCAGATGATTACTCTGCTGACAGTGTTTGATCTGCACTGCTGGTATTAGCCAGCTGAAAATTTAAAAATTAGTAGTATTAGTTTGTTATAAACAATATTCCTCCCACCCTACTACAAACAACTCCCTAGTTATGATCTTCATAAATCACCAGCTAGAGATCAGGAATGGCAGAAGAGCAACTGCTTTGGGCAGAGTGCTATGAAGGGAGACACAACCACATTCTCAGTCTGCCCGGGGAGTCCAAAGCTACTGTGGCACCTTCTGTTGGTACTTTTGATGCCTGGTCCCTGTACTTTTAAGAGGGGTAGGAGAGTGTTGAGGGGGAGAAAAGATGGAATAGATTTGAACAGGTCCCTTCCAACCAACGTTTCTGTGATCATAACAAAATAATTATCAGAAGCAAAAGAAAACCCACAGCTAAGCCAGAAAAATCTAGTTAGGTATTAATAATTATTTCTATTGACCCAATAAAAGACAACTGAGGATAAACAATTTTCCAGAAAAATACCTTAGTGTAGTAATAAATGATTGAAGTCACTCAGCCCCATCAGTCTAAGATAGATCATTTGGGCTGGAACAGTGTGGTATGAAATCTTTGTTCAGATGAGATGACCGAAATGGATCTTTGATAAAGCTGCCCAATTTCCAGTTGGGTTATTCCCATTGTCAGGACCAGCAATACCATCCTCGTGCACACACACAGAGGAAAAAAAAAAAAAAAAAAACAAAAACCACAAAACAATAAACACCACAACCCACAAGTGATCATAGATACCAAAATCCTTTCTGTCCAAGGATCGCTTGTGAGAAATGTTCTGAGCAAGACAAGTCACTAGGCAGCTGGTATCGCATAAAGGCTTAGAGGAGTCATGAGACACAGGAATCCAAAGGGCACAGTAGAGTAGCCTCCTTTCAAGTTGAATGTACGGAATGTTTTTAAAAAGAAATAATTACTATTAACATTTGTGTTGCGGTAATGCCTAGAGGCCTCATTCAGGCATCATGAGAATGGTGCGAGGCAGTGTGTACACACGTGCTAGGAGGCAGGCCCTACTCTAGAGAGCTTACACACCAGGTTTTGAAAAACTGGCTACAGAGATACTCTGGGGAAGTAGAAAAATTTGGGGGAAGAAGAAAACCTTGTAGAAAGAGAGAGCAAAATTTGCATGATGTCCAGAGATTGAAACTTGTAGCAACATTCTAAGGTTTAACCTTGCCCCACTCATCATATGGGCATAGACCTGATTTATTCCAATAGATGTTGTCCACACCTTTTCCAAAGGCAGGTTTTAACCCTTTCACTTTATTTTTCTTCCTAGTGTTAATGACAACAAATTGTGTTTACAATGTTCTCAAATTGTCCAACTAATTTTTCTTCTGAGGAAAACTTGCTTTAAAATGTGGTTTCTATTTAAAGCCTTGTATAACACATTTTAGCCCAAAGCATTATTTAGTGACTACATTCTAAACCACTTCAAAAATGTGTGTTTTATAATAGAAATCTTAAGTGACTACCCTAATGTTTTTTTGACCTTCCCCTCTCACACTTTTGCCATAGCACCCAACTCTTTTCTTTAAATAGGGAAAGTCTGCAGGTATAACAATCCTGATATGAAGGGGGAAAATGTCTTTCAAGTGATAGACGTGTTTCATATATCACATCAATGGAATAAGACAGTGCAATTGCTGCAAATGTTGGAGCTGACCTACCTGAAACATTTGGAAAAACTACCAGAATTGTGCCAAGGTCACATGAAGTATACTTATACAGGATATTGACATTTTGTCTCTGCCAAGCAACTACTTCATTTAATCCCCCACAACAACTTAGAAAACAAAACTTACCAGCAAAAAGAAAACAGGGTAAAGCTACACTTCGACCCTACCACAGAAAAACTGAAAGTTTGGGGCAGGGGGAGAAAGGGGAAATCCAGTTCTCTGCTCCGTAGCTTCCTAACCTGGCAGCTTGAACAACCACCACCAGCTACTGCCAACCTGCTGTACATTGGCTCCACAAGGCTAAACTTTGCGCTGCACGACTACACCCCTTCTTTCCTATCTTGCAGCCTAGTTTTTCACATGCACAAACAAGCAGGGAACTCACATACACAAAAAGTGAAATAAATACTCTCAGTAGTAAAATGTGAAGTAACCATACAGAGTCAGACACCTTTAACACATGGTTCAGCCGTGCCACACACAGCATGCACAGCAATAACACTGGAAGAAGTCACACTATCGCTATGTACCAGACCACTGTCAGGTGGAGAACTCTGCCCAGGAGCACAGGCAGGGAAGGGCTTAGGGACAGCAAGATGTGCACAATGAGCTTTGTCACCCGGGAAAGGAGAACAGGGCTTGAATTCTTACCAAAGGTGGTGTTCTTAAATCTAACCTGTCCTCCAGCTTCTGGATCTGCCTGAAGTTAGCAGATCATAAATGACCCCTTTAACGGTGAAAATTAAGAGCCTTCTGACTGCACCCCTTCTTTCCTTACTATCACCCTGGCTGCTACATGAAGAAACTAGGAGGTAGTCAGACTTCCTATTCCTTTTAGTATTTTAGGTGTCCCTTTCAGGCAACTAACTCCAATTCCTAACAACTCTATCAAGCTTCTTCATTATGCATTTGCAGGGCCAGCACAGTTATTGACAAATTCACTCTTCTTCACAAGGTTATGAAGACCAGCCATGATTTCTGCTGCTTCTAAACAAAGTTACCAGTGCAGGCTCTGGAACCATTTGAAATTTAACAACCTAATCTCAAGAGCTGGAGAATCATAACATTCTGCACAAATTGATGAGGTTAAGGCAATTTCAGGCAAAACTTCGACTCCCTTGTTGCAGATGCTGAAAACCCCTGCAACAGCAGTAAGTGGGAAACCTGTATTTAATGCTACATAAATAAAAAGCAGTTTTCCTTTCCATGAGCACACAGATTCTTCCAGGATCCTCTGGAAGATGTAACCACTCTTTCTACTCACTCCCTCCTTCCCCCGCACCATCCAAAAAAATATACAAACAGAACTACACCCACATCGTCTCCTCCAGATATTTGGACCCGTATGAGTGTGCCTGGTATTTCCCAGCCACACAATTTAGCTCTCCAGGCTCAGCCTTCTGATGCCAACAAAAACATGATACATTACTCACAGGAGTAAATGTATTGGATACATTTCTACAAAACACCACAGTGCAAAGAGGAGCAAGGGCTCCTTAGAGAAACCAAAGAGGAGTGGCATCTCCATGTTTTCCTTCAAATTACATTTGCTGCCCCTCCTGCATGTTCTAAGCCACCTCTTCTTCCTCCAGGACAAAAAAAGAAAAGCCTCAGAAGCTCATAAAACCCAAGAAACAAACCATTTAGGAGTCACTCCTTTGAACACATCTTGTTTTTCTAAGCAAAATCCATCATTCCACCATAAATCACAAGCCACCCTAACTAAGAAAATAAACTCTGTTGATAACATAGTCCCTTCCTCAAAGGGCAAAGTTCTGCTTCAACTAATCCAAAGAGAAAGAAATCAATGTCTGTTCCTAAACCTTCTCCTTCTGCACAGCAACATAAAATGCTACCACAGTGGTATGTAAGGTCATCAGCTTCAAAGCAGCTTCAACTACTGTACTTGCAGAAGCAAAAATGATGAAAGACACCATATGGCTTCTGTCATGGTAGATAAAGCTAACGGAGGCATATAATGAAAATTTCAGTTTCTCCTCTCTTTGTTTAATCTTTCCCAATGCAGCACCGACAGTCCCCTGCAAGCCTTTCTTTTCCAGCTATAAAGCACTACTTCCTCTTTGAATCACGTTTTTCTCTGGCAGATAAAATGTTTTACTTAACGATGTCCTACATTTCAGCAAATATGATTAAAAATGTACAGAAAAACAGTAATGAGATAAACATCTGATATTATGATAAATCCTATTACAGAAACTCAACTTAGACATTCTCATAGGCAGCTGAGTCAGAAGATAAAAGCCTATGGTCTCATGAGCACAGCACATCAAAAATGCAAGCATTAAGACTTACCAATTTCTTCTATTTCTTCCAGGAAATCATTATATTCATTTAGACTGGGAAAGTCATCCTCTCTTTTATTGTATCTTTGAGAGAAGGGAAACAAGTATTTATATAACACACAAAGATGCAATTTCAATTCAACAAGGCTCTTGCTGCAAGTGTATTAAGTATTGACCTGGTTTTATCAAGTATGTGCTTTGTGGCTCCCGCAACTGACCAACGTACAGAATCTTGAAAAGGAGACAGAAGTGCTTGTTTCAAAGGAAAGGAGCCAGTCTGGCATAAATCGGTGCAATCTTTGCCTACTGTTTCCCTTTACCAAGGTTACAGGTAAACAGGAGCACAGAGGCTAGGATATACTAATTCCAAGTCAGCCCTTCAGCATAAGAAACCTGTTAACAAAGGCAGAGACAACAGTAACATCCACAAGAAAAGCTTTGCTAGAAAAGTATCAGAAAAGGGAGTTTGGCTTTGTGCCAACAACAGAAAGCATATGTCAGCAGCAAACTGAAAATGCTACACAATTGTCTTATTTCATATCAATAGAGCATTCCAGAACTCATTTATCCAATTCTTGATAGCTGGAAAAGTAAAAAGATGAAGGGACAACTGACTAGAACATGAACAGTCTCTGAAAGTCAAGACACGAGGGCTTTCTTCCCAAGAAAATCTAAAGCTAAGATTCTGCCTGCTCTGTGCACCAAGATACCTGACACCTGGGAGTATAAAACTCTAATCCCGAGAACTCGGGCCAAGTTCTAATGTGGGGACATTTTTTCTGCTTACTAAAAGCTAATCTGGCAAATCCATGTGGACCAAGCATTTTACAACATTTTCTGTTCTAACTACAGTTCATTCCGTGTTTAGCCAACTAAGTTGACTTTATTCCAGTTTGACTTCTGTTAACTTCAGTAGACTTCAACATCAAAATTATTACTGCTTTCCACATCAGCATCTTGGTATTCAACAATGCAATTTCCCCACATCTCAGCAACATCATACGATTCATTTAGTATTGTCCTAAGTCTTAGATAAAGGCTGCCAAGCTTACAATTTACCTGTACGTTCATTTCTACACACACAAGTCTCTCCAGGTTTGTTAGGTCTCATCAGACCCTCTTCTACCAAAACATCAACTGGCTCGCTTATTGTCCTTATAAAATGTTGTTTCTTGGCCACAAAGAGTGAGATGCAATTTTAGACCTCATTTATCTCAATTTCAAGAGCTCTCAAATCTGCATGATAGACTAGTCACACAAGGCTTGCAAGGAAGCACTTCTACTAACAATTGCAGTGTGAAGTAGAAAACAATGTGAACATAGCTTCTTTTTCGTCCATTTTCATTTTGAAGGGAACTAGCCTTCAACTCTCAGAACAGGTCCCCAGGGAACAAAACAATCAAGGTCCTGTTTCTTGCCCCACTCCCATGTTCACCTCCTCAAAGGGAAAGCAGCTGTAGTCCTCAATATCTAATCATCTCCATTTAGGAGGCAAGTCTTTGCCAAAGGAGGCCACATAGAAACACCCAACATTTTCTAATGCTAAGCAGGAATCCCTCAAGGCTAAATTGAGAATTCAGCCCTCAGTTGTTGCATAAAATCAGATTCTCTGAAATCCCTCCACATTAAATGGAGTCAAGTTTTATGGGTTGTCACGTTAAAAAAAAAATTATCTCCTCTGTACTACTGGAGGAGTAAGTCAATTTTTTAAAATGGTGATCCATGAAATACATCCACCTTCTGTTCTTTTAACTGGTGACACTCACATTTTCAGCACTTTCTTCCGAATTTCCACTTCCTTGTCGACAGCAGGATCTTCAAAGAGCTGTACCCTGAAGTTACTCTTCCGCAGGGGGGTATCGCACTCCTGGCAATTCCCAGCCCCTCTCACAAACAGCAGTTCCACACAGCTCTCACATCTGTGGGAGAAAGGAAGGGGTATAAAGACAGATACATGTTAAACAGTAACTGAAACACAGGATTGTCCCCCTTTTTTGTTGTTTACACACACACTTCAAGTACACAGTGCATCTCCCCTTGATTTCACTGTTTCTTCAGCACCCAACAGTCCCAAGGAGGCAAGGGCTCTCCACCATGTCTGAAAGGAAACAATCTCAGCAGCACAAATACATTTATTCTCCCTGCCCAAATAACTCAGCCTCTTTGCTGGGACTGAAAGTTAATCCAAACACAATGATGGGTTTTGCGTCAAGGGGAAGCTTGTTTATTGACACCAAACTCATTTCACGTGGACCAGACTGCAATATCCTTATCTACTCTGAGCACTATCTTGCTGCACAAAAAGCCCCGTTTATTTCCTTGATGCCATTTACAGTGCAAGGTACTATTCAGCACAAGCAGGGATACAAATCTTGCCCACAGCCTTCCAAGCATCTACCAGTACTACCATGGAAGAACTGCTATAACAAACCTGAGCTAAACTCCAGCCCAATACAGCTAAAAGAATCGAAATACCATTTTAACCAGCAATCAGCATTATGCCCCTCTCCTGTGTCTTCTGTTAATTTTTTAAATTGCACATAAAATATACTTTACACAGAGGCTGCACAGAATAAACCAAAAATACCTTTCTGGTTTTATTTCTTTTGTCTTAAAGAAGATTTCAGATTTTAACAAGACGCTTGCTGACCAGTCAGTTGGCATTTAATAAAGGAAGAACACACAACAAGAAAGCCAATTTTTTAAAAAGTACTTGCGTACTAATACTGTGCAAATTTCTAGCAGAGGACACCACCTGCTGCAGTCAGTTCCTACTGCTGGGGAGGCAAGGGGGTTTCTATTTATAGCTTTGCTATATTGAAGCCAAAACAGTTGTACATTAAGGGCTAAGCTGTATTGTACCTTCACAAATCCAGCACAACAGCTAAACAAGTTAAGAGAAACAGTACTGACATGGTTGCGAAGGATCTTAAACAAAACTTCCACTCTGCTGACCTACCCCCAACTAAACTGGTTCCAGTACTGACAGAGACAGAGCTAGCTAGAGCCAACCAGTTTTACCCAGCTGCTGTTTCCCAGATTAGAAAGTGCAAAACAAACACAATTGTATCTTACAATTAAAAAAAAATTAGAGCTTTTTTTTTTTTGTTAACACAAGTAGAACTACAGTTTCAAAATGCATCTTGCACAGTAGCTGCCAATGTTAAAGAGCAAACCTTGAATTTACTTGGCCATTTTCCTGCTACAGAATTCCTTTTGTTAGAAAACCAAGCACATTTAAATACAATTTATCTTGGAAGGGAAAGATCAAACCTTTCAGCACACTAGGCCTGAAATTCAGAAGTTACTGGGACATCAACTCAAGAAGTATGCTTCTTTATGAAAATAATTTAGCTTGCCACTATGGGAGAAGCAACATTAAATGCAAGAGAAAAGGCAAGGAAGAGAAAGGCTTTTCTCCTTCCTCCCCCAACCTGTCTGTGCATGCAACAGCTCAGTACATAAGGACAGTTTCACTGTCTCCTTCATTTTGGCAGCTTGTGCTGTTAATAAGTCTCTCTCAACACAGCAGCCAAAGCACAGCAAAAAACCCCTGCCGCCTCTTTCCTATTTTTAAGTTATAGAAAAGGGAGTGTAAAGCTACAGAACTTGGCAGGTGGATCCAGGTGTTTGTATTGTTTTTTTTAATCATGGTATTGCCTAAGGACCAACAGAACAGGGTCTCCATGTGCAAGATATTATGCCCAAACAGTAGCACCTGAAACTACTTCACTCCACCACCACCCCCTTCCCTAAATCAAAGACATTTCAAGTTTACACAGGACTTGACTATGGAAAAAATCCCTCCTTGGAAAAGCACTTCGTACAAGTGCTTCAATGCCTTCCCAAACTGGAACCAGTGTTTCTAAGGCTGGAAAATAGCTTTCCATACAAAAAAAGATGAGTCAACACCTCACTATGGGAATCCCACATCAGGTGATCACATTCTCACTCACTCATGCACATCCACCCTTATATTTATTCATAGATACGAATTCAGAAGGGGTTATATGGGACAAGTCAAGGGCATACCTGGACTCTGTCCAAATCCTGCCTCCTCTCCATCTCTGGATAGATTTAATATACACAGTTAGATCTGAAGCTTACTTCCTAGCAGGTCTGTCATTCTTGCCCCCACAAACCACAGCCACTTTCCCAGTGATGGAAAGCATGTTTGGTCACACATTTCCAGCTGATTCTTGAGGAAGGAAAAAAGCCATCTCCCGAATCCCTCTCAAACAAGTTCCTTTCGGTTGTGCTGCAGACTGCTAAAGTCAGAGCATATGCAAACACCAGGAAGGCAGATTTCAATAAGGATCGATTTAATAAATTATTTCATGTCTTGAAATAAACACGACTTGAAAAAATTTTATCTTGCATGGTAAAATTTTAAAATACAGCATGACTTAAAAAAAAAAAAAAAGAGATGCAGCAATTTATGTGACTTCACCAAAGGTACCCAATCCATGCAAAGGCCAGGCATCCCAGGCAGCACAGAGGGACACCCCAACACCACAGCTGGCATTACAGAGCTCCCTCCTGGCCACATAGACCACATCAATTCAGGTGATCCTTCCATCTCTTTGCAAGTCCAACGCTTCTCCATTTGCCTTAGTGTAAGGACAGTCTGACTATGGAGGCAGGACACCAATCAGTGCATCTTTTATCGGCCAACACATCATACATGGCTCTCTCCAAACGAGCAAAGCACCAAAACATCTGCTTAACTCGCCTTCAAACCATGGCCAAAACAGGTGGCCATGTGTTTTCTTGAATTAGGAGCCTTAAATCAGTGATTTTTAATATGCATATACGTATTATGTATGCATACATGCTACACATATTAACTAACGATGACAAATGTTCATGCTTAAAAATCGGGTCTATACGTTTGTTCAAAACTAAGTATGTCTGAAGACAACAGCTTCACATGAGGTCTAAACAAACACTCAGGGTGTGATATTGCCAATTCTCCTCTTCACAGTGAGGTTGTACGGCCTCTGCAATCTGTATTCTATTTCATACATTCACTAAAATCTTTCATTACCTTTTGGATTTCAGTTTGTATCCTGAGAATAGGCAATCTGGATGAAGATATCAGTAGAAAATGCCCAGGGAGTTACACACGTGCGGATAACAGGGAAAGACTATTAGTAATGTCACTAACAAAAGCAATCACAACACTTCCAGGAACAATGAAGTCTCCTGGTCTTCCACACCAGGATAATAAACATCAGTATGCTCATTTTCATTTCCATGGACACTGGTTTGATCTGTCTTGTTCTTCTCTTTCATCCCCATGAAATATTAAACACATGGCTCAGTCTCTACGCAGTCTAGAACGACGCCACATTTTTGAGGAAAGCAAATAATAAAGCATCTAGATGGTTTGGCAGCATCAATGCACAAACAGCACTACATGTCCTCATGCCAGTGTTCAAGGACATCAGGATCGTACTAAAAATGCTTTTGGTACATTGCAGACAACAAGCAGAGGTTCCTCTCCAGAAAACTGTTAGATATTTATCAACTGAATTACGCTTACTGGAACTGAGCGTTTGTTTTGGACAAAGTGTCTTCAAAGGGTACAAGATTTGTGCCCAATCCTGCATTCCCCACACAGGCACACATACACTTCATGGAGGGATGATGGCAGATAAGGCATCAAGCCTCTTGGACACTGAACAGATGAAAATGGCTCACAACATCAGCATAGTTTGATGGTGCTGCTTACTTCTCTAGCTTGGCTGGCAAGACAGCAAACAAAACAGAATAAAGGAAAAGCTATTTTCACAAGCAGGAGTACAAGATATTCCTTCTTTTAAAATTTTAGATTCTGCTGAGCATAGCAAAAATTTGCAGGACTTCAGATATGCAGCCATTAATCATTTCAGAAAAAAAAATCTTTATGGGTTTTGCTGTTGACTAGGAATATTACAGAATGAGTTACGACCCTTCCTTACAAAGGCTATTTTTAGTAGATATACTTATTAAACAGCATCAAATATTTAGAATCTCTAAGCCCCTCTTCTTCAGCTTTTATAACCAAGGTGTTTCTGTTATTTAAAGTAACATGCAAAACAAATGATCCTCTCTACTATAGAAAAAACAGTTTAGATTAAAAAATAGTAATACAGCCTTCAACATATAGCCAATACTTGAACCACAAACAAATGGAATGGAAAGAACCAGCAAAAAAGATGTGTTTTCACTTGTTCCTCAATTCTGATGTCAAAGGGAAATTTACTTACAGAAGTGGAATGACTCTTGATTTATGGCAAGGGAACATTAAAAACCAATGGAAAACACACACACGTGAAAAAGCTTACAGAAAGACACCTAGATTTTTAAATCAAAGATGCTTCTAGAAACATTCACAGGCTTTTTGCTTAGCTTGGGTTAGACAATTTTGTGTTCTTGTGCAGAGATTTTTGAACTGAGACAAGAACGGCCCAATTTGGAGCGAGCAGGCATCAAACTTGTTTATTTCACAACCTTCAGTACATTTAGCAAGTCCTTATAACCTACAGTGGTTTCTGCTACATAGCCAAGAGTTCATCTACTATTTGCAGCTGGCCATGGCAGGTTTATTTTCTAGGCTGATGGACTAATAGGCACAGCCTAGAAGGCAGGTTCTTCCTAGAGTCTGCAGCAATGATGAACTCTGTGATCCAAAAAGCTAAGGGAACTGAGCAAAAGCAATTTTTTTCCCCATCTTGCAGGTTAGGGATCAAAAACTGAGGAAAGAGAAAGAAGCGTGACTGCAATGACACCAAATGCTTCTGAGAGCCTTGGAATAAAGGAGCTTACAAGATCAGTAGCTGCCAGATGAGTAGGGAGTTGGGATCAAAAATAAGTATTTTTCTTTTCACACCTCAGCTTCAGGAACTCAGAAATCCTTATTCAAGTACTTGCAGAAGCAGCCACCTATGTTTTGGGTCATCTCTTCTCCGTCCGCCAAATACAAGAGGGATTTGGCAGAAGATACCCATTACTCTTTCCCTCTTCCTCTGTTCAGATTGTGTGAAGTCCTACCGATGGGGATTTTGCTGTTCTCACCTTGTAAGGAGACAACTTCAGAATGCTCTCAAAACCTTATTTGGCTGAAAAAGTCACAACAGGTTTGTCTTCAACTAGTAAATAAACAGGTCTCACAAGCAGCCCACATGCCATGTAGAGATTACAGCTCGTTATGGCAATAAGACACATCTCGGGTTTCAGGCAGAAATCACAACTCTATCAACCAACAGATGAGAATTTTTGCTTTTTAAACACTGTTGATAAGCTATCTTCAGTTGTCTGCAGCTCCCCTCTGTTCAGCCCACAGTAACATACACTGCAAGACAAAATCTCAGAGATTACTTCGCTAACATTTAAATTTTTTTCAAAGGTATCTAGACTCCAGAGAGCTGATCTTAACTCCTCCTTTAAACAACAAAGCAAAACCAAAAAAAAAGACTCCGATACTCTGCCTATATCTGTATTATGTCAATTCTCAGCATCATGTGCCAAGATGCTGAGCGTACAATCCTTCTTTTAGACTATTTATATCTTTTGGGAAAAGGATGCACGTACACACTTTTGTTTCTTTTTTGTTCTGTCAGACGAGTTCTGCTCCATATTGCAGAAAGGAGGAGTTTAAATAAGCCCAGACATCTCAAAAATTTAGGAGACACTCAGCCACCGTTAACCCTATTTTCCAAACACCCATATACATACCTGATATACAGACCAGTTCATCTCAACTGCACTCACCAGAAAGAAAGCAAACCAGGTAGTGGTTGAAGTACAGCCTTGAATGACTGGCATTTTAAGCAAAAAAAGACATACTAAGTCAACTAAACAGAAACAGTTCCACCACCCATTGTGTTTCAACATCTCCATTACAAAACCATTTCGAGTGGCTTGGACCTGACAAGAGAATTTGCTGCAAACTGAAATTTAACTCACATTTATCCAGTACAGATGAGCCTTTTCTTTTTTCCTAGAAAAAAAATTAGAGAACCTTTTATAGTATTAACTCTGGACAGCACAGAGAAAATATTTCTGTAAGTATTTAAATAAAAGTGGTTCTTCATGAGATACTGCTGCCTAGTCAATTAAGCACACAATCATAAAAACATGTCTTACAGCACAATTATGTTAACTTGGTCAAACAACAGGCCAATACTTGACAGGCCAATTCTTGACACTTCAAGAGCAGCTGTGTGGCATTGAGAAATAAGTGTTTTCACAATGACTAGGCATACCAAAATCGACCAAGAATTTATCCAATGTACCAGAACAACTACTTCAAACCCATTACAGTCTACTGGGCAAGCATATGCACTAAAATAATAATTCAGCTATGTCAATAACCCTTTTATTATGCTTTATTCTCTTTGAATAAGAACCTTGCAAGCTTTCAGGGTTCTCAACAACCATCAAATTGGGGAGCTATCAGGATTAGCAGCTGTCCACAGCACACCTGAACTTAAGACACAATTACGAAACTTTCCATGTCTGTCTAAAATGCAGAAACTGCACTTTTTTAGATATGATCCAGCTCAATATTGCCCATTGTCTCACAAGACAAACATACTTATCGTTAACAAGTTTAAGATCTCACACCGAACTCCATACAAGACACACAGCTCCCTTCTCCTTCCATATCCATTTGTTACCTCGTGAGAAAGTCCTGCACCATGGTGTGGGTTGAACTGCCCCCAGAGCTGACAGGTCTTACTAACTCAAGTATTTTGAGCATTCACTTACTCAGTCTTACAAAACACCTGCATATGCCAGAAATCACACTGGAAAAAACTAAAACACAGGCAACAGAAAATAAATGCTTTGGGGACCCAAAATAGTCATGACAAATCTTTTACTTGATCTGAAACAAGGCTTCTACCTTCTGTTCTGTACTTTCAACGCATTTTACAGTGCGACAACAGCATGTGGAAGCAAGACAAGGAAATACGGCTATGCAGTAAAAGGGAAAAAAATTTAAAAGTATTTGTGGCATGATGGGATATCCTGACCACATTACTGAGGGCTTGTCACAAGACACTCCCATATTTCATGTCTAATCTCTGAAAGTAAGAAGATAAAGTTGATAAAACACACATCTGTAAGAGAACCAGGCATATGACCAAGGTTTTCCATAAAACCAACGGTGGTTTGGGGTCTCAATGGGAAACATGCAAGTGTTTAAAACTCTTCAAAACCTTTACCGATCTCTTGCAAACATACCTGTTGAATGATCTGCATATGTTGGCTCATCTCTCCCAGCTTTTGGGAGGAACCAAGCCAAATTTCTGCCAAGAGCATAGGCTTGTATTTCACTCGAAGCATAAAAAGTACACAGTCCAGTTTCCTTAAGCTATTCAAATACAGAGAGACAGTGTGGGTGTATGTACACATAATTAAAAACAACTGAAAAAAACAGCCTGTTGGAGCAATAACTGCATCGTCCATGTTCCGGATAGCTCTGAAAACACTGTCAGTGCTCAAAAAGCAATGTGTAATGAAAAACTGTCCTCTCTACCACTAAGATTGCTTGGTTTGAAAAGACTGAAAGAACAACCTGCCATGACAAAGTGCTACACGGGAGCTCCTGCACAAATCTTGTTTTATAATACAATAAAATCAACTGTTTCTTTTTATGTAAGTTGTCAGAAATGAGTGACCAAACTCAAAAGGTTAAGACATCAACTCCCATTCTCATGAGCAGCAAAAGTCCTAACAACCTTGATTTTATATATGCAGCCTAGGAACACCAAAATTGTATTTCTACATGTTAAGTCAGCACCAGTGTCAAAGAAGCTGCCGTAATCTGCTTTCACACTGCCGTACACTGTCCTTCCCCTGCTGTCCTCTCCTGCAGGCCAGAAAAACATTTGTGCAGCCACATGGTTATTTGCTGGGTTATTTTTCAGCCAGATGAACTCTTCCATTTGGTTCACCACATAGTTCACAAACGCTTGTACCAGCACATAGCAATGGGCAAAGTGAAGGTAGGAATGAGCAACCAGGGTGAGAAAGCTGAAGCAGGATGTTGTCAAATATAAAATCCCAGGCAAAGCAAGCATATCACAGCACTATCATGAAAGTCTTGAAAGCCAGACATGTTTAAGACTCATTCATTAGGGAAGCTGAAGCATGAAGAGAACAGGGAGCAGGGACCACGTTTGGACGATGCAGTTAGGTGCCCAGCAGCACGAGTAGGCACTTCTGTAAACACCACTACATACCTACACCGCTTTGAAGATCTGCTCTCAAAGCGGAACTAAGAGAACCCTCAGTGAACTCCAGGTCCCAACAAGTTGAGCAGCCAAACTTCCTGCTGCTAGGGTTAGGGCATCCCACAAAAAATGCTCCCATTCAGGCAGCTTCGACCCATGTATTGACACTGAGAGGGCTTCGACAAAGGGAGATACCCCAACTGCCAACATGCCCGTAACATCAGCACCAGCACAGCTGGGCTGCAAAGCAAGGGGAGAGGACAGCACCACAGCAGGCAACCTCTGAACAGCTTAGGCCAATGTAGGATCACATCCTCAAAAACTCTGGCAATAAAAGACTCTCCCCAGCATTCAGTGCACTCTTTACAAACTGTGTAATAACATCTGAGGCAAGACAACTCAACTCTAGGAGAAATACTTCCCCTGGAAGAGGGCTCCTCACCAGTGTCAATGGAAGTAACCACAGTAAATCAAACCTGTGGAGATGCCCAGCATGGCCAGGGACCCCCAGAAAGGTCCTTTCAGTCTGAACAAGACGCCAGAACTAAGTTACCAGGGATAGCCACTGGGTGGGAGAGCATAAAAAGCTCTTCCTCTCTTCCCAAGCTCTGAATTCAACAGCACCCGATGCTGTTTATTAAAATTTGTCTCTCTCTTCCCTCTTACAAAGCTTTTATGGCATACCCAGCTATTTTAGCTTGATCCAAAAGTATAAGGAGAGAGAACACGGCTCAAAAAGTGTCTGTCGTTATTTCAGGGTACCCTAAAAGCTGCTTGATCAACACACCTCTAGAAAGGTGAGTCGAAGCACAGTTACAACACAAGCAATACAAGAATGGGTGGGGTAGCAGACAGGATAAGAAGAATTTTTCAGAATTGCTAAAAATAAGAGTCAAAAAGCATGTCACATTATTTCAGAATATTTTAAACAAAGCATACAAGATTACCTTACAGGCAAGTCCTTCCACAATAGGAACAGAAGGCAACACAACTGAACACAACAAATTCAGGCATTTGAAACAAGTCACGAAGTCACTGGGAGCTCATCATCTAAAGAGCACCAAGGAGAAGAAGAGACCCCCCCTATGTAGCTCATGGTCCCTCTGCAACGTGATGCAGTCATGAAAAGGCACATGCAACCCAAGGATGTATCAGAAGAGCTGCTGCTGTCAGAAAGACAGCGTTACCAGCAGGATGTAAGGAGACTTCACCTGAAATGACATGTGCAGTTCTGGTCACTCACACTCAAAACAGATGAGCTCGCCCTATAAATGCAGAAAAGGGCAACTAGGATGATCACAAGACTGGGAAGATTGGCTTATCAGAGGAGAAACAGCAGAAAAAGCTACTTAAACTAAAACACTACTGGTCCAACCACTAGTGTAAAAATGCATACTGGAAATTGTAGTTCTCACCAGCCACAATAGTGAGAATCTGGAACCACATCCAAGAGAAGTAACGGGGCAAAAATTAGTTTCAAAATGAACTTTCATAAGCTTTCATCAAATCACGGGAAGGATTTGATGACCTGATTGTCTTCAACAGGTAACTAGATTTGGTAACCAAGAAGGTGCCTCCAGTCCTATCTATGGTCCTAGCTATGTGCTCTAAATTCTGAAACCCCAAGACAACGACGACTCAGGAAGGAAAATAAAAAAGGAGAGAGAAAAGCTAATTTTGGTGAAGATACTGAAATATTACATGCATCTCTGAATACTGAAATTTTTTTTAAAGGATGACATGCATGCCACATGTTCTAGCATCTGCTCCGTCTGCTCATAACAGAAATAACTCCTAACCATCAGTCTAAAGCAGTCTTTCATAAATTACACAGATTCATATTCTTTTATCAATAACCAATTAATTTATCTTATCTGGCATAAACCATAGTATGTATGTGTCTCAGAGATCCAAACTTGATTCACTTGGATCAATTTTTTCCCCTTGTGGAAAAAGAGAGAAGGCAAGATCATACCATTCTACTTGTATTTAATAGCTGATACGATAGCACAGAAGAAAACTAGAGAGTAAGCATTCTCAGCTTATCTTATTTCAGATAGTACATGTAATTTAATATGGATGTATATTCTACTAGTATACAAAAAAATCTTCTGGTAGCAAGTACATATTAGCTGATGCATACTTCTGTACACCTTTGTACTAAGCCATGCCTTAGCTCACAAGTAAAACAAGTTTAGATGAACAACTTCTGTGCAGCAAAAGATGGTGGTCATGACTTAACAAAACATCATTCCCGCCTCTTCATCAGCCCGACACGGCCTTAGGGAACAAACTGCTTCTCAAGACTGCTGCCTTTTCAGCGAGACAGACCAAAAGCACCAATGGGTTTTGAATACTAAGGACTCCCTAGTATTTTTGTTGTTGAGAGCACGCTGGTTTCCCAGACTAGTGTAGGTAATTTTACATCATATCCCATTCCCTACTGGAATTTCAATTGATTGGGGCATTATTTATTTCCTGCCCTAAAGCACCATTTAGAATGACTTGCTAAATCTCTGTTGCTTTTACTATTACAATTTGAATAGCTGGATGTCAGAGAAGGAAGAATGATCTCCACACAGTTCTTAAATACCTTACAGAGCAGAGTCTGAATTATTCTTAACATTAAGTTGCAGAAAATCTCATCAGAAGAAAAAACAAACAAAAAACCCAACTCAATAACATTTTATTGCCATCTTTCATCCAAATACAGACTTAACCCTTAAAGAAATAAGCCTGGGCAAGTATCTTTCAGAAAGAAAGACTGGCATTTATAAAAAGGAAAAAATCCACTTGCAAAGAGTGAAAGGTTTGTGTATTTCTATTTTTGAAAACGTAGGAAAAAAGTAACATATATATATTTGACACGCAAGATATGTATAATTAAAAAAAATTAACAAACTGTTCAGGGCTTGCTGAACAAGTTCACTTCAACATAATCACGCGCAGAAACAGGGGTGCAAGGGACCCCCGGGGTCATTCCCTGCATTTCTACAGGGCCATGTGTTAGACTGTCCAGAGAAATCTGCAGAACGTTTGTCCCTGAATGTGCCACAGGCCACAGAGAGCTCTGCAACCCAGCACTAAGGTTTTGTCAAATCTTCTTGTTTTGTAACCTAAAAAAGTTAAAGGAGATGTAAAGAATGAACCCCAAACCAACTAAGGCATCTTTTGTTGCAATGGATCGCTTTAGGAGTGTCCGTGCTAGCCTTGTGCCTATTTACATCATATCACTTCCCAGAGCTGGCACTTTTGATCCACTAATGATCTTTAGCATCACAGGCACCTTATCATGCTCTATGGCTGCAGTCTCTGAAACTGCAGCACTAATAAAGGCAAGTTACTGGAGTTACAGGTTTAGTTTTAGTTTCTGTAACCCAACAGATTTTTATTGCATTTCCTTGAACAGCTTCTTTATCTCACCAATCTTCCTTTTCACCAGTGTAAGTGCAAAGGAGATATTCATTAGAAAATCCCAACAGTAGCAATTCAAACAGCTTCCCCGCCTCCCTAGTCTCATTTGGGAATCTCCTACTTCCTACCAATTTTTAAGGGTCATTCCTCACTCCATTTTCACATAATCCCTAAACAACCATTATCACAGCTTTTCTCAGCATGAGATAAAATATAGACTGTGCTTCATAAACAGTGGAGACCTTAAGATTACATTCTTGGTGGGACACAGCATGATAAATATTTCAGGGAAGTCTTGAAATACCCCACAATATAAAACACGTGGCCAGTGAAACAATCTCAAAAACAAATATGTTTTGACTTATTAAAAAAAAAAAAAAAAAAAAAAAAAAAAGGAAAAACACACCAAAACCTCCTCCCCCCATCCCACGCTGGCCATTGAGCAGGTCAGATTGCAATTTCCTTTTTAAGGGTGGCAGAGATCCTGACCTACTTAAAGCCTGGTAGGGAACATTTTTTTGCATTGTAAATTTAATCATTCAAAAAAACGCATTTTCCTCAAGCTTAAAAATAAACGGCAATTGCTATTTTAGTACATTAAACCAGTTGGTGAACATCACGCAAACTTTTTGAAGTTAAATTGTAAGGTTACATTCAATACAATGACTTTTAGACGAAGGTATTAAACGAAAATAAGGAGGACGTGTCAGACCTTCATTAGCTATGCTGGCATCTCAACCATTTCCTACAGATTGTAGGGAATAAAAACCCAGCCCTATTTCAGTGAAGTTGGAGGTAGCTTCACAGGTTATCAAACAGGACTCTAAGTAAGCAAATACATTACTCACCATACCAAAGACGTAGCACAAATTGTTCTCTCAAAGTTGCAGCACATTTTGAACAATTTTATCACGACGAAACGTGATGCATATTCATTCTTTTAATATTTGTTAGTAGGAGAGACAACAAGGAGAATCAGTTGCACAATGTGGGAGCAAGAAGCAAGACAACATGCATTAATGGAGGATCAAAAAGACAAAACCAAAAAAATAATTATATTTTAGCAAAATACATTATATTCTTCTTTGTATTTATATCAGTACCCATTACGCCACAAACCACACAAAACAGAACACCCCAGTGTAGTTACTCAGCAGTGGATGCAGACACCGGGACAAGAGACTGCAGAGGATACAGGGAGGATGACACACAGCTGTGTCCCCACATTGGTAAGCTGATCACGATCAAACTGTGGTCAAACAATTTGAAGTCAGATAAATATCCACAAATCTATTCTTCATTACGTGGAGTTCCTCCCATGCACAAACACCAAACTCGGAGCACAGATTTGTTGGACGTTTGTGTGTGGCTTGTTATTTGTGTGTGGAAATAGCTTGGAAGAAGTATTTCTGAATGCCTGTTTTAGCATAAACCCCACCTGCCACCCTCTGTAGGACTGGTCTAACTTACTTGTTTTGCAGAATATTTTTGTTCATTCTTATCTCTGCATAATGTTAACTGAAAAAAAAATTCTCAAAATTTCCATTCACTACTTCAGCTGTAAATACCACGCAAAAAAACAAAACACACCATTATCCATGGCTACAGCCTTACGTTGCATGGCACCATAGCCCACTAGTCCCACTGATTAAGTAAAGAGCCATTGAAAACAAGTAAGGAAATGGAAATCTGGCCCAAGATTCAGATGAACGGTTCCAGACAATATTGAGCTTATCTGTTTTATCCAAACATCAGCTGAGAAGCATTCAACAATGCCGCAGGTTCTCTCATAAACACCACACTGCTCCATAATTATATGGGATCTGCGCACGCGTTCAAAAGCAGCATTTATTTAGGCTCACAACAGCTGTATTAAAGCCGTGTGTAAAGAACATTGTTCCTGGTCTGAGAAACAGTGAATAGTAGTTTCCTTATCCATATAAATCACACACAATAAACGCTTGATATTATCTAGTGCCACTAAAGCAGTCAAATTAAAACAAATCAGGAGAGTATACCCTTGAGCGCCTAACTCTAGGAAGATTGAAAGCCTTTGAACACAGAATTTTATGCTTTTTTATATGCTCCTAGCCTCATTCAAATAATAAGCTTATACATAATAATGAAAAGGATTTCTTCATCCACCACCACCCACTCAAAAAAAAAAAATCAACACATCTATTTTACACGTGAATTTTTGATTCTGCAGACCCTCCAAGAAAGCAACAGCCACTAGCAAATTCCATGATGACCAACAGATTGGGGGACCCTGTAAAGAAACCCAGAAAAGCAAAGGATCAGTTTTTCAGATGACCTCTCCAGTTGCTGACATTTTGGAGGTGCGCACTTAACACTGACCACCTTTAACCTTCTTGGCCAAAGCAAACTGCATGACCAAAATATAAAATTCTCTCTACTAAAAAATGAATCTCTAAGGAGATCTCAGTCTGTGAATTACCTACTCTCACCATTTTATGGAATTATGTATTACTATGAATTATTGGGCTCAATCCTGCAAGCTTAATGCACAAACCGTCCTTGATGTCCAACACAGATAACCTGGGCAAACAAGGCTCCTTCCACCAGGGCTTAGGGACCAGTTTTCAGAACAGTTGTGTGAAATCTGAATTTTTCAGACTTGAAAGCACGAGCTCAGCGCTGTGGCACACATTTGGGTAGGTGGTTACTTGTGTGCTGAGGACCATGACTGTTCTGTAACATGCTTACACAGACAACTTTTCCCACATAAAGGTTTGCTCCCTCCTTTATAGATAAAACTAGCATCTAAAAAAAATGAAGGTCCTTCTCTGATTCAGTTTAACTGCTGTTACTCATGAGTGCAAGACCTTTTGCGACAGTCCGTCCTTGCAAGATAAAGTCCTTCAACTCGTCACCAATAACTATGATTAGCAGTCTACTTCATTTAAATCCAGTCCTGCTATTTATAATAAAATTTTAGTAAGTTCTCTAAAGCTCTCAGATCCCCATGAACTTAAGCCACTTCCTTAACTTTGCAACTTTTATCTAAAGGACAATCCAAGCTGCTTCCACCCCCTAAAACCACATGCAACATTTTGGATAGAGGTATAAGGTGTTCTACTGTTTACCATCATGTTCTCCAAGAAACTTTACCATGCTACAGAAAAGGGATCATTTTACCTACTTCCATAAAGCACATAAGCCAAGTTTACAAGTCAAAAATAAAAAAAGGCATCCAAAGATAAGGAAGAGATGGGTTGTTTGTAGATACTGAAGATTGCACCCTGGCTATTGCAGCTATCATGCACTCAACAATTAAACCCTGAAAAGAATCCAGTTACCAGCACAGGCTGCTGTTCATGACTGATGATGCCATTGCACAACAGAAGTATTTGAAAAGCAACTACAGCCTTTTGCATTTACAGCCTATCAGCCTACCCAGGGCAGAAAACACCATACTGGGTGTTTTCCTTGGAAAACCCTGTAAAACAAGTTTGGTGACACCCACTGCAGCATGACCTGAATCAATGTACAAAGTTAACCAGTCTAACAAAATTCCCCAGTAAAAAACAAGCTACAGTTGGTCATGAAAATCACAAAGATCAGGCCACATTCCCAAGATGACTGAACCCAACAGAGAAAGAAACACACCTCTGTCTGTACTGGTGAAGCATAACCTGCTGCCCTACCATTACCATCTTCCCTCAGCAATCTAATTAACTGGTGCAGGGGGGATGTCAGCCCCAAAACTGGAACCATCACCCTACCCTATTTAGCTTGCTAAATAGCTTATAAATAAGTGTCTAAATTAATTCAGTGATCCTAGGGATGTATATAAGATTCTCCCTTCTTTTCCCTCCTTTTAGGAGGCCTTTACATGTCTACCTTATGCTTTGTGCCATAATTACCACCACCACACGACATGCTGAGTCTTCAAAACCATTTTGTATTAAAAAATAGAATACATGACTTAGATGGTTTAAAGACATATATGCTTACTCAAAAAAATACTCCACCCCAAAAGATCACCTCTAATAGCAATTTATATTATAGTTTCCAGAACTGCCCAGTACTTGGCCGCAAAACTTTCAAGTGATGGAACTGAGGCACCTGTGAAATACTGGGTTTTCTTTAAGAGCTGCAGAAATCAGCATTATTAAACACTCTGAGGGAGCTTCCTTGCTGATCAGCCCTTATGTAAATTTAATGCAACCGAATACCAAGATGATCAGTTTTCACCTTTTATCTGAAAGTGCTCCGATGGAAGAAAGACACTCTCCCCCACAAAGGGGTATTTCCTGCTGGTCATTCCCTCTTATCTGGTTGCTGAAGACCTTGACAATACTGATTCGCACACTCTCACTTCTCAGGGCAGCCACCCTCAACCACACAGATTCTATCACACTCAGCTGCTACTCAGACTGTATACGTGGAATTAAATCTCAAATTCTCATAGGCTTTAAATGATAAGTGTTAAAACTGTGGGAACGTGTACAGTAGAGGCAGCTTAAATATAATGCGGTTTAATTGCATAAAGATGTGAATGCACTAATAAGATAATAGTATGTTTTGGTTCTGCTAGCTAGGCAGCAATTGTCACTCCGGGCACAGTGTCAAACAGTTCAAACTGTCACGAGCACCTGCATCGTACCCCCACCTACACAGCAAACAGTTGACAGTGAAAGACAAACCCATGTGATTTCTGCTTGGCAGCTTTTAGCAAAACCAGATTCAAGTGAAGCTAAATGGTCCATTAAATGGCCATGCCAAAAGAAGTTCTTCAGTTTTGACAATATACAATTAAGTCACTTTTTCCATCCCCAAGATACCTATTTAAGAGGCATGTTAAAATTCAATACTTCATCATAGGTAAGTTAAAATTGTGTGTACAAGCTGTAAACTGTTGCTTAGCCATTCTCAGATGTACATGTTAAAATGTGAATATGTTCAGGTCTTTTTTACTATGAAAAAAAATCTGGCCTAATCCTTCAGGCAGCTACTACTGGAGAGGCAAGCTGGCTTCAGGGCCCTCTGGTAATAGAGGTCTCAAGGAAGGAGGGGAAACAATATTCGGTGGGCTTCAAGGAGGTCTTGGATTCAGCTCCATATACTTACTTGAACAGTCCCACAGGTATCACCAGTAAACAAAAACTCTGTTCATTACTGTTTGCAAGATCAGGCCCCTCAAGACAACAGCCCACTGAAAGCAAACAAACAAAAAACCACTACACAGAAAGGAGAAAAGAAAATCAAAAGACAGATCCAGACACTTGAGAAAATGCTTATTACACGCATTGTATAATTCCCATATAACTGGAGTTTTTGCTTTGCCTAGCAACACAGTATGGATCTAGGAGTGCCCAACATTCCCCTCTGCAAGCAGCCCTAGCAGCAAGGCCATACTTACACCAAAGATTGTGGAAAACTCATCAGGAACTACTTTTCACTTATTCTTTGCTACAGACAAATACTCTCAAGTCTTTGTTCAAAAACAAAGGCTATAAAGGAGTAATAGATTATTAAAGGGAAACTTGAACGCTCTTTCAGAAAACTGAGAGCTTAAACTTGACATAAAACTCAGCACAGCAGACTACAACCCTGCTCTGTTCTACTGGGCAATACCAGCAACAATCTTTCCACCACTTAAAAAGTTATCTTTTTCCTGTTCTGCAGGAATGACTTGTCAACCATCAAATTCACATATAGCAGAAAAACAAGGACAAGAACTGTATTGCCCAAAGGACTGATCCAAGACATGCAGCCTTTCATTCCCTGTTCTGGAGTCAAAAGTGTACATATTTGGGCAAAGTACCAAAAATACAGACACTCACTCTTGGTTGTCCTTCCTGAAGATCACCCTGCTGTAAAGGTCACACAGCAGAAATGCTTCCTCTGTATTTCACAGGCTGCTGATGCTACCTGGGGAAAATGCGTCAAGCCAGTCACTCCCAGAGCATTAAGGAAAACCGGTTACAAGACAAAAGCCTTCCTCAACTTTGAGGAGTGTTTACAAACGTGATGAATGCCAGTGTGTCCTAGCCTGCCAGCTTGAAAATAAGTCAAGCACCTGGCCCTCAGCACAAAAGGCTGACTCACCTGTACGGCATCTATTACCCTTTGAAAAGACCCCAAGTTTAGCACTCCGGGGACACAAAGTACTTTCAGGAGGCTAATGGGAGCATGACTTTTCCTCCTCCTTCTCTCCACCTGCACACACCCCAGATCAAAGTTGTGGGATGGCTTCCCAAGCCAGGGGACAAAGATGACTTGCATACATGCGATCACTCTCCCATACTGCACAAACATCCCCTGACACCAGCCCACCTACTCTACTCCAAAGCGGGAAAGAAAACCAGCACAGAGATTAAAAGCCACAAATACAATCACCGATTGGTTAAACCTACGCTCCATGAAGCTCTAACAGTGTTACTCCCCAGCCCATCCTGCAGCTCCATTGAAAAAAATGCATAAAACTGAGCAAGCACTTCAGCATGAGCCACTCTATCAACTAAGTCAGGAGGAAATTGTGCTTTTCTTGTTCCCACTATATCTTCACCTCCCCCGCTCAAATTTGTTTGCTTTTTAGAATACAGCTAATTCAAGGATTTTTCCTTTCCCTGCACAGAACTATGAGTTGGGACTCATGGAAGATCTTCTGGCTACTACCAATGTAAACACTGCTCAAAAAAAAAAAAAAAAAAAAAAAAAGAGAGAAAAAGCAGCTTGGTGATGAAAGTTGTGATGCATCAAATATCAAACTTGCTGCATTGTCATTCCCACTACTGTCCAAACAGATTTTGCTTTGTATTATCTTCATTTTCATTTATGTAGAGAAGAAAAATAAGCAAAATGAAAACCATCACTCTTACCAAGTACCATACTGTGCAGTGATCATCCTCCTGAGTAATATCTCGTACCAGCTTTTCATTCACACCAACGCCAATGCTAGAAGGCCACTATAAACCAAATCCCCCTGCCCAAGCTTTGAAAGGACTATGAAAAGATCTGAATGAGAGGAGATCCAAAAACTCTCCCCACTCCAAGGAGAAGGCTGTATCCTCCCCAGTAGAGCTCTTTTCAAATTGCAACACTTCCAGTAATCCACAAGTGATCCTTTTATTCTCAGGGACATAAACTCTACGTAACATGAAGACAGTTCCTTGCAATTTGTTTAAGCTAAATCCAAATCCAAGCTATACAGTGTATGAGCAAAAGAAAAACGGAGCCTCTGCATGCTCAGGCTGTCAACTAAAACAAGCATCTTAACTCCCACAGTATGTATTGGGGAAATCACATGGGATCATGTGAGATCGAAGGTTTTTTCTGCGTGGCTGCCACACACCTACGTGGCCACTTTATGCTGTAGGAATGCTACCAAGACAGCACCCTCCTAGCACAGCACTGAAACTATCAAAGACACATACAAGTGCCTAAAATACAGAGATTTTATTTATTTATTTTTACTGGCCTCACATATGGCTACTACAAGTGCAAGGTAGAGTCTAGTCCTACAGTAGCTTATCCTACTTTTAAATCTGGGCTGCCATAGTTTCCCACCCCATATTCAACTCCCAGTACCTGTACAACAGCATACATGTCTAGAGCAGTACAAGGAGCTAATTCAGTTGATAACTAGTCTAAAACCCTAAAATGGATCACCTCCCTGAACTGGTTCACCATTCAGCACCAAAAAAAGGGCAGGAACACAAGGATGGGACAAGTATGTGACACAGGGAACATCTGGACTTCAATTAGCTGGAGTGACCAAGGAGACTCAAGTGGAAGTTAACACACACATGTAGCCAGTAATGGTTTGTTTTGTTTTTAACCACACCACCACTTATCTTTTCTTCCTGTCACCTTTATACATAAAAGGCACAACCAGTGACGTCTGATATCTTCATGTACAAAACATAAAAATATTTTACACCAACAAGGCTAGTCACAAAGCTCGTATGTGCTAGAAGGAGAGTGCGGGAAGAGTCATAATGTTTTGAGCACAAGCCGTAACAATACCACTGAAAGGGCACGATCACAGATGCTTAGCAAAGTGCAACCCTTCTGTTGCACTTTAAAAACTTTTTCTGTTGCACTTTCAGCTTAAAAATGCAGACAAAACCTGCATGTGAAGGCACATGGCTGCCAACGTGTCTCAGAAGACGCACAGAGGATCCACAGAGGCACAGTTGCACAATAGGTTTTCTCTGATTGCAAAACAGGCCTTGCTGCTGCATATCCCCATCTCCTCCCTGTACCTGCACTGGCACCAGAGCTTGCTGCCCCTCAGATGTGCCGATATAACTGTGTGTGAGGCTGGACAATAAAGCATAACAGAAAAATTAATCAAGGTGGGGAAAAAACAAAGCAAAAAACCCCATGCCCCTAATAACCCCACTCCTTTTGAAACTACTGGTTTGTTTTTTGTTGGGGTTTGTTTTTTGTTTTTTTTTTTAAACACCCAGTTTCCTTTCCCCCAGGACCAAAAATTGAGTTTTAATCTTGCTCAGTAGCACTGAGATGATCCAGTGGATTACCTGCCCGAACACTAGGTTGTACAAATCACCAGTCATCTCTGAGCTCAATGTTGTAACACAAAATAAAACCTCTAAAAAACTCCAAAACTATACTGCAGAGCAAAGCTGAAATATAATTACCTTAACTAACACAAATACCCTTTTCTGGAATGCCCGACAGCTATTCATAGGACTGGCACAGTCTAAGTTTAACACTTTTTATTATGAAGCTCTCAAAAGGCTATTTTTGTTTGCTGTGGAAGCAGACTGTGTGTTTGAAGATGAAGAGTAGATGGGAAAGAAGTTCTAACATGCCCCTTATAGCACACTTCAAAATTTAGAGATACCTGTAAAATCATGATGATTTTTCTCATCAGTAAGATAGAGGTAGCAATGCTTTTATATCACAGGAGAAATACATAGGCATAAAAGGTTTTCTATCCAGAGACACTGAGCACTACAGAAAAGGAAGAAATCAATGATCCTCTTATTCATTACATATGCTTGATAATGTCCAGAAAATAACTGATTAAAATATTCTCTGAATATGGTACAAAACAGGTCCTGCAAGATGAGAAATAGCATTCTACGTCAATAATAGCATGCTACCATATATACAGAGGAACCAAGCTAAAACTGAACAAGGAATCCTTTTTTTTGGCATTTTCTAACTTCTGGGTGCTAAACTCCAAAACAAAGCTTCGAATATAGCTTTTATGTGCAATTTATACACACTTCAAGAGACTCCAGGTAAAAATATTCCAATTATCTTTAAAGAATCTGAAAAAAAACCTGCAGAAATTAGGAAAGGAAAATAAAGAGTTTATTAAAGTAGTCCCTCCAAACTTGCACAAAAAACCCACTTTCTCATCATGAAATGAAGTTGGACTGGTATATTTATTACAATTCCTAGTCAAACACTGACCTAGTCGAAAGAGGTCAATGCTTAAGACTGGCAAGTAAAAGATCTGACGTCACTCAGGAGAAGATGAGGGACAGCCATTTAAGACCTTTGAACTGGTAATATTTAAAGTGGAAAAAAAACCAAACCCACACCTCTCCCTCACCTCAACCACCTTCAGCTTCTACTGTAAATAGTCCAAGCCAACTATGAAAAGTGACTGCATTAGGACAAACTCCAAATCTACTGCTATCAATTTATCTTAAATAAACTGTTTGTCTGTGTTAAGTAAACTATTTGACAGAAAAACGACTGTCAGAAAAACTGATGTACATTTTTTAGAAGTGAAAATAAATAGTATGGGTTTGATCCTAAAAATAATCGTCACATGAGGAGTCTCACTGTTTCTATGGGCTACTTGCATGAGTGAGGCTACGCTGGCATTCAAGCACCTGATGAACTGAGCTAGTCTTTTGAAACAACCGTCTTGTTAACACGGCTCTTTCATCCGTTCCGCTGTTGTACTGCTCTGCATCCCAAATGGCTAGGAAACAAGAATTTTATTAGAAATTTGTTTTTAATTAGCCATCATAAATTCAGTAAATATAGACACTTCCACTGTGTACTGATTTCTATCACTGATATATATCTGACATTGCCCAGCATGAAATGCCTAGAACAGACTGGTACAACAAATGAATTCACTTTCCTACTTCAGATGTCAGATTTAATTGCCCACACCAGATCTTTTCCAGTAAGGAAAGAGTCTTTAAAAGCCTTAAAAATCAGGTAGGGAAGAATTCAGGAGGTAAAAAAGCAGTGTTCTTGCAGGGACATGTGCTAGGGACTGGAGAACCATCAGGACTAGGGATTACAACCCAGCCTGCCGCAGGCACTGCAGGCTGCACTGCATTTGCTACAGCTTCCTCTGGGCAAGGGTTCAAATCACAGCAGGGCAGAGCTGACGGAGGAGACAAAAGGCAGATCACTCCTGCCTCATCCTAGCTGGCTGCCTACGACCACTCTCAGAGACTCCCCGCAAGCCTGTGCCAGGGGCACTCAGAGGGCTGCACACTGGCAGCTCCAAGGACGCCAGCTCCAGAGCTGCACTTCTCAAGAGATGCCAGTCCAACAACTTCTCTTGGTCTGCTCCGAGAGGAGACCATGAAGGTCAAGTGTTAAGTCTTGCCGAAGATTGAATAAAATTCTGGGGCTGCTACACATACCCGAAACAGGAAGAATATCCATATAATATGCTCAGCATATAATGTTCCATTTGTGAGGCTGCTAAAATGTGCATAAAAAGTTGGATTAAAAAAATGTGGGAAAACATCCTGATTAGCCCTGCTAGTGTAATGCTCCAAGTAAATTAATGCAAGAAAATAAGAACGGTCAAAAGCAATCAGGATACTAACATGTGCCATGCAAGTGTAGCTTTCTCTTTGTACTATATTACGATTTCTTTTTTAAAAACTTCTTAACAGATGAAATAGAAAATTGCATACTGCCAAGAAAGGGGGTGGAGTGAATACCATTCTCTACATTGCCTTTTGTATTACTACAAAGGCAATACTATGTGTAGTAGAGAATGTTTCTGGTTATTAAATTTTATGTTTCTATATTCAATGGCATCACATTATATATGGCCTTTTTCTGCAATTAACCTCCAAAACACAAATTAAATATTAATGGATATATGTCAATTATGATTATGAGAAACAATAAAAGGACCATAAATTAAATAATGCAGATAGAACAATAAAGTATTTTCACATGATCAAAACAATGTTTCAGTCTTAATGTTTTCTTATTCTAATTGAAAATGTAATTAGGTACTCATAGGTGGTGTTATTGCATAAAATTTGGTAAACAATACCATCTTTTCAGCATTACAATTCACTCCCAGTAAGAAAAAGCAAAACAAGCCTTGTTGCTTCTTCCAGCCAAGCCTAGCAGTGCAACATTATTTGATGCTTCATAGAAATCTTCAGTTTGAGACTGTCCAGAATGCAGTAGGATATTTTCACAGTTATTCCTAGACTATATCCATCTTCTGTAATTAATTATACACAATTCTATATTTTGTTCAGTATTACCAGCTCTCCCACACATCCAAAATATTTTCCCACTATTGTACTTTTTAACTAAGGAACTAACTTTAGGCTTGCTAAGAATTAAAAAAAACCAAACCACGAAACAGAAATACTCAAATATGACACTCGGACAACAACCTCATTGCTTTAAGGTCATTGCTTTAAGGTCATTGCTTCTGTTTCCTGAGGCTGATTGGAGGGGGGGGGGGGAAGGGGGAGGAGGTCTGAGACAAAACATTTTTAACAAACTACCAAATGCAGTCAAAAGCCGATTTAAATAGCAGCTGCCCGATGCTCAGATGTACAGCTCCTCCCGTGCTTTACCACACTGGTCATCAATGACTACTTTACAAATTGTAAATGACATGGGACACGCTGTTCACAAACAAATCAGATTTATGGTTATATTCAGTTGTTCCTGTTACCTGAAATTAGAATTAGAAGCTCATTAAATATAAATACATTTCAGAGAGTGTAGAGGCACAGCATTATATTGATGAAAGCTTCATTAAATTTTCAATGATATAGCTGCTTCTATATTTGTGAAGGAAGGACACAGAGTAGAAAGAAGTAAGTTGGGGCAATTCTCCTTCAGGCAACTTTGCATCTTTCTACTATGCCTAAAAAACATATGGATTTTAAAATAAAATGTTGGACTAATTAGGTGTAAGAGAAAGTGATTGTGGTCCATTATATTCAATGAATGATTACTTTCAGATCAGCATTTGTCTTGTATACGTTTGCCAATCATACAACTGATGTTCAAGAAGAGGAGAATTGGTAGAAAGCTAGAAAACAGGTTCGAATGATCAAGCTCATATAAAATACAGACTCTGTACGGGTTCTGAACTCATTCAGTGGCACAGTCATCTTTTTAAAATATTCACTTAAAAAGACATAACAAGAGTACTGGAAATGAAGTCTTACCTAGCAAACAATAAGACATAACTTCTTGTGCAAGTAGAAATGTAAAACCATCAAAGTCATGCAGTAATACAGCCTTATTTTTACTGCAGAGACTGAAACCAAGAAAAAGACCCGTGACAGAAAACAAACAAACTAGACACAAGCCCACTATTCAACTAGATTTCTAGCATTTTTATCAGCAAGTCAGACAATTAAAATCTCCATATGTAAAACACCCACAACCAAGCTACATGAAAGAATGCAGAATCAAAAACGCAAAAGTGAAAATTCAAGTGGTCTGATCCCTCTTGTGGTCACGCACTACGATATAAATTTATTATATCTCCACATGTTAGCCCAGTTTCCTTTGGAAAAAAGGCTTATGCAATCAGGCTATTACTCAGCTCCTCCCCATCCACTCCCCTTGATATCCACTACCTTATGTCAACTAAGTCAGGCAGCAGGGTAGAGGCCTCAATGTCACATTATTCCTCTAACAAGCCTGCACAATATATGGCCTGGGCATTACATGTTTTCCTTACAGTTAATGTGCATGGCCTGCCAGGAACCGAGATGTAGGGTTGCTCTTTCCAACTTGTTAGGCCTGCCACCTCTTTCAGCCCTCTGGATAGGCAACGCTCAACTAACATGCATGCAGACAATGCCGGTTTATCCTCAGACCTTGTTTATTCTGCCCTGTTCAAATCCTGCTTCGACACGTTTACTCCCCCCTCCCTCCAGTTTTCTTTGGCATGCATAGTCAGCATTAAATAACTGACCTTCTCAAAACCACCATGAGGTAGTATTATCCCCACATTACCAGATAAGGAAATTAAGCCACTATAATTAATGCTTGAAGCACGCCCAAATTTCACATTCCTGATTTGAGAGTGATTAGCATTAGCACTATACAGGATTTCCTCTGCTCAAAGCACAGCTCCTGGGGAGCACAGGAGCAGTTGCACACAGCTTGCACTCCTGCAGGGAAGTCCGATGGGCACAGCCAGAGCCCCTGTGAAACGCCAGGCTCCAGGAACTCGGCCAACTCCACCCCAGGGTTCTGTAAAGGAACTCGAACACACCAGGTGCTGCTTGAGCCCAATGAGGGAAGGCAAGATATCAGAGTGCCAACCCCTTCTGCATCCTTCCTTCTTCCCCTGACCAAGACTTTTGCATCCAGGCAGAGACTCTTGCTCAGCTAATTTCCATTTAGACACCTACACCCCTTCACCACACATGCAAGCACACACACACACACAGATGCCCACTAACCTTACCTCTGATCTTCCCATAGCCACCGGCTCCCCATGCATTCACCCTCCTAGAACGTCACATCTTCCTCTATGGTTCTTTAGCTCCAGTTTTTCCTCGGTCTTCCCAGATAGTCCTAAATCCTTCTCTAGCCCAGTCATCACTCCTTCTCTCAAGTCCTCATGTAGTCATATCCCTTTCTCCAAGCAAGTCCCCCTCATGATCTTTGCTCCTTCATTTACTGCCACACAATAAGACTGGGAGTCAACCTCCCCGTTCGACTCCACTACAGCATTTCAGAGTTTCCCCAGAGGCACGACACGTTTCCCAGTCATACGTTCCTTGCAAAAGAGAAGGCTCCTTTCCAAAATCTGTCAGCTGGCAGCAAAGGTTCTCACACAAACCTCATGCAACTTGAGTTCCCTAACCTCATCGCACGGAACAAATCTCCAAGGGGCTGTTCCACCCATACATCACTGAGATACTACCCATGTGGAGACAGCTAATTCTGGCCACGTCTGCTGTTCCGTCCTGTATTACCTTTCCCCAAAACCAGGCAGATAGAATAGAAACCAAGGATTTGTTTAGCAAAATTTTAGGCCAGGCTTTGGTGCAAGAGTAGAAACAAGAAGGTTCAAACAAATACAGTAATTTTAGACTAAGCTCAACAGACAAGTATCTCTCCAGCTCCTAAATTCCTCCAAGCCTGCTCAGCTGACGACGTTCACAGCAACATCACATCATCCTGGCATTGCCCTCAGTCCTGTTAGCCTCCTTCTCCCTTTACAGAATACAACCATATCCCAAAACTAAAGATAATTTTTCATTTTTTTTCCTGGAACAAGGGGATCTTGGGGATTTAAAGGCAGCCTCCCATCTCCAGTTCACAGCACATCAGTCACAGGCTTATCAAACTACACAACTGCCACTGACAGTCCTTCCTGACGCCATCCAGGGTGTGCAAGGACTATTTTTTCAGTCTTTTTAAGCCTGTAGACAGCTACTCCCAGAAGAATCTGAACTATTCTATTTAAACAAGGCTATTCATATACTCACACTAGAGATTATCTAGTTGTTAGTTACACCTACAGATTATTCAGCTCCTAATCCCCACGAAGATATCAATTTTTTTTCTTCCTCTTTCAGAAAACAGAGGACACATTGCAAGCAAGGATGACAAAGATGTTAAACATTCGTCTGCCTGTACTCGTCTGGGACCAGACGTCTTCCTTCTTCACCCTGGCTCTGCCAGCAGCTCTTGCGATAAATCTAACTCCAGTGCTAAACTTTCCTGCCCAATTAGACCTAACACTTCCCATTCTGGCTCAGCAGTCTGAAGGTGTCAACATTAGCCAAACCACTCCCTTGCCTTTTGCTGTCTAGGAACATCAGTCCTTTGCCACCCTGGCAGAGAGACTGACAGCCTGGCCGCATTGCTTGGCATTAATAAAAACTGGGGAGCAGAACATTCTTAGGGCTTGGGAACTTTTACCTCAACATTGCTTCCAGAAAGAAAAAAAAAAAAAAAAAACAACCAACACCACAACACCAAAAAAACAACCCAAACAAAACTACCCCACAAAAATACACACACAAAAACCCCGTTCCTCACTCTGCCCTATCCCACTATTTCCTAACTCTCAGCAGAACCACTTCTCTTCCTCTATAACGTTAAAGAAGTTGTCATGCTCACATTAAGCCCAGGATTCTGCAAATGCTTAGACATATAATTTAACCTTAGTGCCAATCATTGAGGCAGGACTGTGGGAACAGCAAAAATCATTAGCTACACGTTTCCCAATTTGGAGCCAAAATATTTATCAGGTCAGATGACTTGCTCATTGTTCCTTTGTAGCAGAGGCATCTTGTTCTCACTTCTCTGAGCTTACCTGCATTCCACATGAAAAAGCCTGCAAGAATTTCCTGATACATTCTCTCCCCCCCATATGTGTTATATTCAAAGGAAAAACAACTTAGAATATCATTTTCAGAGCATCAAAAAATGTTCTTAGCTACAACAATTAACGTCTAATTTTGTCATATATAGCAGCAGTTCCTGCTAAGTTCTTTTGTCAGATTTGGTCTTGTCAAATGTAATTCTTGCAAAACATTTTTTAAAAAAGAAAAACCAAGTAGATGTCATTACAAAATTCAGTTCACTCTTAGGACTACTACTTGTGACTTATTACAGCCTTTCTGTGAAGAAACATCCACTGTTTCCTGCCTATCATTGAACCAAAGAGAGAATCAGCAACATGAAGCTTAAGTGTCCACAACGCAAGCTCAGCACCCTGTCTGTCCCATATCCTGCTACTATCAGGGAGATTTTTTTATTTCTTAATTTCCTAACCAGATCTGAACACTGGAGTACTCAATTCAATTTCCAAAATGCTGACCTAGGTTTTCTTCAAACTTCACCTTCAGTTGTCCTGGGGGAAAAAACCAAACAACCAATGCCCCGAACAAAGAGCATACACACGAATGCAACTTCTGAGTACTGCAAGAGGGCACTTTCAGATCTGCTCTGCTGTGAATTTACAAATACTGAGACATGCTTTTTAAAATTAGTCAGGAATACATTTGCTTAATTTCATATTAAATCTATGCATATCACTTATTAACATTTGGCAGCTAATCCAACCACACAGAAGCAAGTCAAATGTCCTTCTTCCTCACAAACCCGCAGAATTATTGGCTTGAACTATAACGCAGTAGATGCAATTAAAAGAAAGAAAAAAGAAAAATCCGTCTAATACCAAATTGTTTAAAAGATTATTGAGTTTGCCTCCTTTTTGAGAAGCACTTATTTTAACCATAGAGATTTATCACACCTGTGTTGGACCATTACCATGCTGGACATTTACCATATTCAATCTTACCATGGTAAGCATTTACCCAACAAAAAGCGTTGAGCATGTTTGAAGACTCTTCAAGCTGGGTACCCAAACTCATTAGCCATTTTCAGGATCCCAGGCTGCAGATTTTAGCCAGACTTAATTTTCAGAACCAAGGAAAAAGAATTTACTTTTCAATTAACTGATTGGAGATCCAGGATATAAACAATAGCTTTCCTTTTGCCAAGGTTACATCTCAGAGCAGAACCACAACTTAAATTTCCGAAAAGTACTTATGAGGAATGAAGAGCAGAGCTCTGCAAGCTTTGCTAAGCAGACAAGAAGTATTAGTAAGCGGACATGCCAATTGATAGCTCAACAGAGAAAAAGAGAAGATTTTCTAAATATGCCAGTTTTAAAACAAAAGAATAATATAACTGAAGCATTAACACCACTTCAGCAGAAGTATTAAGACCATGATTCAGAGCCAAATTTAAAAGCAAATATTCATTGTCAAAACTGGATGGCAGAAGGAAATAACCTCTTGGGTATTTCAGCAATGATTTAATCACCTCCCATGACTAACTCGGAGAGACTTCGGAAAAGTAATGGGATAGAACAGAGTCCAAAGAGCATCAAATCCTAATTAATAAAAACAGGAATAACTCCAAAAAGACAAAGAAGAAAGATGACCTAGATTTTTATTCCCTAAGAAGTCACGAAAAAGCTTTCTTTCTGAGGGAATACATTCCACTTTAAAAACAGTAATTTTGCTTCTTCCTTTGAGAATGCCGACACGCTATGATTGTGCAACTATTTCAAACAAGCACCAGTTAACCTAACTTCCCATGGCAGATCTGACAAACATGAGTAAAAACCTCCCTGATGGGTCTCCCAACTCACCCAGAAGAAACGAAGAGAATTCTCCGAGAGATCTAAATTGCTGGCAATGAAATAGGTTACATAGTTTTCATTACTTATCTCCTCAAAGCAAAGTAGGCATTTTTAGGACCACACAAAATTCCTGTTCTGGTTGAGATTTTTAACTACAGGTAGTCCCAATCTGCTTTAGTCCACCAAGACTACTTACGCTTTTCATGCAAGTAACATTCTACCTCCCAGGATCTAATTTGAGATGTGATATGGCAAGAGCAGCAAGAAAACAAGCCTAAGAGACAAAATAGAGCGCTTGCTCTCCCAGACAAGCCAGCTTTTTAAGCATGCGGCTTCACAAAATGGTGCAAGCTAAATTAACGTTGTGCCATAGAAAGGTCCTTCCTTCAACCCTACTCCTACCTTACTTGTGGACGCACATACCTACAGATTACCTTGCACTACCTCTGATGCCTGTCTAACCATTCACAAGCCACTTCAACTCACCAGTCCTGTACAAACACCACCACATTAACTTCTCGAAAAAGCTTCTAATTTTCTGCCAGGTTAGCAAACTAGATCAGCTCCTGCAAGGGTCCAGAAAGTACCAGAGTCTGGTGGCTCTTTTCCTTGTGCCTGCTGCCTCTTCACGACTCCTGCCTCCACATGCACATTTCTATGGTTCAACCAACACCACTCATACCGTTTGCACTCGTGAGCCCGAACTCTACTTTTGTATTAATAGAAATGTGATGGCCTAAAAATCATATACATCACAGCCAACCTTTACGGTACAAATGACAGCCCTGAATACAGTATCATTGTCCTTGTATATCTTGCATTTAAGGTATTTTCTTTAGGAAAAAAAGCTTGCCGAATAAAATACAAATATGTATTTAAGCACCTAATTCCCACATGCTCAAGTTAAAAGCTACAGGTCTGACACATCCTCACTGCCTACCTCTAGTTAGACTTCTTCACTCAAACTCACTTGGCTGAAATACAGTTTTATGTTATTTTCCACAATCTCCAGGGCTTCCCCCTCATCTTAGAAGAAAGGCATTTTCCTGAACCACACTGCAGAGAAGAATGCAGCAGGAAGCCAAGCGATCCTTTCACTTGGAAGGAGTTTAAACAAGAAGACTCCAAACTTTTTTCCGACAACTCCAGCCCCACGCATTGGCATGAGACCCCACTCCCCCGAATTCACCAGGGATGTTCCTACTTCCAACTCCTGGGGAATTTGACAACCGCAAAACTCCAAATGCTCCTAACATTAAAATAAATATGCAAATAATGAAACCTCTGTTTCTTCATTTTAGCAGCCGTTAGCACCGCAATTAGAGTTCTCGGAGGATGCACTTACCCCCTAATGAATCCCTGGAACAGCCGTAACAGGGTGCAGGGCAGATTACAGAATCCCCACAACACAACTCGGTGAATTGATGTCTCCCCTGAGCAACACAAAGCTGGGCCTAGAGATAGTAAGCGTTTTTATGCTGTCTTCATTTTGAAGCCTTATTAACAAATTAAATGAGAAATAAACACATCTCCCTCTGGGAAAAGGGGGGGGGGGGGGGGAAGACATTTTAATAAGGAGTCTAGACACCTTTCCATATCTCTTGCAGACAGGAAGAAGACACCAGAAAAGCTTATAACAGAGCAAGTTCATTAACTACCATCTAAGATTGCAGCAGTACACGAACAAACCCAAAAACACTACACTGGCAGCAGCTGAAATCAAGCCTATCAGTTTTCTGTGGAGGCTGCTCTGGTACCTGTACCTGTCTCCCAGAGGTGTCAAGCACGGGAAAGACACTTTGCAAAGACGGCACAACAGCTGGCACGACACTAGGAAGGAAAGGGAGTTTCTTTCCTTTTGTTGGTCTGCAGACATCCATGTTTCCCCTCTACAAGTCAGGGTGGGTCACAGGTAGCTGGAGCAGCAGGACTGACACCTAAGAAAGAGCTTTACATACCAGTTTCCCTCCTCCTCCCTATAGCAGGCAGTGGGACAACAAAGCTGAACCAGCAGCCCCAATTAACTACCTTTTTTACCTAAGACTGTTGTATCTGATTGATGGACCGTACGGTCTCCAAGTTTATAGCCAACAGTAAATTTCTTTACCCAGTCCTGTTTGCAGTAACAACCTTAACATTCTTTTAATGCAGTTTTCGGTGGATGCATTTCCTTTCCTCTTTATGTAAGTAAATCAGTGGGATATGCTTAACCTGCCTCCTAAAACTCAACACAGGCCATGAAATCCAAGCAGGCAGAATAGAAGATAATTCATGGTCTCAAATGAAGCCAGGTGGATTACAACTCCATTGGCAAGCACACACCCAGCATCTGTACACTCAGAAAAGACATTAGGAATCGTCTGAACGATCAAAAATTGTCATGCATGCACAAAGGCTTTTGAACGTAATTCTTGAGAGCGAACTTTTAAAAGAAGGCAAAGCCATCAGTGCACCTTAGAAACTAATGCATTGCAGAACTTTAATCAAGCATTGCTCCATAATTAGACACACTTTCCCCTGCACAAAAGCATCTTTAAAGCCAAGTATCTCATGCCTTGAACCTCTGTTATACTTAAGAAAATAAACTTTAAAGACATTCATTATTCTTCAACTGAGCACTTCCATACCAAGTCCCATCCTAGAACAACTTTTAACTGCTAATTTATCATCCTCCCTCCCGGTGACAGGGAAGATTTATAGTGGAAAAGGCTTATTTAACATTACTCTAATGCCAAAACCACATGGTATTACACTTTTGGCAATATTGGTCAAGAAGCAATAATCAAGGAAAACAAAATACTAAGACATAACCCCCCCAAAAAAACATTCCCATAATCGTAAGGCTTGGCATGGTTCCATTGGAATAAACTGCAATGGAAGCCCAACTTAAAGGATGTTTACAGCCGAGACCCAATGTCCGATTTCATCCTTTCGCACTCATCTGCCTATCCCTTATCTCCACCGCAGCACTGCTGTGCTTATCAGCACACTGACCCCTGCTCTGCCACAAGCGGACATGAACACATTCCAGAGCCCCACTGACCACAGGGGAACTGAACACGGCAAACATGCAGTGTTAGGAGAAAGCCACTGTGAGTTCTTCTAACGTAGGGTCAAGCACACTGACACAGGAAGATGTACAAAGGACAAGGGACGAGAAATGCTATCTGCATACATTGGTGCTAAGATCCAGAATGAATTTGTTGGCAGGATCAAGGTCACAGTAAAAGAGAGATGGGAGGCCAACGCAGGTACTCTAACACATAGTATCTACCCCAGATGAGGGAGATTTAAATTAATGAAGTGGGGAAGAGGAGAAGAATGAACAGCCAAACCTCCAAAGCACAGGACTTCATAGCAAGAGGAACCTTCACTGCAGGCATCTGTCAAAAAAAGAAGGAACAGGACACACATTGCCCAACAAGTTCTCAAATACTTTGAGATTAACTTTGTTTATACAGGAGGTGAGAAGAAAAAAAAAACCAAAAAAAACCACCCCACGATAAAAGGAAGGCTCTTCTAGTTTCATTCTAACCAAAGGGGAGGAACTGGCTAAGAACGTGAAAGTGGAAACAACTTGGCTGACAGAAGGCATAAGAAGGCAACTCTCTGAATTCTTCAGAAGGGCAAAACAGAGCGCCACAAAATAAAGAAAATGAACTAATGGTAAAACCACAAGCTATCTGAAAACCAGGAGAAAGATCGGAAGCTTACTGACAAATCATCTCAGCTAAGTATAGGCTCTTTAATGATTTGAAATTCAAGAGATTTTGCACAAGTGCAAATCAAGTCACTGAAGGTCACTTTATTAAGTGAACAGCACAGTTAAAATAGGAAAGGTCAAAGCGTTACGAAAGAAACTACTGGGAGGCAACACTGAAGGTAACATGAAAATATTCCTTCAGAATGTCTGCAGTGAAAGAAAGAGCAGTTGAAGTAGGAGTGCATTAACCCCCTGTTCAATGGGAAGGAAAAATCTCTAACAGATGATGCCAAAGCACTTGGGGCGTTTTCTGCATCGATCTTTATTCACTAAGACAGATTAACTGGTTAATGTAACTCATAAAGCAGCAAAAGGAGCAAGAACACAAGCTAGAACTGGGAAACACATTAGAGCAATTGCTCCAAACCTCCCAAGCCAACAAAGTCAAACATGCATGGGAAATTCAGAGTCTTATCGGCAAACTTCAAACAGAAAGCATGATAAAGGCAATATGCTTCTGCAACTTAATAAGCTTCCATAAACCTATGGACTATATTCAGGGGTTATAGCATTAAAAGAGTACTTCAAGGTTTTCAAATCTGGTAGACATAATATTTACCCTTTGAAAACTGACAAAGGCAGTTATCAAAGATCATCTCTGCTCTCTGCATTAAGTTCCAGCAGCCTGAAGAAGGGCAAAAGCATCTGCCTCTAAAGAGCAGGAAACTGAATACACAGGGAAACACAGACCAGTCAGGGTTACTGTCACTGCCTGGGAAGATGCTGAAATAAATAGTCAGACAAACGACCTATCTCCTGCATATTTCAGATAACAAAGCAGATAAGATCCAACACACAATTTGTTAAAAACAGATCATATCAAACGAATATAATTTCCTCCAATGACACAGTAACAATGTAGGTAGCTAAACAGCAACTAGAGGCAATATAGTTTTGGTTTAACTGGACTTTTGACACTCTTAAATTGACAGTCATATAATCTAAACAAATACAGTACATACTGAAGTAGTGAGAGATGATTAGAAATCCATACCCAGAGATAAGTTATCATTATTTCAGTCAGAGAGAAAACAGGTAGCAAGCCCATTCACATGGCCCTACCTTTTTAGCATTCTCCACTGTTACAAAAAGTAACTTGGGGGGGGGTGAGGCTATTTAGCAAGGAACTTGCAGGCAACTCCGTATTTTGCTCTGCCTCAGTTTGATTTCTTATTATCACAAGCAACAAGTTTGAAGATCTCCCAGACAACATCTTGTCCACAAATTACACATTGGAAAATATCAGGACAGAAAGGTCATTTTCTTAAGTTAACAGAGGGTAATCTGGGGCAGTTAGAAGCACTTGGATGGAGGGACTCAGAATCCAAAGTTACTTGAAGCAAGTGCAAAAGTCACCTGAAGTAATATGTAGTTTGACAGAGCAAAAAGGTAAGAATAATCAGCTGCATAACACAACATGGAAGGCAAGGTTAAATACTGTTCTGCCCAGAGATATCTTGAGTGGTAAAGTGCTAAAGAATCTGGGGTTTATGCTGAACATAAATCACACATATCACTGCAAAAAATAAAAAAAATACGTAAAGACTCATCATCCTACTGAGATGTCTGAAATGCAGGTATCATACGAAAAGCACATGAAATAATTTTGACTCTTCCTGTTGTACTAAGGACTCAGATGGAGCACCGTGTCCAGTTCCAGTGTTCCAGAAAAATGCAAGCCAACTGGGAAAAGCCTCAAGAAAAGCAGTGAGAATAGCCCACAGACGTATTTTAAAAAAAAAAAAAAAAAAAAAAAAATCACTGAAGAGAGGAGACTGAAGGAACGGGATTTCTTAAGTGTGGAAAACACCAAAGAGAAAGCCCCCAAAACATGTGGCGCATTCCTGCAGAAGAGGTGTAATAAAGAGTTCACAAGGTGTATACAATGCATGTTAGAATTCTTAAATGCTTAAACTATAGCAAATAAATTTAGATTAGAAATTAGGAGAAGTATTTTCAATGGTAAGCACAGCAAACTATCGGAATAGATTGCCTAAGAAGGGTAAATCTCCATCAGAAACTTATGTTAGCTCATTTGCTTTCAGAACTAGTTAAACATTCCTTCCTTGTGCCTGAAACACGGTGAATTTATGAAAGAACAAATGTCAATTACCTCCCCTTTTTCGCTCATACTTCATTCACAGGTGCCTCATCTGAGCATCCAGCTTCTAGATCAGTTATTACGAGAATTTATTAACCATTACTAAGAAACAACTTCCAGCATGAAAGCTTTGTAATATCACATGGAAATAATCGTAAAAACACAACCTTAAAGGAGTTATTGGAAGGGTATTACAGAGGAAAAGTGACCCACTTGAACCACATCAAGATGGAGAGTCCTTAATAACAGCAAAAACAAAGAAATCCAGAGATCCTTCTTACACAGTGACTTCAACTTTACCCTCCTGTACATATGCTTTAAAGCAGTGGTGCCCAGCAGCACAGACACCCTTTGCTGGGAAGGTGAAGGAGGCACTAACAGACCTTGCTGGGTCCAGGTAAGGTCAGTCTGGGTGGGTCTGCATAGCCCTCCTCCAGCAAGCACCCTGCAGAGATACCCGGCTGGCTCAACCCAGGGCTGCACGGATCCAGACTACTGATCTGGTCTTGGATAAAACATTTGCCAAATGCAGAAGTGCAAACAACAAGAGCTGGGGGAAGCAGATGCAGTCCTTGTGCAGCTGGGAAGAAACAAGGAAAGCAAGACAAGGACATCAACTCCAAATACGGTGTCAGCAGCTGGACCCAGTAAAGCACAAAACATGACTAATTTTCTCAAGCGAAGCTCAGCTAAAAAAACCCAACCCACTGAGAACCAAAGCAGGAGAGCAAACTGAAACATGCTGTCCTCTGCTGGAAGTGGCTCTGGAGGAGCTTGAAAGCAAAAGATCATCAAGACCACTAGTCCTTTGATCCTCACTGGAATACAAGATAGAAGCATCACTTGCAAGCTGCAGAGCCTTGCCTAAATGTGGCTGTTACCTTCTGAACTCCAGCTAACGCTGTACTTCTACATAGCCAGCGCCACTGTCAAATGCCCAAAGTGGCACTCCTGGTGCCGCCCTCTCCTATACCACCACTACCAGGAGATCATCTGCTGCTCTCCCACACACCAGTTTGCGTGGCCATAGAGAACAGGATCAGGGAACTGGATGAAAACTAACTTTTTTCCTAAGAAAATAACATAAATCCTTTGTTGCAATCCAGTTCCTTCATCCTGTTCACTTACAACACTCTACCAAGTTAAGTAAAGCTTTCAGGCTGCATCTTTTGAATGTAATTCACACGTAGTTTAAAAATATAAACAGCTCAATATACACATCACAGGAAAGATGAAAAGACACAAAAACCAAACAAACAAAAAAACAGAAAGGGCTGCTACTGCAGTATGAGGTTCTATCGTGTTTATCCAGAAAGAATTTAGATTAGAGCTTTTAAAACTTCCACACTAACTAAGGAAGATCTCCAGATCTGAAAGTGAATGAGTTCAGACTATGTATGACTTAAATCAGCTAGAGCCAGTGGTGGGAATTATCAAAGTGTTCATCTTTGGGGAAAAAGAAAAAAAGCCATGACTCTTGTTGCAAAAAAATACCGGATGAGTAAACACCACCATCAGCACAGGTTCACAAGACGACTTTCCAACATTTAAACCAGCACCAAACCTTCAGACAAAGCATTCCTCATTCAGGAAAATTAACACGTCAAAAAAATAAAAATCACCTTTTTTTTTTCCCCCTCCTTAATTATCCAAGCACAATATTAAATACAAATAAGAAGTGTTTAAGTTGACGAGAAACGTATCTTTCTCTACTTTCCCCATTTCATACCCCGAAGCCTCACATCCCTTCGGGACAGGAGCCAGTACCGACCACCACCCCGAACACGCCAAGGCCCGTGTGTTTCCCCCCCGAGTATTTCACTACAGAGAAGCAGCCGAAAGCAGCACTTCAGACCCACACCGCGATCCAGCCCCCGTCCCGAAACGGAACCGCTGGCTGCCGCCGGGAGAGGCAAACGGGGGACACGAGGGGGCCCGGAGCCGCCTCACAAACGCCCGCACGGGTCTGGCGGAGCCCCGCCGGGCCAGCCTGGGCGGCCGGGGTCGCCCCTACCCCCGGACCGGCCGGGGGAGCGACCTTTCCCCTCAGGTCCCACCGCCCGGTCCCCCCGCAGAGGAGCAGCCCCGGGCCGGGGCGCCTCTCCCCTCACCGCATCCGTTCCCTCCCCGGCCTCCCTCAGGGCGGGGCGGCGGCCCCACTCACAGCGTGTGCCCGCAGACGTTGACCATCAGCTTCAGGGAGGGATTGCGGTACTTGGTGGTCTTGCACCGCGGGCAGCCCTGGTCATCCATGGCTGCCGCCTCCCCCTCCTTCTCTCCTTCCTTCCCTCCCCCTCTCTCCCTCCCTCCGCGCCTTCCGCCTTCCGCCGCGCGGTGCCGCCGCCAAAGGGGCCCGCCGGCGCCTCTCGCCGCCCCGCGCGTTCCGCCCGCCGCTGGGGTCCGGCCCGGCTCACTCCGCACCCCTCCCGGCCCCCACCACCGCCAGGCAGAGCCAGCCGACGGCGGGGAGGGCCGGGGCGGCCGGGCCGAGCAGGTACGAGCCGCCTCGGGCAGCACCTGCCTGGCGTTGGGGCGGGCTGTCCCGGCCTGAGAGCTCCGGTTGTAACGGGGGGGGGGGGGGGGGAAGGGGGCCACTCCCGCCTAATGAATAATCAACAGGAGGCTGCTGCGGGGCGGTAGCTCCCTCGTGGGGATCCCCGCGCCCCTCGCCCCGCTGCCGGCCCGGCCGAGGTGCCGTACCTCACCCCGGGTAACTACCGCGGCGGCGGCGCCTGCACCGCCTCACACCCTGAGAGCTTTAATTCTTCCCACCCCAGCGCCCTCCCCGCCCGGGGAAAGGCGCTTCGCGGCGGCGCAGGTGAGGGGAGCCGCCACCGCCCGCCGCCCGCGGGGCGTCCCTGCGGCGGGGCGCCGCGCTCCAGGTGGAGGTGGGGAGGGGAGGGAGGGGAGGGGTGGGGTGGGGGAGAGGAGAGGAGCGGGGCGGCTTGATTGACGGTTGCCCTGGAGACGCGGGAGCCCCCGCCCCCCCGGCGCGGCGCAGCCAATGGGCGGGCGCGGCCGGGCCAGCAGGCTGCGGTGCCATATAGTATTGCAGCGGGGCTGGGAGTCACGTTGGGGGGAGCCGCGGAGAGGAGCCCGTTTACACTACTTTGCTATAGCAGCTATCTTTAATGGTTATTGCGTGGCCGGGAGGAAACCTGATCGGCTAGAGCCGGCCGAGAGCAGGAGGAGGAGGAGGAGTGGACTTTCCAGAGAGATAGGAAGGGGGGAGAGGAGGAGAAGGGGACGGGGGGAAGGGGGAAAAAAAAAAAAAGGAAAAAAAAAAAGGGAAAACAAACCGAAACATGTCTTCTGCCTCCCCCACGGACGAGATCACGAACGCGGTGGAGATCAAGCAGGAAAATGTGATGGAAATCCTCTCTGAAGCCAGCAAGGTGCCCCCCGACGGGGCCGCGGCGGGAGCCCTCAACCCCGCGCCGCCGCCCCCTCCCGCCGCGGCCCCGTTCCCCATGGAGCACGCAGGCTCCGCCGCCGCCGGGGAGGAGGGAGCCGCGGACCAGGTACTGCTCCACACGGAACTCCTGGCCAGGAATCACCACGCTGCCTCCTCTCCCTCCTCCTCCTCCTCGTCGTCTTCTTCTTCTTCCTCCTCCTCCTCCTCGCAGACCCCCCTGGCTTTCTCCCCGGACCACGTCGCCTGCGTCTGCGAGGCGCTGCAGCAAGGTGGGAACCTGGACCGCCTGGCCAGGTTCCTGTGGTCTTTGCCCCCGAGCGATCTGCTACGTGGCAACGAGAGCCTGATGAAAGCCCGGGCGCTGGTGGCTTTCCACCAGGGCATCTACGCCGAGCTCTACAGCATCCTGGAGAGCCACAACTTCGACTCCTCCAACCACCCGCTCCTGCAGGAGCTCTGGTACAAGGCTCGCTACACCGAGGCGGAGCGAGCCCGGGGCAGACCCCTGGGGGCGGTGGACAAGTACAGGCTGCGGAGGAAGTACCCTCTGCCCAGGACGATCTGGGACGGCGAGGAGACGGTCTACTGCTTCAAGGAGAAGTCCCGCAACGCGCTGAAGGAGTTCTACAAGCTGAACCGGTACCCCTCGCCGGCCGCGAAGCGCAACCTGGCCAAGATCACCGGGCTGTCCCTCACCCAGGTCAGCAACTGGTTCAAGAACCGCAGGCAGCGGGACCGCAACCCTTCCGAGACCCAGTCCAAAAGGTGAGGGCAAACTTTCCTCCCCGCCCCCTCTCCCGCCTGCCTGCCTTCCCTCTCCCGGCTCTTTCTTCCCTTGCAAACATGGCGCTTACCTTCGGTGCGCCTCGTCCTCCCCTCCTTCCCCCTCCCCGCTCCCTCGCTCCCAACACACCCACCCGGCCCGGGCACGCAGGCATGCGAGCCGCGGCGAGGCAGCGCGGGGAAACTTCCCGGCCCCCGCCTCCCCCTTCCACCTCCCCGCTCTCCCCTCTCCCGCCGCGCCCGGCCCGCGCCGCCACCCCTTCCCCCCGGGCCGGGGGAGCCGCCGGGCGCCCCGCGGACACGGGCGGCGCGGCGAGCTCCGGGGAAGAGACGGGGGGTGGGGGGTGTGTTTTGTGTGTCGTCCCCCCCCTTGTTTTTATTTAATTGTCGCGCCTGACAGAGTTAATCATTGACGGCGGCCGGAGGACGCGCGGGGGTGTGGGGTCCCGCCGCTCGCTCTGTTTTGAAACCTGACTCGGGAGCGGGCCGGGCTCGGGTTTCAGCGGGGGAGCGGGGCGCCCGCCGGGCCGGGCCTCAGCGGCGGCACCGCCAGGCTCGGCCCGCCGCAGGCCTCCGCCTCCAGCCCCGCGGCCGTTCGCTCCCCGCGGGGCGGGAGAGCCTCCCCCGCCCGGCCCCGCTCCGCCCGCGCCCGGCCCGGGGCTCTGCTTGGGCTCCCCGCCCCCGCCGTGTCTCCCTCCCCGCGGGCGGAGGGGCCGCGGCGGGGGCTCGGCGCCGCGAGGCGGGCAGGTGGAGGTGACCTCCCCGCTCCCGCCCCCCCCCCCCTCCTTCCTCCCGGGGCAGGGACGGGAAGGGAGGGGAGAGACGAGGGGGGGAGAAAGAGAGAGGGAGGAAGGGAGGGGAAAAAAGCGGCGGCCGGCGGAGGGCCCCAAGGCATTTCTCAACCAAGGGCGCGATTGTGCCGCCGCGGCCCCCTCTCCGCGGGACACATCAAAGGGCGAGCGGCCGGGGGGGGCGGGAGGGAGGGAGCGACCGAAAAATGCAGTCGAGGGCGGATCAGTCAGAAAAAAAAAAAAAAAAAAAAAAAAAAACCGGCGCAGCTCCGGGCGGAGGGGCTCGGCGGGGCCGGGGCGGCGGCGGCGGCCCGGGGCGGCCCCGCGAGGCGCGGCACAAAGGCCTCCCCCTCCCCCGTCCGCCGGGCACAGTCTGAGGTGGCTCCGCCGGCACCTGGGGGCGGCGCGGGCCCGGCCCCCGGCGGGGCCTCCCCCCTTCCTCCGGGCCCGGGGGTGGCGGGGGGGGGGGGCCTGGGGCCGGCCCTCGCGGGGGGGGCAGGCAGAGGCCGGGAGGGTCGGGCGGCGCTTCCCGGCCTGCTCTCACCTCCCGCAGCTGCCGCCCGGCGATTTACCAAATGGCTGCGGCCGGTCTCACACGTGTGGGCACCCTGGGCCGGCGGAGAGGGGACCACAGACAGCCCCCCTTCGGTCGCCCGGGTCGGATGGCCAGGGAGGGGGGATTTATTTACAAGTCCATAACCCAGCCAGTAAAGTTTCTCCTCGGCGAGCGTTTGATTTGATGTGTCCTTTTCTAAGAAATCTCCCCTTTGACTTGAAATTCGTTTAAAGTGCCTTGTAAAGGCAAAACACATTAAAAATTATTCGGGAAGACTCTCACAAACTGTGTCAAAGCAAGGAGTCCCGCTTGGTGCAGAGCTCGCTGGCACACCATGGTAATGCAATGTCATCTCTCCATCTTTTCCCATAGTGAGTCAGACGGCAACCCTAGTACAGAAGATGAATCCAGTAAGGGGCAGGAGGATTTATCTCCCCATCCGCTCTCCAGCTCATCCGACGGCGTTACCAGCCTCAGCCTTCCCAGCCACACGGAGCCCGTCTACATGCAGCAGCTCGGAAACACTAAAATAGCCTTGAGCTCATCTGGCGTCTTGTTGAATGGAAACCTCGTGCCTGCCAGTACCTCTCCCGTCTTTCTCAATGGTAGCTCTTTTCTTCAGGGACCCAATGGTGTCATTCTCAACGGACTCAGCGTGGGAGCTTCGCAGACGGTTACCTTAAATTCACCCAAAACCACGTCGAGCGTTGTGAGCAACGGGGTGTCCATTACTGACATACTGTCGTCTTCGTCAGAAGATGTTAAGGACTTCAAACTCCTCCAGGCTTCGGTCCCCAATGCCGCAGCAGCCACCTTCAGCCCCAGCAACATCCCGGTCTCGTTCCCGGGATTGATACCGAGCTCAGAGGTGAAAAGGGAAAGCATACAAACTGCTGCTTCCCAAGATGGAGGCTCTGTAGTTACTTTTACTGCTCCTGTCCAAATAAACCAGTATGGCATTGTCCAGATCCCCAATTCAGGAACAAATGGCCAGCTGCTGAACGGAAGCATCGGTTTTTCTTCTCTGCAGCTGCCTCCCGTTTCTGTGGCAGCTTCACAAGGTAAAAGTTTTGTCTCTTACAGTAAGAGGTATGAGAAAAATTTCGAATCAGGCACACTTAGCATTTTATAAGCTGTGGTCCTTTTCCTCCAAGGTACCAGGATTGTATCTCAGCCACGGCCACACACAGTACATCAAATAATACCTTTTGCCTTCCTTTATAGTGGATTATGCTCGTGGGCAGACGGTTACGTGAGGCTGAGCTCCTCTACTAAGAGCAGAGAAGGAGGTCTGGTATTTTACACCCCTTTCATCTCATGCTGCTCTCAGAAGTCTGTGATACCAGTCTTCACAAATATCTGTAAATTTTACACGTTTCAGTAATTCAAAATCGTCCTCATTTGCCATTGAATTATTTTAATGAGAAGGTTAATGAAAATTGCGGCAGCTGGAAATTGTTACTGTTGTTGTTCTTGTGGTGGTTGTTTTGGTTTTTTGGGGTTTTTTTTGTTTTTTTAACTAAAGCGTTTCATAAAAATAAATTTTAAATTACTATAGACATAACAAGACCAAGCAGTTAGGCTCGTACATTTTCTGTCCTGTAATTAAGAAAGATTAAACTGCAGGGAAACAATAGAAATCTGCAATAGGTCGTAGATGTAAAATGCAAGGGTATTTGGATAAAACTGCCCTCAGTCCAAGAGAAATATGTCATCGCAGGTTCACGTGCCAAGTGTGCAGGCTCCTCCCCAAGTTTGCTTTAGAGTTTGTCTTAGCATACCATAGACTGAAACTTGCGGCCGGCCAGGAAGAATACCAGGGAGCGCAAGCCTAGTTCTGGATCCTTGTTTTGAAGCAGGTCAGTTATAAAGCACAACTGAACAGCTTTGTTACTCATTAGCCACTGTATCGTCGGTTATAAAAATAATTAAACTTGAATGAATCTCTCTAGTTTCAGGAGCTGTGAGTACTACAGTGAAAATCGAACTGTGCTCATGTTAGCTGGTTTGAATTAAACGTGTATAGGGAGTGAATTATTCTTGCTGTAATACAGGGAGGAACACTGAAGTTCTACAAACACATTTTAAATGGGTGCACAATTACAAGATCCTAAAATGTGGCACTCACAGTCACTGGAAGTTATTGGTACATAGTTTAACCAAGATGAAAAACAGAAGACATTTAGTCTGAATGCCATCTGTAATTACAAAAGCCATTTAATCCACATGCTCCAAGGCATAAACTGACTGCCAGCAAAGGTGAGAAAGAAAGTTCTGTCCCTTAAGTAGTGTGAGACTACTGTATTTGAAAGTCCTAAGATTCATAGTAAGCTCCTCTCTGAACGTTTTCCCCGTTGTTAAAAATGCCAATTCCCACTGGAGACTGATCCATCATATGTCTAGTCTGGTGCAGAGAAAAGTCAAGATCCGTATTTGCTGCTTTTATTTCTTTTTCTTAACGTGAGACGGATGGATAGCTGGCTGCCTATTCCAAGTGAAGTGTGCTGCAGGCTATTTTAAGTAAGCTACAGTAAATTATATCTTATTGTCAGGTAACTTCAAGTTGCCTTGCGTTATTCTTCTAGTTTACACATATGAGTAACATCTTCCAAAAAATCATTGATTAACAGAAGTGAATAGAGAGCTAAAATATTCCCCAGGTAAGAAATTAATCTGCAGTGCTGTTCTAAAAAAATTCAGGTGTCTCCAACTGTAGCCCCTTAAAATTATAACTAAACTGCTTTTGAGAAAGAGAGGTGTTTGAAGTGGGACCCAGTCCCAAGAGCCAGTACATCTTATTTTAGGAATTACTATAATGACAACTTACATGGCGTGTCCAGTAAAACCAACTTCAGGTCATCTCTGGCCACCTCTTCTTGCTTTGGCTAGCTACAACATCACGCGAGCAGTGCCATGGCTTTCAGCAAGGGTAGGCAGTCGCTGGGTGACTTTACACAGTGTGGTGGATGTGGTAGGGTTAGGCTTTTAGAAATACGTGATAAAGTGAGGTGAAAGGCAATACATCCGAGTGCTTGATGGACTACCTAGTTAACCTGATAGAAGTTACGGGTTTTTGATGTTTTCTCTACAGGTTGACTCAGGTAGGTTCTGCCCAGCAGCAGTGGATTTCATGTGACGTGTCTCCAGTTCCCACACACAAGCTGTAGTCTGTCACTGAACTATCTTTAATAGCTTTTCATGCTTCTATTCTTAGATAGAAATTGAGTGGTGGCAACTAGCAAAGGCCAAAGCACGTTCATTTTAATCACATGGCTGGGGACTGTTTGCCCCTTAACGAGAGTCTGAAAGATACCTAATATACCAGAACCTTTTTTTTTTTTCTTTTTCTTTCTAGAAGCAGTTTCTATTAACGAGTTTTATTTCTTCACACCAAATTTTCTCTCACCTGTTACAAATAACGCTGTTCTGTGTTGCATGAAATCTTAGCATATGCGTGTACTGCAAACATAAAAAAAGACCAAAACGTCTTAACAAAATGCCTGCACAACTCTCTGCCAACTATAATCTGTGTTTTCCTTTATTTTGCTTCCCTTTCTCTAGGTAATGTTTCAGTAAATCCCAGCACATCTGATGGAGGAACTTTTACGACTGAATCTTCAACAGTGCAGCAAGGAAAGGTTTTCTTCAGCCCCCTCGCTCCGAGCGCAGTCGTTTATACGGTTCCCAATTCAGGCCAGGCAGTAGGCTCTGTCAAGCAAGAAGGACTGGAAAGAAGCCTTGTGTTTTCTCAGTTGATGCCGGTCAGTCAGAACACGCAACTAAATGTAAACATGTCTTCTGAAAATATATCCAGCGGAGGACTCCAGTCCCTGGCCTCCTCGTTAGTGAATGTAACACCCTCACATAATTTTTCCCTCACACCACCAACTCTTTTAAATGCTGCAGAACTGAACTCTGGTATCTCGGAGAGCCAGTCCATGTCATCGCCTGTGACCAGTACCTCTACCGTGATATCTATCAGCAACACTAACTATGCAACCCTTCAGAACTGTTCCCTCATTACCAGTCAAGATCTATTGTCCATTTCTACAGCACAGCCTGCGCTTGGAGAAATAGTTTCTACAAGCGGAGACCGTGTCAGCCACCCCTCTGCACAAGTACATCAAGATTTTGTTAGAGAGCACAGGTTAGTTCTGCAAGCCGTACCTGATGTCAAAGAGAATTTCTTACCTAATTCTGAGAGTAAGTCAACTGGCAATTTAATGATGCTGGATTCGAAATCCAAGTATGTTATGAGTAACATGGTCGACACGGTTTGTGAAGAACTGGAAACGGACAAAAAAGAACTTGCCAAACTGCAGACAGTTCAGATGGATGAAGATATGCAAGACTTGTAACTTTTTTTTTCTTGCTTTCTGTTTGAATAGATAAGTCTCCTGTTGAGGCCCTAACAAGCACCAAGTGGGAGTTTTTTTGTTTGGTGGGGTTTTTTTTTCATTTAAAGAAAACAGAAGAACATTTAAATGCTCTGAATCGATGTAAAGAGGAATCTCTGGCAACGGAATTAGGTTGCCACACTTGGTTTGCATGCAGTATTCTCTTTTAAGCAGATTAAAGGAGAAAGGAAACGCCAGGGCAAGTACCGAGCGAATGGTTACAGGTTTGGCTAAGAGATACTACCCTGATAATTTAACTAGACTCTCCATAGTACAACATACTCTCAACAGTAAGTATACACTCCTAACTTTAGATAGAAAACAAAAATCTCGCTCCGAAAAGGTAGAAACAATGCAGTTATTTTTGCTGTTTACTTCTAGTCCGTGGGCATTGAGAAATTTTTAAGGAACTCTAGACGATACCTCACCGGCTACTTTTATGTTGTTTGAGGTTAAGAAACGAAACAAAATCGTAAATAATATTGTTACTGGTGTGTTTGCTTTTTTCCAGCAGACTTGCGTTCAAACCAAAAATCTCACATCAAACATTTACAGGTTTCTAAATGCTACAGCTAGCATTCTGTCAGTGCACCAGAAAAAGCATCATTTGAAACTCTAATTATGCAACTCAGAAACTTTCTCTCCAGTATGAATGTAAATATTGTTTCGGTTCTTATAAAGGAGACTTTTTTTAAATTAGTACAATGGATTTTATTTATGGTTTATGTTCCCTTTCACTTTAGACACAATGCATTGAAAAGGAAAACGTTTTCTGGCTGTTTAATTTATTTTTATTGTTTGAGCAGGAAGTAAACATAGTTATTTCTGACAAGGTTTTACTTTTTTGTAGTTTTTCAAGCAATAGACTGTAAAAGTAAAATGTTAATCACACTGAAACTAGAAAATGAACTCCCAGTCTCACAAACCCAGGAGGTCCCTGTCTCTACCCCCTCTGTCTTTGTGTTCAGGGGTTTTTTTGTTTGTTTTGTTAGTAATTTGCGAATTAGTTGAACCTTTTTGTGTATTTTTTACAGAATTCCACGTGCCTTTCTTCCTAGTGGCCTTATCTTTGTTACTAAAGCACAGTGGCAGGAGGAATAAAAACACTGATTTGCAAATATCCGTCCTCAGGGCCAAATCCTGATGCCTTACTTCTGCAAGTAGACCCACTGACTTTGGTGCCCCTACTTGCACGAGTAAGAAGAGTTTTAAGTCTGTCAGTCATCGTGGGTGACATTTACTGGCGGTGCAGAGAGCCAAAGATAGGTCCTTCCGCACCACGTCAGCAGGGCAGGAGGAGTCCAGAGAGGGACCATGGGCAGAGCCATCGTGCCGAGGGAAAAGTCTTGGCTCTGACCTCGGGCAGATGAGCAGAAAAGGTTGGATGAGCAGGCCAGGGAAGGGAGCCCCATGTTTACGTGGACCCATTGGCCAAATAGCCCATGTGGGAGGACTTCAGCTGCTGTTGAAGCAAGCAGGCCCCCATCCAGGAGTGCACTTAAGCGTGTATTTATATATCCTTCCAGAATAAGCAGCGTGGGGGCTGATGGTGGGAACTGCAGCTGCCCAAAGGGCTCGTGGGTGCAGCCGTGGTCTCTGCCTGGCTGGGGATGGGTCTCCTCTCCCTTCGCCCCTTTGTGCTGCGCGGGGACAGCAGAAGCAGACGGGCTCTGGGCAGGTGGAACAGATCTTACCTTTCCTCCAGAGGAGTGTTTGTAGCATGGAAAAGCACATCCTTAAGCTTTAAAATAATAATAAGAATGCAGATGTATAAAAATGACATGCTGTTAATCTTTGTGGGTTTGTTTTGTTATTTTTTATTCTAATGTGAATATATACAGTAACTAAAGCATGTATTCATCCTCACTAGGGGCCTGGTCTGAAGCCTTTGGAAGGCAATGGGAAATGTTTTCGTAAGCTTCTGTGGGCTCCGAATCAGGCTCAGGACAAAACAAGATCACTTGTAAAGGACAAAATAAATGGAAAGGAAAGAGAACAGAGGTAGCACATCCCAGTCTGTTTCTGTCTTGGTTGTTTAACTGGTTCTGTGGAAAGCCTTTGAGGAATGAAGGTTGTTTTCTGTGCACCGTGAGCATGGCATAGGCATCCTTGCTATTGTTTTGCACTATATTGAATACAGCGTGTTTTGCAAGGTATTCTGTGGAACCTCGAAGCTGAGCTCTGTCAGTGAGCACTGGAGTCCACACTGCGAGCCAGAGTCTCTAGGGCTGCAGGGAAAGGGAAGAGCAAGTGTGCAAGGCGTGCACTTTGCAGCTGTACCGAGTGACTGATGCTCTGCAAACAGCAGCAGCCCATAAGCAGTTGGCTGTCCCCACATGCTCCCAAGCAAAAAGGGTGTTTAAGGCAAGTGCTTTAAAGTGGCGATTATCACAGGCAGAACATGGAGCTATATGTTCCCCTGGCACAACTTCCTTTGACATTCAGGGGATCTCCACGTGAGCAGGGAATCGGATAGTCCAGAGTTCTCCTCTCTGCTCTGCTTGTTTATCTGTTTGCTGGGCTCCAGCATGAGCAATCTGCTTCCCACCTCTCCTTGCCCATAAAACCAAGATGATGATGACGATAACAGTAGCTGTATCTGCTTTGCATGAATCTGTTTAAGCGTTTGGAAAATTAGAAGGACCCTGTATCATTGTCGTATTAACAGAGAACATGTGCGTGGCTCTGAAGGAGTTGTTTGGGGCTTAACATTTTGTCTGTGAAGCTCAGACTATATTTGGAGGCAAGCTAGAGAGTATTTCGGAGCACTGTCTCAGTTGTTAACGCGATCAGGTCTCATAACTGAAAAGACTGGTGTTACGCCAGTACCTGTTACTTTTTTTAAATTTTTCCTCCTTTGCATTTGTTGTGTTACCGAGGCTCTGAATTCCATGGCTTTGCAGCACAGTTGACGTGAAAACTGTGTATGTTGTTACAGTGGCGCGTATCTTGGAGTGTCTGGTACTTCTAACAGGAGACTTCCCACTCTTCAGTGGGAGCAGAGGATGTACATAAAAGCAGTGGTTTGGGACAAAGTAAGATTAATCTATTCTAGTCTTCCAGATACCACGTAACTTATTTTACTATTATGTTTTACTCTTTCTTTCTGCCATTGAAAATAAGTGTCATTCCCTCCAGATAAAGTAGTGATAACCTCATGTTTTCTGCAGGTACATATGCACAATATAAAGACTCATTGCACGGTACAGTGTTTTTAAAATAGATATTTAAATAGTAGTTTTACTCCTACTGTAAAATAAGAGTCGGTTTTTATTATGTGGCCCTCAAGCAAGCAGGCTAACTGCTCTAAATAGACAGTACACAAAGTCCCAACAAGCGTCTGGGGCCGGATCTTCGGCTGCTGTAAATAAGGCATTACTCCACTGATTCCCAAACAGAGGATTTTACACGGTGTTTAGGGGATATGGATGCTCATGTCCCACACACATGAATGGCAGCAAGTGTCCAAGCCCCACAGACAGTCCTTATTATCACATTCTGTTGTTTAAATGGAAGGTATGTCTATCTGGCGTACATGTTCCTCCTCCCTCCCTCCCTCCCTCCCTGTTATGGATGAGAGTAAAGGATCGTTTCAGCTTCACATATGTTTGTAACTTGTAAGTCCACTGGAAATCTTACAGGAAACATTGCCAAATTCTACTACTTTTCTGGTCCCAGACGCAGCTTTGAAAAATATGCTTAAAGTTTAAGCAAATTCCTACAAAGCATGATGTTAAAAACCCCTTTGTTCTTTACTACTATTAATTAAAGCTGCCTCTGTTTCACCCAGGGTTTTGCAGAGAACCAGGAATATATTCAGTTGAATGCTCTGTCTGGACTATTTGCAGCATTATTCCTGTGGTCTTACCTAAAAGGACATTTCAGCCACATAAATCACGGACATCTATTGGCCAGGTCCTCGGCTGGGCTAAACTAGCACAGTTCCATTGACTTTAATGTCCTTTCACACCAGCCGAGAATATGGTCCATTCATTTCACTGGAGTTGGGTCAGGGATGGGTTTGGCCCAGTACACGGTGGCAGTATGAACCAGTGCACAAGGCTGACACTCAGACAGTTATAACCTAACGGTCACAGTCTATTGAAGCATATACCTCTTCCCGTTTACTGCTTTACCCTATCTGTGGATTCAGGAAGACGCATTCAGAAAGCTACTTTACCCAGAAGTAAGGCTGGAACCATCTTTATTGTTACTACTATCAATCCGAGATTAATGACAATAATGGACAAATTCTGACTTCAAATCCTGCAAAATCACCTCAACAACTACTTTCAGTTAAATTGAGCAGGGCAGAATTTGGCCCCGTGTGCACAGGAGCTTTTCCCTAATGTAGATTTCCAGTGCCTGTGCACTTTTCTTAGCAAGGGCAGATGAACAACCAAGAGGGTGCATCCCTCCAGTTTCATATGAAATATGTGTGCAGGACTCCCAGGGGCATGAATCGCCTAGTGCTTGTGGTAGAGAAGCATCTCAAATCATAAAAAGAATAGTAATTTTATAACTCTGGAAACAAAAGTAATGACAATTTACAAGCAAGGAGACCTGAAGTCTTCCTGTATCTCCTAGCAGTTATTATCTTGAAGGATATTTTATACCTTACTTGTATGTTTCATATAATTTAAAACTAGCTTCTTCAATTTCTGAACTCAAGGAGGGGGTGAATCTTCTGACTTTCAGGATTCACATTCAGAGGATGTTTGTTCTTTTGCTGCATGTACTGTTTGTCCAGAACTAACCAGTTACTTCTGCGATATGGGTTTATTGTGCCTTACAACAAATATGAAACTTAAGCGGAATGTACGCATTAGAGGAGGGAATAATCAGAAGACTTTACTGCACTGTTAGGTGATGCCGCCCCAGAGTGTATCATCAAACATATCTGTGCTTAATTACCCAACCAAAGAGATCTAAAGTATGTATGTTTGTTGTACTGTAATAGGGGTTTGTGCCTGGACAATTAAGTGTTTTATTTGTATTCTGAGATGATGTGAACTTATTTTTCTAAACACTATACTGAATAAACTTTATATTTATACACATCTTGTGTAAATATTTCTATTTGGATATAGTGTGAGGGCTTTGAATTTTGTGTTAGAAAAGCAATCTGAAGTAGAAACTTGGCTTTAATGACTCATTGTGAAGGTGATGGCAACTAGGAATGCCTGTGGTCACCAGGGAATTGATCTAAAACTTACTTAAGCTAGAATGAGACTTTCTGCTGACTTGAGTGGGCTTTGTCAGACCCTAACTTTGCTTCTAAAATACTAAATTAAAAACCATAAATCTTCTATTTCATATCAAACCTAGCTATTAAATCAGTGTCTCAAACCAAATTTATACCATAATTAGATAGATACTATTGAAATATATTTCCACCTACTAGTTAGGACTAGTCAGTATTTACTTGTGGCTCCCATGGCATTGGGATGCTTTCTATGTCAGGTTTTCTTTTTGGGTAGGTAAATTCCTATTTGCTAAATTTGTGTTTGTTGAAATTTTTCTTTAAACTGTTGCACTTGGTGTCAGACCTGGTTTTGGCAGACTTTTGAGAACAGCCTGAAATTCATGTTCCCTTGATATTAAAAGGATTTAAACACATTACCATATTACTTTAGATCTGTGCTCCAAGTACCAGGATTGCCTAGTTATGGTTTTGATGCCAAAATGAATGACAGTAAATTCAAGCAGACTAACCTGTACAGGTGAAATAGTTTCCCTCACTGAAGCTATATATACATTAGAGATACTTAACAGCCTGCACATGCCAGTGGGAAAACACCCTTTCACCCCTTAAATTATATTTAGGCCATAGGAAGCAAGATGAGGTCTGTGAGATTAATTTTTTTAAATAGATCCATTATATTTTTAATTACATAGTCAGATCTATTATATTTTTTATATAACTGTTATGTAGTCAGATCTATTACATTTTATATATAACTGACTATTTAATTATATAGTCAGATCTATTACATTTTTAATCACTAAGACGTTACCTTTCCTTACCGTTATTCACCGTTCCTCCATCTTTCCCATTTATCGCAGCCGTGTCCTGCTCGCCCCACGCAGCGCCGCTGACAGCGGTCCCGGTGGCAAAGCGCAGCGAGCCGCCTCCCGGCCCTGGGAGCATCTCTCCCCTCTCTGCCTGGGGTGGACCCGCCTCGCCTCGCCTCGCCTCGCACTCTGCGGCTGCCAAAGTAAATCCAGTTACCCGGCAGTAGCCCTAAGGTAGAGAGAGACAATTGCCTTGTTGCCCAACTTCTTTTCCTTCCCAGAAGCAGCACGCATGACTCAGTCCTCCTGCTCGTGGTGCTTCCCTTTGCCATGCGTTGGTTTTGCCTGAGCAGTAGGACTGTGATAATATTTTCCTGCCCCGCAGCTACCAAATTCCTCATCGATCCCTGGATGGCAGCTCCGTCCCAGCTTTGCTTGGAGCAGGGGCTGAGGGTCTAAAGCCATCCTTCAAGCTGGCTGTGAGCAGTTTCTCCTCTCATTTCTGCCCCATGACACAGCCAAGGGGAGAACCACGACTGCTGGGTTGGCTCCACCTGGGGGAGATCCCCTCCGGGAGGGGGTTTCTGGCTGCGCAGCCCCCGTGCGCTCGACCAGACAAAGTGCAGGGGTTCGAGGGCAACCGAGAAGCGGAAAGTCTCAGCGTATGCAAATGTCAAAATTCTCCTTGAGCAGCCACCCATGCGGTATGCAGGATGAATCATGTCCTAACGGAGCGCATTCCTGCTACTTTGGAGGGCTTTGCAGATGTGTTCCAGGTCACCCTGGGCAAGAAAACCACACACAGCCACGGTTACTTCTTCCCTGGCAGCTTGTGTGCAGATGGAGAAAAGGGGGACGGCACCTTCGGAAGGGTGGGCAGCTGGCTCCCCAAGCCCGCGCCTTTCCCACGGGGTCTGGGGATGCTGGAGAGAGGACCGGGGGCTGCCAAGGCAGTAGCTGGGATAAAGCTGGTAGTAGGGAGGCTCGGTGAGATGGGTGGTTGCTCTTGATCTAGCAGGGAGACGAGCTGGAAAGGGAGGCAACGTTGGAAGACAGCACTTTTTATCCTCTGTTTCTGGCTGGATTTTCCCCGGTGCCAGATCAGAAGGGAATTTTCCTGCTCCAAGAGGCAGAGGTTGGGTCAGTAAAACAAGATCTTAATATAAATGCTCACAGCTTGGAAAGCGGAGGTCTCCTTGCAGGGCTGCACCCCCTGTTGTGGTGATCTCTGGCTGCAGAAATCTTTGGGCTGGAGTCTTAGGACAGTATATCTCTGTTATGGATACAGATCACATTTTTAATATAAAAATACATTTTAGAAGGAAAATGATTCCCAGAAATAGGAATTCATCTGCCAAACAATGTGCGCATAACTGACTTTACACTTAGAGGTGCCAGAAAGTTCAGGAATGAGACCAACAGTAAAAAACCAACACACGTGTGAAAAATCTACTACATTAAAGCCAGATTCAATAAAAATAGCACCTAGTTTATATGCTGCAGAAGCTGGCACAGGCCTGCAAAAGCCAAAGGAAAAAGATAAAATGTTGAGAAGTTGCACGCAGTCCAGAGGAACTGAGCAGCGCTGGAGTAGAGCTGATGGTTACTTAATAACTCATGTACAATATTCTCATGTGTAAGTACTTTAATTCTTCATCCTGCTACTTCTCGGGCAGAAAGACCCAATTTGGAATACTTCGGGCTAATCAATAAGCTTTGTTGTTGCAGCCAAAGTGCTTTGCAATAGATCTTATATTACCCAAAAGGACTTTGGGACTCCAGAACGTTACACCGCACCATTTTCTTTTCTGCTCTGCAAACTGACAGCCAATTATTTCGGTGTTAGTGGTATCCCTTATACCGCTTGCAGCTGTAAAATGCAGCCCCTCCCCTGAGGAGCTTACAGTATACAGAAATAAAAGCAATCCAAGCTGGGAGGGGAGAGGAGTGCAGCGAGAAGAGGTGATTTGCCCGGGGCGATGCTGGCAGTGGGTGGCAGAGGCAGATTGCAAAGCCAGGTCTCTGACTCCCCCTGTTGCTTTGCCCACTGGCTCACGCCGCCTCCCCAGGAGCCCAATCCGGCTCTCATGCAATGCCCCCTGACAGCAGCAGGAGGACTTGCTGCTTACACCAAAGCTGAGTTTGCTTCATTCATTTATTCACTATGTTTACAGCCACCTTCCGATGCCGACTGATAGCAACATAACCCTCCAGCAAAGCCCTGTCGATAAATAGACTGGCCCTGGACCGGGATCACTGAGCCTGCAAACACTCAGGCTCCAGAAAAACCACTCCTGCATGAATCACCCCATCAGGGTGATGCACACGTGGGCCCTGAAGGACTCCAAAGCCACCCACTTCCAGGTCAAGGCAATTTGAGAAAGGTTTGACTCATCTCCCACCAACTCTGAGGAGCTGAGGGAGAGAGATGCTCACAGGACATGAGGATGGGTTAGTCCAGAGCCTGAGCTGTGCATGCTCGTGCACGTCCTAAGCCAGTGGTTTCTTAAAATAATAAATCAAGAACAAATGACAACTAAGAGCCTACCCATGTCCTAGGAAGATGCTGGGGATTTTGCTATTTACTGCTGCCTAAGCAAACAAGGGCAGGCAGGGGGATCAGAAGGCGGTTCTGGAAGGCAACACTTTCCATACCAACCCAAGCACATTTGCAACTGACACACAACTATATAGGTTGTCTGTGTTGAAAAACATCTGTTGTGTTGTATGCATGCAGGTGGAAGCGAGCACTGACCAGGTTAAGACACTCAAAAAAAAAAAAAAAATTCATTATTCTGAGGTTCAGTATGAAGTTGCAGAAGAGGCAGCCTCTGCTCCCTCTTGCAGGCAACATATAAAAGAGCCCAGTCCCAAAACTCGACGAGTGAACCAGGCTGAGGCTCACGACCCCCAGACGGGTGCAGATTCCTGGCGTGCTGCTAAACAGCACCAGAGCGTGTTGTCCCCTTGCTCAGAGCTTGTGGCAGAACAGCAGCAGAGGCCGCAGGGGTTAACTGCCCTATTAGTGTGGTGCTTGGAGGAGAAGCATGCTCGAGCAATATCAGTAAGAGAGCTGCAAACTCTAGGGGCATGATATCATCTGCATGTGGAGGGATTTACGCACATAACACCCCTATGTAGGGAATGACATTGACTTCCTGAAGGCTACTGTAGCCCTTCTCCTCCTCTTGCCTATAAATGTAATAATGTTCTCCCCAGAGCTTCAAAACATTGTTCACGGTGTTTCTGCTTCTTACGTCGCCTGCAGGGCTTGATCGCCCCCAGATTTGCCAAGAAAGCAGCCAACACCAGGCCAGAGAAGTAAGGCACGCTTTTACGCGTCTGCCCACGAGGATGAGAGACCACAGCAGGTCCAGCCTCCAGGTCAGCGAGCACTGAGGTGCTTCAGCTGAGCCCCCATGGCATCTTCCCCATGGCTCCTTTTGCTTGGGACCCCTCAGGGCCCCCCAGATAAATTCCCAGGGTGGTGTTTAGGGGCTGCTCTCATTTGCTGTCTTTCCCATAGCCCCTCAGCCCCACAGACCTCTGTGATCTGAGGGAGGTGGGACCCAGGACTCCCAAAACCAATGGTACCTGGAAGCAGGCTGCTGAGAGCAGCCTATTTCCAGGTATCACTTTATCAGGAAGAGCCCAGCCTGCCTGGAAGCGCTCCCGGGAGCGTGGGGCATGCTGCACATACCGGGCACGGTCGCCTTGCACCGGCCGGCAGCGCTGCAGGATGCCTGGTCCCAGGACGGAGATGGGGCCATGCCAGCCAGCCCTCCTCGGGCTCGGCCGGGGCAACGACAACAATTTACTGGCCTGGTAGAGGGTGCCAGACAGACATTTGGCACCTCCTGCTACGCACAGCATCGGGGCTGACAGTCTCGGTAAACCCCTTCTGGCCTTAGCTTCTAGGAATAGCTTCTTATAGCTACTGGGGGGGTGGGGCTGTGCAAACCAACGGCAGAGCTAACCTGAATACCAAGCCAGGAGAGCTTTATCCCGTTCCTTTGGAAATGTCAGTCCCAGCAAATGAGACTACTTGACCAGTTGGTCTTGGTTTATGTTTGTTATCCAGTAATGGCAGCAAGTATTGCTAACACATACACGGCTCAGAAGTGCTCCAGTTCCTTCAAATTTCCCCAGAAAGATCTGAATCTTTACAGTTTGGGTTACAAAAGCAAGACTTGTTCAGATGAACGATGCTCACAACAAACAAACAACAGTCATTTGCCGATGGACTGGAGGACTGGATTAAAGTACAGTGTAGAGCCTATTTCTGTTCATTCCTTAACTATTCTCAATTCTTAGGATCTTTTTACAAACCATAATAAATTAAATATCCCTGTGAAATAAGCAGCTGCTATTAACATAGACTCACAAGACTGGAAGGCAATACCTAAGCCCAAAACTAGACAACACTCCTGCTTAGGTTTTACCAGAGCCAAGTCCAGTGGAAGAAGTGCCTCCTGCCTTGCAAGCTCTAATTCCGTTATAGACACCACAGCCTGTGTTTCAGGACCCAGGTCTCCACCTTGTGAAACTCGTGCAGAATCGTCGGCTTGTCTTCCAGTTTTTCTCACCTTGGTATAATTTCTGTATTTAATAAGCACACCCTCTTCCAACATCCAGGATGTTCCCAAAAATACTGACTAGCACTATGCTGAGTAGAAACCCTTGCTCAAGAGATCGTGGTATTTTGACCTGGAACCAGAAGATAATCACTGTTTCAGAACAATTTCCCAGCCATCCTACGGGGGCTTTGCCCAGATCGCATTTCCTCAGTTCATCAGGGCATGGAACAGCATCAAAAGGCTGACGGATGCCAAGTTGTGTCACATCTAATGGCTCTTCCCTTTCCAAACAGTGTATCATGTCATCAAAGGCAACTAGGCTGGCATGACATAATTTGAGAATCCCACTTTATAGCTGGTAGAAACTGAATCCCAGCGAGTCTGTCAGTAATGATATATTCCAGGTAATACAGGATTGAAATCTCCTGGCCCCAGGTCTCAGTCTTAAACTTAAGCAATGTTCTGATTTGCCAACTTTCACAATTTATGAGCTTTGCAATATTTAGTAGCTGGCGAGAGAAGGGAAGTGGGGAGGGGGGTTATGGCCACAGCTTCCTGCTCAACTTCATTCTTAAGTTCCTGGTTTTAAAAAATAGAAATAAATTTGGAGGTGCTGAAGGTCTCCAAACCGGAATACATATAAATATGGGTATATCACATTTATCTATCTAACTGTATGTAAGCATTTTATCTCAAAGCTGGTGTTGCCTCATCCTCTCCAAACCTTTGGGTCTGATATAACACTGTGTGCAACAAGACACTTCAAGAGAATAAACCAGGGTATCAAAAAGGTACCATTTTAGACATAAAATTAATAAATGGTTTACAAATTCAGGAGAATATTTGTCAAAGCTGCCTTTGGATCCAAATTTCCATAAACTTAAAGTTAGGCTTCTGGGTTAATTTACTAGACTATTGCAGTCTAATCAGTAAAGGTAATAGCTGATTTTTTGAAAAACCTCTGTATAACTCAAGTTAAGGAAAGAGTTCACCGACCTAAAAACAACCCCCCAAAAATAGCATACAAATGCATTTCTTAAAATCAGCACTTGTAAGACCAGTTTTGTTTTTAAGGAATTAAAGGAAATTTATTCTACATCCCTATATAACTCAGGCAGGATTTCCAGAGCATCCTGTGCCTGGCAGCTCCCACTCAGACTGGCAGCACAAGCACTCCCATGCCAGGTTACTCAAGGCTCCAATTCAATGCCACACCTAAATATGCGTCTGCGTACAAACCTGCCATAATTGTCACAAGCAAATGGCTCCCAGTTGTAACAAATGGTTGTCAGCTGAGTTATCACAGATAGCAAAGACAAGACGAACCTCAAGGGCTGTAGGAAAGGAGGCAGGCTAATAGGGAGAGAAACCTTCATCACGTGCCTTGTATTAGCTACCACCTTCAACCCTGGTCCGGTAAAACTGTGAAGCGTTTGTTCTCCCAGACAAACCAAATCAACTTCGAGATTTTTATTTGCTGCAACATAACAAGATGCTGCAAGAAGAAATCACTGGGCTGCTCAGCGCACTCTGAGTTTCAAAGCTTTGGCCTAGAACAGTAATTTGAAAGGGTAAAGATGTTTTTCCTCTGTCCCTGACTATAATGGGGGTTGAAATGTTCCAAATGCTTGTATTTTTGCAAAATAAGAGGGAGCACAAAGAGAAAGATGCGTTATCCTTTATTTTTCAAGTCTGACTCAGAGGCAACCTGAACTGTAACTATCTCCCAAGATTAGCTGATGTTAACCACTGGGAACCAAAAGTCCAGTTCCTAAACATCTGGATTTCCATCTCCCCATCAGTACAATGGCAGTAACAGCACTTCCCTCCATCGTGGGGAGAGGTACAGCTGGGCTGAGATTCACCAAGATGGGATGGCACAGTCAAAATACTGAGGCTAGACCCTACCGATGGAACACATATATATATTATATATATTTAAATATACATAATACATAATGCATTGTTAGGATACTGTTAAACTTACCCCTTTCACAGATGAGTTCTCAAAATTGTCCTGGGTGCTTGGTCCCTCCATAAGCTTTGCTAATGCCTCCCACCTCCCACGTCCTGTACACTGGCACCAGGAGCAGCGTGAGCAGGGCACAGCAATAGCACTGTGCCCTTCCCCTTTGAAGAGGCCTTTTCCTTCCCACTTCAATAACATTTGCCCAATTCTGCTCCTCTCCAGGCCACGTACAGAGAAGGGAAAGTTATTTATGAGCCTTTCTTCTTCGCATCTCTCTTCCCTATTCATTTTAGCTGAGTCAGGAGGACCGGTCTGCACCAGCAGTGGTGGAGCCAAGCCTGGAGATTGCTTTACCGCCTTGTAGTGCAGTTTAAGATCCATTGCTTAAACAGACTGCGGTGCTACTCCTTTTGTTGTCTGCCTCCCAAATCTGCCAGCACAGCTCTGCACCCTACAACACGCTCTCCCCTCCTGGGTTCACAGCGGGTGTCACTGACCCTCTGGCCAGAGCTGCCACAACTTGTCTGAGCTGCCACTTCTACCAGCAAATAGATCACACTCGCAAATCACTGCCTGGAAAGTCTGCATGGTATGTGGCTTAATTTGCTTTTCCATAATATGAAATCCAATCTGAAATGCACAGATTAGTTTACTAATCTGTGTAAATCCTATTAATAGCACTTACGCTGCTGCGCTCCCGTTCACTTTCTAACAAATCTGTTCAGACTGGCTTGGTTTTCCCTCATCTCCTGCAAGATCTTCGCACCTGGTTGCGGTCACGTCTTCACAAAATAGCTGGCCACAAATGGGAACTTGTGCTTTACAGTCATCTCTCATATTTTAATTCATGTCCCGTGGTCCAACATGTTCTGGATCAAAGCATTAGTGCTGTAAATCACCACGGTGCCATCGAAGCTGAAGGGATTATACAAAAGGGTCGCACAGCTTCAGTGGGGAAGGGCAGAGCCCGTATCCCTCCTCTCCCCCAGCATCGCTGGCTTCTGCAACTGCTCCCTCTGCAACATGCCCCGCGCAGCTCCCATCGCACCGCACGACTCCATCCTGCCCTGGGCACCTTGCTCAAAACTGAGCCCAAACACTAGCAAAGGACCTGCTTGCAGGAAGGAGGTGATGAACAGTCTCTGGAGCCAATGGACGTGTTCACACCAGCCCCACACACATCCCCCTTGTCACCTGTGGGTTTAAGGTAGCATGCCCGGCACCAGGGCTGCGACTATCAGAAAGAGCAGCCTCGCTGGCAGCTGTGTGGGCTACAGTCCCCCTTGAGCTCAGTGTGGCCTCTCAAAGAGAAGGCACCCTCTGTTCTGCCATAGAATAAACCATTCTCTATTCGAAATGACAATATTTACTTTTCCTATAGTGGACTCCAGTGGCTTCCTACATCACAGTCACGGCGAGAGGGGTCAGCACCAGGAATGGGAGAGGAGGACAGCAGGGCTCACATGCCTGGCTCCGATTTCCTAATCAAGCTGTGCATTAATTAGCTAATCCCCCTCCATGCTGCCGTCCCCCTGTGTGTCGTTTCACCACCACCCCAGAGTCCTTGTAACCGAGCACCTTTCGGCACAGCCGTGGTGCAGCCTCAGCCCCTCCATGCCGAGCCATCTTCATGTGGCCAGGTACCACGCTGTTCCCTTGGGGTGAGGAGTCCTCCGTGCCCTTGGGCCAGGCCGGCATTTGCCAAAACCAGCCCTTGGGAAGGGCTCTGTGCTGTGGTCACTCCTGACCTCCCCTGGGAGGATTCCAGCACCTGCTAACGCGTCCCACCCCGTGTGCCAGGCACGAGAAGATGGATGCAGGAGGAAAAGACTTCCCACCAGGCCAGCAGCTCCCCAGACTTACCAGCTGGAAAGCTTTAATGCGGAATGGGAGAACACAGGAACTGTAGCCCCCCAAAAATCCTCTCAGGTGAGGGAGGGAAAAAAAATCTACTCTAAATCACTGAAAGGAAGGGGGTTGAGTTAAAATTTCATTTACAAAAGTCCACAGTAGGACAAACCCACTCCTGACCTCCCTGCTAAGGGATCCCTGCTCCTTGCACGAGTCTGTTGGCTGCACAAACATGACCATCCAGCTCTCCCCTCTTCCCAGGGCCAAGCAAGGCTCTGAATTGCTTTCACAAAGCTCAATAAAAAGGCTGGGACTGTGGTGCCAAGCCTGTTCCAGCACAGCCCCGACTACATTTCCAACCATTTTTCTACCAGAGGGTTAAATGAGTGAATAGCATAAAGGATTTGGGGCTCCTCTCTTTCCTTCCCCATAGCCGAACTGCATCCACTCCCTATCCAAAAGCGTACGGATTTTCTCTCATCACTGAAGAAACTTTTCAAGGTCAATACAGCTTCACTCTCTCCTAGTTTCTCCTAAAATGGTTTTAAGTCTTCAATTACCTGAATAATTCCTACTGGTTTGCATGAACATTAGCTCAGGAATTGTTTGTGGAAGAAATGTTTTAAAAGTGTTACCTGCACTCAAGAAATTCTCCCCAAAATCTCTTTTACAAGGGGTTCTTACTTGTTACCTGTGTTAAAGCCTGCCTACGAAACAGCTGTTTGTTTTTAGACCTTCAATCTCTTTGTAAAGGTGCCTGTTGTGAGATATTAAAATGCCACAGAGAAAAAAAAGTGAAAAAAAGAGGGAGTTTTAGAGAGAGCCAACCAGCCAAATACCATATGTGGCCAGACAGAATCAGAAGTGCTGGCTGCAGGACAAACCCAAGAGGCATCAGACAAACCGCCTCAGCCACAACGGTAACGGTTCACCAGCAAAAGGAATGCAGAAAACAAAATGGGGGAAGACCCCCCCTTCCTCCTCCGCCTTCCCCCCGAAAGACTATCTGACATGGCTGATGCCTCCGGTGCATGCAAATGTGCCACTTCTGGAAGGGCAAATAAGGACTCGCTGGCTGGGAAGTTCAGCCTCCGGTGTCGCACCTGCCTGACCCTGTGCAGGCAGACCTCATGAAAAGTGATGCTTAAATACCGAGGGTTAGAGCAGGGGAACACCCCATCTCAGCCCTTTCATACATGCGCTGAGCTCCTTTGTAAAATTAGTGCGATTTCTATCACCCTTGCTGCAGAGCATCACGCACCGATGGCTGGAGACCTCGTTCCAACGTCCAGCTCGCGCATGCTCGCAGCCAGCCCATGCTCATCTGTCCTGCACCCATTTTGTCCTTCCCCTTAAATAGCTCTTTCCTCTCGGACACGTTTAGAGTGGACAGTCACATTCCCCTCTCTCGCCTCTGCCTTTACTGGGCTGCCTAACCAAGCTCTGCCAGAGGTTGCCTTGCAAAGAGTTCCTTGTCCTGGCATCAAAACCTATATCACATCCCACCATGAGCTGAGATGTAGCGTACCCTAGAAGAGCCCCGCTGTTTTTGTACACCCTGCTACCCAAGGAGCTCATAAGCCACCTTCTTCTCCCTGTTGCTCGCAGTCCTTGAATGAACACGCAGGAGAGCTCAGCTCACCGTCTGCCAGGAGGGTACAGCTGAAGGGTGAACTTATCTCACAGCTACTCTTCAAACCCTGCCCAAGGACGGACTCACGAGCTCTGGCCGCTCATGCTGTGTCAGGGCTTGCTGCCCCTGCCTGTCCCCAGGCTGGAGGCTGCTGCCTTGCTGTGGTCTTGGGCAGAAGTAGTGGTGTGTCCCCTCCACGGTCAACACAGAGTATAACCTACTGTACTAATACACTCTGCAGCAGCTGGTGATTTCAGCTAGTACATCAGGTTACAAATGTGGCTGCTAGACTTTGTTCTCATGCCTTTGCTATGGAGAACAAAGATCTCTTGGAAGGGTAAGATGGACAGGCAAGAGAAGCCACCTCTTAAACCTCATAAATGCTAGTAGAGGGGGCTAAAAGCCTAGATCACAAAGAGTTTTGCAGCGTGGCTCATCCCAGCGTTTGGCTTCAGAAATTCAGGGTTCAATTTCTGCTAAGAAGTTTGATGTTGATTCCTGCAACTCACTGCAGCATCTCGTGCTTCCATCCGGCACTCGCCGGGGAGGTGCAGTGGTGCTTCACGGTCCAGGGGCACAGCTTCTGGGAGGCAGAGGTGTTGCAGGGAATACCAGCGTCGCCTGGTGTAGGTGTGCTCTGGGGCTAGTGACGGAGGAATTACTATACACTTTCCTCCACACCAGCCCTGCAAAACCCTTTTTCACCTACCTGGAGTATAAGCTTTCTATCATGGAACAGCCTCTCCTCTATCTCCAATGCTGAGTGGCACAGGGCCCCGTCTTTAGGGGAGCCTCCATGTGTCACAGTGATAAAACTTGCTCTCAAATGAGTTTTAATAGAAGTATTTAATATTGGCTCCCGTGTAAAGGATCACAAGTCCTGGCCCTTGGTAACTCCCTGTCCTCCGTGCATAAACACAAGTAAGCTGCCAACGCACTCCTCAAACACAGCCTGCGGCTCCAGCGGTCCTGCTGAGGTTTGCATGCTTGGAAAGAAGTTATAGGGGTGCCAGCAGCGGCCATGACCACGTTGTCTATAAAGCACGAGGGTGCTTTGGAAAGTGATGGGGTACAAAAATAATGATTAAAAAAAACGCCAAATCTTTCATGCCATCCTCTTGCTCAGCCAAACAGCTTCTCCAGGCACCCATCTATTGCATCTAGTAGTAAAGATAAGTTTCTACTATCATGACCTTACCTCAAGAAGTGTAACCCCAAGTGCGCTCACAGATGCGCTTTGAGAGTAATGGGAATCGCCGAAAAGCTCCCAGAATTTAAGGGACTTCACTTGGTATGAGAAGAGCTGAAGAAAAGGGGAGGGGAGAAAAATACAGCCGGTAGATTAGACACTGTGATCTGATCCACTTGAGGCACAAAGGACATTAAATTAAACGGAACTGAAACTCAGATTTAATGAAACCGAGAGACAGCAAACCTATGTGTAATTAGCCTACAGGTTTCACTGCCACAAAATATTGCGGAGGCCAAGAGCTTTTCACCGAAAGTTTGGAAATATATACATATATACACACACACAAAAATACATACACCTACACACACATGCACATATATATGTATATACCTATGGTCTCTCAGGGCTGGAAAGGACTCAACACCACCATTCAGTCTTTTCCCCAGCTCCAAGACAGGATCAAATACACGTCGGTATTTTCTGACAGATGTTTGTCTAGACCTGTTTTTAACAGAGAATCTCTCACCTCCCCAGGCAATTTATTCCAATGCTTTCTTTTCTTCTTCAGCTTTATACACACATGCACACGTATATTTATCTCAGAAGGTGAGCAGAGCAGCCTCTGATGACTTGTACATCAAAAGGCTTGTTAACTCATTTCTCATGGCAAGATCTTTATTGCAAATGATGTACGAGGCTGAAAGATCCCAACCTGACCTGAGGTGACAGGCTGTGAGCTCGGGGGACCAGCAGATGGGGTAAGGGGGGCAAGTGGGAAAGGACAGGGAAATTCATGCCTTTCCTTATTAACCCATCAGATTTGGTCTGCTGATAAAAGAGAGACCAACTTTTGTACACGCCATTTTTAGACTTAAGCATTAAGTTCCTCTGGTTTTGGTAAAATAAATACACTTTTGGCTTCCTCAGCAGCCACCTCGGACGAGACGCTGTCCTGTTAAACTTAAGTAAGGCAAAGGAGGGGATGAGGAATGAGGCTGCGCAGCTGGAATATGCAAATGGCAGGATGGAGAGCAGCACTTTTCCAGCCACCCTGGATATCTATTACCTCCACTTTTGGACTGACAATGCACCAAATGTTTCATTGCCTGGGGCCTTACAAAGCCGGCCAGCTTTTTTAGTTGAAAGCACTAATGTAGAAAGGCAATTGGGAATAAATTATTTAATGTGGTTCTCATTGGTAGAAAGCTTCTACCCCTCCTGCATCTCAGCTACCATTATACATATGTTGCTTTCTTCAGACTACAGTGATTAGACAGCAGCGGAAAATTATGGCTAAATCCCGTTCCCACTTGCAATGAACTCCATTTAAATCGACAGATTTGCACTCAGTAACTAAGAGTGCAGTTTAGCCCTGTGCTAGGAAAACATCGTTTATGACAAAAAACACAGACAGATCTCAGCATCTCCATTTCTGACAATAAGCCTTCTCATACCTCCGTTCCCAACCTCTCTCTTTGACAGACAGCGGAAGTCTATTCCTATTTAAAAATTAAAATCCACGCAAGTAGCCCTATTAGTAGGAAATCGGAACGAGCTCCCTTTAATGTGGCTGTTTGGATGCCTCGCTGGAGCAGGCAGAAAGGTGTATCCTGAATCTGCACCGCATGTTGGTTCAGCTCCAGGTTCTCCAGGATTCTCAAGATAAGCATCTATTTCATTTAGAGCCTTTTTAGTGATGACCTGCGTAGAAGCAAATGTCCTTTTGATCTCTCTGCAACAGCTGCATGCCAGAAACTCCCATCCAAGTTGCTTTAAGAGCTAAAGAATCAGGCCCCATGTATTTAAAAAATAAAGTTTGCAAAATAAGATTCTGCAGCAGTGCTGAGAAGGGGCATGAACTTACGCTGTCAGCTGTCATACGTGGGAAAATGGTAACTTCTTCCCTGCAGTCACCACCTCTGGAATCATTCCAGATGAAGCCCCAACAGAATCCTACCGAGATTCAACTTAGTGAATTACACCAGGAATTAATTTAACGTAATGTGTTGTGTATTTCCACACACAAAATATATTGGGCTTGCTGTTTTTCGGCTCTTCAGATGAAAGAAATACGACTGTACAGATGTGCTTTTCTAAGCTCCAGTGGCATGAAACCTGAAATACCCCAGCAAGATTCAGGAGCGAGAAGTTTTAATCACCGTGGAAGCACAACACTTTTGAAGGTCTATGAAATTATATACCCAGGTCTGAGAAGGTTAAACTTCTCCGTCTGGGCAGATCTGCTGATAAAGAGAGACAACTCATTTTCTCCTGGAAAGCTGCATTATATGTTGTTTGAAAAAATAATCAGTTGTTAGAGACAGGTTTATGCTGGGAAGGGAAAGAAGAAAAAAAAAAACCTAGTTCTGGGAGAGATGTTCTGTAAGGGAAAAAGCAAAGGCAGCGTGAAAGTATTCCCTTCACTTAAGCGATGCCCTGCAAAGCTGGGAGGCAGAAGGGAAGATGGGTTGAGCATCTCTCAGGGCCAGACAGAACAAGGCTGGCGACGACGGAGGCATATGGACACCCACCCAGGGCGCAGACAGAGCGGAGGACCCCCAGACCTCGGCTTACGCAAGGTGACCTTTCCCCTCTCTAAAATTTCAAAGCTGGCCTTGCCGGCGCTGAACAGACTGTGTGCCATATGTAACATGACCTCAGCTCTGCTCTGCCAAGCCACTGATGGCATCACTAATGAGAGGTGAAAGGTCCCTTTCTTGCAGCTCGCTCAGAAACCCACCGAGGCAGCGGGCGCGGGACGGGCCCCCCAACCCCTTATCCCCGCCGGCAGGCACCCGCTGCCCCGCCGCAGGGCCCGGCCGCCCTCCCGAAATCACACGCGCCCCCATCCAAGAGGTTGACGGTGCCTCTTCCCTTGGCCCAACCGCAACGCGCACAGTCCCCTGGCAATGAAAATATTTATTCGGCACCCGAATGCAAAGCGCGTAGGCAAACAGAGCCCTGTATGTAAATCCCGTCCCCATCCCCGCTGCCGCCCTGCCGACCCCCGGGCAGCGCCTTGTTCAGCAAGCGGATTATGCCGTTTGCATCGGCCCGGTGGGGGAGATGGATTTGGGCTTGAAGGTGGCGCAGAGGGAGGGGGGACGAGGAATACCGAAAAGGGCCGGGTTTGCACCCCCACCAGCACACCGCAGCCGCGGGGACGAGGTGGCCGGGCCTCGGCGGGGGCCCTGCGGGAGGGCGGGGGGGGGCCGATGGACTCACCTCGTTGTGTGTGTGTCCCCCCCGAGGCAGCGTCGCCCCCGGGCTGCCCCCCTCGACCCGGGGAGGGCCCTTCCCGGGCCGGGCAGAGCCGGCCGGAGCGGCGGGGGGAGCCTGGCAGCCCCCTTCCAAATCGGCTTTTTTTTTTCCCCCCTAAGTTTTAAAATTTTTTTTTCAGCGTTTTGCACGAAAACCATTGCAACGTCTTGCAGAAAAAAATCAACCACCGCACTCCCCCGTTTGGGTTTTTTTTTTTTGCGAAAATAGGGGGTTTGGGGGTTTTTTGTGCAGTTTTCCCGGTGTCCAGCGCCCCCCTGCCCCAGCCATCACCTAAGGAAGGGATGGAGGGGACCCGCTCGCACGCCGCTCCTGAGCACCCGTCTTCCTGCCCCGGACACGCGTGGGGGAGATCCCTGTGCGCGCGGGTGGGTGACACTAATGTGTGTGGGTGGTGCACGTGTGGGTGAGGTGTGGACACGTGGGTGGATATGTGCACACAGGGCTGTGGGAGTGTTCACATGGCTCGGAGTGTGTGCGCACGGGTGTATGTCTACGCGTGAGTGGGTGTGTGCACACGGGGATGGGCCTGTGCTCACGGGTGTGCAGACAGGGATGTGTATGCATACGTGAGGGACCGTGCACACGAGTGTCTGTATGCACACGGAGCGGGTGCGTACATTCGTGGGTGAGTGTGCACACACGTGGGTGGGGGGGTGCCCACGGGTGGATGATGGAGTTTCAGCACGCGGGGTGCGCACAGGTGTGTGCGCGTACGGCGGTGGTGGGTGCGCACCGGTGCGTGTGCAAGGGGGTGTCTGGGTGCACACCAGAGTGTGTACACACGGGTGGGTGTTGCAGTGCGTGCATGGTGTGGACGCAGGCGGGGGCTGCAGTGCCCCTGCACTCCCGGTTCCCCGGGGCCGCTGCCCCGGGGCCCCCGCGCGGAAGGGCCCCGTCCTCTCCCGCGGCTCCCAGCTGCGAGCACCGCGCAGCCTTCCGCGGGCGGCCCCTCCGCGCCTGCGCTTTGTCCCGCGGGGGGCTGCGCGGTGCCCCGCGGCCGGTTCCTGCTGTGCCGGCAGCGTCACCCCCCGCCGCGGAGCTCCCGGGGCGGGCCGGGCTCCGCCGGCCGGGCTGGAGCCGCCTCCGCGGGCGCGCAGGGACCGCGCACCGGCCCCGGGGGGCCGCCTCGCCCGGGTGCACTGCGGGGAGAGGGCGTCCTTGGATTGTTTCGCTTTTGCGAATGACTCGCTTATGGCATATGTGGCAGTGCTGAGGTATAGCGAGGACCCACCCACGCACGCAGTACAGATATCCTACCCGCAGCCGTGCTCCTGCCTCCCCACGCAGGGCCGAACCCTGCGGGAGAAGGGGCTGTCTTTAACCCTCACTGCTTTTCTACTGGGAATTAATTTTTGCATCGCATCCCGGCGCAGGGAAATTAAATTATTCGTTTCAAACACTTAGTCCGCCCGCCCGCCCCCCCCCCCCCTCCGGCACACCCTCATTTCATAGGAGCGTAGACGAAGGTGCCCACGCGTGTTGGGTTCGCTGGGGCATATTCCGCTGCCGGCCGCGGAGTGGCTGCAGAGGGGCAGCCAGGGCGTGTTTTTCTCCCGCGGAGGAGCCGCACCTCGGGGGAACCTCCCGCCGGAGCGGAGAGGCTTGTGCTCTGGGGAAGCAGCGATCGATCCCGCGGCAGCCCAGCGCGCAATTTATCCGCAGCCTAATTCGAGCTGCATTATCATCTTAAAAAAAAAAAAAAAAAAAAAAAAAAGCCCCAGAAATTGCAATTATCATTGTCTCGGGTTACGGCAAATACCATTATGCTGAGAAATGGGAGGAAAACAATGCCGCGAAAATGCGAATCGCCTTGTTAATAACGCGCTGCTGCTGCGCGGTCCCTGCGCGCCCGCGGGGGGCTCCCACCTCCCGGCGTGGGGCTCCCACCCCCCGGCGTGGGGCAGAGCCCGCGGCGCGGGGGGTGCGGACCCGCCCGGTAGCACTGGAGGGTTTGGGGAGGTGTGAGCGGCTGGGGATAGGGGGGGGCGTCCCCCTTTACGTGGGGGGACCGCAACTGATGGGGGGAGCTGCACACTCCGGAGGTGTGTGGGTACCCGGAGGTCGTGTCACGCACACGGACACGAACACGCAGGGGAGATGCAGCGTAGCCGGTGCCGGCCGGCAGGCTGCCGTGCAGAAAAGGAGTTAAACCCCGCCGTTGTCCTTTGATTTAGGAAACGGCTCATCCAATTCAGTTCCAGATTATTCAGGGGCAGGCTGCCTCGCTCGCTCCCTCTCTCCCCACACCAGCCCAAACATCTTGAAGTAATCAGCAGCTGAGAACGGAGACGTCCCCCTGGCATCTCAGGTTAAAGAAGGAGGTCCAGGAAAATGTGGTAGAGCCATTACAAGAAACCTGAGATGCATTCATCAGAGACTCCAATTGCCATCGCATTAGGATTGATTAGAGACCAGCAGTACCGTAATGACCCGGAAAGAGGGGCATACGGGGATTATTAATATCAGACTTCTTAAAAAAAAAAAAAAAAGGATAAAAAGAAGGAAGGAGGAGGGAAAATTTAAAAAACAAAAGCGCATCACGGGGCTGCTGCTCGTGTGCAGACTTACCTGAGGAGCACAGGCACCGGCGAGCCGCACAGACGGTAATTTATCTAACTTCTGGGGAAGAAAAAGCGAACAAACATGGAAAAAAAACCACCTCTGGACCCCCTGAAATCGCCCGCTCCCATGCACGGCTCGCACCGAAACTTCCCAGCGCCGCGGCCCCGGGGCTGCGCAGGCGGCGGCTCGGGGGGGGGGGGGGGGGGGGGGGGGGGGGCCGAGCCGGGGGCCCCGGCCCACTGCCGGGCTCACCCACCCGGGCCAAAGAAAGCTGGTCCCCCGGTCGGCGACAGCAAGGACAAGTTAAGGAGCCTCCCAGGAGGAGCAAGGAGACCTCGGTGGCTCGTCTCCTTCTCAGTTCCCTGCGCCAAAACAAATCAGCCCCTCCTGGTCTCGGTTTAAATGTAGCTCACTGGATAATTAACTCCATCTTTCCAGCCCTGCTTTAACTGTTTATTTAGTGTCACCCCGTATTACCATCACTAGCACTTTCCTCTGAACAGGAGGAGCTGGAGGGTTTCACCTCCCAAAAGGAAATTCTTCGTAGCTTAAAAGAATCAGCATCTAGGAGGTACATTAGCGAGCAGGAAAGGGGGGAGGACCGAGGGGGGGGGGGGGGATGTCCCACGGCAAAAGCAGGAGAAAATAAGGGTGTGGGGGGACAGGGACAGAAAGACGTATCGGCCCTCGGAGAGAAAAAGCCAACGCGTGATCACCTCTAATCCTTTGAAAAATGTCCCGGTAAGTGCGCGAAGAAAGAGCCCTTTGTGCCCTGGGGATCGCCCCCACCGGGGCCACGCCGGGAAGGCCTTATCCTGCCCCTCGCCCCGCCGTCCCGTCCCGTCCCTCCTCCGGCAGCCCCGGCCCGGCCTGACCCCGCTCGGTGCGGGGGGACCCTCGCCGCCGGGCACCCCCGGGGCGCGGGGGGGGGGGGGGGGGCGGCGGGCAGGCCGGGGCGGCGGGCAGGGACACGGCCCCCGCCCCGCGGACACCGGCTTTGTTTTTACAGGTGTCTGGAGGGCAATTTACTAACAAGTAATTAAAGGTTGCACCGGTTTGCAGGCGCGTCGGGCCAAAGGCTCCTGCAAGAGAAGAGCGCTGCATATGGAGAGGGGTTTGTCCGTCCTCATTAAAAAATAGAATAATAAAGGAGGGGGGAGAGAGGGAGAGAAAGAAAATACAAATCCTTTATTGTTTAGGAATAAGCCGGGGAAGCTGTCTCCCCTGCGCCTCGCATTCGGCAGGGAAGGCAGCGCGGATCCGGTATCACGTTGCAGATCCTCACTCGAGATAACGAAATGCGATCTATTTTTCAGAACAGCAAGTGGATGGGAAAGGAGCCCTCTACAACACAAACCTCATTGACTTAATGGGTCGGTTTTGGATTTCGCCTTCGAAAGGTTCGGAAAGCGGCAGCGTTGTGTTACTGCCCCGCCGGCTCCCAGCCTCCAGCCCCGGTTATCATCACGCCGAGACGGGGCTCCGAAAAAAAATGCCACTGATTTTATTTTGTCGCGCTATTTGTTTCCCCCAGACCCTCACACTTAAAGAAAAAAAAAATTAAATTTATTTTCGGTTGGGGAAGAGCTTTATTTCTAAGGTCGAGGGAGGAGATGGGAGTCGTGTTCGGGTTGTTTTGGTTTTCTGGCGAAATCGAGGAAAAACCCGCAGAGCGTTGCGTGGGATCCGTCTTTATCCCCGCTCTGCGCTGTATAACGCTGCATCGAATAAATAAGCGAATAAATGAATTTCCCGCACAAAGGAGCCGATCGGTGCCCCGGCAAGCGGGGCGAGGCGCGGAGGCCCCCTCGGCCGGCCGCCTCCTCTCCGCGGGCGCGGAGATGCCAGGCCCCGGTGGCGGAGGAAACCCCGCGGAGGGGGGGGGGGGGGGACGGGACACGGAACACCGAAGCCAAGCGCTTTGCCCGGGGAGGGAAGCGGGGTGAGCCCGCCGGGCTGCTCCTTCTCCGCCGAAAAATAAACGACCGAGGAGCGGCCGGCGGCAGCTCCGCGCCGTTGTGTTGTTATTTAGTTATTTGCATCTGCCTTATTTATTGTTTTCTTTTTGGAGCGACTCGAAACCATTTTTTTCTGGGTGATTTTCAAGGGCTAAATGGGATGGGGGTGGTTTGGGAATTCATTTACCTCTTTTCGTGGTTTCAAGTGAAAGGTTTCCAATTTTTAGGAAAACCAACCCCGGGCAATAATTAACACTGATGCTGCCCGGTTCTCGTCTGCAGTGTGTAACGCCCAGGTAGACCCCGGCGAGTCTGTCCCCTCCTTGTGTGAATTTTGGTGACACGGAAGAATAAAGTCCCCCTCGGAAATCGCGGGGAAGCCTCGGCTCAGCTCTCGCCCGTCCCTGTCAGCTCCGCCGCCGGCCGCGCAGGGATAATTTGCTTATTCCCAATAAGAGCGGTGTTTGTTTTGGTCGGCCTTTTAAAAGGAAGAAGAAAAAAAAAAAAAGAGGAGAAGTGTGAGGGCAAGAGAAAACGGCTCTCGTTAAAATGGCAAGGAGCTTCCTCAGCCCCGCTTTGCATTTCTCTCGTCCTCATCCTGAAGATATAAACCCTCAGGTCCGTGCTTTTCCCGAATTGAGCACCTTATTAGAAAGAAAAAAAAAAATTAATAACAATGAAAAGGAGGGATGGGGGAGCCCATCTCCCAGGCTGGGCAGGGCACTGCTCCTCCAGGACGCGGCCGCGGGCGGCTGCGAGCTCATGCGTTATAATTCTGCGCACTTGCTCCAGACTTTAGGGTATTAGTTGATTTTAGAGCCGGGTTTAAGGCTCCGTTCCGGTCCCCACACAGCTGCCTTGTCAATAAGGATCTGTTCCAAGCAGACATTCCTTCTGGGAGGACATTGCAGCTCTTTAAGACTTCATCTGCAACATCATAAGTACTAAAATTAAAATGGCAAGGGAAAATTACCAGACACATGGTCATGGGATATAGAAGCGCCCTGACTCCAGCGTACATAGTAAAGTCACTGTACAGACTGGGTGGCAGGGGCTTATTTTAAACAGCCCCGAGACGCGAAATACATGGGAAAAACAACAATCTGGATTTAGGAAAATATCGGGACCGGCCTTTGCCATGTCCTATCGCGGGCAGAGGCTGCGGGCAGGGAGCGGGCAGCGGGAGCGCCGCCGGCCCCGGCTCGGAGCCTTTCTCCGCCTCGGCCACAACCGCGCTGCTCTTAACTTTGAGCATTTAAAGTCAAATAAATCCGAATGTCTTTAGGGAAGACAAACAGGTTTTAAAGAGCCCCGCGATGGTTATTAGCACCCGCGGAGCGAACTCGTTCTTGAATCAAAAGCGTTCTGGAGTGTGCTTAAAATAGTGGTTTCGACTTATCTAATCAAAGATAAATACAGTCATAAAGACACCCTCTTCCCACCGCTCCCCTGCCCTTATCTCACCGCATTGTCCTCATCTCCCAGCCCGTCCTTGCTACTGACAATAGATTATCTTTGCTTAGGGAGCCTAATTGTTTTCTAATTTTTTTAAATAATTGCTTTTGAGCGAGGTGTGCAAATGAGGATTAGGCTAATTAAAGCGCCGCCGGTCGGTGCAGTTTCGCAGCCCCGCCGCCTGCACGGCTTCCTCGGGGGCTCCGCGGGGCTGCCCCCGACCTGCCGCGCCGCCCCCCCCGGGGACACCCCCCACCCCACCCCCCGTGGCCAAGCGGGGCAGAGCGGGGGGCAGGGGGGGCCGCACGGGGGAGGAGGGGGCGCACGGGCCCCGCGTATTATTTAGCTATCCGCTAAAGCATTATTTATTCATCCCCAGCATTAAGGTAATTAAAGACGGGCTGGCTTGGCAGGGGACGGCGAGCGGGCGGGGGAGAGGGGCAGGAGTTTGGGGGGAAAAAAAAAAACCAAAACAAAAAGAAGAGTGGAAGAAAGAAAGACAAAGTCCGCCGGGAGCGGCTGCCTCAGGGATGCGCCGGGGGGGTGCGGGGCGGCGGGGCTCCCCCCCGCAGCCGGGGCCGGGGCCGCGGCCGCACCCGCGCAGAGGCGGCGGCGGGAAGCGCAGCCTCGGCGGCCGAGGCCGGGGCCGGGGCCGGGTCCCCGCCGCCAGGCCCCGCCCGCCCGTGCCGAGGCTCTGCCCGCCGGGCCGGGCTGGGCTGGGCCGGGCTGGGCTGGGCTGGGCCGGGCCGGGCCGGGCCCGCCGCGGCGGGGGCCGAGCCGCGGGCGCCCAATCAGCGCGGCGCGGGGGCTCGGGCGCTTTAAGCGCGGCGGCGGCGGAGCGGGGACAAAGTCCCCCCGGCGCCGCGACGAGCATCCCCGCTCGCCCGACCGACCGCCCCCGGCTGCCGCCGCGCCTCCCCGCTCTGGGGCCGGGACCGGGACCGGGACTGGGCCCGGCGGGCGGCTCCCCCCCGCCCCTCCGCCGCCGCGCTCCCGCGGGGTGCCCGCCGCCGCCGCCTCCTCCTCCTCCTCCTCCTGCCGCCGCCGCCGCCGCGCTCGGCCATGTCGATGCTGCCGTCGTTTGGCTTCACGCAGGAGCAGGTCGCCTGCGTCTGCGAGGTGCTGCAGCAAGGGGGGAACCTCGAGAGGTTGGGCCGGTTCCTCTGGTCGCTGCCGGCCTGCGACCACCTGCACAAGAACGAGAGCGTCCTGAAGGCCAAGGCGGTGGTGGCCTTCCACCGCGGCAACTTCCGCGAGCTCTACAAGATCCTGGAGAGCCACCAGTTCTCCCCCCACAACCACCCCAAGCTGCAGCAGCTCTGGCTGAAGGCTCACTACGTGGAAGCCGAGAAACTGCGGGGCAGACCCTTGGGCGCCGTCGGCAAATACCGCGTCCGCCGAAAATTCCCTTTGCCCCGCACCATCTGGGACGGCGAGGAAACCAGTTACTGCTTCAAGGAGAAATCCCGGGGCGTGCTGCGGGAATGGTACGCCCACAACCCCTACCCGTCCCCCCGGGAGAAGCGGGAGCTGGCGGAAGCCACCGGTCTCACCACCACCCAGGTCAGCAACTGGTTCAAGAACCGGAGGCAGCGGGACCGAGCGGCGGAGGCGAAGGAAAGGTACATGCCACCCCCCCGCATCCCCTCCGTCCCCCCTCTTTTCTCCCCGCTCCCCCGTGCGGGGGGCGACCGGGAACCCCGGCAGCGCGGCGAGCACCCGGCGGCGGATGGGGTGGCAGCGGCGAAAATACCTCGCTCCCTCCAAACCCCATTTTTTCCTAAACCGCGTTGCGTTTTGTCCCTCCGTGGAAACCCAAGTGGGGTTTCCACCCGAGATCCACCGGACCCCGCCGCCCGACCCCACCTGCCCGGAGGGAACAGCGAGCCCCTCACCGGCCTTTCCAGGCCGCTCCGCCGCCTTTGTTTGCTGCCTGTCGTCCCGAGTAAACCGGGAGCGATGCAATCCCGGAGCCTCCGGGGAAGCGGTCGGGATGCCGGGTCGGGTATTGCCGGGGATCGGGCAGGGTAGCTTCGAAGCCCGGAGGACGAAAGAAATGCAGCCCCGGGATGGAAAGGGTAAGAACCGGAGGCAGACCGGGATGGGGACGCGCTGGCCGGGCCGAGCCGCCGCCCCGTACCGAGGCCACCCCGGGCGGCGCCGGCGGCGCCGCCCGGGGTGGCCTCGGTACGGGGCGGCGGCTCGGCCCGGCGAAGCAGACAGCCACGGAGGGCATCGTCCCACTTTTTGTCTCCTCCAGCAACCTCCCCACCAACCTCGTAGAGAAAATCCCACACCCTGCTCGTCCCCGGGCCGCGCTTTCATTTTTAATTAAAAAGAGAAAAATCGCCCCCCCCCCCAATCCTTCCCCCCCTTCTCCGACTTTTCCTCTTCACCTAAATTACCGGGCTGTGCGGTGTACACCTATTTATAGGAGGGTTAAAAGAAATGGGGACGATCCGTTATGAAAATATTCGGCGGGTTTTTTTTTTTTCCGGGGAGAGGCATCTGCTCCCGCGATGAAATAAAACGCAAAGGATTTACTGGGGGCATCAACACAGCGCCCATCCCCGGCGCCTCCCGCCCGCCGTAACATCCCCGTTGTGGGTTGTTTTTTTGTTTTGTTTTGTTTTGTTTTTTTGCCTTTCCGCAGGGAGAACACGGAAAACAACAACGCGGCCACCAACAAACCGAACCAACTCTCGCCTCTGGATGGGAGCAAACCCCTCATGTCCAGCTCCGAGGAAGAGTTTTCTCCTCCCCAAAGCCCGGATCAGAACTCGGTCCTGCTTTTGCAGGGGAACCTCAGCCACGCCAGGAGCTCCGGCTACTCCCTGAGCGGCTTAGCCGCATCCCAGACCCCTCACAGCCTCCAAGGCCACCAGCTCCAGGACTCGCTGCTGGGACCCCTCACGTCCAGCCTGGTGGATCTGGGATCCTAAAGGCCCGCGGCGGGCGGCCGGAGGATCGGGAGAGGAGGTTCTGCTCGGGGACAGAGGCTCTGGGTTGTACATAGAGGACAGCACCCGGTTTTACAGCTCACCCGCTGATTCTTGATGGGACTCTCGGCTCTTTTCACACAACCCCACATCGGCTCCTGGTCCAGTTCCCCCCCAGCGTCTCCCACTATCACCATGATTTTTTTTTTTAATTTTTTTTTTTCCACGTAGCCAAACGCAGAGAGCGGCAGAAACCCTCAGCCCTTCAAGTTCAAGCGAGCTGGTCCCAACGGGAATTACAAAAAAAAAAAAAAGAAAAAAAAAAAAGAAAAAAAACCCAAAAACCCAACCAACCCCAGCTGGATCCGATTCCACCCAAATAAATCCCAGCCCCGCAGGCGCGGTGGGGCAGAGGCGGCCGGTGCATCCCTGCTGCTGCCCAGCCGGGTCCCCGCGGGGCCGGCGAGGAGCTGGGACGGAGGCAGAGGGAGTGAACCGCTGTACCGAGCCTTGTGTTATAGCGGGAAGAGGGAGGGGAAGTTACGTTTACATTTTTCATATTTAGCCTTAACAGAAAGATTTCGATGTAGTTTAAATTAAAAAAAAAAGGGGGGGGGGTGGAAGGCAAAAGCTGCAGTATTAGAGTTTTAACAAGTGCCTATGTCTTAACGCGGCTGTGCGAGGCAGTTAGCGAGCGAGGTCCCGTGGGCCCGTGCCCCCCGGCTTCCTTCTCGTCGGTGGTGAAATGCATCGATGTGGCTAAAAATTACGATAATAATAATAAAAGTCGACGGCCGTTTCTTCCTGAACGAGTATTCCGCAGGCTGCCCTGCCAGCTCCACGTTGCCTTCTCCCGTCTGTCTCCGCTCACCGCCTTCCTCCTTCGGCTTGCAGAGAGCCCGCGGATGACGCTGTCTGTCTCGAGTATTTGTTACCAAAAATCGCATGTGCTTTCAGGTTTATTTTCTATTGTACCTAAACAGTCTAAATTAAACAACGCTGATGGCAGAACACCGCGGCTGCGCTTTTCTTTGCAGGGGCGAGCCCGTGCCCCTCTGCCCACCCTTACCCCCCACCCGATGGGCTGCATCGGAGGCTCTTCGGGGCTGCGGGGGGGAGTCGGTGCCTTCGTAACCGAGGAAGGAAGGGGAGAAGGGACCCGCCGGAGCGGCTTTGCGTGGGGTCGCCCCGTGGGAGCCGGGCGCCCGGCCTGGAGGGAGCCGTTTGCCCCCGCCGCCCGCCCCGTCGGGGCCTCGCTGCGGCCGGGCCGCTGGTGCCGGTCCCCTCTGTTAGCGTTTTGCATCATTAAGTGCGTGTTTATTTAAGTCGCTGCCGTGTTTGTTCTCGGGGTCTTGGGCCATGGAGAAATGTCACCCTCTGCAGGAGGGTCCTGCCCGGCCGCACCGCGCCGTGTCCCTCCCGTTCACTCCCCAACCGCGCCCGCCGCCCCCGGCACCCGGACACGCTCCAGAGCCCCCCGCGGATTCCACCCCCCCCCCCCCCCGCCCGCCGGGACGGGGCGGCGGATCCGTCCCCCCCTCGCCTTCCTCGGCTCCGGCTGCGGGGGAGCCGAGGGCCCGGCGCCCGGGCTGCTGAGGCGGTTTCCCTCCGCCCTCCGGCCTGGCACCGGCCGCCCCCGCGGGGCGCGCAGCCCCGATCCCGCCGGGCTTCCTGCGCCCCCGACCCTTTGGGGGGGGGGGGGCATGTCCGGGGCAGTAGGGGACCCCCTGCCCCCCCGGGGAGGACCCAACGCGGCTCCGTGGGAGCAGGGCGGAGGGCGCAAATCCCGCGCTTGGGCGCGCAAGCCGCGCGGGTGGGCGCGCATCCACGACCGCGGGCGGAGCCGGGGCAACACCCGACGTCGGGTGGGAGCACGGAGGCCCCCTCCATGCGCAGGGACCCCAGCCCCGGCAGCCCGGCCCGGGAGGAGGCCTGGAGCCGGGCCCCGCTGCGCGCCCCACGGGGACCTTGGGGGACGGGACGGTCCAGTCCGTGCCCCCCGGTCCAGCCTCGCCCTCTGCCCCACCCGGGGACCCTCATCGCCGTTCCGGGGGACTCATCCAGCCCCGCCGTGATCCGCCACGAAGCAGCGCAGCCGTCCCCCCCAGCCCCTCGGGCAGAAAGGGGGGAACCCCCAGGGAAATGAGGGAGGTTTTTAGGGTGAGCAGCCGCGGGCTCGGCGCCCCGAGGATGGATAAGCTCCAGCTCCGGTTTTTTTCCAAGCCACGGGCTCGGTGAAGAGGAAGGATAAATATTGCCCGGGGCTCCAGCCCTGCGCGGCGGGAAAGCCAAGCAGGGACTCGCAAACTAGGGGTTATTTTCAAAGCAAACAGAGCAGAGGCGCTTCCTGCGCGCAGGCAGTGGCAGGACTGACTTTTTGGGGGGGGGGGGGGGAACTGCCAGGGGGTGTACCCCTCGCTCAAACCCCCCGTCCCCAGCGCAGACCTGTGGGCCGGGGCTGCTGTCAGGCCCGACGGCTGTGGAGCGGGACCGCGCAGCACCGCGCAGCGCCGCACAGCGCCGCGCAGGGCCGCGCATGTTGCGCCCCACCGCCCCCGCGGCCGCAGAGCCCTGCCCACGCCCCGACCCTCCATTTCCCTAACAGGGAGAGGGACGAAGTTGTCAAGAGGCGGATGGTGGCAAGGAGGGATGGAGGATGCTGAGGCCACCACAGTGGAAATAACTCCCCGGCCGGGGAAGGGGCCGGCGGGCAGGTAGGACCAGAGAGGCCCTGGAGCTGAGCCAGGCGCAGGTTGCTGAGCTCTCCTCGATGAGGCTTGACCTCGCAGCAAGCTTTTCACAGCAAAGTCAGCCTGGGGAGTCTGCCCAGGGCTGTTTCTCACCTTGCTCTGCTTTGTATTTCCACTGGCAGGAAGGAGTTAATTTCCCCCCCCCCGCTCCCGCTCACCCCCCCAGGACAGATTTCACACTGTGTCCAGGTCAGCCAAAAAAGGGGAGGAAATGGAGAACAGCGGAATGATTAATTCTACCTGCTTTTCCCATGAGTGATCACCTGCTTTCGGGGTCATGAATAGCAGGTAGCTCTCTCCGTCTCCAGCTCTGAGAGGCTCATTTGTCTGGTGACAGCTGAGTGACAAGACCTGAAATCCGAGCCCTCAACTTTGCCTGATGTGTGGATAAAACCCTGGATGTTCCCTCAAACATTGCAGGAAATGAAAGTTGTAACGCGATCCCTTGCGCGCCCACATCTCCCCCAGCAATACACAAAAGCTCAAAGGAACCTTCTCGGATTAAATTCAGCCTGGAGAGGATGGAAGGAAAATGGAGAGCAGGCTGAGAAAGCTGGAACTGGCAGGCTTTTCTTCAGCACTTATTGGAAATGTCTGTCCAAAGCAGGGATTTAGAAAGGTCACCTCTACCGTAAGCACCTCTTCCTCCGGCGGAGTCAGACAGGCAGCCCGCTTCTCCCCAGCCTACCTCCACGTTGGGGGCTGCCCGGAGGGGGGGGTTACACTTAGATTCCCCGAACAGGAAATTCAGTGTATAAAAACAAATGCCCAAGGAGAAAGCTAGCCCCCCTCCTCTCTCCTCGTTTCATTTCCCAGGTCACGTTGAGCCAGCGTTGTCCCATGCACGAGCCACATGACTGCTCTGCCCCTGCCCCGCTGCCAGCCCCTACCCGGCTCCTCTTCCCCGCTGCCCCCCCCGGCCCCGCAGACGGGCAGGTACGGTCCCACTCTCGGCCCCCACAACCCTGGGCCACGTGCTGGCAAATCCTCCACAGAGGCCTGCGGTGAAAAGCAGATGCTCGCTCAGCCGATGGATTTAGATGCAACATTTCCAGGCCTGGCTCCCTAAAGCTCATGCATTCCCAGCTGCAACGCCAGGATCCTCGAGCCGCGATGTGGTTAGGAGACCTCTGTGCCCTGTGTCTTTGCAAACCGGGCCTGCTCAGCTAGACGTCGGAGCTTCCTTTTGAGCACACAGGTTTGGAAACGCCGGCAGCTGGAAGGAGGCAGGGTGTGCAATACAGGCGGGATTGGGCCAAGGCATCTGGACTCCCTCCCTCCCTCCCGGGTAGATGGTTTTATCAAGTCGCCTGTCACTAGCCAGCGGCTGCTTGCGCTGTTATCCAGCCTGAAGATAAAGTACTATTTAACAATTGTTTAACTATTATTCAAGTGCTTTGGACTCTGCAGACCTGTAAAGAAAACGGCACATGCCCCGAGATAACTTTTCACCTCTGAGCTTCTTCCCTTACTCCCGCTTTTCTCCAGTGAGCAGAGAGCAGCTCATGGACACTGCACGGGCACAGGTGGAAACCTCCCTGTCTGCCCACCCGGTACGCTTTGCCGTCAGTAATTTTGCATCCAAGGCCGAGCTCACTATGGGGTGACGCTGCTGGGGGCTGGGTCTCTGTAAATGCTGCCTTCAGAGGCAGGTGCTTTAACCTGCCTGATGCACGCGGATGTCATTAACAGCAGCAGAAGCAGTAAAGGTACAGCCAACGCAGTGCTTGGCTGACCTGGCTGTGGCAATCCATCTTCAAGGGTGGATTTTGCTTTTCCTGCTGGGGCCGAAGCTGTCAGGTTTTCTGAGGGCACCAGGTGCTGTGTGGGGAGAGCAGAGGTGGCAGAGGCCGGATCTACGGGAGCTTTGGTTCTGCTCAATTGTACAAAGTAACCCGAGACACCGTCATCTTTCCCAACTGGATGTGGACAAAATTTTAAATACGGAAACGGAGGAAAATTTGCTTTAATCTTCAGGCAGAGAGAGCAAATTACCAGGCTCCCCAGAGATTATCAGCGCTCGCCCCAACAGCAGCCTGATGCTGTCTGGAAAGAGGGCACGAGGCTGAACCCCCATCCCGTGCCACCCCGTCTTTCCTTCCAGCTGAGTTGTCACCAAGCGCAGGAACATTTCCTCTCTCCCCATTGTTTCTAGCATTTGCTCCCACCTCCCCAAACTTTAAACAGAGGTTGAACTTTCTCCAAAGTATATAATCCCAATCCTAATAATGAGGTTTAAGAGGCAGATTTAGTTCAGTTACGATTTCCTGTTTTCACTAGTCCAGTGCTTTTGGAAAATGCCTCTGTGGGCAGAGTAGCTCCTTCCCCTCTCTGCCTCAGCTCCTCATCCGCAGCCTAGTTGTGCAGGGATCAGGGTTGCTTTGGTACCGTGCTGTACCTGCTCACACTCTGATGGCTTTCAGCGGTGATAGAAAAGGTACAGAAGATCCTCACTCCTGCTTCTCAGGATGGAAGAAAGGGGAAAAACTCATCTTTTTCCGACTTAAGGATGGAAAAGCTTTTAAGCTAATAGCTGGAGTGTGTATCATCGGCCCTGTTTTACACGTGGGGAAACTGAGACCTGGGAAGACAACAGATCTGCTGAAGGTCAGAGCAAGGGCAGATGACGAAGCGGGGAGGGCGGCTGCCCCGCGCTGGCGGCTGGTGCTCCGCGTGCCCACGCTGCCTCCCTTTATAGTCCCCATAATAAGTCGCCGCAGCTTATCATTATGTAATACAATATTCCTAATAATACAAGACAAAACCAATTGACTAAAAAACAATGCCAAATGAGGCTTGTGGCTAACACTCCCTGAATAAATTGTCTCTTTTCTAGAATTGAAAAAAAAAACCCTGAGCAAATTAAAAACAATTGAAAAATGAAATCACATCTGCAAACCATCAGGGTGCTTCTCCTGAGCCCCGAAGGACGCCTGTCCCCCCCCCGCCGCTCCTGCTGCCCTGTACAGGGTGGTGGGTGTCATGGGGACTCGCAGTGCTGCCCATGTGGGCACGGGCGGGATTTTGCGGCAGTGCCAGGGCTGCGGATGGGCATGGCCTTGGCGTGTGCTTCGTTCAACAGAAGGGCCGCGTCACACTAGAACAAATCTGAGATGTATTTAGGGTATTAAGATCTTCGTATGTCTAATCTCCCGGAGCTGGCGGGGAAGCGGGGAGAGAAAGAGTGCAGAGGGAGGGAGCACCAGCTTAAAAACTGCTGTTCTCTTCCTGGGAGCCCTCCAGGGCTGGGCAGAGGCGCTGACACGAAGAAACTGCAGAACTTGCCCAAGCGCTTGGCCACGGGCTGCTTGGTTCCCCATAGCCAGAGGTTGCCTTCTGTCTGCCTCGGCAGGGCTTCGCCTGCATGGCTCCTCTGCAGGAGCAAAATGGAAGCAAGCAGGAGCTGGGAACAGTGTGTGGGCTCAGCAGTGCTCGGCTGCAGGGGACACTTCTGTCCCCCAGTATGGTGACTACCAACCCTGTCAGCACACAGGACCATCAGAGGTTGGCACTACGTGCCCTTTGCAGCGGAGCTGAGGTAGGGATGCCCTGGCCAGCTCCATGCTGCCCTGGGTGTTCAGCAGTTGTTGGGTACATGGAGGTGGAAAGCACGCAGTGGTGTATACGGCTGGGATGGCTCAGGCTGGGACACGCATCGCTGCTGCCACCATGGGAGGGGGAGATGCTGAGGCTCGAGCCAGGGGGAATGTCTGTTGGCAGGAGTGCCCCTCAAGCCAACGTCCCCAAAGGCCCAGGAGGTGCTTGACAGGGGGGTGGGCTTGTTTCTTGGAGGGAAGAGCACAGGCAAAGGACACAGGGATGCTGGAGCTGTGCTGTCCCCAGGAGACATGTTGCCTAATGAAGCAGACAGGCGCACTTGGTGCAACACATTGGCCAAGAAGCTGATGCCACCCTGGGCTGTACCAGCCCCATCTATTACCTTTGTGTGCGGGATCTGCTTCTGAGGACTCCAGGTAGAAGGGTAACTTGGAGGAAGATCAAAGACCTCCAGGGGGGCAAAGGCAAAGCAGGGCATGAGGAGAGGGAGCTGCAGGCTGCTTGCTCGGAGACCCCACCTCTGCTCTGCCACTGAGCTCCTCACCTACAGGCAGGGCCTGGGCTGAGGAGACCTTCAGCAAAGGGGCTTTGGGGCTCTGCTGCTGACCTGCTCGGCTGTCACCAGCCTGTGGGAACTCAGTACTGGGGTGGTAGGGGACAGTGGTGCAGCCAAAGCCCGTGACAGCAGACATGATGATCATGGTGAGGATGGTCAGCAGCTGGTCATCCCCACTACCTCACTCTGGACTGCACCCACTCATGACCTAATTCAAGCCTAAAAGGGAGGTGTACGTTTTAGCAGGGAGGAGAATCAACTCTCTACACAGCCTGTGATGACTTTCTGGGAGATGTTTAGCAGGCTTGATCTGGGCTCATGGCACAGCAGACGTCCAACCAGCTCATCACAGTGGTCCCTTCTGGTTTATGGATGTGTCAAATTTGGTAATCTATCCTAGAGAAGGAGAAGAGGTGGTGTTACATGATCTGAAGGCATCAGCACAAGGGAGATTTCTTAAAGTTCTCTAAACCAGGAAGAAAAGAGGCAAAAGGAGCAAAAGCTGTGAATAGGACTGAGACATAAGGTTTTCCCACAGCAAAGGGGAGTTCAACGTACACACAATGGCTCCCACGCCACTGCAGGGTTAACTTCAAGCCTAAAACATTTTCCAAAAGACATACTCTGACTTGCACGGTGACTTTTCATGCCAGGTCCCAGTGACATCCCAGAGCCCCAGCATGGAGGTCGCATGGTTGCATTCAGTCCCTGCCGCCCCGTCCCCTTGGGTGGCACACGAGGGGACTGCCCTGGGAGAGCAGCATCGTATGGCATGGGATGGGACCCCCATGTCAGCGCCGGCTGCGGCATATGCTGTCCTCGGATGCCCAAGTCTCTGGATCTGCACCCTCTGCTGCTCCTCTGGGTGATGTTTTGGGCACTTTGCTTTGCTCAGGATGCCTCTCTGTCCTCATCCCCCTCTTCTGCCAGGGTTACGTAGCCACAGCTATTTGCTGATGGCCTCCGCGGAAACTGTATATCCTGCCTTTGCAATCGGAGACAAGGTGCCCACGCAGTTGCTAGGTTTGAAAGAGGAGCTGGCAGGAGGGGAAGAGGCCAAAACGAGTGTGCCGAGGGAGGGAGGAATCACATCCATCCCAAACTGGGGTCCATCCCCTGCTCACCCGGAGAAGAACCATAGTGGGATGAGGAAAAAAAGCCCTATTTGCAAGAAATCTCTCAAGGCAACGTGCAAGCAGCTGAGGGCTGAGGCCGGATTTAAATTGAACCTCCTGCTCAGTGATCCATGAGGAAGGCTCGGCTGCTCAAACAATGAGCAGGGAAAGAAAGCTGAAATGATGGTCACCAGGAGAACCTGAAACCCGCGGTGGGGAAAACAAATAAATACAGCAAGCGGAGCCTTCCCCATCCCAGCTGAGGCAATCTGTGCTTATGCAACCCTACCCGAAGGCTCCCTATCTCTGTGTACAATCTGGGCTGATAAGATTGTTCTCCGCTGAAAATCAAAACCACAGGGATTCCAGGCGGCTCAGCCGGAGTCAGATTGTCCACCTGAACACCGGGGCACTTTCATGTGGAAAAATAATCGCACGGTTATTTTGCTGAAATAAGGAGAGAGGGAGAGAGAGAGGTCCTTGGCTGGTTTGGAGGAGAGCGCTGCCCCGGCGCTGGATGCGTGCAGCATGGCAGGGATGCCAGCAAAGGGCACCATCCCAAGGGCGAGATGTCCCCATGGGCTGATGATTGCTGCCTGAAGCCTTGCCGTGGAAAAGCAATGGGCTTTTGCCCAAAGCTGATTGTTTTTTGGTGAAAACTCCTTCTTTTAGGGCCCAGGGACTTGCAATCGGCAGCTCTGGCGCAATAAGCCTGCAAACAGGAGTCACATGAGTGATGGTGGAAGCAGTAATCGCCAGCGAGACATAGGCCACTTTTAACATTGTTTGGGTGGAACAGCATATGATTAATATCTACACTGAATGGGAGACAGAATACATAAACATATCATATATGTATACATGTATATCTAGAGATAAATGCACTTGATAGAGCCACTCTGTAGAACAACTCGCCTGATAAGCCATTCCCATGAGCAAGATGTGCAGGATTAGATCCGTGTTTACAGTTATAAAGCAGACATTGTGTTTTTGTGTCTATTGTAGTTCAAAAAGCTGTGTTTTTGGGCACGTGCCTCAGCGCCTGGCTGATCAGATCCCTTCTGCTCTGAATGTCAGATCAGTCCTTCTCTCAAGACAAAACTTGTTATCAAATCTGGTTCAGAAAAAGTTGTTATTTGGGAAAAATAGCAGCAGGGGATTGCTTGGTGATGCTGGAGGTGGAGCCTCCTTCCATTGAGATTGGGATAGGATGGTCAGATCCTGCACCCTGCAGCAGAAGCAGGAGCATAAATGCCCACCTGAAACAGCATTTGCTTTTATTTGGTGCATTTAGCACCAAGTACCGACTGTTCGAGAGTTTTAAATGCTGCTGAGCGAATATGTATAGCGGAAATGTCCACTGGGGTACTAGATGAGACAGGCTGGGGAGCTGGGGTCCCAACCCCCTGCCAGGTCCCTCAACCAGGGACAAATAGAGACCCTAGTGAAAAGCAGTTTCAAGTGCTATATCTGCTCCTGTGGCTCTTGCTCAGTTGTTGCAGCTTCACAATTGGCATTTTCCTGGGGAATTTGTGGCTGGTTTTCTGTCTCTCTCTGCTGCAGGAAAAACCACGTGAGCCAGAAGAGAATTAGCTCAAGTGGGGTCCAACGGCCCGGGTGGCCTGGTCTGGACACGTGGCGTTGTCACCTCAACAGATCGGCTTGGGTAAAAATGAACGAGAGCCAGTGCTCCCCCTGCTCTAACATCCCTCCACATCCCTCAGGTCCCTCCAGTTATAGCAATCCTGCTATAAAAAAGAAATCTGTGTAAAACTGTGTTTGCAGACAGAATATATCCCTTTGATCTTGCAGGGCTACCGTGTTCCCACAGCCACCGCTGGCCCATGGACTGCTGGGCAGGCAATGCTCTATTTGTGCGTGCGCACACAGTTACACACAGACACACACACACACGCACACACAGAGGTATTTGGATGACTATGACGAGAAACAAAGTCCTTCAGTCCTGCCCATGGGCAATGCATCCCGCAGTGGCCATCCTTCTCCAGGGCTTGGTGTTCCTGGCAAAGCTTATGTGAAATGAAACTGCCTATAATTTTCTAAAATTCCTTAATCCTGCTTATTTTCTCCCTTTCCCCGAGAGATCGGAAGCCGCAGTGGTCTCCTCAAGCCCACCCACTAATTACAAGACATGAGCTCAACCAACTGCTGGCCAGAAACAACATCACGGGACCAAACACCACTAACCAACACCGCTCATATTTTTGACTGAACACTCACAGCAAACTGCTTGAAAGCAAGTCACAAAGAGCTTGGCAATAATACACCGGCCAAATCAAAGAAAGAACGAAGGAAAATATCCTTTTTTCCTTCCTCCTGCAGCAATCCTGACTTCCCCTGGGCCACCAACCAGCTACTCTGATGTCTGAGTCCCGCTTGTCTGTCTCACCCTGGGATGGTCTTTTAGGTCTCTCTCTTCTCTATTTGGCCATCAGTTTTTTCCAAATTTGACTCGATTATCTTTCAAATTTGCTTGAAAAGGTCAACCCCTTCAGCAGTGCTGGGGAGAATGGGAGTTTCTAGCAGGAGGGTGGCATTTAGCAGAAAAAATCTTCTCTCCGGAGAAATCAGATCAGACAGAGCCCCGAGGAAGCCAGGCTAAAAATAAAGCCTGAACTTGCAGAGTGGTTACAGGATGGGAACAGAGGCTATGGTGCATCCCTGGTTATATTCTTAGCAGGAACAACTGGAGAGACTGGTATAAATTTACCGGCATAAATCAGTGTAGTTCATGGAAGGATGTTGTGTTTTTTTAAATTCTGTGTTCACATTCACAGTTTTACAGCAACTCGGGTTCCTTCCCTAAATCCCCCTTGTTTGCGGCAGCTGATGGTAGCCACTTTGTCTGGGCTACCTTGATTTCTTGGACTGCTTGCCTCCTCCTGCTTTCCCTGTTTGCAAGCAACAGGCACGTCCAGCCTCTCGCACCCCAAAAAGCGAGCAGCAAGTCCCATTGCCCCTGGAGCGAGGAGGGGGCTTCTCTGCTCCAGGTTTTATCCCTGTGCTCACCGAGCGCACGATTTCCCCCGAAAGTCCTGCTCTGGCGTGGGTTAGGAATAATATCCCAAGCTCTTCTGCTTCACGGCGCATGAAATCCGAGGGTTGGTGGGTGCCCCGCGGGGGATGCAGGGGGGCTGCTCTGCCTGAGCCCTGATCTGGGAGTGGGAGTGGGAGTGGGAGTGAGTGTGCAGGACAGCAGCTCCCGGCACGTTTCTGGGGCTGCAGTGCCACCTGCTGTCACCGCCGCCTTGTGCTGGGGACCCCGCTGGCTCCTCGGGCATCGCGGCCTTGGGCACATGCCGGGGGGGAACATGCCAGGGAGAAACCCGTGTCTCTGCCTACGCCCCCCCTCCCGTCCTAAGGATCGGCGCAGAATTGCTCGGAAAAATCAAGTTAAGGAAGAAAAAGCCAGCGGGAGAAAGGCAGCGTTGGGTCGAAGGGATGGAGTGAGATGCGCCCACGGGGCTGGGCTGGGCTCCTTGGGCATGGGGATGTCCCCGCACTGTCACAGCACTCCAGGTGGACCCAAGCACCCTGCAGGCATCGTCTCTTATCTCCTTCTGGACAGTCGGACGTGATCTCTTGCTTCCTTCTGTGCTTAAGTGTGTCCTTTAGGAGCTTTAGCCAGTGTTACCCCAAATTATCGCTGCTCCTCGCTGGCTCTGTGAAAAACCTGGATTTTCCGCCATGTCCGTGTGCTGGTGTGGCCCAGAGCAGGTTGCCCAGTCCCACCTCTCTGATTCAAGCTCTTCTCAGCCTGAAAAGCCAAATGTCCCTTCCTGGGTCAGCCATCATTATCATTAACCTCTCAGTGAGGAGGAGAGTTTGTGCCCTGCAGAAAAGCCCAAGGGAGATGCCATTGCCTCCATCTATGTTGAAAAAAGGATCGAAACCTAAAGAAGAGGTAAAAAAAAAAAAAAAGAGCAGGGAGATCCTAGCTGCTGAAAATTAAGCGTTAGGGAAAAAAATGCTCACGAAAGCCAGATCCAGACCGGCCGGGCAGCTTTCAGAAACAACAACAAAAAAGTTTGGAGGAAACCAGATACTCGCCGTGAAAATTTGCAATTCTTTGTTGAACAAATGTTTCCATGGAAAAGCTCTGTTTACCCGTCACTCATCCTGTCGGCTCGCTGGGATGCTGTGCAGCTGGGCAGGCAATGCCCAGAGGAGAGGAGGGGAGGCGACGCAGCCCCAGCAGATCTGGATGCAGCCGGGAGGCCTCCGGAGAAAGCAGTGAGCCCCCGTTTGCCTTTTAATCTTCTACCCATGCAGGTTAGCGTATGAAATGCATTAACTACTCATGGGCAACCCGCTTTTGCGAAGGAGGGCTGCAAAGGGCCTGATCCTGAGCAGGTTGCAGGGTGAAGGGTGCAGCTACAGCAGTGTATGACCGGGGGATTGGGGCGCACAGGGGCCGGTGGAGGAGCCTGCCAAGGTTTTTAGGAGAAACCTGTTGGAAAAGCTCAGCAGGCCCAGAGTTGGTGTGGCTGCACGTCCAGAAATGTGTGGACAGAAACGGGGGACTTCTGGGAGGAAAACCCCCATCTTTGAAAGCTCAGGCTCGCACGTTGAACAACCCAATTTTCTTTTTCCCCAGCGGAGACGTGAAGTAGCAGCGCATTTCCATCAGTCCTCCGCGAGCCGATCCCAGCATCCAGCTGGGATCCTGCTGGGCACAGCTTTTGGAGCCAGGGAGGTGCCGTCTGCCTCTGACTTAACGTTTTCTCACAGCGCTGCTGGGACCGGCGGGGGAGAACCGCAAAAGGGAAAGGCTGGATTCGAAACCCACCACTTGGACCCAGACAAAATGAAACGGGGAAAGTAAAAACAAGGGGAAACTTGGCCACGGTTGCTCCTTTCACAGGCTCCTTGCGTTGGGTCATAAGAAACCAGCCCACGGAGAGGCGGGCATGTTACTGTCTGCTGTGCCGTGTCCTGGGGAGCCGGGGAAAGGGGCCAAGGAGAGACCGGATCCTGGAAAGCAGCCCGTGCTGCCTGCCAGTGCACGCTGCCAGAGGTGGGAAGCAGGGAAAGTCATGCACAGCCTCCCCACCTCCTCTGCCGCTGGCGTGGGGCGGCACGGGAGGAGCCTGCGGGCTGCTGCCCTGCCGGGGTGCAGCGTGCACGGGGAGCACCTGGGCGTCTGCCTGCCCTGCACCCCGTTTCAGCACCCAATGCTGATTTGGGTGTCTCATTCCTGCACAGGGCAAAGCGGTTTGGGGCCTTCACTGTCCTTTGAACCTCTGACTCTTAGGGTTGGTGCATCACATGCTGGTCTTTGCTGCATCCCTCTCTTCCTTGCCCCATTGCCGTGTGCTCTCCAGCTCGCTGGGAGCCCTTTCCCGCTGCTCCACAGCCCAGCGCCCTTGGTACGCTTGGTGGGGACTGTCCCTTGCTCTGTGTATCTCCAGCTCTGGTTTTGGTGGGAGCCTGTCTGCAGCTGCAGTACTGTCATTTATGAGGCTATGCTGACAAACGCCAGCCAAGTCTCTGGCAGGGACGTGTCTTGATCCTCCTCCACCACCCACCTTCATGCTCAAGTGCATGTTTGGGATTCAGTCGTCATTTGGGCTCTGTCTGGTCCTCGTCCCTGGCCCCTTCCCCACCTCTCCTTTCCCCCTGAAGACGGTAAGTGCCTCTTCAGCATGCCCCGCTCCAGCGTCTCATCTCAACAGGCCAAGCATTCACTCTGTGCCAAACTGGCAGGCAGCTCGCTTTCCTGGCACGTGGCCTCCTTGGCTCTCTGTCCAGACTGATTTCTTTTATTTTTATTGTTTTATTTTTCCCTGTCTTTAAAATTCACCATTGTTTTTAATTAGGTGGCCATGGACTTGCAGCCCTGGTGAGACCTGAGGGCTTCCAAGAGCAGGAAAGGGAAGGTCTGGCATGGTGGGTCTGGTGGCAGCAGCGCGACAACCCAGCTCGGATGACCCAGCTCATCTTGCTTTCAAGAGAGGGGAACTGCTCTGAGTCAAGGGCCAAGAGGTGGCCAAAGTGTTTTCTCTTATTCCAGCATGCTCCTGGACTCCCTGCAGCTCCTGGAGTCCCACCATGGAAATGCCACCTTGAGGAGCCAACACCGGTGCCAGGGTGAGGGGAGCATTGGTGGCAGAGAAGGGCGATGGGGGTAGGTTCCCAGCCCTGAGCAACAGGTGAAAAATGGGGGAAAGCCCAAAGAAAAAGCAAATGTCTGGATGTCCCATGTAGGACATCTGTCCTGGAGGGGTTTGGACCCTCCTTGGATAGAAGGTGCTTATGCAGAGGAGCCCCGTGGTCAGCTTGGAGAAAGTGGAGGCAGGTCCCAGCCCTGCTGTGGCTTCCCGAAGGCAGGTTTAAACCCATCTCTGAATGGCCGCATGTCCATCTCTGAAATGGCCTCCCTGCAGAGGGTTTGTGCACCCCACACTCCCTGCCCAGATGGGCCAGCCAGGTGCAGAGTCCATCCTGTACCGTGTTCCTGCTGCGAGCCGAGTTAATTCCTCAGGGAAAAAAGAAAAAAGAAATTGTTTCTTTTCTCCTATTGATTCCCTATGATGTAGGCCTGAGGGGCTGAAGTGCTTCAGGGAACCTGAATCAAGAAAGGATGTTTCAGGGATTTGATTTTCAGTGGTCTCATCTCTGGATATAAATGTTGGAGCAAGTGAATGGCTCTGGATTGACAGGATTTGCAGACCTGTCCCAGGACAGTTCCCAGGCTAACCAGGGTTTGGCTCCAGCCAGGACATCACTGATATGGGGTGTACAGGAGACACGTCTTCTCCTCCCAGACCTGGGTTGAGCAGATGTGGTCCCTGGCTTGCTAAGCCCTGTGGGCCAGTGTGCAGGTGGCTTGGAGGGATGAGCAACCTCCGACGGGAGATGAGAGGGAGTTTGGATGGGGCATCTGCTCCTGGAACAGCGTCTGCATCCTGCTCCTGGGTAGCAAACACTTTTGCCCCCAGGGGAGATGTGGCAGGGGTGGGCAGCAGGCTGCTATCATTGCTGCCACCCGAACAGCTCCTGGGAGTCCCAGCCTACTCTCTCTGTCCTCCCCAACATCTGGGAGAGAAGGCAGCGAGGGGAGAGGCCGGCTCTGCTCCATGACTGCGAAGCTCAGCCCTGAAAGCCCTACGTGCCTTGCCAGTCCCCCGAAACATCTCAGTCCCTCCACCCTGCTGTTGTTCTTTCATTTTATTTTTAGATCTGCTGCTCCCGTTAGCTCTTTTCTGTTTGTTTTTGGTTCTTATTATTCCTGGCTTCTTTCAGTGTTTTGGTTTCCCTCCTCAGCCCTCATCCGGATGTTTATTCTCCCTGCTTGTTTTTATACTTTCCCAAGGTGCCTCCTGGTTGTAGCTGGGCAGAGGTCTGTGTTTGGACTGGGCAGGCGCTCTCGCGTAGCTGGGCTGGGACCAGCTGCTAGACCATCACTCGCATAAACCGAGCTGGTCCAGGAGAGGAGAAGACCTGGGTGCTGTAGCCTGCTTTTCTGCCTGCTCTCTTTCTCACCTGGGCATCTCAGCTGCTTGCCAAGGATGAGCAGAGTGCTCGCTGTCGGGTCCCAGAAAGGACCATCCTGGACAACCCTCTCTGGGATGGCTGATGTTCGGAATACCCTTGGGCTAAATTAAGGTGAAACGACACCAAACAATTGGTTAAACATTTATTTATGGCAGAAGCTATTTGAACCCTTATAACAAAACTATTCAAACCTTCAATTTTACAACCTTACAAAACTATTGGAACTTTCCATTTTATAACCTGTAACTTTATAAACCTTTAACCTTATCAAGGAGAACGTACGAGAGAGAGGGAAAGAGAGAAAGAGAAGAAGAAAGGTAGAGAGAGAGGGATAGAGGGAGGATCTGGATCACCACCGTGGGTTCCAGCGACATCTCTGGTCTGGTTCCGTCGGATGGTGGGTGCACACGCGGCTCCTCGGCTTGGTGCTATTTATAACCCAGTCCCCGCCTCCAGTCTCGCTCCGTATGTTAATTATCTTGCATGCACAGCCTGTTGTTCTGGTACCTTCTAGAAAGGGGTTGGGGGGGGCTCCTAGTGATTTCGATCCCTCCTCCCCTCTGTCAGAAATGCATGTGTAAAGCTGTCTCAAACTTATTCTTTAGGTAGTGACCTGAGATAAGAAAATCGCCCCAGAAAAGTGCCACCCTGCCTCTGCAAGATCCCCTCTTCTAACATTCTTTTCCAGCAAGTGTTTGAGACATTAACCCTTTCATTTCAGTCTCTCACACCACCCCATGGCTCAAACAGTCGGTCAAATCTCATCCCTGTAGAGTTCATCTTCTTCTAGGGTGGTGATCCGTGCATAACGAACAGAGGGTGAAAGGAGAGAGGAAGCTGAAGAGAGTGAACGGTTAATCATACATCGCACTATTGCTAAGCCAATCATCAAAAATAGAAATCCACATAACAGTATCAGTCTGATGTTCCATAGCCACCTTCCCCATCCTTAAGCCCCAATCATTTCAGGATTGACGCTAGCCAAGAATTTGGATTCCATCCATCAAACCAATCCTTCGACTGCATGGCGTAGAATAATTCCCCAGTCTGGTTGACGATTTTTTTCATTTTAGTGCGAGCTTCTTCAATCGAGGTGGTGGCATTGTGAATTGTAATACAACATTCTTCTTCAGTATGATTCAATATACCACAAACCCCTTGTTCTTTTAGTAACAACATATCTAAAGCTAACCTATTCTGCAATGTCATTTTAGATACTTGTTGTAATTGAATATTCATTTTTCCAAAGGCATACCGATTCCAATTACTTAAAATATGTATTTGCTCTAACATTAAGGATACTTTCATCCCCCAAGTATAACAGTCAGGTATTTGAATCCCAGATATCGTCCATTCAGGTCGAGTTTGGGGTTCCTTAGTTTCCCTTTGTTTTCTTTTACATGGTGAGGTAAAATTAAAAATTCTCCCAGGACACATGGTTGGTATTCCAACTCCACACTTTAACCCTGCTTGTTCAAAGATTCTCAAGTGTGTATGTATCTTCCCATCAGAACATCCCCAGGCTAAACCATAGGGAGGGGCATATTTTACAGTTATATTGATCAGATAGTTGCAAGAGTATGGCATCAGGGATCTCATCCACGGGTGCTCCTTCCTCAGGAGAGTGCGTGAGAGGTACTCCACAATTTTCCAGGATACCATCACAAATTTCACCCTTCGTCGTCCCGTTACAACGTGGGTCAGAGTTTTTAAATCCCATAGAGGGATACCCCCAACATGTGCACATATCCCTGATTAAAATTCTGAGTTCCGGGAGGTACTGTGTTTCCAGGGGATCCCCAGGGCCATGGGTACAGTTGATAACCTTTGTACAATTAAACAAGGGAATATCTGGGGGCATTGGTTTTGCATCGGGGGGTGTGTCTATCCTTTGTGTTTGGTTTTGTCTAACTTGCTTTACGGACCAGGCCCACTGGTAATGTGTCCTGTTCCTGTAAAGGATCCAACTATAGACATTTGGGAGTTGCATGCACCACCCTGAGTTCCAACTGAAATTATAGACAAACACAAATTCGTTACTAGTTGTAGTGGGGTTTTCCTGAGGGTTCCAGGGGTAATTTAGACAACGCTCAGGAGCGGTTCCCATGGGTAACTCCAGGATGCCACCACTTGGAATATTTATCCGTATTAAAGGCCATGAGATATTACACTGTGTTCCATTCCATAAGTTGTCTAGGGAGGAGACATTAGGGGGAGAAGCCCACTTTAAATCTTTTCTTGTAAACCGTAACCATCCATCCCAAACTTTATGCTGCTGCACGTTGGGTATGTCATGGTTAATAACATTTAGTATGGGTGGTAGAATCAGGGATGAGTTTCTTGGCTTCATTCCCAGCAGAAAATGGGTGAGATTTATGGAAAGTAGTCCCATCCAAACTCCCTCTTGAGCTGACCTAGGAAGGGCTACACATATTCCTTGGTCAGTATAATTCCATACACGTATAAATCCTTGTATCAATTCCCAAGCTAAATTTCGGGATTCCTCCCCTCGTATGTTACCAACGGGATTGAGGGTGAGGAGGACGGCCACCCAAAACATCTTTCCCTATTATAACACACAAAAATCACAAATATAATCAGACAGAAGATGCACACAACAATTAATATACTCAGGGTTAACATAGATCCCACGTTGTTTCTTCTGATAACCTGTAATGCATATATACAAAAATGCAAGGATTAGAAAGATGGGATTATCCATCGAGTGTGAATACGATGGTCTTTCCCATGGGCATCGGTAGCTACCCATGCATAAAGATTCAGTGGGGGTTTTAGAGTGAGGGGTACTTCTCCTATAGTTGGCAGATCAACTAAGACTGGCTGTCCCAGATAGCGAAGGGGTTTTTCTGGGTCCTTGTCTTCTTTTTCCCGGCAGCAAAGAAGGGGGTTTAGGACAGAAAGCAGCGAGTTTAGGACATCCGTTCTTTCCCCACCTGTTGTTAACTTTTGCCACTGCGCCAGGGAGCCATGCGGGCCACCCAGCGCTGTGCAGCTTGAGGGCATGTTTTAATAACCCATTCGTTCTTTATACTACCCCGTTAGGCTGGGGATAGTAGGGGGTATGAAATGTCCATTGAATTCCTTAATCTTTTGCCCATTCTTGGACCACCCTGGCAGTAAAACGGCTACCATTGTCAGATTGGATAGATTTAGGTTTAGGTAAGTAACTGAACCATCATTTTAACACTTTTACCGTATTTTCTCCAGTAGCTCGTGCCACTGCTTTGGCTTGAGCAAGACCGGAGACAACTTCTACCCCGACCAAAATATACTGTTTTCCCTCTGATTTTTTGAAAGGACTTAAGTAGTCTACTTGCCAAGTCTCCCAGAGGCCCTTTCCATCCTGTAAGTGGAGAGGGGGGTCTTGCAAGGGATGCCTCTCTAATCCAGTGACACTGACTGCAAGCAGAGATCATCCTGTTACACAGTTCCCGAGTTACGGGCCAGCCTCTGCCACCGGCTTCTCTGAAAAGGCCTTTAACCCCTGAATGACCACGTTTCACGTATAACCACTCCACCAGATGCTCCCACTTTTCATCTTCAGCTTCTGTTGCCATTGTAGCTAAACAGGTTAGGGAATCCACCTGATTATTGAGAAGGTGAGCTAGATTACCTCCCTTCTGATGGGCCGTGACTCATCCTACCCAGATAGGCTTATGCTTAGCGATGTTCAGAATCTCTTCCCATTTATCCTTTTGCCATACTGGCATACGGTTAACTTCCCACCAATTCTGTTCCCAAAAGGGGAGCCGTTCCGTACATCCTTTAAACACAGCATAAGGGTCCGTATAAATGTATAGCGGATCCTTGTTTCCCACTTCCTTTTTTTATCACACTCCACACCACTATCAGCTCTCCCGCCTGTGCGCTTCCTTCCCCTTCAGTTACAACTTGGTTACCTGAATCAACATGTAGTTCTACAGCCCCGTATTTCCATACTTTTCCTTCCCTTTTAGAGGATGCCTCAGTAAACCATATGTTTTTTAAATTGGGCTTGAATTGGGGGGCGGGTTTAATGGGAGAGGAAGGGGCTTTCTCGCCTGGTTTAGCATTTGCTCGTTCCTGTATGGGAATAATCTTAGGTGTCCCCTCCTCTATCCTGTGGGTGTGACAATAGTGATCTATTTGCGCATATCATTTCCGCACCGTTTCTCTTTGTGCTATTCCAGCAGGGGGTGGGGTGCCAGCGGTTACTAACTTTAGGACTCTGAAAGGCCCTCGCAAAATAATTGGTTGCTGTTTTATAATTTTGTCAGCCTCCTACAAGGCCAAATTGACTACAAAGAGGCCCTTTTCCCAGATAGAGTAGCACTTCTCGGCATCTTTAAGCTTCGGGAGTAAAACTCAATGGGGCGAGTGGGGCCTTCGGGTCCACGCTGCCACGTATGAATTGAAAGTCCATGGGTAGCAAAACCCCATTCAATTTGGAGGGGACTGGTTGGGTGTATCGGCCCCAGGGCCTCGTATACCCCGGCTTCAAAAATCAGTAATTTTAAGGGCTCCTCATGGGCAGGGGTCCACTCCCAAGAGGTCCTTTTTCTCGTTAGATCGTATAAAGGTCGAGCTGTAATAGAAAAATCTGGAATGTGTTTTCTCCAGTGCTCCAGTAGGCCTAAGGTATGTTGGAGCTCCCTCTTGTTACTAGGCACTTTCAGTTGTTTGAGGGTGGTTAAGGTTTCAGAGGGAATGCACACTGTTCCCTCCACCAGATGCCTAGAAATTTTACTTCATGGGATGGGAGTTGTATTTTTCCCATTGGAGTCTGGAGTCCTAAATTTCCTAAATAGGTAATTATATCTCCTTGAGTCCGTCCTACCACAGAGACATCAGGACCGACGATTAGCACGTCATCAATATACTCATAGGTTTTGACTCCTTCCCCGGGGGTAATTAGGGCAATTTCCCGTGCTAAGGCGTAGTGGGCAATAGTTGGTGAATGACAATATCCCTGGGGAAGACGGGTGAATGTGTGTTGTACACCTTCCCATGTGAAAGCAAAACGCTCTCTATCCAAGTCCTGCAGGGGAACCATAAAGAACATATCTTTTATATCAATGGTTGCCAAAATTGGGTGGGCTTGTTCCTGGATGGTTCTGATCAGTTCCGCTATGTTCGGCACTGCAGCGGTTAAGGGGCCTGTATTGGTGTTTAGGCACCGATAACCAACTGTTAGCCGCCATCTGCCGTCCAGCTTGCGGACAGGCCAAACGGGAGAATTATAGGGGGAATGTACAGGGATAATTATTCCCTTTTCTTTCAGGTCTGAAATCGCTGGGGTAATCCCTTCTCTAGCTCCTAGAGGGAGAGGATAGGGTTTAACGTTTACAATCTTAGAGGAAGGTAAATTCTGGTGCAGATTGTAGCAGTTGCACTGAGACTGTCGGTAAGGCAAACACCCACTCTTCCCTTCGAGTCCACCCAAGCACGCCCTCTGAGCAAATCAAGTCCCAAGATGTTCATTGGCAATATCCCCAGTATCATCCAAACCTCTATCGGGGTTCGTCCCCAGGCAACCAACATTTTACTCAAGTAGTTGGTTGGGGTCTGGAATTTCCAAACACATCAGTAACCCAAATTTGTTTTCTGTCGGCAGTTATGCCGTATGGGTTGGCCTCATCCGCTCGCCGAGCTGACATCTGCACTCCCGTGTCCACTAAAAAGGTAACAGGTGTCCGAAAAGGGCCCAGGGGAAAGGTGATCAGTAAATCTCCATTGTTATTTTCTGTGAGCCTTCTCAGATATTTCCACTGGCCAGTTGTCTGTAGTCTGATTAGTTATTTGTTTGGCGGCAAGCCGATCAGAAAAGCTTTGCATTTCATTTGCCAGTTGCTCTTGCAAAGCTTTAACTAAGTCTTGCGGCAACTTAATAATTTCGTTTTCGGTTTGTTGATTTATCCGCTCATTTTGTTGAGCAGCTACTGAGGCAGCCCCCAATACCGCACAAACCAACGCTTGTCTTTTTCCCCATTTCAAATTTCGCTCTTTAGCCAAAATGGCAATCCTATCAGCTACTGCCTGCCGATTGTTGTGGGCCCAAGCCATGCTGGGGGGAGAAGGTTGGGCATTACAGCCTTCTAGCCTCTCCAGGAGAGGGGTGCAATCTATCGTTGAACCTCCCAGGGAGGCCATAGTAAAACCTACAATTACAGGGAACAGTTCCCTTAATAGTCATCAGAGGACTGCTCCTCCCGGGGATATGGCTCTTCTCAGAGAAGGGGTCGCACTAAAGACCCTGGTCCCGTCGATCGTTTTAGCACAAACAAGGGTATCCTGTCTGTGACGCCAATTTAGAATGTTGGGTCCCAGAAAGGACCATCCTGGACAACCCTCTCTGGGATGGCTGATATTCGGAATACCCTTGGGCTAAATTAAGGTGAAATGACACCAAACAATCAGTTAAACATTTATTTATGGCAGAAGCTATTTGAACCCTTACAACAAAACTATTCAAACCTTCAATTTTACAACCTTACAAAACTATTGGAACTTTCCATTTTATAACCTGTAACTTTATAAACCTTTAACCTTATCAAGGAGAACGTACGAGAGAGAGGGAAAGAGAGAAAGAGAAGAAGAAAGGTAGAGAGAGAGGGATAGAGGGAGGATCTGGATCACCACCGTGGGTTCCAGCGACATCTCTGGTCCGGTTCCGTCGGATGGTGGGTGCACATGCGGCTCCTCGGCTTGGTGCTATTTATAACCCAGTCCCCGCCTCCAGTCTCGCTCCGTATGTTAATTATCTCGCATGCGCAGCCTGTTGTTCTGGTACCTTCTAGAAAGGGGTTGGGGGGGGCTCCTAGTGATTTCGATCCCCCCTCCCCTCTGTCAGAAACGCATGTGTAAAGCTGTCTCAAACTTATTCTTTAGGTAGTGACCCGAGATAAGAAAATCGCCCCAGAAAAGTGCCACCCTGCCTCTGCAAGATCCCCTCCTTTAACTCTCCTTATCTCGTTAACAGGTCGACATGCTTTTCCACCGAGTGTTTGAGACATTAACCCTTCCGTTTCAGCCTCTCACACTCGCCACATTTAAGAGCGGGACTGGTACATGAATGTGGCAGCTTCTGTAATACAAGAGGTAAAGAAGCAGCAGGGTAAAGAAGGCAGGGGAAAAAGGAGCTAGACCATGTCTGAGGAACAAAAAGGGACAAACAGGATAACGTACCCGAAGTCAGGTTGAGGATCTCTAGCAGCCCTGGGAGCTGCTTTTCCCATGTCTCCATTTGTCCTGGTTGCTAGTGTGGTTGTGCCTTGGGGTATCTTGCAAATCAGGCACGGCCATTCAGCACCTCCACCTACTAAAACTTAGAAAGTTTTCTTTTTTGCCTCATTTTAGGATAAATACACCCCAGTCTGGCTTTGTTCCTTCCATGCTCATCACTCTCCCACACACGTTGTGCCTGGATGTCTCTGTGCATCTTCTTCTCCCTGCTCATCCAGAAATGTTTCTCAAGGTTTTTTGGGGCTCCAGCTAAGACACATCCCCACGGAGCAGATGAAAAGAGCTGTTACGTTGCTTCACAGGCCTACAGGCCAAGAGCACATACATGACCGGGGACTGTCATTGCCCTCAGTTTTGGAGGCAGGGACTGGGAGGGTGCATTTGGGCAGAGTGGTAGGTGCTAACTTTGCACTTATTTGTGGGAACGAGGCTTTGCTCTCACCTACTGCCATCAGGGTTACAATAATTCCCCTCCCCCCCCCGCCCCCAGCTTTTGCTCCATTTTCTCTCTAATTGGGAGGGAAAATGATGCAGTGTGAAAAAGTTGCTGCAGTATCCCATGTTAGAGAGCCATGGTGGCTCTGGGTATTTTATTGTACCCATACACATCTTGCATTCCCCCACCACGGCTGCTGAATTTCAGATAAACACAAGCACATGCCTGCAGTTGCTGCAAGAACTGTCCCGGCTTCCCTTGTTAAATTATTCATTCCAGTGCAAGGGCACTGATTTTTATTTATTTTATTCTTTTCGTGTTCATCCGTCTTCCTCTTCCCATCCGACAGCCTTTTCACTGGCGAGGTGCCCAGAGCCACGTGGCCATGGACGTACCACAGCCCCTGGCAAGGAGATGCTCATACCCCGCAGATGGGACGAGGCCATTCTCTGATCCGTAGGTATTTATTTGAAGAACCACTCACTCGTGAGAGCAATGCAATAGTCTGGAGTGGCCTTCCACATTTTTGGTACGGTTGTGGTGAAATTTGCATTTGAGACTTTAAAGGGCTGGCAGGGAGCTCTGCGCCTGGATATAGGGGCTTTTTATTGCTCGACTTCAAAGAGGTTCAATAACGGGAGCGAGCGTTCAGGTAGGGAAAAGCTCTTTCTTCTTTCCATGTGCAAAAGCGTGCCAGAGGACACAAAGGCATCCCCGCACACACAGAGTTACGGGGCTCTGGGGAGAGTTAAAAACAGAGCAGACCGAGGATTTCGCATTAAAAATATTATTATTTTTGGACAGAAAAGTCAGCTGACACAACAGCCCAAGCTGTCAGGATCCTTTAGGTTTGAGGAGGAGGGGAATCAAAATGAAAAGCACTTCAGTTTGCTGAAAGGAACCAAAACATAGCAATTTTTGGTCAGTTTGAGGCCAAAGACCAGCTACCTGCAGGGCTTCATGAGAGCTGGGGTCCGGGTGCTGTGGATATCAACTCCTTGTGTGAGTTGGACCCAACACCAGGTCACGTCTCTAGGCACACGGCAGCTGCTCTTGGACCATGCACAGGGATGGGGAGCCCCATTCGAGGGCTGACGAGGGCACAGTGCTCCCCAGTGGGTCTGTCCCCAAGGGCTGGGGCTCCCAAGTGTCACACTCCAGCCTGAATTTGATTCAGCAGAAGAAATGTAAATGTTGCGCTTTGCAGGCACCAAGTCACGTCTCTCCTGCTTGAAAACTTGGCAATAAATCTGAGTTTTCTGTGTGTGTGTTTTTTCCGGATTTTTTATTCCACAGGCAGGGCTGATATTTTGTAGCTTGCTCACTGCTTGGAATGAAAGCAAGTGTTGGAAAATAATGGGAGTAGTTTCATTCGTGTTTTAATGTGGAGAAATTTGGGTCATTTGCATTCAGAAATAGAGCTCAGCCTCCTCCAGGAAATCACATACAGTGCAGGACATCTCCTCCAATGTGCTCGTAGACATCCTTCTCTGTCCTTCCTCATGGCAAAAAAGGCCCATTTGTCTGATTCCCCAGTTTCTCTGCTGTCCCTTTTGACTCCCTTGCATATGGGTGCACATGGATATGCATACATGTATACCAGGGGGGTGACTTTTGCCTTTATCCCTGGGTAGGAAAGCATTGACTGCCATCATTTGTAGCAGCTGAGGGCTGCAAATATATGGCCATATGCACACAGGGGCATCTCTCAGACGTCTTCTTATGTTTTTGGGCCTAACCTCTTTCTCCTCTGATTTCTGACCCATCACTGTGGGGTACAGCCCCCAAAAGGGCATCCCTGCACTCCAGCTCCATAGACACAGCTCATCCTGCTCCAAACGGGCTGAACCTCTCCAAGGCTCAAACAAATTTGGCTTTTCTGTAGAAAGCTGCTGGTGTCCTGAGCGGTCCGTGAGCTGACGTGCAAGCCGAGGTGAGGTCCATCCCCAGGTATCACCATGCTCCTGGAGCTGGTGCCCACCCATGCCCTGGTGCCTCTGTGCACCCACAGACGCAGCAACATCTCTGCTCCTGGCCATAGTGAGGATGCCGGGTCCCCTCTGTTGCTTTTTACTGCTCATGTTACATTATTTTAAAGAAAAATTTCCAGGAGAGGCTGGTACTGGCGGGGGAAGGCAGCAGCCCTCCCTCTCTCCACACCGCTCTGTCCTCCACCACAGCCCCCTCCATGGTTGTTTCCCATCCATGAGCGAGACCCACACGTGCCTGCCGATGCTTCATGGCCGTTTCACATCCTGCCTGCCCCTTCCTGCGCTGGGGAGAGTGAGCCAGGGCAGGGCTGAGGGTGAGATTTCCACTGCTCCGCAGTCAGCCGTTCCCCTCCCAAATTGTTTCGCTAAATGGAAATAAAACAAATGCAGCAATTCCCGGAGCCCCGTGCCAGCCGTGTCTGCGGAGGTTGGGAGAGCAGCAGGGCAGGGTCCATCTCTTCCTGCAGGCACAGCGGGGCTCTGCCCTGGCAGGGAGGACAGAGGCAATGCCAGCCGCCTCTGAAAAAATGCAGATGAAGTCTCTAAGAGGAGTGATAGTGCTGGAAGGGGGCCTGGTAGCCCATCCCATTTGCAGTACGGGCGAGATCGATGGAGTTACACCCAGGCTCAACTCCACACTTTCTTTTTGATCCCTCTTAATCATAAAGAGAAAGGTGGGGGATTTATTACTCCTTATCAGCCCCTTCCATCTCACGGCTAATGCTTTCCCTGCGCCTTTTGACATTCCCCCATCCGTCAGTAGCTGTTTGCTGAGATCCTGGGCTTGTTCACACCCCATCGCCCCGGTGTTACCTGGATAACCCTCCCTGGAAAGCCGGGACTGGAACTGATTGATTCACTGCTGCCAATTTGCTGCAACTCTTCAGTAAATTGGGGCCAAACCATGGGCTCAGGCTCTGCTCTGGGTCCAAATCAGCGTTAACCCCCCTGCCACCCTGCCCGAGCTCAGTGCCAGCTCCAGCCCAGGGATGCAAAGCTGGACGACTCTTATCTTGGGAGCGCCCTTGTGGGGACGACACCGGCTTTCCCAGAAGTGGATGGACGTTAGCCTTTCCCCGGCCGGCTGTTTTCGGAGGGGAAGCGGCTGCCAGCTGGCGTGGTCACTTCTGTGGGTGTCTGGGCTGTTGCACTGCCGCATTTCGTAAGCAGCCCCCCTGTCCCAGGGGGCTCAGCCCGATACACTCACCTACCCCTGAGTCAGCTCCCGGCCGCCAGCGCTGGGAACCGCAGCGTCCTTTGCTGACTGCAGGGAAATTATTTTAGTTACTGGGGGTTTTGGCAGACCTGGGAGACAACAGTGGCTCTGCTGTGCTACGGCCAGGCTGGAGCATGTGCTTCGGGTATTTCCTTAGGCTGGGAGGTGTCTGAAGGCTTTCTGGGATCTGTTCCCGCACGGGGCATGGGTACAAATGTGCAGGGTGGGACCGGCGGCTGGAAGTTGCCTGGGGTGGGCAATGCAGTTGGGCTGAGACATCCCATGACACAGCCTGAAACGCTCCTGCTGCAGCTTTCTGGGCAGGGGACCCCACGCCGGTGCCAAGGGCTGCGCCTCGGAGAGAGGGGGGGCTCTGCTGACAGCACGAGGAAGGGCACGTGCTGGCTGGGCTGGATGTGGCCAGGCTGATGCCGCACTGCTGACCAGGTGCCGGGGACCACATCGATGAGCTGCAGAGGTTACACCCAGGCCAGGGGGTTTTGCCCTCCAGAGCAGGCTGTCAGAGAGACTTTCCAGTAGATGTTGTTTCAAGAAACTGTTCTCTTGTCATTTTCTGTACTTATAAACATTTTTGGAAAGCCTTTTTTCCCCAGGCTGGAACAATGCTCAGGTTAAAGAGAGAGGAGTCCCAGAGTCGGTCAATGCAGAGTTGGCCGTGGTCATACCTGATGGCACCTAAACCGCAGGGCGATAGCTTTGCCCGCAGCGCATTTGCAAACACCCAGCAGCGGCCACAGCACCAGCTGATATACAGATTTTCTCCCGTGTTCTCTCCTTCCCGTTGGCCTGCCAAGGCTTAGGGCAGCAGGTCTGCGTGCTGGGTTGGACTCGTGTGGGCTGGTGTGGCATCACAGACCAATCTGAGAAGCTTCACCTAAAAGGGAGCTGTACGGGACACACTGACGAGGGACCGGTCACACTTTAATTCCACTGAAGGGGAATATTTACACCCTCAGAGGACAGCCACCACCTCCCAGTACCTACAGAGGGAATGGATGCTCTTATTTTGCCGCTGCACAAATAAGACAGGAGGGAGAAAATGCAATTCCCCGTATCTCTGACAAATCCTTCTTTGACAGATGAGCTCTGACCTACTTTGCAGTGGAGCCATATGTTTAAATTTATGAATGCAGACGCGTTTCCGTCAGACCTGGGAAGGAACGTTATATTACCGCCCATCTATGCGGTCTCTCAGGCAGAGGAGCTGGATTTCCTGTGAAAATACCATTTGTGGTTCAATCCTAAAGGTTTTTAAAGGAAAGGAAAACATGAGAGCATGCTGCGCCTTTTCAAATGCGATCCCAATGGTACAAAACAAGGGATGTTCAAGGGATAACATTTATACCAAACTGCAAACTGACTGCTGCTAAAAAAGAAATCCTAGCTTGACTTTTCAGAGGGTCACATTTTCACAGCTTTTGGCTTGGCGTTGGTTATGTCTTCTTCTGTGGGATTTCATACTTATTGGTATCCAACATATTGCAGGTTCATGGTACAGGACAGAATTTAGCAGGTATTTCCTCATTCTCTCAATACATCCCTTTTTCAACCATGCAAATGGCAGAGCGGGGACTCCCCTCCCAAAGCAGCGATCGTGCTGCTGGATTTCCAGTTCTGCATCTGGAAAACAAGCACTATTTTGCTCCTGACCTCCTATGTGGGTTGTACTCCTCCAAAGTACCCCAGGTGGTAATACGAGTTTGCGAGAGTACCTTGAAAGAGCTGGTATCCTGAAACACAACTTGGATGTAAATCAGCCAGGTCCCACTGACTGTATTTGATGTGGGCACCTGATTTATGGTAATTTAATTTGCAGCTTTTGCTGTTCTTGAAGTTATTGTGGCTTCTAAACTGTAAGCCAGACTCTGTCAACATAAGGGGAAGGCAGAGTTAAATACAGGAAAACACACAAAAATACATCATCTTCCTATTTATTTTCAGATTTAAAGATACTTGTTCATTGTCCATACTTTCCAAATGAAAAAAGACATGAAGATGCTTGTATTGGGTATCAGAAGATACTGGTATGAGGCGAAATACTGAGTTTCATGTTATCAGGGTATATCAGGGTATGTAGCCTTAAAGCAACATATTCAGAAAGATTTAAGGCACAGATTGTGCAAATTTTGTAATCTGGGGGATGTCCGATGCTGCGTGATGGCTGGGAAAAGCTCTGCCTGCCTTTCAGAGAAGTGCTGCTCAGGCACTAACTTATCTGGCAGGTTAGCCAAAATCTTTGCGTACTGGAGACAGTAAAGCATGAGCCTGGCGAACCAACAGTAGAGGAAAATTCTAGACTTTGCTGTTGTCGAGGTTCAACAGGAGGGAAGATGTTCCCCTCCTATCCTCCAATAAATCCAGTACCCTGCAGCTTGCAGCCTGTTGGCAAGGATGCTTCCCTGGGAGGAATGCGTTTGAAGCTCTTAGGGCTGCAGTGGATGGGGGTACGTGCAGGTCCTCCTCTTTTTTGGGCTGGCTTTTATGAACAGAAGGCACCTGTGATTGCATTTAATGAGGACCTCGATCCTATCCAGATATTAAAATGCCAAGGGTGACATGGTGACATGGATCCAAAGGTGAATTACTTGGTAACCCTTCTCCATGGGAGAGGACGTGGCCAGCAGGTTGTTACTCACCGCAGGCCAGCACAGGCATGCACAGCAGTATAAATGTAGAGGATTTTCTGTTCCAAGCAGCGTGGGCAGGAATTTGGACCTCGCTGGCTGGCTGCTGAGCTTACAAGGGTTTGCACTGCAGTTTTGGATTTACACACCTAAAGCCTGTTCAAGGCTCACTCCAGGTCTCTCCGTCCTTTTGAGAACAGCTGCTTTTCTTGCTGCACCACTTGCCACAAGAGGATCGAGAAGTACAAGGAACACAAGCCAGAGCACTTACATGCCCAACAGCTGATCTGTTTTTTCCTGAGTGTATCATTTGATCTGACATAAGGCTCACGATCCTCATGTCGTGTCTCGCCACCACTACGATGACAACACGACTAATGCCAACTGCCAGTGGACCGTCCTGCGTTCCCTTTGCCTGGCTGCTCGGCTGGGGTGATCCTCGTCCCTCCAGAGCAGCTTTTCTGTGCATGCCTCAGGCTAAATGAGATCAGCTGCACCCAACCTCATCCCAAAATATTCCCCAGCCATCAGCACTCCAACTTGCTGCCCACAACCCTGTCCCCAATGTGACACTGACACTGGTGATGGCAGGATAGCGAGGTTTCCACAAGGTGGCATCAAAAGACCTGGGCTTCCCTTCCCAGAGCTCAGACCCCACAGATTTAGGGCTTTCCAGGGATGGTTTGGCATCAGCTGCAGCCAGAGACATCTCTGGGGAGAGGGAAGAGGGGAGACTGTGTGATGTGATTTTTGTCAGGGATTTGGCCTGGAAAGGTCAGCCCTCAGCCCTGACACCCACCACTGCCTTCCTGGGGGCTGCAGGGGTGTTTGACCACCAGACTTCATCAGGGAAGGGCGGCCATGGACAGCAAACGCCTGCGGAGATCACTAAGGAAATAAATGTGCTCCCCTCTCTGCAAACAACTGCAGCAAGAGGATGGGGGGGGGGGGGCAGGGAATGGCAGCAGTTACCAAAAACACTGAGAAGAAATAACCTCATAGCTTGACCCAGGACTGATGTACCCAGGTGAGCAGGTTTGCCTTTTACAGGGCAGCAAAGCCAGAGAGAAACCCCAGGGAGTGGGGAACAACGAACACAACCTATTTGGCCCCAGAGGTCCTTCTTCTTATATAGCTCTAGCACGGCCCCATGTTTTTATTCACCAGGCTACGAGGTGAGGTTTGCCAGCCCTTACCCCACAAACATCACCCCTGGGGTGTGCCCGGAGCTGGTCCCACCCCAGCAGGAGCGGTGGCCTCAAACGCTGGCCCGGCACAGCCGTCAGCGGGAGCGATACCCTGGCATTGCACAGGCACGGCTGTGTGTGCTCCGGTTGGAGCGTTTGCCCGAGCTCCTGCTAAGCTTTGTGGATGTGAAACCCAGTCCTACAACGCTCTGAGGCTGCCCTAGGTGAGCGCTGACCTGGCCGTGCTTGGCACCGAGCTGAGAAGTCTATCAAAAGGATGGGATCGGACACCGAGTAAATGTATTTGAGTGAGCACAAAATATGGCTTTGTGGTTTGTTGTGTTTGGACTGTTTTGGCAAGAGGCAAACTCCAGCGGGACTGTTGAATGATTGCAGCCCTTGGAGAAAAATTACAAAAGTCAAACAAAAAAAATTACAAGTCTGTGACCTTGTCCTTTCAGAAGAAACAGACAAGGGTAATCTGTGAGAGTCTGTGTCCCTCGGCAAGCGTTCAAACGTGGGGTAAAAGCAAATAATGAAGCCCACGCAGAATTACTGCAGGCTCTAACAAGATGCAATGCAGCAGGCTGTAATTCTGGCAATATTAAGCACTGGGTTGTCCAGGCCTGCAATAATGAGTGTATCCTTCCTTGAGAATCGGGTAAGAGGATGCCCTTTGAAACAGCGGGGTTTTCTTGGTTTGCTTTTTAAAAATTTTTTTAAACTTAAAAGAAAAAAAAAAGTAAATGAAGGCATAAATGTGACTAATGGGAGCTGAACCTGGCCGTGTCCTCAGGCTCTCCCGGCCGGTGCGCTCCCGTCTCTGCACACGGTGGAGCTGTTGCTCCGCGCCAGGGCCGGGGCCGGGGCCGGGGCCGCTGCGGGGGCTCCACCGGCACCACCGCCCGCTCCGCCCGGACCCCGGCCCGGACCCGGCCCTGGACCCGGCCCTGGACCGGACCCGGAGAGGCAGGAGTTTACTTTTCTGTCAAAGACTTGGATTTTGGCTGAGCGGCGGCTGGAGGGGTCCAGGCAGCTGTGCGCGGGGCACTGGCACAAAGCACGGGTGCCCCCAAACCCCCACCCACATTTAAGCTTTTTTGCTCCTAAGTGGGGCCAGGACTCAGGGGCTGAGTCGGGGGAGCAGCTCTAATCAGGTTAAAGGCAGGTTGAAGTGGGAACTGGAGCCCAGATCCCAATCCAGAACTTTGCTTCAGGTATACGTGTCTGGGAGAAAAAATTTTAAAAGCCCTGACAGTTCCAGCTCCTCCTTCTGCCCTCACCCTGGCCATGGGCTCCCCTGCAGAGATCCCTGCCTGTGCACAGGGACCCACTGCTACTGCTGTATGCCTGCTGCCACCTCGTCTGGCCCAGCCCTGGTGCGGCTCAGCACGGGTAAGGAGGGTATTTGTGTGTCTGATCCATGCAGTCACCACTATGTCGTAAGAGGTGACACTTGGTGACAGCTAGGTGAGCCCTGCCTCCACATTGAGACAGCTCTGGCGCGTGACACTGCATGTGGGGACACAGACACAGCTCTGCTCATCTGTGTCTCCTTCTTGTGGCCAACACCACCACATACATCTTCAGTCCTCACTCACACATTCATGCTTTCCTGGAGTCGGGGTGGCCTGGACCCCATTTCTCCCTGCCACCCCTCAGCAGGTCTGAGGTCTCACTCCTTTTCAGCCGAGGAGACTTGTAGGTGCAGAGAGTAGGCTGGGGATCAACGGTGCCTTTAAATAGCCGGACCCAAAGCCTCTCTAAGCAGCTGGCTTTGTCAAGCAGTGATAAAACTGTCTGGCTGTAAGCTTTTCTATCCAAACCTGTAATGTTAAAGTTACCAGATAAACTCTTCTCTTCCTTTCCAAGCAAAGGAGGAAGGCAATACGCATGCCGTGAGGAAGGCATTGCTGCCTTCCGCATGCACGGCAGCTTTCATGCAAGAGGGTCGTTGCAGCCCTGGTGCCACGGTCCCGGCTCCTGCGCACCCTGGGCTGGTGCTCCTGTGCGCCCTGGGCCGGCGCTGAGCGTTGGTACACGCTGAAGTCTCCCGGGCGTTGATGGAGAGGCTGCCCTGGGAAGCCAATGGGGCATAAGATTGTGCTTAAGTGCTTTCCTGGCTTGGGGCTTGTAATCGTTAGTAATCGTAGTTAATCTCTGCCTCATACAAGTCGGCCTGTACACCAAGCTATTTAAGATATAGTTTTGTTTACTGCAACCATCTCTGGGCCATCATATTATCACAAATGGCCTATGAGTTATCAGTTACATGTTATTAATGTTGTATGGCAATGTTCAATGACAAAGAAGCAACGGAAATCTACTGGTCTTCAAAGGAAAACCTCAAATAACCCCATGCCAAATCCAAGTGTTTTCAGCCTGCCACCCAGGCTATGAATATTGCAGATATTACATATCTTTGTATGGTATTTGTTAAATATTTAAGATCAGAGAAGAGATTTTAGCCTAAATGGCTGCTTCAAGTTGCAGCATTAGAGACTTGCAAAATTATTGCTGGAACCCACAGACAAACACAGGTTTGCTTTCGGATCCAGGCTCCTAGTATTTTGTATCAGGTTAGGCAACCATTTCCCAAAGATCAAATACAGGTTACAGCTCATCCTACTTGGCGCTGTAAAGAGACAGGAGGAAGGAAGAGCTGGAGTGGACAGTAAGGAGTCCTGCTGGGCCAACAAAACCCAAGGACTTCACCAAGTATTCTTGGGCATCATCTTAAATGAATTTTTACATTGTGTAGAAGGTGGTTGTGGGCTGAGTTTTTTTGAGATATCCTGAGAATTCCCTGAGTTGGTATAGAGGAAACTTCACTTGCACTTATCCCATGGACCAAACTCATTGCACTCCTCTCCCATGCCTCTTGCTGTCTCTCTGGCCAACGCGGTCCCTTGGTCTTTTCTGCGAAAGCCAGGCAGGAGCTGCCCAACTCCAGCAGCGCCCTGAAGAAAAGCTGCAGGATGGTGCTAAACCAAGACTAAGCCCGTGTATAACAGGTTATCATAGAATCACAGAATCATAGAATCACAGAATAGTTTGGGTTGGAAGGGACCTTTAAAGGCCATCTAGTCCAACCCCCCTGCAATAAGCAGGGACATCTTCAACTAGATCAGGTTGCTCAGAGCCCCATCCAACCTGACCTTGAATGTTTCCAGGGATGGGGCATCTACCATCTCTCTGGGCAACCTGTTCCAGTGTTTCACCACCCTCATTGTAAAAAATTTCATCCTTATATCTAGTCTGAATTTACCCTCTTTTAGTTTAAAACCATTACCCCTTCTCCTATCACGACAGGCCCTATTAAAAAGCCTGTCCCCATCAATATTCGATGTGTTATATTCAACAGGGGTTGAAGCCTCACCCTTTGATGGGTTATACAGAGAGATCTCGCTGGTGGGGCGCGTTCGCAGCCTGGCGTTGGGGTTTCAGGTGCGAGAGTTTCTGCCAACACCCAGTGGATTTTCACACGTGCTCAGGAGCAGGCAGGAAAAATAAATTCTCTCTGGCAACTCCGTATGCTTTTGTCTTTCCCATCATCTGTCTCCTGGGGAATGGGCTCCGTCCCCCCACACCTGCAGGCTGCTGGGAGGGCAAAGGTGACTTTGAGTCACCCCAAATCCTGGTGCAGGGCCAAAACCCAGCTCAGGCCAATCCCTGCTGGTGCTGCGGCCCCTCTGAGCAGCAGGGAAGGGGAGAAGTCCCCTGGGCACAGGGACACCCCCAGCCCGCCACGCTGCTGCCAGCCAGGCACGGACTGTTTTCTTCCTGCAGTCACCTTTGGGTCCTGGCAGTAATCTCAAAGCATCTGCTCCAAATCATCCAGGATTACAGGAATTAAAAAAAAAACCAATTAGAGGCCCAGGGTCCTGCAAGCACAAATCCGTTTAACCCTAATCCAGGCTGCTGCCCCTTCCCAAAAGGCAAAGGGACAGTCCCCGCTGGCTGGTTTTTGTGTGCTCCAGCACCATCTCCTCTCTTCAGCCTGAATGTACTCATTTTTGCCCCAGAGGTAGTGCCAGGGGAGCCGCTCATGCTACTGGGGAAATGGTACTCTTGGCCTCAGGGTCTGAAATCAGCTGCACAGACACGGGGGTTCGGTGCCAACCTCTGCCCCCACGCACGCTCAGAGGGGCTCCCAGAGGACTATGGATGCAAACGGGAGTGCAAATAAATCTGAATGTGTTATAGTGCCCATCAGGGTCTGTAGGCCAGGCACTGGCTCCTCTACTTCTTGCTTACCATCATGTCTAGCCCTCTGTCCCACCAAGACCACCTTAAGGGCTTCAGTAGGCTCTGCACCCGACACGGACCAGGGCATCTGCCGTCCCACGCTCACTTGCCCTCCACTTTGCTGGCAATTCAGCGTGGAAATGCTCCTTTCAGATACAGCACAGAAATCAGAGTATTTCTTCAGAGTGAGGGTAGAGACTGAAAATCCATTAGGAGAATCTCTCCTTTCCTTTGAAATCACCCCTGCTTCTTTCAGTGCTGCACCCCTGTTTCTTTCAGTGCTATTAGGCTCTTCTCCAGGTAGCTAAATCTTTCACCTGCAGCCCTAAACCCCATAAAATTAAAATGCATTATCCACAGAGTGTGGCCAGTGTGAGTTACAAACTCTGTGGATAATGCATCTTAATCAACACTGGATCCCTCCCATGTGTGGTGGCCTTTGTATTTGCTGGCATATTTTGCATCAAGAAGACATCCATACTGAAAATAGTCAGTGCTTTAATTGTTAATAATTGAGGAGGGAAAATCTTGAATTAACATTCAAGCAGTCATGGGTTTATATGATTCTAAGAGATGGGTGATTGTTACAGCAGGAGATAAACAATGCTTTGTTTGTTTGGGCTTTTTTCTTCTTACACGTGATGCAAAAAAAGGCAATCATGGCAGAGCTTCCAGACAGGTGATGCTGCAACAATTAACACAGCTCAACCCGTTAGGATATAATCATTTGTGCGACTGGACTGTCTATGAGCTAGACAAGAACTCGTGCTGAATGTGCTGAGCACCATGTTCAGGTATGCTGAGACATGAGATGCTGCGGTCGGTAGAAGTTTCCACCATTCAAAGGGAGGTTTGTGAGAGAGAAATCCTCTTCTGGCTCAGAAAGTCCCTAGCTGAGGGGGACCCTCACAGGACCACGACGTTCTTCTGCTCTTTCCTGACATCTCTTTCTGCTGCTATCAGGTCATACTGACCTCTGGGCTCGGTACGATGAGGGCAGGGAGGGGGTGTGAAGAAGGTGTGTAGCGTTAGCAGAGGGGTCCGTGTAGCAGCAGCATGTTGGTGCCAGGTCTTTATGTGAGCCTAGGTGGGGATTAGATAAGCTCCAGAGAGATATGGGGAGAGGGGCTCTCAGTGGGTGGTGGGAGAGGGCGGGGAAGAGGAAGAGCAGAAAGGAGGGGGACCATGGGTGTTGAAACGATGCTAAAGCAAAGAGCATGTGGACAAGGGAGAGTTTGTCATGAGCAAACAGGCAGTCACTGCAGGGCAGAGGATCCACCATGAAAACACCCAAGCGCTTCCCTCAAGTGGCTCAAACTTGCCCCAATTCGTGTTGGCTTTGGGGTCTGGCACCTCTAATGTCTCAGTGCCGCAGAGATCCCAGCGCCCTGGGGTGGGTGGCAGAGGCCACTGGGACACAGTTTGAGCCTGGGAGGCTGTGAGCTGGGGCCGTGGCAGGGACACAGCCGTTCTGCGAGTGTGTGTAATGCTGGGCTGTCTGTGTGCTTCATCCTTGTTGACATAAAAGCCATGTTTAACCCATCATGTCAATATAGCCCCCAGTTTACAGACTTATCCATTTGCTGACTTTTACTAAGACCTTTGTTAATCTAGTGTATCCCTGACTTAAAGGTCCATCACCTTCCTTGGAACCTGGAGCTTTCATCCTGGGGTATTAGGAGATGCCAGCTGGATATGATCCGTCCTGACTTGTATGAACAGCACCCATTGAAGGACTCTCCTTGTGAACAAACTTTTGCAGGACAAAAAATTCAGGTAGCTCGTTTTTCTAAGACCAGTTCCTCAAACTTCTCTGAGGCAGAAATGAGAGACAAGAATATGACCACACAACACCCACAGGTGTGTACTTCTTCCATCATTCAAGAAGATGTTGGCAGTTGGAAGTGTTCCCAAATTTCTGCTTGACGGCTAACTTTCATTTGACTTATATACCACTCGGACTGAGAAATCTGGGTCAACATCGTTTCTTTTTGACATGGCTAAAGTCCTATCCATTTTGATATCCATCACGAGACAGTTTCCTTCTACCCTGGTAGGAAAGCTGTAGCCCATTTCACCAAGCTCCAAGACAGTGAGGTACTCTCTGGATTTTCTTAATGCCTGGCAGCACAGCCTCTTCTGGAGTTATGATGCAGAATTGCAAGGGTGGAAAGAGATTTGTCTTAGGCTCTGTTATGCAGCTTGTTACAAAGTTTTTAATGTCCAGTTAATTAAACCCCTGAAAACTGCAATTTCATGTTGTTGTAGCAGGACTCGATCTAATGGCCACTGAAGTCAACAGGAACTTGTCTGCTAATCTTAAGGTGTGTTTGGATCTGGCATGAATTGACAGCGAGATGCAACTAAGGCTGAAGGAAAGAGTGTTTATTTATGCAACAAATAATTAATACCATTCTATTAAAGAAATGAAAGGAGCTTTTCATTAATTACACCTACTTTGCAATGTAATGAAGGAGTCAGTCTGCTCCATTGCTCTTCGTGTCTTCTGATACTTTGCTGATGCTCCCAGGCATTTCATGTCTTCTCTGAGCCTTGCCCCTATTGCTTAAATAAACATATGCAATAACTGCAAACAGGATCAGCAATGCCAGTGTGAGCGGCTGGGCCAAGGCACTGGGCCAAGGCACTGTGCTCTCACACGCGCGTACTTGGAAGGTGAAACTTAGAAACCTCGTAATGGCTGAGTCAGTTTAGTAACACAAACAAACCTGAACAGCCAAAACGTATACCTACATCCATATGTGTGTACAGTGACATATAGAGGTGACATGTGAACAGCAAGTTCTAATGCCTGGAAGGCCGTGAGAGCCTCAGCAAGGTGACTTATTTCTAACAAAGCACAGGAAATTGTTAAAAGTAATAAAGATAACAAATTAAAATCGTGCTGCAGCACCGTTAAGAGCAGCCTTCCTTCTGTCACCTTGTCTCGCACAATGCAGATGTGACCCCGCAGCCCCTTGATGCTTCTTGGCACAACTAGCCCCATTGACTCCAGCGGGACCAAGGGGGGAGGCTGGGCACTGCTAGTCATGAAGGTACCAGTTTGCAGGATCAGGGTAGCACATGGTGACAGCTCAGTCCTGCTTCTGCGATGCGGGAGAGCAGGAAAAAAAGGCATTTTTGATAAAATAGTTGAAGCAGTGGAGATTTACTGAACCAGTGTTACACTGTCCATGCAGCTTGCTCAGTTTGCTGTTGCTAGCAATTCAGATATTGTCCGAGCTGTCCTGCTCGTCAGTGCATGAACTCTGAAAACACTTAGCCACTACCAGCTCTGTGCATTATTTCGGCTGGAAGAACCATGGTAGGTAAAGTAACGATGATGGATCTAAACGATAATAAAGTCTCCCTGTTGAAAATTTAAAGTGCTATACAACTATTTTTAGTGACCTCTCCAGCTGAGATAATGCAGAAAGCTAACTAGATGTGAACATCTCTCTTAGGTGAATTGATTCTTACAGTTTGCAAACCAAGGTGAATTGTAGGAGGTTAATGTTCATGCTCCAATACAAGAGATATCAGCTATATAAAAAGATGTATACTGTACATGTAAAGAAATAACCTATTAAATGTCTAATGTGGATACAATGGTTTTTTTTTTCTTTGAACACGTTTATTTCTGTAATGGACATTTAGTTTAGACAGAACAGTAAGAGCTCCCTCCCTCGTATCCTCCTCCCTCTCCTCCCTCTGTGTGTATATATGTGTGATGTGTGTGGGCATGAGAGAGGGAGAAGACTTTTGTCTTTGATTCAGGAAAGCAAACATTTCCCAGCTGGGGTGTTCTGATCCCACATTGAAACAAAGTATTTAAATTTGATTTTCCAAAATCAAAGACATTAAAAAAATGTTTTAAAATAGATTTTTTTCTCCCTTCAAGCATGCCCCAAACCTGAGTTCTTGGGTCAGCATTTTCAAATTCAGGACTTTAAAATGAAGCAACTATTTTTTGTGGCTTCCTAAATAAAAGAGCTGAGCACCAGCAGCTCGCTCTCTGCAAGGAGATGCAGAGCAGTGGGTGCCTTTGCAAAATGCGGCACATATTCCAGGATTGCTACAGCAAATTCTTTACTTCTCAGAGCTCATTTGTCTCAGAAGGGCTGCACATCCAGCAATGCAACCTGCTCCCCCTCCCGTCCAAACCCTCAGATGGCAATTAGCAACATCAATAAGTGATAGAACAAATACTTGTCTCTAAAAAAACAAGCCACAGACAGAGCAGCTCATTCACTTTACTCTGAGGCTGCATTACAAACCTTAATTTTTTATATTTCATCTCTTCAAAGCCCCAGTCCTACACTTAGTTTTGAGATGAGACACTTGAAAGTCAATGGGTGATGAAGGATGGGTGAAAGGCAAGACCTAACACTGCAGGGGCCGAGGGTGAAGAACTGTATCCATCAAGTCCCATGCACACCAAGGATGCCACCGTAAGGAAGATTTTTAGCTGAGTTGCTGTGGCTCAGCTCTTTAGCAAAGAGCTTTTGGAACAGAGAAATGAGTCCGTTGACCTCTCAGCTCCTGGAGACAGTGAGTTTCCAGCAGAAGCAAAGCCAAAAGAAAATGGCAAAGACCAGATAAAATACTGTAATAGGAATGTTTATTAGCACTGCATAGTAATAAAATGAAATATTACTGGGAAAAACAGCTTTAAAAAGTTGGAAATGGGTGAGCAGATCCACCAAGGGGCCATGAAGTATGTGCTTGTAAGTATCAGTGTGACTCTAGTATTGCTTCAAGAGCCATTCCCTGCAGGAGACATCCCACCACTGAAGCCCTGAAGTCCTTCTGACCCACAAGTGACCTGCCAAACAAGTCTGCTAGGAAATACTCCAGCAGTTTAAGCTTAACAACCAAATTGGTTAGCATCACTCCTTCAGCGCTTGGGGATGTCAAGGGATAAAAAGGATCACCGACTGAGTGGGAACAATACTCACAGAAACTCAACTTTGGCCTTGGGAGTCTCATCTGCCTCTGTGGTCAATAGGCAGAGACAAGCTTTTGCAGACGGTGAACTTGATTGGAGAGGTGATCTTGGTTAAAACTGCCTAGATCTTCTTGCTGCTAAGGATGGAGGGGGAGGAGGGTGGGACCGTCTCCCTGGGCAACAGAGCCAGATTGACAGTGCTGGATTACTGCGCTAGTGCAACTAGAGTGAGATTAGGTGCTCTGAGTCACCTACCTGAGAACTTCTTTCTCCCACTGACCGTGCTGGCAACCTGCGGAGATCAACCTCCTTCATGTCAGTTTTAGGGACATCCATCCCCACAGTGGCTCCAGGGACCGGCTGCTGACCTGCACTGGAGCAGGCACATGAGAAAGTTATTGCAAGCCAAGGTAATTTTGAAGAACAGCCCACGAAGCCTTTAAATTGACTTAAGAAACAACCTGGTCTGAAGAGCAGTTTCCAATATAGATGTCCTGATAGAGATGTTTACGAGAAGGCTTTTTTCCCAGCTTATAGAAACAGCAATTTGCTCCCTGAAGAACGGTTGCATGTCCTTGTGTTTCTTTGAAGTGCCTGAAAAACACTGGACCTGTGTGTCCTTACGTGTGTCTGGCTTCACTATGCATTTAATGAGGAATTATCCTACAATATGATGTTCCAGAAGAAGAGCTGTCATTCTGTCCTCGGCTACCTTGGTGTTACAACTATGTGGTATGAAAACATTTCAAGAATTGCTTCTGAAGAAGCACATGTATTTCAGCAGGTGAAATTGGGAGGAATGGGCTGTCTTTGTTCTGAAAGGAGCCGCTAATGGTCATTGAAAGGAGGTTCAACACAACGAAAGTCTTCCAGCTGAAAAAAATCATGTCCTGCTCATCTGTTATAGAGCTCTCCATTGAAATCAACTGGTCTTGAAAAAGAGAAGGTAGTGCTAGAGTAAAACTCCCCACTTGTCCTAGCGAAGCCCCAAATAGTGTGTCATTGTGGGTTACTATGGAGTTATCGAATAAAGGCTGAGAAGCTTGTTCTACTGGTCAATACCTGTGTGTGTGTATGCAGATCTCAGCAGTGGCTGTGTGTCTCCTGGCAGCTCCCCTCCGAAACCTGCATTCAGCTCGTGTGAAGTTTTCTAAGGGATTGAACTTCTGAGACTAGTGCAAATAAGGCGTGGGCGCTCAGGACAAATGGACACTCCCTTTCTGCTCCTGGTGCTGGGTTATGACAACCTCTCTTTTCACATCTTTGCTTTGTATCAGACTCCTAACAAATAACAAAAAAAAAGGTATCAGGAGGAACAGCTTTAAATGGAAATAAAGAGATGTGTCTAAATCCTTCAGGCTGTTTGGGATGTCTCAAGTGATTTAGTCTGGCTGTATCTGTACATTAAAACGTATGAGGGCACTGAGGTTCATCACTTATCCTATTAAAACGTTAGAAGAGTCCCTGACATGGGATTGCCTCAGACCAGGCAGAGCTGTCCCACACATTCCCCGGGGAAAGGCTCAATAGCTACCATGAGGTGTGGAGCCTTTCCCATCGGCAGTACGGACACAGCCACCCCCTATTTGGAGGGTGAGAGGGCCGAAAAGCATGGAGCAGGGCCCCCCATCAGTGGGCAGCAGCGCCAGGACATGTCATTTAATAGCACAGACATGGCAAAGTGGCTGCCTGGTCCATGACAGGTCTCTACTGTGACAATAAAGAGCTAAAACCCTGCCAGATGTTTTCCAGGCAGGAGTCTATGCTGGATGAAGGCATGTTGGGGGAGAGAGACCGCCCATGAACCTGGTCTCCATGTGGACACCCTCCCGACAAGGCTGTCCTGGTTGTCTGAGGGCGAGCTGCAAATCCAGATTTGGGGGATAGCAAGCTCCCAGTCTTGTCTGACACCACCTCCATCTTTATTCGGCTTGGAATAGGCATGGTGGGGAGGGAGTCCTGGAGGTCCTTGGGCATCGCTGGAGAGGAGAGGCTTTTCCCCCACCGATAAGCGGGGAGGGCGCGGATCCCATCCCACCCATGCCATGTGTGTGGGTGACCACGGGGAAGGCCACAGAGGTGGGTTTAGCTCAGCGCTGTGGGGCAATCCCAAGATGCAAGAAAAGCCCTTTGGGTTTTACTTTATACAGTGCGAGAAGAGCCTGTGAGGGGAGAGCACTGGGTGATTGGCACCTTTTTTAGGCTTTCTGGGACAGAAATATTGGAAGCGGTGGTGAGGGCTGATGCCTTGGGGCCGACTCCAGCGGGATGGAGTGGCACCAGCTCTGCTAAGTGTAAGGAGACAATTAACGAAGTGTGGAGGGTTGTGGGGTCACGGTGCCTCTCCCCCACCTCTGGGAAGAGGCAGAGGGGACAAATATGTGAACCCACTTTGCTTTTGTAAGGTTTGAAGCTGGAAACTTCCCTCCAAACCGTATTTCTTGCAGGGGAAGGTGTGTGCCAGAGAGGTCGGTGTTGCAGATGAGAAGCAGCAGGGTTAAAATGGACTCTCCAGGGAATTTCTGCATTTTTGGGGGGCTTAGACTGAAATTAGCAAGTGATGAAGGGAGGGGAGCCACTTCCTGGCCTTTTGCTGGGGGTCTTGCAGCCTGTCCTGAAACAGAAGGGAATAGAAACCCAAGGGCTTTATCCATCACCCTGGTGCCGAGAATAAATGCCGATAGAGTGCGAAGTGCTGTATCCCTCGGGAGATCTAAGATGACATGTTCCTTCCCTTGATTCCCACCTAGGTCTCGCCCTCCGGTCCCCCCCTCAGGGGGGCACACCAAGGTCAGCCCAGGGTTCAGGCTCTGTTGTGGGTGCTGGGGCTGCGGGGTGGCCCTGGGGAGGGGACAGGGGAGAGGACAGGTCAAAGTTTGGCGGGTTCTGCATCCCACAGTGCCCTTTCCCTTTGGCCTCCCACACCTCCGTCCTCCCCTCCGGCAAACACATTTGGATCTTCTCCTGGAAAAGAAAGAAATAACACAAATATAAAAAAGCCAGTGCCCGGCGTTGCTGACAGGCAGGTACAGACGTCACTGGGGAGTATTACGCTCACTCTCACGGTATTACCCCTGCATCGGCCAGGGGTAACTGGATCTGTGATAGAGTCTGATCCTCCCAAGCCTTTAATTGGATGCGTGAAAGGTCCAAAATGCAGCTCACTCTCATGCTTCCCCCAGCTACGAGATACACAGTCTTCTTGTCACACAAGGGCACTTTCCAATGAACCCAGCCTCCTTTCTAACCTCTGATACCACGGAGCTCCCAGGCCAGCAAGCCAAAGCAGACCCTTTGTAAAGGAGCCCTCCCAGCCAAGTGAAGTGCTGGTGGTGGTGAAATATTCAATAGCTTTCCAGACACCCACCCTGTTTCTGTTCTGCAAAGAAAATGCCTTAGTTAGATGAGGGGCAAAAGGCGGTGGCAGAACAATCAGGGAACAGTCGCTCCCTTCTGTGGGATCGGGCTGCAGGATGGGGCCGGGACAAGCGCTCCGCAAGGCTTGTGCAAACTGGAGCGCGAAGATCGGCGTGCGGGGAGCACCCGCGTGTGCCAGGCAGCAGCTGGGGCAGCGCTCCCGGCCTGGAAAGGCTGATGTGGCTTTTCCAAGGCTCCTGCATCCCCCAGCCCTCCCTCCACACGGTTTCCACTGCAAACAGTAGCAGCCCTCCTCTGCAGCGCCGGGGCTGGGACAATGCGCCCCGGCTAAGTGGGCCTTCTGTCCCCTGCTGCACCGGGGCCAGGCTCTCCCCAACCTGCAAGCCTTTTGCTTTCCTTTTTTTTTTTTTTTTTTTCCTCTTGCAAAATCAATTTAGGGACAGCTCACTCATTTTCCCCCCTTGCAAACTTATTAGCTATTCAGCCTCGGCGAGCACTCGTAAGCATCCTTTGTCCCAGGGAGGGCTGGAGACCCCTTCATTAGCAGTGATTACTCTGAGCAGTTTGACAGCCTCCCAGCCCGCTTACAAGACTTTCCCATTCAGCCCTGCCCGGGGCTGCCCCGGTTCTCAAAAGAAACGGAAATATTCAAACATTTCTCCCCCCGCCCCCAGCTGAATAGAGGAAAAGCCGCTTCTCTTCTCCGCCCTCCTCATTCACTTCACTTTTGATACAATATTTTCCTTCTTTGTTAAACCGGAGAGAGAGCGGTCAAGGCAGGCTTTTTAGTGACCCTTTTCTGAGCGTTTTGTTTAATGTAAATACAAGCTCCCCCCCCCCCCTTCACGGATTATTATTATTATTTTTAAAAAAGCCGAAGGCTCGGGAGCGCGACGGCTTGGGCTGATCTTTAGGAAAAAAAATGCTGAAAATGCCAGGGGAAGGGGATTCCCTTTCAATGCGGAAAGGGAAAGGGCAGAAGGAAAAAAAAAAGGGGGGGGGGACACCGTTTTTCTTCCGTGGGTCTTATCGGTCCAGCCAAACACGGCCGGCGCAGCCCCACGGCCCCGGCCCCTGCGGAGCTCCGCCGGTGAGTAAGCGGGGCCGGGAGATGCTCAGCACTCCTGATCCTCCCACTCCAAGCAAGGCCGGGGACCGGGGCTGCTTTTCTCAGGGTGGCTCCGTGCTCCGCTCCCCTCCCCGGCCGCCGTTTCGGAAGGGGTTGATTTGTGCCCTCGCTGGGGCGGGGGGCACGGAGCATCCGCGGGACGGTCCCTCCACAGCCCACTCAGGAGATCCAGCACCCTTTATACCACTTAAACCCTTTGTCGAAACATGTGATACTCACGCCGCTGCCTGTTGTCCAAATTCCAGCTTTTTTAGTTAGAAAGAAATTCCACGTTATCAGAGGCTGAGCGGATGTGTTCATACAATTCTCCACCTCTGTATATGTCTTTCGAAAGCTTATATATTTTCGAAAGCTTTAATTCCCTACAATATGCGCTAGCTACTTTGCCCGCAGAAGCGAATGGAGAAATTGCAATCCACCGATTCCCGGGGAAGGAAAGAAAGAACACGGTGTGTTTCAGCCGATTCCGTTTTGAGAGGGAAAACTGCTTTTCCTCCCCCAAAAAACTCGTGGGTGGGAAGCGCTGCCCGCCAGCGAACCCACCAAGCCCAAAACAGAGGCAAAACCCCCACCTCGTTTGAGGTTTGAGCCTCAACGCCGGGCTCCTCTTGCACGGCTCTGTCGGGGACAAACCCGGTGGGGTTTAAGAGGCAACAAACCTGGCGCAGGGTTGGGGTGCAAGGTGCGCTCCGGCCCCTCCCGGAGGTGGGTACCCCTCAAAGGGAGCTGGAAAACCCCGCGCTGCCCCGCTCCCCGTCCCTGCCATCCGCTGGTCCCGCACTCGCAAAACGCAGCTTGTTTGCCTCTCCCGACACCCTGAACTACACCTGGCCAGGGAAACAGTTGCTTGTAAATAGACTTAAAAAACCCCAGCTAATAAATACCTTCTACCTGCCCCATCCCTGTGATGGTCTGTAAGGAAAACCCAGGCACATGCATTGGGGATGAAACGCAGATTTAGACATCGGCGGTGCCAACGCCTTTCAGGCTTTAAATGCAAACTTAAGCAGAGGGGGGAAAGCCACTGCCGAGACGGGAATATACCTCCCGATAAAAGGCAGGGCGATAGAATTAATCTATCACGGAGGTGAAATGGCCCCTGTGCCCCCCCCCCCGGCCGCCTCCGTGACCTTGCAGGGGAGCTGGAGCCGAGCAGGAGCTGGGGCATTTCTCGCAGCCGCTGCGCGTTAGCTCTGCCTGGCTTCCCCCGATGCAAGGCTTCGCCTGCTAAATAAAACGAGCGGAGCAATCAGCTTACCGGGGAGGCATCTCTCTGAGGACAGGGAAGTAAACGCGATGAGACCGAGCAGACGAAAAAAGCACAGCTCAGGCGATTTAAAGATCAATGTCAAATTGTATAATATAAAATCCTTCTGCTGGAGGAAAAAGCTTAGCACGCTCCTTAGACCTGGCGTTTGGTCTCCCCCAGCAAAACCGCCGCAAAACAAAGCGAGGGAGGCGGATGGTGGGGGGCAGCCCCTGGCACATCGCTGGGGCCGGGATTTGGGGTTATTTCGCCCCCGATCCGGCCCTTCCCGGGCATGGAGGGCTGTTAATTCCCCATCTTCTCTTTGCATTTGCCAGGTGAGGGAGGAAGCTTGGCTTCCCCGGCTGGGCTGTCCGCAACCATTTCTCTCCCTTATTTTTTTTCCCTTCCTTTTTCCTCGTCCCTGTCCGAAAATTCTCCGCCGGTAATCCCAAAAACCTCAGCCCTTGGGAGAGGAGAAGCTGCGGCGATGCCTTCTCCTTCCCTTCCCCGGGCACCCGCATCCTCCACCAGCCCCGGCCCCGCTCCCCTCGCCTCATCCCGGCTCCCCCCGACTCCCTGCCTTGCAAAGACATCACCCCCGGTCCCGGGGACCCAGCTATTTCGGTTCCTGCCGAGCTGATGCTGAAATACCCGTGGCCTCGGAAATCTGCTCTGCGTAAACTGGCGGGCTTGAGACCGACACCGTCATTTCAAAGCAGATGCGAGGGTCGTTCACCAAATATTTTATTATGGTTTTAGGCTGCTTCATACAGTTTCGTCCTGCACATGCTCTACAAGTCACCTGTGCACATAGAGAACAAGCCAAAAATAATAATAATTAATAATAATAATAATAGAAAAAATCTACCATAACAATCCCTTAAATAAGTAAATAAACATTATATATATATATATATAAAAACCCTTTAAAGTAAAGCAAAACCCAACCAAAAGAACAGCGTCTTTTCAACATGAAACACCCCCGCGGGATAAGGGCAGGCGCTCAGATATTTTGCAACTTGGCATTCGGGTTTGGTTTGCGGTTTTTTTAACGTTTTCTGGGCTTTCTCTAATTTTTTTTTTTTTTTAGGCATCAATTCTGCACATCCTTCGAAATAAAGGCGACAACGATTTTTATCACGTTTTTTAATGCAGTCTGCTGCGGGACTGGGAGGGAGGCGCGGGCGGGCGGCGTGTGGCTGGGGAGCGCCCCATACCCCGGGTTTGGCGACCGCGGCCGGGCGATTGCAAGCCCCGCTGCTCCGGCCGTGTCGGCAGGCAGGCAGGCAGGCACCGGTTAGCTGGACCTCCCGCTCCCCCCGGTTTGTCACGGCGGTGATGTCAGATGTCACATTCACTGTCGCTGGATGTGATGGAGATGGCGGAGGTGGCCGCTTTGCTGGAGAGGCTGGCCGCGGGGCTGGAGGCGGCCCCCACCGCCTCCCCGCCGCTCTCCTCCTCCGCTTGCAGCGAGCGCACCGAGCCCTGCGTTAGGACCTGCTGCTGTAGCCTGCAAGGAACCGGCACACACAGCATCACCGCCCGGCCCTCCGCGCCCCGGGGACCCGCCGACAGCCCCCGTTTCCCCCCCCCCCCCCCAGGGACTCCCCCGACCGGCACGCCCACGCCGCTGCCCCCACCTCCAGCTCACACCAGTTTTCCCAGTCTGGCGGCTCTGTCCGAGAGACTGGGTGCCCACCCCAGGGCCAGCCCCGCTCCTCGGCCGGCACACCGCGGGGGGTGGCCGTCCCCCTCCTCCGCAGCCTGTCCCCAAACCGGGCCTCATCCGAAGGGTCGGTAATTCCCTGCAGCATCTCCCGGGCGGCGGTTCCCCTCCAGCAGGCCTTACGTCTTCCCTCTCTGCTGATGAAAAGGGGCTGCGGGTGACAGCACCCATTCCCCCGACGTGCGGCCGCCCGGCTGCGCGCAGTGGCCGGCGGGGCTGGGGGGTGACGAGTGGAACCCCCCCCCCGGGCTCCTGGAGAGGAGATAACGGGGGGACTCTGCTCCCTTCCCCGCTTCCCGGGGCGTCTGCTTGTGCCGCTAGTGTTGGTGTAACACCGCGCGTTTAAAGCCGCGATTTTGTTCTTTAAGATTAAAAAACAGAAAAAGGAGAGGAGAGGAGAAATAAGAAAATTATCCCAAGAAACGTTCTCGGCTGGCGCCGGCGGAGATGTAGGGCCAGGCGGCTCTCTGCAAATGAGCAGGGCCCGCAGAGGGGCATTGCCGGCTCTGCTCCAGCTGGACGTATATGAAATAGGTATCTGTATGTCCCGGCCAAACTTGGAAGGGGGGTTTCTCTTCGCTTAGCCGCTGAATACGGCCCTTCTGGCGCCAGGTCCTGCCGGGGTCACGGCAGCTTCGCTAGCAGCGGTGCCCGGGAGGTCTCTCTCCCTCTCCCCGGCCCCTCTCCCCCAAGAGCGGCCAAGGGGGAGCCCGGGCGGGGACCCTCCCCTATTAAAAATAAATAAATAAATAAATAAATAAATAAATAGATAAATAAAAAGCCGTAGGGTTTTCCCGCTGCTCCTACTTTATCTCGCTGCATTTCCCGGGGAGAAACTTCCCGGGCTCGTTTCCCCGTCCCCCGAGGCGGGGCTGGCCGCAGCGCCGGGGCCGCGCTACCTCTGCCGGCAGCCTCCCACCGGCCCCCGCAGCCCCCCGGCCTCGGCGGGCGGGGGCGAAGCCTCCCGAAGAGGGGGGGGGGGGGGCCTGTGCCCCGACGGGACGGGCAGCACCTTACCTGTTCTTAGCGGCTGCTGCCCTGTCCCTTTGCCTGCGGTTTTTGAACCAGTTGCCCACTTGCGTGGGGGTAAGTCCCGTGGCCTGAGCCAGTTCCCGCTTTTTGCTGGGATTGGGGTAAGGGTCCTGCAGGTACCACTCCCGCAGCAAATGCCTCGTCCGCTCCTTGAAGCAATGTGTCTTCTGCTCGCCGTCCCAGATGGTGCGGGGCAGCGGGAACTTCTTCCTCACCCGGTACTTGTCCACCGGCCCCAGGGGTCGGCCCCGCAGCTTCTCCGCCTCCTGGTAGTGCGCTTCCAGCCAGAGGGCTTGCAGTTTGGCGTGGGACTCCTTGGTGAACTTGTGGTTCTCCAAGATGTGGTAGAGCTCCCGGTAGTTCCCCGTGTGGAAGGCCACGATGGCCCGGGCTCTCAGCACCGACTCGTTCTTGTTGAGGGCCTCGCAGGCCGCGGGGGCCACGGGCAGGGACCAGAGGAAGCGCCCCAGGCGCTCGATGTCCCCGCTCTCCTCCAGGGTCTCGCATACCCCGGCCACCTGCTGCGGGCTGAAATTGAGGATGGGCAGCTGGAACATGGAGGCGGCGCCGGGCTCCGCTCCGCGCTCCGCGCACCCCCGGCGATGCCCGCCGCCGCCGCGCACACCCCCGCGGCGGGGAAGCGGGCAGCGGCCCCGGCGGCCGCCCCTCGCTCCGCTTCTGCCTCCTCCGGCGCCGGCGGAGCTGCCGCGGGAGGGACGGTGGAGGGCGGAGAGGCGATGGGGAGAGCTCGGCGGCTCCGGCGACTGGGGGCGGTGGGCAGGGGCGAGGCGGAGGAGGATGGAGCAGGGGGGAGGGCGGGCGTGGGGGGAGGGAGGGAAGGGGAAAAAAACAAAAAAAAAAAAAAGGAAAAAAAAAGGGAAAAAAGAAAAGGCACAAGCCCAGCTCCGCGCCGCCGCCGCGCTGCTGCGGGAGCGGCTGATTTGCTGTCGGGCTCGGCAGATTGGCTCCCGGGTTTCCATGGCGGGGCTGCCACTCACTGTCAGACGCTGCCAATCACGGCGGAAGGCCCGGCGCCGCCGACCGGCAGCACCTCCCCGCCCCGGCTCCCCGCCCCGGCTCCCCGCCCCGCTCCCCGGGGCGCCCCGTCCCGTCCCGTCCCGTCCCGTCCCGTCCCGCTGCCCGGGGGCCGCGACCCCGCCGCCCTGCCGCTCCGCTCCGGGCAGGGGCAGAGCAGCTCACCCGCCCCGGGAGCGGCAGGCTGCAAGGCGGAGAAGTGGGGCACCCGCTGAGGTTTGCTGCCGGAAAGTTGGAGGGAGCGGCCCCCGCGATGGGATGCCCGGGACCCCCCTACACCCTCCCCGGTAAAGCTGTGGGGTCAGGAAATCTGATAAAAAACCGGCTGCCTAACAGCGGCAGTGATGCTGGGAGTGTCAGTGACAATGGATGCAGCGGGAGTACCGCAAGAAGAGCCGAGATTTAGGGGAAAACTCTCCCCCTTCCCCCTGTAGGTCACTGCCCATCTCTGTTAAGACAAGGAATTATCTGCAAAAAGCCCAGCGCCCTTCTCCGTTCAACTAAAGCTTTATATTTTTTTTTTTAACATTTAAAACCTTATTGTTTTCGGCTGAATGGTCCTGAATAGACGTCGAGAATAGTCGCGGGGAGTGAGAAGTCATTTGTAGGTCAGGACAGCGACTTAAAGCAGATTTCAGGAATCTTTTGAAATATCGATCACCTAGCAGTAATCATTCCCCGCGGGTTTTTCCCCCTCCGCTCCCCGAGCGAGCGACCGCGGGGCTGGGGGCGAGGTGAGCGCCCAGCCGCCCCTTCGGAGGAGCGGGGCAACCTCCCGACGTCTCGGTGCAGGGATGGAATCACTTTCCGAGCTGTGAGGATATGATTTGTTTTCTGGAGAGAAGGGGGGGGGGGGGGGGGAAGATCAAGAAGCCACTCTTTATTCTACATATAGCTGCTCAGTGGCAATTTCTTCCGGGGAACATTAGGGACTATGCTCGGAAAGGCAGCATATATGTTGAATTAAGCTCAATATGTTCTCTCCTCTGCTCTTTGCAATGTTTGGTTTTTTTTTTTTTTCTAGAACGCTTGTCAAAGAAATCACTTCTTAATTTGGTATCTTGTTATTGTCTCTTTCCCCCTTCTCTTTTCTTCTTTGGTTTTTTTTCTTATTGTTTTTTGTCTTCCTTTCTTCCCTTCTTTAAGAAAGCTCCTTTGCTAGTTGCCCGTAGACCGAAATTAAACAGATTTACATTTTCTCCAATCATTTCTCCGCAGAAATGGAGTTGGATTGGGGCTTGCCGTCTTTTCTTTAGTATCAAGTACAATTTGTCTTTTGCTTGTGAAGATTTGGTAAATCAGAAGGCAGATAGATAGCGCAGATGGTCGGAGGTGTCGGGTCAGATTATGGTACGCCTCAGTACAGTGCTAAGCTCATTCTGACGGAAAACCCTGATATTATTTTCACAGATCTACACAGTTCACTTGAAAAAAACCCTTCGAGCCATTTACATCATTTATGTGAGGCTCACAGCTAGCGGGATGGAAAAGCTTTCAATACTGCTCATTTTCATAAAACCCGACAGAGCTGGGGAAACATAAAAGCACAGACAAAGCTCACGAGTTCAGAGACACTCCACAGAAACTTAAAAAATAAAAGGGGAGACTCTTCAGCTTCACTTTACAGACCCAGGTTTGATTTGCCGTTCAGCTTAGAGAAAAAAAGGGGGAAGAAAAAAAATCAGAGAAGAGGAAAATATCATCTATAAATATTGCCGAGGGAGAGTCTTCTTCCACCCCATCCCTGTCCTCTCCGCCAGGGAAAAACAGTAATCTGAGTAGCTCGGTGAAAGATCCCAAATCACCACTTCGGGCAGGGATAAAAAAAAAACCCCAAACCTCCCCGGTATGAGCATCGGGCTTCCCTAGCGAGCGGGTGAGAAGGCGGCGACCTGCGCGGCGCCGGGCGCGTCCCCGCGGGCAGGGGCGCTGCCGCCCCGCCGCCCCGCAGCCCGCCCCGCCGGAGCCCCGCTCGGGGGGCGGCCAGCAGCCCCGAAAGCATCCCGGGACAGGGGCTGATGGAGAAAACCTCTGCTTTGTGAGAGGTGGAAGGGTGGAAAGCCTGTGTTAATGGATAGCTAATTTAGACCGGCCATATGATGATGATGATGATTACTAATATTACTGAAAGTCTTTCTTTTTCTGTTTTTATTTTTTTTTTTTTTTTTTTTAAAGCATGCACATGATCTGGCGAGAGAGTTACTGGGCTGCAGCCTAATGACCATGAACAGAGCGAAACAGGCTCCCTAATGAAAGCCAGGACTGTAGGCTAAAGAAATGAATCCTCATTAAGAGCAGCGACAGCAGCTCGCAGGGGCGAGGGGCTGTCCCCCAGGTCCCCAGCCTTTGTTCCCCAGAAACCAGCACGGATGGGGAGATACTGGCAGCTCTACTGGGAGGGGAGAGGAAGAGAAAGAAAAGGCAACACCGAAATGGACCCAGGAACCCTGTGTTAACCATTTAAAGGGTGACCCGAGGGGGAAAACCAGCCCAGCCCCAGCAGCTCTGCGCCGTCTCCAGCTGTGAACGCTGGGCTCTGTATTTGGGAAGTGGCACAGTCCCGGGGGGAACCGGCTTGTCCCTGGCTGGGGAAGGACCTGGGGGCTCCTTGCTCTGTGCCACTAGCGCCGAGAGAGAGAGATCAGCTCCAAGGGGGCCCCTCCGTCCCTTTCCCACCCTCTCGGGAGTTTTATCCGTTGCCGGGACCTCGGCAGTCTTCCCCCCGCCCCGTCGCTCCGGAGGAGCTTTACCGCCGGGCCGGGTCGGTCTTTGCCTCCGGGCTTTGCCTCCTGTCTCTTTGCGACCGGGGCCGCGAGGATCGACCCCCCACCCCCGTGGGGTCCCCGTGGGACCCGGTGCCGCGTCCAGGAGAGGCTCCCCGGGAAAACACAGGGTCCTGGGGTGCCCAGGCTCCTGGCTCAGCCCCCGTGTCTCATTAGAGCTGCCTGCGAGCCTGGGTGCGCACTCGGGCGTGTCTGCTTCTCTTCTGCTTTTTTCCCTCCTTTTTCTTCTTTCCCCCCCCCCCGTATAATAGGGACACTACTCGTGACATTAATAGCTGGCAATGATAACTACCTTAATTTAGGTCGCGGCTCTGACCCTTACTACAGGTAGAGTGAGGAGTTATCCCTGCAGAGATTAAACCACTGGAGAACGAGGAATAAAACAGCACATTAAAAAAGATTAATCAAAAATACTGCCAGCAATCCATATCGGCCCGACGGCCTGCATCGACACGGTGTGCTCTCTGGCCTACAGGCAGGGCACCCCCCCCCCAACCCTTAAAGCAAAAATATGCTGAGCAACGTGTCTATACACCTTCATATCAGCAGTTATCAGCTATCCTGGGTCCCAGAATCGCGGTGCCTGGGGATTATTTATCCAGACGGAGTTCCCAAACGCAGCAGAGGTGCGAATACGTTTTTTAAACCTTTGACTGGCGTTAAGTATTGCATCAAAAAAATACCCCTGGGAACGAGAGGCCCCACTTTAAAGGTCTCGGTAGGATTGCCGAAGATGTGGGAGTTTATTAAGTGATGCTAACCGACTCTGCAGCGTTGGCTGAGAGAGCCGGAGTGCAGGCAGTCCCTCGGGCGGGTACCTGGGAAATCAGCCGGGATTTTTTGGCCTTGGATCGGTACCGGCAGGACCCGCCCTGGTGCCGGGGAGCGCTTCGGGTCGGGCAGGGCTGGAGCGGGCACCGGGGAGCGGCGCGGCTCCCTGCCCTCACCCCGGCTCCCCCAGCTCATCCCATGCCGCCGGAGGAGGAGGGATGCTCAGGCGGAGGAGAGTGCCCGCTGTCGCTTATAGAAAAGGTTACTGAAAATGTCAGCCCCTCCGGGGATCGGGTCCGGGGTTTTCGGGAGCGTTTCCCACGGACCCACCCGGGAGCTTTGGTGGAGGGAGGACCTCAAGCTCAGGATGATGTGCAGGGGGATGCTTGGTAGGGAAACGACCCGTGTTTCGATGTGTTTCGCGTGCTTGCCTTTTTTATTTTTAAGAGTGCCATAATTGTTGAAACAGCAGCTGTCAATCGCTCCATTTCTTCCTAAAAAGAGTTACGTTTAAAGCTGTAATCTGCTTAATATTAGGGAGAGTGTGCAGGTTGGATCCTCACTTAAATTACTGATAACCGTCGAAAGCACCGAAGAGTCTCTAAAATGCTGTCGGACCGACAGAGATGTTCACCCACTTCCCACTCTCAGACCATGTATTCATTAAATCTTTGTCCTTTGGCGTATTATTTAGGCTACCTGTAATACGAAGTATCAGACCATGGCTGGTATATTTGATGTTAGAATAAAGAAGCACTGAAAACTTAAATAACTGAATTATTTTGGGACTTGTAAGGAAAGACCTTCCTTGTACAGGGCCCTGGTCAAGGCCAGGGCTGCAGGCAGAAAGGATCTATCGCCCAAGATTTATCTTTAATTTTCTTTAGGGTGTAGCTATGGGCCTGGTTTTAAAGTCCCGGATCCATCGGGATTTGTTTGGCTCCTGCCTTACCTGCAGGTAAATACACACAGCACCAAATCTCCTTTTTAACTGAGGTGTGTTCACATAAAATCTTCACTCTGTTTAAAATCCCCGGTTTCCATCAGGGTTTTCACTGAAAATTCCAACAAAAGCAATCAAACAAAAAACCAAAGTATTCAAATAAATCTGGAAGTTTTTGACCATTCAAGTGGTTTCCCCCCCCCCCCCATAAGTCCTTTTTTTTACCTTTAAAAAAAAAAATTCTTTTTTTTCCCATGGGAAGTGGTCCTTTGGGAAAAGAAGGAGTTCTTGAGGCTCCCTTCCCGTGGAAGGCGGGTAACTAAGAGCAGGAATCGTATGGAAAACTATTTCGTGTCTACGGAAATGGAAAAAAAATCCTTCAACCATTACATATCCTCCCAGGACGGGGACGAGGGCTGTCACGAAAACACTTATTTAACAGAAAGCAGGAATGGGCACAATTCCCGTGTTCGAGGAAGGGTAAAGAACCAGGATCAGATACCCTGTGTCTAAATGCTTCTGGGGCTGAACGTATGGGGCTGAGCCTGGGAGAAATACTGTGTCACGGCTGGTCTGGGCACCGGCGCTGAGCTGGACTCCAGCCCTTCCCGGAGGTTGCTCGCTGCGGATGAAGGCTGCTTGGGAATTGGTTTGCACTGGTTTCTTGTAAGGGAGCTCCTCCGCAGCTGTGGGTGCCCTGTGGGAGTCAGCAGCATCACGCCCAGGCCAGTCCAGCTCCTGGTCCAGCTCGCTGGCACCACCTCGGGCTTGGAAACAGGATTGGGGCCACCGCTGAAGGTGGGCATCTGCCTGGGCTCCGGCATTCACGGTGCTGCTTCCAGGAGCACGTTTATCCCAGAGCAGCCGCATGAGGATGGGGATTGTCCACCCCTTACCCCTTGAAATTGCCACGCCTCTTCTCCCCCCCCCCCCCCCCGCAAAATAACAAGTAGGAAGTCCCTGAACCTTGAACGGAAACCGACTTCAGCCGCTCTCCGTTAGCTGGTCATTGCCTTTCTGAGCTAGTTATTCAGGTCGAGAAGAAAGGCACCTGTTTGGCACACGTTTAACTCTGTCCCTGTCGCTCTCCAGCCGTGATCGCTCCCCGCCCCATGTCTCCAAAACACTGCAGGGACCCCTTTTCCCGCCGGTCGTTACACCCCTGTGCGAGTTTAGGCACCGGCCACTCTCCCTCTGCGGGAGGACAGCCAGCGGAGGCTCAAGGAGCAGAAGGCAACGACGCGTTCCTGCTTTCTCGGGGGGGGATTTGGCGGGGGTGTCCCTAGAGATCTTCCCAAACTCGATCATAGGTGCTACTGGGGCACAGGGCGCCATGTGCTCTCTGGGGGGAAGGTCCTGGGTTTCTTTGCCCTCTCCATCAGCTGGAGGAGGCGGCGAGCGGAGGGCTGAGGGGGGCCCGCCAAAACCGGAGGAGAGGGGCATGGAGGAAAGCGGAGCTCACCGAGGGGCAGCGCCGGGGCTCTCCGCTAACGGAGTGACGGGCCTGGGGGTCTGCCCGCGGGGGGGGGGGGGGGGGGGGGGGGGAGCGGGTTTGGGAGCCCTTTCTGAGCCCTGAATTGACCATATCTCTTTTCAGAGGAATGCAACCCATTCATCATTGATTAGAGATGATACTATGAAAGAGTCCTTCCTGCTTGCCGGCCGGTAATGAAAGTAGTTGTTTGTGGCTTTGGGGTTGGGGTTTTTTTTGTTTTGTTTTGTGTTGGTTTTTTTTGTTTGTTTGTTTTGTTTTGTTTTGTTTTTAGAGGGATGCTATTGGGAAGCAAGGCAAAACAAACAAGTCGGAACCAGCGGCACACAAAGCCCTCCTTCCTGCAGCTTCAGAAACCGTTTTTTGGTGGGTGCCACAGCGATAACCTCGGGTCGGGAGCCCTTGTAATAAATAGATGAGCTAAAAGAGCTCCCGGGCCCTGAAAAGCTGGTCCAGTAGGGACCAGCTCTTGACAGTCCTTAGAGGGAATTAACCGGGAAGTCCCCGCTGGCTTTATCCAAAGCCTGTTGAAATGACTGACAACCTTCCGGGTGAGCTCGGGTCCCCGGATCTGTGGGAACCTCAGCCTCCTTGACACCGCTGCTTAAATTACTGGGACACCGGGAGGTGTTAATGAGCATCATTGAAGTTATCTGCTACTCCGCTATTAAATTCCTATTTCTAGAAGCTGGTGGGGCTTTAACAGAGTTGCTTAAGGCAGGACAAAGCTTTGAAGCGACTTCTCTATGGGTTTTATTTAATGATTTGGGAAGAGGGGTTGCAAACCAGCAATTGCGGAGGCTCTAGGGGCATCTAGGAATTAAAGTGTCCCTGGGGAGCTGGGCAGGGAGGCGGCTCTCTCCCTCCGGGACAGGCAGGGAGATAAAGTGGGTGGTGGGAGCACCACGGAGATGCTGTAGGAAAGGACGGAGCCTCGTCGCCAGTGAGGTGCCCAGAGCAGAGGCCGCAGGCATGTGGCTTCCAAAAGAACATGCCGTTTTCCACTTGTCTCCCTCTCTTTTCTTCCCCCTCCTTCATCTCTGACCTGAAGCCAGGTAGGTCAGCTATTTCTCTTTGAAGCTGCATTTCTTGTTGGTTGAATTGACTCTTCTGAAAGCAGCATCGCATCTGACCGACACCCGTGCTGCGGGTGGCAGAAATGGTTTTCTGTTCGTCTCTTCCGTCCTGCTTCTATTTTCCCTGTCCTTTCTTCTTTCGTCAGCCATGCTGATGTCTTTTTTCCCCTCCACCCTCTTCCCCCCCCATCTCACTTATTTTCCTTTGCTTATTGATAGTTTTAAATCCATCCTCTGCCTCAGTAATCTCAACAGGGACGAAAAAACAACCCCGTTGCTACCGCAGTTTGGAGGGAAGTATCACGTTCTAGTTTCTTCCGTGCCCGGGCTATGCATTTTTGTAATGCTGCACATCAATAAATAAATAAACACACACGATTTTGTTAGCGCAACTTGTGCTGAGGCGAGCGGCGAGGCTGCCGTGCGCGTCGGAGCTGCCGGGGCTGGTGACATTCCCCAGCATCTTCAATGTAAAGCACTGTTCCGGGATGTGAAGAGTGATACTTTAACGCGTTTTTAAACTGTCAGGGGCCTGGGCCGCACCTTTAGACGTGAGGTATGGAGGGAAGAAAGCTTTATGCAATCGCTACACCTGCGTCCCCCCGCCCTCCCCCAGCTGGGTCAGCAACACGCGTGGGACCCGGAGGGTGGATAAAGCAAGTTGCACGCTGTAGCCTCTTCTTTCTGTGTTACATCCCGGTGTGTGTGTGTTTAAGCCCCCAGCACGTTTCCAGCAGATGCCCCGTTACAGCGGCGCTGCCTCCTCTCCCCGGCAGCCGCCCGGCTCCCGCCCGCCTGCGCGCCCTCCCCGGTAGATGGAGCATCCTCATCGCTTTTCACCCACGGCCGGCGCCGCTGGCTCGGCCCTCCGCCCCGGAGCCCTCGGAAATGTTGATCTTTCCCTTGTAACTCTCACCGTTAAGGCAAACGGGTGGGTTTTTGGGGGGACACGCACCCCGCTGATGTGCCCCCGCGGGAGCGGAGGGCTGCGGCCCCTGGCGATGGGCGGCGGGCCCCGCCGGGCGCTGCTTGACCTGCTCGCAAAATGGTCTCAGCCCCTTTTCCCGGCAGGTGAAGCTGCTCCAGGTTTCTCAGCGGAAAGCCCGACCGCCGGCAGCTGCCACCCACCCCCGGCAAGGAGGGCGGCGAGGGGGAGGCGGCGGGGAGGTGACACCCGCCGCCGGCTCCGCACCATTTGACGGGGCTGAGCTGCCCGTTCGGCCACGCAGGAGGCCGTTGCTCCAGCCCGGCTCCGCACCCTCCCGCCGGCTCCCCGCCGCCTCTCCCCTCCGCCCGCCCAGGGACGCGGGGGCTGCCCGGCCATTTTTTCCCGCCTCACTGCGGCCGGCGGCGCGGGCCGCGGCCGGCGGTGAGGGAGAGCGACGAGGCGGTGCTCGGCCCCCGCGGGGGCTGGAGCGGGCCCCCTTCGCCGGAGTGCGGGGCTCCTCCCGGGGTAGGTTGGCGGCGGCTCTGGGCCGCTCCTTCTCCCCTCCGGGACGGCGGGGACGAAGCTGAGGGACGGGGGCGGTAGCCATGCTCCGTCCCCCTGCGCTTGACGGCCCTGGGTGAGGCCCTGGACGGCTGTCATGGCTCTCCTCGCCCTTCCCCTTCTGGCAGCGCCTCAGACGCTGCAGGGCCACCACGTCCTGGTCACTTTCCCAGTGCTGATGGCCCCCCAAAATGCAGAGGGGCCACCTGGCCGCCCCGGCCCCGTCACCCCTCTCCGCCGGGAGGGACTCGCTCCCCTTTTCTCGCGCCGCCATTTTGTGGCGCTCGTCCGCAACCTCTGTGGTATCCCACAGGATGGGTTTTTTTCCCTTACATTTTGACAAAAATCGGTTTAATTTTTAAATTCCAGGAATTTAGGGAATAATCTGCAGCAATATCCTTTTGTTTGGTATGTGCCCGACTAAGTAAAATGTAGCAATCCAGTAGATGTTTGACTTTCTCAGGACTTGACAGACACGTCGGTAGCTAGTAATGAGGGCACGGTACATAATGCACGGTGGCAGTGCGCTTTAATACATAAACGTTAGAAACAGAGTTCATAAATGAAGAGCCCTACAATTACGTTAACTCAGATGTAATAACTAGAATTGTCACCAGTCAGGAAAGGGCTTCGATGATGTTAGAAACACTGAAAATAGCAGCGGGATTCGAAAAAGATGGCACGTCCTCACCTTGAATGCAGGGTTCAAGTCTTCTCACAGGGTTCCTAAAGAAGGAAGGAACCTTGTTGTTGAAGAAGAGGGGCAGAGAAACATAAACAGCACGATGAGAGGCACTTTTTTTTTTTAAATAGAGATAAAAAGTTAGTCTAGAAATGTGAACTCTACTAAATTTCAGGAAGAATCAAATAACCAGTCACTTAAGAGAGTCTTGAACAGTAATGAATAGCACAGGAGAAATACGGCTTGCTCTCAAAAGAGCCCTGCTGGAATGAAAATTATTTATATAAAGCCAACAGAAATTAATACTGTTGCACAGCTGACAATGGGTAGAATTGAGCATTTGATTTTAAGGAAGAAATTTACCTCACAGATTATGGGTATTTTTCACCTGTTAATGAAGAACCTGGAAATGGCTGCTGTCAGATGGGATATGAAGCTACTGCTGTAACTCTGCTATGAGAAGTGGCATTAATGTTAGTGTTATGATAATGGCTAGAGACTCCATCAGGCAGTTTGTTTGTGGTTTCTGCACTCAGTGCAATCTTGTAATACATGAAACTTTATTGCCGCAATTGAATTCCATATAATTACATTAATGCGGTACAAAAATGCAAGATGCATAATAGTATTTTTCTTCTGGCAGCGTTCTGAATAGCACCATTAGAAATAATATATGCAGTATGAAGCTGTTTTACCCATTGCCGTGTATTACATATTTCTCTTTAACAAAAATAACAGCCCCATGTGAGAACATCCTCTGAATCTGTCATCCAGAGTTGGCTAATGGTTCGATGCTACTTTTCTCCAGTAGGACCAAGAATCAGTCTTTACTACAGTCATATCCTGGAAGTCATCAATTGTCCAAGTTTTAGATGTCTTTTGTTTCAGGCTGGTGTTAACTACTGTTTTTAAAATCTACAAACATCCTATAGATTACCAATGCAATTGAATATCTCAGCCCTTTCTACTAGTGTCGCATATATCCTCTTAATTCACAACAGAGAATAGCGTTTGTCATTTGCAGTTATGTTACTTACTTTTAACAATATCCAGAATAGCAGGTATTTTACATATGCATGCTTTCAGAAGCACTGTCGTTTTCTGCAGCTTTACCCTTTACCTAAATTGTATTGTAAAATTACAGAAAAAATTTAAACATTCACTTTAGTTCTGTTTCTCTCTTCTACAAATGCATTCAAAAGATAAAATTAATCGTAACTGTCTTAGTGAATAGATGATAGAATAGTATGTATCTTAATAAGACACAGCTGTACAGTCTGCTTTATTGGTGAACTTTGTGTTGTGATTTATAAACCAAAGAATAGAAATTCTTTACTGTTTAAGTAATGTTTGTGCTTTTTATTTTGCATTCATCTGTGTACCTTCCGTGTACACCCCAACGTCTTGCAGTTTTTATGGGAACTGTCAGGGAAACAACTAACAAACATTGTTAAACTGTTTCTAGAGAACAGGTTTTTAATATATGCTCCAAACTAATTTTTGCATCCAAAGGAATTACTTAGGATTTTCTTTCACATCGTGTAAAAGCAAAAATAATTCTGCATTGACCTGTGGCTTGAGGTAGCATTTCTTAGTATTTTTCTTAGTATTTTCAGAAAATGTTTTGTTTGCTCTATTGTTTCCAGGCACTAGGAACTAGGTTTCCAAGCTTTTAAATACATTTGGTAAAACTATTATCTCTTTCTCAGAGTTTTTATCACAGCCTATACTAATCCAGTCACTTGGATTAGGTGTTCTGATCCTCACTTAACTATTAGGCAAATTCATTTCTGTCAAACATCCAGCATTTTAAATGCTCCCCCCACCCCCTCCCGTTTCCACAGTCTCAGTGCTACAGTATGTAGCCTTAATGCCACTTTAGATAAATTCTGCAGTTGTTTTCTATTCCACTTTATCCTGGATTAGGATCTCATCCTCATCACCAATTTGTTGTGGCTTTACTTCTTACACAGTACTAAAGGCATGGGGAAGCCGTTGTGGGACAGTTAAGTATCAGATAACTTTGCTTAATGTTAAGTGTATCTGAGCTAACTAGCCGTATTCAGTACGTTCTGATAAAATGGTGATAGCATCCTTTTTAGAAGACTACATGACTCCCAAACTGTTTAAAAACCCATAACTGAATTTCTGCACATAGCAGCACTATACAAACAGAAGGATGAATTTGTAATAATCTGCTTTCCATTGTGTATGAGTTCTGTCTTTAATCACACTTATGCATATACGTTCTGATTCAAAGGTACTTTGCAATTACTACGGGAGGAGTGCACAGAATGGATAAGTAGCTTTTCCATTACCAGCATTGCAGTCGATAGGCTTACTAAACCAGCTGGAGTAGAGGCTACACATTTTGTACACAAGCATCTTTTCTTGCATTCTTCATGCCTTCTAAGAACAGTAAGCCTCTCAAAGATAGAACTGCTCCAGGAACAAAGCTTTACCTAAATGATATACCCCCTTTTTTCCTAACTGTGGTTTAGACTTTCAGTGAGTCTGTTACCACTATCAGTGAGAAATTTGGTTCCACTAAAGTGGTTTAGATACTAATTCAAATGCAGTTAAAACTTTTTTTCTCCCTTTAATCTTAAAATATATGGTATTGTTGTGCAATTTTGACTTGTTTATTGTGTCAATAAAGCTTTTGACTGTGCAAATCCTTGAATTGCATTTTTCTTTCGTAGTTTACACAATGAGTGACAGGCTTTTAAGCAACTTAAACAAACTTCTGCTCGAGTTTGGTAGGTCATTACATCTTTTTTAATTAATAATAACTAATGCAGTCCATATAGTGATGTTTTCTGCTTTAAACAGTTATATTAACTTCAAAGAAATTTATAATATTAAGGTTTTGATGTTTGCCTTCATAATGTTTTGTTAGCTGTGAGGTTATGGAAAGGGGTACTAACAGCTATTTAATAGTAAAATTGCTATTTAGATATTTTGTTAAATTCTTTGATAATCAGTGTTTGTGCAATTAATGCTGCACAACATACATTTGTTTCACAGCACAACTCATATATATGTGTGTGTGTGTGTATATATATGAAAAAGTGTTTATTTTCTTCTTAGTTTTCCAGCTAGAACAAACTTCTTATGCTAAGGAACATGTGATTCAACAGATAAATTGTGAGTAGTGATAAATTATAATTTTATTAGACATTGAACACACGGCTTTTGTTTCATTAGTCCTGGTACATGTTCTGTTTCAGGGACGGAAGCAAGCCTAATAATGAAAGCTGTCCCATGTCCTGCCCTCACCCTACCTCATCTTTTGCCATCAATACTTGCTCATTCTCCCTAGCAGACTTTGCTTTTGCTTGCGACTTTTAGCTAATGCTGTTCAGCTGTCTCATGGACAGCCAGTTTCATGCTGCGCCATTTCCTGCTCTTACTCTGTAGCTCCTCACAGTCACTGGCAGTTCTTTGATTCAGCTGTGCTTGCTCAATACATCTGCCACTTGCCTCCCTTTCTTTCTTCATGTTTTTTGTTCTTTCCAGATTTGGACCTCTGCCTCGCTGCTTCTTCTCCTTTCTGTTTTCTTAAAATAATGAAAGTTCTCTCAGTTGCTACTACCTACTCAAGCCTGGTTCTTCTCTTTTGCAATCAAGCAGCTGGTAATTTTATTTGAAATTCAAAACAGTAAACCCAATGAGAAAGTCTTGCTCTACGTCAAATTCTTTTACCCCAGGACTTACAGGCAGCATAATATTATGGACTTAAGTCTGGACTGATTTTTTTTTTTTACCATGCTACTATGTGGAATCACTCACTCAGGAGAATAGTTGTGGTAAACTATTCTTTAGACAATCTGAGGACATCTGTGCTCATCACTTGTACTTCATAGGTAAATAGTGAAGCTCATAACCTTCAGGAAAAAGAACAAGACAGAATTCTGGTCTAATTGGTGTTCCTCTTGATGGCAACATTTCTAATAATCTTGACTGATACGTCCAAGCAAGTACTTACTCATTAAGAAGATTATCAATATTAAATTGAAACATCTTAAACATTAAAACATCTGTAACACTAAATCTGGTACACCTAGAATTCTGTTTTAACTCTTCAGTCACATAATTGAACCTTAGAGTCGAGGTTTTTCTTAACATTTATGCAAGCTTATGGTAAATAAGCATGCTTTTAGGGAAAATCCAAAGGCTGTGTAGTAACATGGCATAGCTATTTGCGTGTTCAGTTCAGAGATACCTAAATATGTGTGAACTCACAACCAACACTCAAACTTTTAAAAGTTTGGGTTAAATCTTTCAAAAACTTACTCAGAAGTAGTTCCACTGATTTAATTTTGTCTTTGTGTGAGTATTACTTGGCAGAGGAACAGTTGTAGCATTCAGCCTTGGACTTTTAGTGTGAGATTCATCAGGCTTTTTGGCTAGAGTCCCTTTATAACAAGTGGAGGGAAATAGGCACTTTTAGGGTGTGATTTGTCTTATCCTGAAGAAAGAGTTTAAAGTAGGTTAGATAAAGTCAGCTTTAAAAAATGTCCGCTTGTCTCCGCTGAGTGTAGCTGTAGCCATGGGTGTCTAGTTCTGAAGCAGGTGCCTGCATTGTAAAGTTGGGTGAGATGGATCTCATCCACAAGGTCCTTGCGAAAGCAAAGGGTGAATAGAACAACTCACACTTGTCACCGAAGTGCTCATCTAGCAAAAATACTACATGAAATGTTAAGTGTATAGCTTTACTTATGTAACAGATATTTTGTTAATACAGTTACGTTATACCTTGGTAAATCTCAAAATGTCATCTGCAGGATACTTCCAAATACACCTGTTTTTTTACAGAAATGAAGCATAAATCAGTTGTCCAATAGTTATGCTTCATGCTAAGTAAAGGCAAGTTACTGATTTAAGATATTGAAAATACTAAGATACTGAAGATATTCAGGATAACTCAAGATATTAAAATACATTGAGAATCTTTTGCTTTTCACTGTCTGATGTTTCTCTGGTATAAATGCAGCTGCCATTGAAAGTGAATATATAACAAATACTGCAAAACCAGGCCCAAACTTCAGGATGACCTGAAGGTCTAGAGCAGTAATTCAAACAACACAAGACACATCTCGCATAACTAAGATGCCCTTCCCGGTTAAGTAGATGAGAAGGGCAGGATGTCTGTGATTGACTTCTGTTTAGGGCCACCAACTTTGGCATATAGCACATCAGGGAAGCAGTGATGGCAAGGGATGATTTGGCACTAATAAATCTGAAACCTTGTATGAAAAAATAAGAAAGAAACAGCACAGAGAAAAAAAATGTGCACCTAGTTGTGCTCATTGTGTTGCAACATGAGCATGCATGATAGCTCTCACAGCTTTTACTGGTGAAAGAGAACACTGATCATGTTCATCGATATGGATTCTCTACTAACCACTCATTCGGAAAATGTTATCAGCTGTCTGCTGTTAGAAAAGGCCGAATTAAGAATCTGCCTTAAGAATCTCTGCCAATATCGTAGTGCTTGAGGATTTGTCGTTATAATGTATTTTTTTCATTAATTAACCTCTGTCTCCTATATTAATTTATCATACATTACACATTCCCACCTTGAGTAAGTTCCCTTTTTATTTTAATTTCTCTGTTTCTGTTTCTAGTGATAATTTACTTATATGCCTTTAGTGATGTTTTTATTTTTCCCTTCTTGTAGCCAGCTTTCCCATTCAAAACATTTGTGTTTCTGGACTTCTGTAAAAGAAAACAAATGTTTGAAAGAGACCTTTATCTCAAGCAACTTTTGTACTTCAATCAGTCTCCCCAGTTGCAAGCATTACCGAGGGCAAAGTGCCTTACACTCTGGTTTCCCTGTATACTGCTTCTAGTATCTGCAGACACTGTGGACTGCAAAAAAAAGAAGGGTCAGCTCTAACTGTTGAGTGCTTTGCTTTCTACCACTAATAGTTACTTCAGTTTTATATAGACTGGGATGCAGAAACAGCACAAATAATTTTTTTCTTCCAAAGTCAATCTCACAATATTAGATGATAATTAAGGTACTTGCCACACAGCTGAAATTCCCTAAGTTTTTACTCACTTTGTTGTTGCTTTGCTTAATTGCAGGCTGTCCACTCATCTGGCACTATTGAGATTAAGTATTTTGAAAGAAATACTTAATCATTCTGAATGTAGACTTTTTATTTCATGGATATGTTCAAAATACATATGCTTACTTTTTTATTTTTTTTTAATTTCAGTGTATACTGTAAAAATCACGGAAAAAAAGAATGAAATCGCTAGGTTGCAGGAAAATATAAATAACAGCAATGATGCAATTGCTGATTTGCACAAGCAAAATGAGAGTAGTAAGGAGAACTGTAATGCGTAAGTATAATATAGCCTGAACTTTGGGTTATGGATGGCATTAAGAAAGTCAGTGAGGAAGTAGTGTAAAAACATGTATGTGTGTGTTCTGACAGGAGTGATGTTAAAACTCTACTATTCTCCTATTTTTTTCAAGCTGCAAATCATCAGGTACAAAAATTGCAGTATTACCCATCCCCTGAAAAAGGAAATTATAGAAAAACAGACTACATTTAAGTTTGTTTTAGTTTTTAATTAGAATCAACAGTTTTCAGAGATCACAGGTACTGTCTTTGCAGCATGCTAAAGTATTCAAGTAGTAAGGTAATAGAAACATAATTTTTCTATATTTGGATGCACCTGAGTTCTGTCAAATTTGAACGTTATTAAGAATACTGTTCAAAAAAAGTTTTTTTTAACTAAAAAAAGTTAATAACTATCAGTGACAATAAGGCTCCATTATGTTCTTTGTTTAATTCTGAATTTGGCTTCCTGAAATCGAAGCATCTTTCTATTCTTTGTTCACAACATGTTTCACGTTACCTTTTGTTCTATACATATTCTCTCCTAAGATGTGTCATAACTGCCTCTACATACAGATATGTGTGTACTTCTACTAGCAGATTTTGGTATAATTTTTACTGCAGACTGCAAAATTGTTCTTCTAAGCATACTGTTTTGATGAATGCAATGGGCTGCAGTTCACAGTTTTCTTCACAGAAATTTTTCTATCAGATTATTAGTGCATGTTTTAAATGCAGATCACCTTTGGATCTTAGTAAGTAGAAGTTTCTCAAGCAAGGATCTGGCTACAAGGCGTTTTTTCTTACTGAGATGGAATGTCTCATTTTTAAAAATGGAAATCTCAGGTGTTTGCAAGGGTAGCTAAACAGGTAAATCTGTATTTGACAGTACAGGGAGTTTGGCCCAGACGATATAATCCTGTCTTTTCATTGCAGCGTTCATCTCTCCACAATCTGTCTAGTTCCTTGGCAGTTGAAGTGATGATTTGTTAGCAAATTCTATCAATTTTGTTTTCTTGCAATTCTATACCTAAAGATAAGTACTTGAATAAAAATGTTTATAACATAGATTTGAAATTTTTTTTTAGGATGTGAATGGAGAATGTGGGTGTTTCTAAGAATAAAAAGAGAAGTAAAGATAGCATTGGGGTCCTTTCTAGGTTTATTTTGAACTATCTGAAAACAGAAGAAAGAATGGAATCGTTAGAGAATGAAGTAGGTACAGTGGCTAGCTGTTTGAATCAATTGCCATACCATACTGATTTGCTGCTTTATCCTAAAAAGAGTTAGGAAAAGATTTGACCTTAACAAGAAAATTCCAGTTTTCCTTTACATTAAATTCTTGCCTCCAATGCAGTATAAAATGAACACTTTTGTAAGTTTCTGAAACCATTCACAATACTTCCTTAGATATCTTTTGAAGTTGCAAATCTATGTGCAAATCACAAACTGTTAAGTGATGCAAATAAAGAAATAAAAAATTAAGGGTAGAACTAAGGATCTGATCTAAATTTTAATCATTGAATTCAATGGGTTTTGGCTCAGGTCCCACAAAGGATAATTAATGGCATTAGTGTAAAGAGACTGAAAATGAGAAGTGACTCATTAATGAATACGTGTATTCATAGAAGGACAATGCTTGCAGAAGAGTAGAGACTTTGTGTCTTAAATTATTGAAAATGTCATTTAACGACATACTGAAAACTGCGATAAACAAGCCCTAGCTATAAGATCAGACAATTAGAGCACTTATGTAGTAGAATCATCTTAAACTTCTAAAATTTATTCTAGTTGATACTCCATACATACTGGACATGATTCGAATGTTGATTTTGTAAATTCAAATGTTGTTTTGGAGTCACAGTCACCCTCATAGTTGACTAATTGCCAGTAATGTTCAATAGAGTTCTCAAAGAAACAACTTTTTGTCTGGATTACTAGACATGGCAAGAGTGTTGAAGCATGTTTGAAGACTTTGAACAAAATACAGAATTCTTGTATTCAACAAGTGTACAGAAAATATGATATATAAGACAGGTGTATTGGGATACTACTGTATCCAATAAAGAAATCCATATTGGTCTATATAACAAAGAACTGAAGGCACAAAATGACCAAAATGAAATACATATTTTTAGACAAGTGATGACATTTTTCTAATATTTATCTTCTTCAGTGATTCAAACTAGAAATGTTGATCCCAGAACAATAAGAAGTGGTGAAATACTGCTGATGGAACCTATTCCAATTTTATTGTTTCTCTTCTATTTTTTAAATTTGGGTTCAAGGATGGTGAGATTTCATGGAAATAAAAAAAAAATGCCAGATGACCTCAGAATGTTGCTAATTTGGAAAAGAAATTGTTGTCTTGTCCCGCTAGCTAAACTACAGGATATTTTTATTGCTTTCAGATTAGTGTGGGTAAAGATTTTTTATACCCTAGCTGATGAAGGGAGGGACAAATAAATGGGATGATAGCTACCAAGAACCTCTGTGACACAGTGATGCATTTAGCAAACTAGTAGATGAGCTACTTGAATCCTGTATACCTTGTTGTGTTTACAAAGCAGTGTTCTTGTACTATGTGTTTTTTGCACGTCCGCAGAATAGATGTGAACACAAAATGTAACGCACAACATGGTTTGTACTTTAATTAATAAAAGCTCTATGACTTTTTCATAGCTTGTTTTTTTTTCCTTCAAAGAAGGGCATGGAGTTTTCTGAGTAGAAGATGATCACAGTGTTTGTGTGCCAGTACATTTTTATATAAGTGTATAAGTATCTTGGTTTCTACTTTTTAAAAACCTGACCCTTTAAAAATTCAGCTTTCTGCTGAGTTTGCAGTAGATATGGTGAAGTAGCATTTTGTAATTACCTTTTTAATCACCAGTGGTGTCAAACAATTTATGCCAATAGTGCTAAATTTCCTGAATGGATGCTGCAATTTCTCATTCAGCTTTTTTGTTGACAAACTTCATTGCTGTTTTGAATGTTGATTATATGTTGTGTTGTCTCACCACCTGGAGTACATTATATTTTGTTCAAGGTTATTGGACTTCAGTTCAGCAAATTGTCAGGTCTTTGTTCTTTATTTATTTCCTTGGTGGAAATTGCATTGTTAGCTGTTACTGAAGCCTCTATTTTATTCCACCTTTGGAGTGATCATCCAAATGCACATACTTTGTGTGATTGCATGCTACAGACCCTCCGGTTTTGAACCATGGGGCATACTCAGATCCAAAAATGACCTTTACTTACCCTACTCATGAATATGCAGTGCAAAGTCCCAGCTGAAACCAGGACAACCATACATCTTCAGTTGCTCTCACCTGTCCCATAATGAATTATTTGCTTTGTTCAATTGCAACCTTGTTCTGTATTGCCATTTCTCCCCTCCTCCTCATTGATGTAACTCTTTAAATGTAATTGTATTTCTGCTGTTCCAGATTCACCTAGTCTCTTCAGGCCTTATGGATTTTTCCTTCTTCTATTTCTTCAATGTTTAGCTTTGATAGTATCTATGTATGTGTTCCTAAAATTGGGTTTTGTGTGTACATCTCCTAGGACAGACAGATAGTTCCACTCAGACAAACTTCATTGTAGGTGTTTGTGTTGCCTTAGGGTAGCTTGTATTCTGGACAAAAGCTGAATTTATAGATCACTTTAAGCCCTGACTAGAGAGAGGATGAGCTAATTCTTTCTATACAAGGTGCCCTTGGAGGGAGCATATGATTTTTTTTCATCAGAAATAGGATCTCTGTCCTACTCTAGCCCAGTCTGTTCAGATGATTCAGCCCAGCATGTCAGAAGTTGCCTGTTGACAACTTGTCATTAGAGGTTATTCTCTCTGAACGAGCAGAGTGCTTGTCAGTAGCACATAAACCTATTTAGCTCAGTAGACTTAAGTAATTTTTCTGTTCTTTCCTTCACCTCACAACACTTTGGTGTCTGTTAAGTCTTATTAAGGTATTACTTGCTGTTTGGAGGCTCCATGCACCAAAGGTTTCTGAATTTGTTTCTTACCATCTTTAACTGAGCAACATCCTGGCCATTTGTTCAGTTACAACTTTCTGTGAAAATGTCTTTTCTGATAGCTGTTACCTCAGCTGGGAGGGTAGGAGACACCCAGCCCTGGATGGCTCATGCTCCTTACACCATCTTTTTTCAGGCAGGATGCTTCTTTTTAAAGATCCATTATATGCCTCTCCTAAAGACCACATCTGAATTTCACTTGAATCAGAAAGTTTATCATCTGCATGTTTTTCTAAAGTTCCCACATCCAAGGAAGAGGCATCTCTAATACCTGGATGTTGAGAAAGTACTATTAGTTTACTAGTTGTAAGTCCTTCATGTATTCCCTGAAGATTCTGTGCTTTCAGTACAATCCACAGCATCCTGCTGTAAGAAAATCACTTTGGTGGGCTGCATCATAGCTCTTACATTATAAGAGGCTTGTGAAATGAGAAGAACAACAAAAAATGGATTAATTGTGTTTCAGGGCCGTAGGGGAGACACATGAGAGGAGATCCAGGCTAAGCATTACAGAATGTGGACCCATCAGTTTGCTCTAGAGGAATCTAGTTATGAGCTGGGTACGAGCCACTCAGCACCTCTTGTCTGGAGACCGGTTTCTGGAATGGGTGCATTTAACAATGTAGACATACTGTATAGCCACATACCAACTGCATGAAATATGAAAATATATGTGGATGATGACTTAGAGGTGGAAAAGAATGTAACTTCACGGCAACTGAAGCTCAGTTCTCGTCTGCCATTAGTTTATTATTAACTATTAGCTGGCATGTTTTTCTGAATCTGAGTTCAAATGTAGTCAGTAAGAGGTGGTATGTGGACCTGTGACTCCAAACTGCTAGGTCAGTGCTCCCAGTGTCTGGACTATTGCACTGAAAGACAGCATCTCTTTCTGGCTGTTTTCTGAGCAGGACTTGCTTAGCAAATGGAGGAAATTCTGAGTTTGTGACTGCTGCTTGCATTTAGGTATGAGATAGGTGCTGGTGATATCGATGAGAATGAAGCTGTGTGCTTCTCCAACAAGAAGATCATACATATCTAAAGGATTTACTGATGGCGCTGTTCTGAGTACCTAATATGTGGACTTAGATGCCTAATTGATTAGCATTAGGCTCCAAAAATTTGTGAAGCTCACTCTATTTATTCCTTAAAAAGTGCTTTATAATCTTTGTTAATCCTATATATATATTTTCTTGAATTTGCAGCTTTAAAATCTTAAGAAAATAAATGTATGCATGTAAAAGCTTTCTGTACTAAACTCATTTATGTTTTACTTTCAAAACATTAAGTAAATTATTTGTTCTAGTAAGCTAGCTAAAGTAACTTGATGTCTTAATTTCTGAATGGCTTTTTATTAGGAAAGGCCACTTATATGCTTTCCTTTTTTTTTACTTTCTCCACAGCTGGAAGCCCACCTATGTAATTCTTAGCAAGCATGAAGAATATTTGAAAAATGAACTTGAAGCTTTACAAGAAGCCACAGAAAATGAGAGGTATCTATGATCATGTGAGATGAGATTTCTAGCAGTAGTACTTATTGACCTGTTTAAACTGATCAGCAAAGATAGTGCAGTCTGCGTGAAAAAGTTGTTGTAAACTTTTCAGGATAATATAAGTAACTGAGTAATTAAAAGAATTTTCAGTTTATATTATTATGAGGTCATATGTTATTTTGTAGTTACCAACGGAATAGGGTAAAATATGTCTTGGTCAAATTCAATTGCTTCCCAAATGACTCTTATAATTTTTTAGAACATTGTTCAATCACCTACAATTTCAAGAAAAGCCCAAGAAATAAAAGCAATGAATGTTTCAGCTTTGGCAGAAATATGAAATATCAGACCATATTTACAAGAGCATACATAAATTCTGTCTATGAATGATTTTTTTGCCATTATTATGACATGTCTTCATGTATACTGTGATTTCAGTAGTTTCAAATATTCAGGTTTGGGAAGACTTTTTTTAAAATACACAGATTTTATGTTTTTTTCAGAAGCATAATTTAATTGAGCCTAAGCATTTAAATTCATATATGGACTAAGTAAGATAACAACTAGAAGCATTTAGATAATTTTATGCTTTTCTTTTTTTGTGCATATGAATTGCATCTGATCATTAGAATATACAAATCAAGGTTTTGTATACTGCTGTATATTCTTCAAAATAACCACAAAGCATACAAATTCTATATTAGATCCTGAAAAAAAGGGTGAGCGGCTCAGGAAAGCCTGGTCTAAAACCATTTTAAGACCAGTTGTGAGTAAGATGCTAGTCAGTATTGATTGCAAATTCAATTCTGTTCAGTAGGCATTTCAGTTGTTTCATCTTCAGTAATTAGATTCTGCATTTTAAAGAAATGATTAGTTGTGCAATGTAGCTGCCTACATTCAGTGGAATAGAGAACAGTCCCTGAAGATTTTCACTGAAATGTTCAAAATGCGGTGTGCCAAGTTAACCCTCTGAAGTTCTATTTAACACTCAGGTAAAATTGGTCTTCATTTTAGAGAGGCTGCTCACCTTTACTGATCTGCTTGTGAAGGGGATGAGGTTGGTTAGCCCTATGGTGAAAAAGTCATGGCAGACCCATCTAGATATCTAAATATAATTTAGAGGTGTAACTTTAGGTAATTTAAAATGTTGGCTTTGATTCTTTTGTAAGTGTTCTTTTTGCCAGTTGTCCAAGACAGCAGAAATTGCATGCCTGATAGCCTTTAATTAACTCAGTAGCTTATATGTCTTCTTCCTGTTCAGAGCTCTATATTTGGTGAAAAATAAGGCTAAATTGGCTTTCTATGAGTATATGATTAAGCCATTTTGGCTTTCACTAATTTGAGCTGACAAGCCAAAGAAGCATTACTTTTAAATTGCTTCTTTAGATAACTAGTTTCAGTTCCAACATAAAAGTGTTTGATCTGTTTTCCTGAGCTTAATTATAAGACATCATGACTATAAATCATACAATAAATTTAATTAATGTATTTTACAAAAGTGGTCTCTCAAATATAGTCCCTCTGTACCAGAGCATTTGATGATATATTCAAATCAGCAAGATGTACCTTCAGCAAATTCTAAATATTTAAATTAGGAAGAAAAATAAGTACATTTAGAACTTTATGCGCTGAATGTGCTTTTTAGCCAGGCATTTGGGGGCACTGAGGACATACTGCTTTAGATAGGAAGATGTTTTAAAACAAGATGGGCAGATCAGTTTGCATTTAATTAGGCACTTATTATGGAGGTTTTAAAAAAGTTCCACATTTTTTTGTTATTATTCATTTAAGAACATATAAAAACGCTTATGTGAACTGGTAGTTCCTCCTGAAAATAAGTGATACAAAGAAGGAAAGAGGAATAAATAGCTATCCACATAATGTTCAGAGGTTTTGTGAGTGCTGTCCTTTTCCCATTGTCATTAGATTAAAACTTTTTCTAATGGCTTTAACATGAACAGTGCTGAATTCTAAATAGCCTATGTTTAACTGCATGAACTGGAGGATGTGAATTACTGAGGAAAAATACTAAAAATAGTGACAATTTCTCAAGACTACTATACTATATTATATAGGGCCATAAATATTAATCTGTGGAAAATACATTTTAGGAAAGGAATATAAAGTTTGAGGATTATTTTCAGAAGCTTGAAATGCACCTGTTACAACAAATTATTTTACTTATTTATATTTTTTAAATTTATTTGTAATGCATTCTTAATTATATATCAGCAAATTTCTTTGTTGCTCACTTATTGTTTGTAGCATCTATTAAATTAAATAGAACTGAATATTTTCCATCTTTCATACCTGGGAAATTTTGTACAGTATACACAAATATTCAGTAAATCAAGAAAATTAGATTCCTGAGACCACCTGTGTAGAAAAACAAATCTATTAATGTAATTTTCTACATGAAGTTTGGGAAGTGTCAATTCCTTGGTTTCACAGTGTTGATCTATAACTTCTTTCCCCTAAACAGGTGTATTGAACTTCAGTCAATTTAACAGCAACTAGTGCCTGGAGTGTAGTTTTATTTGAAAATTAAGAGCTTTCTCACTTTTTTCCCCCTGTGAATTTTGTTTTCCTTTTGTAAGACCAGAAGATTCTACTATTGAATTTCGACACAAATTTTTCTCTCTTCCATTGCCTGGGCTAGCCAGCGGGCAGCCAGGAGTGTCTGCCTTTCAGTCATGCTGCATTTAAATGATTAATAGCAGTTTGAGATAAAACGTGTTCTTTAAAGAGGAATACTGTATGCTTTGCAAGCAGTGAGAGTCGTTCCTTAATGTAGGCTTTATTCATGGTGCAGGCAAACAGGTGGGTCTCTGGCTTTAGTTGCTATTATGCACCATAATTTGTTTCATAAAGGAATTTCTGGCTAATCTACAGGTGTACTAATGAATTAATATTTTTAAATTTACCTCTCTCTATTGTTCACATAACCTTTTCCTAGATGATGACATTTCCTTCACCTTCTGTGATTTTATATTGGCATATTCTAATATCAAGCAACTTTGTGTAATATTTCTTTCTCAGTTAAATGACTAGTCTGCGTTAATGGTACATGCTGGATGTCTGTAGCTGTGATATCTCTTTATAAACATATGCCATCTGCATAAATGCTCACCATCAAACTCTTAGTACGTATTTTGCATATGCCTAAATTTATCTTTTTTTTGGGAATAAGGAGCACAGAATATCAACATTTGAAAAAAATGACATCTTTTAATTTCATTTTAAGCAGTTATTAAGCTTTTGCTTTCAAATGCAGAGAGAAATATAGTTACTGGGCACTGGTTGTTATGATTCATCATTTTAAAAACTATTAATAGTTAAATCTGGTCTATGTTGGAAATACAGACTTCCTGCAGGTCTATACTTAGATTACCTGTGTGTGACATTAAGAACCAGAAACAGTTCCTTGATTGCATTGTTAGTTATTCAGCTTTCCCAAGAGATACTACTTTTGTACTGGAAATTACCTGTAATAAAAGTTATGCCTAGCAGCATTATTAGTGTAATAGAAGACTCATCCCAATGCGATAGTTGAATATTTGATCTGTCATTAGCAATTTATCCTCCAAATTCCTTGCCTGAGTGAGAAAACCTGAAAAAAAAAAAAGTCTTTCCCAATGTAGTCACTGTCATTGATTTAACACAAGAGGATGGCTGTTCTGTGCAACAGCACTTCTCCTTCTCTTCTTTCCAAACATAATATTGATCAATTTTCAGCTTTCTGTGATGAGTTACATCCTATTACTTGTTATGGTATTTGTTTGGTTTTATAGTACAATTTTTTCAAAAGCCAATTTAGAGTTTTAAAAATGTCATGAACATTAACTGAGGATACCTACCTTAATAATTTGTAGCTATGTACTCACATGATGTCAGTGAAATTATATTAGTGTAACAGTAATTTAGAGGGCAGTCCTACAAGAAGCTGAGCATTCTGGCTCTTTGCCGGTTAAACATTTAAGTGTTTGCTTAACCTTAAGCATGAATAGTTCTATTGTTTTAGTGTGACTAATGTGTGTGTTTAAGGCTTCCCTGAGTCAGATACAGATTACTCAGCATCTCCTTGGTGGCAGCTCTTAGTCCAGTGATGCATCAGGCTGCTCTAAATATGGGATGCGAGGCCAATTCTCTTTTACTGTAAGTTTGATACAGCTCCACCGAAACCGGTGGAGTTGTGCCAATATACACAAACAGAGAATTTGGCCTGCTGTGAGTTTCGTGATAATTACACAGGGAAAAAACATTTGTTATCTGCCAGGCTGCCTTTGAATATGGTATGGTCTACATTCCTTTCAGAACAATGAGGTTTGACTGTTTTGTACATCATGAGTGTATTCTTTGTTACATACAGCATAGTCTTGAAAATAGCTGGAAGATAAAAAATAGAGCTGAATAGTGGTATATTAAATATAATCCAACTTTTTTCCAGGGCAGCAGCAAGTCTAATTGAGCCGATGCCGTAAATTAATAGGTTTTTTCTTATAAACAATGGCTTTGTGTGAAAAAAATTAAATTACATGTATTTTTATAGGAAAATGTATCAGGATTACATAACACAGTATAAAGAGATTTTGAAGCAACACCGGGAAAAATATGCCGAAACCGCTCTTGCACAGGAGTATTACAAAAAAAAGAAAGAACTTGAAGAAATCCAAAACAGAGTTTTGAAACAGTCTGAAAAATATAAATTGAAAGAAGATGCTTGCTTGGATATTCTTGGTACTACTATTATCAATGCTTTTACAGTAGAGCCTGTTTGTAGTGCACTGCACATTAAAAGTGCTGTACAGAAATCCTCTAATTAGTTTTCCACGGTTTCTCTTAAGCTAATAAAAAGGTCTTTTTGTTACACCATTTTTAGGAAAAAAAATCTGTAGCAAATGGAGACTTTGAACAAGAATTAGAGTATACATACTAATATTCTTTCCTCCAACCCATGAATGTAATGGGGAGAGGTTTGCCATTGGGCTTCTTGGGGTAAAAAAGTCCTAAAATTACTTTAGAACTAGCCTCTCAAAATTTTAAATTTATTTTTCATATGTTTTTTAGTGCTGTTTTTAATGGCATTACTCTCTGTTATACTGCTGTTTCTGTTATGTATATTAAGTAAAGATAAGTGCTCCGGACCTATTAATTTCTCTTGTATTTCTAAAGAAAATTAGATTTGTGAATTAATGATCTGAAATTAATTTTTATTTCTGCAGAGCCTGTTCCTTTTAAATCCCTAAATGATTGGGCTTTACAGATGTATCCTTGATTTGTAGTGTTTATGTAGGTGACAGAAAAGAAAGTTTATATTTACCTTTCACAACTTTCTATTAGAAAGTATAGTCATCATTTATATATTTATGTTTAGAGTGGCAGCATTAGCATTTCTCTGTAAGAAAATTGAAGGTCAAATAATACTCTTCAGTTGAAATTTATGGGAGCATTTTGAGGAAAGAAAAGAAAATTTCACTTAATGACATATCTGTAAAAATTCTTGATTAAGGAGGAGAAGCCTAATTGAAGTTTGAAGATTTGTTTAGGAAATGTAGATTTGTCAGAGCTTTCTGCACCTCTAGCATTTGCGCTTATGCCATAGAGGGGTCAGGGATCTGATAGTATCCCTTGCTTGAAAAAAGTAATGTTGCAATCTATATTCCATAACATGAAAGTGCTTCTTCGAGGCAAAAAACACAGGAAATGTTAAAGCTTGCTGCAGTTGCTACGCAAGAATCCACTGAACTACAAAAAGAAGCAGAGGAATTAGAAATGAAAATTAATTATTTAAAAAAGGTAACTGTATTTTAATTTTATTTTATATAAATACTTCTTATGTATGTAGTTATATATACCACCATTATATTTTCTGAAACATAAAAATAGTAGTGTCTTTTCAAGCACACAGATCAACAGGATGATTCCAGTATTAGTAATTACATTTCTATAGCATCACATAGGTTTTCTTAGAGAAGAGAGGTCCATGAATGTAAAGGCTCTTAAAGCTTACTTTCTATTGACCTCAGTTTACACCATAATTTCCGTCAAGGTACTATGTCATGGTGACTTTCGTGCTAGCTCAAGAGGGCCAGAGAATACACTTCAAAATATAGCAGGGCCATTCCTTAGTGAGTCCCAGGGCTTAGTGAGTCCCAGGGCTTGAGTATACAGCTTTCACAGGCCCTACTGGTTTTTAAGGTTTTGTTAATATGAATGCGTTTAACTAAATATGCTTTACAATAAGAATCATGTAAATTCTGCCTCCTTCCCCCCCCAAATGTGTGGGTAGATAATACTCAGAGGTAAAACTGGCTGGTTTTAGACAGGAGATCAAGATAGCTCCACTGACTAGAAGAAGCACTGATTCCAAAGGGATGGTCTTCCAAAAAAAGGACTTTGTCAGGACAGCATTTTGACCCACTCCTCTGCTAGGTGGTAAAAGGTCTCTCCTAAGCCTGCGTAGCCCAGTAGGCCAACCTTGTAAAGAGTTTGGTAAGTTTTTATAGTATTGCATCAGGACACTTTTACCTCTCCGGTCCAGATGATCAAGGACTCCATTTACTGCTGTGTCAGCCGTGTCTGCTTCAGCCAGTGTTATGCTGATAGAAGCATATTGTGCACAGGTGGTGTTTTCTATTTATATTTTGTGATACTGTTTGACACTCATAGTTATAAAGTTCCTGATGTGGTATATGCTGTATGAACATACAGTAAGAAGGGACATGGTGAATTTATTTATAATTATGAAGGAGACCATGTGAGGAGCTCCTTGTTCTGAATAAATATGTAGAATCTGTGCTCAAAAACTTATGTGTTTATTCCAGTTGTTACAGTTGGTCCAACAAAAAATACTGCCTCTCTTTAACCTTGTTCTGCTTATTTCTTCAGACCATCTTGGCTACAAAAACTCTTCTACTGTGGACTAATTCATCAGGTTTAGAAAACATTTGCAGCACATAGCTATAATTTTTCAAGTTTTTTTGATTTTTATTTGTTCTTTATCCTTTAAGACATTTGAAGAGACTACAGAAGATCAAAATAATTCCAAAACGATTGAAGGAAAGAATCAGAAAAGTCTAGAGAAGCCAAAGGAGTTTAAAGAAAGGTACACTTAAAAATTATTTCTTTCCCTTGCTTTCATCCAGAGTACTATATCAGCATTTACACAAAGACTGACACAAAACACAAATTGTTGCTAAATGATGACTAGCAAGCTTCTCTAACCCTGGTCATGTGGTTTAATTACATAATTTTAGAAGTTTTATATTTCTTGGGGTTAAGATGGTGGCAAATATTGATTCTTGGAAGCTAAATGTATCTGGAAACATACTATTCAAAAGTATTTTGTAGAAACCTTTGCTCCTCACAGCTACTGCTGATAGATCTATGTGAATAGTTTTACGAGTTTTGAATACAACAACAGTGACTGTGCAGTCAGAGATAAAATACATTAACTCTACTAAATGCATATTTGGGAAAAAAGAGTCAGGGTTCCACATGTCATTTGTCTTCAGCTCTGAACTACTGAAGAAATTTAACTCTTAGTTTAGTTCTTAAAAACAAGCATGAGTGAAATTTTCATAGACAGGATTAATGGCTTAGTAAATTAGTCAGTAGTCAACAACTGGGACTCACTTTAATTTGAGCTCAATTGTAATGACTGAAAATCACCATCAGGACTATCTTGCACTTATCTAGAGTCCTTGTGAATGTTGAAACATCACCCTTAGAGCTGATGCTTTTAGACCAAAATCCGTTTTAAACTGAAAATATGTCCAAAAGACCTTGTCCAAGTGATTTTACATTATGGTGTGCTTGAAAAAGAAGCTTTTTAGGGCTTTAAATAGGGATTTAGTGGACTGTATCTATAGAAATGTGTCATTTTAATAATCCCTAAGATCCTTTCCACAGGGGTATTTTAGGTCTTTAATATCTTCTTACAGACCTGTGAATTATTCAGATGACTATTTTTGTGTGGTTTAAGCCTTTACACCCGTTCTACCTTCTTATGTAAGCTTTTTGTAATTGGCAAGACCTCAGAAACATAGGGAAGCAAGAAATCCACTTAGTTTTAAGACTAGGTAAAAAAAAAAGATAGGAAGCACTCCCTTTGAATTTTCAAAGAAACCCATGTATGTTCAGTCTGCAGAAAGCAAAATGCCAATTAAAGACCTATTATAAAAGGCAGAGATCTATGCTCTGCGCATGGAGGCGTAAGGAGCACTCAGTCAGGCTCCTCATGGAAAGGAGTTCATCGGGTGCGTTGCCATTTGTACATTTACCTCTGTGTCACGGAGTCTTCAGGTGCTGCTTGTACCTTCACCTGAAGTTGTGTCTTGATTGCATACAAGTAGATCTTTTTGTTGCTCTTACTGAAGCAATAATTCCATGGCTTTGCATCATGGTTGTAAGATGTTGTAAACATTTTACGCTATCCTAACTCACATTGCCTTTTAACCTCCATGTATGCATTTACATGATATAGTGTATGGTATCAGACCATAACCTGATTATTAATTGATAAGTTTTTCCTAGAGTAAATTTTAAAGCTTATTTATGTCAAAGATATCCATAACATAAAGGCTTGTAGAAAATGGCATAAAAATTGTTTTTAAAAATCCCTATTTGGCATTAGTGTATTAAAAAAAAAGTCTTCACTAGGAAGCACAGAGGTGTCTGATTAAGTAACTACTGATGTTGAAAATAGGTGTATTACAAATCTGTGATTATACACTATGAAAAAAACACAAACAGAAAATGTGCTAAGATAATGAGTCATATGAATTAAAACCTTTGCGGACTCAAGGCAATGTACAAAAATATAACAGCAGAATATGGGTACCAAAGGCAGTAGGCTCTTGTGAGCTGTTCTGCAGTCACTACAAGGTTACTACTGAGCAAAGAGAGCTTTGTGAAGAAAAAGGAGATATCTTCATCTTCTGCCACAAAAGAAGAAGAAGAAGGAAAAAAAAAGAGTTGTACTGTGAATCTCCATGAACTGATGGAGACCAGCATGAAGAGAAACCAGCAGCATCAAGGGAAAGAACTAAACAGAGCAATGAAAGCACGGAGCAGAACAATGTACAAATTAATACCCCTTAAATGCTTTAGAGGGCTACAAGACAAGAAACCAACTTGCAAGTTAATTAATAGGTGCTGATATATATGTTCTCCTTTGGGCAGGAGGACGGCAGTGGTAACTGTTCTTTTAAAAGGCTTGGAACATTTTAGTTTGAATCACTTATTGCTGGCCAGCTAGTCGTTGATTAGGCTGACTGCGAAACACAGATTCCTCTTCTCATACGAGCTGTTTTCTCTGATTAGTGGGCTTTCATAGTTCACCAGTTACACAGACAAGTATCATAGTTAAAATTTCCGAATCAAGAGTTCTCATCAGTCACCAAATAGGACTCAACTCTTTTGAAGCCCTGGTCTTGATTTCTCAATTAGAGATTATATTTATTAAATCGAAGGGCTGACACCTTGAACTGTGCTTTGGCATAAATCATGTTCATTCTCTCTGCTTTTATAAAATGTTTGAGAAAGCTTTAATTCCATTATTCTGTAATTCTGGGTTGGTTTTTTTTTGCAATTTGATTATGTATTAATTCCACCTCTGAATACCTAAAATATCTTACGTTCCAAGTGAGAGATTTTTGCTAAAACTTCTTTTAAAGGATATTCCATGGCGGATTATTGCAGTTCTTCTGGTATGTTTGCATTACAAGTGATGAGCTTTTACTGATCAAAGAAAAAACTTTGTAATATAATTCTTGGAAAAATACTTATAAAGCTGTTTCTGGACTTCTAAATGTAAACATATATGAAGAGTCAACCCTGTGCTCACCACAACCTTGTAGGCAGTTATTAGTTACTAGTTATTATGGCAGCTAGTTATTAAAAATCCTGCTTCCAAAAGGCCTTGCTGGCATGCGCCTGATTAGAATACTGAACATGGCTTCAGCAGAGAGTCCTGGTAAATACCACAGTAGCAAGTGTGATTCTTCATAAATGTAATCAAATACACTTGATTCCTATAGTGAAGTTAAAGTCGTATTAATCTTTGGGCTTCATTCTGCTACAAAGAAGAAACTACTGCTAAGGAAATGGGATTTTATTTTGACTTAAGAATATTTTTTTCTTTGCACTTTAGTAAAAAAAATATCTATTTTGCAGTATGGATCAAGATAAAGATTTTTTATCTACTCAGATGTCTACCAACAATGAAGTAGAGAAAGAAGAAAAATGATCTTTCATGTTGTTACTGCAATTTGGACTATTTTGAGCTTCAGTATGCAGTTTGATTTTTCTTTCAATGGTTATTAATTATGTCAGAGAAGATGCACGTGGGTTTTTTTTCAATAGTGTTTTTGAGGAAGGAAGGGAGCAGGTGTATTGCATATGCATGAAGTTTAACCGCAGGCTCTTTTGGAGGGTTTCGTTACTTAAAAAATATATATCTTAAGAGCTTCTGAGTCCTGTTTGTAACTCTGCCATTGATACATTCTTCTGAATAGATATGCATTGTAAAAGAATGCTTTATTTTGTGGAGAGTGAATTTTTAGAAATATAGAGTTGTCTGCTAGGCTCTACAGAAGCACATGGAAACTGACTCCAGGAACTTTTAAAAACACAATTTGGCATCCTAAGTTCTGTAAAAAAAATGGTTTATGGCAATCTAACTCATGACCTCAGCAGCAGCAGCCTTGTTCAATTCATTTTTGAATGATGACTGTGGTAAAGTGGCCAAATAAGCCATTTTGAACAAAGTGAACCAGTTTTAGCCAGGATTATGTGCTTAGCTCTGTTTTTATTTCTCGTTGTTTTTGCACTCTCTGCATCTGAATTTAAAGATACACCAGCCATATACACATCTTATTTCCTGTAGTACACATTCTTGACACAGGTAATATCTATAATTACTGTAACTGAAAGAAATACAGATTTTTAAAAATCTTTTATTATTCCTATTTTTTTCATTGATGTATTAGATGGTATATAGTTTATATAGTTTGTTAGATCTCAGTCCAGCACAGCACTAGGTGTGTATGTAACTTTACAGGTGAAGATAGTCCTTTTCATCAGAGTTATTTGACTGAGGTGCATTCATGGTTTTATGTGATCACAGTTGTGCATGTATATTAGTTTAATGTGTTGTTAGGTCCATATATCTTAACCAGTGCTTCCAGTTTGGTATTTTTTTAGTAGTGTTGCTAATTTTACTCCACACTACCTTATAAAGTGCATCCTACATTTTATCTTATTTTTATTTATGGCAAATTTCAAGAAGAACAAAAAGACTGACTCAATTCTTCATCTGTTCTGAATAGCATTGTTTAGTCAGCTATAAACCAGATGTTGTAGCTAGAAGCACAGAGGCGCTAAACGGGAATGCCAGAGAGAAAATAAAATAGAACTCATTATTTTAAAAAATGGTAAATGTTCCTGTGCCAAATAGCCACTTTACCCTTCATTGTTCTCCTAACCTTTGTCTTTCTACACTGTAAAAGGCTATTTACCCTACACAGATAATTACCCCACAAGTGAAAACACTTGCTGCAGTTTTCTCTTTTGTGTATGTATAGTGTGAGTATTCCAGACAATCTCAGAGCGAGAAAAAGTGTTTTTAAATGTGAAAATGTGATTTCAGAAATACAATAATGAAGTACTTTGATTGAAGTGTAAACTCCAAACTACTAATACTTTTCTTTGATACTGACAAAATTTAAGTCAGCAATGTTCTCATGATTGGCTTATGACTACTTTATGACTTCTTCTTTCAGTGATATTCTCTGTCTGATATTATTTAAAGAAAACTCCAATTTTTATCAGCTGCTGGGGCTGAAAGAGGTAGAACCTCCCTGGCAGCATGCATCTCCCTTGAAAACTCCACTTATTTGAAGCAGTTGTATTTTATAATTTCCTTTCTTTTGCAATTGTTGACTTAAATTTTTTTTTAATTTAATTTTTTTTAGGATATATGAAGAGAGTGAACATCCATCTTTGCTAAATGAGAAACATCAACTGTATAAACCATTACATGTCCCATGCATTCCTCGGAAATTAGTCCAGTCTGTACAGAGTATTAGATTCTCAATGCAACGAACAGAAACAGGTGCAGTATGTTTAATGATCTTTCTGTGAGGATTTTGGATTATTTTTGTGTAAATGAATGGAAACCATGATAACAAATATAGCGAACTGCTCCTGCTGTGATAGTTGAAGCCAGGCTTTCAATGGAAGTTGGGTACTTACCTGTCTTTATGTTCTGAAAATCTTCTATGTCTGATTTCTCTCTTATCTGTGCAATGAATAAAGTAACATGACAGGTACACCTCATGCATAGTGTCAGAAAAATCTGAAACATACCTTTAGCACTGTTTGCATAAATACAGTAAATGTTAACTGGGTATTATTTGCAGTAAATTGATTGATACTTTCACATTTTGTGATAATTTTCTTTTAGCTCTCTATTAACAGGAAAATTTATAAGCTTTGTTCCCAAGTTCAGTTTAACCATGCCATGCTTTGGATACTTAATTCTATTGACAATATTAAGTAATATTTGTTAATTTAGGGAGAGAAGAAAAAGAAAAACCTGTGGAACTTTCAGTGGCCACTAGCAGTTCCTCCAGCCTTGCAGAAAATTCATCACAGGTATGCAGCTCTCCCACTGGTAAAAACATGAGATTATATAATCTGTTTTATGTGGTTGTTTAAATTTAAAACACTTCAAATATATGTAGTGCTATTATATCTTACATAAAACTTGTTAACATTGTAACCAGGATGCTAATCTTGGTAATCTGCTGTTACTTGGTAATCATAATAAAAATCTTTCTTTGGTGCCATTTCGAATTCAGCTGAAAATATGTGTGTTCTTAGAACGTGCAACTGGTAGTCATAGTAAGCATTCTAATGCCAAACTTGAGGTGGACCATCTATCCAATTAATTTTATATAATAGTTTTTAAAATTTAGAATAACCTTTGTAGATTCACTTGGCTGTATGTAGCAAATTTTTGGAATTCTAAAGGAGGAACACAATCTTCTATTACTCATTAATCATCAACCATCTACTCCATAATGAAGGATTTCATAAAGGACTAAATGTGCAGGGTGCTATACAGGACTACCTACTGTTAACAGCTCAGTTCTGAGGTTTAACCAGCAACAAAAATTTGGGCTGAGAGGAATAAAACCACGAGCAGCATTGCTTTGTACACTTGAGGAGTCCACAACTACATTTTCCATCTCTCACCCGTAAACAAATAGTTCCTATAGCACTTTTTTGAAAAGGTGAAGTGTATTGCAGCTTAACATCTTAAATATAAAAACACAATAAACCAATCCAGGAACAAGTTGGAGGAACAACTTGCACAGTTATGAAAACCACTAATAAAATCTCATTAAGTACAAGAACATTCATAGGACCAATAGATTGTTAAAGTATAAAAGGAGTACTCAGATAAGGTAAGGCCATAGGAGAGAAATAGTTTGCAACTGTGTTCACTGTGCAGAAGCTTGGGGAAGTTTCTGTACCAAAACCTTTCTTTATAAGGGACATCTCACTGGATGTATTTAAAACCAAATTTTAATGAACAACAAAAATCATCAAGTAAAAAATTAACAGAACCAGTTGTGATTTTCTTAAGAATTTCAAGAGAACTGCAGGATGAAGTGAGTGAACCACTAAATGGTTTCGAGTGGAGCCTGTGGTAGAAGAAGAAGCCTTCATAAGATAAGACAACATGAAGGGCAATGGCTAGACTGAGTGGAACAAGACCAGAAGAAATTTGAAGCAATTCTGATTTGTGACTGGCTGAGGGAGCTGGACATGATGAGGATGATGGAAGGGCTGTTGCCAGGGTAATCCAGAGATGAGGATGGGAATCTGGGACCTAGAATTGCACCTAGAGAATAGTGGGAAGCAGTAAGTCAAGGTTAAGGGAACTTTAAGAAAGGGTGATAGCAACAAGGAAAAGAAGATGGAGTCTGAGGAAAAAGAAAAAGATTGGAAGAAAGAAGGTTGCTATGCTTCAGAAAAAGTGTGCTGTAAACTACAGGAGTTGAGTGGCAAACAAATTCTGCATAACCAGCCCTTTTTTCCCCCACCCCAAATTGAATTTAATTTGATACATTTTGCAAATTAAAAACAAACCAGAACTAGCAGCTCCCTGTGAAATAATGTGTTATGTGATGCTGAGGCATAGATTCCTAGTGCCGTTCTGTCCTTAAGGCACAAATACATGCTACATATGAGAGTTAGGGCTTCTGAACTGACGAAAATCTGTGAGGTGGGAGTATTTCCATGTTTTCTGCAGTTTTTCAGTCCACACAGGAGACATTCAGTGATGTGCATACTCACTGTGGCTTTTGGAGGTGGAGAGAGGCCTGGCTCCAGCCCTTTCTGTGTTGTCAAGCAGGAGCAACCTGGCTGCAGTAGTAGAAAACCTGGATAAAGTTTGTAAATTATGTAATGTTATCTGTGTGACAGAAAAGTTAGTTGTTCACATCTAGTTATCAGTGCTGTGAATGAGACTTCATAAAAAATTATAGAAGTGGTTTTGTGTATCATGCTGTTAAAATGTAGGTAAAGCAAACATAGGCAAAAAAGTTTTTATGTTGCCTCACCCCTAAAGAGTGGTTAAAAGAAGGGATTTCCACAGTCTAAGGAGAAATCAGAGTGATATTGTTGAAGTGACAATTTCATATGCTGCCTCATTTGAGTTTTTTGCTATGTTTTAGATGGTTATTGACACCGCAGGGACTAATAACCCACAAATTGCCCAAGTGCGATCAATAGCGAGCTTACAAAACCAAATGCAATTCAGGTAACTTTTCTTTAATAAAGTAGTTTGCATTCTTGAGAGTGAAGTTTATAGAAATAATTCATATTTAGACAAACAGGAATTTTTGTCTTTTAGACTGGTAATTCCTCCAAAGCAGACGACTTCCAATCAACAGTTTGAGAGTGAAAATGCAGTAATAGGTAAAGTACCACTGTCATTTTTTTGATAAGTTGTGCTGTTACTTGTCCTGGTTTCTGCTGGGATAGAGTTAATTTTCTTCTTAGTAGCTGCTACAGTGCTGTGTTTTGGATTTAGTGTGAGAATAATGTTGATAACATGCTGATGTTTTAGTTATTGCTAAGTAGCACTTAAGTTAAGGATTTTTCAGTTTCCCATGCTCTGCCAGCAAGCAGGTGTGCAAGAAGCTGGGAAGGAGCATGGCCAGGACAGCTGACTGGAACTAGCCAAATGGATATTCCATACCATAGAACGTCATGCTTAGTATATAAACTGGGGGGAGTTGGCCGGGAGGGGCAGATCGCTGCTCAGGCATCGGTCAGCGGGTGGCAAGCAATTGCATTGTGCATCACTTATCTTTTCTTGTGGTTTTTTTTCGTTATATTCCTTTTCATTACTATTATTATTATATTTTTATTATTATTAGTTAGTATTACATTTTATTTTAGTTATTAAACCATTCTTATCGCAACCCACGAGTTTTACTTTTTTTTCCTGATCCTCCTCCCCATCCCACCGGCAGGGGGGAGGGGTGAGTGGCTGCGTGGTGCTTAGCAGCTGGCTGGGGTCAAACCACGACATTACTGTATGCTGGATCACATAATTATAAAAGAGAACATTCTAGGGGCCAAATTTTCATTCTGGTATTAAGTGGGCCACCATTTGTATTCCTTTTCCACCTTGATTACTTAGTTCAAACTTTGAGTATAGTAGACAGACAGTGTCCTAATTTAATTGACTGAACCGCTCAGTAATGTGGGATTCATTCTGCACTGGCCATTGCTAATGAAAGGAACCTTCCAGCATCTCTTGTAAATCCACGCTCTAGTCTCAAATTACTTGGGTAAAATGAAATCCAGTCTGAAAATCTGCCCAGAAGGCATGAGAAAATGCGCAGAAAAGGGATATAATGAACTCAGTAATTTAGGAATCTTGAAGCATCAGATTAAGGTTATTAAAAATGAAAATTAACTTGAGAAACACATACAGAATGCTTACAGAAACAAAACAGGGTAGTTACAAATACACCTATAGTTTTTGAAATCACAAGGCACTGAGCTTCAGTTTAAATATATTTTTTTCTAATTATACTGCCAATTTAGATGCATGTCAAAAATTATAGTATTTTTTTTTATAAATAGGATCCTAATTATGTGTCCTGAAACACAGGATCTTAACCCACAGTGCGTGAAATGTTGCACGGTCTGAAGCTTAGAGCAGAAAGTCTCATAACATTCTTCTCATTTCTCATCCTGGCTTTTGCCCAGTTCTTTAAGATAGACTTTATCAGTGTCTTATGGATGTGCTTTTTGTATTGTTTCCAGCTGGTTTATATTGACTGGTATTAGCACTCTCAGAGAGCAATAGCTGGACTAGACAAACATAGCACTCTCGGGGAACAACAGCTAGGTTTGAAGAACATACCAAACCATACAAAGCAGCCTAAGCATTGCTTTAGCAATAGCAAATAAGTGGCAGAACGAGAGGTAACTAATATAGACATAATGTGGGTTATTATGAAAACTACAGTCAGAACACTTCCTTACCAATAGCAATGCCAAGTTAGTAAAACTTTCTCAACGATTCTTTCCCACAACATAATTTTTATTTATCCATTTAAAATGCTGTTATAATACAAGCAGTGCTGTCTTTTTTGTATAGCAAACCAAGAGGCCAAATGTGGCGATAAAGAAGCAGAAGATAAGCCAAAGGATTCTTCATATGTACCTCAAGTAAGCAAAGCATTTATGTCATAAATAATTATCTTATTTAGAATAGTGAAAGTATCTTGACATATTTGAATCTATTGCTAAGAGGTAAGTCTCAGAAATTGGCAAAAAGTGACTCATTATGAGGCACCCAACAGGTAAGAAGCCAATCAATGCCTTCTGATTACTAATATAGCGATCATTGCTCTTGATCATGTCAGTGTTCTGTGGGTTTTTATGCTACCTTAACCATAGGCTATTTAGGATGACTATCCTATGCACATTGTAGTTTTTGTATAAATTGGTGCATATCGTTTTCATCAGTGTGAGCAGATGAAACATTTAAAAAAAATGATTGCATTTGAAACTCATTTCTCCCACACAACTATAGTAAATAGGCTCTGTGCTGACTACACAGTCTGTATGGCTCCATTGGCGTTGCTTTTCCTAGCTGTGCCTGAATGTGTGATCAAGCTCACCATGCCATAATATTCAAGCCAGTTGTGTGTACAGCTTGCATCAAGATGTGGTTTAACACCGGCCAGCAGCTAAGCAGCCCACAGCCACTTGCTCACTCCCCCCACAGTGGGATGGGGAAGAGAATCAGAAGGGTAAAAGTGCAAGAACTTATGGGATGAGATAAAGACAGTTTAATAGGTATAGTGAAAGCTGTGCACACTAGCAAAACAAAATAAGGAATTCATTCACTATGTCCCATCTACAGGCAGTTGTCTAGCCATTTCCAGGAATGTAGGGCTTCATCACACATAATGGTTACTTGGGAAGACAGATGCCGTAACTCGAAACATCCCCCTCCTTCCTCCTTCTTCCCCGCAGCTTTTATTGCTGAGCACGACATCATATGGAGTGGAATACCCCTTTGGTCAGCTGGGATCAGCTGTCACAGTTGTGTCCCCTCCCAGCTTCTTGCGCACTCCCAACCTACTCACTGGCGGGGCAGCATGAGAAGCAGAAAAGGCCTTGACATTGTGTGAGCACTGCTCAGCAATAACTAAAACATCCCTGTGTTGCCAAAGCTGTTTTCATCACAAATCCAAAATATAGCACCATACAAGCTATGAACTCTCAGCCAAAACCAGTACACAAGAACAAGTTTGAGGTACTCCTCATCTTCTGGTTGGCTCACTACAGGCTGATGCCTGCAGGCAGCTGGCGGAGAAGAATGTCTTTAAAGCAATATTGAGTCTGGTGGAAATTGCTCCACAGAATCCAAGTGTACATTCTCATTTAAGATTTTCTGAGGAAAAAAAATCCTTGACTTAAGATAAGCGCTACTTAGCAACAACTAAAACATGAGCGTGTTATCAACATTCTCACACTAAATCCAAAACACAGCACTGTACCAGCTACTAAGAAGAGAGTTAACTCTGTCCCAGCTGAAACCAGGACAAGAGGAAATATCTCAGTCAACAGAAATATGTTCTGATGGTGATGTTCCTTTATTTCACTAGGGCGTATCAAGAGGATTCCAGTGTGACTTTAAGTATTATGCTAATAATAACATACTTTAGAGTGAAATAGTTCTTTTATTCAAAATCAGTATTTTCAGTCAGTTCACAAGTTTGTTTATTTTTTGGATGAAAATTTTCATATATAGTTTCGTTCACAAGAAGTCCATTTTAAATTAAATAAATTAAGGTTACAGTTTTAAGTATGGTGAATACATCACTGTGAGCATTTAATTAAAAAACCTTTTATTTTTCATGAGAATAAAAGTAACTAACTAATCCTAAAACATATAATGAATATATTTATAGGTAAATGGACTAATGATATTTTGGGAAATTTTATATGCCATAAACATTATTGTATATTTCTTTTTAATAGGACATACACACATGTTTTAAGTCAAATGAAGATAATCCTGACGCAGCAGAAGAAAGTGCAGATCATTTTTTAAGAGCACCTGAAACACCTGAATTTGTAGGAACGCCTGACTCAAAGGGGAAGAAAACCCAGTTCTCTAAAACACCTCCTTTTGACTTGTATGATTTCAGTTTTTATTTTGATTTTGAGCAAAGTTTTATTGATGTTTATTGTATAAGCATTTCTGCTGTTTTTGAAAGATACTGTAGAAAGGCTTCTTTAGAAAGCTCTTCTGAAAATATTCAAATTTCTTTCTGAGTTATGCTAGCTAATTTATTAGATTTTCTTCTTACCGTATCATTTCCACTGGAAGCTGTTTTGAAAGAGGGGGACTCTGCTTAGAAATATATGAGACACAGGTTCTTTGTAGCTCCTTTGCTAAAATTGTTGTCTTTTCCTGCAGTAGTATTTGTTACACCAATTTCTATATTTAAAGAGTTTTTTTGGTAAAAGGGTAGGGAATTGGTAAGAACACCACCTCACTTTGCTTTAAAGAGTTGTGTTACCCATTCTGTGTTGGAAGAAGCAATTATTGGTGGAAGCTATGGGAATCTAAAAAAGTGACAAAACAAAAAAGAAAAAAATAGGAAAAAAGCCATCTACACTACTTTTAAAAACTATTAATGTAGTTTCTTCCTTTCTGTCTTTACAGCATTCACAATTTAGGTTGTGAAGAAGGTACATCAAAATCTCCTGCTTTCTTTTCTCTCATGAACTTCTCCCAGAAGTCATCTGGCTTTAATTTATTTGATTCTTCTGTGTTTGGGGCAGAAAATTCATCTGACGAGGTAAAAATGAGTACTTGGAATATTAAACTTCCACAAAGAAAAATATGCTAAGAAAACAGCATTGACAGTGAATGAGGTTTTTCAGATTGCAGTAGCAAATAATTTTTTTACTAGCTTGCTTAATTTTACATTTGATGTCCTTTGAAAATGCTTATCTCCTTTCCTGGCGATCCCCCTATGATGACTTCTGATCAAGTATGCATCTTTCCCATATGGGCAAGGTTGGATCTTGTGCAAATATACAGGTGACTAGATTCACAAAAAGGCTTCTGCTTCAGCGTTGCAATGCAGAACTTCAGGCACCCTAAGAGAATTCACAACTCACATGCCTATCCTGTGTGGTTTCGTCTTGCTGAAGTGGGGAATAAAGTACTTAAAATTTTATTTTCCCCCCTCCATTTTTCACAAAATGCAGAACACTGAGAAAAGGAAGAAAGGACTATCTATTAGGAATATTGAAGAGCAAATATGGATTAGCTATACTTAAATGGAGGAGATAGGTAGGCAACTCATTGGAACAGGGAGTGGAATCCAGGTCTTCCTTTTCCTTTGCAGGTTCCCTAACTACAGTGCTCTAGAGTCATTTTTACTGTCCTGGGCTAATGCGTAGATAATTGGGTATTCAGGATAGATGCGTGCCAGTGCATAGTGCAGTGGTTAGGTATCACTGCTGGCAATGTAGATTCAAACCCCATTATGCAAATGAGGGACTTGAACCCAAGTATCTCCTATTTCAGTGGGTGTGCTCAGTCTTGAGGTTACTTGAGGTTGCTATAAAAGCTGAAGGAAGGAAGAAAGAGGGAAAACACTTTTATTTTGTGTTTAGCAAGATACATGTTGTTGATATCTCCTAGCATTAGCTGTGTGTAGGAGAGAATACATTGGTGAGTAGTTTGTCAATTGTTTAGGAATGAGGCAGGTATTAAGTCACCTAGTGCTGTCGGAACCCACGTTATTTTGTGCCTGCCCAGTGGCAGAAACCAAGAATTTACCAGCCTGTAACAGTCATGTGGGATGCTCTGAAGTTAGATGCGAGTTTTGAAGGACTTAAGTATCTATTATAAATCTAGCCTAAGAACTCCTCTCAAGAGTGATGAGTGGTTATTCTGCTACTCTTTCTGCCAATATCAGGTCCTACTCAGTAGGCAGTAATTATGTTGTTGCTGAGAGGTTTTCTAAAATGAAATTATTTTGAATCTTTTCAGTTTAAAAAACAGCAGTAAAACAGATCAGATTTTGGTCTGTTCTCAATCTGATTGTTTTTTTTCCAGGAGAATGGAGGGAGTGTGTTTGCAGATGTAAGCAAATATAATGAAACCTATCTCATCAAAGAGTTTACCTTGCAACTTTAGGGACTGATACATACATTTAAATGCAGATTTTGTGAAGGCTGCTAACATTCACTGGGACAGTGTCTTTCTCACAAAAAGCAAATGAATTTATTAAATATCAGCATTAGAGCTTATCTTTTGTCTTTCTCATTTGTTAAATAAAATGGCTGTTTACATTTCAGACAGAGGAAAGTTATTCTGTGGGAAACTTGAACCCTCTGTCCCCACACAAAGATATTGGTAAGTCTGAAACTCAGATGTGCTTGTGTATACCAGCTGTCTTCTACTTGTTCTTATGTGACTGACAAGCTCGTCATCCTGCTTAACAAGGCACCCTTGGTTGTCTAAAAGGATGTTCAGTTGTGATATTGTAGTTCAGTGGTTTATTGTGTTCATTTGTGTTTTGATTAGCATAAATCTTTCCCTGCATATTTGGCTTCAAATGTATGAGATGTCATGAAAAAAGATGTATGAGAAAGAAAGAAATAGGGATAGTGTTAGGTGGGTTTGAAGCAAACTGAGAGGATCTGCGAGGGAGAAGAAAAATTTAAGTGTCAAAGCTTTTTCACTGATAAAAAGAACAGTTCTTTTAATGTAAAAAGCTATAGTATTTGGTAAATACTACTGTTTAACTTAAGGCTACCAGCTTAGTGTTGGAAAGAGTATATCTGTTGGGTTTTTTCCTCCCTCAACTAAAATGAAAATAAAGTTTCCATTTGGTTAAAGAAATCCCAATAGTAAACTGACTTCCATCAGTTTAAACCGTTGGAGGTACACAATGTAAAAATAGCACAAGTGAGAGAGAGGAGAATCAGACTTAGACAGTGTCTTCCACTTATACTGAGCCACACACGTTTACACATTCTGTGTGAAATCCTGGCTTTACTGAAATGAAAGGCCAATTTTTCGTGATACCAATAGGATCAAAACTTACTCTTGATCAAACACTTTCCTGAAGGGGACTGTAATCTACTCTGTTTTTTGAGGTGCTGCAAGTGCAAAGCTACTTTTTTGAAGTGGATGAATATAAGGTTGTATGCATATATAACTGTTGTAGAGAAAAGTGTGTGAATTTTGTGTTACTAAATATAAAACTCAGGTGTTTGTAGCTTTGTTTCTCCAAGTATTTCAGTGGTTTTGAAGGCATTGCTCTCTAGAGAAGAAAGAATCTGCAAAAATGTGTCAGTTTACAAAGACCTCTGTTGCTTAGTATTCAAAACATTTCACCCAGTATATCATGCAGAAATGTTTTGTTGTTCTAAATCGTTAAAGTACTTCACACTTCATTCTATGTAGATTCTAATAATGCCCTCCTGGAAGTACCATTTCTAGTGCAGAAATAAACACACAACTGTAGGCTGACATTTAGCGGGATGTTGGGAGTACAACATTATTAAAGAAGCATGTTATGCTGAATGCAGTATTCTTTCAGTAAGATTTAATCTAATAATTAATATAATATGTATTCCTTATAGGAAGCTTGTTTGGGAAATCAGAAAATGAGGATGCATTTGCGTTTCCCTTCCCCTCGGAATCGACTTCCCATGCATTTGGAGATGGAAAAGATGACTTTAGTTTCCCATTTGCATTTGGACAGGATCAGAGATCATCACAGTCTCCTTCTGTGAAAGGTTTTCATTCTTCCTTACGAAATACAAAGCCATTTACATTCTTTTGAACACCTTTGACTTCCTTTTATATTCTTTTCCTGCTTAGCCTTGACAAATGTTTTCAGTTTCTTAAGTTAAAGTACAAAGCATTTCATCTTCTCCTTTCATTTCATGTAAGAATACATTATTGCAATTGCTGCAAGAGCATGTGTATGTTCATCAGGCACACATGCTTTGAGATGCAGCTTTTATTTTTCTTATTTACTTTCTAAATATGTTGTTTTCATAAAATGTTATGATACGCTCTTGCTAAATTGGCACTTACAAACAGCAGAAATATCATTTTACAGTAGTGTGTCAAGTTAATTCAATCTGTGAGAGAGCATTTAAACTTCTAGAGGAGTACTTTCAGCCTCTGATATAAACTAAAGAACTTGTGTTAGTAAGAGTAACTGTTTATTGTAGCAGTAAAAGCTGAATTTGAGTTAAAGACCATGTTCTTAAATTAGCTGTTATACACGGAATATTTATAAAATTTTTGAAATAAACATTTTTGTTAATTTTATGTACAGTTTTGTAGGTATTTCCTGATGTCTGAAGTGAAATAATGTTGCAATTCTAATACTTAACATTTCAACTTCTGTCTTTCTAACTTGAAAGACTGAAAACAAATTCCTTCCTCTTTATCTAGTATCTTTCAAAAAAAGATGCAAAAGCAGACAGTTCCCAAAGTCTAACTGTGGTCAGTACAAGTAAATCCACCAGTTCTCCACAAATGGCTTTCCTTATGGAATGGCTGGCTGTGAAGACAGTATCAGGGTTACTCAGCAAGGAATGCTGACTGTTCTGAGCCACCACAGCACTGTGTCTTGTGAATCCCTCAGAACCATTTTCTCTAGAACCAGCAGTTTCACATTTATGGCCTTTGAAGGAAATACCAGATCACTTTTGAGTTTTTTCTGTTACATGTGAAACATAAGTTACTAATTTTTTAAACTCCTTATGAATTTATAAGGGAAATTGGGTTTCTCAGTCACTTACTATGAAGTAAACAACCTGCCTGACAGCGGGCAAGCAAAATGCGGAAATGGAAGCAAAGCATATAAAAGGGAGACCACATCATTGAGCAAACTTCAAAGAAGACATTGCAAATGCACAAACTAGTCAGAAGGTCACATGGACTGAGTGGAACAAGTTGACAAAAAGCGTCCTACCAGTATAGTCTGCACAGTCTGCCAATAAAATGTCAACAAAGTCCAAAGTGGAGTAGAGTCCTCTTCCCTCTGCTGACCTGCAAAGCCCTAAATGACCAAAAGCTCAGTTATCTATGCCACTATTTCTTTTCTGCCAAACTCCTAAATGCCTTAGGACTATTTTCATGCAGCCCAGCTTCTCCTTAAGTACTTGTGCCTACAGATTTGTGACAGTTGGATTTTTTTTTACTGGGGAGGGATTCAGGAAATTCTAGTGAAGTGCTGCTGAGATCCAGCTAATAAGAAGTGAGACACATGGATTTAGTGGACTTCATGCTCTTCAAATGTGGATTTCCACATTAATCTATTTTAAACAGCTTTTCTAATCTACTGCATACCTTGCAATCTGAAAAACATAAGCTAGAGGCAAGTCTGAGAGCATATCTACGTTATTTGGGGTAGTGTTTTAGTGTACGCTACTGGCAGATATTCTGAGATCATTGAGAAAGCCAGAAAGTACAACTTTGCTCAGTTATTCCATAACTGAAGCTTGCTTTCCTGTCTTCTGATGAGTTCTGTCATCTATGTCTCTGACATTACAGTCCAGTAGTCAAGGCTGCTGGCTGAAGTGGGAGAAACCATAGTTCTAGGTCTTGCTGGATGTTTACTTACACAAATTGGATAGGCTGATTAAAAACATAAAAGAGAAAGCTATTTAAGAAAAGGCAACTTGTCAGTATTTGGGATACTTTTCTGAGATCTAAGAGCATGAACTGCTTATAAACATGCATTGAGATTTTTCATTAGTATCTGTCAAATTCTGCCTAATGATCCCTTGTTATTATGCCTATAAAATCAATAGCAGTCATGTTGCTGGATTGCTGAGACTAGTATGTATTGCACTGACCAATGTAATTTCATGTTGTCCTTTACACACACACCTGACTACATCCATCTCTGGTCTGAAAGCATAGACAGAGGTCCTCTTGTCAATGTCGTGGGGGCTGTTTGAGAGCAAAGTGCTATTTGCTCGTTACCACTTGTTATTTGCAGTTATTGTCCCTGTGGTGCAGATACAGTAAATGGACTGCGCACTTGTTCCTCATTCCTCAATGATGTGGAGTCAGTAAGTTTAATGTGTATCGCTGTTGAAAGTGCAGAAAGCTAACTTAGCTGACTGTGTACTCCAGTAGATGAGGAACAGGTATTACACACATGACTACAACTTAACTACAGACCAGTAACCTCCAGCAGCAGGATAGCAATGGCAGCTGGGAGCTGTAATCTCTTAAAAGCAGTGCAGCTGTCTGCAAAGTGGTAATATGGTTATACTGTGTACTTCTACTGCGAATCCTTGGAGGTGGGAGTTGCCTTTTTGTTCTGTCCTTGTATTGCACCTAGTAAAATAGAGTTCAAATTCACAACTGAGCCCTATGGTAATAACAATAAAAAACCTCTCTTAAATAAGCAGAGCAGCGATTTGACTTTGAATCTTATATGAGTATCCTAACCAGAAGGCCAATGTTTATTTAGGGCCCTGATATCTTTACTGTTCCATTTAAGTTTTTAATGACGTTTTTGACAGAAAACTATTTAACTTGAAAATTCCTTGTAAAAGCTAGTGTACCACCCAGCATTAAGTCAGTGCTGGTTAAATACTTTATATCACCAAAATGGTAGGAAATATCATGATATTTGAATAAATCAATTTTTTTAATGTGTTGAGTAAAATTTTTGAAGAGTGAAGAATGAAATTTACACTCTTGCCTGCTGCTGCCAGGAGGAAGACACTGATGCCTCAGTTTTCTTTCTCCCACAGAATAATACCTATATGGAGATGTCATTTTTCCGATCAGAAATAACACAAAAAGCATTTCTCCACATTTGCCTTGTTGTGCAAAGTGGTCTTCCAGCAAAAAAATTTCATTATAATTTGTAAGGTGATAGAACACTTTGACTGGAGCCCCATCTACTATTTTACTGTTAATTTTACTGATGCATAAATGTAAAGCATGCTTATAAACGGTGCAGGATATTTGGCTAACAAATAAGCAACAGCTGGACAAGTTTGACGCTAAAAAATTAATGTAGAAACTAGGAGGTAAACACTGATGGAATGACTTCCAGCAGTTGTGGGATATAGCATTTATTTTAGTATAATGCTGTTTTATTGCTTCACACACCACCTTTGACAGAAAATTAGACATTTGTCAAACTGTTCCCACTCAAAAATCAGGTTTCCAGTTAAGAGCAATTTATTAATTTTCTGTAACTTCAGTCTAAGTCTATCAATATAAAGCGTATGTGCACAGCATAACATTCTTTAGGAGAAATTTCATTGTGCTGTTATATATAATGCTTAAGGTGATAAAAACACAAGAGTTCCTTAATTTTACATCAGAAAAACTGTTCAGTGTTCAAGTATGAATGCGGTGTGTAATATTGTTAAAATTAATTCTTTACCATATTAAAATTTCAATGATAATATTGTGTGCATACTTTGAGGGGAAAAAAATATGTATATAGCATCACACTGCAGACTCGTCTCATATAATTGGTCACTTATGTGTAATATAGCAAGAACAATGAGAATTCTGGGTTGGAAAAATTGCAGTGATACAAGTGGTACAAAACTGAGTTACAACCCGCAGTGTTGATTAGAGAACATTAAATGTAAGTAGCGGTTCTATTTCTAGCTACCTGTTAAGATTAATAGTAGGGTGCAAAAAATATCACCTGGATCTTTAAACATCAAACAATTAAGTAAAACCCTGGTTTCAGTTGCAACTGTTTACAGTCCGAGTTGCAGTCTTTCCCCACAATTCAAGAAAATTACTGCACTGAACTCCATTGAATTCTGTACACAGTTGCCTGCCCAGTTTGGGCCCTATACAAAGAAAAATTATCTATTTCATCTTTCATTTTGAGACTATGAACATAATTAAAACTTAATATTGGAAGTAAAGGGGCATCACTGTGTATATGTGGGTAAATGCAAACTTTGGGGGCAGGAGTAGAAGAATCATTGCATCGTAAGAAAACAATCTTACACTATAGCATTAATACGCTTAAGCATTTCAAGGAAATAAGCTTTAAGTGCTACTTACTGTAACAGATTGGAATGTGTAGACTTACAGTATTAGATGGTAGTAATCTCCCCAGTGCAAGGCTGATTGCATGGGTAGCAAGAGTTGGCTAATCCTTTTTGGCCAATGGCATAAAATAAGGATTAGTTTTTCATTTACTGCAACTGAGTGGGTCATTAGGATCCAAAGACATTAATGAGCCTGAACAGGCAATTGGATTCTGGTTTCAAAGTTATGGGCTAGTTTAAAAGGAGATGATTGTGTCTTTTAATGATTTAAAACATGATGTTTCAGTGACCTTTTTCGTGAAAAAAATGAATGAAGGATATAACCATGGAACACAAACCTGGAACGTTGACTTTTTCTCTTGGAACTTGAGTTGTTGCCAGATTTGTTGCCTTAGAGGCTGAATGGCTCATTTAGAAATATCTCTGTTGCCTTGCTTTTATGTTCTGCTCTTGATGTCTCCAGAGTTGACACAAGTCACATGCAATCAAGTCTATATTCCTGGTGGACAGGCACTGTCCTAATATTCTCTGACTCACACCCAGGTTGTTTGCAGCTCAGCAGTTCTGCTTCCAGACACATCGCTTTGTGTTCTGATGCTAACATCTTGCTGAGGAATTGCCTCTTGGCACATTGTTTCTTGAATCCTGTACCTTGCTTGATTTGATGTGAAGATGATGCTCTTTTTAGCACTTGCAACATGTTACCTTTGGAAAGGTAAATTTTTCCCCCCACCTTGCTACGTCCCAGTTTTTCTTCTTTTCAGTAATCACTTGAATTCAGCAATAATAGGTCGCTTGTATTTGGTGTCATTCAAATCAAAAGATGCTGCCAAAAGGGTATAAAAGAAAATATCAAAAGATGGACATTTCCATGTTAATAGAATGTTTAAACATATACAAAAGGCAAATACTTTGACTGTTATGATTTCCCAGGAGAAGTAATGTCCAATGTTTTAATAATATGAACTTATTTTTCTGTATTGTACCACAATCCGCAAAGCAGCCACAAAATTATTTCACACAGCACAGGATTTACTCCGTAATCCTTTGAGACTTGGGTTGGGGAAAATCAGGGAAAGTACAGGGCTAAGCAAAAAAAGTTCTCGCTAGTGGGGAACCAGTTGTTATGACTGGTGGGAAGCTTGGTAGTTGACAGTCCATGAAGCTTGGTAGTTGACAGTCCATACTGAAACTCAGTTTGGAGCTTGCAGTTCTTATCTGCTCCCTTCTGCTGGCGCAGGACTGCCTTGAGCTAAGCGTGGTCTCTTGCTGCTTTTTCGTTTTTCTTGAGGCACGTGTTTGGCTAGTTTTACTATTTCCACAAAATGCATGATGCTGTGATCAGTGATTGTTGCTCACTGCAACAGCTGCAAAGAGCTCTTGTCCAGAAGCTATGGGTATCAGAAGCGGTTAAAAATGTTTCTTAACAATTATCCACAAAATCCTTTGTAAGCAATGTTTCCGTTACATTTCAGGGAGGTGCCAAGCCTTTGAAGCACTCTAGCCATTACCCAAGCAGGACTGGTGTGCACCACAACTTCAAATCATGCCACATGGGCTGACAAATGTCACTGGCTACACTACATACTTCAAGGTGACTTTTTTGCCTTGGGAATCTTGCCCCGAACACTTGACCAGTCATGTTTCTCACTGCTACATATATTGAAGGAGTTATCATATGCAGCTGCCTATTTCTTTTTCTCCCTCACAGCTGAAAGAGGCTCTCAGAAATATGCCGTTATTACCAATGCGATCTTAGAGGCAAGATGTTAGACTGAGGCCCTGACCACCTGTGCTCATTGCAGACCCATTGCTTGCCACTGTTGTTGTTTTGTGTAAGAAGAGTGATGCAGAACATGGCTTCTTAGATTTTTTTTTTTCCCCTCCATCTTGAACTAATACTTGTGACTCATCATTGGAGGCCAAAGAGCAGTAGAGTTCTGATAAAAAAGATGTAAATCACAGATTATGTGGAAACCAACACTGAACTTCAGAGGTGCTTTTAAACGCATGTTGGCCATCCATCCAGAGCACTCAAAAGAGTCTGGTTCTTTGAAGTAGGTCATTACTTCGTGTAAACTTCCACTTTACCTTGGATTGTGCACTTACCAGGTTTCAAAAAAATAGGCAGTTTTTTTGCTAGCAGAGGAGAAGCATTCTGATCACAAAACCGGTGCGGTAACTGTTGGATAGATTTTTCTGCTTTAGGCTAACTTCATAGACCTGAGAGCTATGAGAGTGGCTCTACACTGTGGGGCTTGGGGAGGCTGATGTTGTTGCTGCATAAGCCTGTAATTCTCATTTGCCAATTACAAATTAATATAGTATAGTAGTGACTGAAAATTATAGTCTGCTGAGTGCGTGGTGCCACATATGGTAAGAACGTAGTGTTATTATCACTTGTAGACAGAGTTGTATTAAAATTACCAATTGTAGTGACAATTTTTTGAAGAATTGTTAAAAAAGCCAATAATTTGATAGACAGAAGAGATTAATTGTCTAGATCGGTCTTCTAAATAGTCCTGAGATATTCTTGGTGCTTATTGATAAGACACTTGGATTACTTGTCTTGTGTTGCATTGAAACTATAGATCTGCCTTAGGTGATTATATTGCCACGTTATCACAGTCATTGAGCATCTCGCAATCCCCAGTAACATAATGAGGAACTGAGTTTGGGATCAGGTTGTTGAGGGACTTGGATTGTTGTAGGCTTCCCACAGGCCTACAAGCAGGATCACAAGCAAGAATATTAGCTCAGATCTTCTGAAACTGTTGCTACTGCCTGAACCGCTGGGCCATCTATGGGTATGTAAAGAACATTTATCTCCATGGCGGTCAATAGTAATATTTCCAACAGCTACACATTCACATAAAAGAATTAAAAATATTAACAGTAGGCAAGAGATTTTTGTGCTAGCATCAAGGGACCGTAAGAGTTTCTTTTGTGAAGAATCAGAAATATTGCATCAGAATGATAAGATACAGATCAACTCCCTTTGTACATAAACCATCTGTGGGTTTGGCCTAAAGTCTATGCACTGCCTGTGTCATTACGATGACCAGGGTTTGCTGGAATATGGAAGATCCACACACACCATCTGCTCATGTCCCTGTGCTGATTTTGGAGGAGGAGGAAGGGACAGATGAGCTAAATCAGAAGAATTCCTGTGTTGCCAAAGTTATTTTGGTGTTACCTTGGGCATCTCTGTGATACACAGCAAAAGCAAAGGGTTGAGGCATGTCTTTTTCAGTATGTAAATTACACGTTCACAGCAGCATAAGGCTGGCAGCAGCATACGCCGCTTTGCATGTTTATCGCAGCTAGCTCACATATTGCAGTGTCAATATTTTAACACAGAACATTTTACAGCACAAAAAGAAAAAAAAGAAAGATGCTCCAGTGGCTACTGTGTGTATTTCAGTTCCCTTTGTTGAGTTTTATCTAAGCTGACACTACTGGAATAAAGTAGATTGTCAAAGGCTGGGCAGAGTGCTTTTATCATTTGCAAGTATTGGCATAAAGTAAAATAATGATTCGAATTTCTGTTTTCTGTCTTTTGTGGCTTACATTGTCAGTTATGGTGATGCTTTTGACAAGGAAGTGCTGCTGGGTTAGTGATTTCTTCCAGAGCTTCAGAAATAGTTAAGTTATCTGTTATTATCATCATATCAGGACTGACAGTTGATGGTCAGTGCTTATATATTGTCTTTGTAAATTACAAAATGAAGTTAGGAGCAGCAAATGCATCTCTGCTTTTATAAGGTTAATTCCATGGGATTATCTGTCATGTACGTCTATTCAGACTTGGTAAAATTCTATGGTACTTGTTAAGTTGTGCAGAACAACTTCAGAGAACAGAGGGGTTTTTTTCTGTAATAAAGCAGGGAAGACAAAAATACTATGCTGAGCATGTCTCTTGAAAACTTGTAGTGTTTTGGAAATCTTTAGATCTCTGCAAGTTCCTGAGTGGAAGTTATTATTAGAGCAAATGCATGCTTCCATTGGCTGGTTTTGTCATGTATTACCGTACAGTGACTCTAACGCTATTGTAGTTTTATAACTTAATGATTTACACAGGTAACATTTAACTATATGTTACATTTCCCTAGCTGAAGCACTAGTCCTTATAATTAGAAAGTTCTGTCATTGAGGGTTTTAATAGGAATACAGTTTAATTAATGTACCAGGATATTAAAAAAAAAAACAAAACAGCAAAGTTTAAATATTGAAGTCATAGAATCATAGAGTCATTTAGGTTGGAAAAGACCTTTAATATCATCAAGTCCAACCATTAACCTAGCACTGCCAGCTCCACCACTAAACCATGTCTCTGAGCGTCACGTCTACACATCTTTTAAATACCTCCAGGGATGGTGACTCCACCACTTCCCTGGGCAGCCTGTTCCAATGCTTGACAACCCTTTCAATAAAGAAATTTTTCCTAATATGTGATCTAAACCTCCCCTCGCGCAACTTGAGGCCATTTCCTCTCGTCCTGTCACTTGTGACCTGCGAAAAGAGACCGTCACCCACCTCACCACAACCTCCTTTCAGGTAGCTGTAGAGAGCAAGAAGGTCTCCCCTCAGCCTCCTGTTCTCCAGGCTAAACAACCCCAGTTCCCTCAGCCGCTCCTCCTAAGACTTGTTCACTAGACCCTTCACCAGCTTTGTTGCCCTTCTTTGGACACACTCCAGCACCTCAATGTCCTTCTTGTAGTGAGGGGCCCAAAAATGAACACAGTATTCGAGGTGTGGCCTCATCAGTGCCGAGTACAGGGGGATGATCACTTCCCTAGTCCTGCTGGCCACACTATTTCTGATACAAGCCAGGATGCTATTGGTCTTCTTGGCCACCTGGGTACATTGCTGGCTCATATTCAGCTGGCTGTCAACCAACACTCCCAGGTCCTTTTCCACCAGGCAGCTTTCCAGCTGCTCTTCCCCAAGCCAGTAGCATTGCATGGGGCTGTTGTGACCCAAGTGCAGGACCTGGCACTTAGCCTTGTTGAACCTCATACAGTTGGCCTCGGCCCATCGATCCAGCCTGTCCAGATCCCTCTGTAGAGCCTTCCTACCCTCAAGCAGATCAACACTCCCGCCCAACTGGGTGTCATCTGCAAACTTACTGAGGGTGCACTCGATCCCCTTGTCCAGATCATTGATAAAGATATTAAACAGAACTGGCCTCAATACTGAGCCCTGGGGAACGCCACTTGTGACCGGCCGCCAACTAGATTTAACTCCATTCACCACCACACTTTGGGCCTGGCCATCCAGCCAGTTTTTTACCCAGCGAAGAGTACATCTGTCCAAGCCATGAGCAGCCACTTTCTCCAGGAGAATGCTGTGGGAAATGGTGTCAAAAGCTTTACTAAGGTCTGGGTAGACAACATCCACAGCCTTTCCTTCATCTGCTAAGCGGGTCACCCAGTCATAGAAGGAGATCAGGTTAGTCAAGCAGGACCTGCCTTTCACAAACCCATGCTGACTGGGCCTGACCGCCTGGTTGTCCTGTATGTGCTGTGTGATGGCACTCAGGATGATCTGCTCCATAACCTTCCCCAGCACCGATGTCAGACTGACAGGCCTGTAGTTCCCTGGATCTTCCTTCCGGCCCTTCTTGTAGATGGGTGTCACATTCGCTAACTCTCCGTCAGCTGGGACCTCCCCGGTTAGCCAGGACTGCTGATAAATGATGGAAAGTGGCTTGGTGAGCACTTCCACCAGCTCCCTCAGTACCCTTGGGTGGATCCCAAGTCATAATTAACTCTTCACTCATATGACTAAATGATAAGTATCAAGACATATAGCTGCATTATGCTGTAATTGCAATGTAGATATGTGGAGTTATAAAGAATAAGCAGTGTGTCTATGGTATTGACAAAAGAAAACAATAATCACTGCTAAATCATTTTGATAAATATGGCTGAGATTTCAGGAACTGTATAATAAATAAACTAATAAAACTGAATTTTATGCAATCAGCTACTCCTAAATAAAAAGTAGGTTGACTTTCTTAATCACTTTATGTGAGAACTGGATAAACTTTGTGTAAATATTTCTAGTTGGGAAAACAACATATATGTTACAACTCGAATGTGTCTGAATTACTTTGTAGTTATAGCCGGGAGACCTACGTAGCAATTATCATTTATATTACAGGAGTGCCCACAGGGTACAGCTTCGTTGAGGGCTCTATTGTGTTATGCACAATGAGAGTCCAAGCCTTAAACGTTTTGCAATGTAAAAAGACTGGGCAGACGATGATGGGCTGGATCATAAAATGCTGAGTGCTTCCCACAAGTGCTGAGCACGTTTGGGTTCCAGTGAAGCCAATGGGAGTTAAGGTTGCTTAGCGCCTCTCAGTACCAGTCAGTCTGCTCCATCAAGCCTGTAGGACTCATTGAAGAGACAATATCAACTGAAATAATAAAGAATAAACAATTCCCACTAGTTTCATAGCATTCGCAGAGGGGAAAAACCCTTAAAATAAATACTAGACATTAGGAAAATGTGATAGCTGGAAACAGAATTCCTCTTGTTGGCCAGGTTTTGTCAGGATGTCTCGGGAAGGCATCATGCACCAAATTCAAACTGGGCCATTTCCACTAGATCAATGTTACTGACAAGCCGTGCTCTGAGCAGAGTTGTCATCAAGAACTTAAGCTGGGAGAAATTTATAAAATCTGAAAAACAGCAGCTTTCAAAGTGTTGAATGTCCTTTCAAGTGCATGTCAGTCTGGAGAGATGATGAAAGAGCAAATCTGATGAGGGAAAGAGAGGCAAACAGCAAGAAGGAAAAAGTCATGGGGAAAAAAGACAGACTGACAATTAGTGCCAGAGACATAACACGTTTATTCCTTCTTACCCCCAGATTGTAGTAAGACCATGGGTAAGATGAATCAATGTCTGCATGCTCCGGTGCTTTCAGAGCTGGATTCAAGCCGAGTAAGGTAGCTCTGCGGCACAGGTGTACACAGCCCAGCATTTAGCATGTGTCATTATATCGCAGCAATGCAGCAGTAGTCCACGTGCAGGGCAGTGTCAGTCAGCGTAAAGATACTGCGGTCAACAGTAATATGCCAGGTAAGCGGCCTGGGAAGCTGGCCTTATTTTTTTCTATAATGAATACTGTCTCTGTTGGGGTTGTTTTTATTGTCTTTACTACAGCCAGCATTACAGCTTCTGGCAGCTGTTGTGGGAGGCGAAAAGGCGGCCATCCATGTGGCGCTGCGTATCGTATCAAAGGTGTCTTGTGTTGGGGAAGATTCTTACAAATGTCAATGGTGGGTCATTTAAGGCCTGATTTTATTTCAGCAAAGTCAATGGGGATTTTGGCATTTCTTAGTAGGAGCAGAAACAAAACCTTAATCCCTGGCAATTCTGTTTGTATTACATTATACACACACGTGCACAGTATACCGTGAAAAACACAGGGTCATATGCTGCTGCCGCCTGCCCTCCCGCAACAGTGGGACTGAAGCCAGAGTGGATCTGCAGACAGGCAGGCTTGGGCCACCGTTTCAGGCCACAAATTTCATTTTTTCCATGTCCTGTGAAAGAAAATAAATTTTGGGGAAGCAGATGTGATTTACTGAACTTACTTATGCCACCTCTGGTCTCACTGCTGGTGAACTGTCAAGATGCTGAGAGTATCACTTGGCCAGATGCAATGTTAGTTACTGCATGTGTCATAAGATCTGGAGCAGAATGACAGACGCTTACAAACAAAGTGAAAGGGAGGGCATTTAAACAGAGGTTGAAGCAGAGGAGGACAAGCGGGAAGACAGAAAATAAGCAAGAAGCAGGATATCAGAAAAAGAACAGGATCACGAAGTGTGAAGAAGGAACACTGGGTGGGGAAGACAGATCCCAAAATGGGTCCTGTTAATTCCAGCTGAGTCACTTTTCTTTCACCCAAATGCTTTATCTCCTCAGTGTCTCCTCCCTGCTGTGCGATGGCTCCAGCGAGCACTGGGCACTACCCTGAGGACGTGGCCAACTACTGCTAGGCAGCAGCCCCTGCTTTCTTACCACTTTTATAGCTTATTGTTAGGACCTCAATGGCCGATTACATCAACTTAGATGGGCAGTGATCTGAGGAGACGCTGAAGTAAAGACATAGCTAGTAAAACCATTGCTGAGATGGACAGTAGGAAAGAAATTTGGAAATCCCGATGCAGAAATGCCTAAGTCTTTGTGTGCTTCCACTTACGTAACTCCCTCGTTGTACAAAGTGCCAGCCCTGGCGCTGGATGCTGCCACACTGGCCTGGTTTGACCACGGCATAAAGTATCTTTTCATTTGGTGTTTGCTTACAACGTGCCTCATTGTTCTGCAGTGTTGACCTGAATGGGCCAAAGCAGTCGGTCTTTGTTTGTGAAGTGGGCTGCACTTAATCTAGGCACTGCTCCAGCCCGACAGGCTCTGCTAAAATTGATTTCTGCATCTGAGCTGCTTGCACGCTGCTAGAACAGGACTCATGTCTGGCCAGCTTCTTGGATATACTGTCAGGAATGCAAGGACACTTAGAGCATCACGGATGGAGGATGCCTGTGTCACTGGGGTGGGATCTTTGTGGTGGGTGAAGCCAATCCCCTGAACTCAGAGCTCACGTCCTTCTCTGTCTCCTTGTGACAGCTAGAGGTACCAGCTGATTTCAACAAATGGGTTTGTTGAAAAAGTTATCCAAAAGTGGCAATATTTATCATATGATAAATTTGTTTCACATGACGAGTTTGTTTAATAAGAAGCCAAGCGTTAACTGAGCGTGGTTACATTCCTGATACTTTCTCAGAGCCTTGGAAAGTAGAGCAAGGACAAAGTGCATGTTGCTTTTCAGCTTTGTTCCTCTTGCCAGTACTTATAGCATGGTATAAGTACCACTTACACACTCTATGGCTGGCAGACCTTGCTGTTCACGTGTTCACGATCAGTTAAGAACATTATCTCCATAAACTGATTATGTGCAAGCAGAGGCGCATGCACACCAACAAACAGCAGCACGGTCCCTGTTCCACACGCACTTCAGTTGTCAGCCTCTTACTTCCCGAAGCACATGTGGATACGGGAAGGTGTGGTACTAGTGCAGAGTCTAAATAAACTGCTGAATGAATGTAAAGCCACTAACATCATTGCGTATTAGTGTCATTAAATAAATTTGTAATTAGAACAAGTATAAGTGTTGTGTCACCATTTCTGGGGCCAGTCCTATTTTATTAAGGTCAATGGCCAAGCTCCGAATTTATTTGTTTCATTTAGCCTCTGGAGAGCTGGATCTGTCATTGGGCCAGTCACTAGTCTTCCTGTATCTCTGTTCTCAATGGGTAAAAGTTAACATGTTAATAATGGCTTTGTCATCATCATTATTATTTTTATGTGCTACAAGGTCTGTAAGAAGAGATAATGTCTTTTATTAGACTGAACAAGTGGGAAAAAAGCTAACTGTTAGTTAATTTGACTTAGCTTCAGTTGTGCTGGTACATCTTCCAGTTGTTTAGACTGCAAATTGAACAGGGCATGAATAATCTCTTCCTGGGAGTGAGCTGAGTGCCTCTTACACAAAGGTTTTAGTCTCTGAATGTGCAGTCATGATTCCGATAAAGCTGAATTATGATCTTAGTAATACAAAAGCACAACTCATCCCAGGATTCCCAGTGAAAACAGACCCATATGCCACCGCCCCGCTCCTCCACTGATGCGTCTAGCCTGTCTCGTTGACTTTGCCTCTTTCCATTCCTGTTCCCTCTTCTCATACATTGGCAGCTTCTCCCACTCCTCCATAAAGGCTGAACATGTAATTTGCAAAATTGATTCCTGTGTCTAGCGTCAGGGAGGGATTTTGTAAATGCCTCTGCACATTTCTTTTCAAGGTCTCATCTGAAAACATCATCTCTACCCATGATTATTATCTGCCATGCTGCGATGTTGTCTACAAGGATTGTTCAAACTGACTCTAAGGTGAAAAAGTCTGGGCTTGTAGCACTGGAGGGGAGCACCCAGGGCACTGACTCCACTGCTGTCACCTAAGCCTGTGATTAAAGCTGTGCAGGAGATGGAAGGTTTTATGACAGGTTTTGACATTGTGAAATATTACCTTTCTTCTGTGTTGCGGGAGAGGAGTAGTTTTCCACAAGGAAAATGGTTTATGGATGTCTGGGGTCAGTTGAAACATTTTTATTTCAATTACTTAAAAACTGGATTTCTTAACAGTGTACAAGATATAAAAGCTGGAATGACAATCTGAAAACTAAGTTCTGTGACTCTGGCCAGATCTGGTAAACCTTTCAGTGTTGATGGAAAACAAAATATTCCAGCTGATGTTGACTCTATTCATATCTTGCTGACCAGCTTTTCTTGCAAAGTGTTGTGTGAAATATTTCGATTTCTTACCAGAATCGAGATTTGTCAGAAGTGTACGTAGCCTTAGGCCTGCGTGAAGCTTGCTCTGAGGTGTCTGCTCTGGGTGCTGCTCCCATTTGCTCTCCAGGAGAGGAACAGTGTCCTCTGACCATGGCTGAGTATTTGCTGCAGAGGTAGCAGAGGAACAGCTATTCTTGGCTGGGGAAATGCGGATCCCTGTCAGTGTAAGACATTTTTAACTTATTTATGACAACAAATGCTTCTTATTGCCAGTATTGGGTTGCTATGCCTAGGATGTGTAACTGTCTTGTTACAGTACTGAAAAGGTACATTTTTCCATACCTGAAACATCACAAACATTCATAGGACATTTATTGGGAATAAATACAGCAAAGCTGTACTGAGCTTTTAGCTCCAAGAACTTCAGGTGGAAACCTGGTGAAAGTGATTCTAAGCTTTGGCTGAGAAAATTTGGGTTTTTTTTTAAATTCACCACAGACATAGTCTTTCTTTCCCAGGGAAAGACATGGGCTTTCTAAAGCTGTTGGCAGGAAAAGCCAACACTGTTCAGTTAGATGTTTAACCAAAGGTGTATATTCATGCTGGAGCCCTAACCTGCCTGAGCACAATTTGGAACTGCTGTGGGTACCGCGGGCATGATCCTGGTCACATCAGCCTTTCTTTCTAGCACCAGACTGACAGAAAGGTTCCCCTCTCTCCCTAACAAAGTTAAATAAACTCTTATATATAGAATACATTTAAGATGATAATGTGCTGTTAGATCGTACCTCTGTGTCTCTATTTACTGCTTTATTTGATCAGAGAAGGTATTCCGCTAACACTGGGGGTGTATTTGGCCAACTCATCTTTCTGTACTGCAGTGGAAGGGCTGATCACCCAGCATTCAAACCTCAACAGGTGGAAGCAAAAAAAAAGCAGTTGCCAGCACTTCCACCAATTCAGATACAAGATTTATTGACTATTTCCTCCTATATCACAACAATCTTCCCTTCTGCCAGAACATCTTTGAGACGGATCTGTTCTCAGACTGCGTACATCAACCCATTGACATGGTTTCCAAGATCAGCTCACCTCGTATATGTGCAAAACAAACCAGATTTTGATCTACTTTCATTACATTTTGTGAGCTTGCACATGACATAATTTAAATAAGCTTATCCTACTCAGAAAGAAAAAAACATTCCTACCACAGTTTAGGTAAACTAAGCAATTATTCTGTTACTAAGTGTAATTAATGCTTAATGATTTGCTTTGATTAATAGGACAATCAGCATCTGCTCCTAGAAATAGGGATTAGTAACCCAAGCCGTCTCTAATATTAGAAGGTAGGGGGTTCTTTTGTACTAAAATCTATTTTTCCACGTTCATCTCAAAGCAGAAAAGAAAACCCCTGTGCTATATCCTAAAAGCAGAATAAAGGGAAGGTAGTATATTTTTCAAAGAATATAGAGAAAACTTTATAATGTCTTCATGAATTTGTGGTTTTCAGTGAAATCCATGCATCTCCATCCTTTGAGAAAGAAATGACTTTGATCTAATTCTCTGACAATTTTTACAGGCAAAGTTACAGCCAAAGCATTTAAGATTTTGCATCTTCTAGGCAGTAGAGGCATCTCCTGGAACAGAAAGTTGAACTAAATAAGAACAAACATTTGATATTTCTGTGTTGCTGATTACTGCTAAATATTCCCTCAGTTTAGGAAACAATGGAATGGCATTTTTTAGAGATAATAGTAATTTTTCTAAACCTCCTGATTAGTTTCTCCATTTTTTTGCTGTATGGCTGAAGAATTACAACATACAATGAAGCTGCAAGGCTAATCATTCTTTATCATCTTCTATTGATCCTAAAGATAGAGATGGAGTGCAGTTAGATGCACACACTAATCCAATCGTATAACAGACATCCCCATATGGTTAATCACCAGCTTTGCCTTAAGCCAATCAATAATCACTTTGACAGAGAAAAATAAATTTGGATTTTTTTTGTTGAAAGGTTGGTTGTCAGTCATTTGGACTCTGAATGCTGCATCTACCAAGTGATACCCGGGTGTTACGGACTTCTCAGTCACTTCAGCATCCACTCAAAAATAGTGCTTGCAATGGCTGGTAGAGAACCAAGGAAATGGTTCTCATTACTGGGATTACTACAGAGCCAAGGACAGAATTAACTTGAGCCACATGTCTTGCTTCTGAAAGCTTTTAAAAGAGACTGAACACCTCGTAAATGAGTTGGGCTTTCATTGTAATATAAACAAAAAATGTCCCTGAAGAAATGATGTCGATGCAAGCCATTGAACACAGGAGGTGTGTGATGTAGGCTCACCTGGAGGCTTTTATTCTCCAGTCCGTGGTTTAACGTTACAAGAATGGAGAGTGAGTCCCTAGTAGGCACCTGGTAAGCACTTGCTTTATTCTGTTCATGGATGCTTTCACAGAAACATTCATCTGCTGTGATACGGGCAGTGCCGAATACAGTGAAGAGACACCATAAATGCTGACATTTCACGTAGCTCTACTTCAGCCCCTCTCCAAGTTTGTTTGGTTGGGGGCTGACTCCTGTGTTTGATCTCAGCCTGTGCATACGTCCTCTGCACCAGTTCCTCTGTGTCCAGAAACTGTACTTCAAATTCTCTTGCATAGGAATTCATGCTGCAATTGCAGAGGGACTCCAGCAGGTCAGGACTGATGGTGAAGGATGATGACTAATGATTAAACATTCACTGTACGTTCAGTTTAATCCAGTGAATAATTCTCTAATACCAAATACTCAACATTCACAACGAACTGCCTTCGACCAGATGGGAGCTGAAACAAAAACATTGCAATAAACTTAAAAAATAACATCAAATACCTGAACACATGAAGGAAGTAAGACATGCTGTGAGATGCCACACTTACCACGTATTAATTAAGTACATTGTATACTGAAAATTATCTCTTCCCTTGGCTTTATCTCCCCTTGGCTTGTATCTTTACTCGGATGGACTGTCCTATTTCATAAACCTGCATCAGTTACAAGCTTAAGATTTCCAATCACCTTCATACCCTTTTCTTTTTTCCTCCTATCTAATGTGGCTTTACCATGCCTTTCAGATGTGCATTTGCTCCTGTTGCTTATCATGGTGCTGAGATTCAGGGTTTTATTTCACCTTCTGGAATCAAAGCTCCCTTGTTGTCTTCTTTTGTCCTTATGGAGGCCCAGAGACATGATGACTGAAGCAGGACATTTACTCTCGTATCCTCCATTAGAACCAAGTTCTGTCTTCGTGGTCTGTCTGTAATATTTTAAAACTAACGGGTGAGTAACCAGATCCTCTTTGCTGTTGTGCAAATCCCAGCTTGAAGCGTTACTCATTATAACGTACATTGTGGACACATCTAGGAACCTCCAGCAGGATGAAGTAGGAGCTGTGCAAGCACAGTCCCTGCACTAAGGAGGGTGGCCAGGTCTGCTCACTATTAGCCTACTTCACGTGAGTTGCATTACGATATACAGTCAGCTCTGAACTGGATGGTGTGAAGATACTCGAGCAGACTCAGAAAGAGTAGAGCAGCATTTTTGTGACTCTGTGCTAGACCCTCTCCATCTGTATTGCTTGCACAGTGCCCATATGCAGAAGTGATTTATCTGCAAGCTGGATAATCTGCCAGGGGATAATGGCAAGGAAACAAAGAATGCTCAGAGTACGTAACGACACATCAACATTTACAGATACTTTCCCCCAGCAGGTCTTTAAAATAGAGAATCTAAACACTAGCAGGTACCAAGCACTCAAGATGCCAGAATTTATTGGTGAAAGTTATTAGTAAGCCAGTAAAGGTACCGCACGCAAAGTAGGAACCCAGCAAAAATAACCCGCCTAAAAGATGCTCAAAACCCAGCTTCTGGGCAAAGTCTTTCCCAATATGTGTTCTCTAGCTGGAGGACGAGGACCGTTTTGGTACATGTTCTCCGATTAGGCCCCTGCATTCCTCATTGCACTGTGGTGCATTTTTCTACCTTTGCTTGTAATTAGAGCTGCTTCTTGATTGGTCTTGACAGCAGCGTGAAGTGGTTTTTTTGTTCAGAAATGTCACCAGGAAGTATATTAATGGAGAGATGCCAAAGGTATTAAAAGCTACAGAGTCCCACGTTACAATGGAGATATATTCTTGTGTATATTCCAGTGCAATCTTTGCAATATAAAAGCAGAGACAAATCATCTCCTGTGTTTCTCTCCTCCCTTGAATTCCGTCTTTCACCACCCTATTCCCTTTGCAGATTGGTGAGCGCAGTTGCTAAATATATGCATAATAGTGAAAACCACTACATAATACACTGCATTGAAAAAGAGTCCTGCCAGGCTTCTAGGTCAAGGGAAGGAATATCTCTTTCTTTCCTAGTTAGCTTATTTTCCCATTTGTCTCCTTTCTCTTTATGAAAGAGCTGACTGGGAAGGTCTCCAGCTGAAGGAGCTATTCAGAAAAAGACCTGACATTTTGAACCAAAATTCAGGCTGCCTCCAAACATCGCGTCCCCAGTGCTATTAAACAATAACCAAAATATAATGAAATTCATATTTACCCTGAAAACAAAATGCATACAGGTATTTGATTTAAGAAACCCCAGATAATTGCCTTAGAAAAGAAATCTATGACAAATGGGTGCAAAATGAGTAATTTAGGTAGAGCGTGAAAAAAAGTAATGCTTGAATCTATGGGAGAAAGAGACAAGAGCCAACAGTAGGCAGAAGCACAGATATTTGCATTTTTATTCTATAGAGGAATGCATAGATACATGGGGACAAAGGCTTGGAAAGGGCCCCCCATTTCACCAAAGTCCACCCCTGGCATCACAACCAGTTTGGTGATAGACGTCAGGCTCAGAGAGACTCACAGCACAGCACACGCACCGGTCCCCACGTGCCGTTGTGACATGTCCCCGCGTGGCTCTCCGCCATCAAGAGCAATTTTAACACCTCCAGTGTGTTAAATTAACACCTTCAGGGTGTTTAACACCTTTACTGTGTGTCAGTGAGAACTTGGGTGACACTGGGGAGAAGATTTTACCCCGCGCAGCGGGTAAAAGCAAAAAATTGTAGCTCTAAACCAATGGCACACGTCCATCTGATTTATGGCACAAATTCCTTCTTGACCCCAAGCCTGTCATCAGTTTAACCCTGACTTTGTGATAAATCACCCACTACTTGAGAGATTTCTGGATCAACAGGAGCACCAACATAACTCACGTGAAAATCCATCCACGTGTGGGTGTTTCAGAAGAGGCTGAAGAAAAGCAACCCAAAACCCCAAATCTGGCATTAAGAGTGAAAAAAAAATCCTCTCAGAGTCTTGTAAATGGTCAGAATTAGCCTCAAAGAGCATTCAAAACAGAGAAGCGCTTTGGTATTTGGATGAGGGTACTAAAACTAAAATGTTGAATACCTTACATCGCAGACGCACTCTTGCCTATCTCAAGCTCCAGGGAGGTGTAGGAGGCAGATCAAGAAGAGCGAGGACTTGGGTGCTCAGGTTAAAAGTCTCTGTTTGTGGCTTTTGGACCTGCAGATGAAGTGTTTTGTCGGACTTGCTGATTTCATTGCCTCCTTCAGACGTCCCATAGTCCCGGTGTGGACTCTGCTGCCATGGAAATTGTCACAGACCAAGCTCTGTCCCACTCTGCTGACGGTGTGCATAGACCATCTGAGTAACGCCTCTTTGTGGGTGACTACTCTGTCACTGTTTCTTAAAGCTGCTCTTTGTAAGATGATTCCTGAGCTGTAAACCGATCCTGTTGCAGCAGCCAGGTAGGAATTACTGGCGTGTGCTCAGGATTCCCAGGCAACTGTGTCAGGATGTGGCGTTGCTTATCCCGTCAGTCACGGGTATGTAATCACAGAGGATAATGAAAGAGCATAAAACCAATCAGGTGAAAAAGGTCTTTGTACGTACTGGTTGTTGCCCTTTAATCTGTCAGTAAAGAGACAGCCACGCTGCAGTTATTAGGAGCTCTAATGCAATGAGCTGGAACACCAACGAGGACCGGCAGAGAGGCATTTAGGTGAAGATCCACAGTTTGCAAAGGCCCGTGCATGTCCCACACAAGTTCACACGGTTTGCCACAACCAGTGGCCTCATGTCTTACTGGTATAATACATCTCCAAGCGGAGTAATTCAGCAATGGTGACAGCAACCAAGGATAGTGCAGTTGTGAGACGCTTCCTGGCCCACCACCTAACAGCGTCCCTAAGACTTCCGAGCACGGCGGCAGCGTGAGCAGGGTTACTCAGAAGGGAATTAGTGCCAAGTATATGAGATCTCCAGGCTGTTGCTGAGACAGGTGAGCCCCAGATCAGTGGCAGCTTGTGTGTGACCAGAGTGGATTCTGCAGACCGCTGCTCAAAAGTGATGATCTACCAGATTTCTACCATTAGAATCCTCGTGTAAGAGTTTTGCTAAGTAGCCCAATCCAAAGGCTGTATTCTGCTCTCAGGGATATGTACGCACAGCTCCCATCAATACCCATTCACGCTGAACGCATCTGCCTGTTGCCTGACACCAGGACATCTCAAGGTGGTAGAGCATCGCAGGAAGGTTCACGTTCTTCAGAGACTGGATAAGAAATGTTATTGAGCTAAAGAAAACATCAGCATCGTTAGAACTACCCGCTGTGCTTCACGACAGAGCTGATTCCATCAGTTCTTGCCCCTGCCCTGCCTTTCCTACCTCCCAGCTACAGGTTTAAAAAACCCCAGCGATACACGTATCTTCAAAGCTTCCAGGGGCAAAACTTTCCTCTGCAGCCTTCATTGCATCTCTCAGTCTCATATTCACAAGCACAGAATTCATTGTATAATCCACAACCACTCAGCACAAAGATCATTCTTGACACCAGAGGAAAAGTTAATGTACGAAGAAATAAAAGAATATGTAATTGAGATTTCCCCAGAGTAGAAAGGAGTGGAGAAATCTGCCACCACATATCATGCATCTCACTAACAGATACGTATTCATTCTGCTTAAATGTATTCTGGTAGTTCTTATGTATTCCTTGTAGTTCCTAACAATTATATCTGATCTTTTTGTTAGGGACAGAAAATGTAGACTTAATAAGATGTCAACAGACAAGGAGTATAAAGTAATTGCCCATTACACTATAAATGTGTTATAATCATTTGCCAGAGGGAAAAAAAGTCTAATTGAATGAAAACTCTTGATGGTTTCATTATGCTTCTATTAAGAGACAGTCAGCCCTCCTGATCCAAATACAAGGCTTGATGCTTCTTCCTTTTACATCTGTAGAAAATTTGAGGCAACTGCAATGTTACTGATGGATTTGCAGCGACGCAGAGCTGGAGTAAGAGAGATCAGGGTGGGTCCTGAGCATTTCTGAGCCAGGATGAAATGAAAACATTTACCATGCGTGTGGCTGAGGAAGAAAAATTCAATACAAATGAAAGCGAAGCTGAATAAAATGCCAGAGCTCTTTCCAGCAATGGCAGGAATCAAAGTCTACATGTGGGGAGAAAGCAAAGTAAAGGGCTAAATTCTGCCTTTCAAATTGCACTGCTTAAAATCCAGGCTAATTATTTGCTTATTAGTTATTAAATAAAACTTCCTTTTCTCCATCCTCCCTGCCACCCAGGCAGAACACAGCTGTTGAAATCCCCTTCTGTCTTTGCCAAGATCAGCCCAGCCTTTTTCAATCACTCACTAACTCCCCCTTTCTCTACTGCATCTTGTTCAAGCTCCTTGTCCTTGCTTTTGTGCCCTGCATAATTCCAGCTCTTCCCCACTTTGCGTGCTACCCCCCGTGCATCCTTCATGCCCTACGTACCAACTTCAGCACCCTGTGCATCTGCTTCTCTGCGAATCTCTTGGCATTTTCCCCTCCTGCCACTATTCACAGCCTTCCTGAGGTGCTTCACAAAGTCATCCCCCTCTCCTACTTTCAATACTTTTTGAAGAACCTTCTCTTCCATGACCTTAAATAAACACAACTCCTGGTGACTTCATCCACTTACCACATGACAACAGGAATTGTTGCTCCTCCTCTGCATTAGCCTCACTGAATATGTAGCTTCAGCGCTGGTGCGTTTGCCCGTGCTTCCCCAGCCCGTCCGTCCATCTTGGTGGCTGCTGTGGAACGGTTTGTGAGCTCCATGGGACGGGAACGGCGAGTTGCTGTGGGGTCCCACCTGCGCCATGAGGAACGGCACGTAGATTTGGGTGCCTTCAAGGTAACAGCAGGAGGGTGCCTCTGACTCCAGTTGTGGCTCCTGCAGCAGGGGTATGGTGTGTGAGAGGTGGTGGTGCTAGGAAAGGGAGAGAGGTAGCCAGGGCATCGGGTCAGCCTGGGACAGTTGCTGGTCCCCTGCCCGCAGCAGGAAGCCCTCGACGTCTCATCAGCTCCACCTACCCACAGACCTCCATGGGCCAGGGTTTGTGCCTGGTGAGTCTCGTCCACAAGAGGATTTTGGGATGTGGCTCGTACGGTCAGGCAGAATGGACACTCCTAAGCTATGCTGTCTTGGCAAAAATATTTTTGCCTTGTTTTGACTGGTAAATGTCTTTTTCCAGCGGGAGTAAGCATCAATATATCATGCCTTTTAAAGGCTGACTTTTCTTAATCGCCCTCCATGGGTCTCTGAAGCATCACACACAACTCCCTGAGGATGTGCAGACCACCAATGGGAAAGTGTTCACCACTCGCTCGTTGGCTTCCTCTGATCAGACAAATTATTAAAGCTACCTGAGCAGAGGTATTTGTGCTAGCTGAGGGCCTCTCTCAGTGGTGAGGATGTGCTCTGGAGGTAGCAAAGAGCCGTGATCTCTTCTGCATGGGGAGTTTAAAGTGGTTATAAAGCCAGACAGCTGCTTCTTATGCTCACTTACACGTATGGAAGATACTGTGTAAGTTACAAGACAACGAAAAATTATGCCAGCCATTATACATGTTGTGCAGATGATGCTCTAACTAGGATCACCACCCAAAATAGAGGGAAATTAAATGACTATCTGGTTAACAGTACATCCTTCTGGCCCAAAGCCCTTAGGCTTCTCTGTCTTTCTATCTGTGTACCTACCTACCTACCCAGGCAGTCTGTTGCATACTGAGTCTTTTGCAGGCTGGGAGTGTAACAAAGCCTGCTTTCCCTCCTCCTGTCAATCTGGTTTTCTTTTTAGCAGATTTGCATGCTACTGATGTGAATTCGTACCATTATCAGCATCTTCTTCAAAGCTCATGTTCGAGGCTCAGCACAATAAAAACCTGAGTCGTTTATGTAAAAAAAAAGCACTGGGTAGACAGACTCAGCAGTGAAGCTGGTGTTTAGGCATGTCTGACCCCTCACTATCATTTTGTTAAGGAAAATATCCCACCTGTTCATTGGACTTGTTTTTGAGGGAATCACACTGTGTTTCTCCCAAACTCTGAACTCACCGGCCTTTTTCAATCACGTTTGATGGTCGGTTTCCTTACAGTTTTGCCAAGAAGGAACGGAATAGAGAGGCAGGTTAGTCCTGCTGAAGGAAGGACAGGCAGAATTTAGCTGTTACCCAGTGTCCGGACATGAGTGTTTGGCCAGGCAGCATCATGACCGAGCCAAGATGATGCTGTCCTGCCAGAGAGGGGGAGGCAGCTGGGGGCACTGCAGTGGGGAGAAGCTTGGGGAAAAAAGAGCACATACCCACTGCAACTGAGGCATCACTACTTCATGTTGCAGTATTACTTTGTTACTCTGCATTGTATTTTTATCTTCATTTAATTGATTTGTGCATTTACATGAACAAGCCGTTGCATAATTCTCGAATCATGAACATTTCAGTTAATTTTCTGCCTCTGTTTGGCTGGGGCAAAGATACCTAATTGTCCTGCCTCCTTGGAGAGGGTTATCGCTGTATCTTGTCAGATAGGCTGATGAATCCTCTGTTTGGAAAGCCGCTTGCTTGTGCTTGCTGGTACAAAGGTGTCTTGTACCTGTTGTAGAGATTTACTTTGACACCAATCTCCTGAGCTCATAATAAGATGGTATTTTGAAATATTTGCTTTCAAAATATTTAGTGAGAAACAACCCTCTCATCTCAGATCGTTATTAAGAGTCGTACTTCCGTGTGCGCTCCTCGACTTCAGCAGTAAATGGTTTTGTCATGCATCAGATTCAGACTCTGAAAGGAAAATTGCTGGTGGAGCTGTATCTGCAAGTGGAAATGTTTCCCTTCAGGCAGAGCCTGGTCCAAAGCTACCTGGAATTAATGGCATTTTTCTTCCCTAAGGTTTCTGAACACTGTGGATTAAATTTAACCGTGATGAGCTAGTTTATAAATAGAGGAATCTTCTCTATTTTTAGACTACCTTTTCCTGAGCAGGAGTGGTATTGGTAATAAATGTACAGTTTCTTGTGCATAGCAGTGGGATTATTTGTATCTCTGCTGCTTTATATAAATATAGATACTCTCTGTTCAGAAAAACCCAATGGAAGAAATGTAGCTAAAATGCTGAATTGTGTGCAGCCCAGTGTGCTAACAGACACTGAGCTGCTTTATTTTACACTATGTGGGGTAAAAATCAAATAGAATGAGATGATAAAGAAAAACTGGTGTAAAAGATAAACTAGGATCACTAAACCCATGTTGTTTAAAGAGTGAACATCACTGTTGTTTTTAACATTACAAAACCAAGTCAGTTCCAAAATACCAGATTTATTTTATCACTTTTGGCCTGTATCTAAAACTCAGTAGTTTTAACGTTTTCTTTTGGTGTAATACAGTCAAGGCAAAGAATATAAAGGTGTTAGTATAAATTACGAAATCTTTAGACAAAATTTTCAGCTTGGACATGGAAAAATAGGATTTTTTTTTTTTTTAGAAAATCTGACTTTTAGTGAGAATTGAACCATTATCTTTCCTGCTCTTGCAAATTCCCTTCAAATGCATAGATACGCGCTGACTTCAAAAGCATCCCATATTTTAAATAAGTTTCTCCTGTTGCCTTGGAATTGCAGTTGTTCTGAGAGGAGAAAATCCAACTATATTTTGGAGAGATACCAAAGTATAGATTTAAGAGACTAATTTTAGGCACCCAGGCTTGAAGTTTTGACCGATGGGATTACATCGGTATAAAAAACAGCAAAGCCCCAAATCTGGGAGAAATAACAGAGCAGAAAGATCTTCTCAAAGGACAATCCAACTCTCGCAAAAGCTGCCAAGGATTACTGTAAGGCAATAATTAATGACCATTGTTGCTGGGTCTCTGACTGATGCAGGGGGAATATTGATATAATCCTATTAGTGTGTTGCTCTCATTAATGTATTATGTCAATTAGCTGAGCATTTTAGCAGAAAGGTGAATTTATGAATTTTTTTTTTTCTCCTTCCAACATAGATTGCCAGTGCAAAAATCAGTTTTGAACAACCACCAAAGATCAAGGACCATTAATGAATCTTATCTGACACTAATATTGTCTAATTACATTAAAATGTCACAACTAATTTAATGGCATCAGAGCTCCCTGCTCCATAAACAAACACAAGTTTGGTCACATTTCTAAAGAATTTAGTTTTTGAACACGAAAAAGATGACTGGAAATTCCGGTTTTGATCATTTTCTACATTTCTGTCATTCTTAAGTGTTTTGAAATAAAGAGTAAGACAAACCTGAGCTCAACAGAACATTCACCAACATCTCACCAGCCAAAACAACAGAGCTTTGGGAACCATTTAGAAGAATTTAATTATCTTTGCCCCTTTCCTTCATTAAATACTAAGAAAGCCTTAGAAAATTGGTCAAAGCAGCCTGAGCTGCTCTTTGTGAATGTATTTCTGCGTGTGCTTGTGTCTTGGGGCTGTCGCTTGGGTGCAAAGTTGAAGTCAGACGATGCTGTCCTGACTTAAGCACTGGACATCCCTGTGTGTGCGTGGCTAGTGCTCACTCCACGGATCACCCTCATCAATGCTCCTGCTCTGGGTGACCCAGCACCCTGCTCTGTCCCGGCACCCACGTGCCATAATCAGGGCAGTGTGGGAGAAGGGGTGTAGGAGAGGGTAAATCTGGGTGCTGCCCAGTCCCCAGCTTGTATGTCTGGTTGTAAGTGGGTGGAAAAGAAGAGGGACTGGAGACTGCAGTGAAGGCGCAGCAAGGGTTTTCATCACTCTGACACACTTGAGCCTTGAAAATGAGTTAAAATAAGACACTGAACCAACAACTCTTCAAATGACTGATAACTGGGGCAAAGAGAGGCGTTCTTAACCTATTTCCCACTGGGTTTTTTTCTTCAACAAAATAAAACAGCAGACTCTTTCACAGTTGCCAGAGCTGGAGCCTCAGTAAGAGATAATGAGAGATGCAGCCAGGGACTAAGTTCGGATACAAAAGCATTTCTGATTGGTTTCCTGCAAGACGAAATTCTGTTATAAAACCTGCTACTCATTTTCCATTGAAAGAGTAATTTGGGAAACTGTCTCTCTTTGTGCTCTAACTAGGCAGCAGATGGCTCCAGATAAGTTTTACTTGGTCCTATTGATTTCACTGCAGGGATTTAATTTTATTTCTCAGCAGAACAGATTAAAATATGGGAGACGCTTTATAGGCTTCTGAAATGGCAGAAACCTGCCCCAAAGAAGCTACGGCATCAGTCCATCACCAAGAGCACCTCTTTCCCTTGTGTTAGCTCAGAGACATCCGCTTCCTCACCACGGTGTCCTGTAGCATCATTTGGGTCCGGGGAATGGTGTTGGCAGGCCCAGTGTAAAACACAGACAACAAGCAGACAAAGGAGAAGCTGGTGACTCTGAGGAAAAGACGTGCGATGTGATTTTTTCTTAAAGCCCGTCCCCAATGTGTGCTTAATAAATAATTAATTGCTGTTATTTCCAAGCTCAGATCCATTTTCACACAAATGCACTTTCAACTCCAGTGATAAAAAAAAAGGGATGCTTTTTTGTCGATTCTTCTTCAGTGCAGCCCTGAAGCAATAAACCAAATTGACTGCTAAATTTAGACAAGAATACAGTCTGGCCGAGTCATCTCAGAGTCCATAAATTTATTAATAAGGGAGATCAAGACGAGTCAGGAAAGAATCCCTGAGATGCAGAGCTGCTTCTCCTTTTAGTGGGTCAAGGATAGTTTGCGATATGAAACACATATTATATTCTCCAATTTACATGTCTAAGTCTAGGTTTATTCTCTTAACTATGAAAAAAACTGCACTGAGGAAGAGCAACTGTCTGGACAGCCCTGAGCAGGACTTCCCCATGCTGAGGGGTTGCTTGGGGAAGCTTACCCTTTAGACCATGCATCCCACCCCAGCCTGCCCCAGATTTGTACGCCTGTCCCAGCAGACTTGAACCTTGTACAAAGGCTGAAGAGCAAACTCTGGTCTCAGAGCAGTCAGAAAAGCATAAGGCAAAACTGCTTTTTTCAACATGGGTGCTGGCTTCCTTGTGCACAAAAAAGGATGAAATTGCTGCAGTTCAATTCCAGACTTCTGCCTTACGTGATAAGGTCTTTATCTCCTTTTTCTGGCTCCCAAGAAGCTAATAAGAGTGTGACTAGATTTGTACCTTGTTTCGGTTGGAAAGCCTCAGTTGAACAGGTTGATCTTTTATGGGCTCTCGGTGCTTCTTGATCAGCTCCTGCGCGTTTTTTCATAGCCCATATTGCAGGGCTTGGATGCCAACACAGCCCCATGCTGGTGTCTTCTCCATGCTTGCCCTCTCCTGCCCCTCCCTATTACTGTGTGCTGCTCCTCCAAACACTGCCAATTTTTCCTCTCCTCCTCCTCCGGTGTGAAGCTGGGTTTCCCCAGGCAGGATTTTGTCCTTGGCTAGAGGGAAGGAGAAACAACACCACGGTTATGGGTGAAAGTCCCTCCACTCACATTCCCGGGTTACAAACTTGAAGTTGGAGATTGTGGGCATTAATGTGGCAGCGCTCATTATGCTACCTGCTCCCTGTGACCGAATCTGCTCTCAGTGGACCTGTTTCACAGAAGCTGATAGAGAGTGATATAATTTACAGCTCCTGGTGTCAGTAAAGCCTTTTGCACTGGTGGGGAAAGAGTTCTTGCTTAGAAACAGCTACTTAACAGTCTTTGGGATTTTTTTTCCTTTAAATTACCCGAGTTCAGCACTCTGCCAGGCAAACAGGGGGCACTCCCCTAGAAGCAATGACTGCCACCTATTTTCACCAGCAGCACTTCTTACATCTACTTGGCTATTCTTCTTAAATTGCTGTCTAATTTTCAGTATAAAGAGTGTCTAAGGTACATGCTTTCCATGATTGCAGCTTTATTACAAACCTGCAAGAAAAAATAAGAGCTTTCATTGTTGTTTTAATTCCTTTGAACTTCTGAATTCAGCTTCCCCAAAACACATGCACATACAGTGCAGAAAAAAAAAAGCGCTATTTTAAAGAGCACTCAGAATAAAGGTTGATATATATTTTCCTATCGTTTTCTAATAAAAAACCAAGCAAATAATCACATTCCTGTAATTAGGACTTTCACTAAATACCATGTATTTTGGATCAGCTGTTGGAATAAAAAATAAAATTAAAATAAATACATTTCCAGAGCAACTGATGGGTGTAAACCAGGGATATGATTCTTGAATGCAGATCCATCCTCAGAACAACACAGAGCTTCACAAATGGTTGATCTGCGCATGAAAAATAAGAGTAAAAATAAGCAGGGTAAACACTGTTGTTTAATTGACTTCTGCCACTACAAATCTAGGCCAGATGCAGCCCTGGATTTCCAGTCACTGAAGAAAGAGCCTCATACAAAGAAAATCTATTTTGCAAAATACACAAGTGAAAGAGCTTGGAAGGTCACCAAACCTAAACAGTTAAAAGCAATCGCGTTTCAATTAAGTTGAACTGAAACAAACAGGCTTTAGAAAGAACGGTAAACACAGAAATGTTTCACTGAGCATTAAGAAGAACAAAGAGCATATATCTTCTGAAATGCCTTTTAAGAGCCATCTCATCCCAGCGCAGACACGAGACATTGCGCTGCATAAAACTCCCAACTTCTCCCCGCCAAGCGAAGCACAAAAATTAAATAGTTTTTCCTCTCCGTTCGAGATTAAATAATGGCAAGACAGCCATCTGAAGCAAAAGGGAAAGAAATGGCTGCACGGTATTAAGAGAGTTAATTATAGATGCAGATTAAAAGGCAAGACTGAGTGGTGGAAGAAAAGGGAAGAGTAACCTCCGGCGCAGAGATACTGACATGCAGCAGTTGTCAGTCACCTAGCAACAAGTTTCCTATCCCTGCTGTGCTCTTTAATTCAGCAAATCTGCTCAGGATGTTGGGCTGTTCTCCTGACAAAACGCATTATGTAGTAGACTAAAGGATACAAAAATCCACTGTACACAACACTCTGCTCCCTATTGACCACTGATCCTTTCTCTCAACCCACAAAAGAGGCTTGCATAATGCTCTGAAAAGAGAAAAGTCTCAACAGAGAAAACATTTGCTTGTAATTGAGATTGACTACATAATGAAAATGATGTTCTTTTTTAAATTCAGCTTGTTGAGGCCATGCTTTTTGTCTCCTGGCTCTCAAAACCCATCCCTGCTGGGAAAAGGGGCAAACATTGTACAAACTCAAACCTGTGGGTTTTTTCCCTTCTTTTCACTGGAAGCACACACACGCACGCATGCACACATATGCATTTTGTGGCTAAATGGGCAAGACTGGCTCCTAAAGACTTAAACAAGTTTGAAAAAAGAGAAGATAAATAAGAAAATTGTGGTGTGTTTCTGTGTTGGAGGGAAGCTGCCTTCCTTCTGAAGGGAAGCTGGGGTCCGGAGGGCAGAATATATTTTATAATTGTTTTGGCCAACTAAGAAGTACCACTGTCTGAGAAGAAGAGTCGTTTTACTACCGAATCCATGCAATAAATTATAAGCAAACCCACGTATGACCTGTGCACCCACAGACACACACATCCCTACCTCTGCATTGAAGTCAGGACTGTGCTTTGAGATAATGATTATCTAAATAGGAAGAATAAACAGGGGGGTGAGTTTAAAAGACCTAAGTCTTGACACAGTGAACTCTACTGTGGTCCATGGCAGAAGTTTGGGCGAGTGCTCCTCACAGAGCAGTGTCACTGCTGCCACCACCAGGATAGCTGAGGGTGCTGGACCAGGAGTGCTGGCTGTCTTCCTAAGACTTATCGGTAGGTCTCGTCTTGAGTCCAGAAGCTAGTAGAAGGAGAGAAGAAGGTAATGGGAGAGAAACTACAGCCCCATCGAGCTCACACGGATGCCCACAGCAAACGCAGCAGAAGAAAACAAGCCCTCTGAAGAGGGGTTTGAGCCCAGTTGACACACTCAGCTCTTTGGGATAGAAGCGGTTCATTTGTCCTGTTTGTAGAGCACCTAACACAGTGGAGGATCAGCATCCTGGGAGCTCCACAAGTGCAGATAATGGCAATAACACGACAAGCTTTTCCGTCGACATCAACTAGTTGACTCTGCAACTGTGCAACTCCAGATATAAACCAGTGGTAATGCCCAAAATTATCTGGAGTTCCTTGTGGAATAAGACTAACCAGGCACATCAGTGTGGAGCACATTGTTACATCCAAAACTGAGACTGCAGAGGAAAGGGGACTGATCCCAATGAGTCCCAGAGCATAGCACAGACAGGGAACATCATGAAAACCCAGCTTCCTTGGATAACAAAACAGGCTCCCAGCTGCACTGGCAGAAGACCCATCACTTCACTGTCTAAAGCACTGGTGGTGCAGGTAGAACAGCACTTTCATCCCTGGACATCTGAACCGCTTTCTCTTCATGCTCCACAGTATAAATGAAAGTCATGTGCCTGTGCACAAGGAAATGCAGCTGTGAGATTTCTTCCCCAAAAAGGTACACAAAAGACTGAAAAAACACCTTGGTGCTCCAACTAAGAGAAGATGGGAAAGGTGACAGTGTAATTTATAATCTGATGCTCACAGAATGGCATCACTTGGAGGCTGTAACAGGCCAGGATAAAGGTGATGGGTACAATACTTCATCCCATCAAAACACACCCACTTGGATTTTGCTCAAGCTCAGCTGTTTCCACCCTCTGCTCTCCTAGAGAGGGAAGGGATGAAAGGCAAGGGCCATTGTTTACCCAGTGGGTATTTCCAGAGGTGATAAAACACATTCCCCACTTGTACCTCTAACCCCCAGGTGCCCACTCCTGCCCAAATGCCCCCTTCCCTTTGTGGGGCTGAGCACCACCAGGCACTCGCTGGGCATGTTGCCACCACTGTCGCCTGTGAAAGGGGAGAGATTTGGCCACAGCTCGCCTGGTCCTCAACTTTGCTCTGCCCAAGTGACCATCCATTCCCCTGCTGACTTCATCCACAGAGCCCAGCTTGTCACAAGGGGCTGCTCTGAGCTGTAGCAAGTTGGGGGAAACAATTGCCAATGGACTTATCTCAGTTGATAACTTACACCCAGATCTTGGGGTTTTTTTGTGCTTGGCACAGCAGAGCCAGGGGCAATTGGTGTGGGCTTTCCTTTGGGATCATCTCACAGAATAAGGATAATATTGGAATAATGCTTCGCTAATAAGAGATGGGTAACGCTGAGTTTATTCTCTGGCTTATTGAAACATTTAACAATTTCTTTTCCATATCAATGCTTTTGCCAGTCTTTTGCATTGCTTTGTGTATCAAATAACAAGTTAGGTTCTTTGTTTCCTTTATTGTAATAGCCATGACTCTGAAGATAAGGAGGGTTAATGTAAGCAGTATTCACTCCAATGTAAATATAAAACAGTCTGTTAAAAAATAAAGGATTGGGAAGGGCTGCCATGAATGTTCTCTGCACCCACAACCAAGAAAAAGTAGACTTTTATTTTTAAAGGTTTCTCTCTTAAAAAGTATTGTTCCTTTGAAAACAATTCTTTTTCAAAATTTTTGTTCCCCTTTTCAAACAAAACTAAAAATTATTTTCAATCAGAAAATAAAAATTTTACAAAAATTGTGAAGATGATTTCAACCAATAAGTATGAACTTAAGGAAGAGCTTCACGAAGCTGGGAACCATCAGAAGGTAATGTGCAACAGCAGAAAAAGTGGGTTATGTGAACCCCCCCAAAGAGATGCTAAAAACCTGAAATAGTAGAAGGTTTAGAGAAATGAAATGGGAAAAAAAAGCAGAAGATGTGAATAATTGTGGTGCTGGTGAAATACATCTTGCTATCTCCAGAAACAGTGTAGTGTTGTTTGCTATAGAATTTAAGACCCTCTGTAACTCAGAGAGTGCTGACAGATTTCATAGGAGTTACGAAGAAAATTCCCTGTGAAGGAGTTGGATCAATCATAGAATATGCAAGAGTCCAAATTGCTGAAAAAAAAACCCCAAAAAACCAAGCAGTAACTCCTAGTGCTATAGAATGAAAAGAACACATAAAAGTATTTACACCCATTTCTGGAGCTTTGTAAATATGGTCAACAGGGATATTTGTTTAAATCTACCTACGATAACAACCTGTGTAAATCCTGCCCTAGCTTAACTCTGTGTAGCTCCTCTCCTGCTGAGCCTGTGCACACCAGCTGCGGAAGGGACCTTGTCTTCTAAAAGCAGAATTTCTGCTAAGCAGGATATTAATTTTCAGGTATAGTTTTTAGAAAAGTTTTGTCTCAGAAAGGATAAAATTAAAGTGGACACTGGGGTCAACGCGGAATAGTTGGATCACGTCCCACCAAAAATAGGAATCGCGAGGGATTCTCCTGTTGATATTTTAAACTTTTGTTCATGCAAGTTTTAATCAATTAAAATGCATTATCTACCCTCTTAACTTTCTCAGAGAGGATTATCTGACATTTACTATTCACCAGTTTTGCTGAAAAGGTTAATAGTTCACAGGCTGAAGTTAGAAGTAAACAGAATTGATCATTCCTAATGCTTTGGCTGAAATGGAGGGGCTTTGTGTTGACAGGCTAGGAGATGTAATGAGCCTCTAGTACATTCTTAAGGCTTGTTTCATTTGCTCTGTGAATGGGGAAAGTAAAATTATAGTCTATAGGTGTTTTCCGTGGTTCTTTCATAAGCAGGCCTCCTGACACCAATTAAAGAGATTATGTCATCAACTGAAAAGAAAGCTATAACCTTGTATGTTAATGCCGTGATTACTTAAGACAGGGTCACTGGACCCCATAGAACAGTGAATGACCTTGGTGAAATTAACTTCGGAGCTCAATTCCTAATTAACTGTTTTCAATGAAAGAATGTGTGATTTCAGGCTATTGGTCAAAATATTCACTTTTTTCTGTACAAGGACTTTGCCACCAGAAGTTGGTCTCCAGCAGCATAAAAAAAACAGGAATAAGATTAGGAAATGGCAAACAGCATGTCCAGAGCTTTATGAAAGCAGATATTGTGCCCTGGATATTTTGCCTGAAAAACCTTATTCTTTTGAGGCTTCTTTGCCCACAGTGCAAAAATTACAATCCTCAGGAGGAAACGACACATTTGAGCACACATCCAGGACAGATGAAATTGAAAAAAATTGCACCAAAATACTAAAAAGTAGCTATGTATGAAATATAAGCATATATTTATAAATATTATAAATTTACCATTTTTTTAGTGGAATTGCAGCATATACAAATATCTGGTCAGGGAAGCTGTATTTTGTAACATCAGAGGAACGTGAAAAGAAGACAGGGAAGCATTTTTAAGGAGCTCTCTCCATTCTCTCTCAGGTAAGGGTAGTGATGCTCCAAAAGGAGGGTAGATTGCCAGAGTACCCCTTGCCTTTGTCTGCCGTGTGTCACGGGCTGATCCCTATCAATCAGAGATGCGCACTCAGAGGTGCACACACTCAGTCCTGGTGCTATTATATTGGTCGGGGCTGTGTAGTCCCCTTGAAGCCGTTGCTCAGCACTGAACCGATCTTGGATCTCTGATCAGCTATGCTGAAGTCACACTTGTACGTGCTTCACTTTACCAGGAAGAAATACACATCTGAAAACATTTTCGACACTAATAACCATCTGATCTGGCTGTAAAAGAAGGCAGTTTAACCTGTCAGTCTTTTTCTGCTTTCTTAAATAACTCTTTTTAGGTGTGGTCCAAGTTATATTCAAACTGGGCGTGCAAGTCCTGAGGATGTTGCTATTCCAATACTCCAGCAAACAGCACATTCCCCTTCAAAACTGGTACAAAGTTAATGGCAACTTGCTTCATGTGTAGAAAGACTTCAGACCTGAGCTACCCATGTGAACACGTTCTGCTTCCATGGGGCTGAATTTACAGGGTCCAATGTTACGTCTGTGCCAGCTCTGAGCGTGGCAGAGGTTTCTTCCTCTGAAGGCTATGAGCAAGGCAAGCATGGTGGCTATCCAGGGTGTTATACTGTCCCCAACCCAGGACAAGCCGTGGGGCTCTGGATCTGTTTCCGCTGCTGAATTGTGAGATGGAGCCGATTCCTCTCTGTGGGTGCTGTGATGGGATGAACATCGAAGTAGGTCAAGAAGGGGAAGCAGGAACTTCTCCCGTCTGCCCAAACCTGATTCTACAAGAAGAAGTGATTAGACAAAATGCCCAGAGAAAGCCCAGAGTACCTGGTGCTCAGAGACAGCAGAGGTATCTATGTGCCATGGGCAAAACCCCAAAGGGAGCCGATAGCAAAGCCAAAGAGCGAGCCAGCTTCCTGAAACTCCATCTCTGTTCACAAACCACATCTGTGCCAACCATACAGCGTCGCTGGTTGACCACTGGGCCAGCTGCTCCTCTCCTCACGTAGGACGAAAATCTGCCTGGCTTGGACACAGACCTTCACTGTTCGTGGGAACACTCTGAAATATCAGAGTGCAAAGAAGTCTTTTCCCACGGTCATCAGATTATAAAGCAGCGTGCTTAAATGGGGATCCAGCTCTAGGGGACAGCTAAAGAGACTGAAGGAGATGCACTGGAAATTAAATTGGTGTGATTTGGATAACATCGCTGATACCTGCCTGGAGATACAGCATGCGGATGGGAAGGCATTAATTAAACATAAAGATCTGTGAAACCTGTGACCGTGTAATACAGGCAACACAAAACATGCAATTCACTTCAAATCCAACCAAATGTGGGCAGCTGCTTTCTCTAAGAACCAAGAAAACGAAATCTCATATAGCTTTCTGGCTTTTTTTTTATTGCAGGTCAAAAATATACCTCTCAGACTGAGCATGAATGTAACCAAACAAACCCCAGGGTTGGATATCGCCAGCCTCACAGTGAGTTCAGCCTCCCAGAGCACACTTCAGATAACCACCTTTCATACTCCGGCCCCTGGCTAATAAATGGCAAAGGAGCAGATAATAAATTCGCTGAAAGGTGCAATTAAAAGTGATAGGGACATTCTGCCCGCTGAAAGCAATGTATTCTTTACTGCTTGTTTGTGGAAGAGGGGAAACAAAAGGAAAGGAAAAGATTTCTCCCTTCACTGTGGACCACCCATGAAACTTTTTGTCTCCTAATTCTGACACCAGAAAGAGAAGAGATACTTCTTGCTTACAACGATGCCTCAAGCTCTCATGTGCATTTCTCCCCATACAGTACAGCTTTGGGAAGCTAATTGCATGAACGTGTTGTCCGAGTAAAAACAGGTGTTGCAACACCTGCATTTTCTAAAACTGAATGTCATTAAGAATCTGCATTTTCGGAGCATCAGAGCATGTGGTTTATACAGAGATGATATTTAAAGGACTGGGGCTGCACAGAACCACTAAATTGGAAAGGTTAATAACTTGTGCCATGAAACCCTGCAAATTATTGACTACCAGAGCTAAACCCTGGACAGTGCCGAGCTCTCTGCAGGAATTCGGAATGGGAGTGATTTTCAGAGAGTGGCAGTGGAGTCAGTTTGTGCGATTAACGTTTTGGCCCATGCTTTAGCCTTTGCCTGGACCTGGTGACAGTGCTCAGCGTTTTACAGGATGCAGCTCCTTAGATAAGACCTCTGAGCCTGCAGAACGGAAGCCAGCAGGCTCTTTGCCACCATTTTCATTCAAAAGCCAGGTCAGAGTGAATGAGGTAGCTTTTAGTGAATAAATATTATGGTTGCAAAGAACATGACAGCAAGAACACTAAGGCTGGAAAGCCTCCCGGCACTGAGGATTTTCTAGGAACAGGGAGCAGCTTACAGGCTACAAGAACTGAAGTAGAAGATCTGCTTACTCACTTGAGTAAGGGCTACTAGCTGTAGGAAGGATTGCAAGATTAAGCTCTTAAGGAATGAAGTGCTAACGGGTCTGACGGTGAAGTGGCTCTGCAGTTGCCTACACAGTTGAGGATATGGCCTGTGACATAACACACTCAGCCATGCAAGCTTCATGTGCACATGTCCATGTCATAATACCAGCAACTTGCTAAGTGCACATAATCCCTCCCATCAGAGACACGAGAGTTACCTCCTTGTAAAAAGCATGTTAAAATCCTGAGAATATACACTGCTTTGTGCTGACACTCATTCATACATTGAATCGTGTAAGGGGGGGACACATCTTGGGTGAGATACCCTTACTTCAGCAAGAAGTGTTTTCTAGCATACTAAAGGGTCAGAGCAGCAGGAAGAAGTTTGAAAAGCTCTATTAAATGCAGAAAGATGATTCCTGCAGTGGAGACAGCAGAAGGTGGCAGAGCATCCACCTTCCAGGGACAAGTTCTGGTGCTGAGGGTGTGCAGAATAGAGACTTTAATGAGGCAAACCACTGAACAGAGCTGGGTGATAACTAAGATAACTTGGAGAGCTCATTCAAGTACAAGTGGAAATGAGGTTTTCCTCCTCACACTGCCAGTCCAGGGTTGAGAACATTCAGAAAGTATTTAAAATCAGTGTTGCTACGAACACACTCTAAGCTTTGGCGAGGTCCAGCTATATGAGTCCTTTTGAGTACCGTGGCCATATTTCATGCAGTGCTTCAAATTAAAAATTAATACCAAATTCTAGTATTGTTGTTGTTGTTGTTGTTGTTATTATTATTATTATTATTGCTAGCCTCATTACTCACATCCAGCCTGATTGTACTCTCATGATCCGTACATAAAGTGCTGCATGGTTTCATTCCGGCTCACTACAGCTTTCAGCCTGATCAAACCTTTTGCTGAAACTTGCCAGCTGCCAGTGACTGCAGAGAGAAGTGCCTTTTTTTTCCCCCCATCCCTCCTGGGTGCATCAAGTTGCCTGTGTGGAATGCAGTACTTCCACAGGATGCCTCTTGCCCTGGACACACAGGCTAGAAACCCATCACAAGGGAAACAATTTAATTACTAGTATCAATCGAAGTATTTAGTTCAAATGCTTTATAGCACAGAAAAGCAGTGGCAGGCTCTAAACATCTTCCCCAGAACGCAGATTTGCCTTGTAATGGTTTTGGAATAAAATTTTCCAAAGCAGGAATGAGAGATGAGTGGCAGATATGACTGACATCTGTTTCCTTCCTTCCGTTGTGCACTATTTTCAGATACGATTGACGATGTCTTTCCTACTTCCTTCCTCTGAAGTCCACTTATTTTCTAGCAAATACGCAGTTCCTTCCTCCTTTATCACTACTAGCAAGTGCACAGACCCTGGAGAGCAGCTACTTTCTGTGTGTACAAAGATGGCAGTGTGTTCGCACAACTATTTTTCACTGGAGCAGCCTTCCCAACGCAGCCTGAGAAAAAGCACACAGCCCTGGAGAGTCTGCTGGGGCAGAGCAGGCTCCAGCATGGTCAGCTCTTCCCAGAAGATGCTCCAGCAGCAATTTCCACGTGTGCTAACAACAGTAAAACACTGCTTTTATATAGTATTCTTCTCACCAGCGGATCTCAAAGCACTTTTCAATGGCAGCACTGCTATCTCCTTTTCATAGGCAGAAATGACCGGTCCCCTGGTCATTTAGGAGATCATCATACAACCAAGAACAGAAGAAAAGGCACTGGAGTTCCCCAGCTATGGCTCCAGTGCCTAGGCCACACCAGTCCTTCTCCCCAACAAGAACTAGGGAAGAAGGTAAAGCTACTTTTATACTGTTTGCTGATGGAAAGTCAAGCCTATATCACAGCAACCTTGCTATTCACATTTAGGATGCCTGCGATTTAAATCCTTGTTTGACAGGTCTTCTCCGTCACCTTGTGAAGCCCAACCTAGAAAGGCAGGGCCTGTGAAACACAGGAGGTGGTGGGTATGCAGCTGCAGGACGGCTTGAGGAAAACACTGTGGTGGCACAGCTTGTTGAGACAACCTTCCCTCGGATCAGATGGGATGCTGTGTCTTCCCGAGCTGAGAGCCTGGTGCCAGGGAGCCTCAAAGCCACCAGCTCTCCTGCCCATGGACAAGGGCTGACGGCAGCACACGCCGTTGGCCTGCCTGGTTCAGAACTGGTGTCTGAAGAGGAGATGAAGACTGAGTCGGGCTGCAGATTGCAAGAGCTGGAGCAGTCAGGGTGAACTTCTCTTGACCTTTCCCTAATCGGTTGGTGTTTGAGCACAAAACCTCAGGCTTTTACACACCACATGTTTTCATTCATTTTTACAGATACATTCACGCTGCGATTATTCCAGGTTTTTCTGTTTCCATTCCCCTGGGGAAACGGCGAGCCAGGCACAGACAAGACACCTTCTGCTAGCAGTTACGTGCTGCTCTTTGTCACCGTGCTCCAACACTACACCATGGGGGAACTGCTCCTCTCAGCCTTGCTGTGCTCTTTTGATCAGCTGTGATTTTTTTTTTCTGACAAAAGGAACTGGAGCCCTCTTGCGTTGAGTTTTGAAGCTTGCAACAATCCCTTTAGAAATCCCTTTAGATTAAGCCACCCCAGCTTCACCGGGATGCTGCGGATGAGCTGCTATTAATAGGAACCTGTCTGCTCTGCTTGTCTTTGCTTTAGTAGCAACAATACATGCAGTGATACTCCAAAACAGATTTTGGCTTCAAAAGCCACGGATTTAATTATAAAAAGATAAATAAAGAAATCTAACTATATAAAACCAGCCTACTTTAATCTCAGCTACCGAAAAAGGTGGCTTTTTTAATCACTGGATTTTAATTAATAGGGTACAGTATATGCCAACTATGTAGGAGGCATATATTAGAAAGAGCAGTGATGACTATAGGATTTGGAATTTCACTTGAATTTCAAAGCTGTGTGGAATAAATCAATCTCTGTTCACACCTGCTACAGAGCTGGGCAAAATGACTGATTTCCACTGAGAGGAAACCCAGAGTGAGTGAACAGCCCACACGCTTTGGAAGAGGCAGCATCTTAATTGCTGAGAATTCCTGGGATTATTTGAAATTTGGTGTTATTTTTCATTAATTTTGTTCATAAATTATGCTTTTCTGCCTCTTTTAGTGATACCAGCTTGACAGTGAAAGATGATGTTGAAACTACTTTAAATACAAGTATCAGTATTTTATTTTGAGAAACTGTTATTTATGCAACCACAATCATCACTTTTTCAAAGTTGGGGAAAACCTAGGATTATATTTGACTTAGGTTTGTATGTGGGGAGATATTTTTATTTGTTGTAATACTCTTCTGATACAAGTTGGTATAAAACAATCTATTCAAAGACATTTAAAATTGTTTCTATTGCAGACTCATTTAAGACATCCTAAAAAAATTGTTATCTGTGCTCTTAAGTCCTATATACAGGCTTCCAACAGCCTCTAGACAGGGATCTTAATTCTATATTGTGCCTTTTAAGGCCATTTTATTAGAATTTATTATCATTATTATTATTGTTGTTGTTGTTGTTATTTGCTGCAAATTGCAATGGTATTTTACAGACTTTTGAGACGACAAGGTCCTTGCCCTCTAACGCTCACACTCTAGCTCAGAGACACATGATCTATGGAATAACATCACGTAGTACGTGGCCTTGTAGACACACACTCCCTATGAAAGTCAGCCTTAAAAGATCGCACGAAGGAAGCAGTTTCTTAAGAGGGTTTTGAAGGCGTGGAAAAAGAGAGGTCCCGTTATTGGCATGAGTTGAGCCCCCTCTGCCACCAGTGCAACACTTGGAAGACTGAGACCCAAGGGTTTCCTAGACAATGTACTCACTAGCAAAGAAGTAGATGCCGATGTTGTGCCTTTCACTGCTTTCATTGCACACCGCCATCTCCCCTGTCTCTAAGTCCAATCCAAGACCATGTGTTTCCTGTGTGAAAGAGAGAACCTAAGCCATGGACCAAGATTCTCTGCAGCGACTAGAGCCTTCCAAGCTCCTAGCTTGTAAGACAATACAGGGACATGGCTTTTTATGAACTGCTCAGACACCCTCTCAAAATTCAGGCCTTTTAAAGATGCTTCCAGTTGTTCTGTTGGGAAAAAAAAAAAGTATTAACAAAAAAGCCCCAAAGCATTAATCACTTAAAAAAGTCTGTCTACATTTGGTTGGCAATGTAGATATATTCAGTACAGGTGAAGGTCATGCTTGATCTTTCTCGATTTTCTTCCTGGTTCTCACCATATGTCAAAGATCACGATTATAATCTGACACAAAAACACCTTCAGCAAGTGATGCATTTCCTCTGCTTGTGGTTAAATACAACACCTACAGACAAAATGATATTTTATGGTTCAAGACTGCAGTAACAACAACTGGAAGAGATAACTTACAGATATTTCAGCTTTTACTGTCTGGATTGCAGAGCGCATCAGAGATTGAACAACAGCGTGCAGTTGCTGACTTTCACCACGGCACAGCTGAAATGGAAATAACTGATGCCGATAGTACCTTTCACTGAGAGAAAGTGCCTAATACCTCATGCAAACAGCAGCTGTGTGTCTGAGAGACACAGCGGTCTAACGAAGCAAAGAAGGAAGGCTCTGACAGAAGACATTACGGTAATGTACTGTAATGGGACTTGCTGATTTGAATAAAGTAGCATGTTAAACACTCCACAGTCTCTTTACTGTGTGCCATGGCCCTATTTACAACTCCATATTTAAGATATTTGCACTCAATACAATTTGAGACAAGTCAACACGCCTAGATTACAGTATTTTTCCATTTATTTTATTTTTAAAAATTTAAAAAGGATACATAGAAACTTCCTCCCTTGGTGGAAACCTGACAGCTATGAACAAGCTTTGTGGCAGCATTCCCATCATTCACCTCTTGGATGCATCTTTTGAAATGAAATGTTTGTCCCAAGCCCAAGGTCAGCACAAAGCCACCTGTCACTGGTAGGAACACTACTGGTCTCGGAAAATAGCTAACACTTGTTTTTGTAGTTATTAGAGCAATAAACATGCTTTATTACCCATTCATAATTAAAAAAAGCAAACATTAATAAACTTACTTATTAATAGCTGCAGAGCACCATAACCCATGTTGTATGCATGGTATTGTGCCTCAGCCCAGGCCCTGGTTGAGCGCACGTGTTCTGCCAACTGAGTCAAGCACACACTGTAATAAAAATGGATGATGGATGCCATGACAATGTATACCATTAAATGATTACTGTCTGCTACTCTCTTGACCTCTGCAGCGCTTTGTTCTTCAACCATCCTTTGCAATCCAGCCTCTCCTTCTACATCCAAATTAGAGCGTCCATTGTTCCTTCTGCTGCTGCACACCCTCTCCCAAAATATCTCTCTCCGCCACCTTCACCTTCTCAAACATGGTTGGCTTCATCATCCGTGCAGAGTTGCTCATGGGCCAGGTGCTACCTGGATGGGCTGGGTGCCGTAGATGGCTGCCCTGTGGGAAGCTGATGGGGCTACTCCTGCTCAGTCCCCTGAGCCACTGGTCTTGGCCAAGGGGAGAATTAGAACCTAAGGGCCCAATCCTCTTCCCATCCCCTCTGTCCATTGAGATCGCAGCTTGCATTTATAAAAGGAGTCACAGTTTCTTTAAGCTACAAATATCATTTGTAGTTTTAAGTAAATCTTAAGTTTAACTTGAAATGCAAACCTTTTTTTTCTTCAAAGTTCCTTGACATAGTTTTTCTTAAAATTAAGGAAACTTCAAATGAAAAATTCTCACAGAAATTGAAATGTTTAATTTTGTTAATGGCAAAATGGCTTTTTATGAACAGCTGTCCTGGCTTCAGCTGGGATAGAGTTAATTTTCCTCTTAGTAGCTGGTACAGCGCTGGGTTTTGGATTTAGTGTGAGAATACTGTTGATAACATGCTGATGTTTTAGTTGTTGCTAAGTAGCGCTTATCTTAAGGACTTTTTAGTTTCCCGTGCTCTGCCAGCAAGCAGGTGTGCAAGAAGCTGGGAGGGAGCACAGCCAGGACAGCTGACCTGAACTAGCCAAAGGGGTATTCCATACCATGGAATATCATGGCCAGTATATAAACTGGGGGGAGTTGGCTGGGAGGAGCGGATCGCTGCTCGGGCATTGGTCAGCAGGTGGTGAGCAATTGCATTGTGCATCACTTGTCTTTTCTTGGGTTTTATTTCTCTTTCTTTTTGTTATATTCCTTTTCATTACTACTATTATTATTATTATTATTTTATTATTATTATTCTTAGTATTATATTTTATTTTACTTTAGTTATTAAATTGTTCTTATCTCAACCCATGAGTTTTACTTTTTTTTCACAATCCTCCTCCCAATCCCACTGGGAGAGGGGAGGGGTGAGCGGCTGCGTGGTGCTTAGTTGCTGGCTGGGGTTAAGCCACAACAACAGCTTAATTAAATCTATGCAATTCACAACTTTCTGAAATAGCTGAACCAGTGATTATTTGTTTATTTAGTTGATATTTGTCTTGGCTGAGAGATTTTGCAGCTAGATCTTTCTCCCTCTTTTACCTAGGGAGGCTGCTGATCTCTAGGGCTCAGAGCTGTGTGTCTTGTGTGTTGTTCTTAAAGCATAGAATCATAGAATCATGGAATGGTTTGGGTTGGAAGGGACCTTAAAGATCACCTCATTCCAACCCCCCTGCCATGGGCAGGGACACCTTCCACTAGACCAGGTTGCTCAAAGCCCCATCCAACCTGGCCTTGAACACTTCCAGGAAGGGGACATCCACAACCTTTCTGGGCAACCTGTTCCAGTGTCTCACCACCCTCACAGTAAAGAATTTCTTCCTTACATCTAATCTAAATCTACCCTCTTTCAGTTTAAAGCCATTACCCCTTGTCCTATCACTACATGCCCTTGTGAAAAGGCCCTCTCCAGCTTGCTTGTAGGCCCCCTTTAGGTACTGGAAGGCTGCTATAAAGTCTCCCAGGAGCCTCCTCTTCTCCAGGATGAACAACCCCAACTCTCTCAGCCTTTCTTCATAGGAGAGGTGCTCCAGCCCTCTGATCATCTTCGTGGCCCTCCTCTGGACTCGCTCCAACAGGTGCATGTCCTTCTTATGTTGGGGACCCCAGAGCTGAACACAGTACTGCAGGTGGAGTCTCATGAGAGCAGAGGGGGAGAATCACCTCCCTCGAGCTGCTGGTCACACTTCTTTTGATGCAGCCCAGGATACAGTTGGCTTTCTCAGCTGCAAACACACATTGCTGGGTCATGTTGAGCTTCTCATCAACCAACAGCCCCAAGTCCTTCTCCTCAAGGCTGCTCTCAATCCACCCATTGCCCAGCCTGTATTTGTGTTTGGGATTGCCCTGACCCATGTGCAGGACCTTGCACTTGGCCTTGTTGAACTTCATGAGGTTTGCATGGGCCCACCCCTCAAGCCTGTCAAGGTCCCTCTGGATGGCATCCCTTCCCTCCAGCGTGTCGACTGCACCACACAGCTTGGTGTCATCGGCGAACTTGCTGAGGGTGCACTCAATCCCACTGTCCATGTCACCAACAAAGATGTTAAACAGAGCCGGTCCCAATACCGACCCCTGAGGAATGGCACTCATCACTGGTCTCCACTTGGACATCGAGCCGTTGACCGCAACTCTTTCAGTGTGACCATCCAGCCAATTCCTTATCCACTGAGTGGTCCATCCATCAAATCCATGTCTCTCCAATTTAGAGACAAGGATGTCATGCGTGACAGTGTCAAATGCTTTGTACAAGTCCAGCTAGATGACATCAGTTGCTCTTCCCTTATCCACCAACGCTGTAACCCCGTCGTAGAAGGCCGCCAAATTTGTCAGGCATGATTTGCCCTTAGTGAAGCCATGTTGGCTGTCACCAATCACCTCCTTATTTTCCATGTGCCTTAGCATAGTTTCCAGGAGGATCTGCTCCATGATCTTGCCGGGCACAGAGGTGAGACTGACTGGCCTGTAGTTCCCTGGGTCTTCCTCTCTTCCCTTTTTAAAAATGGGGGCTATGTTTCCCCTTTTCCAGTCAGCGGAAACTTCCCTGGACTGCCACTTCTCAAATATGACGGATAGTGGCTTAGTCACTTCATCCGCCAGTTCCCTCAGGACCCGCGGATGCATCTCATCAGGTCCCATGGACTTGTGCACCTTCAGGTTCCTTGGATGGTCTCAAACCTGATGATCTCCTATGGTGGGTGGTTCTTCATTCTCCCAGTCCCTGCCTTTGCCTTCTGTGACTTGGGCGGTGTGGCTGGAGCACTTGCCGGTGAAGACTGAGGCAAAAAAGTCATTGAGTACCTCAGCCTTCTCCATGTCCTGGGTAACCAGGTCTTCTGTTTCCTTCCAGAGAGGGGCCACATTTTCCCTAGTCTTCCTTTTATCACCGACACATGTATAGAAACTTTTTTTGTTGCCCTTGACGTCCCTGGCCAGATTTAATTCTATCAGGGCTTTAGCTTTCCTAACCTGATCCCTGGCTGCTCGGACAATTTCTCTGTATTCCTCCCAGGCTACCTGTCCTTGCTTCCACCCTCTGTAGGCTTCCGTTTTGTGTTTGAGTTTGTCCAGGAGCTCCTTGTTCATCCGTGCAGGCCTCATGGCATTTTTGCCTGACTTCCTCTTTGTTGGGATGCATCGCTCCTGAGCTTGGAGGAGGTGATCCTTGAATATTAACCAGCTTTCTTGGGCCCCTCTTCCCTCCAGGGCTTTATCCCATGGTACTCTACCAAGCAGATCCCAGATCTCTTGTATTGTCTCCCTGCTCCTCAGACACTGGTTTGCCTACGAAGATGGCATCTGTTCCTTAATTATTTGACTTTGTTTTTGCCTGGTACTCTCCATTTAACACATCAGGAGCTAAAGAGGTTTGCTACTGGTGGAGTGTTTCTGCATACATATTTAACATCTTCCCTATAGGTCCAGAGATTACCTAAAATCCTCCACTGGAGATGTGGATTTGGTTGGTCCACAAGACTTTGATGGCTGAGGGTTGTCTCCGGTGCCTGTACATTGGGAATTCTTGGCTTAAGAAAATGGTGCTGAAGAACATGGTGCTGAAACCTACTGACCACAGCAAACTAAGAGGAGCTTTGTGTGCAATTTTGCTGCCCCTTTTGAGGGGTGAAGATAATCAAGAACTGACGCCATCCATCACAGCATACCACGCCATGTGATGTGAAGCTGAAGAGGAGGGCCGTGCAGCCAAGAGTTGGGCAGGACCATCAGGACCACACAGGAACCTGCAGCGTGTCAGTCCCCAGCTGCTCATAGCTTTTCTGCTGCGCAAGGAGCCCTCCGTAATGTGCATCGTGGAATAGGATGGCCAGCAGCATCTGGCATGGGGGTGGGGGGCAGCCTTGAAGTCGGGGAGAGCTGTGACACTGCGCTGCAATGTCATGCTACTGCTCGTAGGGCCGTGGAGAATACATGAGAATTGACAGTGAGGTCAGGGAGATAATATGAAGGAGCTAAAGCGACTGGAAACCTGGAGAGAAAATGACAAGTTCTTTTGCACTTTTTGAAGCTGAACCTTATTTACTTCTGGGGACAGATGATCTGAAGAACCGATATAAACTAGTGGGTAAGTTAGAAATTCTGGGAAACTAAGAAAAACATGTGGGTAATGAGTAGCAGAGGAAAAAGATGCAAGGATAATTTTGGATCTAAAATCAATCCTACTAGAATTTTTCATTTTATTTAAGGAAATATGCAGAAGATAACTCATTAGTAAAAAAAAACCCCACAACAATACAACCAAATGTATTCATGCATGACCAGATCTGAAGTGTAATTCTCTCAATGACGTGATGGTCACCCTGAGTTTTTTTTAGCGTATATGGGGGAGGAGGGAGACAGCAGTCAGCCAGTAGCTCCTCTGACAAGGCAAATCTTTCATCTTGCATAAACCTAATGCAATTCCCTCCTTGCCACGGGAATCGTGTTGTGGACACTGAATTCCTGGTTCGTAACACTCTGTGAGCAGGTGTTAGAGGGTGGGAAGTGCTCGGCACAGGTTAGGTTCAATGGAAAGACAATTTGCCGAGTGTCCTAAGCTTGAGTGCATCACGTTTTAAGTTCTACAAATGCAGGAATGCAAACTGGCCGACAAACTTCTGTGAATTGGACCACAAGTCATGATTAATTTATCAAGCTGTTCTAAATACATCAACTAAAATAATGGAAATATAAACAAAAGTTATGTAATTCCTCCTTGCCCATGCTTAGGCCCTGTTTGTGATGGTGGAAATACAAACTGAACTAGAGTGTATAAAAAGATTTCCAAGAGAAAGCCTTTGTTTAATGTTTCCTATGCATCAGATATTCCACTTGCCTCCCAGACGCATATATTCCAAATCATGCTTTTGCTGTCCACAGAAAATTCCTCCATCTATTTATACTTTCAAATCTATGATCTTATACATTAATAAATAGTAATGAAGTCCTGAACTAAATACCAATGTTACGGTTTCACTGGAGATCTTGCTGACATTTATAAATATCTGCAGCTTTCATGGTTCAGGACACTGGCAGAGCTCACAGATTCTGTTAAACTTTATCATGTAATTGTACATATGGTCTCTCTTTCGAAACTATAATGAACGGGGTTTATGGAATATTTCTGTTAGGCAGCATTGCATGTGTTCGCTTGCTTTATCAAAAGCCATGTTTCTGCGTGGGTGTATCTTAGCTGACCTACTAAACCCACCATTTTTCATCTCAGCTGACACCAAACAGCACACATAGTCTGAACTTTCCCAAGCTATGGAAATATTGCTATCTTGTGATTACTCACTACTCTGAATTAGTCATCCATTTATATGTCTGTCCATTTATACGCTAGGAGATAATCCAACAAGACTAATAGCCATTTCACTTCTCGTGTATGCCTTTGTCTATCAACAGGATTGCAGGACTTGGTTCCCCGTGGTGGAAAGTTTAGCTCAGTGACCCAAGAAATACTTTCCAATTGAATGCTGTCGTTGCCCTGCTCCAAAAGGTAAGAAAGACAGAGGAATTTCACAATACAGCCTGGAACTGAACCTGGCATGGGACAATCCTGGGCCAGAGATTTTGCTGCTGGGATAAGGCCAAGTTGAAGAGCTGAAGAGCATCAGTAGCAATTAGTTTGAGTCCGGCTTCTCCCAGAGATGTTTAAGTGACCAAGAGCAAAGGACTTGGGATGGAAATTCATTTCAGCCTCAGATTCAGGAGTGGTACAGTGATCTCTGAGCCAGTTTCTTGCTGAAAGCTCCTAATCATGGAATATTGCCTAACTCTGTGCAAAAAGACAAATGCCATAACATACATTCCTTCAATAGACAGAGTCCTAAGTATCCAGTATCTCACATTTATACCAAAAGATGGGGAAGTGGGAGGGAATTCTCCACTCCAGAGAACTCTGTCAAAGTACGACTGTGCTCCTTGTACAACAGGGAAGATCCCCGCTGTCTTTGGTCTCCCAAAGGTCCTCCCATCCAAGCAGGAATCAAATAGCTGCAGTCCCTGATCTCTGCTAGAACTGGTAGGAAATGGATAACTTCCAGGTAAAATAATGGTTAAAGCTCCCTTTTTACATGGTTAAACTTTCACACTCCAAGGGAGTCCCATGTTCAGTCATCCCCCATCTAACATTAGATTTGATGGAGGCCTCGGGACAGTCAGAACGAGAGGAACTGTTCAGACAAAACTTCCTTGGTTTGTGTGCAGAAGATGTCATGCAGATACAGATGCTCCCAGTAACTCTGCACTGCCTGCCTGGGATGATGAAAGGAACTTCTGTCGCTTGCTAAATGGATTCTGCCAGCACTTCTGAAGCCCTAACACTACTCGCATTTAAAGGAAGTTAAAAGTATTACGTGTTACCTCTTTGGGAAACTTTTTGTAGATTAACTTCTGGGAACAGCCACCTTAATCCCCTGTCCGGTCACTAGAGACACGAGACCTGTGATTGCCACTGCTACTGCTGAGGATGACACCTTGAAGAGAACGGCCAAGGCAAGAGGGATGGACTACCATTGAGGTAGACACTAGATCTCAGAAACAGGTGGGATTTTGCTTGCAGGTTACAGGATGCCAGCTCTGAGCACACCACGTAAAACCAGCTTTTTAAGAGAATGCATGAAGGACCTTTAGACTCTCTTCTCTCCAGATTTCCGGACATGTATTTGTACTGGCCTAAAATAAATGTAACACAGAGGAAGGGAGAACGGCTTGCTGCATATGCCATAATACAGATCAAGTCAAGCGAAAAAGCCAGTGTTGGTGGCACATGAAAAATTAGCTCCCTGAAGCAAAGTAGGCAATGACTTATTTATGCTGGCTGGAAAAACTGCTTGTTCTATACACTTGTTCTTCTCCTACCTATAGCTCTTCCCAAGTAAGGCTAACTAGCCTGGTGATTTTGTATATCAGATCTTTTTATTAGACACAACAATGTCTGTAGATGCTGGCTAATGTAACGTGTGAATTAAAGCACTTGGCAGTGAATGATGGGTTAAGACATGTAACTCCATCCCCAATTATCCTCATTCTGATAAAGGGAGGAAAAGCAGTGATGAAATAATTGTGTACGTAAAGAAAGGTTGTAAGGTCATGTTCTGATCCATATTTAGCAGTGTTAAATTGCGAAATAGCACAATGAAGTCTGCTTACATTCAACAGAAAACTGGAGAAAAGTGTTTGCCCTCATGTCCAACCTCAGGGACCTGAGATGGGTTGTATAGAAGAAGATAAAGAACTCGGTTCTTGTGTCTGTATCAATACCAGGAGCTGGCCCAGCAGTGAGTTGAGACTGAGATTAAAACAGCTGAACTGCTTTTAGCATACTCAGTGAGTCTGGTTAGGACCCCTGCCGCTGTCTCTGCTTTGCCTTCTCCATGGCTGAAGACTGTCCAACAGGCAGACACGTGTGTGACCCCCACCAAATGCTTCATGGCATCACGGTGCGCAAAGACCCCATTCGAGACCCAAGGGCTGTGCAGAGGCAGGCGCAGTCCTTGCTGTGAAGACCAACTGGTTGGTTTGAAACCTGCAGAAAGGAAGCGTAGGGTAACGGGAGCGGGTGGGAAGGTGAGTGCCGTTGGATGTGCAATCTCTGTGTCCCACTAAGGGAAAGCTAGCTGAATATTGCTAAAAATCACAGCTGGAAAAATGAATTTTAAACATCTTTACGTGAACTCACCAAACTAGTGCACTGTTTGCCTTATTGGTTGGAACATCTCGCTGCTAACCAAATAATTTCTTGAGCTATTTTCTTGCTAACGTGTATAATTACTCCCAGTTCAGATAAGCCCAAAGGTAACAAAATAACATCCTTTCCACATTTTTTTAAATTTAGATTCTCCAAAGACAAGGTCTTTTAAAGGTCATATCTTGACAGAATTCCTTTTTTACCCCCTGTTGTGCTAAAATAGATCATTATTATTGACCTTGACAACAATGCCTGAAAGGTTTAGTGACAATCTATTCTGTATCAATGAGCACATAAAACTGCTTTTATGGGCTGGGTTGCTCTCCGTGCATTTGATAGCAGGCAGATCGGCTTTTCTTGACAAGGCATCGGGTGAAAAGATTTAATGTATCCATCTCAATGTGAATTGGATCGTACCCTCCTGACATGAGATCCCCAGCCGCAGGGAGAGCCGTGCTCAGTGCTGTGTTGCTGCATTAGTCACTTGTAATGGCTACACGAAGAAACAGAGCATGACAAGAGCTAAATAATATTGTGAGTGTGGAAATGTCCAGGTCTCACCAGAGTCTCTGCTTTCCCAGACTTTTTAAACATGAAAAGCAATAAAATGCTTTTAAAGGGGGCTTATTTTTCTTTTGAAACCACTCTTTTTTGAAGTATGCTTTGTAAAGGTAGATGTTGCACGATGAATAAGGCAGCCACGGGTTCTGTTAAGGATCAGACAAGAACTCTGCATTGGCTCTTTCAAGTGGCTTCAGATTTGTGGTGGTAAAGCAGCTGATCCGCTAACGTTTAACTGCTCTCCTGTTGCTGACTCTGGTTTCAAAGGGGCCAGTCCTCAGCCTGGGTATGCTCTTACACCTGCTCTGGGGCAATAGGTCCCTCTTAATTGAGTTTTTCTTTCCCTCTGAATTCTTTTCTTCACTGATGCCACGCTCCAAAATAATCAACAGAAATACAGTTTAAAGTCTGTATTTGGTGAAATTCTGGCCCAAATGAAGGCAAGGCGTATGTGCCAGTGGTGTCAGTGGGGGCAGGATTTCACTTGTTTAGTTAGAAACAGGTTTTGCCAGAATCCTGACTCTTTCCCCTTGAGTTACGGTGATTACTGGGGGAGAGGGGAAGGGGGAAGGGAGAGGGAAGAACTATAATAGATAAATAGATGAATAAAAAATCACACAGTGGGAAAATGTGCAATGACTATTGTTATTCTGGTGTTTTATATTAAAATTTGAAAAACAAGGCACATAAAGAAAAGAAGACAAGAAAGAAATTAAGAGCTTTGTTTCAGAATTTACATATCTCTGGTTTCAGGGGTTATAAATAATCTTTCCTAATGGGCTGAGTTACCTGCCATCATTAGTCTTATCTCCACCATGCCTGTTCTATCATGTTGCTCATTTCAGGGTCAAAAAATTCACCTGGAAAAGCAGCAACACACAGCAGATTTCCCCGAACCCAAGGAGGGAGACTTATTAACCAGCCCTTTCACTACTCCACCACTTGGAAGTCAACCAAAGCTTTGTGTATTTGGCCTCAGGGTGTCCTCCCTTGTATTACCATGTCTAGAAGTGGCATGAAAACATCATAACAACTCTTCATGATCTCTTCTGGAGGTGCAGGATTGTTGTCCAAGGATCAACAGCTTCTGTATCAGTCCAAAGGCAACCGGTATAGTTGAAAACAACATTTGGAAAGAAAAGGTGTAGCTCATTGCGGCACAACCCCCAGGACCGGAGAAACACTGAGTACAGGCACATCATTCTTCCCACCTGTGTGGGGGTGAGGGATGGAACTGGGATGAATGTTTGCCTGTGTGCACACACATTACTGAACACCAGGGTTTATGCAGAGACTCCTAAAAATCCCATTCTCCTGTCCTTCTCAAAAGTACAGCGTTACTCCCCCAAGAAAGGATGTTTCTGTATTTCATATTTCACCCATATGAGCTTGTTTGATTCCTGCAGTGGCAGAAGGCACAGAGAATTGCCAAAAAAAAGCTTTGATCATGGTAAGCTCAGCTGCATTATACATCTCTGTGCATGTCAAGGACCACCACCATCGCTTACAACATTAGTTTAGCGCAGCATAGTTGCTTCAGGTCTAAGAAATCCAGCTCAGATGGCTGGTAAAGCAAAGTCACTGGCGTTCAGATTCCTGCTTCAATCATTTAAAGGGTAGTTTGCAGATCAAAGGGGTCTTGGAAAAAACGAAGACACAGGTTATTTGAAATACAATCTTGGTTGGAATAAGCCACCATGGGGTTCCTTTCCTAAGGCAGCCCCTACCTCCAGGTGTTGCTCTGGGAATGAGAACAAAAGGGGGAGGTAGCAGAGGATGAACAAAACCCCCCAAAAGTCAAGGAAAGAATGAGGAGGAAAAGAGAAAAGATTAATCGTTCCATCACCAGCAGACTCCTGAGCAGGGCATTTGTTCTTCCCGCATGAAAAGTCCTTCCTTTGCCATCCAAAACAATCACCTGGCATTTAGCTTGCCTTCAGCCCTTTTCCCCCATTTCAAGCATGTAATTATTTACACCAGGTGCATTGCTTCAACCCATCTCTTATGACATCCCCATTCACAAGTAAAGGATTGTAATTTGCCAGCCTTCACTGAAGTTTCTTTGTACAAGTCTCCTACCCTGGGTGTAACGTTACATTGACAAGCGGCACGGCACAATGGAAAGGGAAATAGAATTTACCCGGTGAACAAAGGGTATTAGTGCTCCCTGCCTCTAACCCCAGGTGACTGTACAGAGCTGACTGCAGGGTCTCTGGTGACAGAAGGCTTGGGTCACATAAAAACCACGAGCAAGGCAGCAGTGCTGGCAGACAGCTACACCTGCAGCAGCCCACGGCTGCGTGCAACCACGCTGCTTTGTGCTGTTACTTCGCGTAAATGCTGCCGGTCCTACTTAAAGTTTAAATTAATGAAAGATTTTAGCTGGCAGGGTCCTCGGTGCTGATGGAGGGTATTCAACTCAAGCAGCGTTCACCCCCTTCCTTCCCAGCCGCTAACAGAAGATTGCCCCATTGCTGCTTGATTCACACTGCGTGGTCTGGCCTTTTGTGCACGGAGTTGCCCTGGACATTGCTGACGGCTGCATTCAGGATCAGGTGCGGTAATAGAAATGCTGTGAAAACTCAGGTCTCGTGGCACCCGTGACGCTGCCTCTTTGTTTCACTGAAGCTCCTGGAATTTGCCTGTTGCACCCACACAGGGCAGGACCTGCCCCTTTGTGTGCGGCCAGGAACTCTCCCCAGGCAGGGCTGACCCATGAGAGATGCCCCTGGGCTCTGCTGTAAAACAAATAAACAGCGACAACAATAATGAGGGGAAAGTGAGGAGTGGGATTATTTCGGTTTGCAGCTCCTGTCCTTTGATTTGGTTTGATGTAGCGAGTCCAGGCATGGATGAACCGGGGGATGAAGGGAGTCTGAGTGCTCCCCCCTTAGCCCTGGCTATGTAGCACACATGCCACTGCATGCGAGGCTGCTTGCAAGCACAATCCCTTTTCACCCATCTAAATCAAAGGTGTTTCCTGTCTTTCCCTCCCAGAAAAATCCCAAGGTCACGGACCACACAGAGATGCAAATAAAACTACTGAGACAATGATGCCAGGTAAACACTGTCTCTCCCATCGCTTCTGATTGCTTCTCTTCCCTGAAAAGTGGCTGAAATAAGCTAGACGAGTCCGGGATGCTAGAGGGGAGAAATTCCTGCTTGTTCAACTTCAGCCTACATCCCCCAGCCTCTGTTGTCTCATCTAGACCTACAGAGTGGAGGCAGTGGGAGCCCCGGTCGCTTCTTTTCAGAAGCAATTCTGGTTCCCAATGAATATGCAGTATACTCTGGCCATGCCTTCCTTCTTGTGATCCTGCCCCAAATTTGCCCTTTTAAAAATGGCAGTCCACTGCTCCTAGTCTGACCTCCAACCAGGAGGCCAGAGGCCAGAGAAAGGTGCACCAGGGAAGGGTCACCACACCATGACTCACACATCACACCTGAAAAAGTGGTGTACCCCAGGGGTCAATATAGGGGCTAATACTGTTTAACATCTTCATTACTGACCTGGGTGACGGAAAAGAGTGCACCCTCACCAAGTTTGCAAGTGGTATAAAATTTGGAGGAGTGGTTGAAACACCAGAGGATTGTGCTGCCGTTCAGAGGGAACCTCGACAGGATGGAGAAGCAGGTCAACAGCAGTCTCATGAAGTTCAAGGAAAGGCAATGCAAAGTCCTGCACAGGGGAGAAATAACCCTGTGCATCAGCACAGGCTGGGGGCCGACCAGCTGGAACGCAGCTTTGCACAGAAGTACCTGTGGGTCCTGTTGGACACCAAGTTGACCATGGGCCAGGACCGTGCCCTCATGGCACAGAAGGCCAACAGCCTCCTGGGCTGCCTTAGGCAGAGCATTGCTGGCAGGTCAAGGGAGGTGCCATCCATGAAAGCCCCATTAGAGTACGGGGAAATCTGTCTTGGACAGGTAGCCTTGCTGGGACATTTGCAGCAGTGGTAGCCCTGCCTCAGCAGAGCGCTCTCGGCTCTGCTGCTGTACACACTGTACAGACGCTTGAAGATTTCCAGTCCTACCACAAAACCTCAGCCCTGCTGACAGCTGCATGGCCATTAAACCAGAGGTTACAGGCAGCACTGTAGGAGAGATTCCCAGCGGGGAAAGGAAGGGTTGGGTGTGCTCCTGCACATATAAAAATTCCTTTTTTATAATTTTTCCATTTCTTTCGCTTTCTAATCCATTGCCAGACGCACAAAGAAAATTCAGGGGAGGGCAGGAGTACAGAAGTCGCTTCCTCTGAACATCCCTAAAGCAGCAGCTTACAACAGACTTGGAGAACAACGTGCTGCTGGCTGCACTGGCAGACAGCTTTGCTGAACTCAGCACAACCTTCTGCTAAAGCCCCTTCTGCTGTCTGACTTACCCTGCTAGAGCACTGCTCCTTCTGACATGAGCGTGCCCGTTGCTTGCTGTGAAATACGCTACAGAGGCACCTTTCTGCTCTTCCTGCAGATGCTTCTGACTCATGCTGATCTACCAAAGATTAGGGAATCCAGCTTTTGAAGTGCTCTGGAACATGTGCTTTAAAAGAAAATAAATTAATTGAAGCAACATTGGTCCGAGCCCTATCAAGGCAGAAATCAGACAGAGGCAGGAAGAATGTCCTTGAGCCTTTTTTTCATGGCTTCCTCTGACCCGCAGGCTGGAGGAGGAAGTGGGCAGATGTTTCAAATGGAGACATTACATCACTGGGTTGTTATATCCTCCATCTGTATGAACTGTAAGACATAAGTGGGGCCAAGCATAATCATTCCTAAAGAAATTAAGGTATGAGCAAGGCACGTGCACAGCCCCAAGGTGTAGCTTGCAATATGGGAGAAGTTTGACTTCCCTCTGGGGCAAGTGAAGATCCGTCCCTCCTTCCTATCACCTCCACCTTCTCCCTATAAACCTGCAGTTACCTGTAGAGCTCCCAGGACACCTGGCCATGCCCAGGACCATCTGTGCACTCACTGAGACTGGTGTTAGTGAGTTAAAACCAGGAGCACTGGAAAATAATTTTCTTGAGGGACACTTCTCTTCTAGGGCATTTGAAATAACAGCCTCAGCCTTGCTGTTTGACGCAGTAGGTATTTCTCCCATGGACAAGTTATTTTAAATTGGAAAGAAATAGCACAAAAAAGTAATAAAATCTGCCTATCTCCAAATTGGACTTGATCCCAAGCAGTGCAGGAAATGGCCCACCAGTGGGATGAAGATCCTATTCAATATGCAAGCCCTCACCAGGCTTTTGCTTGCCTGTTTCTCCATGGCTTCCTCAGGTCATCCCACAAGTACCCTTTGAGGTTTTCCTCAGCTACTTGTCATGGTTTAACCCCAGCCAGCAACTAAGCACCACGCAGCCGCCTCCCCCTCCCAGTGGGACTGGGAGGAGGATCAGAAAAAAAGGTAAAACTTGTGGGTTGAGATAAGAACAGTTTGATAACTAAAGTAAAATAAAATACTAACTAACAATAATAATAATATAATAATAATTGTAATGAAAAGGAATATAACAAAGAGAAATAAAACCCAAGAAAAGACAAGTGATGCACAATGCAATTGCTCACCACCCGCTGACCGATGCCCCAGCAGTGATCTGCCCCTCCCTGCCAACTCCCCCCAGTTTATATACTGGGCATGACATTCTATGGTATGGAATATCCCTTTGGCTAGTTCAGGTCAGCTGCCCCGGCTGTGCTCCCTCCCAGCTTCTTGCACACCTGCTTGCTGGCAGAGCATGGGAAACTGAAAAATCCTTAACTTAAGATAAGTGCTACTTAGCAACAACTAAAACATCAGATGTTATCAACATTATTCTCACACTAAATCCAAAACCCAGCGCTGTACCAGCTACTAAGAAGAAAATTAACTCTATCCCAGCTGAAAACAAGACACTGCTGAAAAGAAGAGCACAGAAATGGGTAAGAGGCTGCACTGCAGCGTTCTTGGAGTTTTCAGGTTCACTTGGGTCCCAGACAGGACAACAGCATGTCTGTTTTTCCCACCCCACCACCTCTCACTGCCTGACTCTCCCAGAAGAGGAAGCGCTGTTTTACAGCCGAAGAGCAGAATCAGAGATATCCTCCCCGCGGAAAAGCTTTGAGAACCCTAGGGGAAGGCTTTTGCTCAGTAAGAAGCATCGCAGACCGCAGGTGTAGGTTTAGCATATTGCAACATCCTGATTTTTGGAGCACACTGCAAACGCAAGTTTTTTATCAGAGACTACAGATTTAGCCTGTAGATAAATAGGAGACCACCAGCTTTTGATTTTCTATTAACTTTTTATTAGTTCTATTTGATTTTCTATAAACTTTCTATTAATTTTTCTATTTTGATTTTCTATTCCATTTCCTCTCCTATTTTTTCATCATTCTGCATTATAATCAGTTGAGATGAATAGACAGTTCTGGCCTCTTCCCATTCGTTACATGGGATTGTTTTGTTTTTCATTAACTTGTTTCTCTCTTTGCTGCTTTTTGTTCTGGAAAGCATACCCTGTCTGCAAACAGAAAGAGAAGGCAAGTGCAGCATTTTGACCCTCAAATTTTTGTCCAGATTTCTACTGCTGAGATGTCTGGACCTTGTCTTCATACCGGCCGCATTTTCTACTGCTCAGTTCTGCAGCAGCCAGACTTAGGGGCGACAGCCCAGATCCAGCATTCACCACTAACCAGGAGAAAGAGGCCATCCTATTCTAGGACGTCTCCCTGAGAACAGGCAGACAATTATTTGAAGCACAGGAGGAAAGAGGGTGAGAAAACTTCACTAGCAACAGCCTATTTTACAAGCATTTACAAGTCTCATTTATAAAAAGGAGATTACTGCAGGAAAATTCAGTGTTCACAGCTGGCTGGAAAAATCCCTCAAATATAGTTTCCTTTGACTCTCCCTTCTGCAACAGTTGGGACTCGGTCTGAAATTCAAATTAACTTTCATACCCAGCCTACAATTCCATTTTGTGCCCCAAAGCAAAATTTCCTGCATAATTGTGTGTATTTAGGTCAGTTCTCCATTGTTTGCTTCTGCAAAGAAAATCGCTGATTTGCTAGTGGAGAAAATTCCTAATACAGTTTTCAAAAGCACTTTTGCAATTAGAGATTGTGCTTCTAAATGAGCCTGGAACATAGGCATGTATTTGCTTGGATAATGTCTTGAGACTTTTTATGTCTGTTTTTGACAGCAGGGTGACTCCATTTAAACACAGACCATATTTGACATTTATACAGGAATAAGCTGGTTTGCCAAACTATATTTTAAAAAGTACTTTTCATACTATTTTCATACTTCTATTAAATATTAACCATAAATATGCAATATGTGCAAATATTAATCTAAGTAATTAACATTTACTTTAGAGAAATAACACTTATCATCTTTTCCTGTTCTAAGGTTCTTTTCACTGCAAATTTTCCCTACACTTCATCTGTGTGAATTTCTTTCGTTTCTAAATTTCTGCTGTGAGAAGTACTCCGTTAGTATCTTCTGTTTATGTTTGACTGTAAAGCACCAGCCACATGCATGGACAGATCTGTATAAACATTTTAACTCATGCAGGTATCAAATTAAAACAAAACATTCTGAGTGTAATGAATAAGAAAGCTCTTTTGAATGCTCAGTTAATTGGCTTAGACCAGGGATCTACGCAAAGTGATGCCTTTATCTCCGTATCTTGCAACGAAGCAAGGAGCACGACTCAAAACGTATGTTTTCTCTACGTCTTAGAGACCCACGGTCTGGTCTTGTGGCTTCATAAATATTTTTGTGAATGTGCTGCCAGAACAGCTCCAAACAGTTTGAACACATCATGCAAAGGCCCCATCAGGGCTGTAATTCAGGGCAATGACACCAAAGGTTGGACGGTGGAAAGCCAAAAGCTGATGCTACATGTAGATTTCTAGGCATTAATTAAAAAATCAAATCAAATCTCTACCACCCCATCCCCCCAGACGCTTGCGAGGGACAACAAAGCATGGCAGATCTACCTCAGGATGCTGGGAAAGAGGGGAAAAAAGAATCAGGTCAAAGCACATAATATACAAATCCTTGGGATGCCGTAGGGCACAGTATGCAATGACCTCAGACTGTTTTGAAAATCGATTACAGAAGGCCTTCAGCTGAATGGAGTCAATGACCCTATCTATGCATGGCAAAAGGAAAACAGCTACATCTTCTCTGAGCTCATATGCACGAGGGTTCCTGGCCCAAGATCCTCACGGTGGCTAGCAAAAGGAGACCTATGGAAACCGCCCCTCCCAGCTGTTCTCCTTCAGACCAGGAGAGGAAAACATTGGCTTTCTTTTCATAAAGATTTGATTTCCATGAGACCAAAATAGACAAACCCCAGTTTTCCTCCTCCCCTTTGAAAAAACATCACCAGCTGTGCTAGGGGTCATGATGTAATAGACAAAGAACGTGTGTAATTCAGGAACTACAACTGCCTAATGAAATATATGTCAAAAGAGACAGCTGGCCTGAAGGCTTCGGCTGCCCAGTGTCTTTGTCTTAAGGTTTTCTCTAGCTAGAAGTACAGGAGAATTAGGACTGGTGAAATGGGGTGAGCTTTATCTGGAATATCCTATTGCCAATGTCTCCTTTTTTGCACTTAAGCTTGCACCCTTCAGGATTTGTAACTACTGCCCAGTTAAAGCTGTTCTGCTTAGACAGTGTAAGCCATAACCAACGCATGAGAACAAAGGGTTTTGCTCCCAGGGAGCAGAGCATTCAAACACAGGAGAGAAACATTGAGCATGATTTGGGTAGCAAAGAAGTGGCAACATTAAGACTCATGATGCTCCAACAGACATAGAAAAATGAGTTGTCTTGTGTTACTACTTGGGAGAGACTCTGCTTCTGATAGCTGTTTCCATCATCCTCATTAGAGCAGGAGAACTAGTAAAGTTCTTGGCTCAGTGACATGCATCGAGTCTGCTCTCTCCATCAGTGCTTAAAGCACAAAAGATATTTATGCTAACCATATAAAAACATTTTTAAACCGATAAAGATGAAGGAATTGTATCAGAAATAGTGTGGCCAGCAGGACTAGGGAAGCGATCATCCCCCTGTACTTGGCACTGATGAGGCTGCACCTTGAATACTGTGTTCATTTTTGGGCCCCTCACTACAAGAAGGACATTGAGGTGCTGGAGTGCGTCCAAAGAAGAGCAGCAAAGCGGGTGAAGGGTCTAGAGAAGAAGAAGTCTTCTGAGGAGCGGCTGAGGGAACTGGGGTTGTTTAGCCTGGAGAACAGGAGGCTGAGGGGAACCTTCTTGCTCTCTACAACTACCTGAAAGGAGGTCATGGTGAGGTGGGTGACGGTCTCTTTTCGCAGGTCACAAGTGATAGGACGAGAGGGAACGGCCTCAAGTCACACCAGGGGAGGTTTAGCTTGGATATTAGGAAAAAATTCTTCATTGAAAGGGTTGTCAAGCATTGGAACAGGCTGCCCAGGGAAGTGGTGGAGTCACCATCCCTGGACGTATTTAAAAGATGTGTAGACGTGGTGCTTCGGGACATGGTTTAGTGGTGGAGTTGGCAGTGCTAGGTTAACAGTTGGACTTGATGATCTTAAAGGTCTTTTCCAACCTAAATGATTCTATGATTCTATGAATTGGGAATAAGGGTGGAGACCACTACTTCTAAAAAACTTGTAAATTGGAGCATGGGGATTACATCGCTTAAAAACATACACTTTTCAAACATGGAGAACGGGATACACCAGCACCAGTTCACTAGACTAAACACACTTTCCAGGCAACAGTGCAAAAACCTTTTGAAGTCAAGCAATACTGAAGTCAAAAAAATAAAAAAAGGGTCAAAACTAGCTCCATTCATTTTCTTTGCCTTAGCTAACGTAGTCGGTATAATTGTGTCTTCCTTTGTTTCTCTTTCTTCTTCCAGAAAAACCCATAGCAACGGTACAGGAAATGAATTGCGGGTTCAGTGCCACAAAAACATATGAATGGGCTTACTTTTAAGCACGCAAGCAGCTCACTGGCTTCAGCTGGGACTGAATGTTCAGCATATGCTGCAGGGCTCTGCCAACACGGGACCTACCGAGTGGAAATGGACTAAACGTCTACGTGCGGTCAGATAGGCTGAGACAAGGTATTCACACTACAGCATGAATTAGCTGCCTGTAGAGATGGTAGAAAGAGTTTAGCTTTTTAGCAGTGCACCTAAAAGCCTCAAACCCTATTAGACCCATAGCTCTGATGACATCCAAATTTATTATTACACGTCAAGATTAAAAAAACCATTTACATTAACCAACAATGCTATTCAGAGGTATATTATTCTTTGGCTTTGAGAAAAAATACACTAAAATGTAAATTTCCAAATAGATGGGATAAACCATTCTTTTTATAAACTTTGAGCTAGAAAACAAAGGGATATACTTTGTCTCCCATGTTTGCTCCATTAATGTGAACAAAGGCTAACAGTCAATCATATCGTAGCAATTTCAGTTTTTTAATCCACAGAAAATATTCCCTCGTTTTGCTAGACAACTCAGTAGTTCCGATTTTTAATCCTTAAAGGGATGGGGCTGAATCTTTAGAAAAGAAAGTTTGCTCCAGGTCACAGGTGATAGCAGAATACCCTCCTGCCCTCTCCCCTTGTTTAATTTGTATAGTCCATGTCAGAATCCTACCAGCTCTCTGTCTATAAAGATTTCCAGGGAAGATAAATGTGAACCGATAACATATAGGCTCATTTTCCCTCCAAATCATACAGGCTAAAACCAGTGTAAAGAGTTATTGTAGCCTTTAGCATCCTTAAATTCTTAGAAATTATATTACAAAAGTCTATCCTGTATTTTACAGTACTGAATCAGGGCAGAAGATACAAATATATGTTGCTCCTGTGTGACTTGGTTTTCCAAAAGTTGGGCATCCTAATCAATCCCTAGCTCTCTTGAAAACCCCAGTCCAGGCAGCCTCTGGGGAACACCATGGCTGGAGCCAAGTGCACGCTACTTTATCTTGGAATTTCAACGTGCAAGGGGAAAAACAGTGAAAAGGGGGATTTTTATTACTGTAACTAATCAAAATAAGCACTCAATATTCCATTTTAATATAACTAGCTTGAATCAGAAAACTGAAGGAGGCCTGGTAAGTTTGTAAATTAGCGACAATGAAACAGATGTGAAAACGGTTTATAGCATACCACTCAAATACACACACACGATGTAATTGCCTGTTTTATTTAGTGGAATCACTTGTAGATTAGAAATATTTCCAATTCCCATTTACTCCAATGCAAGCCTCCACCATCGACAGGCATAATGCAGTTTGTTCAACTGATTCCAAACCAAAAAAAAAAAAAAAGAAAAGAAAAAAAAAAGAAAAAAAAGTACAATCTCAAAAGTTAAGTTAGAAACTAAGTTCACACATTTTCTTTGGGACCAGGAATCTGTACATAGTACAAAATATACATTTATTGAACTTTCTGTAAACACACAGTTTGAATTGTGTAAAACTGTAAATAGTGGGTGAACTACGTGGAGAATAATTTATTATATATTGTTATACATTCTACTTAAGGAAAATAGTTATGCTCTTGTATATTACTCTGTTAAATTTATAAATTCCATAATGAAGCTGTGTAATCTGCAAACATGCTTTTCAAGCTTAAATCTCTCCATTCGTAACACACATTTATACAGGTCATCAATGAAAAAAGTTACACTTTCCACAAAATAGATATAAAGAGGTCATGAATTTTCTAAAAAGACAGGCACAGCATGTCACTACAAACGAGACTCTTATGATACGATGTGGAGTCAATTCTGTGAGAAGACAGGTGAAAACTCTCTAATTCAGCATGTTTGTACGTGGTCTTAGTAACAAGACAGATGCTAGAAACCAAAATCTCTGCTTTGAAAGATTTATAAAGCAGCCAGTTCTGGAAATCAAACCTCATACTTTTCAAATATCCAGTATTCCCTGGCTAGGAGAATCTAGGCTTTTGCCTCGTATTAACCCTTCGTCACTAGTAATTTAGTTTTCCGAGGAGTGAACTACGCGGCACAATTTGCCAAGAACATTTGCATAATTCAGCACTTACTCCAAAAACTAGATTCCTGGCACCAAAGAGTTAGATCTGGTTAATAAATACAACTTAACTCTTGGCACTCAAGGTCATTGTGAATCACACCATCAGCAATAAAACGTATGCTAGGAAATCCCAACTTCCAGCATCAAACGGTTGCACGGCATTAACCTGCAGGACGCGTGGTAACAGGTACTGCAGCGTCTCACGTACTGGGGACTCTGTTGTATAATGCCCAATTTCCAATTTAAGAGTCTGGAAATTTCAAATTGCAGCAGACTTGCCAGTCTAGCATCAAACACTCAGCAAGAATAAAACGCTCCCCTAAAAACACTGACAAAGATCCTTTAAGTAGGTCCATCTCTGGACATGGAAATAATGCTATGTAAATTCTGCACGTTTATTCCTAGATTTTTAGGTTCTCATTGTTTTTCCATCCCAGGTAACTCATTTTGGGTTTCATCTTTTTATTTGTTCTTTACAGCTAAAAGCACTACATCAAAGACCGAACCTCTTAAACTGTGCCCTTCTGAAGTTCTGAAAGAAAAAAATGCTGACTTACATGTTTAAAGAATTATGAAATTATCTCCAATTAATCTAACATTTTGCTTTAACGTTACCACCTTCTTCCCTTTGGCTTTGAAAAGCTTTTCCAAAACCAAAACTGAATAAAGATTACATTTCTTTTTCATTCCGCGAAAAGTGGGACAGTTAAGGCTCCAACAATACATGTGCAAACTCTCTATATTGTGAGTGAAGCTCCATCAACGTCAGCAGGATGTAAAGTTAAGTACGTGCCTGATTTTCCCAAGACTATCTTAATTTAATTTTCCCCTGTAGTTTGAACAAAAATACTGTGCTTCAGCCTGAAATCCCAACAGTGAAAATGAAATCAGCTACTCAGTACTTCCATTGCTCAGACTGGGTTGAATTCGGTAGTGCAAGTGAAATTAAACTCTGGACCTTAGTCTATAGGCATTGATGGAAGCAAAAGTATATAATGTTTTATGACCCGCCAGTCTCAGTTTTCTCATTTTTCTTCTCAAAGATATTTCTCAAAAGAAACAACAATGGCACCTCCTTCAACTCGGGAGGCTTACTCACAATACGTATGGAGAGCCCTGTCTACTTTAGCTGTAAAAAAACCACGCTCCCACCAGCTCTTCAGAGCCATACAGTTAATGGAAGCAAAAAAGAATTTCAGTTTTGGCTCAATGTTATTGAGCGAGCTGAGAAGTGCAGATGTAGTGCTCTTAAAGGAAAATGTTACTATCTGACACCGCAGCCACCCTTGCAAATAAATGGCTGGTTACACAGTAGTAAGGACCATTGGTTTTATTTTTCTTTTTTGGGGGGGGAAAAAAAGATGATGTCTAGTGATATTTTAAAAAGCATTTGGGCAGGAATCAGTACAAGTTAAGTGTAAAAACCTGGCTAGGCATAAAACAATATATACTCTAGAAACCCGATCTGTCATCCCACCTCTACTGAAGTTTGGACACTTTCAGAATAGAACTACTTCATTAATTCTGTAAGAGGCATTTTTAAAGTTAAGCCCACTTTCCCAAATTTTGTGGTAGCAAAAGTTAGGGATTTTGTTGTTGTTGTTGCATTTAAAGCAAGCCTCCCTCAAAACCCTTTCCTAAGACGCCGTTAGCACTCCTGTTCTCTTATCTTGGAAGCAAAGACTTTAGAAGAGTGCCTGCATGAGGGAGGGAAAAAAAATCTGGTTTACTGCTACTCAAAAAGAACATCAAATAAGAACACAGATAAAGCAAGGAATATGCATAGAGCCTAGGTCACTATAGGTCAACAACTCTGACACAATCAGGAGATTCGAGCTCCAGACATTTTTTTTCATGTATTAAGTCAATAGTAGAAATATTTGTAGACTTTTCTGGAAACACATTTTCAGTGGGAGATAATGTAAACTCAGCTTTTAGCATATGGTATATTCTTTTTTCCTACTTGAAAGCATTTAGTGGTCCACGAGAATAAAGACAAGCTTTAAGTTTTCCTACAGCTTCCTGAACTTCTGCGAACAAATACCACGGCTCAGGTCACTGCTACCTCATTTACAAAGCAACATTATTAAGCAAAATAAGGCTACAGAGTGCTTCAGAAGGTGCACACCTGGGTCTGCAGAGACCTGCAGACCGTGCAAGCACTCCACAGAGAGCTCAGAAAGAGCTCACCAAAAGATGGGATTCTCTGATCAGTATTTCACAGACAGGTCAGTCAAAAGTACTTAGCCCCAGATGGTTACTTTTAAATTTTGCTCCATTTTTACAGCTTATAGCAGGAATCACATTCATTTTATGCACTACAGCATCCTAGAAATTCACATGTGGAGCCTCTTTTTGCCACTTAAAGAGTTAAAAAACCTATCCAGCCAAGTAAAGACTTTACACCCTGTATTGGTATGTAAAGGCTCGGGTTATGATCATCTCAGACACACGTAGCGGTAGGAACACAGAGCTATACTAGTTATCTAGGAGACATTTTCACACCTCATGAAGCTTGGCACAGCGTAACAATTCCATTTTCTATAGAAAAATGTCAGGTACAGCTCTACACAGGTTTGCTGTTTCTGAACCTACGCAAGGTACATCAGGTTTGTATTAAAATACTGTATTTGCCGAACGATGAGGAAAAGGGTAACATTTTACTAAATATTAGCCTGTTTCAGACACCGTGAAGTTTAAATATTAAGAAATTTAAATATACCAAGTCACTTGCGCAATTCAAGAAGGTGCAGGTAGAGATGAAGGTGAACATCTCAGCATGATGAAATCCTGATGTACACTGAAATAAGGTAAACAATCATATCATTAACCTAATTGTGGCAGGCATGCTGTCTATCCCACAGGAGAGAGCGACACATGTCTAGAGAAAGCGAACAGGAAATAAGTTTGTCAGCATGGAACTCATACACAAGGCGACATTAAAACCAAAGTCTCATGATTCCAGTTTTAAGGAAAAGAGTATTTACCAAAGCAGAATGTTTGTCTTAAGTATAGAGTGGAGAAAGATCTGCAAAGGCTTCGATACTCCCTACCCAGGTCAATCATTTATCTGCGTTCAGGGTGTGGTTTCCCAAATTGTGGCAGAAGGAGTGGTGCAACCATTCCTTTGCTCTCAGTCCTGTCTCCCCACTCTGCATCTTGCCCTAGTACCAGCATCCCATAGCTGGATTATCAACCTACCCAGCTGAAAAGTACAGATTTTTCTTTCTCCTAACTGCACGGCCACATAAGCATGATTGCCGCCACAAAAAGGGCAGTAGGGGCAAACTTACAGCAATAGTTTAGTCTTGATATAAGTTGATCATGAAACTATATTCTTAGTTCATAAATTACTAAAAAATGAAATGCAATAGGAAGTCTATCCTATCCCAGTGCATCAAATTAAGATGGGATTCTTATCAGGGAATCAATTGAAGTGAAAACTGTTCCCTAATTTTGTTAAATCACCTTTTTAAGTTTCCAATTCTTGAACTGAGCAGAACGGCTTAGATTTTAACCTACGTAGTTGAGACAGTACCAGCTTTGCAATAAACAATTTAATGGACGCTGAAGTCAGTTTATCATAAGTACATGTTAAAATCATTAGCTTTGGCACCTGCATGAACTATCAAGGTAAGTGCTACCCTTACTCATCTGCTGCTTAATATTCATCAGGCACCTTGCTACTATGACACAATTACCGCAATTACAGCAATTCAGCGTAGTTTAATGACAAGCAGATGAAATGTCTCTCTCCGACTCTGACTTCTGCCGGAAGATTAAGATGAATGATGGCCATGCATCAAGGTCTTTGTGGTGCTGCTTCCTGGCTAGGTAAGAGCAAGCCAGCTGAAAGGCCCTGGCTTCATAACTTACACAGGACCTGCAGATTTCCGCCCCACCATGCGTACCTGGGACTCTACCGATACAACGGATTTACAAAGCCTTGCAAATCTAGGACCCTACTTGATGTAATTGCATTTAGTTAATCCAACACTGGTTTTAAAACACATTTTAGAAGCCTCTGTCTTGAACATATTTCAATGCTGAATTAGTGAGAATTATTTGAAACAGTTGTCTATAAAGCAGTACAGGTATTCTCCCAGAACGATCAGTGAAACATTTAATCTGACTATAACAAAACTCACAGAAACTGAAGCCAGTGAAGCTGTCAAATGTAGAAGGAAAACAAAGTTGCATGGCATACGAAGCAAAGTAGCTTTACAAATGTAATTTCCTTTTAAAAACAAGCAAATTGGGACCATCCTATTTGAACATGTATTTAAAAATACATCTTTTAACATCACACAATTTTCATTTTTGTCACACAGGAATCTTCTTCCAAGAGGGAAATAAATAACCACACAATACTTCAAAAAAAAAAAAAATTGCTGCCTTGCCCCTGAGGTGCTAATGTTTTTAGCATTTAAAAAAAGTTTCTGGTGCAAGAAGGAGATGCACAAAGGTGCAAAAGTGCCTTTTTCTTTTCAGAGCAGTGAAAAGTACAGCTTGCCTCTTTTCTAGGATGCTTTATATACTTCATATATTTTGTAATCAAAATCTGTATCTAAAATGGCAGTGTTTATGCATACGTAATAGATTCAGTGCTCTGACCTCATCAAAACGCTGAACATAGGCAGGAGAGAGAAAGGCCTGAAACGGGCTTTCTTCCACTACCCTCAAACCTAGTTACATCGCCTGTAGCAATAGCAGAATTATTTTCTTTCTAACCTTTAGGAGACCTCATAAGAAGAGGCTTCAAATATATCATTTGTCACTGAGACAGTTAGATTATGGTCTGAAGTATGGCTTTTCACACCACGGTTTTGCTTCTGATTTTTAAAGTTTAAAACTCAAAGGTTCCACAGTCCAGTTCAAGGTTTTGCAGTTTCCAAAACTAAACTTTAGTCTCTATGAAAAAGTACAGAACTTTATCTGCCTAGTCCTAAATTAAGTTTAGCTTTTTGCACTAATACGCCATGTATTATTAAATATGCTTGTTAATTAGGTGCCTGTGAAGCTATAACTTAACATTATTATAGTTTTGCACTCTACAACAAAATTCGACATTTTAAGCATTTATTCATAGGTAGGTAAGGAACTGGTTCTTTAAGCAAAAATTGCTATAAATTTATAAATACAAATAGTGCTTATGTTTTCTTCATTCATGCTTGAACAGATTACAAACTGAATACAATGAAGTTACGTTTAAGCACCCCACATAGACAAGAGGGATAAAAGAAAAGTTTGCTGGTATATACTATACTTAGTTCCAAGACACTATAAGTTACTTTTTCACTGTTCAGTGTTCCCTAACTCTGCATTAGTTTTAAGGCTATATATACAAATATGTATATTTCAAAGTTAGGGAAAGACAAATATAGCAAAATGCATTGTACTACACTTTCCTATCAAAAAGTAATTATACATCAAGTTTTGATTCTGTTTAACTGCAGTAAATGTTACAATCTACTTGTTTTACTGATTTTCCTTTTGGGGAATCTGCCTACTAAATGAGTAAACTACATATTAAATACAATATTCTCAACCAAAAAGACAATACAAGGTGCACAAAACAGCAGTTTTGCAAACACGACTGACTTGAAAACTTAATTTTTGTATGCTCAGTGGGAGAAAGCTAAGCTTAAATCAAATTAGTTTATTATCTTATAAAATTTTAAATGAGAATTTTAAACAACGAACAGTTAAATATTGTCAACATGCTATATCTCAAATCACAAGTACTGTTTAACCACTAGTCTCTCATTCTAAGTAAGTGGGTCAATTAAAAACACACACCATAAAATGTTAAAGATTGTCAGGCTTTGACAAATGTATTTTTATCAAACAGTAGGCAAATTCAAACCAATGCACATCTTCAGTGGGGAGAAAAAAAAAAACACCACCAAAAAGCCTGAAAAACCCCACACTCGTAAAAAATAGGGTAATGGATTAATCCCACATCATCCTCTAGCATATGGCTATGTCTTGGGCAATAATCAAAATCCTTCCCATTTTAAAAATGGGCTACCAATTAATAAAAATATTCTTCCACATGTAAAATATCATTTACAATGGCACTGACATTTTAAAAGGCAGGAAAAAAGGAATTACACATTTATGGATAAATTTCTTGTTTGTTAAATCAAGCTTTATTGATAAAATGGAATTCAAAGTATTTTACTTGGAACAGCAGCAGACCCAGCCAATCAGGATTGTAAAAATGCTGCAGACTCCTACTGTATGTAGAAAGCTGCCTGTTCGTGCTCAGTGATTAGTAGTTTCAGGTAAGGGTTAATGAAAAAAGAGGTGCAAAGAATCAAGGCATTCTAATCCCAAGGTTTGTACGCGTATGAACACGATACTATTAATAGGGCATGATTTAACTCCCACTGAAGTCAAAATCAGAACTCCCTTTAACTCAATGTGAGAGCAGGAGTGCATCCAAGAAAACGATATACGTTTGTTGAAGAATGTGCACTACTTAGTTATTTTTCCATTGCCAAGCAAATTCACACACTGTGATCTCTGGTAAGTTGCCCACAAGTTCAGCTTTCATATAATACAAAAAGTTATCTTTACAGTTTTGTGCACCTCTTGAGCACCTAGCTGGCTAGGCTGCTGCTCCTTGCAATCCAAAACCACAACATGAATTTCAAGGGATATATATTGTTGCATCACACAAGCCAAACATTTCTTCTAACCTTTATAGTGATTTAAAGCAGTTCATAATTAAATATGAGCATTTTGTACAAAGACAATTGCACTTTACAAAAACAAAATCATACAACATAAATTGCTGGAGTCTGATTTACAACATGAATTATGGTTTGAAATCACGTTTACAGAAGTCTGTTTTACAAAAAAGATCAGTTCCTGGGCTAGATGTCGTACTGCTGTAGTCACTCTCACCAACACATCATATTCCCTTCGTTAATTAAGGTTGAGGATGGATGTTAAGAAGGGTCACTGAGGTTGGGCTGCACTTTCATTTGAAGGATGAAACGTGAACTCCACAGCTAGATGAGCAGCTTTACCACATATCATCAGTTGAGGCAGAATCCTTAAAGAAAAAAGAAGGAACCCTTTAAAGTCTGGAGTGCCCATAGTTACAGTAGTTTCTGGATAATCCAGACTGAAAAGGGTAAAGACTTAAATCATTTTAGGAGTCTGTTTTCTCTCCCCTTTCAGAAATAGCATTTAAGAAGTTATCTAAAACCCACATATGCTTAATTAATGAAGCATTAGTACCAAGACATTTCAAAATCTGACCAAGTGTTTTATAACAGCCTTATCGATCTTCCAAATAATATTCTAGGAACATTATTCAAAAGCATTCTCAGAGTAGTTAGAAGCAATACAAAATGGATACACTTACTACACAGGTACATTAAAAGAGCAGGATGTGCCTTATGCCATTTGTTATTATCATTACCATCTTTTGTGTTTTCAGCCCTCCCTCGCTGCATAGGAAGGTACGGTCATCAACTGACACCCTGTTATAATTCAGATCAATTTTAACACTTATAATTTAAGGTTAGAGAAGCGTAGTTTGGGCAGCTGCAGGAAACCCTAATTTTGGATGGTAATAAAACCGCAAGGAGAAAAAAATGTATATAAGAAAAAAATTGGAAGCAGAGACATGCCGTGCTTTAAATCATAACCGCATGGCCACGCTACATGGCATTACAACCATGCATCCAATACCTGAGTATCCCTAAAATTCGGTCCATTTACACCCACAGGCAACGGTGGATTTTGTGTAACTACCACACCCCTGAAAAATGTTTAACCGATTCCTGCTATCAGTTAAAAAAAAATCCTAGTACAAGTTGAATATTTGATTCTAGTAAGTGTTTTTTAATCCATTTGCCTTTGCATCACGTCTGTTTCCTTCTCCCTTGCTTAGATTGTTCTATATTCAGCTTTCTCTAACTGCCTCATCAGTTGGGTACATAGGTTAACACCACGACTAAGAAGTGGGACCACAGCTCGGTAGCTGAAGCAACAGCTAAGTCAGCAGCAGAGGCATCAGAGCAAACTGCTTCTGTACAGCAATCTTCGGTTGTTTCAGCATTACCTGCTACCTTCCCCTAAGTAATTAAGGGCCATGATGGGCTTTAACAACAGTGTATGCTGGTGCTTCCACAGCTACACTTCCCTATCATTACTAAGACTGCAGGAGGTAGAAATATTACTCCTCTTTAAAAGCACTGCCTTACTGATTCGTTTGAGAGAAAAGAGGCTAATTAAGTCTCCAGCAATGCCACATATGCCAATTTCTTAGCACTAAAAGTTCTGCACCCTTCATTCAAACTTGCACACAGAATTCATTACAAACCATAAAGAAGAACAGTTGGCACGGAGGTGTTGTTAAAAAAAAAAAACAAAATCACTAAAATTACCCTTTGCAAAAGTACCACCTCCAGTTTTTTCTTCAAGACCAGAAGTAGCAAAGGAGAGCAATTATATGAAAGACCAAAATGGTTGTGTTTGTTTCAAGTGCAAGGATGAAGAATAAAAGCAGTAGTGAGTAAAAAAGTAGGAGCTGCATGCCAACTATTTAGTATGCAAATTTCTGTATCCAAGTTGCCAACATAATCACAAAACAATGAAGTTTGTGTACTGTACATTTGTAGAACAGTAACATACTATAGAATGTATTTTGAAGGTAAAGCAACCTCTTTCAGCCACCATTTAGGAATTTATATGCTAAAGATATAATGAGAACTGCCAAATAAACTAGCACCCAGTTGTAAAGCCAACGCACTATTCTTTATGTCTGGATGCATTTCACTTACGTCACATCTAAGCATGTAAGTAATTTTTGCTGATAGGTAAAGGATCAATGTAACTACTTTATGAAGTACAGCACTTTTGGTGACAGAATGTTGTTTCCAGTGATGTAACTACAATTGGGATCACTGTTCATAGAGTTTCAGGGTTTTTTCCCCCACTGACAGTGGATTCATGTCACTCTGATCACTGACATGTAAGAACCTAAACTGTATGCTTGCTGTAAGATGCTCTATGCTTAAGAATAAAAGTGCTTATGCAGTCCATTTGGAAAATTAATATATCCTTAAAGCTGACAGTTACAAATCTGTTTAACCTACAAGTATAGCCTTTTTCTTCTTGGTATTTGGGGGAAAACGTCTCCCACAAGAGGGAAAAAAAATATACATGACTCTCTACCATGTGGCAGGAAAGCATTTGGAAAACCAGGCCCAAGTCAAATAATGAAATTCCAGAGGACAAACGAATCAACCATACTGGAGTTTTGAGACTATGATCAGCAGAAGGCAGCAGAAAACAATTACAAAACATAGTCCAAAGAGCACAACATTGCCGTTGTTTCTTTGGGGGAAGGGGTCTTTTAACAAGAACTAGCAGTATGTTTCTTCACAAAACTGCTAAAATAATTGGGGTGGGGGGAAAGATAATGTAAGAGAAAGGATACTTACAGTATCATCATTCCTGTAGGGGTTCAGTCTGTTATAAACGGCTTCAATCACACTCCGTCTAGAGCAAAAAAAACCCACAAGATTTTAAGGTTGTGTCTTTTTTTTAAAATTCAAATTCCCTAAGTACAATTTTAAATTAAAATGAAAACTTTAAAAGGTTTTAAATACACAGAACCAAGTTTACCGCAAGTTAGCACTAAGTGTTATTAAACATTGAACACAGCTACTGTATCCTTTAAAACCTTTAGGTTCAAGAAAAACAAGGCTGAATACCACTCAGAGTTCAGCAGGAGAAGAGCACAATCTGACTTTCAGAAGAGGCTGAGATGCTACTTGGTGCTATGTCTCTTGACTTTGAAAAAGGGTATCAGAAAACTTGATGGACATTGAATGCCCTGGTCATTTGTGTGTCTGATGAACACTGCAGTAGTATTTCTGCATATTTCTAGTAGTATTTCTAATACACTTCATGTATTAGGGCATTTTCATGGGGAGTAGTGTTTATTTTCTGGATGCAGAAAAATTGCATTCTGAAGTACATTTTTGTTCGTGTTACATTCTGAAATGTACTTTCCACGTGCAAACCTGGAAAAATTATTTCTGAAGCAATACTCTTTTACAGTATATGTCCAATACTCTCTTGCAACTTTTCTCAAAAAAATTTAAACTGCAAATAGCAGTTCTATGTATCCTATCTTCAGACTGAGAAGAATTTTATCTGGTAAAAAAATGTTTAAAAATTAACTCAAGCATCTTGACAGTTTCCTCCTTTGAAAAAAAATTTGCTTAGCATATTTAAGGTAGCTTGTAATTAACTGTCATCTCTGGGATTCTCGGCTTTTCTAATATTGATAGAAATATTGATAGAAAATATATTGATAAAATATTAACAGAAAAATTGCAAACAACATGTAAACAAGCACCATGATTTATTTATTTATTTTTACACAGGGCGAAAAGGTTTTCTTGAAAACTGATACTCAAAAAAACCCCAAACAATGTGAAGCTGAAGGAAGAGGAAGCCTTTGCCTTATCCAGCATATAAGGAAACAACTTTGGAGGGGGAGCAGGCAGGAAAGAGGGGAATAAAAGACAGGAATTATAGATTGGACTTTAAAAGCAACTTTCTTCCAGATCCCCTTCTGCAGAACCAAGTATGAAGTAGCAGACCACAACTGCGATACAAAACAAACTTCAAAGAACAACGTTTTAACTGCTCATGAATGCATGCAGAGCAATCACAAAGGAGTGCATTAGAAGAAAAAAGCAGACAATAGGCTTTATAATCATCCCGTAACACTGAAAAGTCAGGAACTACCATGCAGCAGTATAAACATCATAGTGAATCTAGCAAATGATTATAGGGCACGGAAGAGGCTGAATTTAAAGCAATAAAAACAAGCAATTACACGTAAAGTACATTGTACGTATGAACTGGAAAGTTTCCCTTATCTTTCAAGAAATAGGTATCTTTGATTCTAAATAAAGGCAGGTTTCTTGAAAACCATTATTTTCCTTCCAAATCGGCAGTAGTGCTGTGAGTTACGCTAACATCCAATTAAATCCATACTTCTATCAATCCCTATTCAAACTAGCATCACTAAGACACAAAATCCCACAGAAGTCAGTCACTTCAGCACTTCCTCACAACCACGATGCTACCGCTACCCAAAGGAGACTGAGAAAAATCAATTTTTACGCCATGTTTCATGAGTAACTGACTCATTGATACCTCAAGACTAGAGCAACACATCCTAAATAGATGCTGCTATTATATATAAAATTGCCATCTCTTCTCTTCCTAGTCAAACAGTTCATATAAGAACAATTTTGTTTTGTAGAAGTCATCTTTACACTTCAGTTATCATTTATTCAATTATATACCTAGAGTCTCCATGTTTTGGTGTAACAATACAAAAACCATACTTGGAAGGGTTAAAAATGTAGTCTGTACCATATGTGCCCAATCCATTTTAACACAGCACAGGTTCATGAACAATCTTTTGAACCAAAAAGCACCTGGTTTGGTGTGCAAACGAGCTAAGCGCATTGCTTCCTTAAAGACTGAACATCAATTTGAGAAGCCACAGAGCATCAACACTGAACTCTTCAAGGACAAAGCCAGCCTACATAAAGCTGTAAATTTAACTTCCCACTTTTCTTTTTTGATAGACTTCTATCTAGTTTTCAGATTTGTCACAAGCAGAGAGATACAAAAGCAAACTTTTAAGCAATTACAACATTGCTTTAGCTACAGACAAGAAAAGAAAGCTGCCAAGCAAAACATCGTATGCGTATCACTTCTTGTCGAAGTGTAGAACTACACACCCAAGTAACTACTAGTCAGTGCATTATTTTTGCATCTTCAAATGTAACCTCCCACCCAGAAAACCCAGTTAATTACAAAAAACAGACACGCTCAGGCCACCCTTAAAAAACCCTCAGTCCTTCCCAAAACTACAGTTTGACATTTAATTTTAGTAGTGATTCATAGTTAACTCTGTTCTCGTGCTTGTCCTTTTCATTCAGAACAACTGAGTAATAAAAACTGGAGAACAGATCATCACCTTTTGTCCTGTACCCTTCTTCCCTCCCCCCCACTTTTAAGAGTGGCCTTACAGTTACATTTCGATTTAAATCAAAAACCACATTTACACTGATGTGAACTCACTTGCTTGCCAATTCACCCCCTGGCGGGAGGTTTGGGATGCTCTCAGTTGCTAACGTACGCATCACGTGGACTAAGTCTGGGACTCCTTCACCCTGCTTCTTTATGATCTCTGGGAATCAGAAGTACTTTTTTTGTAAGTGCAGTCCAAATTTAACTTAAAAAGATTGAAACACTCAGTTTTATAAAAAGGCAGCTTAACTTCTGTTAATATATATAAAAAAATGACAGACCATATTCAACATGGTAATTGTTAACTTTGGTTCCATAGGAAAAAGAAGCTGTAACAGATTTGACAAAGAGATACTGCTAACTGTTAACATGCACACTGGTTTCAGAAATACACAGCTACCTAATAAAAGTGGGAAAAAATTCTTTAATGGCTTTCCTGCTATACATTAGATATAATAGAAGATGTAATATCTTCCCAACAAAATGCCCTGGGCATAAGGTAGATATTAACATCAGCTTTATCACTGCAACAGAAGATAAAAGATTATTGCCATCATAGAAAGTGTAATATTTTCAAGAAACAAAAGGTTAGACATATTAAAAATAACTCCCATGGCTGTATGTATATTAGCCAATACTTGTACCTCACTGCATTACAGCAACATGCAAGTTTCAAGAACTATTACATACAAATTAAAAGCCAGGGACATCACATCTAAGAGACAGCTCCATCCTCAACTCACTTAGGGGATATATGAATATTGGGCAGTTATTTAAAGCTGATTCACTCCAGCTTCTGGGTGAATAAAATCTGTACTGTAGCCACAGTCACATTTGCTAAGAAATTAATTCTTTAACTTTATTCTTAGGCCTGTTCCCCCCCCCCCCCCAAGTCATAAGTAGACAATTTCATTTGAACTCAAGAGATTTCAGACCACACCACCCCTTAAGAGTCACTCTTTCAATAGGGATTTTATGAAATTTAAAGAACAAGCACATTTTTTTTAAATGCATCTCATCAGTTTCTCTGTAAACATGAGCTCCTAAAAATTATAAGAGATATGAATTATTAAGACTTGGCATTGTTGATCTTCAAGTGAATACTGCAGCACACATACAATAAAGTGTACATGCGTGCATATATACACACATGCACGTATGTACACGCACACTATTCCTCATGTAATAAAGCATTTACACAGCTTGAAGAATAGTTGGAATTCATCAGTACCACTTTTGAAAAATACTCTAACATTCAGTTTTTGCCCTAAATGATAATTCCAGAAGATCATACGAAGTTTCCATTTTATAATTTAATTAGTGAGACAGGACACATTAAAAGCTTTTAAAACCAACATGTATCCAGTCCTTTTTAGTTAAAAAATTAAAAACAACAATTGTGAATTACTTTTTGTGCATGTAATAGTTTTTCAGGGCTGTGTGTGTTTACAAAAAGCATCAGCTCTATTTTGCAGTCAGGCTGTGTAAATTATTTGCAAGGTACAGTGGAAACACTGTCTAGCCCTCAACCAGTGTCAAACTCTGCAACACAAAGCTTTAAGCTGTTTACTTCAAAACCTACATTTTAAATACATGACACCACACACCATAGACACCTCAAAAACTTGCCATTTCCTCAAAATCTATAGCCAAAATTCATTTTACCATCTAGTATTTAGTAAATAAATAATCTAACACTCTTAAATCTGAATAAGAAGCAAAGATCTCAGATTTGGTTTGCCAAGTTCCTTTATTGTGCAATTTTGAACATCTAGTATATTCTACATTGTGCTAGTGCTAAAGTTCTGCTGTACAAAAATAAGGACTTTATAGTTTACCTATACTACACAGTTTCACAACCTGTAACTGCAGTACATTTAACATACAATCTCCACTAAATGAATACATTTATATTTTGATAAAACTATAGATACAGACTGAATGAACACTGAAGACACAACAAATGGAGTCGGTCTGCTAGCTGTGTTTAATTTATTGGAATTATCTTCTTTCAATACATCTTACAACCCTCCCCCCAACCTTTCATTTACTTTTAAACCTTCTACACATTTTCATGGCATCAAGTACTGGAAAAATGTACTTACAACCCTAAAATAAAGGATTCAAAACATATCTGCTTTTTCATATTCTGAATGGGAATTCCACACAAAGTTTAAAAAAAAGCCAGAGCTTTGATTTTGTGAAAATATGGGAAGGAACATATAACAGCTAACTTAAAGTTATTTATCTCTATATAGGTATAAATATTGCAAGGATTATCTATTATGGAATGTTTTTATGTAAAAAACTGAGAACAGGAAAAAAGCTTAGACAAGTTTCTTTTTAGAGTTAACACATCAATAACACATATTAGTGCAAATAGCAGCAACACATTTTGGAATGACTGATTACTTCCACCATTAAGTTCACATAGTATTTTAGGAGTAACACTGATTTATTGCAAGTAATGGCACAAAGATGCTTCTCTACACTTGCTTCTTCTTCCATTACTATTTATTGTAGCTATGAATCTGGACCACAAACACATCAAGATTAGTAAAAGGAGAGCCCTAGGTGGCATGGTAAGTAGAAAGCTCTCTATGTTTTTTAAAATCTGAATCACCTCTCCTTATTCAAGATGACCATCAATACTAAGTCCTATTCAGTCTTAAAATTTGCACTACTAAACAGTATAAAGATATATTCCGGGCTGAGGGAATAGAAGTACAACCAGAAAAAAAATGCACATTAGTAAGCATCAAATCTCATTACTTATTGGACTATGCTGAGTACTGAAGTGCATAAAAATACATAATATGCATTTTCACCAAGTTTCCATTTTAATGAATTTTAACTTTAAATTGATATCACAGATTAGTAAGATCATTCTAAAAGTACTCTTTGTATTTTCTAGTTCCTTCAGCTGAAAATTAGGCTTTTAAAGTTAAGCACTGCCATTCTTAAAGTATCCTAGGATAACAGCAAGATTATTCACTGTAGTGTTCAAAGTTTCAGATGCTGTAGCAGTCCTACCTTACTAGCCAATACTGCATTACCCATTTATACCAGGAAACACTTTTAACTGCACAAGAATTAAGTTAAATGTAACAAAGTTAATCAACTCCTGTTCTTGAAGTTCTGCTTTAGTTCAGCCTCTCAACTTCCCTCATGAGTAAGACCTAAAAGGCCAAATTCTACATGCAGCTGATACCAATCACTGCTGGGTTGAATAGTGTCTACTACATATTCATTAATTTAAATAATATCTTTGTGCAACAATAGACAAAAGATTGAGAACTCTAAAAAAGAAGCAAAGACCCTTGAGGGGAAGTACAATGTATTTCCTCAAGTTGCTCAGACATCATCCCATTAAATTAGTATTAAAGTGCTTTATAACTACATACAGAATCCTTCTGCCTCTATGCAAGTACCATACTTTGCTCATTCCTGCAATTTTGTATTTGTGTAACTGCAAAGTACTGCCAGCCAAATTCATTGTATGTACCATAATCACGTGTGGTTCCAGTGTTTAGGTTCTTCATTTACAAAATGAAGTGTCTGTACAAAAACGTCAGCTTTCCTCACCGTGATATTCCTGGGGTACAATGAGGCCAGCTGAAGATGCAGCCTTGACTTGAACATATTTTCATATTCTAGGTCATGGGTTTGTCTGAACTCAGACAAAATATCTAAGATACGAAGGCAATACTTGCCCAAATTAGGAGAGTTAGCATGCTGTAAATTAATGTGTGAATTTACAGCATACTTGTTCTTCACCAATTCTGTGAGTGGGCATACATAGTACGCTCTTCAAATGCCTGGTGCAAAACTGCTCACTGCTTTGAAATGGAGAAAACCATCTGACACTTAACTCATGCAGTGTTACCATGCACTTGGATATTCCTGCTACGCTGTCAAAAAGATTCACACTATTGCTTACTGTGCACCAACTTCTCCTACTAGGCAAGTGTTAGATTAAAACACAGAAATGTCTGTCTGGACATTTGTTCAAGGGCAGAACAGATGTCGTTTGCCAAGACCTTGCAAATGAGGCCTTTGAGAAAGGTGAGACTTTCTGAAGGAGCACCTACACAGGTAGTGAGTGCTTTAAAATTGCACATTAATTTGTCCGAATCCTGAATTCCCATGTAGGCAAGTTATCTGCAAAATTTCTGAAGCTGCACTGTGTTATCTTCATGCAAGTTAAGGAGCAAAATGTGCACATATGTTCCTCTAACTTACTAATCACTGATACCGTAGTTGTGAAGAACTCTGCATATCATGCCCTGTGTTCTACTAAGAATTCTTGGAGTATATACACATAACTAGACTTGTAACATATAGGTCTAGAGGAGTCCACTTCAAAAACAGACTTAACCTATGCAAATAATGCATACATCATGTCTTATGTTTCAGAAACAAACTCCAAGCTGTGGTCATTTTTAAATACCAAAAGGCACTATAAATCCAGTTTTAACAAGAAATCTTTTAACTCAAATTGATTTCAAGCATCATTTTTAGTTAGGTGACCCAAAATGCCTAAGACTTGCAGTTTCACTTTAAAGTTTAAGAACTCCCGAAATACAAACTTAAAGCAAAATTCTGAGGTTATTATCAGAGTAAGATGAGCTCCCAGCTTTTTTTCATCATGAATGCTTAAAGATTAGCTTTGACAAATTTCTGACGTACTTTCAAATAAATAGATATGTTAGCAGGTGCCTTAAAGATGACAGTAATCAAGCTGTAACCCTACCATAACTGGATAATAAAATATTATGGCTAACTAATTTGTACATAACTATATGGGAAAATGGCACTCAAATTACCATCTTCACAGACACTTTGCAAGATATTCTGATTATTTCATTTAACTCCATATAACAGGAACCAGGATTTACTGGTCGGAAGTTAGCGCTGTCAACGGACTCATGAAGAACACTGAGCACAAATGAATTATTTCTCTGCCTTTCTGAATAATTTTCAGGGCTATAGGCTGCTGCACTTTCATAGCAGATTTTTTCAGGACATACAGCAGGACTATATGAGTGCCTTTTTCAGAGATGTACACTAGATGGCCAATGGCACTTGAAGGTCTATTAAAAAGCCTGTATGTGTGAAGAGTTTAATTGTTGGAAGGGGAAGGGGGCCAGGGAGTCTGTTTAGAAACAAAGTTACTTATTTTTTTTTAAATGATCCACCTTCTACTCTGCTTTCCAGGTACTTGTCCAACTCTGCCTCTCTTTTCACCGCCTCTGGCAATACCTTTGGTGCATTCGGAAAACAGATCAATATCACACTCATGTTGTCTCGACTTCCCTGGTGGAAAAGAAAAAATGATTTGAGAAGGTATACACACCAGGCTAAATACACATCAAAGCATTTTACACACAAAAATTCACAAATCATACGGTATCAGAATACAACTTTTACTACTATGGATTAATATTATCATTAGCCTTAATTTCCCTCCACCCCCTTACAGAATTCCAGAAGTCTGCCCGTTCATTCAGTACAACTTTTAAGTCACTTTGTTCTTTCCTCTTTTATGGTCTGAAGACTGCATGGAGCCAATTACAGACAGCCCATTGTCTTTTAAAAACTGACATTACTTATGAGTGATGTGTAATAACAAAGTCGTGTTCCATCTTGTTTTAAGTACTATCCAATCATTTTGGGAAAACAGCTGAATATTAGATGAGTAAACAAAATCATTACTGCTTAAAAGCACTAAGTAGGGAGGTGTTGAATTCAGACAGCGCTTCCACCTAAAAACACAGCTATTAGAGGTTTTTTTCCCCTTTTCTTTTAAAACAAGAAAAGTTACAAGTGAGAGAATCTGTTAAAAGACCAGCTGGAAGGGGCCCAGGCCTTTACAAAAGCATTCTTTGAAATGGAAACATTTAAAACTCCAACTAAACAGAACCCTAATACTTGAATACATTAAAATACAAACACATTCTGCTTACGAGAAGTAACTAGTTTACTTTCAATACCCCTGTGCTCTGGTCTACAAACATGTATCCATACGCTTAACTTTTAACACCAATTAAATCCACTGAAGTCAGCAAAATCAAGAACTAGCCAATGTTTAAAACAAGAGTATATGGGTGTATGGGGAGGTGCTGACAGTTGGCTACTGCAAAGCTTACAGCACCCACAAGTCACTGTTCCTTCCCTGGTATTTGTTTTCAGGATTACCAGAGAAAAATTGTGAACAAAAATATATGCATTATCAATCTGCCGAAGTGTTGGAAAGCAATTACGTTTTTCCAAAAGGGAAACAACGACCTTGTTAGCCATGTGGCAGGAGCGGAGATGCTGTCTTGTCTCTTTAGTATCAAAAATATTGGCTTTTTTACATTATGACTTATAGCTTGCCTTTGGAAAATTAAGTGTCAAGCTATGAAACTCAATACTTCAAATCTCTTCTGTAACTGCACCATCCTGCAACTTATTAATACAAAGTAGAAGTTATTGTAGACAAAATTACATAGATTTGTTAAACAAAACAGTCCCATCATCTTTGAATTGAGCTAGTTTCAGAGCTGTATCACACAACACTGAATAAGAAATACAGTAATTAAACCAGAATAAAAACTAACTTAGGAAGTCAAGTCTTCATATAGTCAAGAAGAAATTTTAAACTGCAAAACATGAAGTCAAGGTTCATTCATTCTGCATTTATCTTGGTGTAATTATGACAGTAATGTTACTACTATGTGTCCAAGAAAGGAGGGGAAGATTAGGAAGGGAAAGAATATTCTCTAGCCTGATTAAGTCTTAAGAGTTAAGATTTTGTAAAGTATGCTGTGAAACAGAAAAGGGCATTGTCCTTGGCTTGCCCATAAATTCCCATCAGCTTCTAGTTTCCCAGCGATCACAACATATCTGTACATGATTTTAAACTCTTCATTAACCAAAACCATCCAGAAAGCCATACTGTTTCTGTTGTGTGTTCGTTCCCCCTCTATCACCATTTGTGAATTACCATGTGCGAATCATGGTAATTACTGTCAAAGTCATGTTAACATTAAGCATTGGATACTTATAGACTGGAATCAAAACTTATTCTTAACTTGTTCATAAACTTCTAATAGTGAAAACACAGTAAACTTCTTCTCTCAAGGCTGGCTACCTTGTACAAGCAGGTGTCAACTATCTCATTGCAAACTTTCTCAAGGTCATCAGTGACTTCAAGTCTGGATCTTACAAAGTCACACAGCTCTTCATTTCCCATAACATCCCAGATACCGTCACAAGCCAGTATGATGAATTGATCATCTTCTTCTGATCTCTCGATTTCATAAACTTCAGGCTCAGGTGAGACTAGCTGTTCTGTAGGACCTTTCCCATGGACACATTTGTAATCAAAGTCCCCAAGTGCCCTTGAAACAGCAAGAGAGCCATTCACACGCTGAATCATTACAGAGCCACCTGCATTCTGTATACGCTCTTTCTCCAGTGGATTACTTGGTTTGTGATCCTGTGTGAAGAAGTGAACCTTCCTGTTTCTACAAAGTAAACCTCTCGAGTCTCCACAGTTGATGAAGTACGTATGTTGGGGAGAAATCATGACACCCACAGCTGTTGACCCACTTCTGTCTGCGCCATGTTTCTTCTCGGAGATGACTCTCATGTGTTCATCAATTTGCAGAAAACCTGTTCTGATGCCGCTCTTTACACTTTCCACAGATGGTGGCCCATCTGGCCCTTTAAAATCCTGGTTGCTCGTGATGTGATCTAATAAATGCTCACAGCAGTACTTGGCAACCTGTGATCCAGCGTGCCCATCATATACAGCAAAAAACGACCATCCATCAAGTCCATTTGGCAAACCAATCACAGCCGTATGTGCATCCTCCATTTCAACTCGCCAGCCTTGCATACTACTCAGACCATAACGAAGCCCATTCCCTTGCCCCTGGGCATTATGCTTCTCCATCTTTGGCTTGTCTAAAAATGCTCCCATGATGACTTTTCTTCAGTTCTAAAAAGAAAAAAAGGATTATTAAGATATTTCTTAAACATCTCTTGTTTAAACATCCTATTGGAAACTAATAGCCCAAATAACGTTAAGATGACAAAAATACACAGATATAAAGCTGACTTCTGTGTTTCCCTCAAGTCGAATTTGCATTGCTTTCATCTAATTTAAACAAGGACACTGCTACTAGCTGAACTGCACTCTTCATATTTTTTTTAAGTATTTTCAGCTGTTTCACTTGAAGAATTTATATTCCACTATCATTCATGGTTCTGACAAAAACCTCTAGTATAGGTATGTATGAAATTAGTTTGAAAGAGGACTTGTTAACTGGTACACATCTGAATAGCTATGTTCCCTGCAATTACCGAGCCAATGAAAGAGTTCAATGTTTCCAGGACACTGGCACTCCCTAGATCCCTACCTGCTGGCCACAAAGTCCTGCTCACACTCTGCTTTTCCAATGGTGATGGGGAAACAAAAGCAAACTGATTAGGTTTTCTTTTGGGGGAGGAGGTTTGAGGTTTTTTGGTTGGTTGGTGGTGTTTTGTTTTGTTTTTTTAAACAGATAAAGTGATCTGAATGATCAAGATGCTGCCAGAGTCTGCATAAAGGAACAGGCAACACTGGATAACTAGGAGCAGGACTCAGAAGGAACAAAGCAGCTATCCCTTTAGGCAGCAGCCAGCCATTAGTTTGGCTCAGCCATCTTGTGAAAGCTCATCCTTAGATTTTTCAGTTAAATTACGCAGCAAGCTTCTCAGATGTCTGTGCTGCAGATTTACTTAAAACCTTAATGTATTCATGCTTCACTGAAAGACAACTGCCTCTGACAAGTCTAAGGAAATCTGTTTGGAAATAAAATGACACGTATTGTAAATTCATGCTTCCTTGTTCAAGCCAGACCAATATACTGCACACCCTACCGTCCTCCACCTCCCATCACTGGGATGTGATGCAGCAAATATTCATGCTTAAGAGAATAAGAATTATATTTGCAGGCAGTGTAAACTGACTGGTTTATCTTCATGACTTTCACACCCTAACCATCCAACCCACCCTTCTAATCCACATCAGTTTATTTGTGCATTCATTATTTAAAAAAATCATACAAAATAGGTCACGCATTTTACATACTTGCAAATTCTGTGCTGGGAAGCATCAAAGAGTGTGCAAATCACTGTTATACAAGGTAATGGAACAAGACTACAAGCTTTTCTATTGTGGACAGTGGACAAAAATTAACTAAGAGTCTCTGAAACAGATTTTACCTGAGGCCCCAACTAAGCAGCTGCACTAGCAGAAAAGTTAGTACAATAGGGGTTTTAGAAGGTTTTAACTTGTATGTGGAATATATTTGATCAGTTTTCTAAGTGATCACATCACTTTTTGATAACATGGTTTACTGCAATACAGTTCCAGCTATAAGTGACACTATATAGCCAACAAAGCTTTTCACATTGTCTCTTCCAGCCACGATCAACCTTTCTAAAACATCTGTATGTTTTAGATTAAACAGTCAAGAAATGTTTATATTTGATCTCACCACAACAGTGATTCAAATGTGAGGCACAGGGACTGGATATACACTCTTTGGCTCACATGCTTTGTTAACAAAAACAAAAGCCACACATACTTCAGCTGTATGGAGACAGATGTCAGCAGCAGTACACCTCTGCTTCGTCTCACCCCAATCCCTGCTCTTAAGTTCTGTCTCTTCTCAAGCGAACACAAAATACTGATGCCCACGCAAACCGTAACTAGCCAACAAAATATAGTGTACACTGGTCTTGTATCCTAAGCACATGCATGAGGTTCACATTACTGCAGTTGCTAGGAAAAAGATACGACTTAGACTTTTTTATCTTCACGTGCAATTCTAGTGAAGTCAGAGTGATCAAAATAATTACAGAATGCTGCCATAAATCAAATGGGGAATTATTTTGCAGAATAATAGACTTTTCATTCATTCCATGATAGCAGCAGAGCTTAAACTAATGCCTAACACTTTATTGTCAAAGAGATCATAAAACAGAATGCAGACATTCAATTATTTCACCTTAATTTAGAGCTCAAAAAGCAGAAACTGCCCTGGCAAATACCACATTTTTGTGAAGTATTTTACATTATTACTGTGTTTAAAACAAAACAAAACAGAAAAGCATTAAGAACAGGATAGAGTTAAACTGACCACAAGCACTGTCAAATTTGGACTAAAAAAAGGCAGTTTTCCTTCTAATCTCTCACATTACTAGGTATACAATATTCAGAGTTGTGCTTTGTAAGCTGTTTGTCCCTCTCGGTAGTTTGTCACGTAAACCACAATTAAAAATACATACACACAGGTCGTATGCAGTTACAGCAACTCATACAGAACTGCTAGCACACTTCAAAAATTAACAAATCCACTCTCCATTTAAAATCAAGTTGCCTTATTCCTCCCCAGAAGGTAAACTGAAAGCTGTTGTTATTCTAAATTAAGGCTCGTAGGTGAGACATTGACACATGATTTTTTTAAGGGTGCGAGCTACCCACCACAGATGTGAATACAACCAGACAGAAGGATAACCACAATGTGGTCACATAACTTCTACTTAGGAAATTATTCACAGCCCATAGCATAAAGTAGTCACCTTCTGAAAACTGCAGTAACAGACTGCAGTTGCCCTCCTTGCAACACTCTAGCTAATCATACTTCCACCAGAATGCCAGTCTAAACCTGTAGGAGAGTAGGCCAGGTTTTCAAAATCCTCACTGTATCTGAAGGGAAAGCATAGTTTACTTGTGGATAGGATGAACATGCCAAGCCTCTACTACTTCCAGAACTTCAATTTTTCTTCAGAAAAATTTCAGTTTAATATGACCAACCTGTGAATTCTTACGAATTGGAGGCTATCTGCGACTTCTCCCTCCACATCCTTACATGTGGCTAAAACCTGAAGAATTTAAAGTCTTAGTTATCTAAAAAAAAAATAAAAAAAATCTTAGTTTTAAAAGAAGGGGGACACACACAAAAAGGCTGACATAAGAAAGCCATGCCTCCTGCCTACTAAAAATACCTTTTAGACCTGTTTTTGAGTCCATATCTACGGAAACATCTTTCACGCATCCGTGTCTACCTAAATCACTAGTACATTCTTCATTCTTTCATGGGGTGGTTTGTGCACTATACTGATTAAGTTGGAATGACACCTTTAGTTAAGCATATAACCCTATATGCAAATCAGATTAACCTATAGCAGTGCAAGTGCCCAAGTTACAGCATGACTGTTTTATGTAATAACACTAAAGAGAGAAGTCAGACCCAGAACAATCTGCATGCATGATGTGCAATAAAGCCACAGATTCTGAACATGGTTTAACTTTGCCCTCTCATATTTCTTTAGTCATCTTCCTAAACAGGAGTCCTCATCTTATGACCCTTATTCTCCAAGTAATTTTACTACCCTTCCCCTTGCCCTTCTTAACCCAGCCACACATTTCTGCAACCACATTGGAAAACTGTAATCTCACAGCGGGAGACAGAACCAGTCCTCTACTCTGGAAGCCTCAACTTTCAGGATGCTTGAACAATGCACATACATACTAAAGGTGACAGATGTTCTTCCTATTAAAGCCAAAGTAAGAGAAAATGCACTTTAATAATGAAGTTTAGTGGCAAATGTATATCACAGTTTTTTTTCTTAGAGGACAAGTCTGAACAGTGCTATAGCAGTGGTGCCCTGTAAAAAGATCAGAGGTGCAACATTTTCTTCAGAAATGGTAACTCTAAAATATTATCTGGCACTGTAACTGCCACAACGATTACTCAAGCAAACCTCAATTTTAACCTATGATTCTTGGTTCACCATCTCCATATCAGTGACTTCCATTAGTTTCTCCTAAAAGAGAAGAGCTTTCTGCAGTCAAAGTTCCTGGGTTTTGGCTCTGAAGAATAGAGAGGCTTCTGAACTAAACTAAAAGTGAAAACGGACCACTATGCATAAAAACAAATATACAGGGGATGCATCTATGAGTGCATCTAAACCATGACTTCTGAAATGCTGATTCTGTGGAGGTCAAACTGAAGGACAGCCTCCACAGCAAGTGCACGAAAAACTCAAGTTGCAGTCTGCAGGCAGAAAAGCAAGAATACTGTACAGGGCCTAGAAAAATCAACACAAGTAACAAGATCTTGGATAAAACACAAGAGTGCCAAAATTCAAAGGACTGCAGCATTAGAAACAAAACTGAAATAATGAATGGAGCATGCTGAAGAGTCAGTAGCTAAACTCCTTGAAAATAGATGCAACTGGAGAACAGAGTGGCAAAGAAAAGGAGGGTAATTAGTATACCAGACCATGGACAACCAAGGACAACCACAGATACATCACTGGAATGCATGAAATCTCTTTGCCCCTTCATTTGTCCCTCAAATTGTGCTATCCAGACAGCACAACTATAACACTTTCTGATACACACAAAAATAAATTTTACTGTTTTGCTATTTTCTTATTCATTTTCTTGAAGGTTCAAATGAAGGTAAGTCTTAAATTGTTCACAAAGGACAGTTAATGCAACTCCATGTACCCCTATAAAAAGACAATTTATTTTTCCAAGGAATTCAGACACGGATTTGATCGTCTTGTCCAAGAAAACCAATCACCCCCATGTGAAACTTGTACTTTAACAATATGTAATTTAATAATCCTTTTTAAACAATGTTTGAGTTGTATTCCTTCCACTAGGATAAGCTGCTTATGTGAACCACAGTGAAGTCACAGGCACTTGTTCAAACTAAGCTGAGAAATGTCCCCATACTCCAATTTCCTGGAACAATTCTCCAAGTGACATTACGCCCCGTGTGTTGTAATGAGCACCATAAAGAAAGATTACAACCTTTACTTGAACTACAGGACAGAGAGCAAGTCACCAAATTATACAGACTGCTACTGAATAGAAAAAGGACATTTAATCACTCCAACTCCAATCTGATCCGTGCTACTTTTCCCCCTGCCTGAAGCAGGCTGGGTGCAGTAACCAGTCAGCACGTAATTGTGCAAATGTGGAAACATTTTCAGAAGTTAGCGCCTGTTGAATGAAAAACTGACAGTAAATACTGGACGCCCCAAATCAATTAATGTTAACAAACAACATGTCAGAGATCATCCCAGGGATCGGAAGAATGGCTAAAATAAAACAGAACACGCAGATGAGGAGACATAATTACACCACAGTCATGGGCTGAATGAAGTCATGAAAAAGCTTCTTGCCAATGAAACTACTTAAAAACTATTGGAGGCTATATGACTGAATTCTGGCACTCACGGTTCAACAACATCAATAAAGTACTGAAAATTACAGCTGATGTTTCTGAATGTGTACTTTCAGACACAGGAATACATGGCCAACTAGGAGATGCAAATTGCCTATGAAAAAGAAGTAAAAGAAATAAAATAGAGAAATGGGGCTATTTTAATAAACATGGACTAACACACAATTTTCCCACCAGAATACTTGCTTATTGGAGATGCAACTGTAGTGTGCGTTGTATTTCAGTAAGACAATTGCAAAGAGAAGAACGTAAGAAGCAGCTACCCATAGGGGTAAGAAAGTTTGTAATAGCATTACCAATTTTTTGTTTTAGGACAGATGTAGGAGCTATGGCATGTGGCATACAAAGGGAACAGGAAAAGGTAGACAGCTGGAAACATTAGTTTAAAGAAAGTAAAGAGAAATATCAAGGCTCTCAGAAACAGGCCTTCAGACAGGGAAGAACGTCTATACATGGATGCAAGTGAGAGACAGGGCAAAAAAACCCCAAAGGTAAGCAAGTTAATGACTCTGTGTGTACAAGGGAAAGTATGAATTGTTTCAACCTTTCCCCACTTACCCTCCCTCTCTGCCTGTAATTAATACGCAACAGTGATTACAATTACAACTTCATACCACAGCAGAAGCACTGAATCACTGCTCCTCTGATACAGACACCTACGAGCTCTGACCTCTTGACAGCTCGTCCACAGGCACTGCCATTTCACTGAGCTAAGTTGTTTTGTGAGTTGTTTTGTTTTTTAAACATAACTTCTCTTCTGCTCAAAATCCTTTCTCCTTGCTAGGAGCTGACAGCCTTTCTCAATGCCTCTCCATACTAAGCAGCAAAATATTTTATCCCACTTGTTTTCCTATGTCAATTTATTTTTCGTGTGTGTGTACAGCGGGGTAGGCAGGATTTAGGAGAGGATTGCTAAAGCCTCCAGAAATCTTCTGGAACACAGAAGGTAACCATTTCTAAGTTAACACCCTCCCTCCAACAACATGTTTCAGCTGCTTCTTAAAACATCTTTTTCTGCTCCTACCTACCTTTCCTGCAGACAACTAAACCTGTTCCAAGGTTAAACTAGGAGCTGCTATTCTCGATATGAATGTACGTTGGCTGAGGTTCAAACTCTCTCCAAAGGAGATGTATGTAATCTGATTTTTGAAAAAGCAAGCCCTGGACATTGAAAAAGATAATTCATCTCTCTAACAAATTGTTCCTGCAGAAATTTGAAAGATAGTGATGTAGTTTCAAGATTTCTTTATGAGTTGTTTTCATTTTGCTCTATGGTCAGTTACTGAAGAAAATAACTTCTTTTCAGAATCACTAGGGGCACTGCTGGGAATAGAAAAATCACTACATTGATTTTGAGAGGAGATATAACTTGCATCCACAAATACCAGTCACTCATCAGGATCCTAACATGACTGGCACCCTCAGAACACAATTAAGGTAGTATTTCTTGGCCCAGACAGAATTCTTGCTTCTTTCTAAATATTTGTACTACAAATTAGAGGTGGGAAAGCATAAGAAAAAAACCCTACTAGGCAGCAGTATCAAAGTACAAGCAGCCCAATCACTATGAAAAACTGTGTAGACAACAAAAATGGCATTAACAAGTACTATGAAAATCAATGAGGTAGCTCTGCATAAATTCATATGCTGCTGTCTGAACAGTGTGAGAATGAAAAAGCTAAGGTCCTTGCTTGAAAGCATTAATAAGCAGAAAACATGCCCATGCTGGTGTTTAGTTCAGCACCTTTCTGGTTATACTTCATTTTCCAAGGATTTCTTACTTAAAAGTGTTGGAAGATAAACAAAAGACACCCATTTTAGACACAGAGATTAGACAACTGCTTTGTTAATAGCACACAAACTCCTGCAGACTCCAGCCAAAATTCAAAGCCCCATTGAAGCAAGCACTGTAAAAAGGAACTGGAAGATCCAAGGAAGCTGCAGTCTATGTAGACAGAAGTTGGGAGAAAGAAAGGCCTTGCTTCATTTTATATATCAATGAGATGCATTAAGAATCACATTTTTTGAAAGAGCAAGGCAAACAAGTGAAAATAAGAATTCCAACCAAACTGCTCATGTCAGAAAGAGTACACAGTGCTATGCAGCTACTCCAACAGAACTACATGCAGCAATACAGTTTCACCAGAAAGAAAATATGGGTGAAAAGTAAACAGAAAAAGACAACACAGAAGAATAGAGATATAGTAAGTCATAAAAGTTGAATTACAATTTTTTCCAGTATTTGTAATACCAAGAGTGCTCTGCCACTGTCATCCACCATCATAACAGAACATTACCCCACTCCTAGACATCGTGGGCCTAATCAACAATTCTTACTTGAGTACAAGCCACTGAAAGTCCAAGAATTGAACAAATCTGAACATATCAAATGCTTCAAGTAACAGCTAAAAACCCCCTGTTCCTTAAATTTCTTTTTTTTGATCTCTCATTTACAGCTTGAAGCCTCAGCATCTTCATTCACTGCTAGTATTATCAATCAAACAATACCTGCCATAAAAAAAAAAGTTGAAGATTCATAGATGAATGTTTTCTTTAGTGGAAGAACCACACTATTCCACTGCTATTTCTGTGTCAGAAAGAAAAAAAAAAAAAACAAACCAACCAACCAAAAAGCATTTGCTTTTTTAGCAAGTTCAGCTAAACCTATTCAGAAAAATCAAGACAGAATTGGAGTCCTAGCCTGTCCTGCCACTACCCAACAGAGGAAAGTGAAGTTATTGGGTAAAAAGCCCCTAGACCAGAATGACTTATTAGAATGACCAGGACTGTTCAGGTTGTTCAAAAGCCACTGGAGTGAAGTCAAGCTACTGCCAATTTGTCTTTGTCAGTGTTTTAGTTGAAGTGTTAAAATAAACTAGGAAAAAGATGCTACATGGAAAAAGGTCCCAATGGGATTATTCGCTGAGACTCCAAAAACAAAGGGAAGCTTGAATAACAATAATTAAAAAAACCCAACAGAACACCAAGTGCATTAATTGACCCATTCCTGAAATATAGCAAAAAAATTATACTCAGACACTCTCTCTCTCTCATCTGTGGTGATAAAGTTCAGGAAACTGCCACTTTTTTTACAGTTAACATAATTTGGTATTGTTGCCTGTGATAATGTGTACAAATTCTTATAGAATCCCACCATCCTTCTGTCATACTCTTTCACTGATAACCTCACCACAAACATCGTTAATACAGTCCTATATACCTTAAAGAAAACTGAACACATGGAATCATCACACTATCTCCTCTAATTTTTAGTCTTTGTGTCTCCAGTTGCTCACCAAGGTCATGCTCTTTTTTTAAAATAATTATTTAAAGCTTTCAAACTTCAGATCTTCCTAACTTCAACAATAAGCATCAGCCACCTATTTCTGATTTGTCTTATGAGTAATTTATTTATCAATATAGAAGAATAAAACCCAAGTAAAAATAAAGTTTATACAGATAGTGCTTGGGAGTAAAATAAAAATAAACTATTTAGAGAAAACACAACCAGTATGCATGCGCCTAATGATTAGAAGATGACATTTACGTGAAGGCCCCAAAACTTCCTGTTTAGCCAAGTACTCAATATTATGAAATAATTCAAAGTAAGATATATAAGCAATTTCCCAGACCCTTCATTTTACATGAAAATATTCATGGGGTTCTAATCTCAGCAACATTACCACTATTCTGGTGAGGATATAGAAAAAGCAGCATACAGGAGACTTAAAACCTGATGACTACACATGGGAATAAAACGGGAATAAAATAGGAAATGTTCTGAAGTGTACAGCTGTAACCTGGCTTTGCTTGCAAGGAAATTACATCAAAACTATGCCAGAAGCACATTAAGACCTGGAAGTCAAATCCTCAAAGCTTAGGAAAAGCTGGAGTTTGTTCATTTGTACATACACAGAGCTTTTATTTACAAAGCTATTTTGCCCTCACATCCCCAGCATTCCTATCTCATTAAAAGAACAAGGATAGAGGATGACTGCTGCGATAAAGTAGATTTTTCCCCCAAGACATAAAAATACAAAAAAAGAAACCAAGGGAAAAATCCCATTGTTATAGCCTTTTATGCAGACAGTAACTTTCAGGACAGAAGGCTTTCCCCTGATGGTCACACTGATTACCAAGTTCACTTCTATCACTACCAGTGCAGAGTTGACAGATTTGCCTATGATGAACAAGGCAGTAAGGTGCTCTCCTGAGACCAAACTTGAGTTCATTGCAGCTCTAAATATTCTGGTCACCGAATGAGGACATTGTCAAATTCACCTGTTCTGCAAAATACAAGCAGTGCTAATGCCAGCATTTCCTATGCTTACAGGGCCTCATTCTGCAGCTTCAGAATGGTTCTTCATAGCGAGAAGCAGCACTAGATTTTTAAGAAGGGTCTGTCCAAATACTTACTATAATTGACTGGGGGAACCAGAAAACTATTTACTGATAGAAACTGATTCTTTCTTCATTACATGTTCCTACAATTTAATACTAACCACTCACATGCCCACATTTTTTCGCATTCTGCCAAACCCCTTGCCAAAGATTGGGTTTTACCTAACTTAGCGGACAGCTGGAGAATTCCTTAAACTCATCTCCAAACACAAAGAGCTTAGGCACAGTTTACACAGTTCTCGTGGCTATTGCATCTTAGAGTATTTCGTAAGTAAAAAATACAACGGAATTTTATGCACAAATAGCTATGATATATGGACAAGAACAATACAGACTACCATTCAAATTCCAGATCAAAAGTACAGTTTGGCAGTTAAAATTAGTTGTATGCATAGATACAGAAAATCCTTCAAGTTACAGCTGAGACCCAAACATGAAAGCACTCTTCATCCTCTAGGTCACAATCCCGCAAGGCATTTAAGCATGAGAGCAACATCATACATCTGAGTAGTCCCACATAATTCAGTTGCATGTGGCGTATCAGTGTAAACACACTGAAGTGCTTTGCTTTATTTAAACTGCAGCTATCAGAATACAAGTCATGTTACACTTGAGTTTCTTGGGTTTGTAAACTATTATCTTGGAAGACTTCAGAGACCTTTTTATCTATTAAAATATTCTCACCTGAACTGAGAACTAAGATGTTAGCAAAATAGAGGCTAATGTACTTTTCCCTCTATGTGTAAACTGCTAGCATTTCTCTACGTTTCAATACTGAAACCTGATTAGCCACTTTTGTTTTTTCCTTTGTATCACTCTTAGATGCTCTTTTGCTAGTATACTGCTATAAAGTTTACACTCTGAACAGTAGAAGTGTACTTCATTGGCACTATCTGTAGATGAAGGAATTTTTTATTCTGTTGTTTTAGTCACATAAAAACACCTTTTTAGAAGAGCTGTTAAAAAAATCTGAGCAACTGTTTCACATATTTATAAACACACTCTGTTTTGTAGACTTCAGTAGCAAGCTGAAATATCCATTAGTTAATTTTATTGGTACGCGAAAACAAAAAACCTAAAATGAACACCCAGTAAAACAAAGGCTTGTTCAGTTTAAACAAAACTTTTAAAAAAAAAAAAGATTGAGACTTGACAGACATCTGTAACTTAGTATGTGGTTTAACACAGAGCAGAGTTTAGCAGATTGAAACACAGAAAAGCAGACCTTACAGCATTGGTTTAACACCAGTAACACTCAGCCAGATACCACCTCTATCCAGGAACAAAAATCAGTCTACTCACTCCCCCATGGTACCACACTTGCTTTCTTCTCCTGCCCCAATTACAATTTCCTTGGTCTAAACATTCTTCCTAGTCTTAAGATTTAAATTATTTACTCTAGCAATATTAAATCTTAATAAATCCTAAATTGTTCCTTCACAGACAGATAGCAACAGAAGCAACATAAAGGAGCTACAAGGAGACAATAATGTCTCCACTGCCATCCACACATCATGGCTCAAATACACAAATCCTTCTTAAACAACATTTTAATGCACTGGCTAATGGAATATACATAAAATGCCATAAAAATCAGATTTTATGTACATTCCCTGGATCTTCTAAATATCCTAAGAACACCGGCATTTTTTCAGGGATTACATATTGTTTACACAGACTTTATACTTTGCAATTTACCATTCTTTCCATGAAGAGCATTGTAGTTAGGCATGTTTAAATTTTACAGAAGTTTATTTCTTATCCTAGTATTTTTAACTGAAATTTGGATCATGTGACTAAAACTACAGAGATCAGTAAGAAGTCAGCAACAAAGTAGTATCCAAAAAGAGCTTAATTTTCAAAAGAACAAATGAGACTACAGACTGCATCATTTAAAAACAGCTACAGATGATACACCAATGTTTCAAAAAAATGTAAAAGTGAGGTATGATTTATGAGAAAAGAGGAGGAAAAATTACAAATGGCCACATGCAATAGTAAGAATAAATGTTGTTTGGCTCAGGTGTAGCTATGCTAAGCCACTATTGTCTTGATTTCAAACACCGTTACTATTCAAGTCTTTAAAATGAGTTGCAGGTTTGCAGAGACAAAATGAATACAATTGTTTTACAGTACTTCTCATTCCAAAACTTGCTTATTTAATAGCACAACCTGCGTTATTCAATCACTTAATTGCAATGCAGTTCTGCTTAGCCAATTACATAAAAAAGTATTTTTACATCAGAATAGACTTGAACTTGTAAAAATTAAGTCAATAGTAATGTCAGTATTTTAGTAAGAAATACTTTATTGTTAAATGACTTATATTTAGGTCATCTTGTGAAAGCAGCTGCTTTATATTCCCTAGTTCCACTAAAAAGGAAAAGTGCAATAAGATCTCTTATTGACAGCTGCATTCAAAAACATACCAGTTACATAAGTTTGCAAATTACACTGTGCCAGAGTTAAATATCTAAGCATTTTAATGACAGTTCTTAAAATGCTATCTCAGCAAGAATGACTCAACTTCACTGCATAAGCTGCACTTCAGATAAGAAGCAACTAGCTTGATTTTACAGAAAAAACTTTTTTGTATTCTGCTTTAATTCAAATCTCACTAAGTGAGTTCTGCTTGTTTAGACCTGCAAGCTTCACCAGTCATTTGGCACTTCCATCTCTCCTTCTCAGTTTCAACAAAAGTATCTGAAGCTTACCTATAGACAGTTAAGTAAATACTTGGAAAACAGGTATAGTTTTCTACTGTACCTCAAGGGGAGAGATTTACCAGACAACCACCAACCAAAGGAGATACCTATAAACCAGAGCTAGGTCTTGTCTGTATATGAGAAAAAACACGGCTATGCCAGAAAAGCGTGAGAGTACAGACCAGCTCTCTTCAGTACAAGCTACATTTATCAGAGGGTTTTATTAGATATCTATGTCTGTGAGGAAAACACTAATAACTGGCGTGATGCATCAGCAAGCCTTTTACTCTTAGCCAAGTCTCATATACAAAAGGTAGACCCAGAAAGGCCTGGAAGAGAAAACTTTAGGAGCAGCTGTCCCTACCCCAGGGAAAAATGCTGGTACACCTATCAAAACTACCTTCCTTCAACACCTTTCCTTTGATTGCTACTTTGATTGGATAGGTAAAATGTTAAACTTCCCTGACCCGTGTTTTTTCCCCCCATACCGTGTCGCTGATGTTATTAATAGAAAAACTATGAATAGTAACAGAAGGGAAGCTATCAGAGAAGAAATGTGGGTAGAATTTGCACAATTCTTGGTCATTTGGCAATTCACACAGGGTCCTGAGTAACAGCACCCGTCTTGCTTTCATTTCACTAGTGCTTCACAAATCCTGCTTCAGCCACCTAACCACTGAAACAGTACATGTGCAGGCTTAGGAAAGTGCTACACAGGCTCGTATTTGGAAAGTCATTTTCTAGAATCACAAGAGTTAGAACTTCTACTTTATAAAATGATTCTACTTACTCTGATGTTAAACATCACAATCTAAGGAAAACATTATCATCTACCTTCAAACCTACTGCCTTCTGCTTAAAAAAAAAAAAATAGAAAATCCCTTTGTATCACATACAGGACTTTAAACCTTAAGGTTACCACACAGGCCATCTCAATGACCAGCACCTTCTCATTTGACAAAAGGTACAACTCAAAAAAAATTAGTTCCTCACAAGTACTACTGTAAGCTTAAACATTAGTCTTGCAACAACAAAATTTTGCCATACACATGGCAACACTAAAATATTTTAATTGTACTAAATAAATACATATACATGTCGAACAGATGTCTACAAAATCAATTCTTTCCAAACTATTAACCTGCAGCCAGTCTTAAAGCTGTATCATATCTACTACAACACAAGCTAATGTAATGAAAAGGTTAGACACCCGCTCAGTACCTCTGGCGTATAACATGCAAGCCCAATTATCCAGTACATCACTGGGCAACTTTTTAATCGAGGAGAGGGTTTTCTTCTATCTACTTTTAACATGCACGCTATGACAGATCACAGATCATCAGCGTAACCTTTGCGCACGACATTGTTTTCAAAGGCAGCGAAATCTCTCTCAAACTTTAAAGGCCTGAAAGGCGTTGGCAAGGGAAAACCGCCCGCTGCATAATAATGTCACTATTTGGGGAGTGCTTGATGCTCCGACCCTCGCTAGGGTGGAGTGCTTTATAAATAGATGCGTTTTTTTTTTTTTTCCCAGTGCCGTGCCCCAAGCGTTTGGGTGGCGATGGGAGAGGAGGCTGTTTATAGCCATTATTAAATGAACTCTGAATCGGCCAAGGGGGGGGGGGGGGGGGGGGGGGGGGGTAAGAAAAGGAAAGCTGCTGCTACCTAAGCCAGGCCCCAAACCCTCTGCTCACCCTCCTCCTCCCTTTCTTTCCCCATGCCCAGCCCCAAGGGGCTGCCGTGCCACCCCCCACCCTTTTGCAAAGGCGCCTGCAATGCAGGGGCTGCGCAGCCGAGCCCCGCGGCCAGGCCACCTTCAGCCCTGGGCAGAGGGGGGTGGGGGTGGGGGGGTGTCCTGGCAGCAGCATCCCGAGCAGGCTCGCACCCGCGCCGCCCCCCTTCCCATTTCCCTCCCTCCTGCCGCCCCGACCTGGTACCAGCTGCTGCCGCCGGGGATGGCGCCTCGCTCCTCACCCTGGCTACGGGAGGAAAGACCCCCCACACGGGCCCTCCCCTCTCCCGCAGAGCCGAGAGGGAGAGCAGCCCCCGCGCAGGCCACCTCCGCTTGTTTACAGGCCCCGAGGCCCAAGCAGCAGTGGACGCGGCCCTCCAGCGCCCCGGCGTAGCCCGGCCCCGCCGCCACCCCCTCAGCCCGGCCCGCCGGAGGCCCCGCACTGCGCAGCGCCACTTACCCCCCCGGCCGCGGCGGACGGCGCCGGCTGTGGCGGGCAGGGCCGCGCTCCCGAAGGTGCGTGGGGGCAGGGAGGCCGGGGGCAGGCGGGGACGTCCGCGGTGGGGCCGGCGGCGGGCGGGCGGGCCGGGGAGAAGGGGAAGGAGGAGGAGGAGGAGGAGGAGGAGGAGGAGGAGGAGGGGGGGGGGGGGCACCCGGCTGGCGGCCTCGCCTCAGTTCATTCACAGGCGGCGGCTGTCGAGGGCGGCTCTGTGCCCAGGGGGAGCCCAGCGCTCATCTCGCCTCCGCTCCTCTCCCCCCTCCTCCTCGCTCGCCGCCGCCGCCGCCGGCCCCCCCCCCTCCCCGGCCCCCTCCCGCCCGCCCGAGCTCCGCGCCCACTCGCGCAGCGCCGCGGAGCGTCGTCCGGCCCCCCCGCCTCTCGCGCAGACACACGCACACACACCCCACACACACGCACTGCACCGCCGCCGCCGCCTCCTCCTCCTCCGCCTCCCCTCTGCGCAGGCGCGCCGGGCGCCGCCGCCGCGCGCGCCTGCCTGCCGCCGCTCCCCTCCCCCGCCGCGGCCACCGCGCGCACGCCGCGGGGGGGGTAGGCGGGAGCGTGTGCGCGCGCGCGCGCCCCCTCGCCCTTTCCCTTCTCGCCGGGGGCGCGTGCGCACGCGCCGTCCGTCCGTTCCAACCACCCCCCCCCCCGTTAAAAAAAAAAAACCACAAACAAAAACCATCAAAAGGCGACAAACGCCACTTTTCAGGGCAAAAACCCGCCTCTGGCGTAGCGGGCGGGATACCCGGATGTTGGGGCTGGGAGACCTGCAACGGCGGGGGGGGGGAACGGACGGAGCGAGGCCGCTAAAGGTATTACATCACCCTCCGTCCCGTGTCCCGTACCCCCCCCCCCGCCCCGAGCTGGGCCGCACTGAGCATGCGCGGAGCGCGTGGGAGAGGCACGAGCTCGGGGGGGGGCGAAGACGTCATCGGCACCGCCCCCTTGCCTGAGGGGAGAGGCCGGGGAGAGTGTTGGCGGTTCCTGCGCCGGGTCCCGGTCCCGGTCCCGGTCCCGGGGCAGCAGAAGCTCACGCTCGCTGCTCGCCTGAGGCCGCGGGAGCTGGCAGCGGGAGCTGGCAGCGGGCCCAGGCCGAGGCCCTGGCGGGATCAGCCGCAGCGTCGTGCCTCGCCTCCCTGAGGAGGCGACGGGCGCGGGGAGCAGCGCCTCTTGCTCCTCGGCGGGAACGGGCTGAGGAAAAGCCACCCTGCTCCTGTCCCGTCCCCAAAGCCGCGGGCAGGCGCACGGCCGCAGGGACACGCTGGGATATCCTCTTACCCGCCTAAACCGGAGCCCTGCAGGCTTCCCCGCCGAACCGCTGGCAAAATCAGCAGCGGATTACCAGTAATGAACGCATAATGGGCTTAATAATCCCATGATTTTCAGCTACCCTTTGATGAAGGCTGGCCTGTTGACAAAAGGGACGGGAGTATGTTCAGGGAGCGACTCCCCCCGCCAGTCTGCAGGGAACAAATTTAGAGGACAAGCTATTAGACAAACCTCTGCTTTGTCTAACGGGGAGGCGAATGTGGCGGGGCTGTGGGGGAGGATGCTCGGGGAGGCTGCGGTGGGAGCGGGGCCTGGCTGGGAGAGGGATGACTCTCGGGGAGGGGGGGGAACGCTCCGTGCGGCTAATTCCAGCGAGCCAGGGTTAAATCACGGGGCTGGGGATTTTTGAGGTGGAGTGGATGCGAGAAGGAGTGCTTTTAAGGGGAGGGTTAGGGATGCATAGTAGTTTTGAGGCTGTGAGGAAGGAATTGACTACAGGGGGAGAGATACTGAAGAAGGCTAGGGAAAGGTGAGGTGGGTACTTAGCTAAAGAATCAGGAAGGTTGTCCCCTTTAGATAGTTTCCATCTTTAACAGCAGGTCAGAGCAAACAGCCATATGTTAAGGTTTCCCTAAACTGAATGTTTGGAAAGCCCTCAAATTGCTGGTTATGTTCCCCTAGCCATTGTAGATAACAATCAGTGCAGCTTCATCCCGAGCGTGCCAACGACTGAAGGCAGTTAATTGAGGGCTCTTGCACAGATAAGACCTACAAAACCAGCAAAGCCCTACCCGGAGATAGCTAAAAAAGCTGTAACAAATAGAACAAAACGGCATCGTTGTAGCGCTTTCCTGTAATAGATAAACTGACTGTGTTTCAGTGTGATTACAAAATCTCCAGTTTCTATTGCTGACTGTGACCGAATGGTATGTTTGGACCCGATCTCACTGTATTCATCCTAATCGTGTTTGTTAGCATGATACTGAACACCACTCAGCAGTGCTCAATGTTGTGTTAACTGTTTCAGGCCCTTCAATTGTAGTTAAACGCAGCAAAATTTGTTAGTGGAAACAAACCTTTAAGGAGATTTAAATGTAAAATATTCTGAAAATATGTTGCGGGGGAGCAGAGTATATGCAGCGTATTTCACAATGAAAGGGAGACTCTGGAAGGTCATGGAGTAATTCCCATAATCTTCATCAATGCAATTTTGAATTTCCTCTGGGTATCCAAAGACAATTGGTTACAATTATGATGCAGTTCAGATTTTTAAAACTGCATTTTTTTCTCCTCCCCCCCCGCCCCCCCCCAAACTTCCACAATGTACAGACAAGGTAGAGGTTATGCAGAATTGTTCCTGCCGGCATGTGCCATGCTTATTTAACCTCTACACTTAAACATAAATTTAATTTTTCATCCTCCTTTTCCACTTTAATAAATCTCTCCTAACACTTTGAATTGTATACAATTGTGGATCTCGTTTAGATTCTGTTACCTACAGATGTGGTTTTGTGTGCATTTTTTTTTAAATAAAAGTGGACAAAAACATGGCCCAGCTTTTTTTTGTGATGCCCTAGTTTTAAGCTGCAGGAATGTAATGACAGCAGAGAGTTTGCTGCTGTCATTTTCTATTTATATGTTTTTCTTGGGAAATTGGATGGAGTCAAATTACCACAGTATTTTCTTAAAGTGTAACTTTTATTTAGTTTGCTAGTTTTGTCTGGCCTGTTGCACTGACAATGGCAATAAATATTTACAAGAAATTCAAACATCACATTGAATTAGGATGAAACAGCTGTGTGTAACATATGCCTCGACTATGCATCTTTGTAGCTGATGAGACTACATCTCCCAGCATACAACTCTTTATTTTCTCTTCAGCGGTAGATCAAGATGGGATACAGATGATTGGGGCCTGCAGTCACTAGAGTAATTAGCACCACGGTCAAGGAGGCAGTAACAAGAACCATATCGAAACTCTTTCAACACTGCATCATAAACCATAACTGAATTATTAAGAAGAATCATATTTTACTGTTTGGAACAAGAAATTTCTATTAGCATAATAAGGCATATTTAAAATGACATGCTGTTCCACAGTATATTTTTAGACTATTATTTTTAGAGATTTTTTTTCTGCTTCCTGTTACAGCTTTAAAAAACTCTTTAGATGGATTGTATTTGCCAAGAGTATTTCTAAAAAAAATCTATGTATCTAAATAAATAGATATTTACCACCTATGCACACTTGGTTATTGCAAGCAGGAGGATGATTTTGTCCAATGCAATCATTAAAACTGTCAGTTTAGAAAATTCCACACTTTCCCTGATGAAGCTATTCCCAATGACATAATTTCCCATAAAAAGAGAATATGGGACTGCAGTTGCTACTGGGATCACATGGCAATTTAACTGCAGTTTGGAAACAGTTTCTATCGTAATGGCCATATTCTATATGAATCTGTTGTAATCTCTGCGTGTTGGTATTGCCCAATGCTCCTTTTAACTCTTTCAGTTTTAATACCAGTTGGTTAAACTTCTTTTATGACAAGGTATATCATGAGGTATTGGAATTTTGTCTGTATGTTCCTTAAACGGGGGACATTCAGTACAAATATTAAATATTGTGTTGCATGATATAGATTTCTTGATCCCTAAGTGAAAAAGCTGTACTTCTTTCAGTGTCTCACATGTAGTTTATTCAAAAGGTCAGAAAAAGCAGAGCGTTTTGGTTTCAGCTTCCCTTACTTATTGTCCCTGTTTCTCCTCTCTTAATTTGTCTGCCATGAATACCTGATGTGGGTGGGAAATAATATATTTGAAGTTACTCTGCAGTCTAAAAAGCTGGTAGACTGTGGGGTTTTGTTTTGTTTGGAATAGGGTTTTTATCACCTAATAATACTCATCTAAATATTAGACGTATAATCAAGCTGTTGCCCAGGCTGTCTTGGTTCAGTGGAAGGAGACAGGCACCTTCAGATGATCATTACGCCCATGCTCACGTTGGTGTCTAAAGCAGGTTGGGCGAGTTGCCTTCTGAAGGTGGCTTTTTCTCTCTTATAGTTTCTGTGACTACAGAAGAAGCTGAGATGACCACCTAGACTAGACCTTTAATTTTTAGATGGCTAAAATTAATTAATTACCTGTGGTGCTTCGAGGTTATCTAATAGAAATCTTCATATTAATGATGTGTGTGGCCTGTAATAGCGTGATCATGAACTTGCCAGAACTTTATACTTGGCTTGTGAAGTACCGATGCCCTGCCCCATCTCTTCTCCAGTGGGCTGTACCTATTTTTGGAATCTAAAAGCCAGCTGGATGACTATGCTGCAGGCTTTACGTCTTCTTGGTACTATTCCTGCAACACCCTGGTGTGATGACATCTGTAGGTATCTGCTAAGGCAGCTGTGCCATTGGGAACTCCATAAAACGCCAGTACTGTAGCTATGATTAATAATCACATGTTTAAATCATCAAAAGCGCACACCTAGGGTGTATCCTGTATCCAAACGGAATTTATCTGAAAGATGTCACAAAGACTTTAGTCTTTTGAAGAACATCATATGCAGACGTCCCGCATTCTTGAAATGCAGCAGTTCTGATATAATTCGCTTTCTGCTAGAGTCTTGAAAAGTGCTACGCAAACTGCCACCCTTTGGCCCCTCTGAGACGAGACTTACGCTCTCCTGACAGCTTTTTAAAACAACATTCAAACAGTTAGGACATTTGTTAAAAAACAAATGCCAGTAATTTTCAGTCTACAAAATTAGGTACAAAATCATTAGGGCATCACAATGTGGTTTTCTTATGCTAGCTGTAAGCGAAAGCAAGCAATGCTCAGTCATGAGTTTTATTTTTCCAGTGAGAATTTGCTGATGGAAGTAACCTGCAATTCAGGAAAATCAGCAAAAGCAAAGCACAGTAAAGACCAAAATATCAATAGAGGGAAAATCCTTTTATGCTGAAAATTAATATAAAGCTTTATTCTAGAATATTGTTATTATTTTTGTCCCTCCATTTTTCTTCTACTTTTTTCTATGTGAAATATGGGAGAAGCATGGCACCTCCCAATTTCTTCAAAAGTCCAAAGTAAGATGACAAAAATTCAGGCAGCTCAGGAAGATAAATGCAGTTTGTCAAGGTTTTCAGATCTCATCTGCAAATCACCTGCATTTCACATGGTTCCTTCTATCTGTAGCAAAATGTCACTGAAGACCTGGTGGCCAGGAAAATTTGCTTTTCACGTGAAATGGGGAAAATAAAAAAGAATGTCAATATAGTCTACAAGCATTTTAAAGAAAATGAAAAATGAGGGAAAAAAGAGAACCATTTAAATATTGATCCCCCCCCCCCCCTTTAGAATCTCAGCTGCCTCAGTAGTTGAAATGGAAAAGTCTTGCTAGAAAGCCTGTGTGTCCTGAAGCTGCTATATAAAAAGGGACAAACCAGACATGTTTGATGTCTGCAGAAGTGCTGGCATGGCACGCCAGGGTGTGCCAATTCATTTTGGCCCCTGTGCCATCTACCAGATTCACGATGGTGTGACGTAAATGGTCTCATTGGGACCATCCGCATTACTCTTCAGTGCAGAAACCACGAATCAGCTTAAAGCAACACTGGTAGAAAACATAAGTTGATTTGAAGTATTCTAAAGGCTGGGTTGAATTCACACATGACAGGACTCCAGGACAGATACCTTTCTAAGGTTCTTTCCAACCGGAGGGGGATACACTTTGTTGAATCTTCATCTGTCAGTGGTGAACGCTTACAACGTCTTTGTGTTCAGTTGCTGAAAGTTTAATTTTCTTGGCAAGAACTTCTTTTGCTATAAGACAAGCTGTGAAGTAGAGAACAACCAGAATATTTTATCAGCTAGGCTTTAGCCTATTCCGTTCATTAGATGGTTGCTGTTTTAAAAATGCGAGGGTATACGTAAATTGCTGTTTTCATTTGCTATTAGTAGTCCGTGCATGAAGGCCTGTATCCTCACTGAAGTCAGACACAAAGCTTCCATTGACCTCAGCGTTGCAGGATCAAACCCTTAGTCATTAGCACGTTGTAAAAACGGCTGTTATCCCAGCCAATTTTAATGGGCCTGCCTACAATTGTCAGTTGTTTAACCTAAAAATTAGCTTAGCAATCACAGCTAAAATTACATGTCAGACTGTTGATGCATAAGAATACTTCATACTGAGTCATCAAGAGTCTTATGATGCTCTTAGAGTTTTATAATTATTAACATTCAAGCAAGAGATTCTGAAATTCGATAAAGACTGGAATTTCCAGATGTGAAGGAGGTTAGTTCTGATGAGAGGATAAGATTTATATTCTGTAAACTCCGTTTTTTGTGTTACTATTCCTTTTCTTCTTTAAATAGCTGGATCTAGCCGCCTTCTTTGTACAACCAAACACAACTTACTTTTTGCTACATTCATTCGTATAAATCTGTTGAATCTGTTGTCTCCTTTAACGAGCCTGTTAGCTGGGACACAGCTGAGGAGATGATTTTTTTGTGTGAATTAAACAGTTAAACTAAAAGCAACATGTCAGAATCAAATAGCCAAGGTGTGGAGATACTTGAAATCTGAACATTGCTTAGTATTTTGCAAAATTGGTTTTCCACAGTACCAAGGATTCTGGAGAGTCCAGGATTTAAAGGATAATCCTGTTCTGGAGCTGGATTTTGCCACTTATGCCTTTTTTAGTTGACAACATAACTGAAGTTTAAATTTAGTTTCATTACATAGGTGCTGATGTGGTATGACTGTAAGAAGTAAAGACATTGTTTCATGTTTGCTGGCATAAGGGACATGATAAAAATGGATATGAGATCACAAGCTATATGTGATCGTTTTCATAGGAAAGCAAAACAAGTAGTAATTTGGATTTTTAGCATTTTTATGACAACACTTTCCCCCTCCCCCCCCCCAACAATGTTGCGTTTCTTTGGGGGTGAGGCAGAACAAAATATTAGCAAAGCAATAAGGGCCATTATGAAAAGAAACTGCTTGTTGTGCAGTTCAAGCCCAGAGTTTCAGGAGAAGGAGGAACCTATCAGGAAAGGAAAATTTCATATTGCAGGTCACGTTAGCATAAGTTCTTTTGTAGACCATTTAAGTGCAAGTAACGTGGTGCAGCTTAATATCAGAGTATTACTCCAAACATGGATGCTACTTGGAGATAATCCAAGTCTCCACCCTAAACAGAAAGGTATCCTTCCTTCTCAGGAAATTTCAGTTAATCCAGTGGATTAGGCGTCCAACTACTTCTTGAGAGATTTGGGAATGTGATTTCTTTTAAGGATTTGAAATATGGTTTTCTTGCTTGTTTTCATTCATTGTAGTATATCGCTCACGTATTTATTAAGATAAATCTATGTTTCCATTACATTTGTGTATGTAAAGGCATACATTACATTTTTACAAACACACTTCTTTTTTGCATTTTTTAACCTTTATAGGAATAATCAAAATAATTGGCTAGTACTTGACATTTATTGTGTCATATTCTAATTATTCCCTTGTGTTGTTTTACTCTGTTTTATGTCCAAAATAAATAATATAATCCCTTGTAAGAGACAAGATAAGGAAGAGGAAGAAAGCTTGTCTTACAAAGATGAGAAAAATTATGAGGTGAAAAAGGGAAAGCATTGGCCATGTTAATTCACAGCAGCCTGCTGAAAACAGGATTGGAATCATTAGCTCACTGTACAGAGGTCACAAGATTGCCATTCTATGACATAAATTTCAATTAATATAGACAGTGTCTCAACATGAAAGTAGCAGTTGACCTGAGCTGAACCCAAGTTAGATGAGAGGCTCATTACCAATAACAGTTAGCAAATAGGAATTTTCCTACAAGTGCAAATTGAAGAGCAAAGTTACATGCCTTCAGAGCACTGAGCAAAAACGTCATTCTGCTGCTAACTCTCTAGGTAGAACTTGTGAATACTCAAAGATAGTGGTTGTGGAATGCTTCATTCTCATCTCGCTGCAAAAGCAACCTACTGAGAAACCTACAGTAAAGAACACCACCACCCTGATGCAATTTCTAGTGTTGTCTACAAAAATGAAGTTTAGGATCTTTTCTGAACACGAGTCCTAAAAGTGTTGAAGTTGATCCAACGCCTTTCAAGTTAAACTCAAGATTCCCACTGACTTCAGCGAGTCTGGATTGGGTTTAAATTTCTTACTTGCTCGGGGAAGCATTAGTACTGTCAAAATGACTTTCATCAGTTTAAGCTGGATTAATGATACAGTAGTCATTTATCATAAAATCATAGAATAATTTTGGTTGGAGGGGACTTCTGGAGGTCATCTAGTTCAACCCCTGGCTCAACGCAGGTCCAACGAGATGGGGTTGCTCAAGTCTTTGTCCAGCTGAGTTTTGAATATCTTTGAGGATGGAAATTCCATCTCTCTGGGCACCCGTTTCTGTGTTTCCAATCAGAATTTCCTGTGTTGCAATTTGTGTCCGTCATCTCTTGTCTCATCACTACGTACCTCTGAAATTGTCTGCAGTTGAAGACAGCAATAAAATCTCCCCTTATCCTTCTCTTCTTATAGCTGAACAAAGTTGGTTCTCACAAAGTCTCTCTTCATCTTGGTGGCCCTCCACTGCACTTTCTCCAGTATGTTGAAGAATTTACTTACCCAGGAAAGGTAACAGGAGGCTGCTTACATAGCTTTGATTTAAATGCTTGTGGCTAGTATCTTGCCTGTTGCTGTGACATATAAAACACTTTCTAACATCATTAAAAAACTCAGCTATGCAAAATAAAACGTTACTATCTTTTGCGACTCTCCTGAACCTCTCTGGGTTGACACCCGTGCTATCACACACAGCTGATGGATCCTCAACAAAGCACCCAGTTGCTTTCACAGCGGCTTAATGTCAAGTAAAAGTTGACTTTAGAAAGTGGAATAGGTGAAATGCTCATCAAATCACGTACACATCTTGGATTTGCGTTCCTGTAGATTTTAAACAAAACTTCTTTCTGCATACCATCCTATGCACCTCAGAAGAGGAACAGGGCCACCTTCCTGACAGACCCACATCTGCCTGATCCTGGGCAGCGCAGGAAACTTTTTTAGATGTTGGTAGTAGTTAGAGCAGTCTTAACTACTTTTTCTTGGTTTTGGTTACCAGAAAGGGACTGTTGGAGTATCAGGTTCACCAAACTTACCCTCTCCCAACACCAGCATGTCCTATCCGTCAGCTGATTAAGAAAGCACTATGCTCTCATTTACTTCTCTGACACCTATGGATTTTCCCAGATCAGCTCTCTGTTTCATTGTGTTGCTGGAATGGAAGCTAGTATTTAGCCACTGTATCTCCTCACCTCTTTACCTCCTTAAAATACGTACTTTCTAAGCAGGACTACTGCCTATGACTTGTTAACTGAGATACACAGAAAAAAAGCCATCCCCAGTAGCGTATGCTTCTAGAGCTCCTTACATAATATCTTCATTAAAATGCCAGTCACTGGGTTCTGCTAAGAGCCAGGTCAGACTGTGATCAGCTTTTTAGGCCATGTTCACTTTTGGACTTTTTGCCTGAGAAATTCCACAGGTTCACATGCTTGATTATGCAATTATTTTCTTGAATTCATTAAAAAACTCCCCCCATGCTCAGTTTACAGCCCCAAAGCTGATCTTCCTCATAATTTATATTCTGATAGCAAAAGGTTTAGAAACAGAAATCTGGATTTTTCTCTTTAAAATGTTGGTTGTTAATGAAAATTCTCTGATATTTTGTGTTTTGCTTTGGGAAGACCAGCAGAGGGTGCCTGAGCTAGAGAGCAAACCCTGTCCCAGATTTATGCTGGAATTGTTAACAATATGAGTGTCAAAAAAGAAATAAACTTTAATTCATTTCTCTATTAAAACCAAAGAGGAATACATTAATGAAAATGATGGGAAACTAACTGTCTTAGGAAAACTGCACTATTAAGAGGCTGTCAAAAAAGTAGTACTAATAATTAAGGAAAAAAATAATTTGGGGATTAGGAAAAGAATTTTAGTTATCTGATTCTGTCATTGGCTAACAGCTACTAAAGGAGTGGTTCCCTGAAGTATCTTTTCATGGGCTTTGGGAGACATTCCCTCCATAAGCTACTCCATAAGCTACCTCTGTGTAAGGAGACGGAGGAAGAGAAAATCTTTCAGTGAGGGATTCAGAGCAGGTTCCTAATTTATGTTCCCTGGCCACCCCCACGATGGAGTTTGTTTCTGCTGACTATAGCGGGTGTTCAGGGAGACGAAGCTCTGCAGAATCAGCCTTTTGGACACCACCTTCTTTTCCTTCTCCTGTCCCTCACTAAATATTAAATGTTGCAAGAGAGGAAGTTTCCACTAGTTCCCTGTATGAGTAGTCTTTTCAGTACTAGTACAATGAGAGAGCCCACGCACTAAGAAACCTTTCTAGATTCATCACAACAGGTTTAAATTGAATAAATATTGGTTTATATTTCTATATATGTATTTGGAAAATTCCAGATGTGGAAACGGGGCACAAATCTTTCCATTGACTTTGGTGACCTTGAAACCCAGCCCAGGATGATAGATGCAGAACAGGGATCTAAGAATCAGAATGTAAATATCAGTGATAATGTCTGCCTCTTCTTCACCATCAGAAGAGGTTTGTTCTATATCAAGAAAGCAAGAAAGCTTTTTTCTTAAAGAAAAACATGGAATACTTGCTTTCCCTCACTTATCCAGATATGATATATTCATATGACATGGTATGTTCAGATATGTTCTAGTCTTACCTATAGCTATTCCTCTGAGGAGGAGTCCTTCATATATTTGTACCTTGACGACTTCTAATATTTCATTTGAATAATCATGAAGAACTACATAGTACTAATGTCACACAAGCAAAATGGCATTATCATCTGTCCTGGTTTCGGCTGGGATAGAGTTAATTTTCTTCTTAGTAGCTGGAACAGTGCTGTGTTTTGGATTTAGTGTGAGAATAATGTTGATAACACTCTGATGTTTTAGTTGTTGCTAAGTAGCGCTTATCTTAAGCCAAGGATTTTTCAGTTTCCCATGCTCTGCCAGCAAGCAGGTGTGCAAGAAGCTGGGAGGGAGCACAGCCGGGGCAGCTGACCTGAACTAGCCAAAGAGATATTCCATACCATAGAATGTCATGCTCAGTATATAAACTGGGGGGAGTTGGCCAGGAGGGGCAGATCGCTGCTCGGGCATCGGTCAGCGGGTGGTGAGCAATTGCATTGTGCATCACTTGTCTTTTCTTGGGTTTTATTTCTCTTTTGTTTGTTATATTCCTTTTCATTACTATTATTATTATTATTATTATATTTTATTTTACTTTAGTTATTAAACTGTTCTTATCTCAACCCACGGGTTTTACCTTTTTTTTCCCGATCCTCCTCCCCATCCCACCGGGAGGGGGAGGGGTGAGCAGCTGCGTGGTGCTTAGTTGCTGGCTGGGGTTAAACCACGACACCGTCAAATGGAGTTTTGTTAAATTCACCTGAACATGTTCTGTATTTCTGTTATTTATATAAACACAGGTGATTAGTCATACCCCTTAATGTAAACTAAAGAAAGTGTGTTATGAAAAGGAAATGGATAATACAACTTAAGGACTCTGGGTTCCATCACTGTCCCATCATACTAAACAAATCTTCATATAAATGGCCCATCTCCTGCAGAAAAGGTTGGAGTTTTTCTGGATTTCTCTTTTTATTATTTCTCTGAGTAAAAGTGCTTTTAATGTCAATAAACAGGAAGCGAAGTCAAAGTAGCGTGGTCTAGAGGAATGAGCAGAGCTCAGGCAGGCAGTCCTGAATGAAATTCACCCTTATGTGAAGGGCACATCTGGAACACTTAAGTCACATTCAAATATCCAGTTAGGTCAGTGAGGGAGACTTGATGTGCAGGAGCTCTTTGTCTGGAGGCAAACGTTGTCCTTTAAAAAGTAACATACCCCTTTTAAACAGATACAGTTAATGTAGGTGTCAGTAAAAGCAGGCGGAGCACTTTGCAAAGAAAAGCAAAGCCAAGCAGTGTCTAATCAAATTGAAAAGTCATGGATGTGAAATTTGGAAGAAGGGCAGGGCCCAGTGTAGCTGCAGGTGACTGGGATCGCTGCAGAGTTTTACAGCATCAAACACAAGTGTCACACTGGTAGAGGGTAGAAAATGGCTCTCGCTTCTTATATTGAGGACGTCCTTCCCAGGGGACGCCACAAAAACTCACTGACCAACGACCAGGAGTCATCATCTTCTGTGTCTGAAGATGCTTCCTATATTTGTCCTAGCTGTCTGAATAAGAATTGTCTTGCCATTATGTATTTTTATATTACTATTTTATATTTTTCTGTGATGTTCTGTTGTTATCAGATGTTTTTCTGTATTTTTTTTTTCTGAGGGAGGAAACAGTGAGGTGTAGGGAGGGGAGAGGAGGAAAGAATGATTTACTCACAGTTACACCACTTTAACTTAGGGTTTGCTTGACTAAACAGTTGCAAAGACTTGAGTAATCATCTTTGCTATGTCTTTGCTACTAAGTAAAACAACCTGTGGACTTTCTAATCCTGAGACCAACTGGCCTGATCTGGCTTGTGCCTGTAGCTGATGCTCCTCAGATATACCCCACATTCCTTGGAACAGTGTTTGTGGGCAAAGCCATGCCATGAACCATGGTAACAGTTTAAAAGTATGGATGATCAGGTGCCAGTGTATGACTCCATGCCTTGGCCCTGTTTGACTTACTGGTATAGATATAGCTTACTCTGGCAAAAAAGTGATTTCTCTGGTTTACCTTCTATTGCTTGGGAACAGGTTGTGCTCAACTGTAATGCAGTGGCCAGGAAGGCAGCACCAGCAGTTTTATTTACTGTTTTAAAAATGGATAGAAGACACAGTAGTTCAACTTGCCCTAATTAGAACTAGACTTCAAATTTATGGGAGCGCACACGCAAAACCTTAACTAAACAGACTGAAATGAAATGGATGCAAGGCGTAAGTAAAATTAAGGAGAGATTTAAAGGAAGAAAAGATGGAAGTTATTTCCTTCAAGTCTCTCTTTAAGTGGCCTGAGTAAGGAGGCAAGCAGAAGGGGCTATGTGTGGAAAAACATGAAGATGGAACAACATGCTAAAAGCTGAAATGAGAGGAGATTAGGGTAGCTAGGAATGCAGAGGCTTAAGTGCACAAAAACTCAGAGACTTGAACTCCAGAAGGTAATTCTGATGCAGAAAGCAGACAGCTTGTGCTCTTTGTAAGCAATAGGAAAAATTTCACTGACATAGCGACAGCAGAATTGTACCTCCAATCAGCGTTGGATCAAAATGATTCCCGCATTTAAAAGGCTCAAATGGATGTTCCTTAGCTAGGATAAATTTTTAAGTTTTCAGTAAATGTTATTACAAAAGAGACAACATTTTCTTAAATAATAATTTGCTGTTACACCAGATATAAAATGAAAACTATAGAAAGAAGGTATATATCCACTGTCTGGTCAGACAGATTTAATGTGAGAAGTATTTTTGGCACTCTGTTACACTTACGTTGGACTGTCTTTGCCTGGATGTGTGTTTGTTTGTCTCCTCTTCTAGCAACACTAAACCATATGGCATAGGTAACATTGTGAAGCAGATAGCACGGAATCATGGCCTTACTTCACTTGCACTCATTTTATGATGGATTCTCCCTAAAATTTTGTTTTCCTAAACAAAGCAAAGAGCTTTTCTCCTTAGAAGCTGTTCTGTTTTGCTCACAGTGGAAGAGGAAATACAGGAAAAGGGAACATAGTGCTGCTCTACTTATTGCTATTCATTTTAATGCTCTTGTACCCGCATAAATAATTTAGTGAAGTAAGAGCATTTTTCAAATCTATGTTTTACACAGACACTGAAATAATCTCAGATAATTGCACTGGAGCTTTATTTACTCTAACGTGAATCAAAGAAATTGCATCACAGTACTGTGGAAAATATTCACGCCCATGCTCTCACAGTATTATTACCAGGGCTGGCATCAAGTCACCTGAGGCCCCCTTGTGAACATTCAAAGAGGAAGCACTTCACCCATAAATCTGTGAAAATTTACTCATTTTATAGAATCATAGAATCATATAATGGTTTGAGTTGGAAGGGACCTTAAAGATCATCTAGTCCAACCCTCCTGCCGTGGGCAGGGACATCTTTCACTAGACCAGGTTGCTCAAAGGCCCGTCCAGCCTGACCTTGAACACTTCCGATGATGGGGCATCCACAAATTCTCTGGGCAACCTGTTCCAGTGTCTCACCACCCTCATAGTAAAAAATTTCTTCCTTATACCCAAACTAAATCTACCCTGTTTCAGTTTAAAACCGTTGCCCCTTGTCCTGTCACTACAGGCCCTGGTAAAAAGTCTGTCTCCATGTTTCTTATAAGCCCCCTTTATATGTTAAAAGGCCACAATAAGGTCTTGCCAGCACCTTCTCTTCTCCAGGCTGAACAACGGCAACTCTCTCAGCCTTTCGTCATAGGAGAGGTGTTCCAGCCCTCTGACCATTTTTACGGCCCTCCTCTGAACTGCTCTGACAGGTCCATGTCTTTTTTGTGCTGGGGGCCCCATAGCTGGACACAGTACTTCAGGTGGGGTCTCACCAGAGCAGAGTAGAGGGGGAGAATGTGGGCTGCAAGTGCACACTGCCGGCTCACGTCCAATTTTTCATCCACCAGTATCCCCAAGTCTTTCTCGGCAGGACAGACCTCAATCCATTCACCCCCAGTTCCACTGTGCCATTGCACTTTTGCACAAGGTCTTCTCAATACTGCACAACTGGAGGGGGAAAAAAAAAAATAGAAACAGCAATCTAATAGAACATTTATTTCTGCCTTATTGCTTTGGAGACAGAAGGCAGCTTATCTTGCTTTTATTTACATTAAGCATGTCAATATAATTTGTGTAACTCTTAAGAATAAGGCATGTTATCATGTTATGTGCTGAGTTTAATTGATCTGTTATCTGCCGCCACAGAGTCAACACGGGGAACCTCAGCAAGGTTCACAGCAGGGTATGGAGCAAGACTGTGACCTCCCACACTGGTAACTATTTCTCATGTTGTTTTCAGAGCCTTGTACTTCACCTTTACATTGGCTCTTGCACTTCACAGCCGCAGTTAAGTACTTTGTATAGATATCAGAATACGTTTACTGAACTCCAAGTGCTGTCTGCATCAATCACAGGACAAAGTGCTACAGAACTGTCATTCATTCTGTTGATGTTCAGGTTGACTTTGGCTGACTTTTAAAAACTGTTAGCAGTAATGGCCTCTTCAGAAAGTGAAAATTAGCTTCTTGTGGAACTAAGTTCAGGCATTAGAAGGAGAAATATTTTTGGTTTTCCTTGGGAATTCAGATGTCGGTCAAATCCAAGGGCTTCGTTATGATGTGATCCTTTAAGAGATATTTCACTTTGCTTTGGTACTTTGTCAACAGCTCTTCTCTAAGTAGTTGCTGGCTCTGAAGCAACAAAAAGAGCGTATGTTACTGTCAACACTCAAAGTTGTACTTCCAGCAAGGAAAGTCAGAGCACTTCTGGCCATCAAGGTTAGACTGGAAGTGGCAACCCTGGACTCCCAATCTTTTGCCAATTGCTTTGGGGTTGAGAAGAAATCTCACAGTCTGGCATGATTTGGATGGTTTACAGCAGCCATATGTAAAAGCTGCAGCCTGTGGTAGCTTTACTGCTTTTTAGCTGGTGGGGATCTCAAAAATCCTTTTAATAGACTCGGGTGTGTATAATTAAGATAGTTCCTTAAGTATATTTATCTATCATTAAGATAATACTAACGAGATGAGCATATTTACTTTTTATAAGTTGGAAAACAGCAAGAATGGACATTACCTTGTAAAGGACCTTGTAACTTTTTCCAATGCTCTCCTTCCTATGCTCAGTCTGACACTGAGCATGCCTTCATGCACCGAGCAGGCACTTCATCCCTGTCTTCGTAATCTTGGGGATAGGCAGTAAAATCCCCACTGATGGCGACTGTGCAGCTGTACAAATGCACAAGAACTCCATAACTGAACCTTTTTTTTTTTAACAGGAGAAATCTATTTCACTCAGTTTTGTTGTAAAAGAAGGGTTGAAGCACAGAGTTAACAAGATAAATTCTCACCACTCACCAATCACAGGATGCTGGGACCTCGTGAGCTTCTCCTACGCATCCTGTCTGTGCTCAGCCCGAGTTGCTGTATACCTGTCTCTTTGGGGATAGCTGTGAAAATCCCCACTGTGAATATACTGTGCAGGTGCAGTGTACATCCTCTTCCAACTTTATACTGCCTGTTCTGTGGTGTTGTGGTGCAAAGCTCCATGATCGTGTGTGCACCACCTGCACTTAGCACAAGGAGGAAATAAGACCCAGAAAATACTTTAAATTACTTGCTATTTATTTATATTTTGTATAGCATTAAGGTTCCATTATGCTATGCATTGCACTAACACAAAATACATAGTTCTCAACTCAGTAAAACAGGAGAAAACAGGGAAATATAAAGAACAGCTGTAACCTATAGCTGTGTAACTGTGAACGGTCATAGTTCCTGTGATAGTCTTCCTTCATAACCTCCAAAGGTCTGTTTCTATTCTAACCCACCACAACCATTTAATTAACAATGATTGGCGGTGTATTTTTATTTTTCTGTCACCTTTCCCTTGTCGTATGGATTAGGCTCTGACCCATTTTTCAGCTTTCAGCAAATTTAAAGGTAGACCATGGCTGTGTTTTGCCTCAGAAAGCTGTAATGCAAATTTTGTGGCAATTCAGGAGTTGATTCATGAATCCTTCGGTCATCGGTGGAGCTGGGACAGACCAGGCAGCTGTGTGCGGTAAACTCGGCCATCCTGTTTTAAGTCTTCTGATAGGTGAGGGGCCTTAGCCCGTGAGATTTTGGGAACAGGCTATGTGTCCCCTTCTGAACAGCTACGCAGCCTGTCCTACAGAAGCTCTGCACGCATTTGTCTCAAGTGTCTGGCAAGGAGGCAGGAATTGTAATTACGAGTTCCCCTTTTATATCTGTACCTCCTGCTGTGAAAGACTTTGAGACATCAAGGTAGTAAGAATGGAATTTTTCACCTCTGCACATAAGCACTAGCAAATCTATGGTGAAGAGCTGTAGATGAGAGTGATGTGATGTGCAAAAATGCCGCAGTCTCTGCGTTTTTAGCACTTGGTATCCAGCACCAGGAATTTCAGAGCCCAAGGTTTAAACTCAAGGTCTGAAATATTGGCCAGAGCGGCTGTATGTGACAACTGCGTTCGCCTTGGCAGGCGGTGCAGCAGGAGCCACGTCCAAGGGTGGCCTTACTGCAGGAACCTGGGCAGGGAAGGTCTCTACACTGTGAAACGAGCCGCTGCCTCCTGCAAAAGGGATGCAGTATGGTCTGTGACAATGGCCGGGGGTGGCTGCAGCTGGGCTGGGAGCCGCCGGGGAGCTCCAGGGGGGAGAGGAATCGCCGGTGTCTCCAAGGGGCAGCCGTGAGGCTCTCCGCCGGAAGACGGGCACTGCTTTTTGATTTCGAAACACCCGTTTTTAATCTCTAAACACCGAAGCCAAACAGCGCTAGACACCCGCCCAACGCCCGAGGACGTGCAGCGGCCAGCGTTGTTTACGAGCAGGAAAAGGCCGGGCAGCCCTCCTCTCCCCTCGCGGGCACGTCGAGGAGGGAAAATAAAAAGACGGCCCCGCTCCCAGAAACCGACCTTCACCCCCGGTCACATGCACGGCCTCCCCCCTGCAAACCAGCCCTTATCGCCGCAGCCTTGACTGCTCCAGCCCCCGGGCCGCGTTACCCACCAGCCCCGGCCGCCGCGGCGCTCCCGCCGGGGCCGCCTCGGGGCCGTGGAGCGCGGGGCAGGCCGCGGCGGGGGGAGCGGTACGAAGAAGGGCTGCCCGCCCCTACCCGGCGGGGAAAAAGGGTGGAAGGGGTGGCGGGAGGCGGGGAGGAGGCCGGCGCTGCGCTGCCGTGGGGCAGGCGCTGGCTTCGGGCAGCGGGGGCGGCTCCCGCTGCGTCGCGGCCCTGATAAAGGGGCGCCGCGGGCCGCGGGCGGTGGCGGGCGGCCATGGCGTGGGGCTGCGCGCTCTGCCTGGCGCTGGCGGGCGGCGCCCTCCTGGCCCTGCTGGTGCAGCTGCTCCGCTGGCTGCGGGCCGACGGCGACCTCACGCTGCTGTGGGCCGAGTGGCGGGGGAAGAAGCCAGGTAAAAGCCGCCCGCCAGCAGCCGCCGACCGCCGGGAGGGGGGTGGCGGGGGCTCCGGTGCGGGACGCGGTGTCGCCGGGGAGCGGGTTTGGGGCGCTCCGTGAGGGGAAAGGCGATGGCGGCGTGTGGGGAGGAAGAGGGGTCCCCAGGGACGGGGCTGAAGTCGCCTCAGCTCGGTGGAACCAACCCTCGGCAGCTGCCCCACGGGCTCGTCCATGAAAACAACCCTAAAAGCATAATTTTCCTGCCCTTATCCGGCAAGGCGTGTGGTGCCCCTCATGCCAATAAAGTAGCTCTCTAAAAGCAACTTCGCAGCAACGGTGAGCTCCAGCAGATCTGTGGCGAGGGCTGGCTCGTTTGGCCCAAAAATAGTTGTTTTGCACTGTTTCTGGGCAGATACTCGGTTCTGGCATCGGCAGGAGGAGTGGCTGAGGCTGCCTGGTGAGCGTGTGGTTCAGGGACAGTGTCGAAGGAAGGCTCAGTAAGAAAAGAGGATGCTTGGTGCATGTGGCCAGGATGAGTTGCTGCGTAGTCTGTTTAGCTTCTTTTTCAGTTTCTTCTGACATATTCAGGCAGATCTGAGTTTCACAGTAGTGCTGAAAGTGTTTAAAATGAAGTAAACAAGAATATTAATGTTCGGATTAAATGGATTTCCTCTTCTGAGAATTGTGCCCTGAAGGGCATAAGGGAACAGCACCGCACGATTGCTGTCTGTGGTTTTACACCACTTTTCTGTAAGGTGCTGCTTTTGACAGCTGTGGGTACAAAAGTTCAATAAAATGCCGTTAGACAGGGATTTGCAGTTCTTGCTTGTGTTGATCTTTCTAATCTGACTGTAATTCTGCCTACTTCTGGACAAAGATCTTTAAAAGTCATAGATTTTGTTTGCTTAATAGAGGCTTTCGATCAGAAAAGCCACAAATTTCTGAATATCCCTCCTCAGCTTAGCCAGCAGTGGCGATCGGAGCTGCTGTGAGCTGCTGGATGCAGGTGGTTGAGGTGAAAGCGGGGAGCTGGTGCCGTCAGTGACCACGCAACAGCCTCTTCTTGCATCTGACCTGTCGGGGGAAGAAGCTGATCTGAAAGAAAATGGGACAAGGGACACTATAAGCCTGTCCCATGTGGGAAATGAAACTGGATGTTGGGTTGAGATAGGGAGACAGGACTGCATCGAATGAAGGCGGATCAGGAATGTGTGCCTGGGGGGAAGAGTGGAGTAAGGGTTTGGGCTTGAGACCATGATTCGGTAGGGGATGGTGGTGTGGGTGAAGGTCAGCATTAGGAAGGGCTTGAGAGAAGAGTAGGACAAACTTGTTGAGACATCTCTGTCTTCCGCTTTCAGTAGAAGCTTACTGCAAAAGTGCTAGTCCATATAGTGGAGAAGAGAACAGAAAAGCATGCACAAATAATGAAGCTCTAAGAAATACTAAATTTAAATCTGTGTGAGCAATCTTCTGTAACTCTGGATATGCAGCCCAAAGTTTTATAGTAACTCCATCAGGTAGTTCCCTTACTATAAGAAAACTACAAAAAAGCTTTGTGTGTGGACTTCGCAAAGATCACGGAAAGACTCAGGGCAGAGAAACAACATAAATCTTGACTGATACAAACAGAATTGAACCTTTGTCCTGAGGGTTCTATGTGCAATGCACATCAAGATGTAGGAGCTCTCAGGTAGACATAGTGTTATTTGAATGTAGCCTTCAGTCTTATTGGAAGCGTGGAAACCTTTTATCTAGTCTCTGAAAGTTCCCATGTAAAGAGAAAAGTAGTCATTTTCTGATGTAGTTGTTTCAACATGTAGTGTAAGAAGAATCAGGCAGAATTTTGTCAACATAAGCTCCCTTGCTCTGCAAAGAGGTGAGCTGTGTTTTGCCCCACCCCATCTCCCAGCCTCAGTGCTTGTAATTAACTAAAATATGTAGCTGAAACGGTAGCATTTAAGTGGCATTTTGCTGATACTTCAGCCATATACATGTGGGATGGTGGTGCCACAGTGCTGATCCTAACTGTTCAGGTAGGAAAACAGAAGGGACAAACACTAGAAAAGACGTTTCTTTAAATATGTTCTCCCTTTTCTCTTCCTCCTCCCCATATTGTGCATGTAATGTAGCATGCCTAGGTAAGTAATGTGTGGATCCCATGGAAAAAACCCTTGATTTTTATGTAAAGCTGTAATTAGAGCTGTCACTCTTGCAGTCATTATATTGTGTTATCACTTGTACAACATTATTATGGATGTCCAAGTTTTTGGAGATAAAATACTTACCAGAAAGCAGATTGATCTCATATGTTTCTTTCTCTTGTGCTGTAAACTGTAATTACAAAGAAAGGCCTTAATGTAGGTAAGACCAGTTCCATTTCAATGATTCAGTTCTGTAGGGAGAATTCACTTCTGGATTTTGTCATTGGCAGGTGCTGGATTGCTTCCCGTCTTCTAAATATTTGTGTGGTCGGGAGACAAGGGTTACTGGGTGCTGGATGACTTTCCTTATGTGTTCTGTTTCATTAGCTGAACAGCAGTCACTCTAAACGGTGTGCTTGTTACAGGCAGCGTCATATTATCAAGCTAAGGAGGATCCTTTTACGTATGAAAGCCTATGTATCTGAAAGCCTACTCTTAAAGCTGGGAATAATGGTATGATTCTGTAGGGCTGTGGGGAGGATGTGCTGCCTTAAACCTCTCCAGCCCAAATGGTTTTTTTATGAATGAAATGACATGGCAACCTTGTGCTATAGGAGCTATAAAATGTTAGGAAAAAACCTAAATAGAGCTACAAAAGCACTTTTTGGATTGCCTGCAGTACTACTGTTCAGCCTCTCATTTGTTATGCCTTGTAACACAGTAGTTAATGGTTAGTAATAGTATAATCTGTTTTTATTGTTTGATTTGTCATGGTTAATTTTTAAAGTTATTTCCGGTAACAACAGGACATTTATTCTAGAACAAGCTGGTGGTTTGATACTTGTTCTACAACAGCATTTGAGCTGGGTGTTCCATTATGTTAACTCCCAGTAGCTCAGTGCTTGGTAACTATCAGCACTGGGGAATCAGTGGAAAACTTTCCTTATCTCAGTTAATTATTCTGTCCACAGAACAAGATCCTGAATAACTGCAGTGAAGCTGCCCAAGACAGGTTGGGAACAGGGAAACTGAGTGGTGGGAGGAAGTGGATTTGTTTTCAGTAGCAAGAGGAGATGAGTGTGGTAAGCAGGGTTCAAAGTATGTCCGTGTGTTGTTTTGTTCATGTAGTGTTTGTCTACATGGGTTTTCTGCCAAAAAAAAAAAAAGTAATAGGAGAGATGAACCCCCATGTTTCTTGTGGTTAATTCAATGAATTGGCAAAGTATTGGAATAAAACTATAGGAAAAGAGTGTGAATAAGCTTTACAGACAGCAGCCACTTGGTATAATTATTAATACAGTGGTTATTCCTACAACTTCAGCAACACCTCTTTCCACCTCCCATAAGGTTCATAACCTTAGAATACAACTCTCCTGTGGAAAGTGACTGTTGTTGCTGTTGTTACTGTTTTTAAAAGCAAACAAAAAACCCCAAACAACCCAAAGCTTGGTTTTAGGAGGGATTTTTCTTTGGCTAAAATAGTCAGCTTAAAAAAAAGACAAATACTCCTCACTGCCAGTCCCACAAACTCAAGCTGAGCTCTGATAGTCAGTCTTGAGTGCTCTCTGCTCTTGTCAGAAAGGTAGAAGGTTTTGGTGCTGATCTCTTCATGGGATTTATGTCATTAAGACTCTGAAAGTGGAAATTTGAAACACAGTGTGGTGTAGAGAGAACCAGGAACTAATTACTGGAGTAAGCAGGAAGTAAAAGCAGTCTTAGCCACTGGCTGCAGTGAAAAAGAAGTACTTTTGCTAAATTAAATGAGTTGTTAAGTTTCGGTGAGCCGAAAAATGCTATTCTGGCCTTCTTCAGAATAGAACTGGCTTTAAGTCTCGGGAGCTGCATTTGGCTCTGCTGTTTGAGTTATACCATGAAATCTTTCTTGGTTGGCTAGACGTTGTTGGAATACTCTTCTGTACAAACTTGAGAAGTAGAAGGAAGAGGTCCTGTCAGCAGTGCTCTGAGTACTTGAGTCAGATTTTCACCAAGACTAATATTCACTAAGACTAATCTTGAAGAACACATACGAGTGTTAGGCAATGATACAGTCTGGAAAGTTCTCTGGTATTAGTGATCATTCATCCTTAAATCATGTTCTAGAATTAAATGGATGATTTTCATCCATCTGTTGTATTTGATGATTTTGGATATATGTCTGGAAAGCTAAGCTTTTTCCCAGTACCCAGGTGTATCATGGAGTGGGGATGATTGCAAACAAGGGGGAACAGGCGTATAAGCAGAGGAGTAAAAGGAGTAAGATGCTATTATTTTTACTACAGGTTAAAAAAACATGCCTGGGCAGGAACTATGAGTACACGGGAAATTCACATGTGAGCTTACACCTTGGGAACTCTGTGTACTGTACTCCGGCCAATGCAGGAATTAACCTGCATCAGATACAAACCAGAGTGGATGAACACCCATTTGGTCTGTTATGATTAGCTGTCTTTGTTCAGAGAATTTTCTTCTTTCGACAATTACTTAGGAACATTTTTGAGGTAGAACATTATTGGGAAAGGTTTGCTTAGGCTTTTGTTTGGATTTGCAATACAGTAACTGTTTCTTGTCATTTCCAAGAATTCTCTTTTCCCTTTTCCTCTGAAGCTCCTTTTGATGAGGTTAGTGGAAATGCTCTGTGTGGATGGCTTGCAGAAATGCAATCAAATTTCTTCCATCAGGTAGATAATCAGTGTTTATTCAGATTAGCCTTGGAAGAACAAAGTTCAAGTGGCAACAGAACAGCTATGAAAGATTTCACAACTGCATGTGACCAAAAAATAAAGAAGTCAGGATTTTGTAATAGCCAAAAAAATTGAGCATATTTCTTAAAAACAGTATCAGATTATACCCCTGCAGTGACTTAAATGCTTATCCTAGCATTGGCAATGTGTGAACTACTGTCTTGATTCTTTTGATAGAAAATGAACTGCGTGGCAAGGTTGTCTGGGTGACAGGAGCTTCAAGTGGAATTGGAGAAGAATTGGCTTACCAGCTGTCAAAGATAGGAGCCTTGCTTGCCATCTCAGCAAGAAGAGAGGATGAGCTGGAAAGAGTGAAAAAGAAATGCCTTCGTAAGTACAACTTGGTACATCATGTGAGCAGTTCCACTCTTGCTGTGATGGAGTTGCCACAGAAATACTAAGCCACATATCACAGGAATAAATTTCATGATGGAAGTAAACTTTATACATAGCTTCACCATATGTTTGAAGCTGGTATTTTCTTTTCGTGAGTGAGAAGCCTTTGTATAGACTTGCATTATGAGTTCCTTCATAAGCCAGTGTTACCTAACAATCTCATTATCAATTGCAAGTGGTCTTGTAAGCTACTAGATTAAGAAAAGGAATAAATACTGTGGAGAATGGAGGGGTATCATCCTATCAAGAACCAAACCACGTAGCTGCATGCTACTAAGAAGTCATCTTCATTCAGGTTTGTGCATGTTACAGGCAGACTGACAACTGACTTTCCTCTTTGGAAAAGGAATGAATAGAAATGTTCAGAAAAAGTTGTTCTGAGCAAGTGCAAGAAAGAGGATCTCCTGTAGATCAAGAGGAACAAATGTGAAGCGGAATGTTTAACTATTCCAGTTATCTTTCATAAACCTGCTGAGTCAGTAGTCTGGCTTCATTCCTCCTATTTCTCTTTTTCCATCCTGTTTTCTGGCTTGACAGGAAGTGGGATAGACAATTAAATCATGTTGATAAATAGAAGTTTTGAACATGATTAACATTATGTCTTTTTCAGACTATATATCCTCTGTAGTTCAGTACACAGTATTTTATACTGAATATATTATAACACTGACAGTTCGTTCCTGATAATATTGACAGAATGTCCACAGTTTACTTGCAATGAGTGCTGGTGAATAATGAAACGTTTGTCTTGGGTTAGCACCTAAACATTTCTGGAAATCTAAATGTTGCAGCGGGCTACTATGAAAATCTGTCAAGGAGCTTCAAAAATGCACAACTCCTTATTTGTATTTTCTGATGCTTAAAAAAACCAGTCACTTAAATAGATACCTTCAAAAGGAAGCAAGGGACATGAGATGACAGTGTGGTTAAGTGGTAATCATGGCAAAATTCCAGTGCTATATGACGCAATGTTTAGCGGTCAGTAAAAGTGTGCAACTACATTTGCATCTGTGGCCGTTTGTTGTCATTGCTGAACTGATAACACTAGATAGGCTGGCAGGAGCCATAATCCTGGATATCCATTTTCAGGCAACACTTGTATGAGAGTGCCATGTGCTAAGGAATATTCAGAAAGATTATTTCAATCGATGTGAACAAAGAGTACAGATTTATGAAAGATAATTTCTGCCTCTGCCAACTTGAAGTAACCCTGTGAATATCTTAGCTGTGGTATATACTAGCTTTAAAGTCTTATGTAGCCATGTGTTTTGCAAATTCACGCTACTGAACTTTATTTTAACTATAGGTCAGATTAGTAGGAATATTGGAAACTCTTTAGGAACATAGTTAATCCATATTTTCTATAGCCAGCCTTTAAGTAGTGGAAGAGAGTAATTGGGCCTCCTTCCCCTCTGATCCCTCTTTTCTCAAGGCTATATAAACCCAGCTTTCCACCCCTTTCCTTGATTATCATGTGTGCTAGACCCCCTAACCATCTTAGTGGGCCTATGCTACACTATCTCCAGTTTATCGGCATTTGTCTTGAACTAGGGGGGTCCAAAATTGGACACAGTACTCTAGATGCAGTTTTTAAGTGCAGGCACTTAAAAGTTACTTCCCTCAGTCTGTTCTTGCTAGTGTAGCCCACTAGCATTTGTAATTGCCAGAGCTCATTGCTGACTTACATTCAACTTGCTGTTGTCCTTCCATCAGGACCTCAGGTCTTGTTCGGAGAGCTGATACCTAGCCATTTGGATGTTGGCCGGCAGTAATGCATGGCATTATTCTGTCCCAGGTGTGAAATTTTGCATTTGACTTTGTTGAGCTTAATGAGGTTTGTCAGACCGTTCTTACACCTTGTTAAGATGCCTCTGAATGGCAGTCCTCCCCTCCAGCATAGTAACTGTTCCTTTGAACTGGATGTTAACTCAAAATTTGCTGAAAACCTGTGTTGTCCCATCATCTGAGTCATTAATGAAGATATTAAAAGATATTGATCATGGAGGGATACCACTTATAACTGGCCACCAGTTAGACTTTGAAAGGTTGGTTGCTATTCTTTGGGCCAGGTGATCCAGCTTGTTTTTCACTTGCATTGTAATCCACTTATCTAGACCCCTCGTATTTCCCCAATGTAGCTTCAAGGATACTATGGAAGACAACATAGCAAGCAACATAGTCAAGGTAAACAACATCCACTGCTCTCCCCTTGTCCACAGAGCCAGTCATCTCATCACAAAAAGCAATTAAGTTGGTCAGGCAGTGTACGTCCATGCTAAATCTATGGTGGCTTTTCCCAGTCACCTTCTTGTCCTTCATGTACTTGGAAATTGCTTTCATGAGGAATTGCCACGTAATTTTCCCAAGAACTGAGGTTAGGCTGTGTGACATTTGGTTTTCTCCAATCTTCAGGGAGCTACTCCACTTACCAAGTACCTTCCAAAGATGAGTGACATTGGTCAGGTCTTGTAAATCTTGGATGTATATATTGCTATGCTTATATGTGCAGTTTGTCTATAACTTGGTCTTCCTCTGATGTTGGTAGTATTTCTTTCCCCCAGAGTCTAGCCTCAGGAGTGTGGGAGACCTGAGAGGAGACCTTGCCAGTGAAGACTAAGGCAAAGGCGGCAATGAGTACCTCATGTTTTTCTGTGCCCTTTGTCACTTCGTCACCATCCTATTCAGCAGTGAGCTCACTCTGTCTTTGGTCTTCCTTTTGTTGGTCCTGTACCTCTGAAGCCCTGGTTGCATTTCACATTCCTCACCAGTTTCAACTCCGTCTGAGTGTTGATCTTCCTGATTCCATCCCTGCATGCTTGGGCAGCGGGTCTGCGTGCTTCCTGGGTGGCTTGTCCCTGCTTCCACCTGCATGTTTTCTTTTTGCAATTGAGTTCAAGAGTATTCTGTAAGGTTTGAGTAGCGTGGGATGGATGAAGATTGAGCTACAACATGTAACATCAGCTTGAATTTGGCTGAATTATATGGCATAATTGGAGCTAATAGGCTTTAACATGCCAGCTGTAGGTGCTATACACAGCAGCGACTTAACTAGATAATTTTCATATTAATGTCAGAAGCAAGCACATTTATCGTGTTCAGAATTCAGAGACACCACCCTATGATGCATGTTTATGCATTCTACACTGCTTAAAAGCTGAAGGAGAGAGAGAAAAGGAAAGTACCATAAAAGCTATGGTAATACCTGTTGAGTCATGCATATGCCAACTCAACACTTTTCTGCAGGAGGGAGGGAAAACAACTTGTATAACTTCATGGTTCCTGCAGGTGGCTTCTGTATTTCCCCCAGCCACTCTCTGCAACGAGTTGAATTTCACCAGTAATTTTGGAGGCTGTTTTCTCTCAAAAGCCCTAAAAGCGGAAAAAAAAGGTAGATGGGGGTTGTGTTTCTTGGTTTGACAAAGCTCAAATATGATTTAAATATAGATAGGCCAAATGAATAACAGACAATCTAAGTTCTAGAATTATACAGTAATTGAGGTTGGAATGGGCCTCAGGAGGTCATGTTCAGCCTCTGCTAAAAGCTGATGTTCTGTTAAAGGGCATTATACAAGATAGAAATAAAAGATGGAAGAGGAAATGCTGAAGAGCTGGAAAATAAAGGGTCTATGCTGAGTAATAGTGTTTATCGTGTTACCAGAAACTGCTATCTTGGATTAACATGTATTGAAAAGAGTTGTTGATCTGAAATCCCCTAGGGGAAGGAGGTGTACACTTGATGTCATAACAAAATATTATTCTAAGTCAGTGTTACTTACGCAGCTGTCTTTCAAAAAACAAGTTGGCTTTGGGTGATTGTAACCATGTTTTAGTTAAAAAGTAACTAGAACTTAATGAACCATCAACTGGGAAGAGGGAGCCCATGATTGCTTGATAGGAAAATGTCAGCCAGAAGACCTACTGCTTGCTTTGATCCTGACCAGAAGCCATGTAGTGTAAAGCTGCTATGTAAGGAGACTTTAAAGGACCTCCAGAAAATGCTGTGCACTAGAAGCGCACAGTTTCACAGCTATGTGAAAGTGGCCTTTGTTCTGGGTAGACTGAGCTTTGAGCGCTCAGTTTCAGATACGTTGCATCTGAAAGCTGGTGGCCACATGCAATTCACTTTGCAGCTGGAGACGCTTCACTAAAGGATGTTAACTAACGTGTGTTAGCATTTGTGTAAAACGATGAACTCTAAACTAAGGTCTCCCACTTGGGAGCATGTGTTTTTCTGGGTTATCATAATTGTTCCCTTAAGAACATCAGTTTGGTAGCAGGCAAAAAAGGAAGTGGAATATTAGGGGTTATTAGTAAAAGGAACGGAGAACATCATTCTGACAATGTATAAATTGGGACATGTACATGCCTTCAACACTGTGCACAGTTCTGGTCATCTGCCAGAAAAACAATGGGATGAGTGAACGGTTAGAAGAACTTTAGAAAAAGGGTAACAAGAATGTTTGAAGTTTTGTAAAAGCTGTCGATGAGGAGTGACTAGAGCAAGGATTCCTCACCCTAGAAAAGAAGTAAGGAAGCTGATAGAGATGTACCGTCTGAGTACTTTGGGGAGCGGGAATCAGACTGGACTACGTATTGCTCCAAAACAAGAACTAGGTTTCTGGTTTGATATTTCCTCAAGTCAAAAGTTTCTTACATCATATAAAAGAGCACTTCCTTCCTTATCAGCAGTCTGTGTCTCTTCCTCTGCTTTTTTCTTTCCGCTCTGTGTAGCTTTCTTGGCTGGGTTGACCGTGTGGTCTTGTTAATCCATGGCAGAAACACCCCACATCCCAGTAGTTTTCAACTGGGTAAATCTCCTTGAGGGAGCATGAGGTAGAGGTGTGTCTCTGAGAGGGTATTTTAAACTACATGGATTTTACTGCTGTGTTTCTGAAAGAAATGGAGGGGAAAATGCACATGGAGGGGTTGGAGGGAGCAATAATTGGAAATACTGGTAGCTTTAAACCAGACAGATGGGTTTATTTTAACCAATAGCCTAAATACTAGTGACCTTTGAACAGAGGCAACTTATGGATTTAAGTAACCTCCTTACTTGTACATCACTGTAAAGACAAAGTTCAACCTTACCTGTATATGCAAGAAGTAGTAATTAAAATATCAGAGCCTTAGGCCCTCTAAAGAGAGCAGCTGGTTGAAGGGGAGCAGGTACACTTAGTTGTGGCTAGGAATCAATTTAGAAACAAAAATAGCGCTATCAAACTAATATAAACAAAGTAAAGAAATCATGTTATATGTAGTTAAAAAAGCCTGAAAAGATTAACGTTGAAGATTTTATTTTTGTGAGCCATCTGCCTCAAAACCCCAGGGTAACAAATCACTGCTCAAGAAATACTTTCTATGGAAAAGGTCAGTTGTTCTGAAGAGACAGTGGTAGAAATACTCAACATGAAGGCTTGAACTTGATGACAGCTGACTTTTATTTCAGGAGATGGATATATTAAAAGCTGTCAGTTAAACAAAAACCTTGTCCTTCTACCTCCTCCAATAATGCTCCAATAATCTAGCTTCTCCAGACTTTGCCTCATAGCTACTCATGTATATATGTTGTGTTTTGGGTCTAAATTGTACTAGTCCTATTGTCAGGAATAAACATGCTTGACCAGTTAACATACAGGCAAAGTGTCAAGGCTGCCAGTACGCTGCGCTTCTGAGTGGCTCGGTGAAAAATTTCAGTATCAAATAATCCTGTTGCATGTTACTCCTAACTATTGCAATTTATTTGGAGAATTGAATTGTCTATATTGTGCTACACAAGCCTGTTTAATAAAGTCAAGCTTTTCACAAGCTGTTGTGGTTTGACCCCAGCCAGCAGGTAAGCACCACGCATCTGCTCACCCCTCCCCTCTCCCAGTGGGATGGGGAGGAGGATTGGGAAAAAAAAGGTAAAACTTGTGGGTTGAGATAAGAACAGCTTGATAACTAAAGTAAAATAAAATATAATACTAACAATAATAATAAAAAAAATAATAGTAATGAAAAGGAACAACAACAACAAAAAAACCCACCCAAGAAAAGACAAGTGATGCACAATGCAATTGCTCACCACCCGCTGACCGATGCCCGAGCAGTGATCTGCCCCTCCCGGCCAACTCCCCCAGTTTATATACTGGGCATGATGTTCCATGGTATGGAATATCCCTTTGGCTAGTTCGGGTCAGCTGCCCCGGCTCTGCTCCCTCCCAGCTTCTTGCACACCTGCTTGCTGGCAGAGCACGGGAAACTTAAAAAGTCCTTAAGATAAGAGCTACTTAGCAACAACTAAAACATCAGAGTGTTATCAACATTATTCTCACACTAAATCCAAAACACAGCACTGTACCAGCTACTAAGAAGAAAATTAACTCTATCCCAGCCGAAACCAGGACACAAGCAAAAACATAATGATAAGAAAAGAAAGACCTGGTAGGAACAGATTAAGAATGGATTCTATGTGGAGATCAAAATGAAAACAAAGCAAGCATTTTATTTCCAACTTGATGTTGTGGTTTCTTAGTGTCTTTTTAGTGAAAATGTGGTGTTTAAAAGCAGTTTACATTTCTCACAATTGCTATGTCAGCAATCTTATTGGTTCCCATTCACTTTATGGTTGTTTTTAGAGATTAGCAACTTGAGTGACAAAGATATCCTTGTTCTGCGTCTTGACTTGACTGATAGAAGCTCTCATGAAGCTGCAACCAACAGTGTTCTTAAGCATTTTGGCAAGGTAAGGTGTGCTTCTGGGGTTAAACTTCTTTTTCTTATCTATCTCCTATCCCTGCATTTTTGTTTGCATTTCACTTTTATTGTATCGTATGGTAAATTCACCAGTTTCTACACCTTTCTTAAGTTTCAATATTAAACTTGCGAAAAAGTACCTGAATTTTCATCCCTTCTGTTGCTTGCTTCTGGGTTTCAGCAGGCTTTACAGAGATGCAGCAATGAACAAATAATCACTGGTCATTACCAAGAACGGAAAATTCACTTGCTTGGTGTCACTGAATTTCTGGACCAACTGGAACAATCCTCACCTGTACATTTAGGGCTTAAAATTGTGTATGAAAGTCAGAACGTTTATTTTGTAGTTTCAGTAATGCATGTAACTTGGGTTCAGAGCCATATGGGACAAAACCGGACACCAGGCACAACTGTTTTCCTTGTTTTGTGCATAGTTTTCTGGATTGCTCGTCCAGAGTATGGCATTAAGGAAATAGCAGTCAGGTGTAACTAATGTTAAGTACAACATGCAAAGCTTCAAGCTAGGCCTTTAGTCCATCGATATTTGGTTTCATAGTGAAATTATTGGTAACAGATTTGTTTCTTCTGTTCTTTACTCTAGTTGTTTTCTGGTTTTGCACAAAACGTATTTTCAGAGGTCACCTTGCAGGACCTGAGCGTTAAGTGTTACTTGCTACAGTGCAGTAGGGTTAAAAAATGTTGTGTGGAAAACAACTTTCCAGCTGCCAGTGTTCCTGTACTAGGAGTTAACCTTGTTTGGCATCAAACACCGCATTCCGGTTTTGTTGACTCAGCTCAGAATTGGCTAGCCCTCAATTCAAAGGGGAAGTCTAGTGGGTGAGAGCAACTACTGAAACTTCTTCAGCAGCTGATACATCTTACTTGTGTATGGCAGAGACAACACTAGAGGGAAGAGAATAGTCACTTAACAATTGCCTGAGGAAGTGCCAATATGTGTGTTATATGAATTTATCATTGTGTCTTTCCTGAGATTGATGTTTTGGTCAACAATGGTGGACGTTCCCAACGCTCTCTGTTTGTGGATACAAACCTGGATGTCTACAGTGCCATAATGGAACTCAACTACCTAGGTACAATCTCTTTAACAAAACATGTCCTGAATCACATGATCCAAAGGAAAAAAGGAAAGATCGTTACTGTGAGCAGTGTGATGGGTATCATGGGAGCTCCTCTTGCCTCTGGGTACTGTGCCAGCAAGCACGCTCTGCAGGTAAGTTAAATTTCTGAGATAATTAAGTCTTGTTGTGTAATAGACCAGCATCAGTTAGGACTGGAGCAGAGGACTTCATTCTATGCAGAAAACACAAGTCTCACCTGAAATTGCACACAGCACATGTAGCTTTCTCAGGTTTTGAAAGTCCTTTAAAATTAATTTGCTCTGAAATGTGATATATCTCAGCTCCCAGTGTAGATTTGTTTTCCTGACTAAAATTCAAATGCCATCTTAGTTGGTCCTAACCACTACGTAGTTAAATTCCAATGTGAAACACAAGACCTTTGCCTCTGGCCTTCAGATGAAGGAATACATAAATCAGAGGATTATTCTGTTGCATGTAGAAGCCCTAATGTTCTCATCTTAATTCAGTTAGGGAGGAAAAGTCCCTGGTGAGAGTTTTAAGACTACAGGAAATCTTTAGGACAGTAAAGTGTGACAGCAGTGAGTGGTAAAGCAGACTACTCAGCGAAATGAGAATTCCTGATCTAGCTGGGAACATCTGAACGAATCTTCCCAACAGTTCTGAACTTTGCTGTGGTGTGAAGAACTGGCAGCTCATAGTGTCTTAGGAAGTTATCTTTTGCATAACACTTAACTTTCAATATTGCTTGGAAAGAGTTTTTGAAAGTAGTCTCACTTGTGTAGAAAAACATAAAAGAAGAGCTCAGAAAAGTATCTGGGGAAAAAAGAAAGCCTGTATCATTGAGGAATCATTTGTTTAACTAGCAAATTGATTTAGACATATTTGTCTTTCACCACTGTTTGACTTCCTGCTAATGTACATTTTGATCTCGGTAAAATAAACTTCAGCTGTGCTCAGTGATGATTTAAAAAACTGGCACCTTCTTACTCCCTGCTGGATTTAAGCACATAAACAGAGTAAATAACTTTGCTTAAGCTATGGGATCAATATCTTTTTGACAATTTGACTAACAACAACAAAAATGTAACAAGTGGCTGACACTGCAAAGCCACTAGACACTTGAAAGAATGAAGATGTAGAAGACAGTGACAGGCCTCTGCTAATAAAAAGTTTTCAGTTAGTGACGGGGAGAGATCTGCTGCTCTTCATTTGAGTGGCAGCGATGAAATTGCGCATTAGAGGCCAGCTTGTCGTTTAAGTCTAGTAGATTTAAATTAGAAGAATGCAATGAGCAGAAGCATGAATTCTCTTTATGCTCCTTAAGTGTTCTTTCAGTTGAATTATCTTTTGGGTGTGGTGTTGTTAGTCTAAGCAGGGCTAATTAGTTGCAGAGCACAAGGAATTCATGTGTTGCTTTAAAAATTCTCAGAACTCTGAATCTCACGTTAAGATCAAGAACATGGAAGAAGCTTTAAAGAGATAGTTTACTAAAATTTCTGGATTAATTAAAAATAAGCTAACTGAACTGCTTATATCTTTGTTAGCTTCTACCTCTGCTCAATAACCAGGCCAGACTCCAAACCTCCTTTCTTGTTTCTTTCACAGTAATTCTGCAAATACTAATTGCAGGTGTTAAAACATGTGATTTGCAATATAGATTTTGAAAAGACTCTGAGAGTCTTTTACCAGTCTGGAGTTATGGATAGATGTGGGCATGAAACCCCCAAAAACTAGAAAAGCTTTTTTGAAATGTCAGACCTCAGCGGTACAGTTCAGGTAAAGGAAGTCTGTAGGAATGGCCGTCCTCTACAGATAGCCCCGTAGCCCATCTCTGATGATGACCAAGAAGAAATGGCTAGAGAGAGGGTAGGGGAAAAATAAGACGAAGCATAAAGTGATGCTTTTCCTCTTGTGTTTTTCCCAGCGTGTATCAACCTGTATTCTAAGATCTTCTTGAAATGAAGATTGCATTTTGGCCACCAGTTATTAAATATGTGAGCCTATCTGACATGAATACATCTATTACGGTTTTGGGGTTTTTTTAAATTCATGCCTTGGAGTCTACCACAGCTGACACAGTTAATGCTGCAATCTTAATTATGCCTTTTTTGAAAAAGTCCTTCCTTTTGTTCTGGTGGCTGGGTTTTTTTGTTTGTTTGTTGGTTTTTGTTTTTTTTTTTTTTAATTTCTTTTAAATGGCAGTTGGAGGAGGAAGGAAGGAATTCTGCTAAGAATTAAAATTTGTTCTTGAAACAATCATGCTTGGATTCATTCAAATTGAAATTCTTTTATAACAATGTTCTACTGATGAAATTACCCTTTATTTCAGTTCTGGGAGTGCTGTAAGAGCAGGAGTCAAGTCCACAGGAGTCTGCATCTGACTGATACAGTTTCTCTCCTAGTGTGATGATGCTCATGGAGATCATGTGCCATTCATCTAGCTGTAATTCATATAATGGGTGGCATGTGGAGTGGATTGGAAATGGTGGCCTTCAAAATGTTCCTTAATCAGGAACTTGTCCAATAAGCACATGGACTGCACTGAGCAGCAACCACTACCCCCTTTGTTCAGTCTCTGGTCATTAGGGAAATTTCTAAATGTTTCTGTCATAGCAGAAGTCAGTTCAGCCTTGCCTTCTTCAGCATCTTCTAGGATTTGGTCCCTAAGCTGGAAAGGCCAGCTTAAAGCAGCTCCTGTTCCACACACCCTGGGTCTGTATGTTAGAGCTGGCTTCAGTCTGGACTTGGTGGAAACACTCAGATTCTTCCTCTTGCACTTGAGTTCCTCTGCTGCTCCCAAATCTGGGTCTGCCCCTGCCTGAATTTAAAGAAAAGAGAGCACTTTCTTTTCTTAGGAATTTTAAGCTTCTCTTCTGGGAGGAAGTGGAGGAATTTCATACCACCTACCTTTAGATATCTAAGATAAGTGCTGGAATTAGAGAACCTGTATATACTGTAGATAGAGCCTCCAGGGAAGACTGAGAGTATGTGAGATTCTGGTCTTCAAGAGGCTCGGCTGAGTGCGTATGAGCCAGGATTTCAGCTGAGCAAGTGTCCTGGCCATCCTGGATTCCCGGTGAAGACTACACCTCTTCCATGGCGTAAAAACTTGGCAGTGCGGCACAGGGGAAGGAGGGGCCACACAAACCCTTTGAAATGGAGGAGGATAGCAGAATGGCCACAGAGCAGAAACAGGAGCTTGCTGTGATCTCTGGCTACGTGCATTTCATGTTCACAGCCTGTGCAACCCATTAATGAAATAGCACTGACTTTGACAGTGTCTGAAGTTGCCTACAGAGCTGGCTACTGCTGTGTGCCTTTGTGTGGCTACTCAGGACTGCGGGCAGGTGCCCATTTACAGGTAGAACTTGGATCCCAGAAGCCTCCCAGCATTTGAGCAGGTGTAGGTGCTTTGTCACAAGTGACTGAGCAATGTTTCTGGCTTCCTTTCTATCACCCCCCCCTCCACCTTCTTGACTCCTGGAAGTACATCTCGAGTTTGTCTCCTTCAGGCAAAATGGGAGTCAATTCTGTTCCTCACCATCCCAAATCGACAGGGAGAGATAAGGGAGTGTGGGCTGGGAGAGCTCTCGCTTAGTCCTGCTCACGCAGTTCAGTGTTGATGGAAGAACTCACGATTGCCCAAAGGAGGAAAGATATAGCTGCGTAGGCTGCCGTTAAGGCTGTGTTTCTAGGAGAGCCTGGGCTTCCCGTCATTGCTGTGGTGAACAGGATACAAAGCACTCGTGAACAAGGAGCAGTACCACGTCTTCCCCTCACCCGAGTGGCCATGCTCATGACACACGCTGCCTCCTTCTCCTCTTTGGGGTCTGGTGTCTTTTTACTTGTTACTTGTTCCTCAGCTGGACTGATGGCACAGCTTTTGTGACAGGACTGCACAACTTGGGGGTTAAGGGGCTTTTCTGAGATAAGTGGGCTCAGGACCCCTTGGGGAAAGAAGGGGATGTGGAAAGTGCAGGTCGGGGCTGTAGCATTAGCCTAGAGTGGCGGATAAAGCACAGCTGCATTGGTGCCACACCTGAAGGTGTGCACCAGGGGTGGAGGAGGCTCCTCTCAGGGTAGGAGGTAATCGAGGGGAGGGCCTGGGTTTTTACTCCAAAACAACTGGGTGGTTGGCAGATCTGAGATTCTGATGTGTCCAGAAGCAGACTTCTGGGCATATAAGTGTCGTTAATGTTAGAACTTAGTCCTCTAGAACTTACGCATCTCCAGGCTTTGATAACATGCTGTGAAGATCTGATACTAGATATGGGGCCTGCAGGTACTTTAAATACATGGTCAGCGTTTTTACAGAAGCTAACTGCAAAGCGTGTATGCAATCTATAAGCTGGAAATTAGTCACCATCAATTGGGAAATTAGAGCCCACGTTCTTGGTCATAGGCGTGCACCAGTGTGCAACTCATTGCCTAGCTTTAGTGGATTGCCCCAGCTTACTACTTGTGGGTCATCACAGGAGCATATCTGACTGATTTTAGCCCTGTGTTGCAAGTTAGTGAAGAGCTCTGGGTCAGCCAGCCCTCTTCCCAAGCTGGATGGGGGTACGAATTACCAATTTTTACTACAGTGGGAGAAGTTTATCAGCCTGTGCTCACTCTCTGTCTCTGTTGTGACACAAAATTATGTGTTAGAATAAATACAGGGAACTGTTATTAACCAACTCAAAGATAAGACATGATGTGGTGTTTGCTAAATCATAGCTCTACAGTGCTTGACCAGCGACTTTGGTAGGAAGCACCTTCCTGAATTGGTCATGTTCCCCATTAATAGTTGCTGTCTCAATGTGAATTGCTACAGAGATTAAGAAAACTTGTATCCCGTTAGCTTAAAGAAAAGAAATACTTGCAGCTTTTGTAATTATAGTTTAACTTTGATGCACTGGTAGTATATTCCTGAGCTGAAATAAGATTTATATCTATGTGGATGCAAATTTCAAACTCTGCAGTGAATTCAGTGGTGCAGAATTACCCCCTAAAATATCGGGGTGCACCTTTGACTTAATATGCTGAAAAGTTTTCTTCCTTCTCCTATATAAAACTAGTGCCACTTACTCAATAGAAACAATTTAAAATCTTTAATCTCACCACAAAGAGCAATTCACCTGCAAAAGATAATTTCCACAATATTGCAGTTCTTACGATTGGTGGCACTTCCACTACCAAAACAGTGAGGCTCGTCCTCAGTACAGGGACAGCAGAATCTGGATGTCATTTAGAGAAATTACTGTGTATTTGAGAAGTCAAGGATAGATTTCCTCAGTGATTTATATATGAATGTCTGTAATTGCAGATAAAATTTTAAATTAGCCATTGAACATGAAAAGTCAAAGAAAGTAGTAGGAACTGCTTTTAGTGGAATACCATTGTCTTTACAGCGTAGAATTAGTATGAAAATATGTAGTCAGTTAAACCTCGCTACATGCAGAAACATGGCAAAGGAAGATTACATTATAGTCTTTTCTTCTAGGGTTTTTTTAATTCTCTTCGGACTGAGCTGACTGACTACCCTGAGATAAGTATTATCAACATATGCCCGGGACCTGTACAGTCTAAGATTATACAAAATGTCTTTACGGAGAATCTTGCAAAGGTAAGGACTCAATTCTGTTGCGGTAAATCGAACTTTTACTGCAGGCCCAGGGATCCTTTCGTGGTTTTCTTTTCTTTTTCTCCTCCTAGCAAACACTAACCTCATCTTCTTACCAAGAAATGCTTTGATTGGTGCAGAACTATGTATAGTCTTCTAATTCTTTGTGGTATCAAGTCCATATCAAATGAAAATAAAGTTTGAGAATTGTTATGCCTTCTCTCTTCCAACACATACAACCCAAGTCTAGTAAAATTTACTGTACAGCCACCCTGCTGCAGTTTTGGGGGAAAGGCCAGGATTTTCTGGACACAGTTCTGCATGCAGAATACTGTCCTTTCTGCACAGGTAGCTTTTTGTTTGCCCTAATCACGATGTCCCCTGTTCGGTTGACGCTGTTGTTGGCAAAGCCACTAGAGTCAGCTGATGCAAGGCATGCATTCTTTTCCTGTTAGTGATTGTTGAAGGAGAAAAAGCAAAACCTTCCAACTGCACAATTGCTTTTAATAAAGGCTGGCTAACAAAGTAGCTGACAAAAATTGCTACTACGATACATCAAAATGTAATCTGTCCTAAATTCAATCAATTTAAAGCTCAGGATAACCCGCCAGTGTGTGGGAGGGGGAATCTCCCATTGTTGAGTTGAGTTCTGAAAGGATTTTTGGCTTGCAAAACTTCATACTTCCGTGAAAGAAAAGATGTACTTTTTGAGCAATCTGGAAAGCTTGCAAAACAAATTCCTCAGATTTCAGCGTGGCAAAAGACCTAGGAGGAAGACTGAATCTAGACCAGAATTGCTTTTGCTCTGGGAAATAGAAGAACAGATTGATAGAGCAGTCTGTTATTGCTGGAGTGAAATGTATATAAATTCACAGGGCCGTGGCTTACGTTCACAAAGTGATACATGTGGACAAGATCTCAAGTAAGACACCCCTGCCACTGAAGACGCCTGTTGCTTTTCTCTTGTTGGAGATGACTGCCCACAGAGCGGAGCTGGCAGGAACATTTAAGTTAATGGGGAACGTGGCCTCATCTACTAACTTGGTTACTGAGTAACTTGTAGCATATAATGGGTAGGCAGCTGGGAACAGGAAAGTTCCCATTTCTCAGAGCCCTCAGCTGCAGAAGGGGTAACCTGTTCTGATAGATCTGTTTCACGATAAAGTAGAAGCCACGCTGAAGCAGGACAGAGTTTGGAGATCCATTTTTTTTAACCTTTGACCCATCAATAGAGGCATTAATTAAAAGGATGCTTTATTTAAGCATGCGTGCTAAAGGAAGGTGGTAAGTGTTCCCACCCTGAAAACTAGAGGATAGTGAGGGATGGGTTCCCCAGCCCCAGTCTCTGCTGTACTGGCTGGGTTATTCTACTTGTGCACAGTGGAGAAACTGGGAGGAGTATGTCTGCTGCACAGAGCCTGGCCCTCTCTCTCCCTCTGTCGCTCACAAAGAGAAATCCAGTTCTAATCCCTCCTCGCTCGCTCTCCCCTCCAGTCCCTAGAGAGCAGCGGCGATCAGTCCCACAAGATGCCAACCGACCGCTGTGTCCGGCTCACCCTGGTGAGCACAGCCAACGACGTGAAGGAGGCTTGGATCAGTGACCACCCCTATCTGGCCGTTTGCTACCTCTGGCAGTATGCACCCACTTGGGCTTGGTGGCTGATGAACAGAATGGGCAAGAGGAGGATACAGAACTTTAAGAGCGGAGTGGTAAGTTTATTCCTCTCTCCTCTGCTTGCTTGCTTGCTTGCTTGCTTTTTTTTACCCTGCTGACAGACTCTTTAGCCACGGGAATGTTGGGATTGCGTTTTGGATCCGTTTCTTTTTCCCCTCCTCACTTCCCTAGCAGCTGATGCCAGGTCAGACTCCATCACTGCATGCCTGGTAGTCTAGAATTACTGCAGCGTGGCCACATCACAGAACAGTGACATCAGTACATCGTGTAGTGCCAAAGGTCTTGCTCTGATCTTCATTATGTGGGCTGCAAGTTCAGATCTCACCGTTAACACAGAGCTGAGCTAGAAGTCACTAGCATAAGTTATTTAATGCAACTTGGAATTAAGACTGTTGAAAATCTATCCCTTGGTTGTGTCTAGTTTTTATATCAGGCACATAATGTGAGCATCTCCCAGAAGTACGTTAAGCAATACTGCTGTCTCTCAGGCCTCTTCGCTCACATTTACGTCCCTGAAGACAGATGTGTAGTGCCGTGTTCTGTTCTTGCAATACTGCTTGGTAGATGGTGTTTTTCTTACTGTATTTTTGTTGAACTTGGTACAAAAAAACCACATCAAAGTACTCCAAAAGCAGGAAATGCAAAAGTAAGGGTGGCACACGCAACTTAAAACTTCCTACTTCCACACTGTAACTGCCCACTGTCACAAGCTGTTTCAAGCAAAATAACACTGGGCAAAGGACTTAAATAAGGGGGGGAAATAATCATTTAATGTACTCTCACCCCAGGACGCTGATGCCTCTTACTCAAGAAAGAAGAAGTAAGGACAAACGTGTACAAAATCCTGCTTGTGCTAAGGCTGAGTAACTTTTTTCATATTGCATGACTGCAAACAAAAGCTGTTTTTTATCTGTTGTACCTTTGTCATCATGTAACTTCACAAATCTATCAAGCTGTATACACTTGACTGAATAAAAATCTCTTTCTAAACATACCGGTTTCATGTCAAACTCCCATAGGCTGAAGCTTTAAGCTTACAAGAATTAAGACAGAAGAAGCCAGGCAGCATTATTTTGTTTTTTTCTGCTGCTGTGACATTGGCAAATACTTGGTGAGCAGGCTAAAAATTATATACCCGCAGGACCCTGTTTCCCTCACTTTCATTCCTAATGGACGTTGAGCAAAAAAACCCCCACAAGTAGAAGCTTGTGGTATAAAGGGTGAGGATATATAGTCTGTGTGTGTGAAGTGTTCCTTTGGGAAAAGGAGATTATATTGCATCGTTGCTGTACAGGTGGTCTGAGAGCAAAATGTATATTTAGGGCTAAATCTCTTAACTTCTGGCACAACATTTAGAAGTACTTAATCTTTAGGTCTCTTAGCACCACTGCAGAGTCCACAGTCCTCAGTCTTCTGGTTGGTTTGTAAAGTCTGAGGATTGGGCAGTGTATAGAGAAGCAGTGGGGAAGGGGGAGAGTGATGGTGTAATTGTAACCCCTGTCGTAGGCAGTACTCAGCCTTGCTCTGACCCTGGCACATGTTAAATGTATAGAGCATCAGGGAGAGAGGAGGAGGGGAAAGTTCCTGTAGCAGAACAGCCGCTAGCTACAAGAGGGGGCACAGTATTAACGAGAAAGCAGTTTCACAGCAGATGATTGCTTACAGCTAAGACACCCGTGCTAGTGTCAGAGCTGAATGAGGGCAGACATTGCATTACAGGCAATTTCAGCATGAAATAGAAGCTGAGTTCCCAGCTCAGTCAGAACCAGGCCCTTCCGTACAGAGCAGAGGCCAGTCTCAACAGCACTGGTGGTGTACTGGACAGCAACAGCCATGAGGAACGGAGGACTGTACTTTTTAAAACGTTTACCATCCCGTTGACACCCAATTCAACCATGGGCTAAAAGTACCTCTGTAGTGGTAACTCATCTGTACTTAGAGGCTTGGTGACCTTCCTGCTGTTGACAGAGTGCTTGGTAATGTTTGGATGTACCTCATGCCACACACTATCCAGGTAAGAAAAATTCTTACTTATATCATTGAGTGATAATAAAAGAATAACAACCCATTTATAAATTATTGAAACTTTCCAACCATAGCAAAGAATAAGCCCAGAGTGATGTTTTTAACATGACATTTAACAAAGACGGAAACTACTGTCTAGGAAAAAAAAAAAAAAGACTAATCAAATGACAAGCGTCTCGTCTCATGCTGTTCTGGAAGAACGGAAGGTTCATTTCACTTGCTAACACACCAGTTCCCATACTGTGGTTTGTGAAATGTGCTAAAGAGGCAGCAGTAAGTCTGCATGACAAAATGCAGCAACTCTTAATACAACACACATGCAGATGATGTTCACAGGATGCTTTAGCTTCCATCCTCTAATCCACAGAAGATTGGCAGTATTGTGCACAGCAGAAGGCTTGCTTTCAATTTACATACAGGTTTCTCTGCTTTTTCTCTACCAAAAAAGTGTAAGACTTTGTGCTCAAAGAGGAGTTCACTTCTCTTGCTTGAGCTAAGGACAGTTGCTGCTAGACATGTAAACACAGGCGCACCTTCACGGACTATGCTATTGCCACCACCAGCATGAGAAAGAACAGCATGGAAGGAGCGACATCTCTACAGATGACAGGGACCAGGTGGTGACAAAATTCCCTCTTTCAGAGAGGAAGCTGATGTTCAAGGAAAACGCTGAAAGCAGAAACTTTCCAAAAAGGACAAAGCATTTGCCATTTGAAAACTTCATTTCCCTGACACGTCATTCCATTAAACCGATTCCTGTTGCTTTATGGTACATGAATGGGACTGAGGCAGTCTCCAGGACTTAAATGTTTTTGGTAAAGGCTCAAAAAAGGGGTTGAAAATCCTCCAGTAAGGATTTAAAACTCTTTAAAACTGATCTCGTTAAATAAAGGTTCTCCAAAGCCACAATGAAGGTGTCTTATGCTTACCTTTGTGTGATGAATGTTGCACTCTGTAAAGCAAGTAGGTGTTGATAAGAATTCAGTAAAGCTGATGCACATACCTGGTTAGAAAACATAGAGCAGTTCTCAGTGGCCACATGGGAAAATGGCGGGGTGGCCTCTCGTAAGCTCAGTCCTAGATATTCAGTCCAGTGTTAGTATTCCATCGGTAATCTGAATAGCAGCATATATTATATGCTTACGAGAGCTGCAGACAAGACCAGGCTTGAAGGTGCTCTAAATTCCTGATAGAGAAATGCTCCAAAACAAACAGGACACAGTTCAAGAGCACGCAAACAAAACAACACACTTAACAGGGGCGCTCAACTGCACGACTTTGTGAGACAGAACAAGAGGCTGCAACTCGTGGTTCTGCCAAAAAAAGAATCTAAAGAGGGTTACAGAAAATGGTAACGTGAATCGGGGTCATACTGTTGCAAAACATACTGGAATGCACAAACTGGCTCAGTATATTAACGAATAAGGGGCTGTAGGACATGCTGCCTGCGATCGCAGGGGACAGGATGTTACAGTGCGTTCGAGCCCAGCTCCACATTCCTGTGCACAAACAGGAACTCTGCACATCGCTAATTCTGTTCCTCCAGCTGGTACCCATCGGGATCTCTGCTGGAACACCAGGGCCAGTTACCAGCAACACTTTTCAAGAAGGCTGGGTCCCAGATGGAGAGAACCAGAAGAAAGCCAGAGAAAAGGATCACAGCTCTCTTCAGTTTGTTCTCAACTAGTTTATTCAGTTTACAGAAGACAAAGAATGAGGGCAGAAATTACAGCCATCTTCAAATAAAAGACTGCTGCTGCTGAAAAAAAAAAAGGTAATTGAATTTTCTGTGACCATACAGAAGACAAGTAGTAAGAAGCTTACAATGAGGCAGGGAGGTTTAATTAGATTTAGGAAAAAAACCCAACTTCCCAACTGCTGCAAGAACCGCAAAGAACTGGAGCAAACTACTTGACAAGTTCATGATACTCCTGGTATTGAAAGTTTTAAATCAGATTAAACATTTGCCAGGAGTAGTTCTGTTTGGGAGGGAGCTGAAGTAGGTGCTCTCTAAAAGCCCTTCCAGATCTGTTCCTGTGATTCTGTACTTCCAGGTACAGTTCATGGCCAAGCAAGGTCATTTTAGGTCATCAGCACTTTGTTATTTAGGCTCCCGCACACCGAACCACCGCCTTCTAAAAAGCGCTTCCATTAACGTTCTGTGTGAATTTCATCCTGTACGTTAGAGGGTTATACCATGGTGTTTGACAGGTGTTTCCTTACCACTTCTGAATTCCACTACAAAGTTTGCATATTTCTTTAAAATCATTTATGACCACTGGTCAAAAGAAACAGTTAATAGCCAAGTACACAGTAAACAGTCCTGTGACAAATCTTATCTGATACAAAAAGGTCTTAGAGGTGAGGAGTAAAAGTAATAAACATGCTCCAAATTATACAACACTGGGTGTTCTAAACCAGTACTAATTCAGTTACGGAGCAGATCTGATTTAAATTGATTCTACAGATTAAAGAAAGACAATTACCTACACCCTGCTCGGCATATGCCAGCAGTAACTACACTGTAACTGCTGATCTACAGAGAAAACACATTTATGTGCTAATGACTGGTGGCAAGGAACAGGATAAACAAGCCAGCGGAGAGATGACCCAGACTTGTTTTCAAGGAGACCTGTGATATTACAAACCAATTGCCAAATTCTGTTCTAACCTGTGGTAAGGTTAAAAAAAATAAATTACTTCTGGCACAGACAGCTGGCTTTCTGCCCCCCCGCCATCATCAAGCTCTCACTGTATTTGTGGAAGACTGGTTAGTGATGTGGACATGGGTTGCAAACAACAACATACATGTGTATATATATATATATAAAAAAATATATGGATATTGGAAGAAGGAGATCAAATTAATCCATTTGGACTTAAATTCCTTCTCTCCCCTTACTTCTTTCATCAGTAGGTCACACAGGTTACTGATGTGTCAGAATGCACACTGTTTTATATAAATTCTCTTTGCCCCCAAAACAAGTACTTTGGTAAAAATCTCCCTTACAACTTACTTTGTTAAAGCATAGCTGATAACTTACTACAACTAAGGAAGATCAGCGAAAGTCATCTATTACAACAAATGCTAAAACTGAACTCAGTCCAATACAAAATGGCCAGAGTAAAAAAAATTCATATAAATAGTCATATGTACACTTTGGTTACCAACTCTGTGGTTGACAGTACTACAGTGAGCTGTAACCTGACTGTCAGTGCAAGTCACCTGTCCAAGAAAAAAAAAAAAAAAAAAAAAAATCAGAATGCACCAAAAATAATTAATGATCAGAATTATGCTGCTCTTCTCCAAACCGGAGAAGAGAATTTCAGCATCTCCTGGCTCATCAGCCACACAGGCAATGGTGTCTCACGTGTTCCAGCAGCAAGAAAACAGTTCAAAACTTCCTGCCTGCTGAAGGTTCTGGCTAGCACCGTTTCTGTGCAAATTATGTACGCTGGCTTGGCACTGCCATCCAACACCATTTTGAGAGTAAAATCTTATTTGTAGTGTATAAACGTAGCATGAACATTTGATTCCCAACATGCAGATGGAAAGTACAAAATAATAATAATAAAAAAGTGCTACCGACATTCTAGAACAAAGGCAGATGCAGAAAGTCAGATGAATAAACGGGATAGCCAAGAGGTGGGTCTGCAGCTTGCACAGTAAGGTTTCGCAGAAGAACTGGGTGTGCCTGGATGCTGTAGCGTTCTTCATCATCATTTGTAGCATACAGCAGCTCCCAGGACAGATTTGCCCACTGACCTCGGACAGCTTCGTCATTAAGTTTTCCCACTTGTACTAACAATTCCTGAAGAGTGAGGACTCGCCCAGTGTAAATTCCCTTTAAGAACAAACAGACCAAAATGTTCAGTATATTCTCCAAGAAGATACACAAGCATTTTGGTTACAAAGCACTACATGAAGCTTTGGGGTTACATACTATCAGTATCGTCCCTTTAAAAATGGCAAAGTGTATAAACTAGTCTCCTCAGTTCAATTCTTTCGTCTAGGAAAATAATCAGGAAATATTGCTGCATCTGAAGAACAATGCGGTGTGATTTTCAACAACAGTGATGCCAGCTCCTCTCTAGTACAAACATAAACTTTGTTTGCACAGCCTTCACATTTTGGAACACAATTAAAAAGGAAAAAAAAAAAAAAACAGTGGAAAAGAAAACCAAACTTTGACCTTGCTTACTAGTAATTTTTCTTCTTACCATGTTTGGGTCATGCCCCAGTGAAAAAAGGTATGGCTTTTCCTGAAGAACTGCTTGCTGCCACTCAAGATCTGACACCAGTCCAATGTACCAATCGTTTTCATATTCTTCCAGATAGTTAACCAGCTCTTTGAAGTTCTCAACTGGACCCAGGCTTGCTTTGTCAACCATAAGTTTAAAAGTGTATCTGAAAGGTACAAGAAGCCATACAGTAAGTAGTGCAGCAAAAGACAGGAGGAAGAAAGCCTCTTCAGGCTACAGAAGGCAGGAAGGCACCATCAAAAGTTACCAGGCACGAGCAACTTTGTCAGTTCCTGCTTGTCAGCTGAGTCACTAGAAGTTAGTATGGGTATGCTTTTAGCTCACCCAGATGTAAAACACATTAGCTTAAACATCTTTCATTCACCTCAAACACTGTTCCCGCTGCCTGATAATGGAAAGTGCCAAACATCTAACTCCATCACAATTCTCTTAGATTATAGGGACAATGAAAATGGGTTTATTTTTCCCCAGTTAACGCAGCAGATTTCCAGTGCTGGAGGCAGCTGCTGTGGGGAAGGGAAGAAGGAAGGAATCTCCATATCACAGTCTTCACTGCCTGGCGTTACAGGCAATATTTATGTAGGAAGAAGCTACAAATATATTTAAATGATATGGTTTTAACATGAACCACTCTTAGTGACGTGATACTCACTTTCAAAGCACAGGACTCTCTGTATCATTTTTATAATCTGAGGGAATGTTTTTCTTTTACCTGAATGCTTTTAATGCCAGTTGGAATAGCTCTGGTTTGCCGGTTAGCCAGTCCAAACCAACAGACCATGGAATACCACCAGTGTACGCTCTGAACACATGGCTCGGGGCAGGCACGGTGTTATCCAGTCCAAACAGACCAAAACAACACGACAGTACTCCATGGATGTATAAGTCTTTCAAAGCTTTATCTTTCATAAGGTCTTCAAGTAAATTGGAAGGCTTTTCTTTCAGATGAAGAAAGTCTAGTTGACTCAAAATGAAGTGGTACCATTCTTCTGGAAACCTCTGCCTCATTTCATTGACTTTGGAAGAAGGCACCGGGGCTGTTCTCCATTCTTCAGGGATGCTCAATAGCTCTGAGTAAGAGCAACTAAATTCAACCTGAGGTAAAACTTCTTGCTGTTTCCCTTTGTCTACAGCAGGAAGCCCAAGCACAACAGCCCTGTATAATTTATCTTCTGGTGACATTTCTTGTGGGATGTCTTGGCTCTCTGTTTCTACAGATCCTGGAATAGACAGATGTACTTTTGGTGTAGTTCCCAAGTGCCCAGGTTCTCTTCTGTCTTTCAGTCTGCTGCTGGGTTCAAGATCAAAAATGTCACTATCATCAGTCCAGTCCTCAATTGTATCAACGCTAAAGCTATCTTCTTCCCTCAGAGGCCTGGACCTTTCTACTGCACCGCTATGCTGATTTTCCGGAAATGATCTTTTTTTGTTCTTGTCGGCATTGCCTGGGCTTTCCCATGTTTTTGATTTTTTATAACAATACTGGATAAGCATCCATACAAGCACTTTAATGAAATCATCTTTCAGATGCTTTAAATTCTCATGGGAGTCAATTATTCCAGATAACACATTTCTGGCATCAGAATACAGCCGCACAGGTAGAACAGTACAAGGAGTCAAAATGTGTCCAAAATGGTGATTAGGAGAGAGAATCTGTGTGTGCTCCTGATGTTCGAAGGCCATTTCAAAAATTTCATCAACTCTGTGAGCTTCAGCAGCATGACAGGATGTTTCCTGCAATTCTAGCCCCTAAAGCATAAATGACAAAACTTGGGTTTAGTCTTCACCAGTACATATCCTTAAATGCTAGCAAGCTGTTTACTTGCAACAAATTTTTTCTGAACAAATAAAAGATACGTTCCATTGTCAATATTTCCAGAACTCAACCTACAAATCTAACTAGAGATAATAGTAATAGCAAAGCACTCACTGCAATATTAGACACAGATCAATGTCTTAAAAAAATAAATCTTTGCCTCATACAGATCTTATTAGCCAGCTTATTAAAGATGTTGTGTCACAAGCTAGATGATAAATTTCATATCTGCTAAGCATGTCAGTTGCAAGACTAGTTAATATAGCAATAACACTCACCTTAAAAAATTGACTGTAACATCAGGTAAATTAGTTACCTTGCTGAAACGTTATACAGCAAAATGTTTGCATGATTTCAAAACATTAATACGTCAGTCCTCAGGATGCAGTTACCTTAATGTTAACACCACAGTAAGTGAAGCCTTTTTCTAGCACCAGTATCCACATCAGTCTATCCTGAAAACGGCACAAGTAATGTGATCCAGGTAGAGAGAGACCTAGACAAGAAAAAAAAAACAAAACAAAAACTATGGTATTACTGTGGTATTATATTGATGAAAACCTTTTCTACATGCTAACTGAGGGATTCAACTGCAAACACAAAATATTTCTGCATCAACATCAAAATCAGTTAAAACTGGCTAACTAGTACCCTAGAATCTTAAAGAAACTAGCTGCAAAGCTAGATCTTGAAATTGTAGTGCTATCTTTGAAAAACGCTGGGGAAAACTGGGAAACCCTCACACAACTGCAGGACTACAATATTCATACTGGATGAGGGTTAAGCAACCCCACTCTCAATTCCCTTTGTAAAGATGACTTTCATGATTAAAGGTCATCTTCGGCTGCATTTCCAACCGCACAGTTCCCACTGATGTCACCTGGAGATCTAAAATTCTTATGACTGCTGAATACATTAAAGAATCATCATCTAGCACATGAGAATCTTAATGGCCCCATTTGCTGTGGAGTACAAAGTTTATTTGTTATGGGAGAAATAAAAATGTAACTCAACAGGATTTTTTATCTACACTACCAGTTCCTAAATTGACTTGTCTGTATTCCAGAATGATTAGAAAATATCCCTTAGGATGCGAAATCCGGAGTGTGACTCTGCTCAAGTGTCAGCTTACCAATGACATAATATCACACCCTTTTTACAGATACATAAATAGAGGCAGACCAAGAGCACCTGCTCATCTTTAAAGATTTGTGAGTTGGTATCATACACATTGAACACTAACAGTAGATACAGTGGAAATCATCTGTAGTCTTTCTGAAATACCTGTGTGTGTGTCTGTGGGGGGGGAATAAATCTGATCCCACTGTATTAAGTTTGACATCACCAAAAATACAGCCACACAAAATAAACTGGAATTTGAAAATCAAGTCCTGAACAACTTCAGATCCCACATCTGGCTCTCACTGTAAAAATTAGATGACGCATCTGTCCAAAAAAATGGTACTTTTTCTCTTTTCTACCTATTCCAATAAAAAGCGCAATGCCAAACTTCTTAGCAACTGGTGGTTATACTGTATTTCCTTTAAGTTATAGCCTACTGTCAACTTCTCCAATACAATGGTGCTGTTCTTAAGCATGACATTTGCTGCCAGTTTATGACCTGCTTCTGCTGTCACTCATGTCCAAGTGACCACTCACTTGCACAGAGAATTTTAGTTTTAGAATGTTGTAAGATGAAATCAGTGAAACCAACCATTAAGCTGTAGTTAAAATTTAAGTAACCTTCTCTATCCCACTGAGTTAATGAAGTGCATTTTCTTGCTAACATTTCGCAAAGATTTTAATTCTTTTCTTGCTAGCAGTTAAAGCTACTGAAACTCCTTTACACAGAAAAAAGTATGGTTTTAAATTAAAATAGAGACACACAAAGTGGTACCTCTTCATTTTGAACTAATCTGAGAACATCACATTTTTTCTTGCTTGAAGACATCCGTTCACAGATTTTCCCATTAAAGAAGAGACTTTTTTCCCCCTCAAGACTAGTGTTTTAAATTATTTAATCCAAGGCATACATGCCACCACAGTCATGATGGCAATGGGGAAATATATATATAAAAAATACGTATAGATATAAAATAGATAGATATAACAGATATATAACAGATAAATATATATTAACATAAATATATCTATTATATATAAAAAACATACATAGGCTGATACAGCAGACAAACTGAAGTGTCTCTCTTCTTTAGAGGAAAAAAAGCTTCCTAGTTTTATTTTTTTTAATACCTCTCTCTACACCAGTACTAAAAGTGCAGCAAATGTTTCCTAGTAAAGCACTTGCATATAGTCTTCAGAAAAGTGTGATTAAGGTTAACTGCTACTGTCTTTAAATATTAGCCCATTTTTTCTAGTCATAAGCTTATGTAAATATTTGCCTCTTGTCTAAGGGCAACGATCTTTTGATTATTTAGGTTACACAAAGACTGTTTCTCAGGAAAACAAGCTTGCAATTTTAAGTTATTCTGCCTCCAGCTGGGAAAAAGACTCGGCATTTCTTCACCTCTGTTTATATAATTCTGTGAAATCCCCACCATGATGTCTTTCACAGGTTTTAAGACCACAAGTCCTGTTACAACCCTACCCTAACTGCCTGGACAAGATATGAGATTAAGTCTTATCAACTGGTTCTGTTCTCAAGTGTTTACTGCTACTTAGGCTACATCATGTATTTTACAAACATCCAGTCCATACTCACCATTCCTAATTAACATAGCCAAATTAGCAAAGTCACCTTCTGGATCCTGAGTAGTGGGATGGATGCAGAGAAAGACACATACTCACAAAGAGCAGTTTGACACACCTCCTTCTCCCCACTGACTGTCAATAGAACTCCTCAATTTATTGCCTCCAATTAGGTGGGATGAACGCATACCATCCTTTTTTGTTCAGTATAAAAAGATTAGGATTGATATTGTTTCATCACCATTTAGTTTGTTCTTATTTTAAGGATAACAAACCAGAATTATTTTCTTACAAGAATGTAAGCAGTAGAGATGTATGAGAAGGATAAAAGTAATCACTTTTTCCTCAATTGAACAATCTCTGAATATCAGGTTTAACCTACGCCGTGAAACATGGTTTAAATCAGATGCTATTATTCTCCTGTTCTCCAGCAAAATCATGTTTCCTAAAATATTTAGCTACACTCCTTCACAGTGATGCTAGCGTACCTACCTAGGCTACCGGCTGCTAGTGCAGACTGCAGAGCAACAGCCAGACTTGGAACCATCTGCTGGTAGTACACGGTATCGGAGCAAACACACGCTGTAGCGCCCACAGGTCCCGGCCAGCTTCGGATAGGCCTGGGAAACCCAATCAAAAATACTGGTAGCGTGAAGAGCGGCAGCAAGGGAGAAGAAAGGACCGCAGAGATGGCAACGAAGGTCAGCAGGATTGGGAAGAAAACGACATTGAGCGTGATTAAGGTGGCGGTAGATTTACGACGTTGTTTTTTCTCTGTCCACGATGTCAAAAGAATAGCTATGGCAAACTGCAACTTTGAGACAAACTGAAGCAGTCGATCCCGTAGGATACCAACCTGCAAGATACATACAACAAGCACGTTTATTTGTATCCTGTATCATATCATATATTTAGCACTGCCAAAGCTGCCTTATCTACAATAATTTTAAGAAAATGAAGTGTGATTATCATTGACTGGTATTAGAGTGTGTATCTTAGTACACAGTTTTTTAGCTTCTACTTGCTAGGTCCTGGACTCTGTAATTCTCTAACAGAGGAGGGCAAGGAAACAAAGACTTTAAGTGACAACCATCTGCTTAAATTTACATTATGACAATTACCAGCAAGAGTCTGATTCCTGTATCAAGGCTCCTGTTCCACCAGAGGTCTGGATTAAATACCAACATTTGTGCTATTGACACAACCACTATGTCCAGGAGGGCATTCTCTGTATTCTGCCAGACCTAAAATAGAGATATGTTAGACACACATTTAAAAATGTATTTATCTATCTCTGCTTTCATGACCTGGAATATTTCTTCCAAGTCACCTTAATACTTAAATCATGTAGAAGATAATTTCTTAGGCTAACATATTTAAAATTCAAATTACCATCCTAAATATTCTTGTGAATCCAATGCAAACAGACACAGAATGAAGATTTTGTAGCGAACGGTCTAGTGACAGGAATGCTATCATAGCAAACGGAGACACTGTAATTGAAATAAAAGAATCATTGATTTCCTTTCAAAAACATAATTAAAGTCTACAGAGGTAAGCAGTCTTATTGCAGAATGGAAATCTTAGCAACAAAAGAGAACTCTTCCCTTCATTATTACAAACGCCTCTTTGTATAACACTTCCAGGATATCAAACAGCGTATTTGCACTAATGGCCCAAGATGGCAAACATTTATGTCGATGCTTAGTTGTTACTTGCTATTACTTTTTTTGTTGTTTGTTTGTTGCCCCAAAAGAATGGGAATACTCAAATAAGTAAAAATAAACATGGGAATAGCACTGATCAATCCACTCCCCAAACTGATGCTTCTTTATGAAATCAAGTAATTTAGATCAAATTTTGGTTCCCCCAAAGTAGATACATTTGTCCCTAACCTACCAGAAAGGAGATCATTCCCTTTACTAGCAAGTTGTAAGAAACAAATATTTAGTCAGCTTGAAGACTCTCAAGTCACTTTTGTTTCTGAGTACCTTTTAAAAAAATCTGTAAGAGCCATTTTTTCAGGAGTGAGTACTGATGTTATAACTAAAATCCTTTAAAAGGCCTTGCTTTCTGAGCTGGACTTTTAAAAAGCTCAACTTTATAGGTTTACCCCTAAGAAAGAAATAAATAATCACTAATCACTTTCAAATATTCTGAACCAGTAATTTTGACCTCAATGCACAATTCAGCAAAACATAACAAGTATTTCCAGCTACTTGGTTTTTCTTAGTTCATTCATAGAATCTTGCACATACAGTAATTCTAGTGTTGTTTCAATCTTCCTACAAGCATCATCTAACAAACAACAGACAGTGCGTATTCCTACCTAGTGTTAGTAAAATCCTCCTGACAACACCAACTTTCATTAGCCTTCTTTGCTTGTCCATGAACACAGTCACAGTCCTGACATCCTTTGGATAAAAGGGGTTTCGGAAGACTCCAAACAAGTACACTCTCTGAATCTCTCTAAGAATCCACATAATTACAAGTAATATGATCAGAATGTAACTCGCTACAGCCTGAGGACTGGCTTTGGAAAACGATGAAAAGTCTGCAAATTGATGCAGCAGGCTAGCTTCTATGAGAGCAAATGTCAACACAGTCAAATAAAAAATAAATTCCCTCCACCCAAATTGTATTCTAAGACCTCTGTGCATATTTTTAGATTTGCTGGAGGCTAAATGGCTGATCATGGTGTGTTTGAAGGCAAAACCAATCTCGCTTAGGTTAAGACTCAGTATGAACCCAAATCCAGTCATGAAGAGGATCACACCGAGAGTGCTGGGAATGAAATACGATGCTATTGCTGTTCCAGCAGAAATGAGAAACATTACTAATAACCTGTGAAGGAGAAAATAAAAAAGATTTGCTTGAAAAGAAAAAGGTTATAAACAATATTGATATATTTTACAATTATATAAACAACATTTACTTTGTGTTACTTGACATAGGTGAACCTCCTAGTCCAAACTCCAACAGTTGTTCCATTCCCCATAGAAAAAGTGCGTCAAGCGGGGGCAGAATTCCCATTGCCCATAAGAATGGCAGAAAAAGAAATATGATGTGCAAAATCTGGTTTGTCTGTTCTAGAATGGGTGTGTTGACAGCAAACCTGGATAAAAGAAGAAACGTATTTGACTTCTGTGAAGGAAAAGATAACTGATGTGTGGGAAGACTTTTTGTTTAACGACTACAGCAAGTCCAGAAGTATAAACATTACATATTCAATCTACAAAACCTCAACTAGTATCTTTTAAAAGGAAAAATAAGGACATACATTTATGCTTGGGGCAGTAATACACTAATTAGAACATCAGAACACAGGCTAATTTTTCATTCAAAAGATTTGAAGCCTTCAGATTATGCAGATGAGTCAAGTGATGTAAGTATCCTAATTGTTTTGATACTGTTGTCATAATATACTCAAGAAATACTTGTGCAAAAAGAAAGGTCCACAGGCTCTAAGACCTCAACCGTTTAACAAAAAAATGCTAAGTATTTTTTCAGAATTACAAAAGCAAAACTCTATGCAAGTCTAAGACCCAAGACGTAAGCCTTAACACTGAAAGAACTGGCATGTTGCCTGTACACCAAGAGATAAACTCTCTTTAGGAATATAAAATGTTATTGTCTATGTAAAGTATTAAAATCTTCCTGTAAAAATACAAAGGTCAGTATTAGAAATCTGCATAAATTCTAAGTCATATGTAGTTCACCAGCTAGCTAATTAAGTTAAAGGTAGACTGCTAAGATACTTGGTTTCTCTCTACTCCTTAATAAATAAATAAGTAAGCCTCAAAGGAATTTTGTCAGGAATTTAAAGAATGTCTGAATTTTCTCCTCAGGAAATTAGATAGAAGAAGTTGGGGTCCAAGACCACATGTATAATTCTCATCTCATAATTGAAGAGGCAACTAGAGTAAATCATTAACAAAGACATCTCCAAGTGCAAAACTAGTAAAATCAAACACGCTTTTTTTTTTTAATGCATTTGAAGTACCCCAACCATAAAATATGTACATGTGACAAAGTGAAATAAATATCACCTGACAGGGAGAAAGAATGCATACAGTAAATCTAAAAGCATCTTGCTTTAAGAGAGTCTACAAATACTTTAGCTAAGACACTCATCTGAAAAGTCGAAATATGAAAGTCTCCTATTTGTAGACTGACATAGTTCTTTTGTATTACAAAAGCATTTAAAAATCCAAGTTCAAAATCCATATAATAAAGATATAGCAACGTTCACATTTGCTTATCCGTTCATTAAAACCAAATTCATAGTCCTTTTTTGCCTGTAGTTTAAAACCCTCTGCAATCACTTTGCAGAGATTAAATTAGCAAATATTCCAGGATAAAATCTGGATATAAATCCAGTACTCCTGAAGTTTGCAGTGTTTAGATCTAGGATTCCAGGTCAGGAACATGTGTTTTCAAAACACATCCTTTAAAAGGATGTTGATGCAAATGCTCTTGTACAAAAATACTGAAATTGACACAGTAGAAGATAATTTTAGCTGTCCCTTACTTAGAAACTGCTCTAACTGCTCTTCCTAATTTACATGGAATGCTATAAAAATTTAAGAACCACCTTTTAGGCACAGTGTAGAGTCTCAAATTTTTACCATATACTCTTCTAGCTTCTTACTTTGGAGTTCCTACAGTTGATTAAAATCTCAAAATATATTTTCCTCAGAAGAATAATTTCATCTTTCTCATCAAAAATATATAGAATAACCATTACTTCAATTAGCTAAATGCTGTATTAGGTTTACCTGTGTGCAAGATCCACTGCAATAAAGACAAAAATATAGAAAGGTCTCATCAGAGCAGTGATTTCGTAAGTATCCAGTGCCTGGAAAGTGGCTGTTTCGGTAGCTGTATTTATGATTAACGAATACTCTCCTATACATATAGTCACCCATCCAAATACAAAGATCATAACAGTTCCTCCAATGTTGCTATATAGCAAGGTTATTCTGTTTGGCAGCAAATACCAAGTTCCCAACCCACACAATACCCCTGCCAGAAGGGAATGAAAGACAGTGTTGATTATATACTTCTTGCCAGGAATAATAAATTTTACTGTCTCTGAACCTACACAGCTGGAAAATTCAAACTCATCTTCATCTGTTAGGGTATTCTGCATTTGCATTCTTTCTACTGTCACTGTTTTCTGCTTTGCATATAGATTTGTCATCTGAAGAATAAGTGCAGTAACAAACATCAGTCCTCCTGAAAGTGCTGCGGTATAGTAGTCTTTCATAACGCCTAATTGGTACAAAAGTGTTCCTACTCCTCCCAAAACCCATGGCGTCAAGAAAAGAATAATCTGATTCACATATATGTAAGGAGGGGCACAATAGCCTAATTTAAACCGGGGACCTCCCAGCACAGTCTGTGGAAAGCGCTTCAAGAAGAACTCCTGTTTGTAATCATTCAGCAGAGGTACATCTGGACCCATTCTTATTACTCAGGAATGCTGGATGAATATCATTTTTCCTGCAAGAGAACAGAAAGAAAAACAAGGAAACATTACTGAATCTGGAACTCAGAACTTAACCAGGGAATTCTTTTGTCCTATTTTCATTTACCAAGTTATAGTGGAATTCTGACATATTAGTGTTAGTAGACATCATCCTAAAGGACCCACAGAATCTGCTAGAATACAACTACTAAGCAAACACCTAAACTGGAAAAAGACTATCTATTTTAAAATGTGAACATATTGTTTAATCTGAAGCTTTAGGCAACAAATAAAACATATAATCTGTTCTTGGGAGATGATAAAATCAACTCATCTCCACACGAGAACACCTTCCTAAAACTGAAATTTTTTTCCATCCGCTCTGACTCCAGTCACATCTTGCTACAGACCTCTAATTCCAATTAATCCTGTTAAGGATCTCCATATACAAACAGAAGAGTCAGTGATTTCAGTGAATAGCCATGTAAGTGCAAGGATACAGTCACACCGAGGTCCCTATAAAAATCAAAGCCTTATGAAATAAACTAACTGTAAAAAAAAATATTAGTAGAAGCATTAAAAATTGTTTTCCACATCAGCATTTTTACTGTCCTCCCTATACAGCCTAGCTGCAGAACAGGATCTCACTGTACTAAGCACTACACAAGACATAAAATAAACACTTAACTTCCTGCTTCCTAAAACATATAAAATAAAAAAATAAAAACAATACTTGCGAGTTGTAGCAGAATCAGCATATATTCCTCTATATGTCAATGGAGAAAGCTGAAAAAAGGAAAAAAGATACCTGTAAACATTTACAATGAATTATCAAATAGAAATCAGATATGAATACCCATTTAGAGAGGATCAGGCAATGTAGAAATAATGGATGTAAGATGGTAACTATGATATTCAAATATAATTTTATGCTACTAGTCACGAAAGCAAGAATCCACGAATGACAGGTAGAAATATTCAAGCTAAGAAACAGGGTGAAAAAACAGCACACAAATGCAATGCTAAAGCACTTCATTAATAATAATTCTAAAAAAGAGATGTTGGTGTGCATTAGATGTGCAAGTACTGAAATTCTGACTTTCTTTTACTGGACCTGTATAATCTGATGAATACCTATTAGCCATCATTGCTGATATATTAAAAATGAAACACTCGGCTGCCATGGAGTTTCCAAACTACTGTGATCCCTACTTTCTACAATACCAAATGCTTTTAGGCACTTCCAAGAACAATCTACTCCTTACGTTTAAACAGATATCAATCACTTGACTGTAGGTAGGTACCGGTCATCAAGGGACTAAGTTAGAAACAGTGCAAATGAGAGAGATTAAAGGCCATTCATACGCATTATCATGACTGGAAATTTGCATTCAGGGTCCACTAAGTCAATACACTGCACAATGAAAAGCAGGACCCCACAGGCTCTGTAACTACTCTCCACGTAGGCTGTGGAATTTTTTCTTTTTTTTTTAAAGTAAAAATTCCAATTTGGAATTTTTACACATAGAATATTGAACACAATATTGAAAACATAGAGTTTTTTTGGTTGTACTATTTCAAGCCATTGAAAGTTTCTTAAGGGAAGGAGAAGGCAGCAGTCAGTCTCAATGGAAAAGACACGTTGACAATGGAGAGGGGAATTCATCGCAGTCAGCTCAGGAATTTGAAAATGTAATAGGGACACACCCAACTAAAAACAAATTTCAAATGTAATTTAAAAAAAAAAAAAATCACAATTCAGCCAATCTTGTTTGGAAAAAGAAACACTCTTTAGAGGGCTACACAGGCATGAAACTAAGTTGCTGTGAAAGTTACATGCAGTAGAAGATTTATATGCACGTAAATGGTACAAGCTGAGTTTTAAAAGAAACGTAGAACCAAAAGGTGCATAGTTTTCCTTGAAAAACAGTTTTCGGGCAGCTGTGTTTTTCTGCTCTAAGAACGGCTATTTTTGTTTCAAGTTCTAGTCTGCATTTGTGTTTGTCAGTTTATATTGCTAACACAATATTAACAAAACATTCCTCTTACAGTTTCTGTGTAAACAATAGACATCTTTGTGTGAGACAAAAATCTACGCACATAAACAATATAGTTCTACTTGGCTATACTGCAAAACGAGCCATAAAAAGATGTGAATTTATTTATAAATGAAAATCCCCAGACTGAAGCTCACAAACTATGGAAACGATACCCTTGACTATCCATCTGGCTTCCAAATAGTCAGGTAGCACGTTAGGACTTCAAAGAGGCACTCATGCGTGTCTCGTTATTTCTGTGCAAAGCCCTAGCAACAAGACTCCACACATTAGTGAGTGTTTACAGGACCTGGCTTCAATATACATTCCTAACATACAGGCCTGGCCTGACTTTGACAACTTGCCTGGTTACCCAAGCAATCCGCACCACAACAGTTTGTCATCACCAGCAGGGATCCATGCAACTTAGATACTATCATAACAAGGATGGCAAAAGGACTTTAACACCATAAAGTTTAACAAGTTCCCCTCTGCAATATCCTCTCTGTGCCCTTATTACCAAAGGAAACAAAGCAAATCTTGCTCAAATTCAGGCAGAAATTCACAGGAGGGCATGAATTTTTGTCTAAACGAACATCATCCTTCACGTCCACTGATGGTGGATCCGCTCAGTGCTGTCTGGTTTTATTTCAAGCAGATTACAGGAGAACACATGTACAGCTCTCAGCCATCTAAGCCGCTGAAGCACATAAGGCTTAAAAATACTTACCTCAGTGGTCTTCCAGGTCTTTTCATGCGAGACTAAGTAATGGCTATAAACCACCTGCTAGCACAGGAGGGAGGAACGCCAGCGCGGGAGGCACAGGGGGTGCTGCGGGCAGCCCCTCTCCAGGCAAATCCCGACGCACCCCGTGCCCGCCTGTGTGCCCAGACACCCGCACCTCTACTCCACGGTTAAAGATCCAGCTGTGCGGCAGGCCGGCTTCCAACCCAGGAGCCAGACCGAGCAGGCTGGGGGCCGCTCCTCAACAGCATCGATGCCATCCCCCAGTGAGATCGGGAACGCAGTGTTTTAGGCCAACACGCTCCATCCAGTTATGGGAAGAGCATCCCGGGACCACCTTTGGGAAGGGCTGCAGACCACCTCCTTCCCGAGACACCTCTGCACCTGACCAGACGGCCTCCCACCAGAGCCACCACACTTCCTACCCAGCTACCTCTCCCTCAGATCTTCCGCAGGAACAGAAATTAAAATAATCAACCAAGCGACCAAAAATAAAGCCTCTCCTGTTTTCAACTCCGGAGGGGAAGGGAAACCAGGCAGCCACTGGGCCCGCCGACGCATGGCCGGTGGGCAAGCCCAGGGGAGGGCAACGCCGGTCAGGCAGAGCCAGACAGGACGGGCTGCCTCCCTCGACCGGCCCCCGGCTGTCCCCGCACCGCCGCCTTCCCGCTTCGGGGAGGCCCTGACGCCTCTGCCTGCTCCAGTGAAGGGCCCCGCGGCGCCTCGGCTGCTGCTGCCGCCCCCGGGGGGAAGCGGGCAGGTGGGGGTCTGCACCCCTGCGGCGAACGGCCGGGGCCGGCGAGAGGCAGCCGCGCTAAAGAGCCTCTGCGAGGCGGGCACCTACCTCTGGCCCGGACTCGGAGCAGGTCAGGGGCTTTGCGGGGCGGGGGGAGAAGGGGAACGGGGCTGAGCCTGCGGCGGGGGGAGGAGGAGGAGGAGGAGGAGGATGGCAGAGCGCTCCCCCCCCCGCCCCAAGGCTGTCCTCAGGGAGTGTTGAACGGCGCAGGCCGCGGCCGGGCGCTCCTCCCCGCCGGCGGTGCCTCTCCGCACCGGCGTTGCTGCTGCTGAGAACGGCGGGGAAGGGGAAGGTACAGGCGGCGGCTAGCGGCGGCGGTGAGGCCCGGCCTCGCCGCAACGGCCCCCTCCTCTCCCCGCCCCCTCTTCCCTCCCCTCGGCCGCGGCCGCCATTTTGCCCGCCTGAGGCAGCCGGTGGCGGTGAGATGCTGCGGGGGTTCGCGCTGCCTGCGGGAAATGGCCCTGGCCCGCGGGGTGGTGGTGGTGGCGGCGGGGGGCTTCCCCGGGCGTCATCTTGGCGGGGTCGGCACAAGGGCTGCGAGCGGCGGCGAAGGCGAGGGGCTGATCGCCTTCCTGCTCGCCTGCGGCGGGGCTTGTCCCCACGGCAGGCTGGTTCCCCGAGCCCGGCGGCCAGCCGCCGCCCTGCCCGCCCGCGCTTCCCTCGGCAGTAGGGGTTTTCACAGCTCTGCTTTCCACACGTAACCATCGTCCTTCTGTTGTAAAATTAGGCGTGAGGCATCGCTCTGGCTGTGGCCTGCCAGCAGCTTCCCGCAGCGAAGAAAAAGAGAAGGGTGAAGAAAATCCCTCAGTCCGCAGAGGAGCTGTGTCAAGGCAGGCAGGGGCTACCTGCGGCCGCCATCGCCAGCCGTGAGCCGGGCCTTGTGCCTCCCGGGGCTCCTCTGTCCGCATCAGTCCGTGTCCCGCCTTCCAGCAGCGCAGCTTTTCGAGGCTGGTGCCTCTTTAGCTGATTAATTTGTCACCCAGACGGCTTTGGTTTCCTCAAGTTTCTTTCCGTCCGTCTGAGAGCTGGCATGGAAATGTCAGAGGCTGTTTTTTATCACTTTTTTAGTCGTTTTCATAATCTTCCCACATTAACAAAAGTGCAAAACCAACCAAATTAGTCTGTTTCTTTAATTATTACAACATTTAACATTAACATTCAATACACAACATTCTAGTATTACATTAAAACGTTTAGCACAAATACTCAATCCACAGCATTCTGACATGATACTTGAAATACTCTTAAAAGTTTCCTTAATCTTGAATGTTAATGGTCTTTCTCTGTTTATGTATAACTAATTCAAGATGAGAACACTGGTTCTAGCCTCAGGTAGAGAAAAATGCATTCTCAGTTTTCTTCTAGGTTAAATAAACTTGAGCATTCACTGGCAAATTGAAATGTAAATCTAAATACTGCAATACTACTTACCACTTCAAATTACACCCATTAAACATTGAGAATATTTAATAGAGTAAGCATGCTTAATGTAATTTATATCTAATAATACTAAAACGTATAATTCACTGTATTCATTAGAACACCAGGGCATGCACGTCTACCTTAATATCTATGTTATGACAATCACCATATAAATTCCTAAAAACAGTTACATCCATTTTAATCTGAATCCCTAATTTAACACACAGGCACATGCTTAGAATTTTAGGTGGACTAAAAGATTTGCTGTAATTGATTCTTATCAGAAGCATCTTAACCTTTTTGTAGGTCTGTTAATCTTTATTCTTCAGAGATAAAAAAAGGCAGGCAGATTGGAGTATCCAGTGTAAAACCTTGGAAACACTACCAAAGAAAAATGCTCATTTACCTTTACTGAATTTCTTTTAAATGAAGTTCAATGCTACAAATGATACTAGAGTCCAGCCTCCTGGAAGACAAATACAAGTATCTAAAAAAAAAAAAATTGTTTTTTTTCAGGATCCTTGACTTAAGATTTATTCACCCTGTCCTTCAAACGTATCTGTTGCAATCCTATTAAAATTAAGTGTATGTCTTATAGATATTCCAAGGTAAATAGCATCTCTACAATTCACTAAAGGTCTGTAGCAGGTATTTAGTTTTTGGTTGACAAGTTTCATCCTGTCCCAGTTTACCAATTCAGTTATGATTTTGTAAAGATGATGATTCTTTTCTGGAATATGTAAATCCTAAATAACAATTGCAGGGGGAGAAGCAGACATTAGATTTATTTCTTTGCAAGCTCTGCCACTTGTGTTCCAAAACTCAGAGAAGGCTTCTTGCCTGTCCTCATTTCCTATTGATTTCGCTCTTGCTCAAAAGAATAAATCAGAATTTCAGTCAGTGCAAACTCCAAGCTATTTACTGGAGAAGGGAGCATACTAATTTATTTCTCTTAAGAGTTCTAAGAATTTTCTTGGTCCTATAAAATAAGATAAAACCTGCTAACAGAGTAAACTGTTCTAGGTAAATTCTGCCAACCTCCAGCTGTCTTTTGCAGATAATCACACAATGTGTAACTGCAAGCATGTGAACTATCCCACTGAAATTAATAGGACTCCTCATCTGCTCAAAATTATGATACATGTAAACTATTTGCAGACTTGGGACTTGGTTTTTGGCTTGCTTCTTTTTAGTTTGTGAAAGGACTATTAGTACTGACTCCCCAAATAATAATTTTGCATATTTCCATATTTTTAATTTACTTTGTTTAGAATGATGCATGCAGGAGCAAATATTTTTCTTACTGACCTTTCTCCTCTTTAAGATAAACGGGAAAAGTGATTTCTATTTTGGAATGCATCTTTGTATACAGCTATAAGGGTAGGAGAAACAGATGCTTCCTTGCATTTACTGATTATTAAGGAAGACAGAGCTTGTAGGAAATGATTCTTTTAAAGAGAATTAGTGCTAGGTAAAAAAAATGGTTACTTTCAAATCAGATCATGGAAGTTATTTATTCTTTTTCCTGACGCCCAAAGTTAATTATTGTTATATTGAGATCTGTAGGCTGGCATTCCCAAACAGAAGATGTCAGAGTGAAATCTGACTCCTCGTTTTACTCAGTCCTTTTGTTCTGCATCCCATAGGGGACCCACCTTGCATTTATCTGTGTAGCTTTCTGGAAAGCTGCGTATGCTGGATGTATGTTATCCATGTCTACTTTTCTATGGCTCCCTTGGAAGTAATGCCTTTTGACAATATGAGCTTAGGCTGGCAGAAAAACATACTGAGGAGCTTGCTTCTTTCTGGATGACTTTATCGCTTTAAAATAAACTTTACGAAAAAGTACTCCCTTCCTATATGTGAAAGATACCTATGTTTTCCTGAAGGCAAAGGTTTTGATGACATTTCTGAGCTACCATTAAGAGTTCAAGGGTAACGATCATCCATGTAATGAGTTTTATCAATTGAAGTATCAACTCCCGTTCAGCTACCCTTCCTGTATGGCAGCTAAGCATATGCTTCAAGTCATTTCAGAATTGATATCTAGCTATTTATTATGACATTAAAGCAATATGAAAGTATTTCTTATCAATTTAGTTTTGTGTATAATGTGGTTTGGATTTTATGAGAATCGTATTCTTCCAATATTGCTCCCAGTGAAGGATAAAACAGTCTGAGTTTGCAGATTTCCTTTTAGTTTGTGTAGGATATTCTTAAAATCAGGAGCTGTGAGCTGAATTCTTTTTGTTGTTTAACAGAGCAAGGTTTTCCTTTTTTTTCCTCCTTGCATCTAATGCTGAAAAAGTCTTGATTATGGAAGCAATCTAGTTAAATATTTTATGTTTTGGGAAAGAATCACTTGCCTTGGAAGTCTCTTTCAATTGATGTGTTTTGAGAATCTCTCACTGATCTGAGGAGAAAGGGACAGAGAAAGAATTACAAATTGCAAATTTGTGTACTACTAGAATCGTAAGTGACAACCCAGGATTGACTATGGGATATTCTGCATCTTTAGTTTGACAGGGTGCAACAGTCCTGTGGCCATGCAGACTTCACAGCTGTCATTTATACCACAGTCTGTGACCACACAGATGTTGTGGTTATAAATGGAGACAGATAGTGCGCAAGACACGCCACTCCAGCGACACACAACCTTTTACGGCTAGACCTTAAGGACAATTTGTAGCTGCCATAGCAGTATTAAAGTTTGTATCATCTACATGCAAGGCAGTGTATCCTATGTCCTTGAGCACTTCACCCAATTAAGAATGGTCATATTCACACGTGCTAGTTGTTAAAGACTAGGTTCAGATTGCCGCCATCCAGCATCCAACTTTGCACCGACTTAAAAAAATATTCTTGACCCCAAAAAATTAATTCAGAGATCTGAGAGAGACATTTGGGCTTTGTGCAAGATTGGGAACAGAGCGAAGTAGGTGTCTCTGGAGGATAGTTTGATGCTCACTAAGTGGAGAGCTGCCGATGTTAGCCATTAGCAAACATCACTCCAGGAGCAGGTCTGAGCTGCTGTCTTAGTGCATCTGGTTTGTGGTTGTGCCTGAAGTGCCTCGATCCACTTGGAGCAGTGATGCCCCTGGCAGGGCTGGTGCCTGCTTAAGAAGGACTAAAAGGCAGTGGTATGGTGCCAGGAACTGCCTTTTGTGAAGAAGGCTAGTGGCTGCCCGCCCCGAGAGGAAGGAGGCCAAGGACCTCTTAGCCTGAAAGAGTCCAACTCACTGTGCCACTCTGTAAAAGATGTCCGAACCGTGAGGCTACAGACAAGGCTGTGGAAGAGCCATTATCTGCTATTCTCGTAAAATCAGACTAGAGAGCGAGCCTGATCCCATCACCCAAGGACAAGCATTTCCCTTGTGTGCCTGACTTAAAGTATTAATTAGTCCTTACCTGTTGCTTCTAATTATGTCTTCAAAAAAGCAGACCAGCGAGGGAAGATCTCAGTGTGAAGATTCTCATGTGAAATTCCCACAATATTGAGGAGTTCAGCTGTGGTGTCTTGGTATACACCAGAATCATCACTTGCTCTTGCAGCATTACAGACTGTTAGGTCTGCTGATGAATCTCCCACATGGAGAAGAGATTCACTGCCAGCCATCAAAATGCTTCGCGGGAGCAAAGCTGGCCCTTCAGAGCTCTTTTGGGTGGCAGTATTGAATAGTATGCTTAGACAGTAGAGGAACATTTTGGGTCAGTTGGTTGCTCTTGAGAGGAGCTTGTGAGCATGCCTCTGTTTAAGCCTGTCCAGGTCTGTCCTAAGTAGTAAAACAATATATAGAGAGACACAAATGGTAAAGTACTGTTCTGTGCTGGTGCTCAGCACACTGCAATACTGTTAATTAAGCTTTGTTAGTTTGATGTCCAGTTTTTCTGACATGGGTTTCGGTCTAATCTTGCAGAATTCTAAAACTCTGCCTTTTTTCTTTTTATGTGCAAGTACATTTAAAAAAGATTTTCATAATTTCTTTGTGTCCAGCTTCTCTAATGAGGTTGGACAGATTCTCACAGTTTCTGTTGCTAATATGATTCCTGGCAAATAGAGCAGAAGGTTCAGGAGAACAAAAGAAATGATCTAATTTTAGTAATGGTGCAGACTGAGTCTGTCATTTTTCTCTCTCTTTTATCCTCCCACCCTTTCTGAATGTCAGAACCTCTCCCAGCACTGCCTCTTTTCAGTTTGAATTGAATTCTTGTTCTTCGTCAAGGGCTGGGCATGATGAGTTTTTAGATACTCCTCTGAACAGAAGCTGGAGTATTTGAGAGGCTTATCAGTGAAATTCTGACTTGTCACAGGTAATTTGCTAGGAATGAACCACTTCCAGTGAAGCTGTTTTTGCAAATTAGAAAACCTTATATCTGAAATTTCACTTAAAATGTATGTTATATTTCTATTATCCATTTTAAATCTTAAATTGAAGTTTGAGTCTATTACAGTGTAAAGACAATAAAGGAATTTAGTTTCTGAAAGGCAAAGAGGGTTGCATTTAGTGTAGTAGGTCTGCTCAGCTTGCAAGGTGCTCAGACCTCGATCCAGTGAAGTTCTTTAGCCTGTGCATAATTGAAGTATGAGAATTTCTATAGAAGCCTTAACATAAAACGTATTCTTTCAAAGGTAATGGAAATACTAACATGTTTTAAATTAAATATATGCTTACAAACTTTGCTAGGTTTGGATTGCGGGGGATTGTTCTAGTGAACAACAATTACGTTTGTCTTAGTCCACCTTTATTCTTATTCTTCTGCTCCTGTTTTGGATGTGAGAAATAAATGGGCTGTATTTGCAATTTGGAAGATGGCAATTATAGACATCTGATGTGCAGAACTGGACAAGAAAGCAAAGAGTAAAGAGTAACACGGTTTGAAGTGAAAATTGCTTAAGGAGTAACAAAACGCAGAGGACGTCCTTTCTCGGATGTTAATTTATTGAGTGTACAACAAAACCACCAGTATGGTTAGAAATAAATTATAGTTCAACATTTAGAGACATAATATATTACAAAATGAAAAATAAAGCCAGCCTAAAGATTAATTTTGTTCCTGAACAGGTCTACTTAAATAACCATGTCAAACTTCATTAAAAATGTGCAACCATTTTTCAAAATAAATCATTCCTTAGTATCTATCTCCAGTTTGTTTCATTTCATGTCATCTATGTAGAAGGGGGCAGGCAAGCATTGCAATTAAATCTATAAAACCTACAACCATATTCACGTTAAAATAACTTCCTGTGATTGATGTAACAGACCACACTATTAGGCCTAAAATTGGGCTTCGGAATACACTTGATGTACTTTAGAATAGTATTTTCATCTGCAAATGCTCAGTAAATAATTAGACAGACCTCCTCCCCTAACTTAGGTGATGGACTTAAAAACTAGGCAGAACGATTTTGAGATGGGAGAAGTATTGCTTCTCAGCTCTGTGTCTTTAGGAATTATATTTACATTGCTTTTTCTGAAATCATTAGGCCTGAAAAATTGAAAGCTTAAATGTATTCCAGGAACTGGAGCTTAAAAAAGCCCTCTGCCAAACAGGCAAGGTTTGCAATGAAATCTCCCTTATCTCGACCAAGCAGCTCATCATTTAACCAGGAAATGGGAGGGAAGGACCATTCTCTCTCCATTCCTGTTTTCCACGCATGAAGAGGTTTGGATGGTTCCACCCCGATGCTCAGCTGAATGCAGCGTTCAGGCTGGGACAACGTCCCGTACCAGCCTGTGGGGCTGGACGGGGCAGGTTGAATGGTGGTGGCGAATGGCTACACAGCAACGTGGCTGTCCACCGTGACACAGTCCTCCGTGCCCGTTGCACCACGCAGCGTTAACAAGAGTCAACTGCCTGCTTCGTCTTCTCCTTCTCCTGCCACAGTAAATATACGCATGGCTGCCAGCCCACCTCTTCCCAGCAGTGTTCAGTCTTGCTTATCCCTTACCTCTTTCTGCTCTGGTGCCTGGCCATTACTCCCAGTCCACCTACAGTCATGGAATAGCACAATATTTCTGTTTAAATGAATGTTCATGAAACGCTGCTCATCCAGGGGCTGGGTGGAAGACTAGAAAGGGACAGGAGGATCTGGGGGTTGCTGACAGTTTTCCCCAGAGTACAAGGTGGTCAGCTCTCCCCGGCCTCTCTGCTGGGTGCTCTGTAACCATAATTCTTTCCTATATCTGGCACATGTTTGTCACAGGATGATTTTCTGGCCCAGGCTAAGGCATCCGTAGCCCTTTTGCTGCAGCAGAGCCTGCGGCACAGGCTCAATCACCATTTTAGCTAGCCTCTCCCATTGCTATCACATGCAGCTCTTATCAGAGTGCTAATACTGTGGCTAACGATGTCTCTGTTCTTGAGGCACATTAAGAGATCTGGCATATAGCCCACGGCTAGAGCTCAGATTCTGCAACAATAATGTTTACGTTGGCAGGCCTTTGAACAGAAACTCGCATTCACTCCAGCTGGCTGGTGTGATTCTAGTAATTAATTCAGCTTTTCCAGTGGCAAGAGTTTGTTGATACAGCTTGTTGCTCTTCCTGTCGCAAAAACACATCAATAACTTGGAAAAAAACTGGCTAGGCAGTCACAGAATCACAGAAGCGTTAAGGTTGGAGGGGACCTTTGGAGGTCGTCTAGTCGAAGCCCTGCTCAGAGCAGGGTCAACTACGGCAGACTGCTCAGGGCTGTGTCCTGTTGGATTTTGAATATCTCCAAGGACGGAGACTCCACAGCCTTTCTGGGCAACCTGTTCCAGTGTTTGACCTCCCTCCCAGTAAAAACTTTTTATGTTTAAATGGAGTTTCCTGTATTTCAATGCATGTCCGTTGCTTCTTGTCCTCTCACTGGGCACCGCTGAGAAAAGCCTGGCTCTATCTTCTTACTTCTTCATATCAGGTGTTTACATACATTAATAAGATTCTCCTGAGCTTCTCCAGACTAAACAGTCCCAGCTCCTTCAATCTCCCCTCATATGACAGATTCTCCAGTCCCTTAACCATCATCGTGGCCCTTTGCTGGACTCATTCCAGTAAGTCCATGTCTCTTTTGTACTGGAGAGCCCAGGACTGGACCCAGCACTGCAGATGTGTCCTCACCAGTGCTGAAGAGAGGAGAAGGATCACTTCCCTTGACCTGCTGGCGATGGTTTTCCTAATGCAGCCGTGGAGGCTGTTGGCCGCCTTTGCTGCACGGTCACCTTGCTGGCTCATGGTCAGCTTGTTGTCCACCAGGACCCCCAGGGCCCTTCTTGCAAAGCTGCTTTCCAACTGGTTGGCCTCAGCCTGTACTGGTACTTGGGGTTATTCATCTCTGGGTGCAGGACTTTGCAATTCTCCTAGTTGAACTTGATGAGATTGCTGTTTGCCTGTTGTAAGTCTTTATAAAGAACCACTTGGGAAAGAGCTGGAGGGATGGAGATTTAAGTATCTGAGGTTCCTACAAAATCCACACATCGTTAGTTGTCTAATTTTTTAACTCATGACCCTCACATCTATAAGACCATGTCATCATCCTGAGCTCTGGAGGCTGTCACAAATCTGAAACGAGGACAAAAGCAATCCATACAATGATTAGCTTTGCAAGTCTATACAGAAAGAGGAACTGCAGGTATTTAATTCTCCGTGTTGTAATCTGAGTCCTAAAATTTTGTGTTTATAGCGTTTCTGTTTTAACGACAGGAGTTCTGCCCAAAAATAAATGTGTGTAAATGGAATCCTCTTGGTTATGAATAAAACACTTATTTTCTGTATGTTTATATAACTGAAATTCATAGTTTCTTCTGTATACTGTGTTTTTTCTGCAAGGTTGTTCTTTCCAACAACAAGGCCTCACCGCCTCTGCCCTCGGCTCACCTATGGTGAGGAAGTAGAGTGTCCGTGTTGTTTCCCGAGTATACAAAATAGAGCGAAATGCTAGCTGTGAAATGTCACTGACTGGAATCGCCATCAGATTGCCAAATGTCCTGAATATGTCCAATTTCTTCTTTGCCTTTATCATGTTGCCTGTTATTTTGGGGGTAGAAGGGACCTAGAGCCTCATGGAGCAGTTTGATAGAGCTCTTGGTTTCTTCTTTTACCCGTGCCATTCACATTGGACAGTCATCGATTCAGGACATGGATTCACACCCAATTGTGAAGATTTGTTACTTTGGGCCCTACCTTGGATCCAGACTTTCCAGTCTATAATGGATGGCTGAGACAGTGCATTAAGGACATTGGGAGCATAATCTTGGTTTCTGGGGAGTCAATAATGAATATGTGTTGGAGGCAGCCTGTCTTTTCAACCCATTTGGAGGTCAGGAGTACCCAGGCCTGTTCTTTCATCCACACTGAGAAATTTAAGCACATTCAAAACCCTCTGGCTACCTTTCTTTACCCAAACTCACTGAGTAATTTTTAACAGATAAAGATAGTTTACTTACTTTTTAAATTTACTTCTTTGGTTTGAAATGTCTTTGGTTTCCTTCAGGTTTTATGCTGCAAATCTATCAATAGCACCAAAAATTAGATTTGTCAAGAAGGTGTGCAACCAGAATAACAACATTATAAAGTGAATGTAGCAAGGAAAGGAAGTCAAAATGTTGCTAAAATTCATTTAGGATATTTACAATTAATCTGCTCACTCCTAGCTTCACTGTTGGAGCAGGTCAGGGCATAGGGTCTTCATGGCATGGTAGTGTGAATCTCTTTGGGTTCATGGAGGTCTGGGCTGCAGATATTAACCCCTCAGCTCCATTCCTTGCCTGGCTAGATGTAGCCCAGTGCCTTGCCTGGGGCTGCCTTGCTGTCTGCCTGCCCTGCAAGTACAGTGCCCCATGCCTCCCTGCTGGGACGCTTTGATTCGGAGGGTGGAAGAATGGCCTTGTGTTTAAGTTACTGGATTGAGATGCTTCCAGGCTAAAAAAGTGGAAAATTGTTTTCTTTAAACAAATGTGGCTTCATCTGACCTTCAGTAAATCTGCTAACTTCAGCTTTCCCCCTGCAAATTAGGTACTGTCAGGCTAAGTTGGTTGGATACCAGGTGGTAGGAGGGAAAACACAATTATTTAAAAAAATCCCAAATCCTGCTTCACAGACAGAGCTCATCTCTTGTAAGTAGGCCAGAGTTGTTACAGAAAACGTAGCAGTAGCCACACTAATGATAGGCTCCGGTTTGTTTAATATGTCCTGTTAACATTTAAGACTTTTTTCCCCCTTTTAAAATTTCCATTTTGAAGTCAGATGATTCATGATAATACGTTTTTCCTTTTGCGGTTAACACGTTGACCCGGTGTCTTGGCAGCAGCGCTGGGAAGCCGTGGTGGTGAATCCAGGTCCTCAGGTCTCTGAAGGAAGCACCCATGAACGGGTCCCTGGGATTAAGGAGGAAGCGGAGGTTTTAATGAAGCAGACTCCATTCTTCGGAGGGGTGAAGGGAGGTAAGGGAAGCTTCTGTTGCTTATGTGATTATTGCTAATTACTGTAATTGAACATCCTCATGACAGGAATATTTGGTGCCTGAGGTAAAGCTTGTTTGCTTCCTTTCCTTTTTTTTGACTGTCTCGTGGTGCCCTCTCGAGGTAGGAGAGCAGCCCATTTTATTCGCTATTTTATGGCAGCTGGAACACAAACTGGAAACACAGACCCCGGTGAAGAAGCTGAGAAATTGCTGTTTGCTTTGAAAAACAAATCAAATTTGCTGTAACGCGATGCAAAGTCAATGTTTTTTGGATTCCCACTTAAAAAAGCACGCCAGTCCCTTTGCCTCCAGCTTTTGCACTGGAAAGGACACGAAAAGCACGGGGGATGCTGCTTCGCAGTGCCCTGAGGCCACAACTGTGCTTTTCCCCAGAGTGCGAGCCAGCGGATCATTGCAAGGTTAAAGGCTGGCCGTTTCCACAAAGGAAGGGAACGCATTTCCCACAACATGCTCTTGTGCCCTTGAAGTTTAGCACAAAATGCATCAGGAAATGCTGACATGTTTGGATACTGAAGTGGATTAGGAAACCTTGACATACTAGGAAGGACGGCCTCAGGGCTCAAGTCAAATAGAGAGTATTGTGCTTGTGGGGAAGGTCTGTGCCTGAGGTGCCTGTCCCTCCTGGTTGGATGTGATCACCACCTTACTGTGAAGGACTGCAAACTGTAAGTTTCTCTTTAAAAGTGACTATTAGATGCTTGGCCTTGAAATATCTCTTGCCAGGTGACAGCAGATTGTCCTTCCAAAAATGCCTCATCTTAAATCCAACAAGGAGCAAGGATTGGCAATATGGTGGGTCCTCAAGAGTCAGTGAATTAATCACTTTTGTTTTGGACTGGGATAGGGTTGATGCTGAGTGTTGGGGGCAAGGACAGCCTGTTTGAGAGATGAGCGCGCTATGGGTGCACGCTGATTGATTAGTAGTCTCCCTTACATCTGAGTAGGATATATTTAACCTCACTGTGCAAACTCTGCCGTCACCTTTTCACAGGATCCTACTGAATTGCTCCAGGCTGTTTCTATTTCCTCCCATTCAATGGGGGTTTCAGGAGAATAGGCACAGGAGCCGATTGCTGGCTGTATTTTGTTAAAGTCTGAGTCCTTTCAGACCTCCTGCCCCTCTAGGTGCCCCAACAGCAGCAGTCACTATGAAGTCTGCTATGTCCATTTGACCAAAACCTGCTTCTTTGTTTCCGATGTACCCTTCAGACTAGGAGAGCACAGAGTGCTTGGTACGGACTTACGTTCAGACCTGGGAGCAGCAGAGGCTGTGGCACACCACGGAGGTAATGGCACCCAGCGCCTGTGTGCCCACAAGGCCCACCAGCATGGTGGGGTGACGAATACGACTCCGCTTGGTTGTGTTAGCAAGCCGTCCGACACCTTTTCTCCTCCTGATAGCGTGACAGCTGTGATTTTCTGAGGCACCTGAACCGGTAGGCACCTGGGAAGCAAGATTTTCTCCATGAAGGGGTTTTTGCTCTGATTTTCCTCTGCTGCTATTACAGACTGGGGACTTCATGAACTACAGCCCCTCCTCCATCCCGTCTTCTATGTGCAGCTCGGTTTTGGAGTTCGGAAGGCTTTTCATGTGTTGATTTTGTGCCCATATTGGATACATTTTAAAAATACTTCTTTTTTTAAATGTCTCTGCTTCTCATAGATAACTTTTGATGGGGACATTTGGAAATAAATGTAAACAAATGCTGAACAACATGCTGAATCTGAAAGCATAAATCTCCTCCACAGAGCTGCAAATTGAAGACTCAAAGCTCCTGTTGTGTTGAAAAGAGGGACTCTTGGGCCCGACAAGGGGTAAGATGTTAATAAAACCTTTGTTCGCTGTTACAATAGGGAACAGCTAAGTGTGGTTTGGGGTTTCTGCCAAGTTAACCCTGACTTATTCCCATTGTCATAAGTACTACCAAGAAACCCCTTAACATGTTATTAAAGATAAAGAACGGAAAACAGTTAATACTTTTCATTTTGAATGCTGTATTTAAAGCAAAAGCTTTCATTTTAAAAACATCCTTTATTCCCTTTCCCAGTTGCTAGACTAGGGGCTTTAAAGAAAATTCACATTTTATGTGGCATTAACTTTCTTTTTGTGGGGAAAAAACAAAGTTAGCTTAAATGGAATGAAACTGGCACTGTCTTTAATATTACTGGAGTCTTATTTTCTCTAAGATAAAAGTGCAGGTGTTCTGAGTCCCCCCGAACATGCTAACCTGGCTTATTTGATTGTTTCCCTCCCTGTGGTCTGTTGGGCTCTGCCCATCCGTGGTCTCTCGCCCTGTTGTTGTTAGCTCCTTGGGGCAGGAACCGTGTGCAGCACATTCAGATCCATGTCCGGACAGAATTGCTATGATAATGTGAATAATAACAAAAAGCCATGGTAAAATAAGAAAACATTCAATCAGCATGTTTGATTCAAAAAATTCAACTTTTTATTTCTTCAGTGAAGAAAGGCAAAAGAGAGACAGCTTCTGTCTACAGTCCTGCCTTTCGTTTGCAACTGTGCTGTTAGGGAATGAGAGGCTACTCAATACGTGGTCTTGGAAACCCTTTGGATGAGTATTAGGTTGTAGGAGGCATTGTTTTATGTGCATCTCCACAAGAAGCTGATAGTGGTACGATGACAAGTAGTATTATCTTGACAACTAGGGAAGAAACGAAGGAGAGAGGTGGCAGGTGTACCTGGGTACTCTCTGGTCAGTTCAGGATGTCTTGAACATCGGGGCCACAGAGGTCCAGTGGTGTCATGTTTAAAAGCAGGCTGACAGGATACGCTGGGGTGATAGTCACATTTCTTCCAGCCCTTATACCCTCCTCTGCTCTCCTTTGTGCCACCCGCTCATCTAAGGAAAGGTGGCATCTTTATTCTGGTAGAATTAACTGATCAAAACACGCTGTTGGTGATTTCAATTATAAATGTTTCCTCCTATTCTTAAAATGTTTCCACTTGTTTTCTTGGCAGGACCTTGAGGATCTCTCCTGAGAGTTCCTTTCACGTAGATATGCACAGAATGAATAGTTTATCTCCAGCTCCTGCTGACTTTCATGAATAATTTGATGTAAAAAGCTAAGTTGGACTTCTGCTGTGTCGGATAACTTGGGAGTACCAGCTTCTAATATTCCAGCCACAGACCGAAACAGACTTTCTAGTTTTAGAGGCCAAAGTGGCCTCTCTGGCTTCCACTCGCCTGCAACCTTTCTTGGAAATTTCCGATACCTTACCTTTCCTTCCTTTAACTACCTGGCTGCTTTGGGCTCCCCAAAAAACGAGAGAGGCTCTAGAGCTTCCAGCTGACAGAACTTCTTTTGTGAATGAAAGCTATTTACTTAAACAAAGAAGATTTGGTGGGACATACGACCATGATTTTTACTGTTTCTTGTTCACCTCCTCAGGTATATGCCAGAAGATACTGTGGTCACTCCTGAAGGTGAGCAGCTTGTGTTACGAGGTGTATTCATCTGCCCAGTCTCATTGAAGGCAAACAGAATTGCTTATCTGAGTAATATGTCACGCATGTGCCTAAATGATTGCAAGAGACTGAAAGGAGTTGGGAGTAGAAATAATAGCACTACTTCATCTCTCACAGAGCAGCGCCAACAAAATAATGAAGCCATGTGAATAAAGAACCAACATAATAATCAAGCTCTAACCATTTTTGGAAAATTAGCACTTCTTCCATAACAGTAACAGCTGCTGGGAAAATGGTACAAAATATTAACTGTCAGGTTAAGCACACCTTAATCAACATGTGCCGAGTCCCATTGATGTGTCCTCAAACCTGTTACTTAAGTACTTGTTAAGGCCAATTAAATAAACAAAATTTTAAAGCCTAATAGCATAAACCACATAAATAACATAAAAGAGCCATAATGGTTGAATGGGTGGGTGTTTAGCCCTTCTTGATTTAAAACAGTGAAGTGAAAAATGTCGGAGCCCTTGAAGGTGATTTTGAAGACGAGGAAGTGACTGTGCTACACAAACAGCAATCAGAGACAATTAAGAGAACTGGGACAAGTGCCTCATTCTCTCCGCAGACTGCATGGGAAATTGCGCTTTACATTTCAGTCTCGTTGCATTTCAAATAAAGCCCCCAGCTATGTCATTTTTCAAGTCCAACTCAAATCAAAAGATATTGCTTAAAATCTTCCTATTACTCCAGAAGTGAAAGGAATGATTGTCTATGCTGATGAGCCTGGAAGATTGTCTTGGAAAGAATTTGACAGTTTTGTCTCCCAGTCCCATTATAATGTTATTACTGCCCCTGAAGAAGACTGACAGAGCCTGAATACCAGCATAAGTACGGGGGTAGTTTAGGATGGCTCTCTGCTGCTGCAGATTTCATGTTGTTTCTCTGCACAGTAGAGAAACTGTGTGCTACGCTGTGCATGTGTTTTCTTTTAAAGCTTAATCTGATGAAGAATCTTAGCGAGACTGTATAGTAACAAAAGAGCAGAAAATACAAGCAAGCTAAAAAAACCCCATAAAAATGGAAAGAATGAAAATAGGGAAATTTGGAAATAATTATCGACGTCTAATTATAACCCTATCCCGACGCAGAATGCGCAGCCCATGAGTGATACTTTTTCAAGAACTTTCTGGTGAGCATGGAAAGGTTTCAGTACGTGATTCAGAAATTTCCTGACGTGCAGAAGTGGCCTCACTTTTGTAGCCTTCTTCGCAATGGCAGGAGTACAATGAGCTTTCAGAGCTCTTGTAGCTGTTTTGGTTTGTCATAACATACTATGGTGCCTAGAAATGAGCACCTTTTAGTTTTTAAACGTGCTTAAATACCTATTTAAGTGACTAAGTTTCCCCTGGTGCAAATGCTTGTCTGCATGTCATTTGTGTAATACAATAACTTTTGCTGGTGTTTATCCTCTTAGTTATGAAGAAGAAGTAATTGGGAAGTAAGATGAACATACTGAGTTAAGTTCCTTACTAGACTGTCAGTGCTTTTTAATGTGATGCATACGCAGGACAAGCTGTTTACTTAAAAAAAAAACCAAACAACAAAACAGAGGGGCTGGAAGAGGGGTTGGGAGCAGGGACATGTGCTAGAGGCACCGCTCGCTTGTGCCGTCTCAGGAGCAGTGCTCAACTAAACGCCGGCGTCTGTGTTTCCTCCTTGCTGCAGCCTGGGAGAGCCCCGAGCCCTGAGGAAGCGCAGTCCCAAGTGCCACTTGCTTCCCCCGGCCTCCGTGGAACAACCCTGCCTTCATCTCCGGCCGCCTGCCGGGGCAGCGAGTGGTGGCCCAGCCGCTGCTGTTGCCCCGGCACACGCTGGAGTGCAGAGGGACACGGGGGGACTCTGCGCTTCGGCTGACTGCCCGTGTGGTGCCCAATAAACCTTCCCTTAACCAGCCCTGACTTCTCTGCTCACCGTCATGAAAACTGTAAGATGGAGGGGCTGTGTTGTGTACATAGAAGTAATGCAAGCTTTGCCTTACAGCAATTTTCCCAAGGAAGTATCCATGTCAATCTCATTGTACTGTTTTCTTTGCATAAGGCACTTTTTTTCTTTTAAAGACTTTTTTAAAATGAAAAAGGCTCTAAATGTAAATGTTCAGTTGTAATGCTAATTAATAGAAAGTTAGTATAAGATCTGTCCACTCAGATACAATCAACTTTGCATAAGCCAGGTCATCTTAGAAAACAAGAACCTAAATCAGTTATTTCCAGATTAAAGATTTAAACTTTTACTTTTCACTGTATAACAGTTGACTGAGAGAGAAATTACGGTTACAATGACAACTTGGTACTTGCTCTCCTCAACCAGTACATAAGCTACCTACATCTCTGAAAAGAAAACCAATGCCTTGTTGATTTTTGCGGGCTGCAGAGCAAATATGCCCACTGAAAATAAGAGGAATTTGTAAAGGAAGCAGGCTGCTTCTGAGCCAGGGATTGCAGAAGTCATTTACAAATTGCGATGACCCCAACAAGAAGCCTTTCCCAATGTGGTGTCAGAAAGCAAGTCCAGCTAGATCATTCACATATGGAGCTACACAAAAGAACGAAAAATACTGAAAAACCGTATTCACTGCTCTCAGAACCTTACCCTGGTACCCAGAGTCGTGATGGATAACGTCTCCAGCAGAAATCTCATTCATTTCAGTGGGGCTTCCTTGGAGCACAGTGCTACTCAGCTAATGACGAAAAAGTTGGCTCCTAACCTGCTTGTTTTAAACGAGCTTTAGCAAAAATATATTTAGGGGCAAATTCTTGTCACAGTAAGACCAATGGGAGTTTTGTGACTTAGTTTCTATATTATATGACAATTAACTTTTCTTACATTTTCATGTACCTCAAATATGTAACTCCTAACTGGAAGGAACACATTTATGTACATAAAAATGATGTATATAAAAATGCAATGTTTATTATTTTGTATTCACTAGTAACTCTATGGCTCTGCATTAATATCTCTCTGTCATTTTCTGAAACGGAGCCGAAAGGCCAACGGGAGCGAAATACCAACCTGAGATAGCAGTCTAGCAAGAAAAGCAATGCTGTCACTGCAGAGGGACTTCTAGCAGAAGAAGTGACACTTGCAGTTACTGAGACTGTCAGTCCAAATCCACGTTGCTTTGGTACCCCGGATAAAGATCAGGCCAACTTAAGAGCTGGCGACACGCCACGCAGACAGATGGACAGATTGGTGAGCAACACAGAGACCGTGTGGAAGCATCAAGTGTGGATTCTGAAGGCAGCGTTCCCAGCTGGGAGACTGCAAACAGCTGGCCAGCCTGAATTTTTTAAAAACATTTTCTGTTTTAGGAAGTGCCACAGTTTGTTTGGTTCTAGATGACGTGACGTACTGAACAAGCCAGAGGTAGGAAAGGGTATTGTTATTTAGTGTTGGTAAAGTTGGCTTGAGCTGCACAAGAAGGAAGTGAAGAAGGGGCATTCCCTCCGAGCCCTGGGAGAGCGAGGATGAGAACTGGTAATAGAATTTCCCTGTGCTTTTCTGTGGCAGGGCAAAAGAGATCCCACACACTGCTGAGCAGAGCAGCAGAGGGAGTGCCAAAGCTGCTCATCAGAGATGGGGAAGAGAAACCTCACCTTGGATTCCGAAGCTGGAATTCATCATAAACTCACACTTCAGCCTTCCTCTCCAAAGAGGATCAGTGTCGAGGGTAGGGGCACTGTGGGACAACTCCTTTCTTGGGACAAGGGTAGCATTTACTACACAGGATAAACTTGAACTCTTATTACAAGCTGGAAAACTGAAATCCAAAGGTGCAAATCTGATGCCAGTGCATTTTGTTTTTGAAGAAGATAGTTTAGAAGAGTTTATCTGAATTTAAATATTTAGCTTTAAGCAGTTTATTTCCTGGCACGCCAAACTTGAAACAGTTAAATTAAATGATTCAACTCTAAGTAAAAATTGGGCTGCTATATAGGAATTTGAATGATTGGTCCTCACGTGCATCAGCATCCCTTTGACTTACAATATTTCATCCCTTCTGTTTGCAAAATGGATAGGGTTTTCCCAGGCAGATACTCTATATCTGGACTGTGCTATATTCTGGCTTCTCATAATCAGTCCAAGCTGCATTTCAAACACCACTTCTACTCCATTTTCTGTATTATTTCATTCTTCATTTCTTTCAAATTCCTGGGTTGCCCCATGTATTTTGCCAGCGTTGATGCATATTGGGCAGTCAGGTCTAGAGTCATTCCAGGTTGCTCTTGTTTGTGTTACTCTGGTTGTGAACTCAGCTTATATTTAACCTGGGAATAACAGTGATAAAAGGCCAACACACACACACACACACAAAAAAAAAAAGAGAATGCATCCAGTGCAGCCAATATCATGTCCAGTCACAAACTGGGTTAGAAAGGGACAGGATGAGTGAAGGGACTGATAAAGGGCACAAGTTTCTAGTTTTTGGACTAGTTTAGATTTGCTAAATCAGAAAACTTTTACCAACTGTGAGCACTGATTTATTGCTGGGTTCATCTCTTTGGGTGCACTAAAGGGATAACAGAAGAAATGACACCAGCAGACACCCCTGTTGTTGGTCTTTGCAGTAGAAAGGAGTGTATGTACTTACCTGAAACTTTTGTTCTCACACATGCACGGGATCACATTCATGTTGTGGGATCTGAGTGGGGCCGTGCATGTGGCAATTACAAAATAACACACTGGGAGTTTATTTTGATGGCTAAGAAAAAATTTAAAGCAGCACCTTTAATGGACATGAGCATATTACGTGACTTTTTTAAGAAATGGAAGAAGAAACCTTTCCATTAATGCACTTAGGCCTAAGACCTTTGGTCTTCTATCAGAGACAACCAGTTCCCATTAATTTTGCATTGAGATGGGCATGCAGCTGCACTTTTTGGGCTTCTACAGATTATGCTTACAAGCCTAATAACAATTCTATGCCTACAGCACATTAAATAAAAGAAATACATTGAAGGAACATACAGGGTATGAGGATGCCAGCAAAACAGTCGAGTTGTTTATACTTCAGAGTGAAATCCTAATCTGAGGACTTCAATGGTATATCTAAACCAGCTGACCCATGAATGCTTCTAGTGCCATCTCAGGACAAGACTTTGGGACATTCCTCCATCCTCCACGGCCTCTATAGTTCCCACATAAAGGTAACATGCACAAAGGCTAGATGGTGGTTGTGTTGTATTCAGGAGGGCTCTGATTTGGATCATCAGAGGCCCAAGACCACAGCTATCAGTGTAGACATTATCTAACTGTTGGCCCTATCTTGGCTTGAAAAAGATCAAGTGCAGAACATTGTGCGCCACCAGCAAAGAGAAAGAAAACATTACCGTGACCCCAGCTCTAAGTCAGTGATGTTACAAAGGGGTGAATCTGGATTTAAGTCTGCCTCGGCCTTTTTAAGGTCACTGATTCTCTCTAAAGAAACAAAACAACACCTACTTGTGTGTGCACAAGCACACACATATACAATAATTAAAAGAATTAATGTGGGACTTAGTTTGTGTTGCAAATCAAGATTCTTCTTAAGTGGAAATTTGCCATATGCTCTCCAACACTAGAGACAAAGAAGAGCCATTTTCCTAACTTAAACCTCAGTTTTGCTGTAGGACTGGAATGCCCATTGCTGTGGACTGGCTTGTTCCATTTCGAGCGTTAATGTTTATTTTGGGGACTGTATATCAAGGTTACTTGGAAGAAGTTTTGAGGAGAAAGTAACACAAATAATAAAATGCAGAGGTGCCAGTGGGCTTAGTGTAAAGAAGACTTGGAGGTTTATATGTCTTCTTTCTGGTTTTTTTTTAAACAGTCCAATTATGTACCACATAGCAGCAACTGGGCTAACAACAGCCATATGATGGAATAGCTTGTAATCCGGTTGCGGGTCTAGCTCCATGAGACAGACTCCAAGTAGATGAGTTTTAAATCTCCTTAGAATTAAGAAGGGTTTGGCAACCAAATTAATTGTTTTGGAAAAATCCTGCTTTATGGATCATGAAGAGGATAAAAAGGGAAAAAACATGTCATCTGTAGTGCTTAGTCAGATGTTCTTTTGGAGTTACAACGATTTCCTCTCTAATTCCTCTTCTTGTTGACATTCCCGTTAAAAGAATAATGAGTACTATGTTCGTTGCCTTAGTGCTACTCATCCCTGTGTACATTATGAAATCTTTGCATTACGCTACCCAAATGGATTGAATCATATTGTAAGGCAGACATTAAAAACAATTGTACTCAACTGTAAGCATGCATAAAAGCGAAGTATAAACTGATACGCTATGATACAAGTGATAATAATCGCTGGTACCCTGTACAGTAGTTCGTTTTGAAGAAGTGGTGGGGCCCAGACAACCGAGCGAATGCATCAATCTGGTTTAGCAGGACTGAATTATTTTACTCCTTGGATTTTTAATATTTATGTAGTTACCCTTTTACCAGTGAGGTTGCGATGCTTTGGAAAAATATGTTATATGTATTATTAACGCCATGTTTAAATAATGGGAGACAATTAAACAATCACTGGGTAATAGTTTCCCAGGTGTATTTCTGTTTTATATATTTTGTAGATATATAATGTATTCTCACAGAGGCTGCATTACTTAATTACCCAATGCTTTTAAAGTATTTTGGTAAAAATAGGTGTGCAAAAAAAGGTATTATTATTTCACAGGTGGCATAAAAGCAGCTTCATTAAGGAGGCTGGTACTAATAGTCCTTTAATACAGAAAGGCAGGAGATGGTTCTTCACATGGTACATTAAACAGTGAAATATGCCAATTTTGACTTGATTTCTATGCTGCTAAACTACCCCACATTCATTTGCTTCAGCTTTAAGCCCTTCCATTCTAGTATTCTCTAGCCCCGGTTACAGAATTGCAGCTTGCTTTTCACCTATCTTCTAACAGTTTAACATAGATGTCTGGGTCCAGTCCATTGTTCCAATTGTATATAGTTTAAAAAGCTCTGCAGTATTTTACTCTTTCCATTATATCTTGGCTTCCCTGAGCGCTCTGCTTGCTGCATTTTGCTTGTACTGGCTCTGTTTTCTAAACCCATTTATGGCTTTTTTTCTGTACACGCTTGTTCATTGGGGAGCTTAAATTGACTTCTCTCCATTCTGTTTCCTTAACTAAAAACGCACCATTAGGGTTGATTGAAGTCTTTTGAAAACACTTCATAAAAAATGAAAGGCCACAAGAAATTAGGCTACCAGTGTTTGCAAATACCTGTTTTCAGCCAAATTGATGGGAAGGAATAAGAGCTGAAATTTAAAAATGCTACTGATATATATTTGTTTGCTACTTATTTTTATATGAATAGAAAAAGCATGTGTAAAGCATTTTGAGGAATAAAATACTGAGACATTAACAAAATACGCCATGCAGTAGCTTTTTGTTGCAGAAAGCCTTTTCCCCAAAAAACATCAGGCACAGTTCTGAAGAAAGCAAATGGCAGAATGAACTGAAGTATCTGGATCAGTTATTTTCATGATTTTCTGTTTTACAAAAATATTTTTTATTCTCAAATATTTCTCTTCAGAGACTACTGAAAACTATTTCTTTTTAAGAGTAACATTTGAACCATGGAATACCATTTATCAGGAATAGGAGGAGTTCTTAATAAATTGCTTTACAAATGGGAGAAAAAGGAAGGTTAATTAAATCAGCGAAACTTTGAGTGTCCTTTCAGCACAAAAACATCTGTGCGGTGGTTGAGGATATTAAGTATGTTTTACATTATGTACATGTACACTTAATAAACAAAGTAGCCTCATTTCACAGATCACCCAACAGGAATAAGGGAAGTCATTCTGAACAGCATGCTGAATTGTCAGGGAAACTTTTATGGACATATGGAAATGCATCTGCTTTAAAAAGAGAAATATCAAGAGGGATTTGCACAAAGTTAAAAGCAAAGCAAGTGCTTTAGAATCAAAAGTGATTACATAGAAAATAGCAGCTTGCTTGTCAGAGCAGCTGGGACGGCTCCTCACCAAACAAAATACTCATCGTTCCAGCTGTTTCCAGGCTCTCCTAATACTGCTGCTTATCATTAAAAAATATATACTTGAGAAATGTGGAAAGCTCTAAAAGAAAAATTATTTGATTTTAGTTTATTTTTAGATAATTTTTCACACAACTGCCAAACATTTTATTTACAAGATCTATTACTTCCACGGCTTTTTCTCTTTTCAGAAATATAGATATTAATTCTGACAGTCATCTCACTAAGTGGAGACGTCTAAAATGCAGAAGACTTTCAGTATAAGACTTCTGTTACAGAACAGCAGCCAAAAACCTGCGTAGTGTGAGTTGTACAGTTTTAATAGACTTTTTCCAACAAAAAAAAATCTTAATATGGAAAAAAACCCCTACTTAGCCCCAAGATCAAACTCAGGTTTGAATTCAAGATCAAACAAACTTGTAAATGAAAGCTGTTCCCAGGCTTTGCCTTTAATAATACGATCCATTTAAGATTTTTGTTCCTTTTTATTTTATAAAAGCAATAGAATAAGCCCGCCAGCCCTCAAATGCGGTAGTATTTGATGGTGTACGTGAACACAAATTGCAGCATACTGTATCACTTCCTTTAAGAATTCTCCCGTTAATGGAGGAAAAGAGCAGTGAGATCAACAAGAAAAGTAGCTAAGTACCAGGAGGTCACGCAGCAGCGTTGAGTTCTGTAGCAGAGGTACAAGGAAACCCTGTCAGCTTCCATCCCATTAAACAAGCTATGAGCTATGTGTTGGACTCGCTGGGATTACCAGCAAACCCCTACCAAGCTGTGTGCTAGCTCTTGCTCACATCCTCTATCAATTATTCAGCTCCTTTTATGCAAATAATGTTTCATAGAAGCAATGGAGATCCATAATGGGCAGAAGAGTAACATCCATTTAGAAGAATTAAATGGTAGATGAAAAGTGTGACACTTTGCAGGCAAAAGCTATTGAAATGGTGCAGTACCAGTACCTTTTAAATGTCTGCATGCACGCACAGATGGGGATATTCAAAGTTTTGTTTGCCTTTTTTTGACGATCAACTTTATACAAAATTAAATAAGAAGGCAATAGACAAAGACTCCTGCATTCACAGTTCTGCCCAGGGGACAGTTGCAGAAGTGAGGCCTCTGGAGCAGATCTGTCTGTGTTCTTCAGGCTCTAAGCTTTCATTTTGGATTTTACAGGGAATGTATGCAACAAGCCTGGATGCAAATGGTGTTTATACTAAAGAGGGGCTTCACTGTTCTTTAGAGTCAGGAGTCAGAAAAAAACTAAGGGCCACTCCTGCATCCTTTTATCAGGCAAAACATCCCGTCAATTTCAATGTATGTATGGGATCAAAATTTCTCTGCTGCAGCACCACTACAGTTCACTGGGCCAAATTCGGTAATGGTGTATGCAGAGGCAATTCCGTACCCGTCAGTGGAAGTAAGCCTGCTGAGTGAGATTCAACAAAGATGCTCCAAGAAGGCTTGCTTTCCTCTGAGATTCTTCCCACAGAAGAGATTGATAAGTAAATCCTGGGTGCATCCAGCCAAAGAACCGATCATGTCTCTGTTGCAAGCCTTTAAAGCCTTGTCTGGGATTTTACTTGACGGGTTATCCCTTTTCTTGTCAGGAAAGTAATTATAGTCTTCCTGCTGAACTGTCTGTGGGCTGTTTGACCACTTACGTCTGGGTCTGCACTGGCATGTTTGGGAGTGGTGATACCCCACTAATGTCTCCCCACTGCAAAGACTGTGGTGGAGCTGCTTGTCATGAACATAAACAGGTCAGTGGGGGTAAGAAGACCGCCGTCATCCTGTGCGCTCCAACATCAATTAGAGAATCTCATAATAACCTTGAATTTTATATCAGAAAAGCAGTGTTTAATAAAGGCAGAAGCACAGAAATAGGACCACAGCCTCAAGGCTTCTATCTCTGTCCTGCTGCAACCCCTTTGCCACACTTTGCTAGTGCTACTCCTTGTGTGCAAGGAGCGTGAATCAAAAGCAAACAAGATGTTCTTAAATCTTTCAACTTAATTTTGGGAGACGACACCCGAATGCTAAGAAACTTCTCACCGCTTGAATCTGTATTTCCTGGAACTCACATACATGCTCCAGTGTTGTACCTATGTCTTCTAGACACGAAGACATCTCTTCTAAAAGCTTTGTAATGCGAGTGCCCTGTATATTTATGGTGCTTCTGCATTTAACTGTCTTTAATTATACTGTTATTCGCAAGGGAGATTTTTTGCTGAGACAGGAGAGACTGAAAGTGTGTTTAAATGGAGTGCAGTTAGTCCCCCAAACAGAAATATGCTTCCATTATAAAATTCTGCACTTAAAAAAGCCCTGGCAATAGGCAAAGGTGGAATTTAAAATCCCTGAAAGAGATGGAAATTTGAAAGAATGTTACGCACAAGCACAGATAAGTTCAGAGAATTAAAAAGAAGCAAAGCTATGGGGGGTACACACATATTTCTAATTTCACATTCACCACACTGTGCTTTTACAGCCTACAGAAATGAAAGCTATTCACCTGTAACAGGCTGGCAGAGCAATGCTCTCCATCTCAGATGGAGGTAGCATGCCACAGCAGCTCCAAGTCCTTTAGGAAACTTTGGCTGCTTTAAGGCACAGGATATTTCTGCTCAGGATTATACAAAGGGCTTTCTGTAGGGTTCAAAATTACACAGAGAGCACAAGAGCAAAAAGCTGCACTGAGCAGTCTCTGCAGAGAGCTGAGCTCACCCTCATCCCTTTCCTCTCCCCTTATCCCTAGTTAAGGCCAGTTGTTAAGTCTTGCCTTAAAATTCAGTTGTTACCTGCGGAGGGCTGGGACTGACCTTGTACAGAGATCAGTTACACAAGGCCATGAGTATCACATGCTGCATGAGCAGTCCTACTCTTCTTTTTCCTCCACATACTACTTTTACAACCAGTTCACTCCTAAGGGGCTCTCATCCGTTTTGTGTTGTTCCTCTGCCTGCATCCGCTCCACGTGTGCTGCTCTCTCCTTTGGGCTCACCTTAGAGGTACAAACTGTTTTCCCTGACACCGCTGTGTCCTTGTTCAGGTCCCTCTGGCTCTCCTGCAATGAACAAACCTGACTGCTAGCAGGGCAGCGACCTTTAGGTGCAACATGATGCAAGTTGTCTGTACAAAACCCAAACCAGTCACACTCAGACCCATTTCCCAAGAAGTCAGGGCTCCAAATTAATCAGAAAGCAAAAAGAATCTGACCCAAAGGCTGCGCTGCTCTCACAGACCCGCGTCGAGCTCTGCAACACTGCAAGTGGTCTTTCCTTGCCCTGAAATTTCAAGAATGGGATTTAAATCTTTGATTTATTCTGGTGCAAATCTGCCATAAGCTGGCTGAAGTGAGGGGGGAGTCTCTGTTACCCTGTGTACTCCTGGCATGTCTCAGCAGCCCTGATGTAGCAAATCAGCAGTACAACAAAGACACCTCGTGGCTGTCCTGCAAACCGCACACGAGACAAAGGAGACTTCCCAGCCAGAAAGGGGATCTGACCCCAACAGGGATGTCTGTGGTCTGGTAACAATCTTCACGCTTACTGCCTGCCATCTACTTGGAAGGATAATTAATACTAACCCCTCTTTCAAATCACCTAGGAGAAACAAAAAAAACCCAAACCAACCAAAAAAAAAAAAGTATGAGTATAATAATCTCTTAATTGTAAAAATTAAATCATATCATTCATAGAAATTTGATGATGGCTTCCCAATTAAGCATAGAAACTCAAATTATTAAATTAAAAAACCACAGTAATTTAATTTGACCGGATATGTGAAGTGAGTGCTATGAAAAATTTATCAAGTCTGGAAGTAAGCTCTTATATTAGAGATAGTACTCTAAGTCTTCTAAGAACTTTAATTTCATAGTAACATGGTAAGTTATCAACATTTACTTTTAAAATACTTATAATTTTATTAGAAATCAGCAGATATATAACATGTTTATAGTTTTGTATACCAGTATATTTTTTAAAACCCTATATAATCCTATACACTATACCCCAAACCATATATTTTAAAAATTATAATATGAAAATTGAAATGTATTTTTAAAAAAATAGATGGAATAATAAAGCCCATAATTACATTCAGATGTAGTTTCATTGCTATTCCTTGCATCAGTTCACACACACACATATATGAGAAAGGCTCTATAGATACAGTAAGTGCAGCTATTATAGCAAAGTGGCAATTTTTGTGATTATCTAAAACTGTATTTCTGAACAGCAAAACAAAATCTTTCACGGTAAATTTACCAGCATAAAACCTTGATCTGAGACATACTTATGCTTTTTCTTCCTCACCTTTACCTTAAAATTCATTGTCATATAACCCATGATATTTTCCCAGTTTAGTGAAAAGGAAGAGTAATTAATTCAGATCATAAAGCTCCTGGAAAAAAGACCAACCCACTATGTAGTAAAGGTGGAGAGATCAGACTCTACCCTCTGTTTTTCCAGTGCAAATCTGAAGGAATCATATTGAATTCAGACTTCTTGTCAACTAAATTCTGAGATTTTATTGCTGATTTATACCAGGGTGAGTGAAAACAGAACAAGCCAAAGGGATCTCTTTGAGTCCTACAGGATCCAGATATTCTGCATGTGCATAAATGGTTGCTTCACTGAATTAAATAATTTCATTACATAATTGATATTTCTGATTCATTATACATTCACAATCACTGTATTAAAATAAAAGTACAAATGGCCAAATTCTCACTTCAGTAACACCACTTAAGTCTGTGGAGCAATACTCAGAAGATTTTTTTTCCCAGAATTTCTCTAATTTTCACAGTTCTTTTGACTCCTATGGTTGATTTAGTGTGGAGAGGCTAGAAACAATTCCAAGTCAAACCACAGAGACTTTTTTTTAAAAAAATCCATTAATTTAGAGAAGTAATAATCATAATAATACATATTTAATACATTAATAACATGATATTCAGTCCTGTCATGCACTCCCATGACAATAACTTTATTATGTGCCCTTCATGGATGAAATCAGGACTTTGCTTAAGTAACTTGGAGATCTACTGCTAATACAGACAAGCCAAGATTTCACCATGTACTTCAGTACATCCCTCTACAAGCCTTTTTAGAACTTTTTTTGTTTTATGAAGAAGAGATTATTTACAAAGAAGATGAAATACTGAATTCCCTTAGGATCAGATCTGTAAACATACCTAGGTATTGTTCTGTTAGCCCTGCAAGGCCTAAATGTCTTACTAGTTTTAATCCTACTGAAAATCAGCTCTCATATTCCCCATATTAACAGGTGCTTCACAAATGACGAGCAGAGAAATATGCCATTAGTGGTTCATAAACACCCTGTTGCATCTTTTAACTCCAATCTAACTTGCTGAGGTCTCTGTATAAGGAGAAAGCTTTTAACCCTCTTCCAGTTGTGATAACATGAAAACAGTACTCCCTCATACTAGGGAGCATGTGTCCCAGAATGTGACCTGAAAGAACTGGTAAGACAATAACGTATTATCTTATTATCACTCTCATCTACAAGCAGCTGATGGATGGAGTGACCGCCTACTGCTTTGTGCCATCGAAGGATAAAAAGCCAACACTCTTAAAACACAAGTGTTTCCATTCGGGTCCAAATTATCTTTTTTTAAGCATCTCTTTTTGGTAGACTTTGCTTTCTATTGAAATATAATTTATAACTATAATATATAAAACTGACCAAAATGAAGCCTGCAAGGTCTTAATATTCAGAAAGGCAAACAAATGTGATGTTCTGTTTTAAGCAGGGGACTGTAGAGGGGACTCCAGTGGCAAAGTGAAGTTGATTTGCACATTAAGCAAGGATTCAGACTCCGTCTTTTGTACATTAAACAGCACATGTCTTTGTACATTAAACAGCACATTACCAGCTCACTAATAGAATGGGAAAATTCAAGCAAATTCATTTGTTACTTTTTGAAATAAAATGAGGTGAAACTCTGCCTTTTAAGAGCTTTGCCTTCCTAAGTGGGTTGTTTCTCTTCCTGATCATAACAAAGAAAAAATACACGTGCTTTAAACTTTTAAGGGAAAAAGATATATTATACATAGACTGCACTTGAATAAATTAGTTGGCAGTAAATTTAAGTTACTAATAAAAATCATACACAAGTGTTATGATAAACTAGGTCACACATAAACCTAGCACAAAAATTCAGTTAACTCCAAAGGGTAACTGTCTTAATATGCATCCACCAACCACTCACCCTGTGGCCTCCAGTGCTAATTTTCATACAGCATTTCCACATGCTGTAGTGGCTCACTAGCATAAAATTGTTAATTGAATGTTAGCTGTTCTAAGAAATGTCATGGCTGCACGGTACCATGAATATTAATGGAGCAAAGGACAGTGGGCTGACTTTGGGCATTGAAAGAGCATTGTCGTAAGACCTGAAGCAACCTTAAAACCTTAAAACTTTTTGGACTCAGGAAAGTAGGATCTTCCTTCCTACACAGATGCACAGTCAAAGTGGAACTTAGATTACCATACAAACTAACTCTTTGACTACCAAAGATTAAGGAAGAAATGCATGGGTTAACGAGTTTTCTGGTGATGGAATGCAACTATAAATTTAGCTTAAATGATTACTGTAGTCTTCCAGCTTTGATGTATGAGTGACTCTTCCCTGGAGTTCAAAAAATAAGTACTGATTAAAGACAGATCCTGTAAACAGAAATAATGAAAAGTATCATGTAACAGCATTCTTGTTTCATTTTTACTTTAGGGTTGTGTGCAGAATTTCTCATTATTAATAAAATGCAAATAGAAATTAATAAGTAAATATCAGTAACAACTGTAAAATGCTAAGAGATGCTACAAATATCATCTAAGTTAAGAAATTTAGGGAAGATAATACTTCAAAGAAATCTAACCACAGTAAAGTAAGAATTAGGCTGTTAAAACACCTGAATAGCTTTAACTCTGCCTGAAGAGATGCCATGAGGGGAAAGGTTAAAAAAAGGCCTGATTTGTCCTAAAACATCACTTCATCTAACCTGGGATGATGTGACTACTGTTGCTTAATCAGAGGCAAACTTTTTTTTTGTTTTTTTTTACTATCTGGGTGCCTTTGTGGTGTTCTTCTAATTTTAGCACGTTGGATTTAATAAAAAGTAAGATTAAATTGGAAACACCCAGACACTATGCATAGTTTTGTAATGTTACAACAGGCTGAGAGAAATGGGAAAAGATCAAAGAACACATGTGGCATGTGAGGAAATGCAAACATAGCTACTGATAGAGGATGCTTGCTATAGCATCTCATCTACCTTAAAAATACATGGCCTCCATGTGTTTTTTTAATGTGTGAGGATCAATCTACAAGATGGGGAAAAAGTCATACATGCTGCTTTAGAAAAGCCTACTTTTTAAGTAAAAGAGAAGTACCTGTAAAAGGATCCTGGACAGTATGCAGTTAAGGTAGAATCCAGTCCTGTGAAGAGGCCAGCTTGGATCAAGGCTAGGGGCAATTTAGTTCTGTATCCATCAGTCACGCTGAGGAATGTCACTTCCTCTGACCACTGCTTTCTAATCCGTAACATCTGAGTCAGCATGGCACTACTTGGTTTAAATAAGGTTTATTTAAAGTGTTTCCCCTCTAGAGGTTTGGTGATATCAGTCACCAAAAATATATGTTCCTTTGGAAACTACTCCTATCGCCTCTGTGCATATGTAAATACCAGTTGAAGATGGTTGTGGAGAAACACCTTTGGGAACAAGCCCTTCATTAGCTCTCTCTTTTTCATTGGCAAATATGGCCTACAGCTTTTAAACACATTTTTCTAGCAAGGAAAAATCATAGCTTATGCCATGGTGTATACGTATAATAATATATTAAATAAGCCTAAGAAAAATGCTTGTTTGGGTCTGATCTTACACAAAAAGCAACTATGCATACTGATTCCAGAAAGAATCACCTCACTGACTTACACAACTGGTTTTGACGGAATCTCTTTAGGTAGTAAATATTAGTAATCAAGATGGAAATGTAAAAGTCCTAGTGTGAGACCTGTTTGTTCACTTCCTTGTCGTGGAGAAACGTTTGATACAGTAAGACATGTTGGTGTAGCATTCAGTCACATACTAGCTCGTTCCAGCTGCCGGCAGTCAGTAATAGCAAGATACTGCTGTTTGTATGACAATTATTAGATATATTTAACCACAATAACAGCTTTACCCTTGCATTTCTGCTTCCATACTTAATATATTTAATTACTAAGCAAAACTAGACTTCATGTAACAAAAAACAAACAAACAAACCGGAAAGTCTTGAGTTAGTGATAGAACAGGATTAAGCATGGATTTGGGAGATACCAGTTTATTTCTGTTAAACAGCTGGCTCTGTTTTATAGTATAGTCATTGTTCTAATTGCAAAATTTTAAATTGTTGTCTAGATGTTTTCTTAGATGCATTGCAAGTTTTATCAGAAGAAAGAGAGTAAACACATTTTTGGTGGATCTGGAAACTGAGGTAAAGAAAATACAGCAGCATTTAGAGAAAGAAAAGCGATGTTTGAAGAGAAGTGCTTTGGCTGCACACCCCCCGCTAAAAAAGGAAAGGAGCAGCAGCAGTGTTTAGGGCTGGTAAGAGCCTCACCTGCCTGCATTTTCTGTATTGCCCTGATACAGTTGGCTGGTTCGAGAAGTAGCACTGTGATGCACCAAATGGTTTAGAAGATTGGTTGCTGCTCCTTTGGCTTACCTAAGAGCTCTTTCTGCATGGATGCTTCAAAGATTATTTGTTGTAGTTCCTGGGTTCTTAGACTTATCTGTAATACAAAATGCACATGGATATTCTCCCTGCACAGCCTCAGCCCAGCTGCCAATCATCAAGTACTGCACTCATTCTTCTTTTCTTCTTCTTAATTTTCCTCACCAGAACAATGTTACATCATTTCCTTTCAGTTCCTAGCATAGTTAAAACTTGAATTTACAGACTGAAATTGATTAATAAAGTTAAAAACCCCACAACCCAAAGCTTTTGAAGGCACTGAAAGGCTAATTCTTCTATCAATGATTCAGACTGAATCTGAAGATCCATCCCAGGGTGAAGAACTGAAAAAAAGATAGGTATTCCTCCAGAAAACACATTTCCCAGCTCTGGAAAGGTTGTGAGAAGCTTACACACTTGCAAGATACCCAGGAGGTTAACAGCGGAGCGGATATCCACCTGCAGCCCGTGGAGGACCCCACGCTGGAGCAGGGGGATGCCCGAAGGAGGCTGTGACCCTGTGGGAAGCCCACACTGGAGCCGGCTCCTGGCAGGACCTGTGGACCCGTGGAGAGAGGAGCCCAGGCTGGAGCAGGGGAAGAGTGTGAGGAGTCCTCCCCCTGAGGAGGAAGGAGCGGCAGAAACAACGTGTGATGAACTGACCCTGTTCCCGTCCCCCTGCACTGCTGGAGGGGAGGAGGTAGAGAAAATCAGGAGTAAAGTTGTGCCTGGGAAGAAGGGAGGGGTGGGGGGAAGGTGTTTTTAAGATTTGTGTCTCATTATCCTACTCTGATTTGATTGGTAATAAATTAAACTAATTTTTCCCCAAGTCAAGTCTTTTGCCCATGACGGTAACTGGTGAGTGATCTCCCTGTCCTTATCTCGACCCACGAGCCTTTTGTTATATTTTCTCTCCCCTGTCCAGCTGAGGAGGGGGAGTGATATAGCGGCTTTGGTGGGCACCTGGCGTCCAGCCAGGGTCAACCCACCACGTTATGATAGAAACGTCTTTTTGGTTTTGCAGTAATATAAACAGTAATGATCAACTTTTTGTGAGTAAAGAACTGTAGGATCAGTTCTTGAAATTACTGTTGTGAGCTTAAGATTTGACTATTGCACTTTCTAGATCAGCTGTCAAACACAGAAGCTATGCAAGCTGTGTACATTAAAAAGCACCAGTAGCTATGAAACTCAAATGCTTGAGACAAAATTGTAACAACTTCAAGAACAAAGCTACTGTGATGCACTGAAGCTGTTTTTACTGAGAAAGATAGAAAACAATACATTTTCACATGTAAACTCATTACAGGGGATGGCTTGCAGGGGGCTGATAAAAATTCAGCTTTGGAAGGATCTTTATAATATTTAAAAATACTTAGTAGTTCATAAGTCTCACTTTGTGACCACCACTTCTTGTAGCAACTGATTTAAGGCTGTGTGCCAGTCTGTGCTGATTTGTTAATTTTGTTAAAACTGAGTACAGTACAATGACAACGGTGATTGATTGCCTCCTGTAAATCATCTCTAATTCAGCCGTGACAACGTTAAAAGAGATTTAATCAATAGCATGAAAAAAGAAAATATTACACACAGTGTGTTCTGGTGTCTACCTAAAACAGTACTAAATAAAGTGCTAGCCTACTTTCTGCTGGGAAAATCTCTTTTGAAGCTTAAGATCAAAAGCACTTTTTAAGCTTAAACACCACCATACGGTTTCAATTCTTGCTTTCTAACAAGCACTTTAAAAAGCACAACTAAAATGCAACTGACAAACTTGAAAAATCTTTTGTGTTGTTCCACTTGAATGATCTAATGAGAAAATGGCTCAGTTCTGTTGTAGCTAATGAGGTATAACATCTTCACTGAACCTGAATATAAAACAGAGATTTCTCTAAAGATATAGTCTTAACATGCTTCTATTGCTTTACTCATTCTGCCATGTTTTTATTTAAGTGATGTCCAATGAATAAAAGCACAGGTCAGTTTTGAAATAAAACATTTACACATGAAATTACTCAATCCAAAAGTGCTTTGAACTCTGTATACAAGCAGTGTGGCTTCAAGTGGGAAAATGTGTTTCACCAGCTTACTAAGGTCCTGAGTCTACAAACAGATATATTAATGTAGCCAGACAGAGACCTGTGATAACACATTTTTGACAGATGAAGTTCTGAGACAGAACCCAAATGTACACGGATTTTAACCTATCTGGTTTCAGCAGTGACCAACTATCAATGTGAAGACTGAGATGTGGCAGAACAGTGAAGATACCACTAATATCAGTATCAAATAATAGCATTTATTCTGGTAGTACCTAGAAGCTAATATCCTGCTGAAGGGCTTTATTTATACAATAAAATATTTATGCCAAGAAATTTATACAAGGATACAATAAGGGCATAACCCATAGGTGTGAGAAGCATAAGATAACAGCAAAGGAGTTAGGTTCAGTGCATCAAGCAGCATTTGCAGCTCAGCAACAGTTTAGATGTGGTTGGGCATGGTGACAGCATCATGGCAGTAAAAAATTTAAGGAGACAATTGGACTAGAATAACCTTGTGGTGTAGGTGTCTACTGGTAGTGCTTCTTATCTATAAAGCAAAGAGGTTTGAGGAAAAGCTGGACAGGTTGATGAGGATGGGAGAATAAAACCGATCGTACTGATGCTTCTCATCATCCTTAGTACTTATGTTTCAGATGTGTAAAAGAACTGTTTCTGTGCTCCATAAATATGAAACTGAGACACGAAGAGAGAACTGGCTTGCACAACACAGAGTGGGAACAGACTGTAGATCTCCTCATTACTCTATTGATCCTTCTGGGGAAACCAATGGTTAAAATGCATACTGCAGTCTTTTGAGCTGGAAGTATTCCGTTCATCAAACAAATCTCCAGAGAAGTTTCATGCTGTGATACAGAAAACACAGGTCTGCTGTGGGACAACAAACTCTTTCAGTGAGTGGGGTCTGAGTGATAAACAGATCCACAGAGACAATGAACCTTCTGTTCGTAGGAGACACGTGCTGGGCTAGCCTCCTCTGACTCCTTGCTGTTGTTCCTGTTATTCTTGTATTTAGGAAACCTAACAGTGAATCCTACTAAAAATCTCTGTTCCAGTGAATTTATACTGTAAAATGAGATGAGGCACACCCAATGAATTCAGACAGACTGACAGATGGGTGAGCACAAGAAAATAATGAGCAATAAAATTGGTCAGTGTGACAGACAATGGTCACAGCAGATGCCTAACTGTTGTGAAGCTTTCTTTTGGTTTCATAGTCAGTGAGAATTTCAGGGCGAGGTCTGGAGGAAAACAAGGTAGCTTGTCCAGGGAGCCCCTTCTCAACAAAAAGAGTAGCAAAGGTAGAAATATGGCAGTGAAAAAGGGGTGTGGATGACCAGAACAGTGGTGAGCTCATGGTATGCAATTGCACCTCAAGGCATTAGGACATGACCTCACTCTCAAGAAGAAGCATGGGGATAGGCAAGACTGAACCACAGCGATGGAGACGAGTACTTTGATGAGGAGGGACAGTGTGAGCTAACACAAAGCAACAGGCTTATGGGCAAAGCAATAAATGAAGAATGTTATCTGTGTTAAAGTATTTCCAATGGACACAGATGGGACAAGATAGTATCTTTCAAGACAAGACAATATGATGTTGCATTATCAAATTACAGTTGAAAATAATTATGAAGGTAACTATCAGCAAGAGGAGAAATTGGAATCAGGTGTGTCAAGAATCCCATTTACCGAGAAAAGATGGACAGAGAAGTTATAACGGTGAATACTGCACTTTGAAATGACAGTTTAAAACATTGACGCAGCATTGCTGAAATACTGTATTATGTAATAACATCGTGAGGTAAGAGAATTAGGTTCCTCTGAAACTTTTATAAAAAATTATCAGACACAGATACCCTGTGAAAGTATGGGTACTTCCGTTCCTTCTGTTCTTGTTCCACATGGACATACTTGCATGACACTGGTAGTGCATCTGCTTAACCTACGTATGAGGATTTGGTTCATCAAATGTGCACCTGCAAATTTAATTTCTCCCCATGACCTCATTCTACCTGTAGTCCAGACTATCCAAAAGCTGTGTAAGTGCACAGGAGTATGAACTGAGGGTGAACCCTGCTGGAAAAAATGAGTGGATTTACTGCAGCATGGAACTTCAGGGTAAGTATAAATTACTACTGGGGGTAAATTTCACATTTCTGAACAATAAAATCTATGGTGTTATCTGTAACTATAGCTAGATAAGCCTGAGACTCTAATGGGTCTCCTGTAGTGTTTAAATGTTTGGTTTGTATTGCAATTGCCTACCACAGGCACCGCAATGAAGGTATCACAACACCCAAATAGTAGGCACCTTCCTGGCAGGATGATAGAAAGAACCTGTTATAGGTTCTCACACTCATTTAATTCTGTGATAAAGAAAGGGAGCAGATAGTATGTCTTTTGTTTTTCCTGACTTTACAAAACCTGAGATTGCTTCAGAGAGTCTATCTAGAAGGAAAAAAAATCTATTCTAATGCTATGATAACCACATTAGGCACCCATTATAGGTGACATGAATATTGTCCTTGGAATTTGAATAACATTTGCTTTACTTGTTCCAGGGGCTGGTAGTCAGCTCTCATCCTCTCTTCTGCATTTACTGGCAGTCGAAACACAAGCAATGAACAGTAGTTCTTCTTGAGAGAACCCTGTGCAAAGAAATACAAATTAACCCAGAAATGAGGTTCTTGTCCAAGAAGTCAATCTGATAGTATCGCGGCTCCACCAGTAAATGTCTGAACCAAACCTTACACCAATGCTACTCTCCTAGAAACAGAACCCGAACTGTGCATAAATGACTTTGAGCAACATTTTTCGGCTTTAAGTGCCCATGAATAACTGACACTTTGTACTGACAAAGTGGCATGCTGTGGGCAAATTTATACCTTCCTCATCAAGTTAGCCTGGACCATGGCAGCTTCTCATGGCCCTCGGCACGTACGAGGATTCGAGTGCACTGTGTGCACTGCGTGCACTGCAGAGATGTGACTAGGAAACAGCCTTACAGAAGGCCAAGTGTTGAGATGCAGGCTGTGCTGCAGACAGAAAAGGCTAGCAATATTTTTCTGTTTTAATATACAATGTTGTTGAAAATGACAGGCGATAAGTTATCTGAAGTGTGAACCATGGTGGTGGGTACTAACTGATGCTTACTAATACACTGTGAGATGTACCTCTTAATGCCACATTGTATAGGAGACAGCTGAGCCCACCACCTTGATTCCCTTCAGGAGAAAGTCTAGGCCTGCAATTCTAAAGAAGGAAGCCCTGGATTAGCAATTTCGCAAGAGGAATCTGTTTGTCTTTTTTCCTTGCGAAGAGCATGACTGGTCTTGCCATTACTGGGTAACATTCAGTTTGCTTGACATTCTCCTGCCATTTCATCACCTATTTCAGAAGCCAGTTCATTTCCCACTCTGTATAACCCTCTGAAAGTTGGTTTAAAAAATGTCATAAGTGCAAAAATATTCTTTTGAGTCAAGCACTGAAAACAGAGTGCACGACTGCACCATATGTACTACTGCTCCAACATGTCCCCGCCTTCTCTCTTCCTTGTGTTTCTAGCTGTTGCTTTAGACCAAAAACTGCTGGTTTATGGTAAATGGAAGTTAAGGGGCATTTAGAACTTGGACTTTCCACCTAATCTTCAAGGGTCTATTTATGAAAACATGCCGTATGAACTATATTTTCAACTGAAATTTAGAAAGCCACATTTTTTCTCAAAACTAACAATGAAAAATATATTTTTGTTTCCATTTATGTTTGATGCTTCTTTAAAGCTCAGCAGTGCTAAGATACTTAAATACATGAAGCTGAGATCCTACAAACTTTATTCAAACACTTGGCCCCACTGAGTTCCACTTGTCCTTTTATGGTTACCAGGAAAGCCTTTTCTAGTGTGTGAAAGTGTTAGCTGTCTTCTGTCCCATAGCTATGTATTCATAAAATCAGAAAGGCTAGAGTCTTCTTTACTGTGTTCTAATAGTTTGTTGCCAGGGATAAAAAAGGCAAACCAACATTACTACATTGAAAAACAGAAGCATGTCTGGAAAAAAAGAAACCTGAAATTTCCCTTCGGGACTTTTTCAAGGAGTGATGTGCAAAACAACAAAAAAGATTGCTATTGAGCCATTTTAAAAATAAAATCAAGTATTTCAGAAATCCTTTAACATTCTTTGACCTTTCTTCACAGATCTGACCTGCTTTGGAATATTGAAAGGACAGCCTATCACTGCAACGTACTCATGCAAACACATACATTTTAAATTTATCTTGCAGCACTATGAAGAACAGTATGCTGAAGAATGAGTGCCTTCTGATCACAGTATGGCACTGAGACAGGCACAGTGAGGCAATGTGATCATCATGCATACTATGAAGCTTTCAACCTTAAAACAGTAATAGCAGATACTTAGGCATGACCTGGTTATGCAGAAATTCTTAACAGTTTTAATGATTAAGAAGAGTAAATATTCAGTGTATTAAGTGAAATACACATCTAGTTTATTTAACAATGCAAATGAATATACTCACTGGATTTCTGTGTTTTGAGAGCACCTTAAGACTGGGAATAACTTGAAGTTTTTCTAGTTCAGGTGATTCCTGTCCAAAAGTTAAAAAATACACCATATGTCAGGAGTTCTCAAAAATCTTGCAACTGGTATATATATTTTGGGGAAAACACTGGTAATTTTACTCAGGCAAATCCATAGAAGAAAATGGGAATTTTGTTTGAAAACAGTCCACCACATTTAGCCCACTGAATCTACAGCATTAACAAAAATATATCGTATTTGAATTCTGTTGAAGTCCAGAAAGAGTTTCTGTGATTTTACCAAAGGTTGTAAACTGTTCAGTTCTTGTATTTGGTTTTGCTCCAGATGAAGAGTCAAAAGACCATTCTGACTAGCAAGGAAACCTTGTGAAATCATTGTAATGCAGTTATGGTCCAATACCAACTCCTGCAGAAATTGGACACCTTCAAGTCCTTCAATTTGGCTGATGTAGTTTCCTAATATAGCAAGAGTAAATGCATGGAATCATCATTAATGGATTTGGATTCCTTTCCAGCAAAAAATTATCTTAAGCAAAAGCAGCTCATGAACTTTCTGAATTACTTGTATGTTGTTTTGGACCACTTCAGTGACACTGGACAACAGTGTGTTTGATTTCATCTATCTATCTGCCATCTCTATTTAAAGCAAAATATCTTCCTAAATAAAATCTGGGCATCTTGAGGAACAAGACTTAGGTCAATCGTTATCGTCGGTATTGCTTATAGTGAGGAGGAAATTTCCTCAGTGTGGAGTTTGCTGCTGGCCATGAGCTGACAAATATATCTTCCACATGCTGGCTACCCTGCTCTGCCCTTGTCTTGTAAAAGACAAGTGAGGCACAGTGGCGTAGTATGGAAGAATTTCCCTGTTCAATATCTGAAGGATCTTGGAGCCAGGGCAAGAATTAAAGCTAGGATATCATTCTTATTGGGGTCAAGACCAGAGAAGACTGTCCCCCACAAATTCAAGGCACAGAGTGAAGACTGGACATAAGGAAAGTACTGTAAAATGCTTGAATGAATGTACAGAAAAGCTGCTACCACCTACTCTGCAAAAACAGAAGTTTCAAGTTTTTTAGCTTGCTAAGCTGTAGCCGGGCCATGTTAGTAATTCCATTATAGCCCAGATGAAAATCTTCCAAACTCTGCATTATGAGGGGCAGGTTTTCTCCAAATTCTGCATCCCTAAACCAATACAGCAAATGAGTATGATGCCACAATTTTCCTTGGACAAAAGAACTTCAGCATTTCCCACCCCCCCCCAAAAAAATTTATGAGGGGTATATGTGGGTGAGTGCAATTTCGTTAATCACTGGAACAGGTTTCATAGGAATTACACCTATATATGTTAAAAAAAATCTGATGAAAAATGAAACAAATCCACTACTTCAAGGTGGAAATACTCCATATATAAACTTCTGTTCTGTGGAAGCTAGGTCAAGTTTTCTGGATCCAGACCATGGAAATCAAACAAATAAAAGAACCCCTCCTGTGCTCACAGAAGTCTGAGGACATGAAAAGAAAACAGCTGTAAACTGCTGCTAAATTTAGTAAAATACTTACGGCAACCTTTGGGTGTGTTCTCACAACAGCTGAATGACAACAGGGCAAAATAAAATAACATGCGCTGTTCTACTAATTTGTTTGTAAAAGTTTCATTTCTGTTATGTCTGACCTACAATTAGGTAGCATGAACTAACAGATGAAGAAAGAGAAGGGAAAAAAGGGTTCTAATTTTAGCTTTGCTTCTTCCTTATGACCCAGCTGATGAAACAATGTGCTTAGCAACCTCAGCTTCCATAAAAACACTAAATATTGGTGACTGCTGAGCACGTAGTGACTTGATTACAGTCACACATCACAAACAAAATGATATCCAAGCTGTATGTGAATATGTAATATTAATTTGTGTTAAGATGTGTAAATATGTAATATGTATATTTTATGCTTTACATAGGTTTATCTCACAAGGCTACAAAAATTAAGAGTTAATTCAACTTCTGAAGAAAGTGTCAAGAGGATCTGGGGAAGGTTTAAGAACATTTTTGTTCCTAGAATATTTCACAATTGAGAAAGAAGGCAACAGTCATTAAAAAGACAGTATCCACATAGTGGGAAAATAAAAGCAGCTATAATAAATGGAAAAATAAAGAAATTGACAGTAAGAAGTAAAAATGTGCAAAAAATTGATGAAAAGAGCAAATGCACATAAGGGGACATCAATGGCTTGTAGCATTAAGAACAGTAAGAAAGAGTTTGAAAGTATATCAACAACAAAAGTAATCCTGACAATGGTATTGGATCGTTACTAGCTGAAGATGATAGAAGTATCAATAAACCTGAAATGAAGCATAGTTGTTCACTAAATACTTTTGTGCTGCATTTGTGGGGAAAAAAAGGGCAATGTTATTCATATCACACAGTAATAATGAAATAATTTCCGTTCCAGCGTCGACTTAAAGGTTGTTAAGTAGCAGCTACTGAGCTAGAATCTGACATGTTTAAATCAGTGACTCTGAGTAAGTCACATTTGAAAAAGCTGGCTGAGAAACATCATGGAATATTTATGTTGACTTGCACTAAGTTTGGGTACATCAGCCAAGTTTCAGTGACCTGCAAGAAAGCTAAAATTTGTCAATATTTAAAAAGGGAAAGGGGAGGAAACTAGAGGGCATTAGTGTAAAAAAATCCCTCCCATCAACAAGAGGGGCATTCCTACAGTTACTGAACAATTATTTCAAGTCCTTTTTGAGCCCCCAGTCTATATAAAGAATGTTCTTCTCTCATGAGGAAGCAGATAAGCAAAATGAGCACAGATATTTGTCATACTATGATGGAAGCCCAAACAGCCCATATCCATGTGTGCTTCTGCCAATATCCCTTTTCCCCAGAAAATCTGAAAACAAATTCATGTTTTTCCCACACTCTAGATGCTGAGCATATGCAAAGAATGAAGACAAGAAGAGCTGGGCGAAGTCTTTAGAAGTATGCACACAACAACTAGGTTTTGCAGGATTCTCTGATGCTCTGTCACTGTTACTTTTATAAAACTTGACCAATGTATAGAAGGAACTCTGCATGGTGACTTTGCAAGACTTGTCTGATATGATAAAACTGAATTTGACTATGGATGTTGTCTTATTCGTGAAGAAATAAATAAATGAATCCTGACAAGTCCCGGAAGTTTCAGTCCTGAAAGAGTGCACAGATGAGAAATGCAGACTGAAAGGTAATTTGAAAATGCTCTTTAGGACACAGGCTGATCTAACGTTGATGGCAAAAGGAAGATGAAAGAAGTATGACCATCTCCTTCAGAGGATGATGAAAAGAATATCACTTATGAAATGAGCAAAGGAAAGGAGGTTTAATGGCAGGATGAATGACTGCTTAGGCTACACATGACATTGAAGAAGAACTTTGGATGAATATACAAAAGCCTTCTTTATGCTCATAAAAGTTACTGTAGTCTGAACTGGCTGAACTCACTGTTTCTAACAAGGGGTTGTGACTGCCATCAGAATACTACACAGTGTAAGGCAGCTGAATTTTCACAGGTCAGGCTCAAGGGACTGAAATACTATCTCAATATATTCCTCACTATCTGAATATATTCCTAAAATTTTGTAGTGTAGTGTACAAATTCAAGTAAAGAATGAAAACAGAATATCAATGATCAATCTGATCAGAGATACACGTCCACAGTCTCCAAATCAAACCAGCAGCCAGAGAGAGGTAGGTGGTTCCCTTACTCAATATGAAATCCTTTGTAGGAAGGTGAAAAAACGTCAATGTATGCAGTATGTATGTAGTTTATCATTAATATTATTACGAAAAATAGAAGAGACTGTGTCATGAACCCACCTTGGTATTAGGAAGGAAGATTAAACCACTGAAAGACATGAGATTATTGTTCTGTAAATTTGCGCTGCAGACATTTCTAAACTGGTCTGCTACACCAGCTCTACAGCTCTGAATTAAGTAAAAAAAGACAAATATGGATTGAGAATACAAGTAACATGGAAAAATAAGATAGAAATGAGATATATAGCATGAGCAGATCCATAACATGCTGGCTTTGGGGTAAGAAATGCAACATGCTTCTATGAAAGAAGCACCCTAATGAAAATCTCACAAATTCACAGTTCTTTTTCCAGTAGTAAACAATTGATTTGATTCCGACACCAAAGGCGAGGGCTTTCAACAGTCTGCTCTGTTTGCTTCTATATCACATTACTGACATTCCAGTTCCATACCTCTTAGGGTGTTCTCATTGCTTTCCAGCGGCACTGGAGCTGCAATTACTCAGATGGAGTATTCCATTCTCCACTTACCCTGAGGCCTGCCAAAGCACCACACAGACTGTAATTGTGTACCTCAGCTGCATCAAAGCCTGCTTGCAAGGTATTTGTTACTGCTTAATGGTAGAAGCAGGATACTCTATTGGTCAGAGAGACATTCCTCAAGTAATTTTTAGGAATTCATAACTGTGCTGTTGATACATCTCTTCAAGAAATTCAAAGCTTGCAATTGTAATACCTTAAAAGGCACATAGTCAGTGTTATAGTATTGCTCGACAACCTTTTACAACAAAGCCTGCAGGGAATGAATGTCCTTGCAGAAAATAATCTTGACAAGAATGTTTAAATACTTGTATCTGTCCTCACATCTTAAAACAGTCTCTCGAAACCAAGAGTCAAACTAAAAGGCCTTACAATTTCTTTATGAGCAACCCCTACTCAATTCCACCAGAGTATTGACAATGATATTCCTGGCATGGTGATTCTGTTGCTGAAGGCCGCCTAGGCTGTTTAAGATCAAAAGATGAAGATTGTGGACTGTGCCATAAAAATTGTCTTCACATGTTACATCAGGTAGGGACTTTCACTGACAGATGCAGGATACTGGGAAAGAATAAAATATAAATGTGTCTCTAAGAAGACAAATACATACATACAACCCATCAAAATGCTTTCCTAAAGATTAATATCAGCGATGATGTCTGCAAACAAGCGTGACTAGTACTGTGTAAAATACTTTTGTTGCAGAACAGTGACTGTCCCACTGGGTGCACATACTAGTGTTCCGTTAAGGATGCATTTAATGCAACCAATCACAGGTCATTCTTGCTCTAAATTCCTGTAGATCTACAATGGACAAGGCAGCTTTTTCAGAAATCAGAAGATTGCAGAAGCAGCACTGCACATACATACATGTCTGTTCTCACTTTGGCCGAATTTGTTCTGAAACGAATCAGATCAGGTGGGTTTTGATCAAATAAAATCTCTCTTCTAGATATACTTGGTCTGGAGCCAGTACCCTATCTCTCCTAGACATTTTCTGTCAAGCTGTTGTTACGGATGAGTGATTTAGGATCTTTAAATGTGTAAGACTGGACATGTAAATCTGTAAATCTGCGACTTAACAGAGTTCGATGGCAAAGTTCACTCTATTACTTACTACATGGGAGAAATGTACAAAGGAAAATCGAGTTAGAATTGATTTTCCATGATTTGTGGAGATCAGAGATGCTAAAGGGTAAGGGAGATCCTCCCTTTGAGTCACGAGGTTCAGAATGGAGTCCCTTGCTTTCTAAACTCCAATGGAGCTTAGGTGCGGCTAGATCCAAACTTAGTCTCAGACTTGGTCAACAGTTTACATCTAAGAGATTCAAAGGGTAAGGAAAACCTCCCATTGAGTCACAAGGTTCAGAATGGACACCCTTGCTTTCTAAACTCCTCCTCAGAGAGGAGTCTAGGTGCGGCTGGATCCAATCTTAGTCCCAGACTTGGTCAACGGTTTATGGCTAAGGGAATTATATGTGCACAATCAACCCTTTATAGCATTTAGTTAGGATTTCAAAGTTTAGCATGCTATTAATCACTTACTGATCCATCCAGGCATCCGGTGTTAGTTTGCACTGAAGTTCGAGCCCTCAGTTTCCCGAAACAGACTCTCAGGCATCGAGTCTTACAAAAATAAATAATTTAATAGAGTGGTACAGCAGCTGGGTCAGCTCTAGCTGGGTGCCCCCAAAGAGGGGTGGGGGGGGAAGGAGAAGGAAAGAAGGAAGGAAAAAGGAAGGATGGAACAACCCGAACAAAGAACACCCTGGGCAATTATACCTTTATAGACTACTCACCCACCCCTCACGCATTCTTCACTCTCTATTCGTGTGTCTTCCACACGCCCTTTGGTCCAATAGTGATTCTCACCTGACAACTTCTGACTCATTATTGGATTCCTTCACTGTCTCCAGACAGGCTGTTCATTATCTTGGCCAGTTGCAGGTGCTGTTGGCAGTTGTAGCCTTGAAGCCTCCTTATCTTCTGATTTATGCTGGCTCTGGAAGCCCCTGTTTTGACTAAGTAGGTACATGTTCTGTAAATTTAAGTGAAAGTTTACAGCTTGTGGTCTAAGATTTCAGCAAATCTAGCTACTCATGCAAAGTAAGTACAGCTAAGCAAACAGCATACTAAATCACACAACATTATAACTTTAAGTGATTCATTCTATTTAAAACTTACTTATTTAAGCTAAATGACTAATCTTTCTTAACATTGAGAGGCATCCCTGCTCAATGGGAGAGTTGCCTGCCGTGCAGTCCAGTTGCCATCCAAGGAGAACTCAAATTGGGCTCATCCAACAATCTGTCGTCGGTAAAAGATCTCATTGCTGGAGATCACCGCCATGCAGCCATGCTGCCTAGCACGGAGAGCTCAAAGAAGGCTCACTTAGGCTGTCATATTTATGGGATAAAGTGGTTGGCTTGTAGTCAACTTGCATACAATGGGAGAGGTATGCACGAGACTCCTTGTTCCCACAACTTTCACTGTGTCGCTCTGCTCCTTTGTGGGTCTCCTAGAGGAGTTCTGGGCCTGGCTACGGCTCAGGCCTTTACCTCCTTTGGAGTCTGTACTGAACTGCTGCTGGTTTGGTTAAGGGGGATCGAGTACATCGGTCACAACTGTGTGCAGGCAGCACCTCTCCCTAAATGAAAAATGGAAGCATCTAGAGAAAGAACATTTCTTCCACGGAACTGTGGAAAATAGCCCTTTGTGATGAAAAATTACACTTATTTTATGGGTCAGTCAAGAGAATTTGGCCTACAAATGCTAGGGAATTATATCAGGCATATTTGCTAAATACAGATTCTAGCTTTAGATTTTCACATTCTATCCACAATATTAGATGCTACTTTTAATAGACAATGCAATTCTGAAAATCATTCCACCTGATATTAGAAGCTGTCCTATTTAATTTTGCATTTCTGTGAAGTCTGAATGTCCCAGTCTATCTGCAATCATGTCAGAGGTGAGTTTGCCTCCAAACAAATCTTTTGCACTTCCTCCTTCTGTTGGTTCCTGTTAAATGCATTTGAAGTGATGTCTGCTATATTAATGCAGATCTAGAACTATCATAGTAATATAGGCAAGAAACATTTTACAATTCAATGAATTAAAAATGTTTAAAATCAAAGTAACTTAAAAAGTGTTATTTTGCCTTTATATGAGCAGACCTGGATGACTGTTTTCTTATGGAACAGATTAAAGGAGATAGTCTGTGTTCTCTCAGTTATGTACACTAATTTCATAGGTGTTAGAAATGATTAAGCTCCAAAATCATAGTTAAAGCCTTGGGAATCCTAGCAATGTGCCAGGACACTATTGTGCTAGGTACTATTACAAAAAAAGGCAATTTCTACCCCAAAATGACTAAAGAGAGACAGAAACAGACAGTGGAGTATTATGGAGTATATGAAAAGATTACACACATATTAACAAGTCTGATCAGCTGGGTCTTGATTTGTTAAAGAACTATTTTAAAAAAAGTTATAGTAATAATCTGCATACAGAATAACTTACTACTGCAATGCCATCTAAGGCTTTGAGAGAGGGAAGATGGAATAATACAAATAGTTGGTAGTGATCTTGTTTCCAGACTATTAAATTTCTACTCATGTCCAAAATTATCAGATTAGTTAAACCCTAAGTAGAAAAAAAGCACAGGTTTATTAATATAACTTTAAAACATCCATATATAGGTGCATTCAGACTACTTTGTTTTCAGCTCCTTCTTCAGCCATCATCTGCATGACTCAAAACTGAGAAATCACTTAACAAAATCCAGATATCTTCATTTAGATTAATAGCACTGTTCAATACTCAAGCCACAAAGAAAGCTCTTAAAGTGAGTGAAAACTATACCGACATTGCCTTAAAAGCCTTTGTGCTCTCACACAGTTTTAGAGAGTCTGAACATAAATAAGAATCAGGGCCTCAGTCTCCAATTAGTGTCTGAATCCAGTCAACAAAGTTTATAATACGTACATTAGCATTTCAGGTAAGCTGAAAAGAACTGGAACTGCTGCAGGTGTAATTGTTTGTTATTTGACATGAGTTGCAGAATTATTCCACGGATTGTAAATCTTCATTTAGCCTACCTGGTATAAGTAATGTTTATCTCTGCAAAACATTTTGAGCCTAATCCACCTGGAGGGTTCAGCACCTCCTTCTCAGGAGTGAGTGTCAATCCAAAAATGTTGGACTGGGGTTCTCATCAGTTTGGGTTCCACTGTAAAGATGGATGAATGCAGCACCCACAGGCAGAACCTCCAATTATGTTTAAGTTTAGCTTCCTCTATACTTGAACAAGTGGGGAAACACTGTATTTCTAATATAATAAAAAAAAAAATTAGTTTTGAAATAGTAAATATTTACCTTTAAATGATGTATCTCAGGGTTGGTATAGACAAAGTTATTACTTATGTATAACTCTTAGGGAGTAAGTTTTCTTCAAACCAACTAAAGATGTGATTCTGCTGTTCACAATGGAAATGTAATGAGGATAAGACAGATTTTCAAACACACGTCTTTTGAGGCTGATAAGATGGCTATTGTTTACACTATGTCTTGTAAGTTTGGTGAGCTTTGAAATTCCTTGAAAAATAAACATGATGCACTTAGTATAAAGTGAGCTGTAATAGAAAAAGGTGGCTGATACAGAAGATAAAACAAGTTACAAGTGACGCAGTTTGTGTTACTGGGTCCAACTGTAACTAGATCAATGATCATTAGATCAATTAGATCTTTAAACATAGATAAATATGCACATTTGAATAAGAAATACTTATTTTGCTGGAACATAACTGTTCTGCCTCACTCCCTTTCTTCAGTTCTGCTAAAGATATACTCAGATCTTTTAATATTTGAAAAATTCACTCTATTGGCAGCGAGGAAAAAACTCACCCTCTATAATATTTCACTATAAAGAAACATTTCTACTGTGTCCCAGCTTAACAGCCTGCATTATCACTACCACGGTAAATATAGTACCATTTGGTGTTGAAATGTAGTTTTCATCTAAAGTGAGTTCTTCGAGGTTAAGACAAGACTCTATTCCTTCTATTTGTGTGAGATTGTTGTTGCTAAATGACACCCATCTTAAATTCTCCAATTTTTCCAAGTTGGAAATTTTGAAGAGCATTGGTGATCCAGATTTAAGACAGCGATCTGTAACAGAACTCAGAATTGAAAGAAACCAACCAGTCAATTAATCTGTAAATTAATTCTACCTATTTATTTGTGCTCATTTTTTATGTGTACATTTCCTGTTAATATCAATGGCAACTTCTTGGATGCAGGATGTGATATTTCCCCATTATGCAACAGAGCTACTCATTGTCAGTACATTTCAAAAAAGTTCAGCTTCTCCTCCAAAAACAAGAGCTCTACAACATAAGTATGCCAGCTCCCAAATGTACTTCTGCAGTTGAAGCTATCTGAACATAGACATTTTTTTCTTGTCTGCATTAGATCTTAGATAGTTTTGTTCAATTTAAATCCTTCTGCAATACATGATTATTTTATTGGCTAGTCTGCTTTACACATCCTCATTCTACATGAGGACTTTAATGGAAACAGGATTTCAGCCCAACACCAAGGCTGGATATTTAGTCTAGAAAAGGCTGAGTGCAAAGTCAGAGTCGAATTTATCCTAACTTTATAGTTCTTCATGCTTTTTATATACAAACTAAATACTCTTTTCTCTGTATCATAGATTAAGAAATTCAGTAATTTTCTTGTTTGAAATATTCTTGAACAGAAACAAATAAATGTCGAAACCAAACATATATTTTGCTGCCCAGGTTGTCAAATGACTTTCTTACACAGGATCTGACTTTAGACGCCTGGCAGCAAGCTTCCTGTAAAGACAAGGCTGTTAGTGATCCAATCTATAACCTGTTTGTATGACTATGACTCCGCCTTTCCAATAATATTACAGTATGTTAGCCAATCATTGCACAATAGAGAAAAGAAAAGATCACAGAGTCCCAATCAAAAAATTCAAATTGTATTGTAGGGGCCCAAAATATCCAGTATTGTATCATCAAGATTGTATCTAAGACAAATAATCACTTAAATATTCAGTGCCATTAGACTAGCTTTGGTGATGACTAAAGAACATTTTTTGGCTGTATTATTTTATTTTCCAAAGTATTTATCTTACCCTTTATGAATTCCTTCTCTCAGATGTCACAAAACTTGTATGACATATGCTAAAGCATTAATTTTCCTGGCAATTTTTCTAAACATGAATTCCCTAATGCACACAGAATGAAATGCTACGCTTATCAGCAGAAATATGTTTTCCGCTAGCTACTCTATAGTCTAATAACAAATTGAGCTGACAGAGGAGCTTTTAACCTTTCATACTGGGTAGATTAACATGATTTCAGCTGATGGATCAGAACAGGTTAGGATGACCTTGGATCTTCCTCCACTGACTCTTGTGGCTTTTTGTTAGCTCAGTTTCCTAAGGAAACAAGGCTAATGTGATTGTGCTATCTGTATATCCATCTGCTAGCCTTACCACTAATTTTTAAACCTATTGGTAAATTTCAGCCCTATCTGTGAGACAAATACTACTTGACTTCCTACAAATTCCATGAAAGCGAGCAGCTGAATTAGAGTTATAAACTGATGATCCCAGTGAAGGCTGCAATATTGGCTCAGCTACAATGCCAGACACTAGAGGATCCAGGAGAGACCTGTTCTGAATGACCTGAGAAACTCTGAGGGCTCACACCTGATTAGGCACTAGATAATCCAAAGACAAGGCTCTGTATTAACTATAGTCTGTTTTTTTGTGAAGATATTTATCCAGGTTTTTTTAGAAAGGCGTGATCTTACTCAGCATATGAGCAGACATAGTTTCATTGTGACTGTGTTGTGATCATATAAAAGTTGTGTTAGCATGATGCTGAGTTCAAACCTATACAGCTCATTGAGTGTGTTTGCTTAGAATCAGCCTAGGATTCAGGAGTGCTTTGGCATGTAGTCCAGAGCTTAAGTAGAACAAGTTTGTGCTCAGGGGTTGGGAAGGACTGCTTCATATCTGCATATAAAATACTCTGAAAAATCACCTACTGAAAAGACCTTAAGACAAGGAATTTGGCACTAGATACTTAAAAAAGCATGTAGAGCTGTTGGTTTATCCTGTTATTTTCCTCCCCATTGTTTCTATTTGGCAAACATAGGTACTTTCTTGCACTCTGAATTGAGCAGAACTTGAACATGACTGTTTCCAAGGTCACGCCAGAATATAGTTTTTGGTACCAGCAAAGATCTTCATAAGATAGGTGTTCATTAAATAATTCCTGACCTACTGCCAGAGGCAAGAACAAAACTTCTATCTTCACAAAAACCAGAAAACAAAATGTTCTTTTAAAAGACAGGTGCAGAACTGTTCCTAAAGCTTTCCTTTTCCATAGCACTTGCTACAAGTTACAACAAAACAGAACATCAAACCTGGGTCATCTTTGATCCTGCAATATGTTGTAATGCTTCTGCAACTTCTTCATTAGAAATCAGGACTCCATCTGAGTTAGTGAGAGCCTTTAATTGGCCAGTGACACTCAGCTGAAATGAGGCTGGCTTGAAGAAAGAAATTTTTTTAAATTGCCAATATAGTTTGCATACAAGAAAGAGATTTTAATTTCCTTTCTGTTTAGTGTACTGTCATCTCGTGGATGTCAAGAGCTAGAGCTTTGCTATGAGCTTCAACAGAGCCACTGTGTCATCCCTGCTTACGTAGTTTGCTAGAAACACATGAGACAAGGGACCTTTGGGCCAGTTTTGATTGTCCTGATTTTATGTGACATTGATGGTAATAAACTGCTCTGGAGTCACATGGGCTAACTCAGAAGTTTACTAATCTTACGAAGCTCACTAATACATAAGATGTATTAGTATTTGTTTTTATAATCTAGGAGTTTCATTTATGACCTAGAAATATTACAAAAAACAAAGAAAGCTTCATAGGACACGTGGGAAATGTTTAAAGGATTTGGAGGTGTCACCAAAACCTCAAGACATCACCACAAACCTACCCTATACATACAGAACATGTTAGACTGCCCACTAGTTTAAAATATAATACATGAAATATACACTTCTCACATAATGAATAATAATGTCTTTGTTTGTGAATGGAATATAGAAGTATTTTGACAGCCAAATAAGCCAAATGCAATCACTTATGAGCTAGATGGTAGAACATCCTCTGAAAGGTAGTAAGGATTTACTGCTTTACTCTGAACTGAACTAACTAGACATTGTGGTTGGATGCCTAAGAAACTCTGGAGAGGCACAAGTTTAGTGATGTGTAATACTCAAGAGTACCACGTTGACACACAGAGCTGACGGCAAAGAACACAGCAAAATTAAAAGTTTAATCTGATAAAAACCTAAGTAATAACAACAAAGAACCAGAGACCAGAACTGGTAGCTCTTATTATTTCTTTTTCTATCGTAGCGTGTATTGAAACGATTCATTGAAGCTTAACTGACAGGCCAAATAGACAAGGCAGCATCTTTCTGGATGCCTCCTGGGTGCCCCAATGGAGTTCTGTTTCTTGTGTTGGATTGTTCAAATTATTTGAGAGGTATTCTAATCAGATAGTACTCTGTTTGCCTGACTTTGACTTGTACAAAATATTAAATTTAGTGTTAAATGATCATTAAAAAAGCTTTTTTAAGAGTCTTTCAGTGCCTCAAATTTGTAAGGTTTAACTCTGCTGATTCTGACTGAGCCCTTTAAATAATGTTAAAATGTACTGATTCAAAGGGAATAAAGAACAGAGAGAAACATTTGTTCCAGAAGCTGGTTGGACAATAGGAATGAATGAGAGTCAGTAAAAGGGCTGAGTATTGGCTTTCTCACCAAAGCTCCAGCCAACACAGCTGTGCTGCTGCAGCCAGATACATGCAGTAACAGAGAGCCTAACAGTGTATATGCACGTCCCCAAGGCTAGGAACTGTCTCTGCTCCCACCCCTTACTCAGTGCAGCTGAGACAGCAAAACTAAAGCTAGGGCTTGGTTTTTGATATCTGGCACAGGCCACCAATAAATTTAATTCTTAAGGGAAGCAAAAAAGAAAGGAATTATGCCTCAGATATGTCTCTGAGCAAAAATGCCACAGAGCTTATTCACTTAATTAGGCTGTGACTACAAAAAGAAGTGAAGGCCCTGTGAGAACAAAGATGCCGTAACATGATCATAAGGCTTCTTACATTGCAAGGGCCTTAGAATTAATAAGGTGCAGGACCAGATTTTAAGCCTTTATAACTGCGGTCACAGTTAGAAGGCTTTCCCAGGAATTTCAGGTGCTGCTATGTACCTTATGCCATGGGTTGTGTGTGATGTCAAGACTGAGTAAGTTGGGAGTGTGTTTCTGTAAGATGTTTATATCTTCCCTGGACTTTTTCAGCTGGTTCCAGCTCAGCTTGAAGAACTGCAGTTTGCTTAAGCCTCTAATGCCCTCAGAAGTGATCACATGGTTGTGGCTCACATCAAAATATTCCCTGTTCGGCTGCAAGAAAATGCAGGTTTGAAAATACTTGTAGGGCTAAAAGTATCACAAAAGAAACTTTGGTTAAAGTAATCAGACACATTTAATCTTTAAACAGACTTAACTGGATCCAGTGCCTGGTATTCCCCTTGCTCAGTATTGGGTCTGTTGAGGGAGACCTAGTGTGCTCCAGCCATGTTACTCTATTTGTTAAAATGAAATGATCATTATAAAGGTCAGATGGGTGATAAAGTGATACCACTGTAGTATTGTGATTCAAACTGGAGACAATATCAACAGGCACCAAAACTGTGGGCTGCTAATAATATCACAGTATTCATGATCCTAGTTTAGTCCCCCTTCTGTTCCCCTGCATGCATCCTGGCCCAATCCTGTCTTGTGAGTATCCTGGTTTCGGCTGGGACAGAGTTAACTCTCTTCTTAGTAGCTGGTACAGTGCTGTGGTTTGGATTTAGTGTGAGAATGATGTTGATAACACTCCGATGTTTTAGTTGTTGCTAAGTAGCGCTTATCTTAAGCCAAGGATTTTTCAGTTTCCCATGCTCTGCCAGCAAGCAGGTGTGCAAGAAGCTGGGAGGGAGCACAGCCGGGGCAGCTGACCTGAACTAGCCAAAGGGGTGTTCCATACCATGGAACGTCATGCCCAGTATACAAACAGGGGGGAGTTGGCCAGGAGGCGCGGATCGCGGCTCGGGAACTAATTGGGCATCGGTCAGCGGGTGGTGAGCAATTGCATTGTGCATCACTGGTTTTTTTCTCCCCCCCCCTCCTTTTTTTGTTATATTCCTTTTCATTACTATTATTATTATTATTTTTCATTATTACTATTGTTAGTATTATATTTTTTTCATTATTACTATTGTTAGTATTATATTTTACTTTAGTTATTAAACTGTTCTTATCTCAACCCACGAGTTTTACTTTTTTTCCTTTCCTTTCCTCCTCCTCACCCCACTGGGAGGGGGAGGGGGAAACGGCTGCGTGGTGCTGAGTTGCTGACTGGGGTTAAACCATGACAGTGAGCACACCCCACAATGTAAGAATATTTATGCTAGTAAATGTTCCTTAAAAAAAAAGAATTAGAGCTTAATTTCTCACCAGGTCATAAATATTATTTAAGGAAGTAAATTCATTAAAGCTAATGATAAGCTTTTGAAGTGTTTTTAAGTCTAGAGATGTCCTGCAGCATGCTCAGCCTGTTCCCATTCAAATTCAAAACCTAGGCCAAAAGTAGATCAGAAATGACAATTTTACTGGACACGCAGCCAAATTCTGTGATACTCCATGGCTGTCTTTAAAATGAAAAAGCTTCAACTGATGGAGTGCAAATACAAATACTATGCTACTGGTAAACCATAAAAAGACTATAAAATGTGAATGCAAACTAACATGAAATAGTGAAAAGACAATAAAGGCTATGATGACTCTTTTTCACTTATTTGAAGACTATTTATTCTCTAACTTCTCCCCAAAATAAAAGTGACCTGGGTAAGATGGGGGGTCAGACAGTCAATCAGTTCACAGGAAGAGATGCTGCCGACACTAAGGAACTGGCAACTCTTCCATTATGAAAGAGCCGTATGGGAAGAGTGGAGCCGAGCAGAGACAGGCAACAGATCCTTAGGAAAAGGCAAAGTGAGAGGAGAATTGCTAGTATCTCGCTGCAAACACAGATCACTGGAAAGATGGCACTTTGGTAAAATAAGAGAATTGTTATTCTCCTCTTTCTTAACATTGTCTCTAAATAAGCTTTAGAAAAGACAAAGTTTATTTGAAACTGTAATGTATACCATCAAATATAAGAAATAACACCCCCTCGCAAACTAGAGTTAAAAATGGGACAGTTCAGAAACTATTTCACAGTTTCATGTATCAGATATTTAGCAGGGCTACTTCATCAGAAAAGGGGGCTACTGAAGGTGCCACACAGTAGTTATGCATATGAATGCAATGTCAGAATTATGCATATAAATATCCACCTGAAGAAGTGTTTTTCTGTACAGCTATTATAACAATATGTATTTCTGAAGCTAAAATCTGTATCCTGCTACAGTTTTGATGTGTTTTTTTCCCCAGGCTACATTCTTGTGATGTCAAATCTGACAAAAAAAAAAATCTTTTCAAGAACAACTGGCATAATGGCATGAAGTCATGTATTTCATAAAATTCAAGAGAAAGGCTGATAGTTTAGGTCGTGCCCTATTCTCATATGCATTCTTCTTAAACTGTTTTTCATTGAAATTATGTGTCCTCTACACAATAGGAAATGCAATTAGGATTCAGCCCAATAATTGTAATTCACATTGCATAATAACTGCTAGGTGGAGGAACACAAGTTCTAGTGATGTTAAGTAAATGTAAGCAACATCAGAATCAAGCCCAAATGGAAACATTAATTTTTAACTTTTGTGTTTGGTTTAGGTCATGAACCAACCTGAATAACAAAGTAACAATTCGAATCATAGAATCATAGAATCGTTTAGGTTGGAAAAGACCTTTAAGATCATCCAGTCCAACTGTTAACCTAGCACTGCCAAGTCCACCACTAAACTATGTCCCTAAGTGCCACATTACACATCTTTTAAATACCTCCAGGGATGGTGACTCCACCACTTCCCTGGGCAGCCTGTTCCAATGCTTACATAGTACTTTTATTTTACCAAAAATTTGACAGCAATACCTCACCTGTACCTGACTAAATATTGGCCTTAGCCACTGAAAATATTGTGTTATTTTCATTTAAGCAAGCAATCTGAGGCCTGACCTTTACTGTCGGTTCCATGTTCAAAACTTCATCATCACGTTGCAAATCATGAGACAGAATAAATCTTTCTATGCTTCTCTTTCCCTCTTCCACAATTATATTGCACGTAGAAAACAGACACTGGTCTTGAGCTATATAAAATAAAAGGCATTTGAAATTTGTAAACTTTCTAATTTTTAATTAAATAATAAATTTAATACTGAGCATAAAATGAAAGAACTTCAGTTAGGAAATTAATAGCAATTAAGTCAGGAAATCATCTTTCTGTAACACAGATCTGCTAGAAGCTGGGTTTAATTGCCTCATAATCAAAGCATTGCATAATGTTTTTGCTTGTATGGGTTGTTGTGTACCATACAGAACTCTGGCTAGAGTCAAAAGAAGTACACCTATGCACTGAAATTCCCAAAGTCCAAGAATCACAGTAGAGCAGCCTAACACGGGACCATGGGACCAGGCAGACCTGACTCATCAGTGAATTCGACTCTCTTCTTCCTTTCCCCAGAGCTGAACATCCCACTTCCCCATACTCTCTTGTTTCTAATAGACAGAGTAACTCAGAGTCTGAAATGAGCCCTTCTAACTTGGCAGCAAGTTATGAAGTTAGATGAGTGAAAACAGCAGCATTATATGCTTGTAAAAATGAGTCGAGGGAATCAAGGAAAAACTTGTTCAGAATACCAGCTGAGAATAAAATATATTTTTCTTTTTTTCAAAACTGCACATCTCACAATTTAAGTTAAACAACTAAAGATCATTTGCTCCTGCAAGACCCCAGGAAAAAAGATCCTTTGCACAGCCAATACTCTAAATTTTACTTTGCATGGTACCTCAGAGAAAGTAGTTCTTAGTGAGAGAGGACTTAGTTTTCAGCTGCATTTCATTTAATCTGTTGAAACTTAGAGGATCTTTGATTTCTTTGTTATGCTTTTTATAAGTACAAAATAAGATCCTCAGCCAAATCTCACTACAATGACTGGAAAGTTTCTCACTGACTTCCACAGAAGTTTTATCTGGCTCTGACAGAATGGACAGAGAGAATCAACCTTAAATTTGGGCTTGTCAGGTCACGTTAGTAGAACAGAACTTAATTTTACCTACTTGTTTTTTTTTTTTCTCTTCATCTGTGAAATCCAAAGCTTGCCTTCTAATATCACAGTAGGAAAAAAAATTCACACCGGTGTAATGTACTCAAACTCAGCAATGTATTCTGGCAGGACCAGCTCATGGTCAAACACAAACCACTCGCAATGCCAATGGCTGCAGTCACAATTCCTCTGTTCCAAGGAAGCCCACATTTCTAAAGTGGATGAAACAGGGTAAATGTATTATTGGTTTTTAGCTAAGTTTGGTATTAATTTCAGAATGTTAATGAGTCAAAGGTATCTCCTTCCATGAAGATGCATCAGTTTTATTCGTTTCTACCATTAGACTTCCTTTGCCATACAGACTCGCACAGGCTAATAAAGGAATTTAACTTGGCTCTCTAATACCCTAGGTAGAATAAGCAACTGTCAGATTCCAGCATGAAGATCACAGCCTGTCAAAGACTAGCTTAGATCCTGAGGGCATGAACAGCTGTCCTGCAGTGCCTTCATTGCTGCACTGTCCAAAACTACTCTATCATATTATGGTGTGATCACCTTCCAAATTAGCTTTCATTTCCTCCCTTCTAAGAAACCAGAAACAATCCCAGCTCCCAGTTTATAAAGAGACAGATGTTGCTCCCTGTTAGCATCTGAAAGTTTGGACATCTGAAAGTCAGAGTGAAGAGGTAAAATTATTACTCAATTTCGACTCTGTTCTCTTGCAAAAAAAAAGAGTAAAGCAGAATCTATCACTCAGATCTGGTTACTTATAACAGTGTATTTCTCAGCAGTACTCATTTTTATTTTACTTAAAGATAAAGGCTGTGGATTTTACGGGTGAAGATTTCCTCTGCAGTATATGCATATTGCCCTTTGCAACACTCACTCAGTCCCGCTGTATGAAGACTAGGTATGAAACTACATGAAGTGAGCTACTTTTACTGTGGACTAATGGCTAAATAGCAGTGTGGCACAACACACTTTCACCCTGTGAACTAAACAAGCACAAATATTTATTCAAAGACGAATCTTCTTGCTTGTTATTGTCTTTGAAAAAATGCACTTCAGCTGAGCAGAGACTGTGTTCTGAGGAATGAAACTTCTTGACACAACCCAAAGTCAAAGATGAGTTTAGAATACAAATGTTAATTTAACCTTAACTTTATGCTAACAAGTGCCTACAAATATGTACCATTGCCAGAAGTAGATGCATCACTTTCTAGGCATTTCCATGGCCTGAACACTGAATTAGCTTCTGCGTAGTTGACTTGATAGATGGGATTCATTGCAAGCTGGAGCACTGCGGCCAAGGAAAACTTTTGCAATTATCACTTTCCCTAAGTGAGGGAGAAAAGACACTTAATGCTTCTAATTCTAGCTTGGGGGTACAGACAGGATAATACAACAGTGATGCTTAATGTAATAACAGGCAGGCTGCATCTTGGGCTGGCAAATGAATGCTCTAATATGTATGTAATACAATTTAATAAAAATACGTATTTTTATATATGCTGTGATTCTGGTTTTATGTTTTTTATGAAAACAATATACTTTGGCAAAAAAGATTACACTGTGAAATCTAACATTTGTAGCTGGCTAATATTTAAAGCCAGTGAAATCCAAAATACAAGTAATTTCATAAACAGTGGAACCTGTGAGGCCAGGTATCCTTCGGACTTGTGTCTTCCAAATTCTTTCTTCCATACTGCAGTAAACCTAGCTTCCCCAAGCTCCCTATGACACCAAGGCCAAGCAAAAGGTAGTACGTGCAGTGGCTAGTCTCGAGCTATATATATGCTGACAAACTTGCCAGAAGTCCATGCTGACTGTCCTGTTGGGTGATGCTAAATGAACCCTAGAAAAGCTGAGAAATGTCTCTTTTCTTTGTGAGAAGGAGGAGAGGGAGGAGAGGTGTCCTAATTTAGGTTAAGCCACATTTCTACAAAATTCATAAATACTTAATTACCTTTAAAACTTCTATATGTTTTTCAAATTTGGTTGAAATTTGATCATTCCTAAGTCACTGCAATGACAGTCACACAACATGACTGGTGTTTTTCCCTTCCGTGCCCTGTCCTGGACACAGGTTGACCCAATGTATTTGTGTCTTTCCTCACTCATCCGGTAAAGATCAGGCATATCTAATTATTTCTCACATGAGGACATCTCTCATAGACACTTCAAACTCCTGCCTGTGAATTACTCCCCATAGCCGAAGTCCTTTGTGGAGCTTCCTAATACACAGAAATGCCACTGGGACAGATTTCAGCAAAGTTTCAGAGCTCCTTTCAAGGCTGCATATGCCACCTCATGGCCATCTACAGTATTTACAAAATGTCCTTTGTAACAGCAATTATACAAGCCATACAGCACGTATTTTACAAGATCTTTCCAAACTTTGAATTACCATACTTGAATGACTTCTCAGGATCACTGCTGTTTTTGCCTTCTGCCTTAGCTTATTGTTTCAGAAACTCTGTTCTTGGACATTCACATATGCTTAGACTGTTACGGAGAAGAAAAGCTTTTTTTTTCGTCAGACTGCTGCAAAGATTAAAGCAAGGGCCAAGTATCCTTATTTGACTGAGACCATCCCTTGAAAATGTAAACAAATTTAAGCAGCATGAAAATATAGCTATGAATTATGATAAGGGATGGCAGGCAGGGAAAGCGAAGAATAACGAATAAGAAAATAGTTTATGGTGTCATTATTCCAACAGAATGAGAGACATGGACAAGAAGATCAGATTGTAAGCTCTGTGGGAACAGGGCCCATCTTCCTGTATGCTTATATCGCATTTGACATCACAAAAAGGAATCTCAGTGGGGCCTCTGCAAACTAGCATGATATAAACAATAATCAAGCAAAACAGGACAATAGATACTGCATTTGAAGATACAATCTTGCCACCCAAAAATCTGATCTCTTCTCAGAGCAAAAAAAGAAAGGCAGGTATGCAAAAGGTTGGAAAGAAGAAAAGGAGAGCAATGGAAGTTGAGCAATTCTTCTCAATGGAGAATCTCCTTGAAACCTGAAAAATACCTTGAATATCTTAGATATTCAAAAGCTGTCTGGACATGGTCCTGCATAGCCTGCTGTAAGTGATGCTGCTTGATCAGGTGGGCTGGGCAAGATGACCTCCAGAGGCCCCTTCCAACCTCAACCATTCTGTGAATCTGCAAAAATACTTCTATTCGTAATTTCTTACTCAGCATGAAATAATATATTCCATCTGTCTGGCTATGTTACAGTCTGGAGATGGAAGGGGTCACTGGGGCAGGACTGACAGTTTCTAGGGTTATGACTGGTCTGACAACTAGAATCCATTCCAGAGGGACCCTGTGTTTAGGGCTAGGTATCTGGAGATACCAGACATAAATGGACTAGGATTAAATTTAAGATTAAGGACAAAGGAGGCAGTGATTTAAAGTTAGGATGAGGCTTGCAAGCCAGGACCTGGGATGCTATATTACTAGAACTGAGACTGAAAGAACTGAAAACCCATGCTATGCTTTGTGCTTGCACTGGTAGGAAGAACAAAATAATACCAAAATGATACTGTGTTCAAACAAATACAAATGAAAATTATAAAATAAATGGCTGAAGAAACCACTGAGCCAATCTGTTCCACAGGCAGTAAATACAAGTACTTCATCTGTTACCGTGCAGACTTCCAAACTAGTCCTGTATCAGTCCCTGCAAACTCTAGTGGGGGCACTGATGAGAAGTGGTGAGTGAGAAGACACAATATGCAACAAAAAGAGAAAGGGCAAGGAAAGGACAAGAAGGTGATGAGACAAACTGGAAAACGCTAATCATGCCTTTGCCACAGATGGTGTAAAGATGTGAAGAATGCAGCAGAGGTAACACGAAGAAATATAATGAGAACAGAGGAAGAAAACAGAAGAAAGATTAATAGAAAAATGATGAAAGGAGAAAGGAAAAGAGAGTAGCACTTTTCTGCCTGCTCTCTTCTGTGCTATCCTTTACTAAACAACAGCATTCTTCTGTCCACAATGCAGCACACTCTATCCACTTCCAGACCCTGGAAACTATCCTCCAGCATTTGTAGCAGCTGCTTTTCCTTAACTGGCAATTCAGGGCTGCATACATAAGAGAGAGATTCCATCTTTTCTTATTAAGAAAGTACAAAGAGATAGGGAAAGACTCCAGGTTTTCATTATGCTGTTGCAAAAGCAGACAAAAGACAAGAATAGACATTCTGACCATATAAAGTTTATACATTGCACAATATTTACTAAGGATAACAGACTATAATTAACACAAATTCCATAATACTGATGTTCACAGTAATCATGAGATCACTTGCAAGACTTTTTTTTCCCCTGCTTCTCAATAATCAGTAAGAGTAGTCTCCATGTTCTGTATTACATTAAAAAAAAAGATCTATTTGTTTGCCTCTGGAACCACAAGTCTTGTCTTTGCTGAAGATCCCTAGCAGGAAGGTAGCAACAGCATGAGAAGAAAGAGAATAGTACAATAAATGTTGACAGCAGATCCAGAACCCCATACAAATACTACAAAACTGTTGATAACTTATTTTCTTCTTGAAATTCTTTTTCATAAGGATGTAATTTCTGGTGATTTAAAACACTGCAGTTTGAGCATCAGCAGGTTAGAGTGAGGATTTGATTAATTATTGCTGGACTTCTCTGCCAAAATAAGCATCAGACCATGAGGTTTCAATTTAAGAACAGTGTTGGGCTGATAGTTGCTTCTCAGGGAAGATGCATAAATTGCCTATCACCACCTGAAATGGGGTCTAATACATATGAATGGAGCTGATCTGGCTAATCCATAGTAGGAGCTAATACAATGAGACAGTTTTTCATACAACCTGGAGGATATCCTACCAGCATGATACAGAGTGCATTGGGGAGCTTCCTGAAAAGTTTTGTTCTCTTCAGGTAACATGAAAAGAGCTGCTAAAATCATTAGCTGTGCCAATCTGACTTCCCCATGGGCCAAAAAAAGTGCTGGAAGTGGGTAGTTGAATTGTCTGATACAGCTTACTACCTCAAATAATTTCAGATAAAGCTATAAGAGTGAGGGTCTTTTTGTGATTCCAACTTTATGTGAAGAATAGCAAGGGGTGAACAAATCTGTTTTATGTTGTATTGGAAAGGACTAGAAGCTCAATAGTGGTGTTTCAGCTATGGAGGAAAGTAACTTTTAGCTAAAGGCTTATAGGAAAAAATTTGAAAGTGGTATGATTCACAAGATCATCTCTGCCCACCTCTGAATGTTTCTCATGGCTACGCTGTTTCTGGGTCAAACCATACCCCACCCCCCCAACCCCTAAGCAAACAAAAAACCCCTACCTGCCCCCCCCCCCCCATGCTGAGCCATGTTATGCCATTAACTGGAATACTGCATCTCAGAATGGGCATGCTCTGAATCCCAGGGAATTTGTTTTGATCTTAGCAGCTAAAATGTCCTGAGCTCAGAGGGCACCTGTTGTCCCTCAGGGAGATAAGATTTTGCTTTCAAGATTGAAAAGATCTTCCAGCTCCCTTCAAGCATTCAGCTCTGATTTCTACACACAGAAATCACACATACATTTATATGTATAAAATAAACTTTCACATACATATAAACATAGTAAATGCACATAAAAAGATTAAAAGCACTGTATTAACCGTACTAAAATCATAACAATACAGTCACACATATCAAGTCAGTGAACTGCTCAGTATGCAAAGAAAGAAATGGGTTCAACAGGAGTTCTGTCTCATAGCTACAAGTGGGCAACTGGGTGTCCTAAGACCATTGCTCCACTGGTGACACAGTTCTACAAGCTGCTTTGGGCAGATGTTTCCCAGTGCTTATGACAAAGATCATGGCTGCATCACAAGTCTCAACCTTGGAGGTTGATTCTTGGAAGGCAGTGAAATAAATGAGTACAATCACACAAATTTCAAAGTTGAGACTTACCCAGAAAAACTTAGGACTTATCTGCATAGATACAAATCTACCTTGTCACTGTCCCGACATATGCATATACTCTCCTGTGTGATACAGATGAAATACAGATGCATATACATCTGGGTGGGATTTGTTTTGTTTCTGCATTGTTAATCTACCACTGCTTTCCACTTTCAGAAATCTGGCCATTCATAACAATATTTACTCTGTTTTCACAACCATATTAGGAACAGATGAGGTAAGACCCAGATTCTAACAGCAAAAATCTGAACCAATTCTCATGCCTGGTATTTTCTACCAAGCTACGGACCTCTGAAGTCCAAGAGCCAGTCATAGAAACACCAAGCATAGGGACTTTGGGGGACTTCAAGCCACCTCTATCTGGGTAAAACTTCTCAATAATCCTAAATTATTTGATACTTTGCAAAATGTTTCTGTTCTTATAATCACAAAGTTAACTTTGTTCACAGGGCAGTGCTACACTAAATAGCTCTTAAAACTTAGGCACTTACACTGAAAACTTTTTACAGAAATATTTGAAATTTCTCCTTAAATTTCAGCCTCAGAATTTGATTATGCACTCTAAAGATGTGATTTATTTTCATTCCCATGATACTGTATGCTCTGAAGTCCCAGGTACAGAATCATGATTGAATTATGTAACAACAAGAACTAAACCTGTGTGCAGAAATGCACAGAGGAGAGCACTAAGTTAATAATATTTTCTTCTTGTTTTGCACTGAATTTTTCAGTGCTATCTACATGATTTTCTTCTGTTTCCTATTCAGAAGAAAGAATCGCAAGCAATACCTCTAGCCTGTTTCATTTCATTTTAACTTTGTTCTCTCAAGTGGAGACAAATAAATTTACCTTATTTTATTTAAATGCTGCATTCAAAGTTAAGCATCAAATATCAGTATCTAATCATATGTGATCCATTGTGTTCCTTTTCTCTATTCGCACTGTCATATTTAAAATCTGTTTAAATCCTTCTTCACTATGCAAATGAGCAGTGCCACTATAGTAAGCACAATCATGCATAAAGCGAGCATGGTTTGCAAGAACAGTTTCTACAGTCAAACTTGAGAAAGAGGAGACAGTCCGCTGGCCAGCCAGGAACCTGGGGGCAGAAGCTCACCTATTCCCTGTGGTACACAAGTCAAATCACTTAAAAATATGTGGCCATTTTCTCTGTGTCTGACTAGGAAGACAATAAACTCTTATACTTCCATCTGGTACTGTAAGATTCCTTAAAGATTATGGGGTAATCAGACACCTTAGAAAGAGAACCAACCTAGAAATGCAGTAGGTTCTCCAGCTTTTCAATCAGTGGGAAGTTTTCTTAAAAAAGAAGATATAACAGTCAAAATCCTTACTGCAACTAATAATAATATCGCTCTTTCTCAAAAAGATTCTGTGCTAAGATTACTCATCCAAAAACCTTTGGTTTGGTTTTCATCCCTACAAGAGTCATTTATTAATTTCTCCTTGCCAAAACAAAAAGATCCTTGGCTTGAGAAAGTGGCATTAAAAGTAACCAGAGTGCTATTTATAAACAACCTCAAATGGAACTTGTAAGTACAGAAGTACCTGCAGCTCTAACAAACATCCCTGAACACAAAAAGAAGGCATACCTGAGGTGGACAAGCTTGGAGTACTCAAGCAGAAAACAGTCCTTGAAATACTGCCAGTCTAAATTTGAATCTCCCCTCAACTGAGCGCCAAGGTTATTCATACAAATATTATGTAAACAACTTCTAATGCTTCTTTACAGGTAAAGCTGTGTAGGAACTTAGAATAATCATTATCACTGTTGTTAAAAAGGAATTGGATAGCTTGCTTACTCTTTTATCTGCCTTTTTAAAAATCAAGGCTTCATAAATAGGTAATAAAAAAATAAAGGCGACAAAAAAGTCAGTCTTTGTGGGCTCAAAGCTTCAGCCTAGTACACCACCAAGAGAAGGAGAGGGGAGAGAGTGTTTCCTTTCTTGTCAGCTAGCTGCAAATGGAGTCTGTGGAGCACTGATGCTTCAAAATAATCCAGAACCCTGTAATAAATTTGTTTTGTTAAAAATTATTAACTTGGAATCATAAGAAACAGGTTCTAGTTTCAGGTTTCTTTAAAGGTTTACCATGGATTATTTGATAAACCTTCTTCAAAGTGAATGTTTCCCACTGTTTCCAATTCCATCAACAAAAATTGTACTACCAAATTAAAACTCTTCTTCATTTCCACTTGGAAATCTTTTTAAATTCTGCCTGGAACAACATAACAGGACAAATAAACATAATTTTGATTTTTTTTAGAACAACAAATTTAGATGAATGATTACAGAAAGATTATTATTTTTTTAAGTCTGAAAGACTACAACTGTGGATATACTGATCCTAATATGTGCATATACTGGTCCTATACTGATCCATAACACCAAGCTTCATCCACTTCACCCTCAGCATTGCTCTGTAATCATTAACTTAAGGGAATCACCTCCTCAAGTAAGAGAAGGTTGTAGTTTGCTATTTAGTATTCATAATGATGTCAGTCCAAACAGCAGCACTAATGAAACCGTGCTGGACTTGGGTGCAGTGTGAGGCACTGGCATGAAATCAGTGGCAAGTAACAGCAACAAATTTCACAGTATGGTTATATTCTCCCACACCTCCATCAGTTGTTCCTTCCTCGAGATGATTGACGGTCTTTCCCTCTCTTTATTAACAAGCTTTAAAACAGTACTACTTCAGTATATAATTTCCACCCAAATGCAAAATCTAAATGATTTGATTCTTTCGGGGCCTGATGCACTACAGACTCTTTGTACTACCCTTGTAGATAGGAACAGTGTTCATTAGTCTTAGACGCAAAAACAAAGGAAAAACTGGCCAGATGAATGGTATGCCTTAGCTGTCCTGCAGAGCATCAGAGAGAGAACAGACAGCTTTCTACTTATCAGAAGAGAGACATCCAATTCTCCCTTCATAAAAATTCTGTAGAATGAGCTTCAGATCCGTGCTGGCATCCAGCACTAAGTCTATGGCATCACTGATATCCTCCACATGCCCTATTATGAAGGATTCTCTGTGTGCAAACTTTGTGCTGGCCATTGACTTTAGAGTGAATTTGACTTATGAAGTCCTAAGCCAGAATTATGAACGACAAGAAAAAGAAGCCATTAAAATCACATTGGAATTACAGGGGGAAAAAAACCCAACAAACAGAAACAAAAAAACCACAGCACTTTGCTGGATCTCTACTGTTTAAAGGCCCAGAACACTTTTCCAAGCACTGGTCCAATATAACTACTCATTGCAGCTATTTTTGTTCAATCCTTTACCTATTTACTGAGATCACCAGTAATGGAAATGGCAGCATCTGCCTACTAGAAGCTGGCCTGGATTCAATAATTCAGACCACATAAGAGCTGCCACTTTAATGATATTTGCAATACTCCTAGTTTGGACCTTATAAAAAACAAATGTGAGACAGGCTTCAAGTCCTGTCATTAATCTCCTAATCACCAGCCACCATAATACCCAATTATTAATGTCTGAAAATATCAGAATACCGTTCTTGTACAATTCACTAAACATACTCATTCAGTTTTCTGTTCCGGAATGTTATTCTTTCCTCCAGTGCATTTTATTTTTGTAAGAATGACTTTTCAAGACATGTTTTTTCTGTATCTTCATTATCATGAACTGAATTTTCAGTTTCCAGATTCTTACTCCTTAGAGATTTATTACGTGATGTTTTACCCAACATTTGCAGTGTGGCCAATTCACGTTCCAGCTGATAAAAAGACCCCATTAGGATTCAGAAGCAAGAGGTTATGTTAAAGTATGGCAGGAAAATTATCTTATTTATGTTTCCTCAAAAGATAAGCCCTCTAGATGTGTACGAAAAAGCATACCTGAAAACATCAAAACAGAAAATTATTTTAATAAATTCAAACCCTTGATTGTCAGTAGAAAAAGCTGAATTACTTGGCCAAAGGGACAGCTCTGCTCTGAGCAACTGCCCATACTCTTCTGTTGTATACTGGCTCATATCCCAGTCCTGTTCATATCAATTAGACCATTGTTTCACCCAGGCAGGATGACCCCTCAATGTGACTTCATTATGATGCAAGTCTCAGCAATCAAAAGAGAGTTAGAGGGTACAGTTAAAATGGCAGTGCAGCTTTTCTTCAGACACCTAAGGGCAGGGATAATTTTTCTCCCCATGTGTGATCACTGTGTGGCATAGTAATTACTCTCTGCTTTGTGGAAGCAAAACTCTTTTTGCATTCTTTTTAAAGAGGTAAATCTTTAGGATCAATCAAGCCGCTATACAGCCGAGATTAGTTAAAGCAAGAAAATAAACTACTCATTCCTTTTGAATAACAAGCAAGGATTTGGCTCCCAAGTATAAAACTTCCATAAAACTCTTCTTAAAGAAAGCAACTTGGCTCACTCTGCATACACACCCCAATGTGAGTATTATTTAAAATATTCATATATGCACTAACTATAGGCACTTCTGACAAAGAGATGAGGTGACTGAAGTGTATGTCTGCTTCCTAGATACTACCTGATCTACATATGGCAAGCAAAGGAGGAAGATATGACCATAAAGGCATGAGCCTGCGCTGGCAGAGTCCTTGGTCTGTGCACCTTTGATCAAAAGAATCTGTTGACTCTTGATCAAAGTACTTTTAAGGGGTCCTATTTACGTAATCAGCAATATTTTTTCAGTTATATTTGTATAGACATATGTGCAAAGAGCTCACTCAAAGTGCATTAAAGACCTACTAGGAATGTTTACAAACTGCTGTACAGAAAATCTGTGACACAGGTCTTTTCATTTTAGAATAACTGCAGTTGCACTGATGCAACTACAGTCTGACTCTGAATCATTATGTTGCTTATACTGTTCTTAAAAGAAGGGGAACAGACTAATCAGTTGGAAATCAGAAAAAACCCCCCAAACAACCCAGTAACTTGAGAGCTGGGTGAGAAAGAGCTTTCTAATCTGCAAAACACAGACCTTTCAGAAATGTTTATAGTATCAGCTAGAACAGGCAATAACCATAGTAATCTGGGAACTCAGCAGGAAGGTCCTCTGCAAACACCTGTACTGGATGAATAAAAGAAGCAATCTGAAACTCAGTTTACCACATTAGGTGAGTATCTTATCTAGTCCACTGTTCTGGACTGGATCTCTAAGGCTTCCTTCTTGGTGCAGTTCCATTTAAGAGTCCATTGGTCAAAGCACTTACCTAAGGCTTGAGACACCAGATTCAAATAATTATGAACCTGGCAGAACCGAAACTGGAAATGGTTCCCCTGCAACACATTAAGTGTCCTAGAAACTTGGCTGTTGATTATTCTGAAGAATAATTAACACAAACAATGACATCATATATGTAATATATTATTTTCCATTTCCACCCAAAGTGCAGGGATAGCATTTGGAAGATCTTGTTATTACAGATAAAGATAAACCAAGAAAAATTAATAGATTCTCTAGTATCTGTTCAGAAATGCAGGCATGATTTACATTTCCATTTATAACCAAACAGGCTTGATTTAGATTTAAACTAAAAGCCCTTTATACTAAAGGCAGTGAAAAAGAAAAATAAATACATGCACAAATCCCACTGATGCCTATTTTCTGTCTTCTTTGACATGGCTACAGCAATGGAAGGGAGTTTGGAGTAAACAAAGATGAGCCCTAGGGAGTTCTGACACAGACTTTGGGATGATCAGGGCTGTGTATATTGGATATGACTCTGAACCATGCAAGTTGGTAGGAAATTTTTATTAGAATGAGAGAAAGATTAAACCATGTACATAAATCCTTGGTAGTAATCAGAATGCTCATGCTAGAAATGCCAGACTGATATCACCTTCCTAGTTTTTCTATTAAGTTTCCAGCAAGGTTGTCCTCTTGCAAATTCTGGAGAGTATGTAAGCCCTGTGAATGTTTTAAACAATACAGTTTTAATCTAATATAGCACTGCAAATGCTGAAGAGCCTGTAGGCTAAGAGGCAGATCATTCAAATGTAAAAACAAATTTGACTGGAGTCTAAGCAATGTTAGCCTCTGTTGTAAACTATAGCTTTTTTTTGACATGGAAAGAGAGAATGCATTTTGCCGAAAGGCAATTAGCTTGGAAAGCCTTTGTAAATGATACTGCAATGAAAACAAACTTAGTCCCCCAGCCTTAGTTTCACAGCTGTGCATGAGAAACCTAACAGATCATGCCCCATGTCATGAGTACTCATTAGCTTTTGGCTGCAGCCCATGTCTTGGCCTCGGGATATCATGAGAACCAAATCACTGATGTCAATCATTTCTCTCCATGATGACACTGCAGTTCTCTGCAGTGAGATGCCACTAGTGTTTGTAGTGTCCTTGCTAATAAATAATCATTTCTGGAAACACTCTACTGCCTTTACACTTGTACTTTGTCAGCTGTAATTTCTCAGTCTTCCTTTTCCTTCCCTATCATCATGCCCAGCTTTGATCTCTCTCCTCTCTTTTATGGCTTTGAAGGTTCACAGTGATCTGGTCTCATTCATCCCTATCAGCATCTCCTCCTGCTCTAACTGCTTTTATCTTGGTATCATTATCTCCATCTGCCTTTTTTTCATGTACTCTCCCAAGGGAAGGTGGACTGAGCTGCAGCACTTCTGTCTCCCTGTGGGGGTGCGATGACTTGGGTATTTAAGAAAGCTACATGGTCTTTTGCTAGAAATGGACATTTACACATTTCTTCTCCCTCTACATGCCAAACAGAGCTCTCACTGGTTCTGGACTAGCCTCCAACTCAAAGGTTAGCATGAAGAGTACTAATTTTTTGGGGAATAATTCGACATATGACAGCATGAGAAAAAGCCAGGATAAAGCTTCTCCTGAACAGGAGTTAATCATCTCTCCAAGTTATAAAAAAATAAAAAATCCAAACACTAAAATAAAAATTAAAAGGCAAGCTTTTTACATAATACTGATTTGCAGACAAAAATCTGCAGTTATAAGACTAAAAAATCTTTTCCTCATCAAGAATCTGAGGTCTTTGAAAATGAGTGATTTAGTTAACTCTGCATATGCAGAAAACCTTGACAGCTAATCAGTTCCAAATAATGTTTCAGCCTCAGTTCTTATAAATTGAAGTTTAAAATTGTCCTTTCTGTTGTTCAGTAATTCTAAAAGTTAGCCCTACTTACTAGACACATTTATATACCATACTATTAAAATACCATACATTAGAGAAATTAGAAGAAAAGAAATCATAACAAGGACACCAGACTCACCTCTATATTCTTGATCGGGTTATTATTCAACTAAAGAGCATTCAGCTTTGTTAGGGCTTCCCAATTTTCAATTCTGGAAATTTCATTGCAATAAGGATAAAGCTTTTGCAAATTTACACATTTTTGTAGACCATCTATTTTCTGCAATAGAAGAAGAGGTATTACTTTGCAGCACTGAACAACAAAATGTCACTCTTTTTTGTCAAGATGTCATTAACTTGCACAGAAAATTGTTAGGTAGTTCCAAATGATTTGAGACCACACCCTCTGTGCAGAATGCTGCTGATTTAGAAAGCTTTTCAATTAAGCCAACAAAGAAAAAATAGTAGCAGCTACAACGGTTCATGATAAATGATTATGCATTTTTAAATACAGTATTATATTCATTAAAATGTCTTCATTCTAACCAGTTTCCTGGAAAAGGTTTCAATGTAATTATTCTAGTTTTAAGAAATATTGTTTCTAATGAGAGAGAAAAAAATCCAACAATAGGTTCTAAATTACAAAAAACTGTAATATGTAACAGACGTAATTTGATCCATATCTAAAATGGGATTTTTGGATACTTAAGTAAACAAGTGCCACATCCTGACTCCTTCAAATAGTACCTTCTTCCTTGAACAGACGAATGGAGTGTTTGTGAAAGAATATGATACTCATTGTAAGGGACTGGAAATTGGCTAAACCTGACAAGAAAGAAAACTCATAGTTAACTTACCACTAAACAGCATTCAGCAATCCACAGGTCTTTCAGCAACAGGCAGTACATCTAGGTCTGAAATCTTTTGAATACTTTGTCCAATGAGAATGACAGTAGTTACATTTGGGAAATATTTCATGCCTACAATCCTGGGATAACCTGAGAAAAACATCTCTAGTACTTTTGTTTTTATCCCTCTTGATCAACGTTCTCATAAGACAATCCATTACACGTGTACTGGAAATGAAATGCAACTATTATTCTCTTTATGTCCATGCTGTAAAAAATACATTATGAAGCAGAATGTCTTACTGCCATTACAGTAAATTAGAGATAGCTGCTTAACATCAGTTGTGTCTTTTAAAACTTCCTCTGCAGTAAAAAGTGTTTGCAATTTTGGCCACATTCAGTCTATAGCGGTTAAGTAGCTTTCTGCTGCTCCCAAAACACGTTTGCAAAGTATTACATGAGTGCTTCATATCACACCTCAGAATGCACTTTCAGTTTAAAACAAAATAATTTTTAATTCTGCTATTCTTAATGAAAATTAAAAACTGGAAATCCCTAACTTTATCTATAAGCTAGTATATATGTGTGTATACATATACATGCATACATATACATACATATATATGTATGAGGATAGATGGTGCGCTTTATCAGTCTTGTAGTTTTCCACTTCTGGAGTGGTTGTATCAAGTAAAAATAATAATAAAAGCTTTTAGCCAGGAAAAAATAAAAAGTTTACATGGACTTTCATTAAGGGTGAGATTCAGTTTGATTAAGACACAAAACAATATGCATCCACATGTGTGCCTCTTGCCTAAGCTCTCATGTTAGTCAAGAGATTTAACCAATGTAGCCAAAGGATCCTGGAAAGCCATTCAGATGACCAGATAGGAGGTGTTTACGTTACACTAAATTGACTTATTCTATAGGTTCCCTTGACTATATTGACTAAGCATGGGATTCAGAATATCTGTTGTGATTTCAGAGACCTTAAAGTATCCTGCAGCAGCTGTTCCAGTAGGGTGCAGTTTTCTGTATATCCTCCTAGATATGTGTGGTGTTTTAGATACCTGGAGGCAAGTAAAATGGCACTAGACGGCTGTATCTATGCAGCTGAATCCTATCCTTGATTTCCACTGACTGTAATGACAGCCAAGAAATGAAATGCTTATGTTGACAACTACCTGCAGACACCTAAATGAAGGTGTCTTAAACTGGAGTGGGACTCCATTTTAAAATTCTAAGCGGTTCGTAGTAGACAAAATTTCCACTATCTTAGTTAATCACCCGATTCTGCTCACAACTATCCATTGTCTACCAAAATGGAGGACTGAGTCAAAACTACAAGATTTATTTTGATCAAATTTGTATAACAAGCTTACTTCTGTTTCTATATATGAATATTTCTGCAGGGTACTTCACAAGAAACAGAGACAAAGCAGGGAATTGTACCTTAAAAGTAATTTACTCTGAAGATACTCTCTTGAGAGATTCTCATTTCTGCATCCTAACTACCAATGTGTTTCCCACAGTTCTGAAATGTTCAGATCACCACAAACTGTTATTAATGCATGCCCTATACCACCTTTGGGGCATTCCAGAATGGAGACAACCCTACAGATGGTATCTCTAGAGAAGCAAAGATAATTGTATATTCTAACAAGGACACTGATATTTACAGAAGTACTGAGAGGGGGAAAAAAAAAAAAAGATTAAAACCAAAACCAAATTAATAATTTACCAGTTCCATAATTATTTCCACAAGGTTCTGGTTTTAGTTATCACTTGCATCATCTCTTGAGTTCTCTGCAGTGACTATTATTTCTTAGTAAATTCCTAAAAAAAGTACAGTAATATTATCAGCTGTGTACCCACCCACATAATTTATAAGTCACAGGATTTCCAAGAAGTTTGGAACGAAGATCTAAATTCCTAACAGATTGAGTTCCAGAATCTGTATTTCTAATGGAATCACAATGGAGATTACAACAGAAGAAAGCTGAAATTGCCTGGAATACTTTATTACTTTTTTAATTAACTTTTTTAGATTCTAAAGGTCCAGAAAGTAGTATAGTATAAGCTATTCTGGCCACCTTCATAAGGAAGGGTGAGGAATTGCACCCACTTATCTGTGTATTGGACTCAGTAAATTGTATTTGCACAAAGCATAAAGCTGTGGTAAAAAAGAACCAATCAGAGCTCCTAATTCACCAAAAACCTCAATAAAAGCCCCTCTGCATGTATGTAAAAATATATCAGAATATAATTGAAAGGATAAAACTTCTGCTACAATTTTTTAAGTAATCACACAGCTGCTACAATTATTCTTTATAATTATCAAACACATTAGTAATAAGAGTATGATTGTTGCAGCAGCTTTTTTTTTTCTTTTGAAAGCACTTACATGGTGTATTAACTACAGTATGCACAAACTAGACCCTTAATATACCACATCCCCGCTGCTTTTGAATTTCTGCCACAGTATTTAATGACACACAGCCCCTCTAGCGAGTAATTTAGGACAGGAAACGAAGAATATATTTTTCCATTTAGAACAGCTAAGGAAATTACATTAGACCTGAATTAGATTTGGGTGGATGCCTGCTCCTCTGGGCTCCATAGGGGAGCTCAGGGAGTTGTTCTACCTTGCCTAGAAGGGGCACGGCTTTGCCAGCATCTCTTCTGGAGCACTGCCTCCACAGAGAGCTTCCATATAGTACAGTCCCACAGAGTAATGCCACGGATTTGCCCACTGCGGCCTAGTCAAGGCCTCAGCCACGGCCACCGACCCAGCACCCAGGCCCAGAGTGCTGCTGGCTGTGTGTGGGAGACCGCCTCGCCCCGCCCACCGGTGGGCTGCTAGCCAACCAGAGGCGAGTGTGTGATGCAGTGACCCCACCACGGGCCAGGTGGGGCAGAGCAGCAGCCAATGGGAGACGTGTGTGTGAGGGGGGGACAGATCCTGGCTGTGGCAGGGACTGCAGCCATGGCAGGTACCTCAGTGAGAGGAGTCTGCAGGGGTAAGCAGTATGGACACATCCCAGAGGGCTCAGCACCAGTAAGCCCAGTGAAATGGGCCAGTGGAAACTGGGTCCTTGCAATCCTCAGCCGTGCTAGGCCAACAGTCTGGCAGCAACACACTGGAGACCTTCCCCATCCCTTTTCCAGGCACCTGGCCCAGTGCTGGTGATTAATTTAAGCAGCAGTGACTTTTCCTCCTGCTCTGTTAGTGTGTGGGGTGGTGGAGTGTAGCTGATAAGCTGGCTTGTGAAATGTCAAAAAAAGAAGGTTAGAGAGTTTTATTCTGGCTTGTGTATCTCCCTTGGTCAGGGAGGGTGTCATGTCTGTGCAGCAATTTATCTTCAGGGGGCAATGTAAACTGACTGTGCCAAACTGCAGCATGGAAGCTTACTGCGGCTTAGCTTAAATCAATTAGAAATGTGAGCGAGATAAAATAGGCCATTCTTAAACCAAAAGGACCGTGTTCACTGAGCCGTTTGCACTGGATTAATTTTATCAATTTAAGAACAATTATAATTAAATCACTATGTTTATTTTTTTGCATGCAGTGAGACCAGCTGAACATTTTCCAGTGGTAGGATTGCTCAGCAGAAAATTGGATCCTCACTGAAACAAATGTCATCAAAGATGTCTGATTTGTGAGTAAGGAGGTTAAATTTATTGAAAATTGCAAAGATTTCTGTTAAAGTCTTTGTATTAATGTTTCTTAACATTTTTAATGGAGAGGGAGAAAATTGCTCAAGCAGCTACCAAGGTGGATCAGTCTGTAGCTCGTTACTTGCACTGCTTTTTCATGTCACCAGATGTCACTCCAAGACCACATAAGGCAGACAGCTTCCGTTTATTTCTACATTGCAAAAGATGTTCTGACGTGGTCTTAGACTTCCCTATCCATAGGTGCTACATTTCACTTACTCAAAGACAAAAATATATATATACTGCTGCTTTTAGCAGGAGTCTGTAACAAGGTAAGTCTATGAGTCCAAGTATGCTCTTCTGAATTAAGATATCACAACAAGTACATAATGGAACAATTTGAAATTAAAAAGGGGATGTTAATGCTCTGAAAACTGTGCACACTTTCTAATTCAAGGAAAAAACCAAAACAATCATGTACTCTGAGCCTTTTCCACAGAAATTTTTATGTAATTTTGCTTAAGGGGAGTGTGTTCTCTTCCCTTTACACTAGATCCTGCAAGAAAGAGGGTCTTGTTTAGCAAATTACTCCTTTTCTTTCCTTTCTCATTGACAAAGAATGTTAGGGGCAACCTTCTCAGTAAATTAGTTTAGGCAGCTAGGCCAACTGATACCATTTTGTGACCTGTTTAATAGTTTTTAAACAGTAATTGAATGAATAAGCATTAAAACTGGACATTGCATCCAAATTCAGATATTCATTGGTACTATCAGTAGCAAAATGCAACCGCTTTTGTTTCTGAGCGTCTAATGGAATGACTCATTATTGGCAGTCAGGAAAGCCAAATGATCTAATTTGGGTATGGGGATTTCTGTTTGACTGGAAAGCACTCCTCTCTTACCAGAAGGGAATTATGGTAAAAATCAACATTATCGTACAACACTTTCGGTCCTTTCTAGGTGACTGAATCATCTCAGAGTGACCTGTTCTGGCAGCCTAAAGTCTGTGTGCGTAATATTCCTAATCTCTTCAACGGCAGCAAACATGCAGGGCAGCATTATAATATTAATCATTAACTCAGCTCATTAAGAGCTAGCTAATGTTACTGCTAGATAATTTTGTGTTTGTTTATAAAGTCATTAAAATGTATATTTGCATGTACAGTATTTAAAAAATGTCTGGCAGCAGTTGCTAGGTTTCTCTTTTAATATAAAGGATTTTCAAACCTATCTCAGACTGTTATCTTTCATCTTCTGCTGTGGCACATTCTGCTCTAATTCTGCTAAAGCCTTTTAGTATAATTTGAAATCATTTCACAGCATAGTCAAAGCAACTGTTTAAGTGCTGATGGTGCTTTGCTGCTGTATATTTACTTTTGGAATTGTCCTTGTAGTTTTGCTGACTACCATAGAAACTTTTGAAACTGATGTTCATCAGATTCTCATGGATCACTGTGCATCATAGGCACGTGTTTCTGCCTCTGCCTTCTACTGATGTTGATATTTTTATAGGCTAGTAGACGATTTGGTTTCACTGGCATTGCTAAACAGTCATCATTGTATTTGTCTCAGTCCTTACAAAAATACTGTTTGTAATCTATGTGCAGCTTTTTGTCTGCTTCTGCTTTGTATCACTGGAATATTTCTGACTTCCACTGTGTCATTTATTAATCCAAGTGCTTCTGGTATCATCTCTGCAAACCAGTGCATATTTAGATGAAATGTCAGATTAAGTGGCAAGAAGTAGTCATGATAGACCTCATGTAAATGTTTAAGAGAGATTACATTTTAGAAACTAAGCTCTCTATGCCTTAGCATTAATAAAACTGTAAGCACTTTAGCTAGCTTTTAGTATCAGGTAAGATATATGAGATAGTTTTTGGGTTGTTTTTTCTAATAATTTTAGCAGTATAAATATTTTGATGTGAGACATAGCTATGTCTTTTGAAGTATTTAAAATAATAGATTTCCCGTTAAGCACCTGGGAAATGTCACCCTTCAGCTGTGATTGGAAGCAGTTAGGTTAGCAGAATAAGCATGGACAGTAGTTGGAAACATGATCTAGTTATATTGATGTCTCCACTTAATAATGCAGAGTCCTTACTCCCACTGAGGTCAAGAAAACTATTGCTGAGACAAGACTGAGGAAGGCTTCTAGGGTTTGGCCCAGCAGTGGTGATGCATTAAGTGTGTTCACAAGAGTCTCATGAGCACAAAATGCGGGGAGAAGAGCACTTGCTTGCTTTTGGCGCTGCCAAAAATAGATGTTATTCGGGGAGCATTCTCGCACGTATCCCAAGCTAGTTACAGCTTGACCTGCACGATCGAATAGGATAAAAGTGTGTTGTCTCAAGTATGTCACTAGTGACAGACAGTTGTCACAGACAATCCAGAATCATGACTTTAAATGCATATGCATTAGTGTTTTACCTAAAATAACTCCTGACTTTCTATCTGGGTGGAAAAGGCCATTTCCCAGCAGCTCTGGCTGCATCCTTGTGCCACAGGGTGTATGATGCAGAATGAATATCAGTGCTGTGTGGCTCTGCTCTCTCTGCAGCTCACCTGATTTTACAAACAACTGTTCATTATTTTTCTAAAGTAAATGAACTAAACAGAAGCATATAGATGAATATGTATGTCTGTGCTTTGTATTTTGCATGGTTTTAGATCATCGGAATTGCTATATTTTCTCGTTGCTTTGAATGACAGGCCATAAAAACTGAGGAGTGAACTCGGATGGGCACTGGGCATCTATATGAAATTCCCTGTGGAACAGGGCAAGCTGCTTCTTATGTATCTGTCGATAACGTGTAGGAAGGAAGACTGAGTTACCTCAGATTACTTTGTCTTGGGGATAGCTGTTGAAAGTCTCCTGTAAGGAGATGAAAAAACCAAACCCAAACCAATAAAACTTCATTAGTGCTTCTAAAAACAATAGGTAATACATTACTTATAGAATGTTTTATTATTGCAGTAACTTCTTCAGCCAGCTCTAGACCGGATGTCATGCTAACAGACAGAAATGAGCTCAGCATTGATCTATAAATTAGCAGTTGCCTAGTGACTCATGATCTTGGCACTCGCTTTATGCAAACAAAAAATAGCACTATGCAGTAATGGATATATGCCAATTTTTTGTTAGGGTCACTGTCCCAGAGCTTACAGCAATTTTTGACATAAATTTTGACAGAGAGAGTAACTTGAAAATGGAAAATGTCAATGAAAGCAGGGAATTGTTCAGAAACCATCAGCTAGGTACCTACAAAGGAATGTTACTATAAACACACTGCAAGAAAAAAAAACCGCACACAAAAAATAAGGCCCAAAATATATGAAAATCAGCAATGTAGCATAAAATAGAATTTGCAGGGCATATATTAAATGGATTAGAAACTGGCTTAAAAGCAGATGTCAAAATGGGAAAAATCATTTTAATGTTTATTAATCAATTTAATGAAGATATCTAATCATTTTATTGGCCATCCAAATGGTAACATAGGTCTCTGCCAGTTAAATCTGCAGATGGCACAGGCTTGCTGAGTAGTAAGTAATGAAGTTACACCTGCAGAATGATTTGAATCACCTAATTAAATGGTGACAGTCCAGCAATATACACTTCAATACAGCTAGATGCAAGCTGATACACTGGGGCTATATGGGCTAGAGCGACACAATGAGAAACCCCATCTTGAAACGCTTTGACTCAGGAAAGGGATATAGGGTCATCCATAGCAAACTAATTCAGCCTGAGCTCCCACTGTAGTGCTCTAGTTAAATTAACCAACGTGACCTATGGGTTTATCAAGTAGATGAACACAGAGAATAAGACAGAGAAGGGATTTTTCTGTTGTATGCAGCACTGATAAAAAAGCTCCTGTAATGGTGTGTTCATTTACTGTGCCTTCCACTCCAGAGAAGAAGGCCACAAACAGCCATGGACTGGAAACCAAACCTGATGATACACTGCTAACAGACCCTCACTGATGAAAGGAAGGTTGAGACTGAACTGAATAGTAGTATATAGATAGCTACGGAAAATTACAGCTGATAGCAGAAGGCTTTTGAGTCTGACAGGGAAAGGCGCAACAATATCCAGCCACTGAAATGTTAAGTTGAACAATGTATTGTAACATGCATGTAATGTATTGTCAGCATTAGTAGGGGTAGCGTTGTGTCAATGCTGAATTCTTCTGTACTATTAATCTCAGTGGGATCTGAGTTAGGTTAGAAATCAGCACCTGTGAAAATTCATCCTAGTAGTTTCATGGACAATCTTGAAAAAGAAGTTGCAAAATTTGCGTTTTATTAATTTCAACTTTATTCTTCCTTGTAATCTATCAATAATATCCAACCCGTTAAGCTCTTTGAAGTTGACAATCTATATTTTTCAGTGCTTATGAATGGTAAATAATTTCTCCAAGAGGGGGATCAAATTCTTCATGCTTTCTAAAGAGGATCTGCAGATATAGGAATGTGAATGTGCTTCTCATTTTAGTGGTGAATATTTCTGATTTTTATAAGAGAATAAACTCTGCTTGCACCAGTACTTTGAAAATCTTTACCTTTTTCTGTCTCCATCCTTTTTGTCTTTCTCTTCTGTCTATGCATCAAGGGCCTCAACAAACTCTATTGAAACAAAAGTAAATCTTCCATGGGACATGGTGTCATTACAGGCTCATGAAGTCACAAGGGAAGTAATTTTGGCTCTAATCTGCAGTCTGTGTATACTCCTATAGCTCCACTGAATCCCATGGAATGATGCTAGTTTTGTGCCTGCTGAAGGCCAGAACTGTTTTATGGTCATAGTCTTGCCTGCTATTGGCTTTATTCTACACACAGGGCATTAAACCTGACCACCAGAGTAGGTGTGGAAGAATCATTTCAGTCTTATGAAGCATCCTTACGAATCATCTTTTCCCAGAGCCTGGTTACACTGAGATCAAGACCACTAGTTACAAAGTGGTAGGGAGAAGCAAACAAAAATATTCAAGAGAGTTCTTGAGCATATGCTGCAGTCACACTGTAATGTCAGTTACCAGAGGTCTCTAGGAAACGTGAACCTCAAAAAGCACCACAGAAGTAGCATTGGAACATTTTGGCTAATATCTAGGGCAAAAGAATTGCACTTGAAAGCAACAATGAAATGCAGTGAGGAATTTTCACCTGCTTTTCTTTTCTTGCATTTTTCCATGGTGACTAGCACATCTCTTTGTCTCTGAGGCACAATGGAAATTGAAAACCTGCCGGACTGGAACGAGTGCAGTCAGCTTTCCAGGATGAAATAATACCTTAATTGGTCTGTCTGAATGGATGAAAAAGGGCCAAGCCCTATCATCCCAGTCTGAGAGATATGATGAGAAAAGCATCCTAGATCTGGTATCAGCAAATCTTCCTTGAGCTATTTGTATCTTTTGATGAAGAGACCTGGTAGCATAATTCACAGAACAAGGATACTGTAAGACTTATATATCAAAACGTTGTTTTGAGCAGGTAATGGACTTCCTACATAACCAGCTTAAGGAAATCTTAAAAAAATATTTTTTTTTCTTTTGTATTTCTTTTTTTCATCAAACTTTTTTTTCCTGAATCACAGAAAGGAGACTAGCAAGCACCTTGAGAAGTCACCTAATTCACCCCTTTGCTCCAAGGCAGAATGGACTTTTTCCAAAGCTTCCCTGTGTACTGTTTCTGTAACCTGTTTTTAAAAGCCTCTGGTAATGGAAATTTCAAAAGCAAAGACTAATGGCAAATGTTAATCCCAATGAGCAGAGAAAGTTAGTGAGTGCAAAAGAAAATAGTGGTATGCTCAATGGTACTTTGACATTACATTACCTTTTAGATTTTGCTGTAGGAGAGCAAGAACCTGGAAGTTTCAAAGGCTCTCCTGACTATGTCAGGAGCTCGCATCATGTCGCTGAACTATTTGTACAAGTTTATATCCCTTTATGTTGCATAAGGAATACATTCTTGTTCAAATTCCTGAACTGAAGATTGATAGCAGGAAATGGAATGAGTATGCTTTTGACTTATTATTATGATAGAGGGGAAACCCCCCAATTTATAGTTTTGAACAGGTTCATGTATCAAAAACCTCCAAAACATAAAGCCATTTTTGAAATCATCTAACAGGTAATCATATTTAGCTGTCACTAAGTTCCCACTGTAAAAAAAGTTATAACACAGTCTAAAGGACTCAAAATTACTAAAAATATAAAATGAGTATTCTAAGTTAATATTCTGAATGAATAAATTAATGAAACACCCTAAAGGCTGCTAAACTTTGTTATACTTTGGGCAAAGGAAGACTGAGAAATTATCAACTTGTATTACTATAAAACAGTTCTACTTTTCAAAGAAGGACATAAGGCTCTCTGTTTGTGTTATAGTTAATTAAAAAAAAAAAAGGTGAAGAATTCCTGCCCAGTTCTGAGAACGACAATTGATGTATTTCTTTTGAAAAGATGCAGCCAAAATGTGTCTTTAATTCTTCTTCTTGTATCGCCATAGGTAAAAATGTTCTAGGGCAAAAAGATTATGTATGAATTTCTGTTATGGAAGTGACTGTGCTCTGACAGGTTGAGATACTGATATTGCCAAAGCAAAGGAGAATTTTCAGAAGCCCAAGTGACTGAGTCCATCTGAAACATAGAATGACTCCGTCAATAGATGTGGCAGGCCTGTGGAGCCCCTGACTATCAAGAGTCCTGACAACTGCCTTCAGTTGCTCTGGGAGAGGGATTATGATTTCAAAAGTGCAGCTGAAAGGCTGCACTCACATTTCTGGAAAATTATTTTAGCAATATAATACACCAGTCTTTCTGAGCATAATATAGAAACTAGATACTAGGGCTCAGAACACTATTGTTTAATTTTTGGAGTGAAGAATGTGTCTTTCTCTGATGCTTCTATTGGTTCTGTGATGTCTGATTTTGAAAATTTCATGTACACACCATTTCCAGACCTTCATTTTACCACCTCTGTAATCATTTGTAAGAGTCACACCTGAACCTGGATCTCCTTGCTCTTTTAAATGCAACTGGAAAAAGAACAGGAAGTAAACCACCCCACCCCCCCCAACAAAAAGCAAAACAAAGCAAAAAACCCTACAAAAAAAGCAAAAACCACACATAAGGGCCACATGGCCTAGTACCACTCAATGTTCATTCCCAGAGTGGGGTAAATCATGGGTGTGTGTCTCAGTAGAGAATTTCCAGTCAGTACAACCAAGAAGAGAATTCCTCCGTTAGGAGAAGAAACACAAACACTGATAGCGTCAGATGCTTTGCTTCTTGCAGAAAAGAGGAAATGTGGCTCCCCAGAATGTTGATCGTAGTACTGCATCATATTCTTGACCACATCTTGGGCCAGCTGTGATTCAAATTATTTCTTTCACTAAACTAAACTCCTTATAAGAAGCCCACTAAAGCAAGAGTAGCAAAGGCTGGTTTGCTATCTACACTAACATACACATGCGAGCAGAAAAACTGCCTTCTGGGATTAAGAGGGAGAACAGACATAATGAAGACAGCTGATGAGACTTGTTTCTTGATTGTGCTTCCCACAGACCAAATTAATTCCGACAGATGAGTAAAAGATGGCAAGACATGCTAATTAGCAGCTTTTTTTTTATGAACCAGTTCTGCACTTCAGGATCTAATTAGCTTTCTAGATAAGACTTATGTTGTCTGTGCTTTCAGAGGCAAAGGTAGCCAAGTTTCTGTTTCTCCAATACAAGGGTTATGTTTATGTATTTCCAATGTTTGAAGAGAACTGCTTCAGATGATGAATATTTACTTATCTAGCCATATAGACCCTCTAGATGATGAGAGCCCTCTTTCACTACAGCTCTGGGGAATTACACAGCACAATAGATTCTACAAAGACAGAGAAGGTAAAGGGAGCATAAAGGGTTGAAAGTCATGCATAAGACTGTTGTACCAGAGTGGTGGAGAACAGCTATGGTTGTGAGACAATAAACAGAGGGAGAACAGAACAGGAGGAGTCTGGGGGGAACCACAGTAAGAGGAGAAAAGCCAAGAGAAATAGCCAAGATCTAATTGCTTTGCCTACAGTTTATATTTTGAAGGAAGAAAACAGAAAATATTTAATGGAAAACAAGGATGGAAAGAAAAGAGAAATCTAGAGAAAAATATAAAAAAGAACTTACCCACTGAGATTAAATTGGCTACAAGCATAAGATAATTTCCTGGGAAATATATGCAAGTAGTTGCTTGTATCACATCTCTGTAAATTTGGGGGGAGAAGATAGATATGATAAATAGTTGTGCTGGAAGAAATTGAGACCTAACACTCTGCTGTTCACAGCCCAATGCACTGGATTTCCTACCATGACAAATGTACTTTTAAAAATTCAAAGCCATGCTGACAAGTAATTTCTTCCCAATTTTTATGCTGCAATTTGTGATCAATTAAGATGTTTGAAAATAATCAGGAAAACCATGAAGGAGGCTGAAATGCTAGTTCAGGGCCAAACTTGTCCTAAATTTTGCATCAAGTCTGACTTCAGAAATACTCAGATGTTTAAAGATAATGGGATGCTAAAATGTTTGCTGACTCATGACTTCAATGAATAAAGCCACAGAGGAAGTGTATGGTACTGTACTATAATGGTGGTAGCATGTAGTGAATAAAGCCTTAAGGACTGTCTTAGCATGTTTGGAAGACAAGCTCTGAGCCTCAAGACCACAAAAGTAGAGGACAAAGGTTAATTAATTGGTTACTGTTACTTGGCTTTGGTACTGGTCAACCACAAAGGATGCATTAAAAAGGCCACCCAACACCCCAGCAGCTTCTCGCAGTGTGACAGATCTAGGACTATGCTGCCACAGAGGTAATAAAGACAGACTCAGGCAGCAGCTTTTCTCTTCCAAAACTAGCTCACATTTCTAGGGAAATACTGAACAAAATAGAGGGGAAAGAATGAGAAAGATATTAAATTCGGCGATGATAATGAAACTCTGCATATTGAACTAGCATCACGTTAGACTGATTCTCTCTTGCCAGGCAGATTTGATTGCTTTTTTAATAGAATTATAAAATGTAATGGGAAGAGGGAATCCAAAATCTGCCTTGTATTTGATGGAATGTGTATTTGAAACAGATACCTCTCAAAACTTAATTCAAGGGGATTTAGGTGGGGGGACTGTCACTGGCAGAGTGGTAACACCTGTACAAGATCTTATAATGAAACTGGCCATTGATCAAGTGAAGTCTTCAGCTTTCCAATAAAACAAAGAAATCTCAGCTTACTGTTTTGACAGATATTACTGAAAATATAACATATTGCTGCCTCAATCAAATCAGTTACAGAGAGCACAGGAGTATGCAGATGAATGCTGCTTCTGCTGCAGGGGAAGGAATGGCCATGCTGGTTTTCCTACCCAGATACATCCTGTGAGAGGAAACTTCAAACACAGTCCACACTGTCTTGATCTGTTCCACTTAAAGTTATGGCAAAATTAATCTGCCTGCATGACATGTGTCCCTGAGGATTATTTATGAGATTATGGTGTGAGACACAAATCAGAAATTGGTGACGTGTGGATGGGGAAGCAGCAAACAGTGTGCAACATGCTTCTAAATTCTGGTTCAATGGTTAAAACATTCACTGCTCACTGACTGCAGTGAGGTTTGGCATTGGCAGTACTCTTGGCAAAACCAATTTCTTCTTTCTGTCCCTTTCTAATGCCTCTAGACTTTCAGTCACCAATGGAGATAGCAGAGGTCCAAGCTGGGTGGAAGCCAGGCAGAAAGCAACAGCTTCTTTTAGCATTAGTTTACACATCGTTCTTAGTCTCTAGTCTTCTGGGATTGCAGCTGGATTGAAAAGATGGTTATGTGGGTTAGATCCTGTTGCCCCTCTGCCTACTGTTTCACCAGAAGAGGAGGAGATGGGCCAAACTTCTGTTAAGACAGTTGTAACAAATCCAGGCAGCCTCTCCAGCTGTTGGGACCTGCCTGCAAAGCTGCAAACCCTATTCTCCAGCCTTTCCCACAGGACCAGAATATCACTAGACAGAATCAGTGAGAGGTTGTCGTGGTTTATCCCCAGCCAGCAACTAAGCACCACACAGCCGCTTCCCCCTCCCCCCTCCCAGTGGGATGAGGAGGAGGAAAAAAAAAGGTAAAACTTGTGGGTTGAGATAAGAACACTTTAATAACTAAAGTAAAATAAAAGATACTACTAACTAATAATAATAATATAATAATTGTAATGAAAAGGAATGTAACCAAAAAAAAAAAAAAGAACACCCAAGAAAAGACAAGTGATGCACAATGCAATTGCTCACCACCCGCTGACTGATGCCCCAGCAGCAATCCGCTCCTCTGGGCCAACTCCCCCCAGTTTATATACTGGGCATGACATTCTATGGTATGGAATATCCCTTTGGCTAGTTCAGGTCAGCTGCCCCGGCTCTGCTCCCTCCCAGCTTCTTGCTTGCTGGCAGAGCATGGGAAACTGAAAAGTCCTTGACTTAAGATAATCGCTACTTAGCAACAACTAAAACATCAGCATGTTATCAACAGTATTCTCACACTAAATCCAAAACACAGCACTGTAGCAGCTACTAAGAAGAAAATTAACTCTATCCCAGCCGAAACCAGGACAGAGGTGATCTTCACCCTTTTGTGCAAAAGGACTTCTGTCACTCACCATGCCACCAGAAAAAGATGAATGCAGTGAGGGTCAACTTAGCAGACATGGAGCTGCTTCATGCATGCCTGAGTTTAGCGCTCATGTGATGTGTATCCTCATTTGCTGTACATGTGCGATGTCCAGCCATGTCATGCCGTTCCTTACTGTGCAGGAGCAATGGCTGCGGCATATCCAGAAGGATACTTCCGTTGCTGCAAAGTCAGGGTCTGAAGCAGGCTGATGCCACCATGCTCCTGAAAGGGCAGAGTCTCCAAAACCAGAGGACACAAATGGCTAAAATTATCTCTGTCACAGCGAGGTGCTGGAGCATAGATTTAGTGCTGTGAGAAGAATTCGCAAGCTGGGCATGAGGGAGGGAAATGGCGGGGAGGCTTAGTGAGCTGAGGGGCAGGAGAGTGCGAAATGATGGCTGAAAAGAGGAGGCACAGGGGGCATAGTGTTCAATGGATGGATCCTCCCAGTAATGTTCAGGGGGACATGTGCTGGATACGTGCTGCTCGTCATACTCATAAATGATGTGGAAAATGGAGAACAGTGATGTGACAAGGATTACAAATGATGCGGAATTAGGTTGGTAAAAACAAAAGCTGTCTGCAAAGAGTTGCAAAAGGGACCTCATAAAATCTGAGCAACTGGATGGTGAAAGAGTAGATGAAACTCCATGGCGATAACTGCAAACTGCTGCACATGAGGAGAAACAGCCGTGACTACAGATATGCACAGATGAGCTCTAAATTAGCTATCACATCTCAGGAAAAAAGATCTCAGAGTCATTGTGGATAATTCAATGAAAATATCAGTTCCACGTTTGGGAGCAATGAAAAAAGCAGACAAAAAGTTAGAAACCACTGAAGGGGGAAACAACAAAACATCACATTGCAGCAGCAAATCCCCAGTGTACCTACACCTTAACATCATACAAGCAGTTTGGCCTCTTCCCAGTTCCTTCTTCCCAAAAATTTTTTAAAATATAGCTAGAAAATGCTCAGGGAAGAGTACTTAACATGACCGGCAGTATGGAATAATTTCCATATGAGGAAAGCCCAAATAGAAGTGTTCCCCTTGGAAAGCAGATGACTAAATCACAGAGGTATATAAAATATATATAAAATACATATTTATATAAAAAAACCATAAAATATGCCACACAAGTGGCATGAAGATGTAAATAGGGAACAATAGCCATTACTTCTTACTATACAAGCGGATCATGAAATTGTCAGGCAGGTTCAGAACAAACAAAAGGAAGTATTTCTTCAAGGAGCCTATAATTAAATTGTGGAACTCGTTGCTACAGGATGTCATGGAGGCTGAAAGCATAAATGAATTAAAAATGTGATTAGACAAATTTATGGATATACCTCCATCAAAGGTTGTTAAACAGAAGGATGCGGTTTCAATATCTGACTCGGGAAATCTTTCAGCAAAGATTGCAGGAAATCTGCAAGGATATATTGAGGAAGGATGGCAGAGGATTTTCATTCCCTGTGAAAGGGAGTGATTTTTGCTCCTGGTTTCCCTCTCTGTGTGCACTTTCTCTAATCAGCTGCAACTGGACCCTCTCAGAGACAGGATCCTGAGCAATCCTTTGGCGTGACTCATTATGGCTCCTTATAATTCTTACTTTATTTCCTTTCTCCTTTCCCTTTATCTGTCTTCAGTTTTTATAACCAAACCATTGGATTAGCTAAGACTGTCAGTAGCATAGCTCCTGGCTGACCAGACTTTACAACCCGTTTTGACTCCTGAGAGTGTTGGACAGTTTACCCATGTCTTGTCTTAATGCTCAGCACCTGGCAAAATGGGGAGGATTTTTAATTAGCTCCTGGGTACGTGAGCCGTAGAGTTTGTTTTCCTTGATGCATCCTCGAAAAGTTTTTGAAGACACTGCTAGGCAAGTGTGGGCAGTTGTCTGAGGCACACAACAGACCGGAGTTACAGTTCTAATTACTGGTGATGTGCTCCTGGAATGACTGTGATAGTGCACAGTGACAATAGTTAGTGAATTGAGCTAAGTTGAAAAAATCTGTGTTAGAGCTACACTTCATGAATGAATTTCCATTATCTAAAAGAGCACTTAAAGGCACAGTTAAAAAATGTGTAAGTGATCCAGCTCTGGAACAGGATGCAAACACCAATTGGGGGAAAAAAAGAGCAACTAGGAAATGGCATCTGGAAATTAGTTTTTAAAAATTACCTCTCCTTTGTAAACTGATACATCTGGAAATCGCTCTGCCCTTCCTTCTCTCCATATTCCTGTTCTCAATGGGAGGTAGAAATGTCAGTGGGTACATAGAAAAGCAGAGGTTAAGTGAACAGCAACAGGAAAATGAAATGACAGTGGCATATTAAAATGGAAATGGGGATGATCGATTTGGTCTGCATATTCAGAGGCATTATGTCATGAAGTCTCTTTTGATTTAACTGTAGTAAAAGCACATCTACAACACTGCAGCTAGTTTCAGAAGACTGTTAATAATAAAACCAGAACAACTTACACAAAGTTTAACACCTGCAGCAAAATTAAGATAGGGAGTGACTTTTGGGAAGCTATGAATACATCAGCAAAGAAAACACCAGGGAGGGGGAAAAGTTGTTTAAGCTAAAGTACCCTGTTGGCACAAGAACAAATGGCTGTAAACTGGCCATAAATAAATTTAGGCTAGAAATTAGAAGAATTTGTCTGGCCCTAAGAGGAGTGAATTTTTGGAACAGCTTTCCAGTAGAAATAAGACAGACAGAACACTCTACCTTATTTTAAAATGACAGTGAACAGTTTATATGATATTGTTGCCTGAAATAGAAAAGGACTGTGCATGGCAAGCCAAGAAGTCCCTTATATTTTTGTATTTTAAGCAATTCTGTATTATAAGATGAAGGTAGATTTGAGAACATAAATATCTGAAGGGCAGAGGGAGAAGAAGTACTTTCTTGAGAAACTTCCTGAGAGTGAAGTGGTTATGCAATATTTACTCAAAGGAACTCATGGATGACTCATCATTTGGGTTGTCTAAAATAAGACTGAATAAAGCAGCAATCCAGGTACTTTCAAGATGCGCCCTGCAGTAGCCAGTGTAATGAACAAGGCAATTTAAATTGGTCCATCTTCATCATGAGTCATGTTACAGGGCCTTGAAGGTTCAAACCCTGGACCCCACTGACAAAGATGTGATACACAGGGAGATGGATTCTCTGCAAGTTGCTGAAAAGGAGGAAATAACAACCAAAAGTCATGGCTGTTGGGCTGGGGACTCCTACCTGCTCCCCTCAGCTTGCAGGCAAGCGGTGTCAGGTTTCCACGTTGTTGGTATGAGCATGGTCTGCATCCTGCTGAGAAGACTGCAAGGAGGTATACATTTCAAAAGGAGCTTCAGAACCAACATTTCCAGCTACGTGGTTCAAAATGTCATGAAGGAACCTCAGATTGTGAGACCAGGTGGCTTCAGGAAAGTTCACATAACTAAGGCACTAACCATGGAAGTCGGTACTTAAAAGATCAGACCTCAGGTATAAGGATTGGCCAGTGCAGGCTACAAAATTAGCTTCTAATTTTAGTTTTATCTTTAAACACTTCTCTCTGAAGATGACTTTTTTTTAATATTAAGCTGTGTCGTGGTTTAACTCCAGCCAGCAACTAAGCACCACACAGCTACTTCCCCCTCCCCCCTGCCAGTTGGATGAGGAGGAGGAAAAAAAAAGGTAAAACTTGTGGGTTGAGATAAGAACAGCTTAATAACTAATAACTAAAGTAAAATAAAATACACTACTATCTAAGAATAATAATAATAATTGTAATGAAAAGGAATGTAACAAAAAAAAAAAAACCAACACCCAAGAAAAGACAAGTGATGCACAATGCAATTGCTCACCGCCTGCTGACCAATGCCCGAGCCGCGATCCACGCCTCCCGCCAACTCCCCCCAGTTTATATACTGGGCATGACGTTCCATGGTATGGAATACCCCTTTGGCTAGTTCAGGTCAGCTGCCCCGGCTGTGCTCCCTTCCAGCTTCTTGCACACCTGCTTGCTGGCAGAGCATGGGAAACTAAAAAATCCTTGGCTTAAGATAAGCGCTACTTAGCAACAGCTAAAACATCAGCATGTTATCAACAGTATTCTCACACTAAATCCAAACCACAGCACTATACCAGCTACTAAGAAGAAAATTAACTCTATCCCAGTCGAAACCAGGACAAGCTACCATAGAAATATAGAATGGTTTTGGTTGGAAGGGACCTTAAAGATCATCTCATTCCAACCCCCCTGCCATGGGCAGGGACACCTTCCACTAGACCAGGCTGCTCAAAGCCCCATCCAGCCTGGCCTTGAACACTTCCAGGGAGGGGGCATCCACAGCCTCTCTGGGCAACCTGTTCCAGTGCCTCACCACCCTCACAGTGAAGAGCTTCTTCCTTACATCTAATCTAAATCTACCCTCTTTCAGTTTAAAGCCATTACCCCTTGTCCTATCACTACATGCCCTTGTGAAAAGGCCCTCTCCAGCTTTCTTGTAGGCCCCCTTTAGGTACTGGAAGGTCTGCTCTAAGGTCTCCCCGGAGCCTTCTCTTCTCCAGGCTGAACAACCCCAACTCCCTCAGCTTGTCTTCATAGGAGAGGTGCTCCAGCCCTCTGATCATCTTCGTGGCTGTCCTCTGGGCCCACTCAAGCAGGTCCATGTCCTTCTTATGTTGGGGACCCCAGAGCTGAGCACAGTACTGCAGGTGGGGTCTCACGACAGCGGAGTAGAGGGGGAGAATCACCTCCCTCGAACTGCTGGTCACACTTCTTTTGATGGAGCCCAGGATGTGGTTGGTTTTCTGGGCTGCAAAAGCACATTGCCGGGTCATGTTTTGACCATCTAATCTTGTGTTTTATTTTGGGAAAATATGATGTTGGAAATGCTCAATGATCCCCTCTCCTCTTTTTCGGGCACACAGGAGGGTCTTCTGTCATCTGAATGACAAACATAGCAGTGAGTTTTCTGTTTAGAGCTGCTGGAACATTGTTTTCCAGATCAATGGTGAAAGTGATGGTATGGAGACTGGAACATGTGGAAGATACAGTAGTATGGAAGAACAGGTCAAAATGTTTTTCTCTTACAACAACAGTCACTAGTGCTTAGCTCTAGTGCATCTTTGAAATAATAGACTGGATCCTTTGTAGCGTATCACTGTGGCACTAGGCACAATGCATGTTTTAGAGAGTGTCATTATTACACCAAAAGGTAATGGCTTCACAGTGGTGTTTTTAGTGAACTAGAACAGTTCTTTAACAGAGGATGAAGATACAAATTCTAACTTCATTGATTGTCTGTTTTAATGGAAAATAAGCCATGGTAAAAGCAGACATATTTGGGAAATTAAGCTCTCTGAAAGAGTTTTCTGATTTCAATTCAAACTAAAGTTTTGATTCTTTACATTTTAAGACTTGTTCCCATGCATATCAGTAGGTCATTTAATTGTCCTCAGAGAGATCTTTTAATCTACCCCCTTGACATTTGCATTCGTTGATTAAATAAATATGCACTGCGAGCATTTAGTATCTGACCATGCACACTTACACAACAGATATCAAACAGTTACCCTTTATTCTTAATATACAATCAAATTGCTAAAAGCATTGAAATTTTGGGCTCTGTCCAAGACTGACATATGAATAATTAAAGTAAAAAAGACTTCAAGTTCTCACATTTCTTTTTCACGATCTCACTTGATCTATCTTTCAATACTGAGAATAAGAATACTGGAGCTGGACAAAACCCTGTCAGTAATAATTTCACCACTAAAAATACAGGTTCAGAATCATGAATTATCTCCTACTGATTCTGCTGAACTGCTTCAGCTGCGAGATGGAAATGCAAATCCAGAATCCAAACCACTATTTTGTGATAGTATAATTTAAAATATTTAACTTTCACAGAAGTTATCATATTAACAAAAACTATTTCAAAATTTATTTGATATAAAATGGTGAACATTTAAAGATGCAGGAAAAAAAACATGTATCCACCATTAATGAGCACAAAAGCAATTAAGCTAGTAGCTTAATACAGCTGCAAGTAGGAGATGCTAAGAAGGTTCTGAGAAGTCAGAAAAAAACAGAATCACAAATGATTCCTCCCTGTTTCCACAAGGCAAACCTCAAGCAGCCTCTTCACAGCTTTTAAGTTTTCAACTCTATATTGAATCGTGGTCACTTATTATGTGTTCATCTCATTTTGATTTCTCACCCCTGGATGGAGAGTCAGAGTTGCAAAGATTACTCCCTTTTTCAGCAGCGTCTTTAGGAATGTCACAAGAATGGTGTACATGACACGGAGGAAGGAATCAATCGTGTCTTCCAGGTTAATTTTGTCCAGAATTGTCCTGTGAAACCTGTTTTACTAACAGCTGAACAAAGACACTGCTGACCTGAAACGCTTTCTATTAGCATCACAATCCTCCTTCTATTCGGAGTTAGCCTTTCTCATGCTGTCCTGGGAGCCCAGTTATCACTTTTTTTTTTTTCTCTAATGCCTGTCTCCAGTTTACTTTGTTGATTGAGGTCCTCACAACATTGGAGCTCACAAAGCTCCTGCTGCCCGGGGTAGATGACAAGATTATGCGAACATGCGGTCCGATCCTTAGGAAGGGTTGATAAGACTTCCAAATGTAAAGCACAGAAAATATTCAACTCGTTTCACTTGCTTGAATTTTTCCTCACGAACTCCTCACGCTGTGTGAAGGGCAAAAGCTCATTTCCTCTTACAGCATCTTTCACTGGCTCTTGTCTATTTCTGTTTTCTTATCTATTTCTCTACCATGTTCAGCTGTAATGAGTTGATAAGAATTCAGATAAGGAAATTACAATGAATGGGATGTTGTTTTTTTCTTCTTGGGCACAATAAGGACAGATTCTTTATGCCTTACTCTGGGAAACCTTCCCTGTAATGTTGCTTGTGAGTGGCAAAACCCACTTTGTTGTAACAGAGATGAGTCGTAACCTGTAGTTCTATTTTCATAAACATAATGTTGATGGCCAAAAGTTGTATGTTGATGCATACTATGAACTTTCCAAGGCAGTGATTCATCTCAGCATTTTGAGGAAGGTAACATTTTCTTCACAATCCAGCAGAGGGCCCTGGGTCTGATTTAACTTTTTTTTTGGCAGAAGATGACTTTAATTGTACAATGGGGCTGTTCACGGGAAACCAGCAGAGCCCTGTTTTCAGTTCAGGTTTTGATTTTTGCAAAAGTTAAGTTACGTTAAGAAAAGAATACGCCACAAGTTATAAAAACAAGTAGTCAGACTTATTTACTTATCTACCCACTCTACTGCAAAATGCAGAGAATAAAAATGATGATTTTAGGCGTTATTTATATCAGGGATTAATCCTGGCTGGTTTTGCTTTTTCAGCACTGACATCAGCTAGAGTTTGGGGAATGCTTGTGTTCATTGCAGACATTTAATTCACAAAATAAAGCCGCAGATGAGTAGAGCTGGTAAGAATTTGCAGGTTGTTCTCTCCAATTTGAATAATGTGAGATACAGAATGCACTACAAAGTGATTTTGAAATGTAAAGCAATAACGTTCCCTTTGAAGAGCTGATATCAAGTGCTAAATGATATATCAATTAAGTGCAAAAACAAATCCCAACCCTGCAAATATTATACAAAAACAGCTTCTTTGAAGTCGATGGGACTAATTACAAATATAAAATAGAGCCTGGTTCTACAGCACTTCTGTTAACTGGAGTTTAATTTCACGAATTTAATAAAAAATAGATTAAAGGTCTTAGAACAACTCTAGCTTGGCTTCACACTGGCAAAATGTAATCCCTGCCTGACTCAGCCATCTGTGGGTCTCTAGCACCCAAACACCTCCGAATTGTGTTTAACTTTGCACTGCAGAGCATTACAGTTCTCATATGATAGATGAGGTGTGTGGGCACTGACTGGCAAAGGGTTATATTCAGTATTATCGCCTAACTATGCAGTATTATAACACCCAACCTTTAGGCAGGCAGAGCCAGCTCAAAAGGGCAACTAGACATATCTGTTATTTGCTGTCTATTTTGAGATAGAGTAGCCGTGCTCAGGGTTGACTGGGCAACAGGCAATGGCCTCTTGCTCAGATAACTTCTTCTCATAAGAAATATTTAAATGAATAATTAGAAATGGGGAGTTCTGAGCCTGATTGTGATTTATGGATTGGCCCCAGTGGCTGCTGTAAAGATGTTCTTCGTTCTCATTTGTATACAAAGCAAGAAAATTAGGTCTGTGCTATAAAAAATGGAAGAAAAGGCAAGTGTGTTGCTCATTAGGGGAATATAAATCCCAGCTATCAAGGTTACACTGAGGCAGCTATTGCAATGTTTAGTTTTATCATATGCAGACTTATCTGTCCTCAGACCTCTTACATTAAACTTGATCTCTCAGGTTACTTATTAGCACAGTATCTTTAGATGAACCAATGGCATGCACGTAGATACCCTCATAGCAACTATTAGAAGCATTGCTGATTACCTCCAGGTGAGAATTGCTTAGAGGTATCTCTGGGCACAAAGCATTGTGTCTATCAAGAATGTGTTCCCTTTCACTGCAGTTTTGTCAATATTTGCATATTGCAGCAGTTCTGGGTCTTAGGGATGGTGGATGTGCCTCGCAGTTACACTAAAAGGTGTAATCTCTTGTGTGTTTTAGAAGTGATTGCGGGTCTTATCTCAATAGGCTGATTCTCTGATACCCTCTGTGCCATGCCAAATCCTAAATGAAAGCATATCAGGCCATTTCTGTTTCCTCCAGTGTGCAAGCTGTAATCTTTAGCATCTATGAGTTTCCAGAGATGTACAAATGGTACATAATCAACACTCAGAGTCTGATAAATGCATGTACTGTATCAGCATAAATCAGGACTCAAATGCTAACCTCTAATGGACTTGCTGCGGTGCACAGAGCACTTTGTGCACAAATACCTTCTGATGTAATGCAAGAGAATGAGAATTCATGAAAAAAACTGTTCCTGCTTCTCTGGCAGCTGGCTGTACCTTTTGGGTACCAACCTAACTATCCTATGATGGAAACAATTCTGGTTAGACCTTTGTCTCACTTTCTTCAGCTTCTCCCAAAAGCGAATTTGTGGATATTTTTATTGTAGTTATTTTTGTTTTACTTTCACTGTTTTACCAGTATCAAAACCATTGCCCATATAAACTTCTGGCCACTGTATGATCTGTTCAGAGCTCACATAGACTGTCTTGTCTGATACTTTCTTTTCAGCTGGATCATTAACAGTGAAATTAAATAGCACCAGACCCATTGGTGTCAGTCCGAACATTTTTCTCAGTGATGACTGGCCTCTGAAACTGCTCTGCCAGGGCTTAAAGAAGGAAGTCCTGTTCCATGCAGCTGGGAATCTCTGACAGGACAAATTCTAATGCTTCTTCTTTTAATAACCCTGGGCTGGGCTCCCAGGATGAACACTGTAAAAAGAGAAAAAGATTACTGTTCTGAAGATGCTCGTGAACAACACTTGCAATAGCGCGCAGAGATCCTGCTGCCGCATGGAAGATGTACTTGCAAATAATATCACCAGCTAAGATCATGGATTCAGATTCAGACTCCTGGTCCAGTGCCCTCCAGGACAGGGAGTCATTTCAATAGACATATATTCTAGAGGTGAGTGCAGAGCCTTTCAGACATGGCACTCGGATGGCAATTCAGCTACCAAGCACTGCTGAAACTAGGCCACTACTGAATGTATCTTGCATATGCAGAGCTCCCACCTACTCACCTGTCTACTCTGCTCAGCTCTCCTTCTCTACAAAGAGGTTGAAGCTGGAAAGAAGGGGGAAACAGGCTGTGTTCATCAGAGGCCAGGTGGGTTTTCTCCTCTCTGACACCTGATACACACACATCCCATGGCTGTGCCTGCTCACGTGATCAACAGTTTTGCTGTTTAAGCTCCTGTCTCTGGATTTCCTTGTAAAATTCCCTTTTCAGAGAAACAGAGGTAATCCTCACTGTTCCTAGAGCGGCTGTTGATGTGGAGGGGATGAAGGACAGAGCAGTCAGTCAGGCTTACCCGGGGAAGGCACCACCTTTAATCACATTTCATTACAACTGGAGGGCTAGAGATGCTGAAAGCATGATGTGGGAATTAAAGGGCCAGGCAGGGACTTTATATACTGCTGTGGTACAGCTACAGCCAGGCAGACCTCAGAGCAATGAACTGTCTGCTAAAGACTGTGGCTGTGAGCTTTGAAAGTGAAGGAAGCTTAAATTACACAATATGCAGTAAAAATGCTACTATTTAGACTCTGGTATTTTTGAAATTGCACTTACTAGAGGCCCCAGCTGAACCAATCTCCCCATTTTGCAGCATGTGGTAAGTGATGGTCCTCTCCAGGAGATCATTTTCAGAGCTGCAGTTTCCGACTGAGTAGCTGTCTCATCTCTGCAGCCGTTCATTACAAAGGAGAGCACACCCTACACAGCTGTTTGTCTGGGAAGGCTGTTATTACACTTGTACTCAAACTTCTGTCTTTCCTGGGCTTAACCAGTTTTGCTGTTGCTTTCCTGGCACTGGGATGCTTGTTTCAGGAGCAAAATTGGGTCTAAGACCCAATGGCTGATGCAGAAACTTACTCCAGGTTACAAAGCAGTGGTGGGATAGGAGCCTGTGTGGCAGGTCTCAGGAGTGCTGTGGGGGAAGCAGGGAGGTGGACGATGCCTTGAAGCTCTATAGGAAGTTGGGGTACCTATTTCCAGAGAGGCCTGAAGCATTGGCCTTGGCAGTTGTAGCAGTGGGAAGAATAGGTGAAAAGGACCTTGGAGAGGCTGCCTGGCCCTGCTTCATTGCCAGAGCTTGTGGAGATGGAGAGGGAGAAGGTGTGAAGACCAAAGGTCCAAGGGGCTCTCTTGGAAGGACCACTGTGCAAGAGCTGCTTGGTGGACCGAAAGATGATGGATGGCCTTTGCTGTGGGGAGAGCCACCACCACAGGCCAGCTTTTCTCTCAGGCCATTTGCCTCTCTGTAGTGACAGTTTTGAGTAGTTTGGCTTGCCCAGGAGGAGTCGTTATTCTCACCAGGTTTCCAGCCTTGCTTTGGGAGTCCCAATAGCTCTCTGTGCCTTGTAGGGCAGGCGTGTGCATGATTTACCCCACAGCGTGGCTCCTGGGGTTTCTACCTGTGTCCCAGTGAGACCTGATTGCATGCTGTGGAAGGAAATTCATGCACGCTGGCCAGGCCAGTGCTGTCATACACTCCCAGAGGTTTGCCTGTTTGGGGGAGAGGATGTGAGAGACACGTGGAAACCAGGTGGTCTGGAGTGCAGATGTGGTGAATTGAAAACCAGACTGTAGCTGCTACAGTGCTGGAGTCTTTTCTATGGGGTAGGGGGAGGTTGTTTTACTTATCTTCGTTTTCCTACTTATGTCAGAAGCCTCTTTTCTTTTTTTCCCTTGCTTTTTCTTATTGCAATTCATTTATTCTAAAACCTCAAGAGTAAATCCTCAAGGAAGAGGAGATGATTTTTTCTATTGCTGAATCAGTTGATATATCCTGCCAGGTCCTATGCTCTTTGCCGGTAATGTTACATCTGAGACCAAAAATTCCCTCGAGGTTCAAAGTCACTTTGGCCCAGCTGCATACATCAGCCCCAGAACACAAAGGGCTATAATGGAAAGAGAAGCAATTTGTGTGTGTATGTTTTCAGACTTTATACATTCAGAGACTTATAATGTCCAAAGGGAAGAGCGAGAGAATTAAACACCAATGAGCAGAGATAGATGAGCCCTGCACAAGTCAGTTTTCAACACAATACAATACAAACTACCAAGAGCTTTTGTAAATTCGTTGAAAACAGAAAGAAATCATGTTTGTTCATTTGTGCCGAGTATTACTTAAACTCACACCTCTCTTAAGCACATTTGATTAAATCTTCATCCAACCTGATCTTCCTGCAAGGATCTTAAAAAAGCCTGTAAAATCTCTAGCGACTTAACCTTATACATGACAGCCGGTTGTGCCAAGTTCAAAGTCTTCTGTACAAGCATGCAAAATGGATCGATCAAGCTTGCTGAGTATTTGTCCTGTTGTTGCTGTTGATTTCTTTTTTTTTCATTCATCCTGGCAGACCAAAGTTTTACTATCAGAAATGTATGTACCACACCTGTGATGGTCAGTAGGAGCCCAGGATTTGTATCCAAGGTTTGAAATCGGACCTCTAGTTTCCCACCCGATATTACGTGGTGATGAGCAGGGCTGATTGTATTGCATGAGACTGTTCCAGGTCACCTGGGAACTGTACAGGAACTGGTGAAATAAACCCCTGGGTTGCACTACAATTGGGATCCCTGAAGCAAAAAATACTTTTTTGCTTTATTTATGTACTTATCCCTGCTTGTCCCCATTTCTCTTCAATAAGCAGAGCACACAGTCCACACTCTTTCCTCTAAATCTTTTACTATAGTAACACTGTCTGTGTTCATGCCAGCAGCCCTCAGATCATGATAACCTTTTTGGTCTGTAGAAATGAATCATTCCTAGCATGTGTGCACACGTTCTGATGATGCTGCATTATCGGAAGACCTTTGTGATCGCATATTGCTCACACAGCAAAGCTGTCAGGGGCTCAGTGCTCTTACAGGCCTTCTCCTGAGCCCTCCAGTCCATTACCAACTCACACAAATAGTATCATAGGGCCGTCCCAGAGAGTGATGGACACAAAAGAAAACCGGGGAATCTGAACAAGGACATGTATTAAGATCTATGGGACGAAATATTTTTGAAAACATACTGTATATCATTAACATCATTAATAGGAACTTTGAAGTCATCAGAATCTTGCCAGAATCATAATCAGACAATATATAGTGCATGACATGGTATATGTCAAAGGGGGAACCATGAATTAGGTAAATTCATCTCCTTTGCTTATGAGGTGAGGTTTAGGTGTGGGATTTGGCAATACAAACATGATGACTAAAATCATATGCTACTGAACTGCAGCAAATACCGTCCTATCTTGACATAAACAAATAAAGAAAATCCAATAAGGCAGGTTGAGCACACTGGAGGGTCATATTTTCACCATTGTTCCACAAAGATGTTAAATAATGCTTAATTAATAAATGCTTTATGTGTGAGTTACAGGAGAGTCAGAATTCACAATGACAAGTTCAGCAGAGCTGCATGGTTCAGGCAGCTTTTTCTATAGTGGTACCCTCAATGAAAAAACTTGAAGCTGGTATCAAAGATACGTTTTCTGTCTGTCTCAGGTGTCTTTGTAGTATGGATTACCTGGAAGTAATTCACAAATAAAGCTGAATCTATGTTGTGTGACATTTACCTCTGTAATTGTTTTAACAAAGCAGTGGCTGAATAGGAGATTCCCTGGCAGTCTTTACCCTCTGGATAGCCATATTTCAGCGAAGTGGTTTGGAGTACTTTTCTTGTTCTAGCCCAGATGGTCTTGCATGCTGTGTTAAAGCATATGTTGCCCTGAAAGTAAAATGACCTATATAATAATGCTGATCTTGAAATAGGGTGCAAAGCATAGAAAAGGGAGAAGTGGGTTTGATGTCATTGTTTTTCAGTAATTAATCACACTAGGAAGCTCAAAACGAGAAAGAAGTTATTGGTGGTGAAGTCCACACTGTTGAGATCTGCCACAAGTACTAACTCACCGACCTATACCATGAGTTTTCAAGCGTGGCTATCAGGGCAGGCAGAGCCTCTAGAGTCCATGGGACCTTGTGTGTACAAGTGCAGTTGATGATGGTATGTCATGAATCATGTTTGCAGAAGCTGTCCCACAAGACATCAGAGCTTACAGGGCAGCCAGAAGACAGTACACTTGGTTTATAGCTACTTCTGAAGTGTTTTTTCATGATAATATAGAAACAGTCATGTGATTTCCTTTTTTAAAGCCAAATCTTGCTGATCTTAGCCTACAGTATCTCCACGATAGAATTGTACCATGCAACCCCAACCAGAATAATGTCTTATTCTTTAAAATCACTCTTGCTACTTAGAGCTTGAGACAGCAGAGTTTATCTGAATTCATGGCAGTCACTTCACTTCCAGTGTGATTTGTCTAATCTTGAGCATGTTGCTCACAGTGGCACCTTTGACTGCAGACCTCCAAAAGGACACCCCAGTCCCTGGTCCACCCGACTGTGCTGAGGAGCCCATCTTTGAAGGGCCATGCTGAGCTGGGACTGAACAGCATGGACTCAAGCAGCAGCAGGACGGCTCCCAGAAATAGATTCTGGACTGGAGTGAGGATAAGGGTGGCGATTCCATGGGATGATAACACAAATGGAAATGCTGGAGGCTACTTCTGAGGCTTTTCATCTTGCATTGTGGGCTTACCCTGAATTTCCTCCCCACCTTGCCTGGCGAGAGTAGAAACGTGTTAAGTTTTCAAACCCAAGTATAAAGCATGCTGGAGCTGGAGAGGGTCTGAAGCATGCCTAGGGATGCTGTGACATAAAGATCACAGCTGGAGATCTGTTCCTGAAACAGGCAAAGAGCCAGACAGAGGTGCAGTCTTCTGCCTGGGGCAATTACTCTCCACTTTGTAGCTTGACTTGTCACATCACAAGAGAGGGGTCCTTCTGCAAGACAGTTAATTCCTTAGCAAATTCCCTACTTTGACCTGTCAGTGCCAGAGCTCCATGCAATGCAGGAATGATCCCATACCATTTACCTGACTCCGTTTCCTCATCTGTAAAAGGATGGCAAGGATACTGGTTCCCAGTGCACCTGAGAAGTGTCACAGATCCTGTCCTGTACTTTCACCTTTGCTATATCTCATGCCACTGCTGCTGTGACTAACAGCAAGGATCCCCGAGAGTTCACACTGCTTCTGTAAGCAAGCAAATACAATGGCACACTAAAAAAAGGAAAGAAAGAAAGAAAGAAAAAAAGGCACACAGACGCTTGCTGTGAGTTTATTTTGACAAGTGTCATTTAGATGCGATCATCTCTCTGGCGTGGCTGCAGACAGAAGGGAGCCAACTGGGTAAACCAACCCAGGTGCTCGGGAGCAGAGCGCGGCTTCTTCCGCCAGGTTATGGGGCTGGCGGAGAGAGGGGGGAATGGGGAGCTTTTAGGATGCGCTTCGCCGTGGGCTGTCTTTCCCCTCTCCGCCAAGCCTGGAGGTGCAGGAGGAGCCAGCGGCATTCCCACGGCGGGAGTGTTGCTGTGCCTGGCTGCGGCGCTCTGTGGGATGCTCTAGAGAGGAGGGGATGCAGAGGAGGGGGATGCGCGCTGTGTGGGGGACCGCAGGAGAGGAGAGGGAGGCGTGTGCCTGCCTGGAAGGGGGCATTTCTTCCCTTACACACACAAGCCGATGCCTACCCTGCTGAAGCAGTTAAACGGGGGAGAGCAGCAGCCAGGCTGGCAGATTCCTGCCCTGTGATATGCCAGCCACAGGGTGACGCAAGGGCTGGAAGGCTCCAACTAACAAGCCATTTTCACCTGCGTAATAAGCGCTAGTGGAGATACAGCAACAGCAGCAGCAGCAGCAGCGGCTCTGAGTCCCCGCAGCCGGCCAGACTCCAGCGCGGCCGCAGCACCATCCAGCCCTCGGCGGCCACCGCAGCTTTTTCGGTGGCTCCCGCTGCAGCCTGAGAGCCGGAGACCAGCGGCCGCCTTGCAGGCAGCATGTCAGCCCCGCCGGACCCCCAGGACCTGCTGCTGGCGGGCACTGGGGTGCACTGGGCTGCGGACGGGGCGGACCAGTACGCAGCTGGCGCTCCGCTGCGGGATGGAGATGGGGCTCAGCAGCGGGAACAGCTGGTTTTCGGCTCCGCCAGGGAACACCCGCCCGTTGCCATGGCGACTGCATCCCCAGGTAAAAGGCGAGGGGTACCCAGGGATGCTCAACAAAGGGGCCCTGGCAGCAGCATCTCCTGGTTGTCTCGTTCCCATCCCTTCCCCGGTTCTTCTCCCAGCCTGGCTGCTTGGAAACATTACTGATGAGTTAGTGAGCGCATGTAGGAAAACAGAAAATAACGAGCAATTGCGGCCTTTGCAAATAATCATTTTTGCTGATGTGGGGGAGGGGGGGCGCAGGACCCAGCCAAGTTCCCTAAAGGTCTTTGCAGTTTGCTAGGCACAGGACATCCAGATTTCAGTCAAATGTTGGAGGGCATTTGATTTCACCTGACTTGATGGGGCTCTGTCCTCATTTGTCATACACCTGTACACATCTGGAGTGACAGATCTCAAAGGAGTTACTTCAGCTATTCTCCATGCACCTGGAATTCCTGCATGGCCGCTTATGTTATTTAAATATGTAGCTTGTAATGGAGTGCCTATTCTGAAGTGTTTGTGTATTTTCTGCATGCTTTTGAGACATGTCCATTTAATCGTGGACTTTTGGTTGCTGTGTTTTCCTCCTTTTGCTTTTTTAGGTGTATTGGACGTAAGGTGCATTTAGTTTAGCTAGGGTCTGCAGGTTTATTGATTTTCAGTTTACTTTTGGGATCTGCTTGAATTCCCTTGGTTTAGGGTTCCTTTCTTTAGTGGGTGTATTAATAGCAGGTGTATATCTATTAATGAACTCCAGAAGGCTTCAGCTTCCAGTAGCTCCTGGTAGAAATGTTGGGGGGAAAATGACTCTATTTCCCACTTGGTGACACTTCCCTACTTTCTTTCCCATTGCTGCCCATCACAGAATCCAAATAACCAAATAGCCCAGCCCTGAGGAAGCTGGTGGATCCCATCTAGATTCCTCTTCACTGGGAAGTAGATGCTTCCATTATACAGCCTGACAGCATTAAACTTGTCTTGAGTAAGTTGAGGGTCAGGGCTTGGGATGGGAATTGGTCTCCGTTATGCAATAGCTGCAGGAGCATTAGGAACTGCGTTTTTGGGCTGAGTCCTTTCTAATCCCCTCCAGTCAATCAGCACAAAGAGTAGCTGGCCAGAAACAACACAGTCTGCATGACTACATGTATTATTCCACTGATACCCATCTGTATGGTTTTTTCAGGGTCTGAGTGTGCATCTGTGCATGTGTGTGCTCTCAACATGGATGTTTCCCTGGTGCTTTTCTGTCCGCTGGATGCTACTGAGTTCAGTAGTAAAATGGGATGTAACGCCCATCGGCTGATGTGGGAAATGTTTTGCTGTTTTGTAGCTTTGGGTAGGCAGCTGATCTTCTGATGTGCTGCTCATTCGCTGATCTGAGTGGTAGGTTGTGAAACGTGACTTTTTACTGGAGGGAGAGGCAGATGGCTTGTAACGTAAGGCTGTTCTAGGTGCAGGGGGCATGTGTGTGAAGAGGGGCAGGATTGGGGTCTCCAGGTAGGGTTGCCTCAACAGTATAACGACATGAAGAAGGGGGAAAGGATCTTGTGAGCTTTTGTTGTTCACTGATGGATAAAAATATGGCCATGCTGAGTCTTATCGTACAGAACAAAGAGGGGTGGTCTCTTAAATTGTGTAAATCCCCATTAAGTTGAATGACTGTGATACTGCTTACATTTAATGAAGGCTTCTTCAGGCTTAACCTGATCTGTAGATTCAGGCTTATAGAATGCAGAATAGACAGAAAGAAAGAAAGAAAAGAAAAAGAAAAAAGAAAAAGTAAGAAAGGAGAAAGAAAAGGAAAAAGAGAAGCAAACCCCTCAATTTTTGGCTTTTGGAATCCTCTGCAAAGGGGCTTTAGACATGTGTGTTTGCATGTGTTAAACTGTGGCAAGGTGGAGATAAAGTGAGCAATACAGACCTTTTTCGGTGTTTGCTAGCTGTGGATTGACAAACTGTCAAATTAGCAATATCATAAGAGTAGTAATGTGTTTTAAATATTTCCCATTTTGTTCTCTCTGTTTAATAAAGTAACTGTTATGTGGTTGTGTGTTTGTCTAGCCAACCATGGCAGACAGAGCAGCATCCCAACCAGTGCAGTCCTGCGCATGCAGTCTTCTTTTCTGTTTGTGGCTGCAGCACCTGTATTTCTGTTCCACATTACCTAGGCAGCTACAGCTCCCGCTCCCTTCACCGGGGGAAGTAAATAATTTCCCTGTTCTCTCTGTGTGACTAAATATTCTTAAGTTGCTGAATAAGAGGCCTGTCATATTGCCAAATATCTAAAACTGTCAAGTATTTCAGAAAACTTTAATTCTCCTGCTCAGAGGGGAATTCCTGCGTGTTGCTAAGCTGTAGGAATGGACCCAGCGGTAGCTCCAGCAACTTACAACACTGCCATAACCTGCCGTAAACTTACAACACTCCCTATACAATGGGGCACCTGGGGACACTTTAGACAAGGAACAATGAATCCAAACAAGAGTGAACTGGATGGTATGTTTTCCAGGTAGTTTCCCAACACATCCCGTATCTTCTTCCACACCTCTCAGACCAGTCTTTTTTGTGAAAAACATGGTTATGTTCTTTCAGGCAAGAGCAGGGTTTGGAGACTGAGAGATTCTCCCAGCATGAAAATAACTGAAAATAAATGGTGGGAATTTATCGCAAGTTGTACAGAAGTTTTCTTATACAACCTAAAATTGTGCAAACTTTCCCTGATCTCGGCTTTTGTTTTAAGTTTGAAAACCAGCCAGGGATTGTTGAAAGGTTCAGGAATATTTTCAAGCTGGCCGTGGGCCTGGCTTTGAGCCAAACTGGCTTTGTGTCAAAACCTTGTGAGTGGTTTCTGAATGATGAAAAGCAATGGATTTCACTCCCCATTCTTTGGACCAACCAAAATCAGCAATGATTGGGACTGCAGAAAAAAATTCCTGTGAGGAGTGGAAAGCTCAGAGATTTCTCAAGCAAAGTCAGGGAAATAAGGAGCTGCAGACCCCATATCTGCTTCTCCTCCTGCAGAGCTACAATGAAGATCGACTCCAGTAGCTTCTGGACAGGGACAAAGCAGTTTCTCTTGCTTTTATACTTGGCCCCTGGATTCTGCTGAAAATGTTTCTCTCCCTCAAATGGAAAGTTTCTCTCCTTCCCAAAGATTAATTTGGTTCAGGGTGAGAGGAGCTTGCAGGCAGCTCCTGGAAGGACTGGAGGCTGAAGCAGTCCTGAAAGGCTGGTGAGCAGTTGCATGTTGGTGAAGAGAGCCCCATGTCACCCAACACACCATCTGGTCACAGATTCTGTTATTTATTTTTATACATCAACAGTGATTAAAATTCCTTGAAAAGAATTATTTCCAAAAATATTACACAGGCTACCAGGCATTCCCCAGGATAAATACATATGGTTTCCTTCAGAGAAATGGCAAACTGTAAGAATGGACTGTACCTCCACGGTGCAGGTGTGCTTAGGTGGAAAAAGAGGGGAAAAAGGACAGGAACTCATACAAATGGTGATTCCTGTGTCAGGATCTGGGAAGTTGTATGCAGCCTTGTGCATTGGTGGGTATCTGTAGGATGATTTAAAGACAGCAGTGGTATGCCCCTACATCCATGTAGCTGAGGTTGAGAGAGCTGCCAGTGAGCCCTGCCTGCTGATACTTATGCCAGGATGCTCTTTGCTTTCAGACTGGCCGCAGCAGTCAGGATATCCCTGGCAATCCTGGCCCATTTCCAGCTACCTCCAAAGACAGGTCGCAGGTGGGGTCCAGCTGCCCAAAGGAGAGGTGGCCAGTGCCACAGGAGATGGCATTAGTAACTGGGACGTGTCTATGGGGACACAATGGGATGGCAAATATGGCCTATGGGAACCCTTCTGGAACAGTAGCCAGGGGCTGGTTGGGATCCCCAGGGTGCCTCAGTGGCATGAAAGTCCTATGATTATGGGACTGAATGGCACCCATGTGGTATGTGCCAGCGAGGCGAGGTGGGAAGGAGGGACTAGAAGCTGCTTGGATGAGGCAGGTGAGTTGAGGAACAGCCTCTGCCTGCCGAGGAGCAGTGAGATACCAAATCCCAGGAGTGTTTCATGCTCTGCTGGGTGTAGATGTAGCACACAATACCATGAGTGGTCCTGGCTGCTGCTGCTCCGTGTTGAGGGCAGACTCTAGGCTCAGTGCTTTTAGTAAAGACATTTTTAAAAAACCCTTCTAATTCACATGATTTGTAGAGGTTGAGTTTGAAAACGTGTGCTGTGTACCCACATGCTCTCACCATGAACTAACCCACCAACACCGTGCCAGCAAGGGACTGCAGTGAGGTGCTCCTAGCACAAGCCTGTGTTTGTACTGATAACGCTTCACCTGTAAATCTCAGTTTATTGTTTCTTTCCAGTTACTGGAGAGGGTGAGTTACTGGCAGCTTTACACCTCAACATGAAAGAGGTTTTTGATGGTTTTCAGGCAGCTTGAGAGCCCTGTGGTTCACCTGGGTGGAGAGAAGTGGGTATGAATGTGAACGTCTGCACTGCTTGGGTTTGGCAGTGACACGTTTCGGGGATGTCAGAACACAACCAAATGCAGGAGGTTCCCCAGGGCAACTGGCTCAGCTGCTCTTTGGGGCCTTCCCACCCCTCTCCAAGTATTGCTTTAGCAAGAGCTCCCCCTCCCTAAGCATCCATGGCAATGTACTGCTCAAGGCCATGAGCACTGTGAAGGCCAAGATCCAAAACCTGATTTTTCAAGTTGCTGTAGAAAGAGTCTTGATAGGGTGGATTCACTGACCTAAGCATATGCCACAGGGGAGCCTAAGCAGCTGTTTGGAAATATGTCCTCAACTGCCAGGCAATCTTGCTCAGATTTAGCCAATTGAGGCCAGATTTAATCTCACTTTGGAAGAGTATATATTCACACCAATTCTATTATTTACATTTTAGTCCTTCGTGATTTAGAGAATTGAATTTTTTTTTTCTCTGCTCCCTGGATTAGTCCCTCAGAACCTCTGACATACTGGTGTGAGTGAAGGTGATGGAGATCATTTGGTGGAGGCTCTCCCCATTCCGTGGTGTTTCATGAGAGCAACCAGATTTTGCAGAGAAGAACAGAAACACGGCGGATTTCTTCTTGGATCCTTCTGTTCCTGTAATTCTCATGAAGCTTGACAAAGTGGCCATTTCATCACAGCCCACAATCAGTCATCTAAAAAAAATTCCTATTGAAATACCATCCTTCATTCCCACTTGAGTAAAGTAGGAGCGACAGCTTCTGTTGGTCTCCTTCAGCAACTGCTCTGCATCTGGGGGTGAAAAGTGCTATCGGAGGTGCATAAAATCTCCTGGTTTAAAATCTGTGCAGCAATGTAGTTCTCAACCCATACAGATCAAAATGTAGCTGTCTTTGTCCTGTTCACCACAGGGATGCAGGTAGGTCCAACCCCGCTTCCATGCTGATGAATTTTCTTCAGCCGTCAGGGCTGCAAATGGGTTGAGGAAGAGGGTGAGGCAGATGAAAGAGCAGAGTAGTACCAGGGAGGGTGACTCACCTGCCTTATTTTAATCTTCATCACTTGGTAATGAATTGTTTTATTTATAGGCAAGGAACTGAGGAAGAGAGGTTGGGGAGGAGGAGAACAGCATGGAGGGGAGAGGCTTTGTATGTCCCAGTTGTGGCAAGCATTGGGTTTTGCGTGTTGCAGTATTTCCTGGGCTGTGAGTCTCCCCTGGGCTGGGTGGTTCACTATTTCTCACTGGTGTAAGGGTCCTGGGAGGCACATCTGACTCCTTTTTTCTGCAGCTCTGGAAATGCCATTCAATGACATGTCTTACACCTTATTTTTCCCCCCAAAACTGTAGTGTGCAGTACATGCACACTCAGCGTGTGCTCAGTCTGCCTGGGGATGGCAATCCCAGCAGATGCCTGGGAGCTGCCTCTGGCTGAGTCCTCCTGGAAAAGTTTGGGCAGATCCCACAGGTCTGTTTATCGTGTCTTCACAGACTGTCCCACGAAACGATGCCGGCCCAACTGCATGCCCTGGATCCACTGGCGATGCTCAGGACTAGCATTTGGCTCTGCTTTAGGCCCTGAGACCTCATTTGGCCCCAAGACCTAATTATTTTGTGCACGTGTGTTTTAGCTCAAAGTTCTTGAAATACCCAAGGAGTTGTGCTGCAGGTCCACATCATCAACAGGGAATGGAGGTTTTTAAAAGGGTGACTTCTTAGGAATTTGCCTCACTTCCCCTCCTGAGTAGTCGTTACCTCTAAAATGGGCCAAGTACGCACTAAGCCTTTTTCATTTTTAATGTAGCATTTATATCCTTGTGTCTGTTTTTCATGTTGTATTCTCTTACTGCCAGATCAGGGCTGCTTCTGGGGGTTCTTGTTTTTCTTGGGTTTTTTGTTGTTTTTTTCAAAAGAAAAGAAGGCTATCACGTAGCAAACCATGTTCCAAGTAATGAAGCATTATTTGTAATTAGTTTTCTAATTTAGGGAAAGTAAATATATGTGCTGCTGTAGACTTGGCATGATTCAGCACTCAGGAACACACTCCACATTTAGTATTCTTGTTTTTTAAGACAATTCTGGTTTATGGTTAGCCTATTGCTGTAAGAAACCCCATACCTTCAACAGTGAGAATAAATTCTTGGCACTCACCTGCAAGACAGGACTCGAAATAGAGGGGACCTTAATCACCTATTTCAGTCTCCCTTGTAAATATAGTATAAAGTACTTAAGATCCTAATTATATGGAACATAAGCATATTCTTAACTGCTTTAAGAAATTAGGATGGTCTTAAGCATATGCATAAAGGTGAGCATGTGTTTTGCTGAATTTAGGGATGAACAAAGTAGAAGATATATCATGGATAAATTGGCTTTATTACCCATTAGACCAGACTGCTTCAGGTCACTTGTGTGTAAAATGGAGGCACCAGCACTTACCTATCTCATTACAGCACTGTGAAAATTAACATTTAAAGACATTGAAAACTTGGAATGAAAATCATTATAATGTTGTTGTTTATTTTGATCTATTGTGTGTGTCCAGGTGAGACTAAAAATTGTTGGAAATGACTACGGCCTTCATAAGCCTATCTCTTTCAAATATTAAGGTGTTATCTCATAAGCATTGGCTTTATACTTTAATATTCCTTAAAAGTGGGATTTTCCATCTTTATTTAAATAACAGCTGCTAAAAGAGTTCTTTGAATATTTCTTTCACTGCTGTAATGAGACGCCTGCCCTTGATACAGCCTCCAATTATCATGAGATCTCGTATCAGAAAAGGTAGCCGGTTCTTCAGAGGTTATTTCGACACAATTGCCGTTAACAGCTGCAGCATTCGCAACATCTCCTTCGTGTAGCAGTGACTCCTGTCCCGGATGCGGTGCTGCAGCTGAGTGTTTGCTTGGGTACAGGTGAGGATGGAGCGTGGAAGGATGCTTGCCGAAGGATGCTTTCTGCGCTGGGGTGACTCTGCAGACCCGCAGAGTTATGTCAGCTTGAGGCTTTACTGTGCCATTCAGGACATGAATTACATCTTATTTTTCAGCAGTGCTGAATTTATTAACTGCAGTTGATTTATTGTTGGTAGATTTAAAGACATTGAAGGGCTTCTTAACTACGGCCAGCAAAAAGGAAATGTATGGGGCAGCCTTGTCAGGCTGGAAACCTTCCTGCTCCCAGCCCCTGGGGATCTTGTGCTTCTCTTGTCTCTGAGTTTTTTTTCTGTGCGAGTATCAGTCCATGTCTCGGGTGCACATGTGGGCGCCCCTGGGTGAGCCCTGTGGCCGAGGAGGAGGAACCGTGGCACTAGGGCACAGTCTCTGGCCATGGGGCAGGGCAGGAGCCTCTTGCTGCTAGTGCTGGCAGTGCTTTGTCTCCCAAACACAGCCCGGGGTGGCTGTCCCTCGCCCCATCGAAGCACTCTTCATATGCACATTGCAAAGCCATAAATGCAGAAGTTATAGATCTGAACGACATCCCCAATCTTTCCCTGCCTGCGCGGTGTTAGTCACTGGCTGTATGACCAAACAGCCTAAAAATCCTCACCCTGGGCAGCCTCTGCAGCACAGCTGTGCAGAGGGGGGCTGCAGACAGCCCAAGCTGTCAGAGTTTGTACTGATTTTCTTCTGCTGAGCCTGGCCCCTTCCACACTGCTCCCAAAAGCACTTGGGGGAACCTGTAAAGGAATTGCTGGAGAGACAGGCTGCATTTATGGCTTGCAATCAGCAAGGGAGTTTTGCCATTTACAGGCCTAATCCTGCCCCCCAACTTGGAGGTAGCAAGGCTGATGCAGGGAGGATGCCTACACCCACCAAAGACAGCATTTTGCATGCCAAGGAGGTGGGGAGTCCCTCACCCCATATAGGTCCTGACACGCACATAGCCAGCAGAGCAGCTCTGCTTGGAAATGCTTTTAATCCCAAGCTCATTGGCAGGCCAAAGGGCTAGATCCTGAGCAAAGCCTAAAAGTTGCTCTAAGTCTGCCACCACTGCACAAGTATTCATCCGTATTCGGGTCAGCTGTGTCCCCCTCCCTGCGTGAGGAACATGCACCGAGGCCACTGCCGGGGCGGGAGGTGAAAACCCGCAGCAGGCAGACCTGGGGAGCACAGTGTCTCATCTCTGCTCTGATCTACTGAGCAGCATCCCCATGTGCTTTGTAGGAGGGTGCAATGAGGTTTCACAGGTACCATCTCTCCACTGACTACTGATGTATGGGGGGGTCTGAATTCCAGTAAGTCTTAATTAGGTCTTTCCCTTGATGTCCTTAATTTAGAGGCAAAAGAGATGCACTTGCTGCTCATGTGCATAGGAAATGTTTTGCACTTCAGGATATTTTCATTCCTGTTGACTTCAGCAATGAAGCGCAATGCAACATGCTGGAAATTAAATGTGCACTTCAGCTGAACTGGAGGCTTAGCGGCTCTGTGTGCAGGTGTAGCTGTATGATATGAACAGTAATCGTATGTTATTTGCAGACTGATTGTAGTAAAAAGGGAAATGCCTTCTCCCACCCCTTATAAAAGTTATAAAAATCTGTGTCCCAATTTTGCTCACCAGTTTTTCATCTTCTGGTTAGTGCTCATCTCTATCTTAGGATATAGCATGTTAGCCAGTTTGCTTTTTTTTTTTCCTTTTTATTACAAAGGTTTGTATCTTCAGTAAACATGTTGACCAAATAGATGCTTTAAACTGCAATATTGCTGTGCACTAAACTTTAATTGAGACAGTTGCCTTTGATGTGGGGCTGACCTAAAGCTGAGGCTGATTCCTCTCTTTTGCAGGTTTTGCAGTTCTTTGAAAAAGTCATAATGCAGCATTCATGTTGTAGCTGTTTTCTCTACTGCTCTAGCAAAAGTATCACTGTGGTTGAATATAGAATTGATTTCTCAGAACCTCCTGGTTATCCTGAAAGTCTGTGTGTATAATCTGTGATTCTCAGACTGTAATTAGTTTTTAGGAAAGGTGTTGGGCCCAAAGGCGAAGCTGCAGGATGATGTGTGAGAGTCAGGAGAGGTCCCAGAGGAGTCAACCTCCTCTGAACACATTATTTATGAAAGTAAATAGGGTTTTGGATCCTCTATGCAGTAGCTCTGTTTATCACTTTCACTAAGCAGAAATCATTGTATCAAAATGGCTGGTAAGTGGCATCTTGGTTACAGGCAAGATAGGATTTTTACATCGCTGAACAATTTGGAGTAGATCTTTAGTAGGTGGTATCTAATTCTCTGGTTAAAAAGTTTCATGTGTGTTTAACGTGAGTATGTTACATACAGGATTGAAAAGTCAAGCAAGCAAATAATTGGTCGCATGCACAGATGTGGAGTCACTGATTAAAAACTGGGTTGCTTTTACATGGGTGAAATAGGAGCTCTGCCTTTGAAAATGCATACCTATCTCTGCTGATGCCAGAAAAAAGACCAAATTTCCTGAAATTTAAATTTTTTGAGAAACTTGCCATCAGACAAAAGCATCTTTCCACAAGAGATACATGGATTAAAATAATATTAAAAAAATAGTGAAATCTTAGAAATCAGTATATATATTTTCAAATTCTTCCCAAATCAATTCATATATTTCACCTGATTTGGCTGGAAGCAGTGTTTAGAAATGTACGTTGTCTACATTTGGTTTTATGGTAGGATATTTATTCCAAATACACATAAATTCCATTTTAAAAGCACTAATTCTGGCCTGCAAAGTTCTCTATTCTATTTTAGAATTGCCATGTCATGCACATTTTTTCTGTTTTTTTTTCCTACCCTAAAAAATACTGCTGGGGATTACAGTGGATCATCTGAGCAGCTATCATAGTAAAAGCCAGTTGCCATTTTGGGAATTTTTTTTTCTTCAAAGTCTTTCTGACATTAGCCTTTATAATTCAGTTGCTGTGTAGTAGAAGTTCAGGTCAGAGCTAAGGAGACAGGCTTGGGGATTTATGCTGTGTGAAATACATGCAATCTCCTCTCACTTTGAACATGGTAAACAGACCATGTATAATCCCTGGAATATTTGGTAGATCTGCCAGGCCATGAAGATGGCATTTGTAATATTCATCTAGCTACATGTATTTTTACATGGTTGTCCATCCCTATGCCATCCAAACTCTGTTCAAAAGCAACCTGAGGAGAGAGGGCTGAACAAAGAGTGAGAAGCAAATATATCATTCCCAGTAGGAGATTTCAGAGTTTGGGCTTCTTTTTTTTTCCCCTTTCTCTCTGCTGTTGCTTTTTAATAAATCGTTCTTCTAACCTATTTTAAATCGAGCATCTAGCATGCTAGATGTTTTGCAGATGAATCATACTGTGCAATGCACTTATGCATATCTGCTGTGCAAGTACATTTTCAGCTTGTATTTGATAACCTACCAGCAAACAAGTTTTTTTTTCTGGAAGCCTGGGATACTAGCATCGTTCTCCAAGTGAGAATAATGCAACCACTGTTAATAAATCAACCAGGGTCCAAGGATGTTTCACCACTTTCACTGCCTCCTTGATTAGCGTTATCCTCAGAGGTATAAATTAAAGAGGAAAATACATAATCTGGGAAGCTTTCCAGCATCATCTTTGAAAATGTGAGCTCAATGCTTTGCTGAGATTTCTTTGGTGGGGGAATGCTAATAGCAATGCTGAAGATGTGCTCTGATTGCACCCTAAAGAGTAGGAAGGCGCACAAAATAGCTTAGTTTCTTTTTCCTTTGTCATCAAGATAATTTCTAATGTGATCTGCACAGGATGAATCTTGAACTGTTTCTACACAGTTCTGTGAACTGGTCCCAGAAGTGCAGCTTCGGTCGCTCCCTTTTCTACTACTTGTTCTCTTTGTCTGACATCTGCATAAAATATGTTCCATGTTTTCCCATCTCAGCCTGCGGATAATTGCCTGCAGCTGTTAGCAGCGAGTGGACACGGCCCCTCTGCTGTATCGGTCAAAGCCTGAGCTTCAGCAATAAGGATTTCAGGAATTTCTTCTGACTGTTCCTACAAAGTGTCATCACAGCCGGATGGTAACTCCTGACGCCTCCCTCCCCACCAAGGGAAGAAAAATGTGCTGCAGAATGTGCTGATTTGCAAAAAATATTTCACAGGGAGGGTTTGATTTTAGCAAAGTTCCAGCTGTGCTAAATGAGCAGAAAAGGGATTTTTCAGCATATCAGCAACATCTTGGAAATGGAAATGCCACATCCTCCAGCACTTTCTTAGGAGTCAGTTTTCCCCTTCCCCAGCCCTTAACCCGCTTGGGTCTTTGGTGGACTGAAACTAGGAGTTTAGCAAAACTGTAGTACTTGGAGCCTTGCTTTATAACGTCTCTGTGTTTCTATTTGCTTTCTCTTGGCCAGCTCTCTGCCAACATCATCCTTTGCTTTCCAACAGACGGTGAAAAGCGCAGAATGCAAGACTAAGCTGGTGTTCCTCAGGTTGCATTTTGGGGAGGTGTAAGGAAGTAGATACCTTTATTACTATTTTGCTGATGGGACAAATGATGCATAGTGGAGTGAAGGGTCTTACAAATAGTCCACAGCAGCTGCATTTGAACTAGGTCTGGGTCTGCTGAGGCCCAGGCAGTGCCAAGCTGCTCCAAAGGGGTCTCAGCTTCATCATAAGTGACTCTTGTGGGGCCTCTCAGGCTGAGATTCCAAAAAGTCATTCCTCTCTCTGGAAAAATGTAGGGCAGCTATTTTTACTTAGGTACATGAAGATTTTTTTTTTTCTGCCTGTTTTTCACTTTTAAATTCATATTAATGATCCTTAGTTATGTTCTGCAAAGGCATTCACCCTTCCAGCTGAAGAACATAGAGGGAATACCATGTGCTATTTGCCATCACTACCGACATCATTGCTAAATTTGCTGAAGCAACGTGTTTCAACATTTCCAAACATTTTTCCTGTGGAGCTTTCTCTTCCATAGAAAGGTTTTCTCTTTCCCCTTGATTTGAGATGAAAAGAAAATTGAAAATAATATGAAATATTCCCACAGGACAGAATTTCTTTTGCAATAGCTCCACTTCCAGCTAATGTGAGGAAAAACACAAACAACCGCAGTCAGTATGCTTAATTTCAACCCTGCATTTATGACTTATTCTTTGCCGTTGCTGTCTGAAGAGCAACGACACCAACACACTTTACTCTCAGCTTGAAAATACCCATTAAATCCGAGAGCTAGTGCACTAGCAAGTAGGATTTGTTAGCACCTATTTAATGCGATCAACAGGAGTGTGACCTTGGTTCTCTGTCACTGGTGAAAATGAAGTTGCCTCCTGGTCCAGCCCATCTAACTGCTGCTGAACTACAATACCAAGCAGGTTCTTCTCTCTTTATGGCAGATGACACTGCTGCCACTGTGGTGAAGAAGGCATGAAGCCAACAGCGTTCCCCACCCTAGCAGCTGCCCAGTGTCCTTGGATTCAAATAATTATATAGTGCTCCCTCCCTTACTCACTTAAAAATGTGACTTGCCTATTGGTGCTGAGCAAGGGAAGGAAAGCCAGTGAAGACAGCAAATCTGACTCTTTCTTCTTAGGCTCTATACAACACAACTTCTTTTTTAAAAGCCCTCCCCTTCTCACTTTGTGTGAGCAGGAATGTAACACGGGCTCCTCCGTGAGTGGGAAGTGAAGTCTTTAGAAGCCATCAGGTTCCCTTTCCCAACCCTGCACTTGGAACTGCAATGACCACCTCTTCCTCAGCCTTGCTGTGCTGTGTGTTTTAACCAGCATTTTACAAAAAACCGGGCTGTTCCAGAAGTTTTCAACCAATTTCAGACCCAGTTAGCTGGATGGCAGTAACTGCCAGAGCAGGTAAGATCCAAGGCTTCCCAGGAGTCCTCTGCTCCTGCCTGCACCCAGCACCAGATGCCCCAGGCTTCTGTAGCCTTTAGAAATGAAAAAGCTGCATGTGAGCAAAGCACCATGTTGCCTGCAGTGTTGCTTGCTCGGGTTTCTGGTCACAACTGCTCTGCTGTGCCAGGTACAAGCCAGTTTCTGAGAAGACAGGTTAGAGGAGCTGGTTTCTATTCTTGTCTGACAGAAAGTTGAGAGGGAAGGGGGTGTTTGCTCCTGGTGCTTGGGGCAAACAGTCAGGAGAAATGAGCTACGCTAACAGTGAGTGTAAGCACAAGGATAAAATTGTATGCATTGGACAGGAGCATTCAGATTGAGGAGGAGAGGAAGTCAGGATGGGGAGAAAAATGAATAGCAAGAAAAAGAAATCCAAACTACTCTCAAAAGTTTGGATTTCTCAAGTGATGGATTTCTCATCAGTTTATGGAGGGAATTAGGTAATGTGATGCTTGTAGTGGTAGGGGGTTGAGCTTAGACACTCATCAGGTACCTTCTGCTCCACTTCTCCTGTGTTCATGAGCTCTGGAGGCAGACTTTCCTAGCAAAACCATCTCCCCCCCCCGCTTTGTTTAGTTGGAGCTATTAACATAATTTCTCTTAAAAAAAAGGTTTTGAATGCATTGTACTTTTTCAGTTATTTCTTTTACTCAACTGGAAGGGCATAAAATCCCCATTCTTCGTGGCAGAGGTAAATTTGTTCAACCTTTCACCATGCAAGTACTACCTGGAGGAGTGCTGTGCCACAGCAGGACCTGGTGTGCTAGCTTCGCTCTCCAGACCCTTGGAGACTGGCCGACCTCTCCCAGCTCCTACATCTTGCACTGGGAAACTACAAGGAAGACCATGAAAACTCAAACTGATCTTGGCCATCTGTATAAGTGGTCTAAATAAATAGGAAGGGGTTCAGCAGGGACAGGACATCTCAGCAGGAAGAGCCAACTTCATAAACACAGGATGGGAAACCATAGATGAGTCCATTCAGAGAAGGATTGGGGTGTTGAGGGTCACAAGCCAAATGCAAACCACCATAGGCTGTAAAGCTTGTGCTGTTTTGCTGTTGCTAAACAGCAGATGCCACACTGAGATATGGTGATGTGGGTTGTGTGTGCATGATGCAGCAAATGGCCTGGGGAGGAGCGTGGTGTCCAGTCTGGAGCACACCACTTCAGGAGCAAGGGAGAAAGTCCGGAGGAGAGCAACCAGGGTGATCAGATGTCCAGGAAACATGATCTAGGAGGGAAGATTGAAAGAACTAGGTTTGTTTAAGCTAAAGGAGAGAATCACCAGGGGACAGAACGAAAGCAGTCTTTAAGTACATGAAAGCCCAAGCAAAGAGCCTGAGTTAACCTGATCTCCAGGTCCATGACGGGCAGGAATGGGTGTGGCTTCAGTTGCAACATAAGAGATTCAGACTAGTTGTTTGGAAAAAACTTTTGGAGAATGTAGACGTGTAGGACAGAGAAACACATGTTGCTGGGGGTGGGGTGGCTGCAGCTCCATTGCTGGAGGGCTGTACGGCCAGTGCAGACGGACATCGCCCAGATGACATAGGAAGCGGTACTGCTGCCTGGGGCCAGCGATGGAGCTAGGTAATGTCTTTCAGGCCTTTCTGGCCCTATTTTTGTGGAGTCTATAAGATGGGGTGAGGGATGGCAGCAGGGAATACACTAATTTCTTCTTTTCCCATCTTAGTTTGGTCCCTGTCCTGTTCAAACCAGCAGCTTCTTCTGTTACCCTTTGAAAGTGCGCACCAGCCATGAGTCACAAAAAAGTAGGAATGGCTGATGCTTTTGTGTTTCAGTGTCTTTTGATGGTAATTATTTATTTTTTTAAAGAAAAGTAGCTTTTTGTTTGTTTTGCAGGAAAAGCCCTGCTTTCCTTGGGGGGGTGAATTGACTCCTGCAGACCAACCTAAACATAGCATTCAATGGCTTAAGTTGGACAAACAGAGCAATCTTCAGCATAAAAGAGTAATAACAAGGATTTTTAATAAATGCAGGCTTGGCAGGGAGAAATTATAAAAGATGAAGTGTGCAGTGATAGTTGGAGATCCACAGCATAGTGCCTGCATCCAAGGAATTAGGAAAGGGAAAAAGATACAGCAAGTACAGGCTTATTAATTTGATATAATTAGTATTGTTAAGAACATTAAAGTAAAAGACAAATGGGAAAAAGGCATCACTGATTTATAAATGTGGACTGTGAAGACAAACCTGATCGTTTACTTCAGTAAGCTACCGATTGTTTTCTGACTGGGTTTCAGTGAAGTGTAAAACCCAGTGCTACATGGAAAATTGCTGGCTGAGCTGGAGAAGCTGGAGGGCAATACAGTCATGGCATGCCGCCTGTTACCCAAAGAGCAGACAGCTTACGCTGAAAGGAAAACGCTCAGGCAGCGTGGGAATTGCTGGTGGGGCTCCTCAGTCAGTCTTGGGGCCCGTCTTATTAAATACCTTTGTAAAATATTTGGTACCAAAAGCCAGAGCAGACTATGGGAATATGCTGGGAGTTGGGGCGAGAGGCGGCTGGAGCATCTTACAGGGGAAGCTGGCTGAGCTGGGCAGCCGTGAGCTGTAGAAATATATCCCAACACCCTGCAAGGCTGAAAAGAGCTGTGTTTGTTGAGGTGTATCCTCTCTAGAATGAGCTTGTAATGCCTTTGTACAAGTGCTGGCTCAGCTTCTGCTTTGACCTTGGGATCACCACTGTCATTCAGTGCTGTGGGTAACTCTGCACTGGTTGTGTACAGAGTCACTATTGCCCTCTGACGAAATGATGAAAGCAATAAGAAAGAGATCAGAGAAAAAAAATTGAAATGTTAAATATTTGACACTTGGTTTTGACATTTCCACCCCCCCACCCCCCCCCCCGCCTTTGCTTGGAAACAGTTTCAATTTGACCAAAAAAAAAAAAGAAAAAAGTCCAGTTTTACTGAAATTACTTTTTCCAGCCAATTCTTTTAACTAAAATTTTCCGTCCTCCTCAAAGGATGAGGAAATAATCAATGAAAGTAGTTTTGAGAAATGTGGCACCTCTTCCCAGCTGTGTTAATATCAGTGAGCAAACAGCATTTCCTCAGACCAACTCGTGAGCCAAATTTGGAAATGATTCCCTTTATATTTGGGGTCTATGGACTGATCATGAATATTTGAAATGTGAGCTGTACTGCTTAATTGTAGCCTCTTATACGAGTCACATGATTATTTAACGAGGATCCTTGATTGGAGGAATGAGCAAACACATCTTTTATACATATTTGATTGTGCCAATTTCAGTACTTATTTTCTCTTGATGCTGATACAGACATGTTTGTCATTGGCCTTGGCAAACATTTCTTTGCCAAAAAAAAAATTCTCAAGCTTTGATGGAAAATAATATATGGATTTAGCTAATATAAAATCATTTAAACATGTAATAAACTGAAAAATGTTTGTATCATCCCCTCTGTACCAAAATTAAGAAAATAACACTACGATTCACTTGTGAGATACATTTGGGTGGCAGCATTGCATGTGTCCAGCTGTGGAAATTTTATTAGGTGAAATCAGAACCAGCTTCAGGAAAGGCCAATTCAATTGCTTTCTTAGCTCTGCTGTAAGTTGGAGGCTTGGGGGTTTTTTGCATTTCTTGTACGTTTAGGTTTCTCCTGGGCGTTAAGGTGGCTGTAATTTTCACCTCAGAACAAAAGTGGGTGTTGCAGCTCCAGTATAGCTGCTCCAATGCCACGTCTTCTGCCGGTCTGTGGGTCTCATCCTGCATGCAGCATTAATAGGGAACCACAAGATCCACAAAAGATCACCATGCGAGGAGACTTGTAGTTTTACCATTTGTCATACACTGCTTGTTGCAACAATTTTTCATAAAAGTTCGTTTATTAAGTTTGGGAAAAAAAGACTTTATCTTTCCTGAAGATCTCATTAAAGCATTCAGCTACGACAGAGTTCAGAAGAGCCTTCTCTGCAGTACCTTTTCATTGGATTTAAAGATGTGTTTCATGAATATAAACCACAACATATGTGATCTTCCTTCTGCTCAGCAGTAAAGGCTGCTGCTGATCTAAGACAGAGTCAGTGAGCTGCCTGGATTGAAAAATAGTCTCAATTTTTCACACTGTAAAGGTGAGTACAGCTGCAACAGTCCAGGATACCTGACTTACTTGATCCCTGAGGTTACAGGGTTTTTTTATATGGTACAAAGGCGAGAGTTTATCTGTTTGGAAAGTGACTCCACAGGTACAACACACTCATTTTCTGTCCCAGCAGAGATTCCACCAAACATTGACGATTATTTCCCAGTTCAAGTGAATGTTGTAAATTCATCTTGGTGGCATGGATATTTCCAAAATTCCTTGGTCAATGTCTTGGTTTAAATTATTAACAAGCTGTCCTTTCAAACACTGCTGCCAAGCCAGCCACAACCCCTTGAACCACAAACATAATAAAAGGCAAATTCTTTCCAAAAACACAATACTGTTTGTTGAATAGCTTCCACTCACTGACCAAAGGAATGACAGATTAAGTAAGAAAAAAGGCAAAGAAATAACAGGCTTGGAAATCTGAAGCTGGGCATGGATAAACAAGAGGGGATCATGACAGTCCTTTGAGTATGCAGAAAACACACATTTGGGAAGAAAAAATGGAGAATGTTTAGGAAAACATCTGGAAGGAGCGGTGCCAGATGGTTGTTTCCTTTTTGATCGGACTAGTATTTTTCTCATAAAATATGAAGACCCAATTTTCATGTTTGTCAATATTTACAGATCTCAGTCTGTATATAAGGAGGAAAACAAGGTCTCAAACAGAACTCTGTGCATGCTTAAAATAAGCTTGATATTCTGTGCTTTACTAACTCAACTTAATGGCCTGAGATTTTTAAGTGCTGGGAATGCGTAACACCTTTTCCAGTTGCTGGCATCTGAGAATGGTACACCCCTATTACAGAAAGGCTTTTATTTAGAGGAGCAAACTCCAGGCACCCATGATTAGAAAATTTTAACTTATGTTCCCACCACAGCAAAGTCTTGCTGAGCTGGTAGCAGGGTGGCGTTGCCTGGAATCAGCTTTCTTAGTTTCTGGTTGTTGCTGGTGGTGCAGTTGCTGCTTGAGAGATTTGGGACCCTGGCTAATATTGCAAAGCAGGGGGAAGCTCCAAGAAACAAAAGGGGGCAAAGAAGAGAAAGAGTGTATCAAAATTGGCCTGTGCTGAATATTTCATTAAGTGTTTTCAACTGCAAACATACACTTTCCCCCATCAACCACTATGATAAGTCAAGGACAAAATCCATTTTTTAAATAGCTCCCTAGAATTTTGTTATATGCCTTTGGGGTAACATTGTTTTCCACACTTATAAGGGAACATACCCATTTTATATGAGCTTGAATAGCTACAATAAGCAATGAATATGTTTTCTACCAAATGTTTGGGTTTTCTTTCACAAATCAATGGTCTTAAACCTATGTTTATAAGACATGCCATTGAAGTGGTGTTGAACGGTGGGTATTTTTTCATTTCATTGTATGCAAGATTGAGAACTTCCATCCAGTTTGAAATTCAAATGCTGGGGTTTGAGTGGGACTAATAGTTAAAATCATTATCCCATGAGGCAAAAACACGATTTCTGAGGAATTTGGAGAAGTTCTTCTGCCATTTTCCACCTGAGGCCTTTCCCTGAGGATCTCTGGAGGATATTCTGAGGATGCTCCAATTGAGCATCACCAGGTGATGTGCCCATCCAGCCGGACATCACCTTTGCAACACAAGATGCTACCACATTTCAGGGACCCGCAGGTGCAACACCACCTACTGAGAGCCTCATATTTTGGGGAACTGGGGAGAGGATGTGACATGGTTGTGGGTGCATGACACCCAGGAGGGCTCCAGGCTCTGCTGTCCTGTTCCAGCCCTGAATCACCCTCCCCATCACACGCCTGGTCCTGCCCTGTGGCATGTCCCTGGTGCCATGTGGATCACTGAAAGAAGGCCAAAAATCTATGTTATGGGGCACTGAAAGCAAATCATTTCCTAAACAGGGAGTGAATAGTATTAGAATTTTTTAGGGTCTTTCACAGGATTTTATTGGACTTTATTAATTTAAAATTCATTAGAATTTTGCTAGCATAATCTGAATAATGCATTTATTCATGCGAACGTACATTGCAAACACATAGTGCAATTGTTTTGTCAGAATGATCTGCAAGGGTTCTGGTGTTCTGGTGGTCAGTAAGTTGAGCTGGAGTGAGCAGCATGGGCTGTATTAGTAAGAGCAAAGCCAGCGAGTCAAGCAAAGAGATTATTCCCTCTATTCAGCCAAGGGTGGATAGAAGGAAAAAATTGAGCAACCTGAGCTAGCTTTGAAATACCCCTGCTTTGCGCAGGGGTTGAACTGGAGACCTCCAGGGGTCCCGTCCAGCCTGATTTTTTCTGTGTTTCTATGACTTTTAAGACTCGGCTATATTACCTTTTTTTCTACTGTGTTTCTACCTACTATTCCTGACCACTTCCACCTGTTTTCCCATTATAAATATAAAGGTAATTAGGGCTATTTTAAAAGTTGGCTGCTGGCCCTCGAGGCAATTCTGCACCAACAAAGGGCTTGGGTTGCTTCTCAAGCCCAGCTGGGTGTCTTGTTGCTCTGCTGAGTAAGTCCTTTCTCTCTTTCTGGTTCACAGACTGAATTAATGAATTAAAAATATATATATTTCTGCAGGTCAGCCTGAGACAAGGAATTTTCAGTTTCCTCAGGAAAACAAAAAACAAACAAAAAGTTGTTTTTATTAAATCCCAGGTGTTCATTTCTTTCCCTACCAATTCCTTTCACTTTGCTTTGGAAACTATTTACTATTTTTGTGAAAAGTCAGCTTTGGCAAAAGACACTGTTTGAACATAAACAAATTGCAGTGCAGTTTGCCACAACCACTGTGCACTACATGCAAGCCTTTTCAACACAATCTTTTTTCTTAGGTAAAATTATTGGCTGAATTTGGCAGAAACTTCCAAACATTAGGGTCGATCTAGTCTGAGCTCTTCACCAAATGAGCTATTGAGCCCCAAAATCTTGCCCATCTTCAATTCTGGAAGTGCAGCAGGGAGATCCTGTAGCCCATATTTGTGCTACAAACTCCATTTTTTAGCAGGGTAAAGCAGAGATTTGCAGTGGTGAAGCTGCTGCTGGTTTCAAGGAGGAATAAGCTGGCATGGAGTGTTTTTTCTTGTTTTATAGGAGTGAAAAGCTGGACTGAAGCTAAGGAGAAAGGTGAAGGTGCAGTGATGAGTTTTCTGTGAGGCAATTTGACTGGGCAACTGAAATGGGGACAGCCACCCATTGTCCCAAGTGCTAATGTGTTCAAGACCTGTGCACATGTCTTTTTTCCTGTATTTCTCTCTCTTTTCCTCATCCTCAGAGATGAGTAACGGTTGCCTCTCAGAGCTGGCAGCATTTTGTGCGGATGGGTGGTGATAATAGAATAAGGGCAAGGTAGTGATAAAAGTGCTGATGTTTGCTCATGTGCTGTGTTATCAGCTCACGGGTGGAAAACTCGATTAACAGTTGAGAAATCTTGATTTCTCCAGAGGAAAAGGTGTTTGGCCACGAATCTGCCTTCTCTGCATGTTACTCCAGTTGCACAGTGGTGGGACTCAGCTCACACCAGCTGGTTTGGACCAAGGCAAAGGGAGGAGAGCAAGTCTTCGGGGCTGCCACATCCCTCTTGCTGTGGGTTGGCTTGTTTATTTTCTGGTTTAATTTCCATGAGCAATGTGCACTTCTCCTGCTGTTCTGCTCACCATGGGGTCGTTACAACATTTTAGCAAGACAGGAAAGAAAAAAGAAGCACCATTATCTATCTCAGCTAGTAGCTGCTTGCATGAGGGGAGCTAAGCGGGCGTGCTGGACCCCGAAAGTGCTGTGTGTGAGATGGTGTGATGCAGACTGTCCTTTCACCATCAGCTAGTGACTTTGCATTCCTCAGGCCTTGACTAGCTCAGGAGAAACTCCCTCTGGCAAATGCTGTGATCTGAGGACAAGGTGCCACGTGTGATGTGGGGTGGGTATTCCCAGGGAGCCTGGCCCCAGCAGAAACGCCGCAGTGGGGATGAGAGTGCTGCAGATGATGCGGAGACACAAGCAGGATAGAGAGAGAATGGGAAAGTGGTAAGAGAGATGTTACTGAGATGTAGGGGCAGTTCAGACCAGGCAGTAGCAAGCAGTGTACTATGGATGAGCCATCTGTCTGTCCATCCTGGGCAGCGCCATGCTCTGTGGAGGTGCCATCTTGGCCTTGCGAGCTGAGCTTCTGCAGTGCTCTGCCTGTCTGGACAAAATAAGCCTCTCAGCAGGACTGAGTAGCTGAGGCTTAATGCTGCGCTGCCGTAGTGATGCAATGTGTTCTTGGGCAATGCAGATGTGCCCGAGGACAAGCCAGACATTTTCCACCATCCGTTTGCAAAGGGTGAATGGGTTTGAGAAGACAGACAGCCTCCAGCTTGTGGTGGTAACTGATCTACAGAAGGTTTGGGAAGTAAGAGGACATTCATCAGGAGGTTCTGGTATGGAGGATTGCATGGAGATTGTAGGTTAAGTGGAGGATTGGAATGGCACACACAGGTTTGTAGAACAGAGGGATGAAGGTATGCCAGAAACCTCTACTGTGCTTTGCTGTTGGTTTATAGAAGCTATGAGGTGTGCAGCCCTGCTGTATAACATTTCATTCTTGAGTGCAATTTTCCAGAAGTCAAACTGTGCTCCTGAGCTTTAATTTCCTAAGTAACCTAATACAGTCTGCCCCAAACATAATCTGCTGTGCCATTTATCTGCACAAAATAGAGTATTTTCTAATGACAGAAACTCCAGCAACCCTTAATTGGGTGGAGTGGAAGAAAACATATATTTGAATCCTGAACAAAAAATGAAGCCTATTGTTAAGCCCTAAATGTGTTTTGAAAGCAGAAATATTTACCACAGATATTTACTGCCTCTTTTTGCACAAGACTGCATCTCTGTTGTTTCCTTTAAAAATGTCTGCTGGAGTTTCTCCAGTAAGACCAATGACATCCATAACATCTCTGCCACCCCTGCATGGGCCGTGCCTTGCTGTAAGTACCAAGGGTGACATGTAGGGTGGCAGACCCAGACCCTTGGTCACTGTAAGCCAGCAGAGCTCCACTGAGGTCTCCTCTGGTTCTTTGAGTTCAGGCGGGCCATGGATTTGCAAAGACTGATTCCAAAAGCCGCCTCTGCCCCTAGCCTATCCTTGGGAAGGGTAGATCTGATCCCTCACAGTTTGTACAATGTTGACTTTTCCCTACTACATTCCTATCTCAATTTTTCCAAGAAGATATTTGGCAATTGCTTGGAAGGCTTTTGGTCCCCTGTTTCTGTTTTCTTTGGATTGCAGGCATGGAAAACTGCATACACAATATGCTAAATACTTTTATTAATTTCACACTGTTTACGAGTTACTCTGTCTCCTGACCTGTCACAGCAGCCGATTAAGCTGGGGTTGACCTTTCTCTAATCTGCAAATTGAGAAATTTGTCGGCTATATCCCTTAGTTATGAAACTGGGATTATTCCAGCAAGGATAAAATCTGAAGGCCATCAACTGGTCTGGCTGAGCTCCTCACCAGCTGGGAGCAGGAATACATTTCCCCCTACTGTAAAATTAGCTGGGTGCATTGTGGGAGAGTGTTCACCATCTCTTTTAAATGCTACGCTTAAAGCCAGGATGTTCTTTGTTTATGTCCTGAGTAGGAAAATAAAGCTCCTGGCACCATGCTCTGTTACTGTAGGAGTTAATATGTGGTTTTGTATCCAGGCCATTTCCAAGGAGATGTGATGTTTGCAGGTCATCCTTAGCATCCGGGCTTGTCCTACTTGGAAGCAACCTTGCAATTCTGCTTCTGCTGGGGACTGTCACTTCATCAGGCTCTTTTTTTCCTCCCTTTCTCTCCTGAGCATCAGCTGGAGATCCCTTCATATGCTCCTGTAACTCCCCACATAGGAAACGAGTCACAGGGTCCCCATCGGTGCCTTTCTGCCGGCTGGCGAAGCCCCAGTGTCAGACAGCCCTCTTCTCCACCAGCCCGTCACAGCCGGCCGCTTCTGACACCGTGACAGTGTGTCTGAGATGCCTCCCTCTTCTCTCTTTTCCATCTGTCTCTTGGGGAAAAGCACAAAGAGCATCGTTATCTGCTGTGACAGGCAAGGTTATGCAGAGGAGAGCTCCTCCTGGAAAGCAGATGGGACAAATTGAGAGTGGACAGGCAGATGCGCTAAACAAATCTGGACCAGCCAGTGCATTGGGCAGGTGGTAGGGAGGACACATGTGCCAGGAATGGAAAGGTAACCACCATCCACAGGCCTGATTTTCGGCTGTTATAAACTGGTAAACATCTGGGAACTCAGGGACAATGTTGTATACTTCGTATTTACTGCTAGCTCTACTGAATGATAAAAAAACCCCCAGATCATCCTGTACAATGCTGTTTACCTTATGGGAGTGGCTTCAGCCGAATACATGTGCTGTTGAGTAGGACATCAGGATATCCTCTGCAACTGTGAACGCGGTTTGTGTGGCCTCTCTGGCCCATCTGGGCAGGCACCTGGGGATCAAGAAATAGTTAAATGGATCTGCAAGATAAACTAGGGAAAATAAATGGCCCTTGAGGCCTGCGAGCAAGTTTCAGAAATTTTTCTGCTGCTTTCTTTGATCCGTTCAAAAAAGGAATTGGCTGCTGTTTCTGTGTTTGGAAATAAACTGTGGAAAGCTGCCTCCTCCAGAAAATATTGAACTGTGCAAGGGGGGTCACACTGGGATGCTGAAATTGAGGGCAAAACCCCACTGCAGCAGGCAGAGCTGCACTCCTGGAGAAGGGTGATTTTCCTGACCCTCTCCCCTGTCCCTGCTCTTATGTGAAGCCAGGGAGAGTCCCAGGTTGGTACATGGCAGTGCCTCGTAGCATGCACAGGGGCACTGCCCTGGCAATCTCCGCGGGCATCAAAAAACATCCCTGTAAATACAGCAAGGGAATGTTTTCCCTGTCCATAATGGGGAAAGCTCCTGGAGGTGTTTGAAAAAAACATTGTATTTGCCATAACTTTGTGTTGACATTTTCCACAATGTTTTTCATGTTGTTTGCTCCCTGAAGCCCAAATCTCCAGGTATTTGTTGCTCAGAAAATGGAAATTCTTTGATCTAGGGCTGTTGAAAGCACACAGAGACACAGTGCAGGACAGGGAGAGGAAAGGGGGTTAGAAACCCCTGTCGGGAAAGGGGACAGCCTTCCCAGAACAATTTCCATGTCATCAGATTGCAACTTTTTCGTGTTTGGAAGGAAAAACGAAAGGCTTTGACCCAATAAAAACTCAAAGTCCAGCCTGGAATAGCTTCTTTTATTTTCTATGTTATTAGGTGCTTATCTCCATCCCTGTTAGACTGTGAGCACCTGATAACAACCATTATGTGTCTGACTGCCTGTTACATGTCTGACTGCCTCTCCATCACCGCGATGCACAAGTAGGATACTGCAACAAGCAGACCTCAAAGGTCTGCTGGGGTTCAGCCCTTATTGCCCCGACCTGCTCTGGAGCCAAATGGTTATAGCAGCCTGTAGAAACCCCTCAGCCTTCTGTTTTGTGTCTCTCTTTATAAATAGCCAGGCACCTTAAGGCAGACAGGGAAACCCTGCTGGGATGCTGCTATCTTTGCAGTCCTCTGGATTTGAAGCATTTGCTTTGCAGTTTACCTTTTAAAGGACAAAAATGCTGATGAGCTAAGGCTGGCCCTTGGCCATCCTCAGGAGCCCTGTCTGGTGTCGATCATGAAAATCTTGCAAGAAGGACTAATGTGGCCCAGGGCTGCTGCTCTCTGTGCAAATGGATCCGGTCCTCCCGCAGAGCCCAGACGCTGGCATAGGTGCCTGCCTGTGTAAATGAGCCTGTGGTGTTGGCCACTAACATTTATTCCCTGTGCACTGCTCCTGTTAAGGTTAATGGGAAGCTGTTCTTAAGAACATTTTTAAAATACCTTTGTAAAGGGAGACAATTTTAGATCAACTGTTTTTCATTGTCTTTTGGGCTGGTTTCCTGCCATTCAGTGTAAAGGGGTGTAGATAGGAAGGGACTTGTCCCCATGGGGTTATAATCCTGCTGAGTTTAAAGCATGCCCATTGTAGAGTTTGCTGGGGGGGGGAGTTATATGAGACAAGGACTCCATCAAACACAAAATCAGAACAGCTGATCATGAAACAAAGGGAGGAGGTTTTTTCCACTCTTTTCAATTGAAAATGTATATTTTCCAGCAGCAGTTCTGCCAGATCCTCTGCAACTTGCAAGGAGCTGAACAACTGTAATAAAAAAGAGAACAGTGGAAATAAGTCTTATACTTTTGTTGTGGTTTTGCCATCATTGTGCCTTTTGACCGCCATTCTTGTTGTGGTGGGAGTTTCATTGCAGCTCAGGGGACTGAGCAGCAGGGCCGGGCTTTACAGTCCCGGCACGGCTTTCCTCCTCCACCCACTTCATTGCACGCTGTGTCTGTGCAGGTGGCAGACCCCAACTGCTGACTTTGTGTGGGCTGGGGGTTTCCAGAGATGCTTGAGATGTTTAACTAGCAGCTTTTCTAGGCAGCTGAGCATGCCAGGCACTTTGTTCACCTCCCTAGAGGCAAACATCCTCAACTGCTCTCCTGGGGGACCAGAAGCGAAGGCTCTGTGGGTCAAATCTGACCCCCCACCACCCTAGCCCAGGTCTGAGAGGACACAAAATTTCCTGAACCGTTCAGAGCTGGTGAGTGGGCAGTGGCAGGCACGAGCACGAAGGATTTTGGGCTGTGTGTGCCACACAGGGCACTTTCTGCTGTCAGGAGAGCATCCTCCGTGGGCAACGGTGCGGGGAGGTGAAGCCTCCATTTACCCGTCAGGAGAGATCAGCCCAGCAGGCTTGCCTGCCTCAGCAAGATGCAGGGATGACCTCTACGTCTGCAGCTTGTGCAATATTTATGCAGCTGATCTGGTAAATGGCATGGTTTTTACTCTTTGTTAGGTAGATGAGTGCCCCTCAGTCCCTCAGCTATCCCAGCCCGGTTCCTCCAGAGAGCTCTGTGGCTGCCTAAAGAGAGATTATGAAGCATCGTTTCCACAGCCCTGTGCATATTAAGTAGGTTGCAGATAGCTCACACACAAGGAAGTGCTGGTTTGGGAACACACAGGTTAGCAATGTTGCGGCTTGATAAAACCTGTGGGGGTAAAGAGATACAAGCATTAGCTGAAACTGCAGCTAGCCTGTTTAACCACCAAGGAAGGAGGGATCCACGATGAAGAGCAACAGCCCTTCCCTAAAACAGAGGAAATACCTGAGAAAAGAGGAAAGTATGGCAATGAGGACAAAACCGGAGGCCTTTGCCTCCAAGCCATGATCTGCAGCAGCCCAGGGTGGGCTCAGGACTGGGGTGTCCCCTGGGAGCCCGAGCCACTACAGCCCCTGCCCTGCTGTCTGCCCTGCAGGGAGGAGGAGGAGGAGGAAGAGGAGAAGGAGAAGAAGGAGGAGAAGGACAAAATCTCCAAGGACTTCCCTGCAATGTAGCGGGAGGTGCGGGGAGGCCCTTCTCCCAGGGGATGTCCCCAAAAGGTCTCCTTTTACCAATGCAACGTGCTTCTTGCGCTTCCCCTTTACCGTGCCGCACTGAAACCTCAGTTACATGCTAATGCTCAATCCCAGGCTGCTTTCTGCGTTGGCGTCAGCAGGAAATTAATCTCTGCCCCGTGCCAAATGTGGATGTGTGGGAGAGCCCCTGCCTTCACTCCCTGGGCAGGGACTGAACTGCTAATTAGGAGCTCAGACTGAGCCTGTCAGGACCACCCTGAACGGGGATTTGGAGACATGCCTTGCATTAATTCTGGTGCTGTTAAAACCAGTGGAAGTAAGTACCTGAGCCCAACACAAGACACCTATCTGCACCTTAATCTTGGAGCTGGGTGTCTCATTGTTGCCTCTCCACCTCTCCTGAGATTTCCCTCTGTGTCACTCTAGCATCTTGCAGGCTGCACCAAGCATGTTTAAAGCTAGCTTTCACCCATGGAGAAACTCTTGAGGTTATTTGGTGGCGAGCAAAGTGACACACAGAGACCATGCCCCTCCAAATGATGCCTTCAATAGTGCACTCTTAAGGGGAGTGCAAGGAAGCGTGCTGGATTTTCACTTTTATTACTATTCACCCATGGAAAAGAGCAGCTACAGGCCATGAACCAGTTACGTGCATATGCATTTTCCCATTTTTTGCAACCCAGTTTCACATGACAGCTATAATGCAGATAATGTTGCTGCAATAACAATTTGTTAGAATGTATTGGATTCCAAAGCTGCTTGGTAGTGACTTTCTCTGGCAGAAGGAAGAGCCCCTCGTCAGCAGCACACAGAGAAATGATGTTGGAGAGTTTCTCTCCAGCAAGCAGAGCCCTTCGAACCAGAACCCTTACGTAATTATGTGGGGTTTTTTGACTTCAGATCCTAAGAAACTCTCTCTTGAATAGTATGTTTCTTGCTAGTTTGTTCATCTGTGAATTTCCCTGGCAGGTAGCGTATAAATAGCTCTGAGGCACAAGCGATCCACGAGTTCTTTTCAGAATACAGTATTGAGTCATTTTAAAGCCTCCTACTGTAGCTCTTTTAAAGATGAACTCATTATTTTAAGTGTAAGATTTATGCCCGAGAAAGAATGAGAAAATCCTGGCTTAAGTTGTCCTTCCAACAAAGTACCTTGTTTAAAAACGAATAAAGAATAAAATCGCATGTGAGCTGGCCAGCAAAGCGAGCAGGCGACATCTGCCCATCCCTGCCGCGGGTTGTGCTGTTAGTCACCAAGAGGCTATACTGCTTTCTAGAGCCAGGAATAGAAACTAGCGTTCCTTATTCCCAGGAGCCCTTTGCCATGTAGGACAGAGCAATCCAGCTGGATCCCTCCGGCCATCCTTTCTGCCTGACCCCAGACACCATTCAGCTTTCAGTAATTAGGGCAGAATTAGGGCAAGATCCCTGGGGACCGAGGCTGCCAGAGCAGGGCTTGCACAAAGGGCAGAGCTCATCTATATATTGAGCTGAGCCTCCTTTCCCACCTGGAAATTTTGTCCAAAGAGAATTAGAGGATTTGATACTCTTGTACAGGCCTGGTATCCCAGCAGGTTATAGCAACGGCTCTGTCATTGCCCCTGGATATCTAGAAATATCAGATGTGTCTACAGTGCATATTCAGATAAATGGCTGCTGTCGGCTGCACTGGGTATCCAAAGCTTCCACTGACAGAGGCTTAAAAAGTAAAGCAAGTAGGAAAAACAAAAAGAGATCATTTCTCTAGCGCCACTGCCCATGGAGTGCAGTGTTAGTTGCCCAAGGAACAATGCAACGCAGCTATGGTACTGACTGCACACATGAGATGAGTAACATATTTCGTTCAAACAGTAGGAGACCTCTTAAACAGACCAAAATGTAGTGACCTGCTATGGAAACCGCCCAAGACGCTTCTTGCCTTGTGCAAAATGCCACTACACTGCTCATGCATAAGTAGTTAAGGGCTGTTTCACGCATTAGTTTTTCGTATGGATGAACCCCAGCACAATTTTCAAGGGGTGGCTCAGGATTTACTTCCCCATTAAGTCAGACCAACATCCTTTTTTTTGGGGGGTGGGGTGGGGAGGCTCTGAGATTGTATGTAAGTCTGAAGTGGGATATGTGACCAGATTAAACCTGTGAAGGGCATTTTAATAGGATACCTGGGTGGAATTTTCCTTTCTTTTGTCATCAAAACATGCCTGACTGCCCTGCCCAGAGCAGCTATCTCCTTTGCTAGATGCATTGTGCACACATGTATTGGAATTAGTACTGTGTGTTCAGTCCATCTTCCTGCAATGTGGCATCCAAATTCTGCCCTTGGCATGAAGTGCACTTTTAGGGGTCTTTCTTGGGGCACGTCTGTCACTGCTCTTTCACTGCCACATCTGCTGCGAGCCAGGGACTGAGCCAGGGGCCACAGAGCAGCAAGATGCAAAGGCGATGTCCACAGGGATGCAGTTTACCTGGGGCTTGTGGGCTGGAACTGACACCATAAGTGGGAATAACCTGCTGAAGATTCGACACCCTGTGCTGTGTTACAGATGGACAATCTGTAAAGTCTGTAGTCTTAACGGCTGCTGACATTATGATAAAGTAAAATATCAAAGTAAAAAAATGTTCCTTCTTAAGAACCAAGTGAATAGATTTGAATCTATCTATTATTGAAAAGGCAATAAGCAATATGCTGTGGTGGGTCTCCTACAGAGACACCCTAATGCATTAGTGCATCGCTCCTTGGCTCAGGAGGTTACACAACTCAAACTCGTAGTTACCTTCCTGGTGAGTTAAGGTATCCAGGATGGCTGAAAATACATTGGGAATTGCCGTGCATGACCGTGGGCACTTGAGATACAGCAGAGTTGAGACAGAGGTGCAGGCAGATGAGCACGTGGCCTTCTCCACTCACCGCAGCAGCTTAATGTGAAGAGAGAAAAAAAAAGAAAGCAAAGATAAAGATCAGTTGCATTTAATGGATGGAGGGTTACTGGTGGAAGGAAATGGTCCCTCATGGACTTAAATCAGAAGAAAACAGTGCATCATTTAGTCTGACATCCTGCAGAACTCATGCTTAAAGATTTCATCTTTTGGTGGTATGGCAAGGTCAAACTCACTCTGCGAGTAATTACCTTGGAAGTAAGAGTGTGTTTCTGTGCGTGTCTATACTTGAAAGGGATGGGAAATAGAAGAAGCCTTTTCATTTCTTCCTAGCATTTGGTATATTTGAAATAAGCAACTCCCCCTGTTTTGTATGGTTCTTCAACATTTTCGTATGGATCATAATTCACACATGCTGCCTCTTCCCATAGCAGATGTGGAAGTACCAGGGCCAACTGAATAAACAGATGGAGAAATTAAGTATGGTGCCCAAAGCTACACGCCTCTCCCAAAACCAGGCACAGCATGAGAGTTTGCAGCCCTGCGTCGTGTGCAGGCTGCCTGACCCCATCCCTCTCTTCGGTATGAAGAGAGAAAACACATGGAGACTTCTCTTTATCAAGTCCTCTTCTGCTCTGTGGCTCAAAGCTGGAAATGATTTCACAGTGCCTCTTTTAATCTTCTTTGACAACTTTGTTTAAAAATAAAGCGGTTAGGACAGTGGGATAGAGCAGCACTCACAAGTGTTTGCTTAAGTTCTGATCAAGTGCTAGGTGGATCATCCAGACCCCTGTGCACCAATATGAAAGCGATGCTTCTCTTCATTTGTACAGGGCTATTCCTTGATAATAGGGATATTTGTTATTCATAATCTGCTGCTGATAATTCTCATCATCAGCTGAAGGAGACGACATCATGTGAGTTAATTGTTTAGTTCCACAGCGGCTAATGAGAGTGTATATATCCCAAACTAACAATTTGCCATAGCTCCACAGGAGAGAGAGTATTAAGTGTTCAGTGACAACATGAAAATAATGAATGTATTTATAGAAAGCAGAACTGAGGGACAATAAAAAGGCCCAGGTTTCTGGATAATTTATTCAGAACTAACAATATGGTAGTAAAGGAGATCCAGATTAAAAACGTACATATGCCATTTGGGAACTCAAATGAAATTCCCAGCTTTTCAAAAGTTCAAGCCTTTTGCAGGTCCCATTGAAAACAGTGGGAGGACATCTGTGAAAGACGCGACTGTTCAGTGTCTGGTTAAAAGCGATCCAGCCTTTTTGTCTGGCACTGGTGATACAGTTTCCTCCTAAGCAAATTTCTTGCCAACATGTTTTCAGCAAGGCAGTGCTCGATTCTTACGTCCAGCCCTCAGAGAACCATGGATCTCAGGTGAGCATACTCAGAAAACATCTGTCATTATTATCATATCTAGCTTATCACATCAATCAACGTCAAGGCACTATTGAGATTGGTACTCTACAGACATGTAGTAAGAGAGATCCTTCCTCTGAGGTGCACATAACCGAAATAGTAAATGGTCCCAGTTACACTGACATGGCTTCTTTGTGTTCCCCATTTCTCCTTCACTTTCTGCCTCTGTCTTTTCAGACTGTAGCCGTTTCGGGCAAGGCTATCTTCTTTGCTCAACTTTCAGCATATAGGAGTATAAGTCACTATTGGGACTCCTAGGGTTTATTGAAATTCAAATAATTTGAATAATAGTACGTGCACTACAGTTAATGGATTGTATGCTTGTGTGCAAGTGCATGTGTTTTTATAGACTTAAGGTAACATTGCACCAGATGTGCACCAGAGTGGCAGATTACATTTTTAAGAACGTTTCTCTTTGGAAGCTATGGCTTGAAAGTCAGGCTTGTCCATTTGACAAAAACTATTTTGAACCTATTTTGAGCACCCTACACTTATGTATCCTAAGAACAGTGTCGTGTGGAGGCAGGTGAAGCTCTTATGTCCTATTGGCACTGCATGAGACAATAAACCCACCTGCAATCCACGGTGGCCGAGCACGAGTGGGGAGCAGTTGTATCTTCTCACCTGGATCAGCAACAACAGTTGCTACTGCTCCACCTCTCCTTTTAGTGAGCACAACAGAGCCTTTGAAGAGCTCTTGAAATTCCCACGTTGCTTTTTAGGAGACCGGCAAGGCTTTCCAGGCTGACTTTTTTAAAGGGTATCTCATTGTAATTGTCTGTTAAATCTAGATTATTAGAGGTGAGTTTCATTGACCCCTCAACACAGTGATCACAGCATGTTAGCCACACTTGATGGGAATGACAGCCATTGACTTCAAGTAGAAGGATAAATGAATTAGTTGGGTGATTGGTTTCTTTCTTTCTTTTAAACACCCAAGCCAGAATCAATCCTTATAGTGACAAGGTTTAGTGTGCTAAATTCCCTTGGCATTACTAACTTGCTTTTTCTTTCCCTATCCTTAAAAAAAACCCAAAGCAGATATAGCTAATGCTGTGTCGCATCCCACGCACTCGTGTTGCTCCTGCAGTCTGTTGCTTTTTCAGATTCACACACACATTTGCATTTGCAAGCGCCACTATTGCTTTGCAGTAAACACTGCTCATGCCTCTCTCCTAAGAGGATCCAGATGTCTTTCTCTCAGGACCGTGCATTTATTTTTAGATTTTTCTGCCCATTGCTGCATACATTGGATGTTCTTTGCTTTTGCATATAACCCTTGGTCCTCATCACAGACATTGCATTTTGGGGTGACGACAGTGATGGGGATTGAAAGATATTTGTCTTCCAAAAAACAAATTTTATTTTCATTCTCCTGATTCCATTAGGTCCCCACAGACAGGTCTATGCTGTGAGCACTTTTCCCATACAGCTAACTCTGCCTCTATCAGCCATGATACATAAGTGTACTGCTAAATGAGAGACATGAGTAAGGAGAAGATCAGGCCAAAAGATGGTTGCACAGTGGAGGCACTCAAGGACACTGGTTTCACATGAGACAACTGCAGAAAGGGAGAGAGAGAGAAAAATATGTCCCTATTACTACATTGTTTGCTACATGCAACCACATGCAAACCTCCAGTGAAAGCTCTGTGGAGCCGTTAAGGTTATACATGATCCAGTCATTGCATGGGAAAAGGCTTTTTAACAACCTACCATGTGAATGGAAACACCCTGTGATACACCCTACTATGCCCTGTGCACTCTTTGATCCCAGCAGTATCAGAGGGGCATGTCTCACCACTCCTGCACTGCTTCTCTTGGCCCTAGCCCCCCCACGTGTCTCAGCGCTGGCCACGGGGTTGGCCATGCCACTAGCACGTCTCCTGCCTGACTTGGGCCCTCTGTCTCCTCTTTCCCTCTCTCTACAACTTCTCGCAGGAGGGAAATCATCTATTGGAGCTTGGTATTTTGCTGTCTTTTTTTAGAGATAGATGGAGAGGGGAAACAAGAAGGTGATTTGATTTTTGATGATCTTTCACCCTTTTGTATACTTTATAACCTTGACCTGCAGGAGAGGAGTTCTTGTAGGAGGAGACTGGGAGGACTACGATGTCCAGTACTGGGCCTTTATCAAGAGGAATTAGATTGACCTGTAATGCAGTGAGTTTTTATTTGGAAGATATTTACTGTCACTACCGAAGGCCAGTGTTTTCCATCTTGCACAGGCCGTGACTCAGCTGGTCTCATGCATGTTGAAGATCAGGGGCTAAATGGGGATTGGGTTTAGCATATCCTGCTGTATCAGCTGTCAGCTGGTACACATGGTTTCCATAAGCTCACAACTTACCAAAATGTGTGCCTGGAGCTGGGCAGAGGATTCATGTCTAATCTGTCACTGGATTGTTAGTTTGCAGATGGGGATGCTGTTGAGGTAGCGTGGCTTTGGGTGAAGATTTATAACAGGACAAATACCAAAACAACCAAAAATTGAGAGCTGATGTTTTCAATGCATCACTTGTGGATGGAGCTGCTGACAGCCAAATACTTTAGCAGATATACTGATCCCCTTCATTAAGTCCTGTCATCACTTGCTGAGCCAAAGCAGAGTGAGTTAACCTGCTGTGAATGGCCCTGTCCTACGTACCCCCCTTATTGCACATTGTACCTTAGCGACATACTCAGTCTTAGTATAGACTAACATCTTCATGTCTTAAAATATGAAAGCTTTTGCCACTGCATGTGAAAAGCCAAAGTCAGGGCTCCATCTACCACCCTAAATTTCCTTTGAACTGGCCCATGCAGAAGAAATTTGCCCCATTTCCCCACACTAGAGCATCAGCACTCCCACTCGTGCTGCATTTGGAGGGCAGATTCCGGGCCCCACAGGAAGGACCTGGGGGTGACAAGTAGCAAGGACAGGACTCTGGGCTGGTCCAAGCCATGCAAAGCCAGGCTGCCTTCTGCACTTACCAGGAGGAGCAGCTTCTTTAATGCCTGAAATGACTGACTACAAAACTCACTGTTTCCCCCTAACAGTTACAGAGCACAGAAGTTTCAAAGCTAAAATTTGGAAACTAAAAAAGCATCTTAGATCCTTTTTTCCCCCCCCCTTTCTTAAAGGGTATTGAGGATTACCACATTTGGTTACATAATAATTTCCCTCAGCCTGAGCTTTTTAGCAGTTAATTAGTCAGGGATTTGAAGGAAAAGATGTCTAAACTGTTGAATATTTGCTTACTGGTCCACAAATGTGCTCTATTTTGTTGTAGCTGCTGTTCTAAAAGCCTCAAAAAAATTTCTTTTAAAAATTGGAAAAATCCATGACATCATTTTTGGCTTTCATTTTCTATATCCAGTGACCACGGGTAGGGAGGGTATGAGAAGCTAACACACGGTTAGCAAGAATACCAGTGCTAGTGCCAACAGGTTATGCAGAGCCTCTTCCACCCAGCCAAAGGGATTCAGGTACTTCTCTTTCTTAAACTGCTTTTCCCTCACTGCATGTCTCAGACAAAGCACTTCTCTAACCCTCAGTGTGGCTCCAAAGTTGCTCAGAGCTGAGGAGTATGAGAGATCTGCTTCATTCAGTGCCCAGGATCAAAACCATCCAGGTTGTTAACACCAGCCTCTGAGCCATATAACAACCTGCTCCAGCTGTGTCAGCCGCAGCCTTTTAAAGCTGCTGTTTCCTAACAAGCTTTGTAAAACCTTTGACTGCTTCGAGATCTGCAGGTGAACCATGCAATATAGAGGCTTGTTTTTATTTACTAGTGTCTCCCACCAAAACCCTTATGAGGAGAGGGAAAATCACTGGGATTCCTTGGCTCAGAGGGGAAACCCAACTGTGAGCTGAAAATAGAGGATGTGCCCTGACAATATAGGTATCTACAGATACATCTTTCAAAGCATAGCTGCATTTTTTCAGCCCAGTATATACTTTGTTGAGATGTTCCTTATCCTTTGGAAGATATTGTCACTTCTTTCTCCATCTCTCTCCTTTCTCTATGCTAAAAAGGGCTGTAGAGCATCTTTATCCCTAATACAGATATCACTGAAGGAGCACTTCCAACTTTACGGGCTTCCTTTTTTATTTTTGCCTTCAGACACCAGCTCACAGCAATGTGATGAGTGGGTGCTAATTATGGAGAACTACATTTCGACAACAGAGTCTTACTGCTGGTGAATACAGAAAAATTGCTCATTAGAGCAGCATGGTATTTAGTCAGATTGGCTTCCCTAGATTTTAACATTCTGGCATTAATGCAGACTGGCAGTGTAATACTTGAATAAAATGATCTCAAGATAATATACACAGAAGGACTTGTACAACTGTTGTCCAACCTGTGGGGTTTGCTAGGCGTTTCTGCAGGGGCTCCCACATGCTGCTTCTGCAAAAAGCTGCATCCTTGGATTTCAGTAACTTACATATACAATTTCTTAGTGGTTTTTTTTTTAAATAAGATGCACCTCACAGGGCATGGTACATCACGCGTATGATTTATTTCACTGGAATGAAACATGCTGTGCTTGATTATTTTCCCAGACATCCAACTTTTAACCACGTTGTTTGGTATGACTGTGCTGTGTCCATGATGCAGGTGGCATGGCTGTCTGCTTGATGGCTCTCTGTGCACAGCAAGGTGTGTGCAATGTTGAAACCACCTTGGAAAATGCATTGTTTGTACCTGTTGCACAGAATAACATGATAAAAGAAGCTCAGCAAAAGCTCTTGTATGAACACAAAAACACCCTGGAAACTTTAGGTGCCTTGTTTTAATGCAGGGAGACTGTGGGTTCGTAGAATACTTTAGCACCAAGGTTCTCCTGTGCAGTTTTATAAGCAGCAAACACAGAGTCTGCCATTTGCGTTCACAGTGCTGCAAGGAGAGGTGCCTTTGCTTGGACATGGCTCCCTGGTCCTCCCTCTGCAGCAGCAGGGGCATCTCCAGCTTGGCTTCCTGCTTGGCTTTGCAGAGCTGCCCACATCTCTAAAGCTGTGTGGGGAGAGCCAGCAGCTCCGCTGGGTGCATGGGCTGGTGCCTGTGCAGCTGTGTGAGCTCCTGCTGCAGAAGCCATAGCCACAGGGAATCCCTTGATTCCATCTCCTACCCACTTCCACCTCTGAGCTTACACCAGAAATAGCCGGTCCAGTAGGCTAACATAAGTGATATAAACATACACAGAAAGGACATAACTATTCAGCAGACAGCAGTACTCATCTATCCACACATATACCAGTTTCCTCTTCTGCAACCTTCTGGGCTCCCCTTTGACTTGAACACCAGCTTTTGCTAATTAGCTCAGCTTTATCTAATTAGCACCCAAATGGGAGTGCCTCCCTTAGCTGCCTCTGAGCTTGCAAAGAGCCCAGAGCTAAAGATTTATGTGGAGGAGCAGGAGACAGCTCTTCCTTGGGGTTTGTATAGTGTGTCCTCATCTCTGTGCACTGGGAAGATGTGTGAGTGTGTTCTTGTACTGGTGTTACTCTGTTGGTTGATACAGAAGCTGGACAGTATCTGCACCGAATTGTCACTGTCTCATCTAACCTGTTTTTTTCCTGTGAGTTCACTGTGTGTGTATATATATATATATTTTTTTTTTTTTTTTTTACAGTGGTCATGGTATTTTGCCCATAGTTTGCCTTGGGAAATAGAGTGTGTCCTACATCCATATCTATTTTAAGACTCTGCTCTGTTGCCTCCTACCAGCTGGGGATGTGGCTAGAAGGAGCAATGGTTTCATGTTATAAGAGGAAACACTGGATGTTTCTAGGGAGCCTGTAACTGTGAGATCCTATATATGTTTGTAACCCAGAATACAATGCTCTTGGGGATAGTACTCATCTCACCTGACTTTAGTATTTTAAAAGTTGGCATTCTGGTTTAACTTAATTGAATAAGATCTGTTTGCAGACAATGGAGAATGAGGCGCACCCAGAAAGCAAATGATTGTGTTTTTAATATTTGTATTAAGAAGAATATTCTGTTCCTTTGTGTTAGTTCTGCTCAGACTTACTTGGGTTTTGGGGGACCAGTAGAGATTATGTTATCTTAATGATAAGAAAAATTCTGTTTGCTTAGTGCAGAGCAGTGAAAAGAAATTGGGATTTACCCCTCTAGATGGTTTAGGCACTCTTCATGACTCTGCCTCTCTGCAGAAGTCAGCAGAGCCCAACAGAGCAGTGATGTCTGTATGTTGCCAGATGCTTATGTTTGTGGGTGGCAAATGTTGTTTCAAGCCAAGGTGCATCTGCATGGCTTCCTTTTTAACAATGCTGTGTGAAGGGGAGACTGAAGTGAGCTCCCAGTTCGTTGCAGCAGGTGATGAATACCTGCGGTACAGTCATATTAACCTTTATCGTATTATAAGAGTCTGTGTGGGGTTCATACTTAGAGCTGGAACTGCTCAAGTCCTCCTGATTAGTGTAACCAAAGGAAGTTGTTTAATGGTGGTGTTGCACACCTATGTTCATGTACGCGCTCAGTAAAGGTTGCTGTGAGTAAGAACTCATGCAGAGCAAATCAGTCCTGCTCTTACTAACAAAGTGCTTGCAGGACCCCGTCCTTTACCGATGGAAGCCTATTAATTTCAGTGGTCTGTCCAGATTAAAGTAGCTGAGGGTTACATGCATTTCCTCCAAAATTGAAACAGCCAGACAGAACCACTGCTTGTCAGAAAAACATGAGGATGAATTTCAGCTGGGTGGACGTAAAGATTTGGGAGCAGGAATACTTACAGATGCCTTTCTTAATGTTGTAGATCTTGTGTTCATGCCTGTGAGAGTCTCTTAGCCCACAGCTGTCCAGCTCAAACACTGGATCATTATCATCCTGATTGCTTAGTTGTGTTCCCGCATGTGTGCTTTTCTGGGTGGGCTGATTAACATGGCTTTAGCTAAATCCCAGTTTAAGGAGGAATGTGGGTTGGAACTGGTTCCAGATGGGAGTTCAGGGGTCTGGCTCCACCCTGTGTGTGCATTGGCCCCATCCCAGAAGGTTTTATGCACTCAGACACCCCTGGGTGCTCTCCTGTCACCACTCTGGGTACACAGTCTTAGGTGATGTGCTCCACAAATGCTGCTCTGCTGCAAGGCATGGTGCTTGTGTTCACAGATGCAACCAGAAAAGGTTAAAAAAAACCAAAACAAACCAAAAAACAACAAACACAACCAAAAAAACCCAACAAAAACTTTATGGCCAGAGACAGGTCAAGAGGAATCCCAGGGCAAGTGCTGTGTGATGTCTCTGGTCTTTTTTTTTTTTTTTTTTAGTGCCGTGGCCTGGGTGAAGAGAGGGACAAAAGTACATATATGTGACCCTTTAGCTCAAAGATGAGCAGTTACTTGGTAAACCTGACATAAATGTAAGCAGTTCCATGGTTTAGGGTGGGTTTTCTCGGAAGTGCTTCTCTTTTGGTTAAACAGCTCTTTGCTTCACAAGAGCTGGACGGTCAGTGGGTCAGACCTGATTGTGAGAAACTGCGGTGTGAGATTGCTGCTCTAGTGCCAGGTCTGAAGGTCAAAAATGGCCCCACCCTTCCCTTGCTCCTAGTTCCCCTGAATATCTGGTGGCCCCAACTGTTCCTCTGCCTGCACTGATGGACAGACCTGGCTTCCTGGATTTAAGCCAACGGCACTGGAAATAGCGGAGAAGGATCATACTGGTTTTAGTGAGCTTGTCCTGGTGAGTAAAGAGGCTAGAGAGGAATGCTATGAGTAGATTTGGACCAGGCAAGGTGATTTGGAGGGGAGGCAGCCAATATTTGTATTGGCGTTGTCCTGTGCTGTATCAAGCTGGTTGTGAGTCAAAGAAAGTAACAGCCTTGTGTCTGTCCAGCGTGCGCCGTTCAGGAATTACCAGGTAATGCTCGGTGCTCTGAACGGTCTTTCACAGTGTTCAGTGACTCTTCTGTTTTTCTTCTCTGGGGAGGTCCAAAACCACTTGCAAACCTGAAGCTCACTTCTGAGATTGAGGAGGAGGAGAACTTTCTCAGTCAAACAGAGGTTTCCATCCATTTTCGTCTAATATTTAAGACACAGCATAAAAGTTACAGTTTATGCAGTAGTACTGGAGAGTAAATTTTGTATTGATTTAAAAATTAGGCATTTTTAGCTTACTATTTTATGCATCAGAAAATGGCCTTAGGTTTGGTAAGAATGCTGTATATTATTAATATACATCATTAATTTATTCTTGGCATTGGGCTAGTAAAAGCACTTAATTCATTGCCCCGTCCTTAAAGTTGGACAAGTGAGATCTTAATAAAATTGCGATGGGGAGCAAAGCTGTTTTGGAACAGGGCTGTGGTCGCACTCTTGTGTTCATCAAACACCTCTTCCTTTGGGGGTCACTTGCATCTCCAACTGAGTCAGCACAACAGCGGTGAGTCTGGAGGTGCTGAACTTGCTGGCTGGAAGCTGCAGGTCCGATTTTGGCACCCAGGCCACCTGCACAGAGGCTGGGAAACCCAAATAGTTGATAAAGCAGCTGATATGGGTTGAAGAAAAGGGATGGGGTGGGAATCTCCCCTTGCCTGGGACATCAGTGCCTTACCCTCATGTTCAGGAGGGCTGGGTACAAACCGCACCCTGGTTGGGTAAGCTCATGAGCCTACGTGCAGCCAATCGGAGATGAAAAGTGCTAGTGCTTCAGGCAGACCTCCAAGGCAAAGGACCTCAATTTCAGTCTCTGTTCATATGCTGGTTTATTTATAAGCCATTACAGATGTATAAAGTGATTTTTGGAGCAGGCAGTGGAGCCTGTGTGTCTCTGCTTCCAAGTGCATGGTCTGACTGGTTACAGACTCCTGCTTGCTTTCCTGCGTGCCTTTTTTGTGTCAGATCCTCCGATACTGGACACTGTAGTTGTTCCATTGACATAAAAATTGAACCTTTGTAGGGTATGGTTTAGCTAAAGCGATGAGCAACACAACATATAGTTTGTTTTAATTTGCAAGGAAATGCATCCTGGTAAATTGCCACCCTTTCTGTGCAGGGTGTTTCACATGACACTTTCCACCTGAATTGCTGGTAGTTGTATTCATGCTGACTGGAGATGGCTCGGTCTCCTCTGCCAGCTTTGTGGGCAAGTGGCACTCACTAATTTAAGGGCACTTTTGGTTCAACTTTTCCTTGCAGAAGAGCAGCAATTTCAGCAGTAGATGCATGTTCCTCCCCTCTAAAATTATTTTGCTGCTCACAGCCTGCTTGCCTATGGCATTCTGAAAATTAGCTTCTTTTTCATTGGTCTGCAAATGCAATTAAAAGGAAAATGTAAACAGGGCCTGCTGCATCTGAAGAGTGTACTTGTTCTTCTCTGGCAGGAATGTATTTTACACAATTGTGTGATATTGTAGCAAGGCTACCTTTAAAAAAAACAAAACAAACAACCCTTCATAGGCATCATGATTCATCTGAGTTATTTGCTGAGGTCTGTTGTTGCACAGATATTGAGGTGTGACATCTGAGTTGGACTAATGGTGCTTTCAACTATCCCGTCCTTTGTGATGTTAGTTCAAGAAATATGGCATCATGACAGACGGCACTGTTTTAAAGGCTTGAAGAATGCACTGCGCAAAATACTAAGGAACCCTGAACCTTAGAAAAGGCATTTTGTAAATTGGTCTTTTAAAGTCTCTTTAGTCTGCTGCAGGATCCTTAGCATCGCTTGCAGCTGGACATATGACATATAGAGAAGCGCTGCTGATGTGCCATTGGGAACAGCCAACAACAGATCATTTTAAGCTCTTAGATATATGAGGGTGCGTGAGGCAAATAAAGCGTATTACTATCATGTGGTTTTATTGTTGTAAAAGCAATTGTAGTAAAAGTTACGGTAATTCCTGGTGTTCTGCTCCAAAGCCCCTTGAAGTAAGCATAATAGCTCCATTGAATTTTAGCAGCCTTTGAATCAGGTTTCCCATTGTAGGATGGTACTGATCAAAACCTGGTGCTCCAAAGCTATCTTCAGAAATCTCTCTCGCTGCTCTTTTCCTGTTCTCCTGGCAGTTACAAACACTGACACAACCAGCATTTAGAAAGCTTTCTTAGATCTACTGATGAAAAGGACTGTCTAAGAGCTAGATATTATTATTCTGCCATCATAAGTCAGGTTAGTGGGTTACAAAGTCTGCGCTACAGCGAGGAGCTTGCTGCCTTAGATGTCTGCATGAACCCATTCACCTCCACTTTTAAGCTATGATGATGGAGCTTTCCTTTTTTGGGGGGAAAAAACCTATTATAACCACTCTTTGACCAAGTTCAATAAAGCCCTCTCCATTGCTGCTGCTTTGTCTAAATGCAAAAGCAATGCCCTAGAAGAGGTTTTTAAATTTTGAAACTTGCCTTTTTGAAGACCTTGGGTCTGTTCTGAACATGGTGCTACAATAGGTATGTGCAAACCCCCAGCAATGTTTGCTCTGTGGCTGTAAGAAGTCCTCCTGCTGAGTGCAGCCACTTGTGCACGAGTGAAGGGACACATGGAAGGCAACCATTTTGTGGGGTGAGCAGTGACTTGAGATGGCTATTCACTTCCTTGATCTCCCAGTGTGGCTTTGGGCATGTCATTTAAATTTTCAATCTCATGGTTTCCCCCCTGTAAAATGGTAACTACTTCTACTTTCCTGTACTGGCCCTGTGCAGGGTCGCTCCCTCCAGCAAGGATACTCTGCTGAGTGGGTGCAGCACCAGATTGTTGGTGAGGAAACAGGTTGGAGACTGTCCCTGCTCTGCCACACCTGGAGTGCTTCATGGCTTCGGAAAAGGGGATACAAACCTGCAGCACTGCCTCGTAGAGTTGCTACTTTCCACAAATCTGGCAGTGGTTCTCTGTATTGTGCAGTGCTTGAGCTGTTTGTGTGCAGCCTGATGGAGTGCATCACTGTCTGTATTTCCTTCACTGAACAGCAGGCTGTTAGCTTTTTTTTTAACTGACTTTCTTGCTAGTCTTGCCAGTGACTTGGTGACACGTAGAAATGCATTTTCCAATTTAATTGTTCTGACAAACCCCATTATTGGCTGATTGGGGAGCTCCCATCCTGCACTTAGCAGAGATGCAGCATCGATTCAGTGCGGGTCTTCCTGAGGCTGAATTAGAAGAGCAGCGTGCCTCTGCTCGCAAGCAGCAATTCCTCTCCTTGTTTAATAATGTCTATGGGAAAATTCCCAGCACTGAGCACAGGCTTTCTGTCTGCCTGTGCACTGTTCGGATCATCCCAAAGGGTCTTGTAGCTAGAATGTGTCTTTGTGCCATTTCTGGGATAATTCCTGTAGAAACTTATTAATTCCTTTCCTGTTTTGTTCCTATAGGGGATGGAGGTGACCTGACTGAAAGCTTTAGCTAAGTAGAAACAATTCAGACTGGTTTCACTGAATTTTCGGTTAGGTCTCAAATATGTGAATACCTGCAAAACTGGGATCTCCTTCCTAAAAATCACTATAGGTAAAAATACAGTTCGTAGCAGACCTTGGCTCTCAGTTTGCTGCAATCACGCAGCTGGGTGTGGAGAGCAGTTTAGGTATACAGGGAATGGCCCATGATCAGCTAAATACTGTGCTGAGCTGTGCACCTACAGAGACACCCAAACCTATAGCATCTGCCTTTTTATGTTAGAGATGTGCTGGTTAGGTAGCTCTGCACAAAATATATCCCAGCCTGTCTGCACTGCAAGCAGAGACCATGAGGGCTGCTGCTTTGGAGGACAGTATAGATGAGACAGTACTGTGACTAGTTCTTTATTTACAGCTTCTCAGAGCACAGCAGACAGCATGTAATTAGAGCAACTGTCTCTGATGTTAGAGAAAGAGAGGACAACCTTGTCGATCAGTGTGTGAGAAAGGCAAGAAAGTACATGTCTGATGGGATCTAGAAAGAGATGATGCTTTTGGAGAGGGAAGCAGGATGTATTTGCATCTTGCTTTCATTATGGATGGAAGAGAAAATACTGCATTAATGTGAAGGTATTGAACAGCCACTAACTGAAGCTTTTTAAGCTGAAAGGGTTAGGAAGAGAATGGGCCAAAGAGATTTTTGGGAATGGGGAATGCTGAGTTTGAATGCACTCTGGAACATAGAGGACGGAAAGGACTGGGGAATAAAGCAAACGTGGTGGTGGTACTTGTAAATACGGTAAATGAAGCAGGATTAGCCTACAGTTGAACGGAGGGAGTGCTCTGGCAACCCACGGGGGAGGTCACAAACTTGTTCTGAATTTTTGCAGGCAATCCCTATCTCAGTCTTGTCCTTAATCCTGTGGAGAAAGAAGAGCTGCCTCTGATCTGGAGGCAGTTCTCATGGGTTCGCATCCTAATGGCTGTGTTGCTGTACTTAGCTGGTTTGCAGCTACTGCATTTAGCAGCTCTGTATTTGGCTGGCTGCTTCTGCAGGCTTTTTGTTTAGGATTTGTCAGCATCAGAGGTGGTGTTGAACACAAAGACCCATGGATGCCTTGGAATGTGAGGTTAGTGGAAAACATTATGTCGATGGGCCTGGTGATCTCTGGAGCAAGAGAGCAGTGAAAATGGAAAAAAAAAAAAATGTTTTTATTGAGGCCTGCTAGGTGAAGAAATAGCCAGAGGGCTGAGATAACCTAAGAGCAATACAGTTCTTTGGGAGGGCTGGGAACTGAAGAAGGAAAAGCCTGAGTAGGATTGATTTATAGGCAGTAAAGACCTCAGTTTAGCTCATGAGTCACAGCTTTTTCTATTTGCTATGGCTTAGCAAAGCATGGGCTTGTATTCTGGCTACTCCTGTGTTTTATTTTAAACATGCAATTAAGAGGTCTGAGTAAGAACCTGTGGGCTCTGCAGAAGTAAGCAGCTTGGTGCAGATCAAGTCTACAGAGGTGGAAACTCCAGCACAAAGGTTGGAAGCAAGAGCAGGGCAACACAGACTGAGGACTGCAGCCCATGTCCACCTGATCTTCCAGCCAGGGATGCCACAAAACACTGAAGGCTTCCTGGGGTCTGAGCTTAGCATTTAACCTGTCCCGAATTAAATAATCTTGATGGGGAAAATGGGCATCAATTCCATGGTTTGAAGTGCTGCAATCCAGGGATGGTGATAAAATAGGCAGCACCCAGAAGAAGAGGGTAGTGGGACAGGGAGCTTGCAAGTAAGCCCAGAGCTTAGGTGCCCAGCAGAGCTGAGGGCCTGATTTCCAATCGCCTGTGCCCTGGGTCTCATCAGGGTGCTGAAGTGACTCTTCTGGAGGTGGGCCAGGCTGCTTTAGCACCTCCTGAAGTCTGGGACATGAAAACTGGCAAGAAACACAGCCCATAGCTTCCTGGTTATGGTACCGTGCTGGGTGGTGGGAGACCCCAGCCAGCTGTTCTTGGCTTGGAGCTGGATATGGGTTGGGGATCTTGTCATGGGTGCTGGTGAAATACTGTCCAATACGATAGTTTATCCTGAGATGTATTTAACAAAACCTGGCTGTGAATGTTACACTGATCCCCTTTGCGCTCTGATGCAAGTGGGATAGAAGGGAGGAGGAGTGGGGGAGTGTCTACAACCCTAGTGCAGTAGTGGTTGGGCTCCCTGGATCTCCAGGCATTGAAGGCAGTGAAGGTGACAGCAAGCGATGTCCCCTTGGAGTGAATGTCCCCCTCTAAACCCTGCAGAGGTGTGTGGGTGCATGCAGCTTGGTTTGAGGGGCAGGGGCCAGGCAGGCAGGCAGACCCCACTGCTGCCTCTGTGCTGTGTCCTCCTTGCCTGAGAGCTAGCAAAGGCAACTTCTCTGCATGCCTGGGGAGGTGATGCTGGGGTTGCTGGGCCCTTCCCTGCAAATTAGGCTTGTGGCTTTGCCAGAAATGACATCATTTGTTAGGCAGATTTCTTCATTAGGAAGCTTTCTCATCTCAGACATGAGCAACACAGAAACCCTCCCCATACCCCAAGCACTGAGAAAGCTGAGCTGCGTTGCCAGTCTCTGCAGTACGCTTTGCTTATTTATCATTCATGGCATCATGTTTGTTTTATGACAAATGAACTTAATCACGATTTTCACAGTGGAATACACAGGAACATACCCAGGATAACCATAGCTGCAGGTATAGAAAACCAAGCTTAATTTAGAAAGGATATACAGAAGCAGTCTAAGCAGCTGAAGAACTGAATTGATCTAATAAAAACTCAGCTGCATATAATTCTTCATGCTGGAACAATAGCCCCGTGAGATAGGATGGTGCTCAGATTCTGCATTAAACTTGTTTCTTGTATGCTTAATGCTGAACCGAATCATTATCATTATTTGTTGCTGAAAAGTACATTTGGGTGTTGGGAATATTTTTTCCCCCCAATATTGCAAAGTGGAGGAGGGTGGGAATTGCAGATCATTTATTAATGCTCTGCTCCATTGTGGTCTTAATCTCAAACAGATGGGCCACGATGCTCTGGCTAAAATTCAGTGTGAACATGCTGACTTGCACAGAGCTTTCCATTTCAAGTACGGCGATGCAGGGACTGGACCAGGGCCCTGAGTGTGGTGGTCATCCAGAAATGTGATTCCAGAAATTTTGGAGGCTGACGGTTAATCATTTCAGCTTGGGAGAGAAAGGGGTATGCATGTAGGGGTGTGTGCACACATATGCATGCATACATAAGGATGTGCTTTGGAGTATAGTTTGGGTTTGATTCTTTGATATGGTATTTACTGTGTGGCCATGTGTTGTGGTTTAACCCCAGCTGGCAACCAAGCACCACACAGCTGCTCGCTCGCCCCCCCCCAGTGGGATAGGGGAGAGAATCAGAAGAATAAAAGCAAGAAAACTCGTGGGTTGAGATAGACAGTTTAATAGGTAAAGCAAAAGCTGTGCACGCAAGCAAAGCGAAACAAGTTCATTCACTACTTCCCATCGGCAGGCAGGTGTTTAGCCATCCTCAGGAAAGCACAGCTCCATCACGTGTAACGGTTACTTGGGAAGACAAATGCCATAAGTCCGAATGTCCCTCCCCTTCCTTCTTCTTCCCCCAGCTTTATATGCTGAGCATGATGTCATAGGGTATGGAATATCCCTTTGGTCAGTTGGGGTCAGCTGTCCTGGCTGTGTCCCCTCCCAACTCCTTGTGCACCCCCAGCCTACTCACTGGTGGGGTGGGGTGAGAAGCAGAAAAGGCCTTGACTGTGTGAGCACTGCTCAGCAGTAACTAAACCATCCCTGTATTATCAATACTGTTTTCAGCACAAATCCGAAACATAGCCCCATACCAGCTACTATGAAGAAAATTAACTCTACCCCAGCCAAAACCAGCATGCCATGCTTGCCAGGGAAACTCTAATAACTGCTTGCTTGACACTGAGACTGCTGTACGTTTCCAATTTCTGCATCATTTCTGACCCTTATCAGTATTTTTCTTCCTATCGTGATACCAGAGCAGAAATTATGATGGTTGAACCAAGAAGAACAATGCTTCAGAAACTAACCTACTGCTGTCAGTGTATTTTCATGCTACTCCAGCCAAATGAAATAATGGTGTGAGCTGTCTGTGCTGCGCTAAAATGCATTTCTGTGTGTAGAAACATCATTAAAGAGTGGCTTAAAGTACATAGCACTAAAGAAGAATTTAGGACAGAAAATAGAAGAAACTTCCCAGAGCATGGCACCAGGCATCCTAGACTTTCCATAAGATTTAGTGTCAGGATGTGGAGAGCTTTCCTTAGGAGACTAGAGACAGTAATTTGTTCAGTCTAGCAAAGTAAAAGCTCCAAGGGAATGATTGCTTCCTATAAATATTTTCAAGGGGCAAAAGCCAATGCTGACAGAAGAACTAATGGATGTAGGTTGGTGATGAATAAATTTAGGCTGGAAATTTAGGAGACTCCTAAACACCAGAGCAGTCATGTCGTGGACCAGTTTTCTAATGAGTATAAGGAGTCAAAAGTCAAATTGCTTTTTAAGACAGAGGTTAACGTCCTGAAAATGGCTCTGTGATAGTGTTCACCATTGGGGAAGGGGATGGCTCTACTTAGTGATCCAAACATTCCCCACTTACAGCTTTACATTTTGTTGAAGACTGGCTCCTTTTCCCATGAAGTGTCCTTAAAATGTGTTGGAAAGCAGCAGGCTGCCATGTGACTGAGCAGCTTGGCTCCAAAAGTCTGACTCCTTGGTTTAAAGCTGTTGTAGCTGGAGATAAATAGGATGGCCTTGTCTCATTTGATGACCCCAAAAAGTGCAGTCAAGAAGCAAGGTCATGGAAATGCAAGTCACGGTGGGGCTGGAAAGGGCGGGAGCTTACAGTGTATCACCTTGTGGTGTGCAAGCCCTACCCTCTTGCACATCTGGGAGGCATTTACCCCGCTTCCATTATCTCCTTTGAATAGGTTGCCATTCCCTTCCAGCAACATAAGTAACTCTGGACTCCTGCCAAGTGGTGGTAGGAAATAGGTTTATTTTTGAGGGCTGAAGTGCTGGTGAGCAGAAGGGACCTTCAGCCATTTCCAAGGCTGGCAGCAAGCCTCAGATAGGAGATATCTAGGCTCCTTCTTTAGCTGTGGTATCAAGGCAGACTGTGTTTGAAAGCCTGCAACAGGGACCTCTCCCACATCTCAAACCCGTAAGGGTTTTGTTTCTGTGTTACCCATACTCTGCACGGATTTGCCTGGGATGGATGACAAAGGAGTACCACAGGAGAGACTGATTCCCATCCGGGCACTTGTGTATTCTCCACTTTCTGCATCTGCATGATCCATTGTATTCACTAAGAACATGCTCCTCCAACCCTCAAGCAGCACTTCTGCACCTTCACAGCCTTTGCGGCTGAGCCAAAGCCCTTCCTGGAGTTCAGCACTGCTGCTGCATTTCCACCCAGCTTCACCCTCCTGACATCTCCCTGCATCTCTGGCACACTCCTCTGGCCACGGGACGCAGCTCAACCCGCTAACTTCATTAAATCCATCTCTGCTGCAGTCAGGACCTCTGTGGCTCTGATCCCAGAGACTTTGGGAATGGACCAGAATTGGGAAACCTATCAATTTTTAATCAAGAATCTGTATCTTCTGAAAGAGCAGTGAAGGGATTTGGGAGCCTCACATCAATTTAATGAGTATAAACTGTGCAGGCACTCAGAGTCTGGTGCACATTACAGATATTTTCAGTGTCTGGACTCTCAGGAGGATGCCTCTCTCATCCCAGCTACTATAGGAGGTAGTTGAGTAAAGTCAGATTGCAGATGGACAAGTCTTGTTTTGTTTTTACCTCTCATGAAAGTGAGTATCTGTTGGAGGGACAACACAGCAGGGCATAAGCAATCCAGGAGGTTCCTGGAATGCATTGATGACAACTTCCTTCTCCAAGTGATGGAGGACCCAACGAGGAGAGCTGCTGTGCTGGACCTTGTTCTCACCAACAAGGAGGGGCTGGTGGGGAATGTGAAGCTCAAGGGCAGCCTTGGCTGCAGTGACCATGAAATGGTGGAGTTCAAGATCCTTAGGGCAGTGAGGAGGGCACACAGCAAGCTTGCTACGCTGGACTTCAGGAGAGCAGGCTTTGGCCTCTTCAGGGATCTGCTTGGTAGAGTACCATGGGATAAAGCCCTGGAGGGAAGAGGGGCCCAAGAAAACTGGTTGATTTTCAAGGATCACTTCCTCCAAGCTCAGGAGCAAAGCATCCCAACAAAGAGGAAGTCAGGCAAAAATGCCATGAGGCCTGCATGGATGAACAAGGAGCTCCTGGACAAACTCAAACACAAAACGGAAGCCTACAGAGGGTGGAAGCAAGGACAGGTAGCTTGGGAGGAATACAGAGAAATTGTCCGAGCAGCCAGGGATCAGGTTAGGAAAGCTAAAGCCCTGATAGAATTAAATCTGGCCAGGGACGTCAAGGGCAACAAAAAAAGTTTCTATACATGTGTCGGTGATAAAAGGAAGACTAAGGAAAATGTGGCCCCTCTCTGGAAGGAAACAGAAGACCTGGTTAGCCAGGACATGGAGAAGGCTGAGGTACTCAATGACTTTTTTGCCTCAGTCTTCACCGGCAAGTGCTCCAGCCACACCGCCCAAGTCACAGAAGGCAAAGGCAGGGACTGGGAGAATGAAGAACCACCCACCATAGGAGATCATCAGGTTCGAGACCATCCAAGGAACCTGAAGGTGCACAAGTCCATGGGACCTGATGAGATGCATCCGCGGGTCCTGAGGGAACTGGCGGATGAAGTGACTAAGCCACTATCCGTCATATTTGAGAAGTGGCAGTCCGGGGAAGTTTCCACTGACTGGAAAAGGGGAAACATAGCCCCCATTTTTAAAAAGGGAAGAGAGGAAGACCCAGGGAACTACAGGCCAGTCAGTCTTACCTCTGTGCCCGGCAAGATCGTGGAGCAGATCCTCCTGGAAACTATGCTAAGGCACATGGAAAATAAGGAGGTGATTGGTGACAGCCAACATGGCTTCACTAAGGGCAAATCATGCCTGACAAATTTGGTGGCCTTCTACGACGGGGTTACAGCGTTGGTGGATAAGGGAAGAGCAGCTGATGTCATCTAGCTGGACTTGTGTAAAGCATTTGACACTGTCACGCATGACATCCTTGTCTCTAAATTGGAGAGACATGGATTTGATGGATGGACCACTCAGTGGATAAGGAATTGGCTGGATGGTCACACTGAAAGAGTTGCGGTCAACAGCTCGATGTCCAAGTGGAGACCAGTGATGAGTGCCATTCCTCAGGGGTCGGTATTGGGACCGGCTCTGTTTAACATCTTTGTTGGTGACATGGACAGTGGGATTGAGTGCACCCTCAGCAAGTTCGCCGATGACACCAAGCTGTGTGGTGCAGTCGACACGCTGGAGGGAAGGGATGCCATCCAGAGGGACCTTGACAGGCTTGAGGGGTGGGCCCGTGTGAACCTCATGAAGTTCAACAAGGCCAAGTGCAAGGTCCTGCACATGGGTCGGGGCAAGCCCAAACACAAATACAGGCTGGGCAATGGGTGGATTGAGAGCAGCCTTGAGGAGAAGGACTTGGGGCTGTTGGTTGATGAGAAGCTCAACATGACCCAGCAATGTGCATTTGCAGCCCAGAAAGCCAACTGTATCCTGGGCTGCATCAAAAGAAGTGTGACCAGCAGTTCGAGGGAGGTGATTCTCCCCCTCTACTCTGCTGTCGTGAGACTCCACCTGCAGTAGTGTGTTCAGCTCTGGGGTCCCCAACATAAGAAGGACATGGACATGTTGGAGCGAGTCCAGAGGAGGGCCACGAAGATGATCAGAGGGCTGGAGCACCTCTCCTATGAAGACAAGCTGAGGGAGTTGGGGTTGTTCATCCTGGAGAAGAGAAGGCTCCGGGGAGACCTTATAGCAGACCTTCCAGTACCTAAAGGGGGCCTACAAGCAAGCTGGAGAGGGCCTTTTCACAAGGGCATGTAGTGATAGGACAAGGGGTAATGGCTTTAAACTGAAAGAGGGTAGATTTAGATTAGATACAAGGAAGAAGTTGTTTACTGTGAGGGTGGTGAGGCACTGGAACAGGTTGCCCAGAGAGGTTGTGGATGCCCCCTCCCTGGAAGTGTTCAAGGCCAGGTTGGATGGGGCTTTGAGCAGCCTGGTCTAGTGGAAGGTGTCCCTGCCCATGGCAGGGGGGTTGGAACGAGATGATCTTTAAGGTCCCTTCCAACCCAAACCATTCTATGAAGCCTCCAGTGCCATCTTATAAAATGTATCAGTGTCCTACTTCATACGCTTCCAGGTGAATACGGCTGCATAATTTAGGTAATCAGTAAAATATAGCAGCCAAAGGGAAGGAATGTGTGGGTAAACAGATAATCAAAAGATGCTTGCATGAGTACTGCCAAACCTTGTTTTAGCTCCTCTGTCGCAGCTCATGGCTGTCCTCAGCCACCTCCCAGGGAGAGGGGCAGATGCTTTTCAAAGCAGGCTGAATGTACTGTATAGTATGGTCAAATTGCACGCAGCCTGGAGGGGGTGCTGGGGGCGGGGGGATAGAAATGGCTTTGGGCATCTCCATGTGCTACTACTCCATGCAGAGCCACTCTCCCAACGTGGAGTTAGAGTAGCCTTGAGGCAGGGCTAAGTTATGTCAGCCTCAAGCAGCCCGAAGGGGAAGAAACGGGAGCTGATCTTTGGTCAGACCCAATCCTTGCCTTCCTTGTTGTCCTACCCAAGAAGGGATCAGTGGCTTATACAAACTTCTGAGTTCTTCCTCCTGTAACTGGGTAAATCGACCTCAGCTGATGCTTATAGTGAGGGGCAGAGCAGATGTAATGTGCAGGGAACAGGACACAACAGCTTATTTGACTGATTCAAGCACAGAGATGACACTGGGGGGAGGAAGGCTTTTAGCCTTAAATCAGCACATTTCTGCCTTAAGCTAATCCCCTCCCTGCACCGTGTTTCATGCTGCAGCCACGTTAGCCAGCAATATCCCAGCCCTGCTGATGAGGATGGCAGCACAACAGCACAGAGCAAAGCCTCCTGCCTCCCTGCTCCCTCCAGCAGCGGGTCTGCTCCATCCGAGGTCCTCACACCTGATGTGGAATGAAAATAGCATCAGACTGGTGCTGCTGAACCTGTCGCAGGCTATTGTCCAGCAGACTGGTGCAGAGGGCACAGGATGGCCATGGTGCAAGAAGGAGCTGCCTTGGTCCAGGCAGCAGGACCTGCACAACAGCTCACATGTTGACCATGTTCCTCTGCCTTTGTGTACATGCTGCTCCTCATGCCCTTTGCTGCTCCAGACTGGAAAAGCTCCGTCCCTGCAGGAAGGCAGGTAAAATGCCCGAGCCATGCAGGGCTCGTGGCAACCACCTCCTCAGTCACTCCCAAGCATCCTCTTCTTCAGGGCTCTGTGCGCATCTGAGAATAGCTCCTTGCCACAGCCTCCTTCGCAGGAACAGAGTTATTTATTCATAGGCATTGGGTTTGCTCTGATAGTCTTTCTGAATTTGTTCTAAAAAGAGATTCGCCTTGTGCCTGGGAAGTGCCTGGCCCTTCCTCCAAAATGGAAGAGAGGAAAGCTCCTAGTGAGTTTTTGTACATGGTTAAAAATAGTGTCCCAGAAACGTATGATGGATAAACATGAATGAGGGAAGTGTAGATCAAATGTAGTAACCTTCAGACTGTACATACAGACAGGTATGTGTGTCTATCCTAGCACTTCTAAAATTTCTTCTGTCTCTTCTCATCCATTTCATACTTCAGCCTCTGCTTTCTACCTCTGTTGTCCTTTGTTCCTATGACTTTGTTTTAATTCTTCTGCATCACTCTTCTTTCATTTAATTCTCACTCTGCTCTGCCTATTTCTCTCTCTCCATATCAGTGTCCTTTCCCCCCTCTGCTTTCCACCCCATTCCCACACACCCCATCTTTTTCCTCTCTCCCAATACTTCTCCCTGTTCTTAGCACTAAGCTCTTCTCCCTGTTCTCCCTCTTGTCTCTGCATCCTTTTCGCTTCGTTCCTCAGCTGTTTCCTTCTCACCATAACAACCCAAAATCTGTTGGGGATGCTCTGCCCATGTAGCCCCTAGGGCAGGTGGGTGCCAAAGATCTCTGGTGCAGTTTAGCCACCTGGTACAGAGATGGCCAAAACCTATGTGTCAGCTTAAAAGCTAACTTGAGCGCTAGCTGAAAGATGCAGAGACTGGGTAAACTGGGCTGGGGGATGAAGCGTGTTGCATCAAGGTGACCACCTGTGGTTAGGCTGGAAAAGCCATTTCTGCTCTCCCCCTCGAAGACCAATCTGACCTTGGTCTGCAGCTCAGGTGAGACCCACCTGGAGATAACCTGAGATAGGTCCAGACAAGAGATGGGGGCTCTTGATCCCCAAAGGTGGGGGCCTGGCCTGGGTTGCCAGCACAGCCTTTGGCTTGGGACATGGGATGGCATCCCAGGGAGGTGTTCTGTTGCATTCTGGGTGTGCAGACAGAAATATCTCACTGGAATGGCTGTTCACACTTGTCATCTTGGTCAAAAGCCAGCATAAAATCCTTAAGCCTTTATCTGATGTATTTAAGTGGATGAAAACACTAAAAATGAAGAGTCTGCCCATATGTTGTGAGTGCCTTACAGTGACAGACCTGAATGTTTATCCACATGAAGGCCCTTTCACACTGCGAAACAGTGTTAAATGGCTTCAGGGTAAGTGGAAGTCGAGCCAGTAAGGGTATAAATAGCCTGTTGGAAATACTCTTCATGCAGTCTCCCATCTCCAACTTCCCTTCTCTCTTCTGTTTCCAGTTTTTAAAGGAGTAAAACATTGGTTATTGTCTTTGGGCTATTTCAGATCAGGCTGGGAGATGTGTGGACCTCAGAAGCTCTTTTTGTGTTATAACCCCACAGCTGATGTGGACATCTGCTGGCCTCATGGGCAGTGAGAGATGCAGCACCCGAGCCATGTGGCATTTGGATAAGAAGACATCAAATGCTATTTAAAACTTCCCAGAATTTCTAATTTATTGTGGAAAGCCATTGCCTGAATTAGTTGTATTTAACTGCTGAAACCCAGTTTTCCTCTTGGAAGAGGAGTTTAGTGGAAGAATGTAGTGACTTGTGTTTTAGAGCAAGGTGCAGCCTGGTTCTTCCTCTGTCCAGTCATTTCTGTCCATCCTCAGCCCTGTAGTGGCTTAATTTTATGTTTCCTAAGGAATGTGCACCATTCTAACATTTAACATCAGAAAAAAAATGTTGATGGTTCTTTTTAGTAAAAGGGAAATGTTCAGGAAGGTCTACTGCAAAAATTAATCTCTGCAGGGTCGTACTCTAAATTCTTGTGAACAGTGGAGGGGAAAGGGGCTGAGATTTTCCTTGTTTGCTTGGGCTAACAAAAATACCCATTGTCTGCATTTGAATTAGAGCATATTTTGTTCATTCACTTCTGGAAAACGTGTAAGCAAGTTGCTGTAAAGAAGCAACTTTAAACAGCAGCTGCTTTGAACAAGCTGGGCCAGTTGGAAGTGGGGTGCACATTGCTTTTTGCACTCCACATCTCAGTGCTGCAACCGATAGTGCTGGGGAAAGATAGGGCATAGTTAATCCACCGCCTGGATCACCTGCTGTTGAGAGCTATGGGGAACGGAAGGCTGTGCAGGCGAAGATGGCTCTTACGCCTGCTGCACAACTCCTTCCAGTATATGGGATTTTGGGACAGTGATTTCTAATAATACTCAATAGGATGTTACTATAGCAACTATATGATATGGCGAAATAATTTCATGGGCTCAGATCCAAAACACTGGGAGCTAAGATGGGTCTGAGCATGATTTAGGACTGCCTGTGAACTTCCGTCCTGTGGGTGCTATACTGAAGTGGCTGGACATGGGAAGAAGTTAGGGAAGCAGATAAAAGATGCTTCTCTGACTCTGGAGGGAGCTGTAGCCTGTTAGGTGCAGCTGGGGTGGGGTAGGGAAAATGAAGGCCACCCTGCGGAGTCCCCCTGCATGCACCATGTTGCGCGTGCTTCCACGAGGGACCCTGATGCACAGCATTTCCCTTTGATATTCAAAGTTTGCTGTAAACCAGATCTGACATTTAGCTTCAGGTCAAATTAAATTGATTTGACCTAGAATGATTTTTATTGGTTTGTTTTTGTGTTTCACTTGGAAAAAAAAAAAAAAAAAGGAAAAAAAATCTGTTACAGCTCAGTTCCAAGCAGAATTACTTCCCTTTAATTTTCTCTCTTGCCAAACTTCATCTGAAGTGCTAATGTACAAGAGGCAAAATTGGGCTATCGACAGTGGTGCCAGAAAAAGACATCTGGAACCCCCTCCCAGGGCAGAGCTGGAGTTCATTCCCTTTTAAGGCCCATCCAGATGTGCGGTAATGGGGAGATGGTATATGGGCACATCCTGTGCTCCTTACTCCACTCCTCTGCCCTTTTCCATCAAGAAATATACCTTGACATGTAGCCTAATTTTATATCTTAACTTCAAGCCATTGCTCTTTTTCCTCCCATCCTCTAAGACTGTGACTAATTCTCCCCCTTCACTTATACTGGTACCTTAAGAGTATTTATAGACTGTGATCCTGCCCTCTCTCTCCCTTCCCCCTTCCGTACAATATAAATGTATCTCTGTTATTCCCTCCTCCAGACTGGTCCCAGGTGTCCTGCCCTCCAGTACTTATACCACCAGCATCTTCTGTAGCTTCTCTGCATCTTTCTGTGCTTTTCCTAAATGAAGAAAACAAACCACAAAAGTACCTGACTCCTGGTTTATCTGTGCCAGAGGACAAGCTACAGATAAATAGTGGGAGTCTCTTCTCCCTGCCCTGCCCATCCCTGTTCGGGACTTTCTTTGGTTTACATTGTAGGGTTAGTCCATGAGCTCTTATTTCTTTTTCTGTCTGGTCCTGGGCTGCGTCTTGACTCCTTTCATGTCTACATGGGTACTTAGTCATGCTCAGTCTGCAGCACTGCATACACCCTTGCACTCTGGGCTTCTGCCCAAGGGAAATATGCTACATCCCTGAGCATAGTGTTATCTGCTGATGCATTTACACTACCCTGGCTGAGGTTTTTAATGCAATGAATGATTAGCCAGTATCTGATATTGCATGTGAAGAACTCACTCCAGGACAACTTAGTGTCTTAATTCCCTTAACACTTTGTCCATTTGACTTTCCTGTACATACATTATGAGTTGATAGCCAGAGAGGACTGAATGCCGAAAATACAAGAGAAAGTTAAATTTCCTACAGTAACTACTTTTCCTTTGCTTCCTAACACCAAGCTTGTAGCCAAGAAGGCTATTAGATTTTTTTTTTTTTTTTTTGTAAGCACAACCTAATGCTTAATCTTAGTAGTCATGCTCTTCCAAATGCCCTCTGGCTCACTCGCTGTGGTAGACTCTCAGAATGGGCTTTTCCCAGAGGACATATTGCTTCACTTGCCCTGAAGTTTTCTGGATGTTCCCTTCTATCTCCTTGAAAACACAGCAGAAAAACTGCTTGCCATATTTGCTTTTTCTCTTTAGACATGTTTATCATTTTGGCACAAACCTGTAGGTGAATCAGCAGTATCTGCAGAGATGTCCTGTCCAGAACTTGATCTAGAAGCTACTTTCTTCTCAGATTAAGCACTCTACCTGGGGTATCTGCTGGGATGGAAAGGCCCTTCTTCGTGGTCATATCTGCAAGTCTGACTGTCGTGTGGCTGTCCTCCAAAAGTAGTTCATGCTAGAGCCTAAAGCAGGAGAGCTGCTGTGGAGGTCATGTATTTATCCTGTCTCCCCAAACAGAAGCACCTCTACTGATAGCATTCAAGAGTTACTTTTGTAACTACTCTTAAAAACCTTCAGTATTTGGGATCTGAAACCTCCCTGGGCTGAATAGGAAACTATTTCAGTGCTTTCTGCTTCTTCTAAGGTCAGGATGGCAGCAGTCTCAGAGATTTTCAGGTTTGGAGTCTTGGATGTTTCACTGGGGGAAGGGACATTCTTTGGAGGAAAACAGACCTCCCTGTGATTGAAAAGCTAAGTTTTTGTTGCAGCTTTTAATAGAAATCTTCCAGCAGATGTGGGTGAGGCAGTGGTGTGCAATAACCACTCCACAAGAACTGCTTCAGCAGCACTGTGGGTGCACGGATGGGAGGTTGGGCAGATGAGGAGAGCAAGGGCAGAGCTCTCTGCTCCTGCCTTTCATTGCAGCTTCCACAGTTACCTGGCAGCTGACCCTTCCCGTGTGGCGGATACTCTAGGAAAGCTGCATGAGGCATCACGATCTGGGTAATTATCCCCAGCTTTTCACTTGTGAAGCCAAATGCCGGGCTGTGCTGCTGAATGCAGAGACAAGCGCTCGTCAGAGAGGTTGGTCCTGGCACTGTCGTCAAGCTGCTGCCCCCCTCCTGCTTTAATAACATGCAATAATTCCAGCAAATGGTTGGTTTGAATCAAGATTGCTCTGCCACAACCTCAAAAGCTTTCTGTAGTGCAGCCTCCACTGTCTTTAAATCTGCAGAAGACTGTGATTTAGCCACCAACTCTGACTGCGGGCAGCTGGGTCCCCTTGCAAACAGCAGAGGCATGACTTTGCCTTGGCCTTCCTCCCCTCTTCCAGAAAAGCCGTGATCAGCAGCTGCCTGCCCTAGAGCAAGGTAATTGCCCCTATCCCTGCCCTGCTGGCTGCTGCAGCAGGACAGAAGAGGGCCAGAGCCAAAGATACCCATGTCCTAGGTTTCCTTATCCCAGGAAACAGTGGATGAGTCTGCAGTGCTGCCCGTGGGGCTGCCTGCATGGTGTGCACGTATAGAGGGGAGAGGAGCTGCTCCTTTCCCCCAAGCCTGGGGGTATCCAGGAGTGAGGAGCTTGTAGGTGACATCCAAGGTGTCTGTGAAAGGTGCCCAAAGACAAGCCAGCCTATTGACCAGGCCCCAGCTCACCACAGAGGTCTCACATCACCCTTGCGAGCCTTCAGTCTTTGCAAACGAAAAGAGATGCAGAGCTGCTAAGTAAGGAAGGAGCAGGAGCTTCTCCTGGGCTTTCAGGGAGGGGGACAGTCCAACTAACCTGTGTTCCTTGAAATCTTAACTATGCCTCTGCTCAAAGTACAGACTTCAGACTTGTTGGGTGGGCAAATGTTTTTGGTGTCACGTATTCACAGTCAGGAGATGGAATGGCTTGTGCTTGTATCGGTTCTTCACTCAAGTAGAGCGAAGGGTGGGATAAGTCTCTAAAAGTGTCCTTCAGGGAAGTGAGATGTCTGGGGAGGATTTTTCCTGTCTCTGCTTAGAGTAAACTCATCTTTTACAGAGAATAGACATAATGGCAGGTAAATAAAGGAGAGACCTTGAAGAAAAGGTCATTTATAGCATTAGTTATAGCACATATGGCCCGATCCTCCTTAAGCAGAAGCTGGAGCCAGCAGGTTGATGCTGATTTATGACTGCAGTGGCTCTGCCCCACATTCTGCACTACTTTGAGAGGTTTAACTTTTAATATACTTTTGAAAACTTTTTGATTGACTTTCAAATGCACCCTTGGTGCCCCCACCTTCCAGAAACAGAGAGAAATCACTTAATGTGCAAGGAAACCACATTAGCTCTTGGATCAGAGCCTGCTGCCTCACCTGCCTCAGCAGAACCTCCCTGTTTCTCTTTTTATCTTTTTTTTTTTTTAAATATTTTCTGACACTGCTCATATTTCCTTGCTCCTCCTTGTTGTTACATATTCTAGATCCTACTCGATGCTATACAGGGTCTTTTCTCCTAATGTTTCTATTGCTGCCAATAAAGGTGGTCACCAGGAGCCAGCATGCGCTGGTCCTCTGGTCTTTCTGTTGCAGGTCATGTTGTGATGGGAAAACCTTGGGTGAAAAGAGAGTTAGATGGCGATTTTTGAGCTCTGTCTCTTTGTCTGCGTCAGCCTTGCGCCGCCATGTCCTCTCTGACCTAGATTTCCCTGCTGTCCCTTGGGTATTAGATTTGATCCTGATTTGTGGCCAGTAATGCCTTGTCTTCAGACTCTATTTGTTGGCTCCCAGGGCCTCGTACTTCCTTCCCTGGTGACAGTTTTATCCAGGTGTAATTCTAGTGCCTTTGGTGGAGTCGCTCCTGATTTACCCCAGACCTCAGCGCCTGACAGCTGGTTTTCTCCCTGAATTACTGTGCCTGACACATCGCTGTAGGTGTTATGCGTTGTCACAAAATTAATTTTCCTCTTGAGAGCCCTCAGTGATTTCAGCTGAACTTCATTGCAATTGTCGGTCTGTCTCCCTGGAAGATTCATGCCACTGGGGTAGCTTCAGCCTTGGGGGATGGGGAGCTAAGCCCAAGTGCAAGGCAACCCTTTTTTCCTTTTTTCTCATTTTTTAATAGCTGGATTTCCATGAGATGTTGCGGTCAGGTGGCATAGAGAAAACTCAGCTGTCCCTCCAGATGTGCATCAGACTCTTACTGAAAGACTCTTATTTCAGCAGAAGCCCTTCTCCAATGCTGGCTTTTACCTCCCTGCTGCTGAGCCCTCTCTCCCTGGGGGTGGAAGAGCCTGAAGCCGTAGGGCAATGACTTCTGTCCTGGGTTTATCGCAGCATCAAAAGCAGCTGGCGTTGGCATTTTTCTCTTTTCCAGGCTAAGTTTGAATCTGCAGCTGTGCGGCTGTGGATTGCCTTACAGCAGTCATGCAAAGCTGAATTTATAAGTAACTGGGACGCAGCAAAGGTGGGGCTGGATGTGCAGGAGGGGCCTGTGGCAGAGCCCTGGGATGGAGGCTGGGCAGGGGAAGAGGGTGTTTCTGCAGGGGTATTGAAAGACAACTTGGTCTGAGTTTGGAGAGTGACCGACTGCTTTGTAGCAGCCTGGAGGCAAAAACAGTGAATAGCTGACATTCCTAAATCATGTTTGAAATGGGATTTAGGTATTTTAGAACTTAAAGATGAATGAGACTTAGCCAAACACATACAGATTTTGTGAGATACTTTGGTGTCTGGTGCTCTAAAGGGAGTTGGGCCCCATTTCAAGTCACTGAAAAGCATGATTTAGGTGCTAATTCACTTAGTGCTTGGAGTATTTTTGTTGTGGAACTCGGTGGAGTTTGATCATTCCAGGGGAAATGTGACTACGGTGAAATAAGAATGAATTATTCTCATAAGCGGGGTTTAATTATCCTTAGCAAACTGCATTTGATAGCATTTTAGGCAGTACCTTAGTGTCGCTGAACCCTACCGACCAGTCATGTTACTCCTATTGCAGGAGTGAAAACCTTTTTTCCTGAAACAGATTTTTGTTAAACCTTACTAAATGACATTTGTATCCTTTTTTGATAATTATGAAAATCTGCTGCAGCTGCACTTTTAGCAGGAGCATTTGCAACTTTATGCATGTTTTAAACAGTTCTTGTGCTTCTCTCAGGGCTTTTTTTTTTTCAATGTTCCTGATTTTTCATGCTGTTTAGAGTACTGGGAAGGGCTGTCATGGACCTTATACCGGGGTTTTACCGCCAGGTCAAATTGGAGCTCTCTGAGACCATTTATTGAAGCAGAAAGCCTGGAGGGCATGTTGGGGTGGGAACTGCTGAATCATTTACTATGGGTTCACTTTGCACACTGGCTGGTTGGCTTTGGGGAACCTGCAGAGCATCCCCTGTCAGATGCCATGAGCTCTGTGGATATCCATGGGAGCTGAGGATATTCAGCATCACCAAACCAAGCTCCACTCCTCTGTTTGACTTGGCTTGGTGTGGGGTGCACCACAACACCCACAGTGCCTACTCAGCAGCAGCAAAAAGGTGGACCCTGGTATCTTTTTGGAGCAGCGCTGGCAGGGAGATGATAGCTGTTGTGGTGCAGAGCCCACGACAAAAAAAAAAAAGATGCTGTTAATAGCCTGCCGGGATGACAGTGCCGGCAGCACAGTGCGTCCTGCATTCCCCAGAGTGGATCTGTTTTAATCTTATTAAAAGCTCATCAGTGTTTCCTGCACATCCCTCCTGCAGACGGGGCTGTAGCGCTCAGCAGCTGAGCTAGGACCTGATCCGTGCCTGCCCAGTTTTTGGAAGAAATCAAAAGTTGGCTGGGGCAACAGGAGAGACCCTGGGGCAGGGTCTTGGGAAGCCACATGGAAGAACCGTGCTTTGGCATAACACGATGGTGACCTTGACACCAGCTGCTGGGGGGAGTGTCTCACCCAGGCAGCCCCCAAACTGAAGCTCCCAAAAGCGTTAGGGCCTCCAGGGGTTGGATCCTGAAAGCAATTTGTCCCCTCCTCCAGCCTCCGTGCTTACGAGGAGTTGGTGAGTTGATAAAGGATGCTCATCCTCAGCAGCCAAGGTTTTTTGAGGGCTGGGATCCCAGCTGACCCCCACCCCCACATATACTTAGCATATGGAGGACTGAAATGGGGGAGACCTGGAACTGGAAGCTGCAATGCCTGCTTACAATAGACAGCTAAAGCGCTGGGGCTGGAGGCTGTAGTAACTCATATCCTCTGCATATTGATCTGCAGGAAGGGTTTTACATGCATCAAGGCATATCATTAACTTGTTTGAGTTTAGGACTTGCTTTCCATCTCAGGCGGGATGAATCAGAAGTCACGCCAATAAAGTCAATGGAGTAATCGGAGTGTAAAGAGAATTAAGCCTGTTTTTTCCACCCTGTCCTTTTACCCTCCTACCTGTGCAGGAGACAGCACCTGCTTCTCTGCATGGCAGCATTTCCTCTGGCTGCTGCGGGATCTCAAGGGGAAGGATGAATAACTTGCACAGCTGATGCACTGACTCACTCCTGTTCCCAGGAGCTAAGGTGCAGAGCTGTCAGCTGCTCTGAGACGGCGGGAAGCAGCCTTCTTGCTGCTCTGTGTTTCCCCAGCACGTTCAGGACCCATGCAGAGAACTAGGGGGAAATAATAATAGAATAGGAGCATGTATCCTTCTGATACATCTAGTTTTCTTATAGCATTTATTGTGCAAATGAATCCCAAAATGACTTTCGGAGTATGGCCATTCATGTTTGCAAATGCTGTGACTTGCGGAGGTGTATTTTTCCCGCAGTCAGGATCATAAGAGTTCTGGAGGAAAAGAAGTTGCTAAACCTGCAAACCCCTGTAAAGTGGGTTTGCAAATCCTGAGCTAAAACAAAGAGCACCATCTCCTGGCAGCTGGGAATATCTGGCACTGCTGTCAGGAATGCATGCCTAGTGCAGTTCTCTTGCAAGCAGCTTGCTTTTCTCTGCATCTAACCTATAGCACCTGGAGGTAGGAGAGCTCAGGGCTGACAGCTGGCTCTGGCTTTTGAGAAAGGCTGATCCAAGGGAGACTGAGAGCTGATTTAGTGGTGTTATCCACAGCACGGTGATGCCTGCACTTGGCATGAAGGGTCTCAGCTGTTTGGGTTTCAAGCTCTGCTTGAGTTGACACACAAGTGCTCAAGTACTTTTGAGGTTTGCATAGATATTGAAGTGTCTTGGGTTAGAAAATTCATGGAGAACAGTCTTGCAAAATTGAGACCATGGCTCCCAAGTGGTAGCCTGGGGGTAGCCAACCTACTTCAAAGCATTGTGTGATTTGGCATGGGGCTGCAAGATGCCTCTGCCACTCGTGCAAGCTGCCCTTGCCATTGCTGGGAGTGGTACTAGCAAAGGACTTTTGGAAGTCTGTGGAGCTTTCCTGAGGTTTGAGTTGGACCTGAAATCAAGCAGAGAGGAAGAAACAACTTGGTCTGGATCTAAGACGACAGGGTGTGCTTTAAATTTGGAGATAGACTGGGGACTGCTGGTCCATCTGGGTGCTGTAAAGAGACGTGGAAAAGTGATAAAACACTGAACAGCTGTATAAAGATGTATATTACTACAGATGAGAACTTAGGCAATATAATGAGTTTTAAAAAGGAGGGTAACTGAATTGGGAAACTAAAAAGAAACAATGAGACATCATGTATCAGAGTTAAAAGAATAGGAAAAAGTCTTTCCCTTTTTTTTCTCCTTCTTTAAGGATAAGTTAGGAATAAAAAGAAGCCAAGGTCAAGCACAGGCTTTTTGCTAGTGGCTGATGACAAAATTGTAAATTTGGTACAGAAAAGGCAGGACTGCTTAATAGCTGCTTTTGTTGTGTATTTGGAAGAAAGCAGGAATATGCATCTATCTGATGGTCATGGATGAACAATAAAAATGAAGGAGAGGCTGGAACGTAAGCTGCTGATGTGGGGCTGGGAAACATGGTCTGTGCCGGTCATCAGAGAGGACCCCAAGCGGTGGTTTGATCTCCAGATACAGATGTTTAGGTGGTGGCAAGGTCTGGGCAGTGGGACTCTCCTGCATCACTGTCAGGTGCAATGGGACGCCATGATGGCTCCTTGGATTTAGACAGTCAGCCTGGCTATGAAATCAGCCTTTCTAGGCGAGAGGGTAATGATAAAATAAAAAGCTTGGCAAAGCACTGAGCCACCTCCCTGAGCCTTTAAGACAATATAGGATATCTTTTTAAGAGCCAGGCTTTAGTCTGCGTGCTGAAAGTAAGTCACTGCATATCCCTGAGCTCTGTGGTGCCTTTGGGAGTCTTGGATCAGAGAGCAAAGTTGCTGTGCTGGAAAATGCTCGTCGCTCAGTTTTGGCGTCTTTGTTATCTAAAATCTCTGGATGACAACTAAAGGGCCAAGATACTGGGAGTGACATGTGGCCTGAGAGACCCTCTAGCATCATTTGGGGCCAGTCAAACAAGAGTACTCCCCTTCTTTATGGGACTTTGCTCATTATTATCTCTAGTCCATAAGTTACCGTAAGTCAGGGACTGTCCAAACAGGACAAGGTGGACCTTGTCACCGGGAGGCTGATCTGCAGGATACAGCTGGGGAGACCCTGCTCCTGGGAGCTAGCAGCCCTGCAGCACTGGGGTAGCTGGTAACAACTCCTGAGGCTCAATATCCAGCAAAAGTCAGAGCCAACTATTTAAAAGACTTACAGGAATTTGCTGGAAGCAGCTTACTCACACTATTCTGCTTTTGTCTGAAAAGGTCGCTGAAACCTTGATTCCTCCAGTTGCAACCAAAGATCCTTCCTCTTCTCAGTGCAGCTCCAGGCTGTAAAAACAGCATCATCTAATTAAAGATTAGTTCCCCCTCTCCTCTTCTGAAAAATTAATAATTCTGACCAAATCACTGACACGCAATAAATACTGCACCTCGCGTTGCGGGGTTGCCAGCTGTTCCACAGAACTGAAATTTCATGTCCTTCTGTGTCAGTCTGTCTGTGCCATTGAAGGTCACCAGAGTTGCATGTGGAGGTTAAGAAAGGCAGGTTAACGTGGAAACTGGTTATTTTATTGAAAATTGAACACAATATTCTGAAGTGATCAATTTTAAGAAGACTAAACATACTCTAGTTGGGGGGAAAAAAAATCAGTTTTATTTATATTAGCTCTTTTGCTGGTCTGTTATCCTCAGCTAACTTTTTGTTTCCTCTTCCAGCGTGCTGCAGCAGTGCAGCTTGCATTGATCCAAATCGGGCTTCAGCTGCCTTTCTTAAATTAAGAGTTACTCTGCATGGAACCAATGATTTCTAAATTATTTCCTGTGTCAATTACTAAATAGCTCTAAATCCAGTACTGTAGGAGAGGATTTCTGGAGCATTCACTTACTTATTCTGAGGAAACAAAACAGTAATTTTCAATTTTTTTTTTTGTTTACAGTTGATGAAAACACATGTAACTTGCTGAGCATCTCAGCTGTGCTTGAATGATTGAATCAGACCCATTACTTCTTAGCTGGTCAGAGGAAGTGAAATTATTTCCCGAGGGCTCGTATTACAAGAAAGCATGACTGCTACTCTCAGGCGCTGAATAGCTTTGCTTTACCTGAATTGGCAGGCAAGTTTTTGGGCACATCTGAGGGAAATCCAGATTAAAAAAACCAACCCTTTGTAACAAGGGTAAATTCAGATCTGATACTGCCATCAGTTACCAGTGCTATTCAAGGCTTCTCCTTCCCACGGATATTGAACTAAATAAACTTAAAGTCAGAGAGGGCATTGCTTAATCACCAGGCTCTGAATACACTATTCTTCAGCAAAAACCTGCTCAGCTATTATAGGTTTCCATGTCTTTAATAGCCAGCCTAGTAGCTGATAGATTCACACTTCCCAAATAAGAGACAGTTTTACCAATAGCTTTAAATCATTCCCTGTGGAAATAAAGAGTTGCATTAAATTCTAGTAATTAGGCAATTTCAGCTGTCTTCAGTGCTTTTGACTCTGCCATTGCCTTGAGAGTTGGGATCCCTCTATATCCGGCTAATGTGAACCCTCTCTCTACTCACACATGTGCATGGACATGCTCACACACCCTTTAACTCTTTGTTTTCCTCCTGAACCCCAGTAAGAAACGCATTTTCTGGTTTCATCATTATTTGCAAAACCAATGCAGGGGAAAAAAAAAAAAGGTTTATGATTGACAGTGAGTCCATTTTAAATCAGCTCTTGTGTTAACATCTGCTACAGCATTGGTTTTGTACTGTTTGAAAATGTGAAGTGATGTTTCTGTCGATGACTATTTCAGGGTTATTTTTTCTTTCTGCTGATGAATAACAAAGAATAGGATGATATTTTCCCAGGCTCTCTTTATCACAGTGGCTCTCCTGCAAGCTCTCCTGGCTTGCTGTAACTCCTGCTATGAAGCACCTGACACAAATGCATTAGAAACCCTTTCATTGCTCTATTGATCAGCATTACTAAGTGCTGCAAATGCATGTGCATCTGGCTCACATATACTGTGGACAAAGCAGAAATGAAAGCTGCAAACAGCATCCATGAATATTGGTTTGATGGCGACTTCAATCTCCTTTGGCTATGCTTGTGCTCCCTCTTTACTAGCAGTAGTGGGATGTTTGTAGAAACGGATTTTTGCTCACTGATGGTGTTGTGATGGTGTATTTTTCATAAGCGCCCAGAGCAGAAAGTATCGCACAGCCATCTTGAGCTGGTCCAAAGCCACTCAGAATCAATGGGACTTTTCTAGTGAATTCAGTGGGCTTTGGATCAGGCCCAGTAGTCACCGAGGAATCATCTAATGAAAGAGCAGCCCTGAAACCCCATGATTTAGACAGACACTCACCCAGCACAAATACTAAATTACAAACAGCAGATACTGGCAGCAACAGGCATGAATAGTCTGTAGTCAGCAATTCACAGCCTGAAATATGTTGGCATAAACAATGCATCAGGTAATTCCAGTTAACCAACACATTTGTGAAAGTTCATGGATAATTTTCAAAAAGGCAAGCTCAGCAAGAAAGATATTTGCAAGAAAAATAACCTATTCCTTTTTTCTTACTGATCATTTAGAAATGTTTTTTGGGTATGAACTGTCCTTGAGAGGCACTGGATGACCTCAGGTGGGACCTGATGCAAGTGCTGGGCAGCCCAGCTTAGCCCTTATTCTGCTTTGGTTTCACTGTGGTTTTCCGCTTAGGCTCTGTTCTCATGTACCTTTGCTGATGAGACTGAGTCATTTGGAGCAGCGAGGATGAGAGCTGCTTGCAGCGAGTTACAAAAGGATCTTGCAGCCCTGAGTGAGCTGGCAGGAAAATAGAAGGTGAAATTTAGAGTAGGTAAATGTAAAGTTACATAGCTAGAGAGGAAAAAAAGTCCCAAATTCACATGCGTAGGAAAAATCTCCGCAGTGACCCTCACTGCTCTGAAACAAGATCTTGGCTTGATCATAAACATTTCTATGAAAAGTTCTATGCAGTGCTCCATAGAGGTGAGAAGAGCAAAGTGAAGGCTGGGAATGACAGAGAATGGTGGTTATAATTTTTCACCTGCTAGCTACAGCACCTTGCTCTGTGCTCTTGTATGGCAAAGGCAGCTGCCACTAATCCCTGGCCATGGGCTCTCGGGGTGTAGGGATGGAGCTGCTGTCAGCATCATGTGTGCAGTAGCAGATTAGTGGTGAGGGTGGTGGAGGACCAGCAGCACCCAAAGTCAATGAGGATGGACACACAGGAGCAGGTAGCACAGGTGGGCTGAAAAGCAAGGTGTGGCACTTTTGGTTTGCTTTTTCCCCATGCCACCAGGTTTCGCCTTGTAGAAGGAGGAGCATGCCGCTCCCACCCTAAAGGTGGCCCAGGGAAGAGAAGTTGCTTGCAAGTCATCATAGCACTGAGCAATGCAAAAATATGAGTGAGGGAAATGGTCATTCTGCCTTTGTGAAGAGCTTGGGTTGTGCATGTCAAATCCATCAAGGTTGTGCAGTAAAATAAAGCCTGCAGCTACACGCTGAACAGTGTTAAGGGGGAAAAAAATTGCTTCAGGGCTCACTAAATGAGCTGCATGTGCCAAATGCATGGAGGGCTGTGGGAAAAAATAGTTGCAATGGTATTTAGAGATGGTATCATTATGTATGTGCAAGGAGAAAGAAAATAACCAAATGCAAGTAGCTCAGGAGCTTTCATGCTGACATTTCCCAGCTTCTGGCTTTACAGCTGCAGTGATGTCCCTTTAACATTACTGTTAAGTTTGCATTGTGCGTGGTAGCCCAGGACACAGCACATGTGGAGCAGGTCAGGAGCCCCACGTCCCTTGCAGGGTGATAAGCAGAGGTCTGAGAAAGCCGGCCAGCCTCTGCGATGCAGCGTGCATCAGCGCACAAGCGGTTAACAGGCTACCGCCCTCCTATAGGCACCAGCTCCTACAGACTTTAGCTTTGTTTCTCTACATCCCCGTTCCCTCAGCCCCTATAAAAATTTGTCTCCCCACCTCCTGCCTCACTCATGGGGGATCTCACTGTTCCCGTCGTCGAGCTGTGCTTTATATTAATGCTGCAAATAGAGAGGGGCCGTTGTTTGTAATTTAATTAGCGTCATCGGCAGGAACTTAAAGCATGACAGAGGGAATTAGAGGCGGTGTATGAAAATGATGCATGGGGGTGGGTGCAGGTTTAACCACTTTCATGCTGGTATGCTTTGTAGATGATGCACACAGGATACGGCTTTCTGGGCATGTGGAAATCACTAAATGAGGATGTTTGGTCTCTGCTCTGGTGTGTCACAAATTTAGGGTGGCTACTCTTAAAAGAGAAAATGAAATCTAAAGCTGCCCAACAAGTTTCCATCTGAATTTCTGTCCAGCAGAATTTTTTTCTTAAAGAAAAATTTCCTTAGGGTGAAACTCCTTCATTTCTCTGTATTTAAAAAAAAAAAAAAAAATTTTGCTCAGGATTGTTTTTGTATTGGATGTTAGATTTTTTTTTTTTTTTTTTTTTTAAGGATATTGGATGGTGAGCCCCTGAGTCAGATTGTGAGGGAGGTTGTGGGATTGCCATCACTGGAGATTTTTATGCACAGGTTGGGCAAACATTGGCCCGGAACTCTTAGCAGCTATCAGGATTGTTATAGCTATTTTAAGATACAACAACAGCTTGAAGCCTCGTCTGACAGATGTGCCACTATGTTGCCCAAAGGTATAGTAAAAGACAGTCCCAAAGAGCTTGCAAGCAAAGCCAAGCCTGGTGCACAAACCGAATCTAAAATCAGCGGGGAGTGAGTACGGCTTTGCAGAAAGATTGATGCATGCAGGCACTTGTCTCTTCACTGCACATTATTTTTGTGTCTTTGCTTTAGGTGTCACAGCCTCATCGCACCTCTTTGACTATGGCTCCACTGCCAACGGGGGCGACAGCTCCTTCTACACCTCTCTGATCTCGGATGTCCACTACACCACCCCGCGAGACTCCACCTATTTCACGGGCATTTATCAGCAGGAAAACAGCCCTGTTCCCTGTTCGGGCAGCACAGAGGGGTTTAACACGCTGGGGCATCCTGTTCAAGATGTGACTGGGTTTGAGTCCCGTGGCTTGTTTAGCTCAGATTCAGGAATAGAGATGACTCCTGCAGAGTCTGCTGAAGTCGATAAAACCTTAGCAGATCCCATGAAAGTAGAAGCTTATAAATACATGGACATAAGTAGATCAGAAGAAGTAAAATACCAAGAAAAACATGACCCTGACTCAGAAGATGAGAGCCCAGGCCTTATCGATAAGTACAGGGGAATACCCACCAGGTCCAGCCACACTGCTGAACCTCAGTGGACAGCTTCGGAGAGCACGAAGGCAGCCAAAGAGCAAGTCCCGCTTGAAGACACAAGGTCTGGAGATCAGCGCAGTGCCTCTGTGGTTACAGCCCCTGTCAAGATCACACTCACCGAGATAGAAAGTGCCGGGGAAGCTGCCAGCAAAGAGTCGAGCCCGACTCAGCCAGAGACCGGCCTGAAGCCGAGCCATGAGGTGGTACCAACGGTGACAGTGTCGGAGCCAGAAGATGACAGCCCGGGGTCTGTCACACCACCGTCCTCTGGCACAGGTAATGCTGGGGCATGGCACTGGTTTTTTTGGTATTCAGAGAGTGGTTGCAATTGTAGCCCTGCACATTGGAGAATTACTACGGGTTTGTGGGGTGGGTCTAAGGGGGTGCGAGCAGACATTAATGGGTCTCCATGGCTGGAGATGTTTCTGCTCTGCTCGGGCACCACTTTGCATTGCCGAACCGAAGGGGGATGTGAACTGTGCTGCCCAACACTAACGCACTGCTCAGGATGGGCTGCCCTTTTGGTATGAAAAGAGGGGAAGACAGGACTGGGGATCCACAGAAATAAGTTGCCGAGAGCTGCTCAGGAGCACAGCTGGGGTCAGATCCAGGCTTGCTGAGCCCGGTCCCCATGGGGATCTCTCCTCGAGGGGAAGTTGTGAGCTAGCAGGTGTCATTGGGTGTATCGTCAGCCAGGCGACAGTTTGGGCTGGATCCCAGTGATTTTGAGGTCTCTTGGTCACCCTGGCTGCCCATGCTCCCCAGAGGAAATGAGGTGTGTGGGACCAGGGTGCTGCAAATGTCTGGGTTCATTTTTTTAAATTTTAATGGCTGTTTTAATACCTCTTTGCTCTTGCAGAGAATAAGGTTAAATTGTTAAAAATAAGTGGTGTATTCAAGTGAAAGTGCTACTTTTGGAAAGTGCTACTTTTGCAAAGTGCTGAGGAGGGAAATGCTGTCACCTCATTTACAAAGGGGACTGGAGGGACAAAAGGCCAGTCTCTTTTAAAGGGTCCTGATTTCTGGGGGGGGGGAGGGGGGGCACCAAAATCCCATGTTTATATATTTTCTTATTGTCTGATTACTGCAGTAGTACATAATATCTATTCCTCATTTTCCCTATTATACACTGCTAAAATGTGAAAGTAGAATAGTGTTTTTAAAAGGAATAAAGTTCTGTGACAGGAAACAGAATTTTCAGACTTGAAACTAAATTTCAACATCCTGGATCAAAACCCTTTGACAATGAGCAGTTGACATTTGACAATGAACATCCCCAAGCTGAAATTTCCATTGCTTTGATGGCATCTAGAAGCATTTAAAAATCAACTGGAATTTCCTTAAAATGGCAGTTTGGGGTTTTCACCCACACTAATACCCTTAGAGAAATACCTAGTTCCTATCCAAAACTGAGTGTGCATTTGTACACTTTCACACAAAAAAAAGAGATAGAGTCTACTGCAGCTGTGAGTTTATCCTGCCTGCACCAGCCAGAAACTTTAGATAATAAATAGACTTTAGAGGCCCATTTTTCTTCTTTTATTTGACTAGGTGACATCACATGCTACTTCTGAGATATGCCATTTTTTATTGGTTTACACTTTTTGCACTACAAGGTAATTAAGAACTTCAGGCACTAATTGTTATTTATTCAGTCTTTGGCGACTGTTCAAGGCTGCGTTTGTGACACTTGATAACTGTATCCCATCAAAACAGCTGAATAGTGCGTGGCTGAGCCTCATGGCTGCTGCCTTACTGGGAGGAACTGGTGTGGCCGGCGTAATTGCTGGCACAGAAACATTCCTGTCCATGGGCAAAGCTGATCCCCAGCACTGCCTGAACAGTCCTGGGAGGTGCCACCGCCTTGCATTGGGGTGCTGGAAAGCCAGAAGCACTGCTTATCTATTGCGTTAAGGAAAGAAGCAGGCATCTTCTTTTAGGGGCTGGCTCCCACAGAGTGTTTTCTCTGGATTTACCCCCTTTCCGCAGCCGGGGACACGCTGCGCCCAGACTCCGCGTTGAGAAGCAAGGAAGAAATGTAAAACCTGCCCTCACTATTTATACCCAGTGACCCAGCAAAGTCGTTGCTCCTAGATACCCCTCAAGCATTCTGGCAAAGCCCCCAGTTCCCCCCTGCTTGGATCAGGACTTTTGAAAACGGTTTGCTTTTAATTACTGGCCATCATCTTTCTGGGGAAGGAAGATGTGGTCTGTTCATACGCTGCGTTGGCGCTGAAAGGCGGTGGGTATTTATAAGCTTCCCCATGCCAGTGGTAAATGTGACACCCTGCTGCTGGCCACAAAGGACTTTTTGTTCGGAAGGTAAACGCTGTGGCTGAGAGTTACAAACTGCCAGTGCGGGCAGGAGCGGGGTGAAGCCGAGGGACGGCGCGTTGCTGCGCTACGAGGGCTGGCGGTCACATGCCTGTTTGGATGCAGGCCGGATTAAGTCATTGCTCAGGGAGAAAATGCTCACATGCGATAATGCAGGAGAGTGGCGCAGCTCACACAGGCTGCTGGAGGAAAAGGATGCACAGGCTCCTGCTCAGTGCAGCCAATGCAACAGAAACTTCCCGGCATCCAGACAGGAGTGTGCCGTAACAGTCCCAAACACCTTAATCCTGTCTGCGGCCGTACTCTGGGTTGCAGAAGGACTTTCTCATGCGAGAGGGATGTGTTACAAGAGAGCTGTTTTGTCGGAGGAGCTGCAGACATGCCAACAATACGTGCTCAAAATTGCCGATGATGTGTATTGGCAGATGCACAAACCAAAATTGCTTGGAGGGGTGTGGGGAGGTTGTTTCTCTTGCCCATCTCCCAGCAGGATGTCATGGCTCAGGTGCTATCATTAAAACCTCCCCTTTTACCTGATTCATCTTGGGAAAGGCATATGATCAGGAAGAAATCAGCTATGCTATTGCCATGAGAAATTAAATCAGGAAATATCCAGAAATAGTGGTTTTGTCCCAGGTCATGTCTGATGCAATCTCTTTCCCACCCTCTGTTGTAGAGGAGCTTCCAGAGGTAGCCAATGCAGCTGGGTGGGCTCGGGGGGCCGATGCCAGTGGCTGCACCCGAAGCGGGGCTGGGCTGAAGGCAAATACCCGCTGTGAGCTGGTGCAGGTCAGCTCAGGGCTCCCCACACCTGCAGCCAAGGGGCTGGAAACCTTCCCCTACTCCGCTGCGGTCCCCAGACATGTGGATGCAGGTGGTGTCCTGCCATGGGTCTCTTTACCAGCATCAGCAGGAGGAAACTTGGGGGTCTCTTTTCCTGATGGCTTTCTTGAACCCTCACCACCTGCAACGCCACTTAGTGACCCCTGTCACATTAATAAGGATATAAAATCAGTGAATGAGCACTCGAGAGTCCAGAGGACAAATTTCTGTGTGTGCTTGATGGCTGTTCCAACATGACAGAGGAATTCAGCCTTTTTTTCCCCCAAAAGGGAGGGTCTTACATATGGTGGCAGCAATCGCTGGGTCAGTGAAGTGCAAGGCAGAAACCAGCGATCAGGAGGCGGCGGTGGCCTCCTGATCAGGTGCAAGGGGGATCGGGTGCTGGCAGGGGATCGGGTGCAAACTGCCACCGTGGTCCCCCTTGGCAGAGACAGGCTCAGGTGGCCTGGCTGGCCTTGCTGCCGACGCACCACGTGCAGTCTGGGTTAGAGGCTGGCTGATGCTCTGCGAATGATCAAGTGAAGCCTGTTCCCCATGCAGTAACTCAAGACAGCTGCTGATGCACCTCATGCTGTCTCCGTCGCTTCTTATTGTGAACACTTTACATGCAATTTTACTTTCTTTGTTATTTCATTACAAAATCCCACATGGTAAAGTGAGGTGCCTCCACAGGGAGGCAGAACAGGTGGGAAGTCTGGTGCTGGGTTGCCTTCTAGTACGGGATGTGGGCTCCTTGCTAATCCTGGGTGACCAGCCAGCCTTTTCAACGGCTCATTTTCACTCTCTGAGTATATCTTCTTCCAGTGTGAGCCAGAAAATTCAGAGAAATTTTTTTGTTTCAAATTTTGGGTGACAAGCTGGTCAGTCATTATTTTGGTTAATGTGGTTCTTAATGACATTAAGAATTACAGTAAAAAACAGAGTTCCATTCTTGGACCCAGCTGAGATAAAAGCAAACAGAGAATTCACCACCCACCCCCCGCAGGGGAAAAAAAAAAAAAAAGAAGTCTGAGAAGAGTTTCTGACCTGGAACTTTCCACATCTGAAAGTTAAAGTTTGACAAAACTTCTAGTAACTACACATGGGTTATTATGATCAGTGGTGTCAGGAACCCACCAGCTCTGTGTGCGTGTTTATCCCCAGAACAGACCTGTATCCATCGGTGACAGTCAGATGCTGTCACGTGTGGCCTGAGCCCACGTTCCTCATGACTGGTGATTTTCCTGGTGAAAACCATATTGCTGAGCTACTGGCCAAGCACTGACCAGCATTACCTTGTGCCTCAGCTTTTTCCTCAGTAAATGATGCTAATGATACTTCTTTTATGACAAGTATGTGCATGGGAAACGCTCTGTAAGGACAAGCTGTTATTAGTGTTAGTCATCCCAGACAGGGAGACTTTCTGCCTGTGTTACCAGCCCTGCTAGAGGGATTCGTGCTGGCCTGAAATCTATTGTGTTTGTTGCCTAAGCAGCCAGAAAATCTCATTCTTAACAATTTTTTTCTTTTTTTTTTTCTCCCTTTTCTTGCCGGGTGGCAGAACCGTCCGGCTCAGAGTCGCAGGGCAAAGGCAGCCTGTCAGAGGATGAACTCATCAGCGCCATCAAGGAAGCAAAAAGCTTTTCCTTTGAGACCTCGGAGGTGCAGCGGTCGCCAGCCCTTTCCACTGAGAAGAGAGACCAGCGGGTCAAACCTGGGCGCCCCGCCGTCTCCTCACCCCTGGATAACGAAGCCAGCAGTGCCGAGTCGGGGGACTCAGAGATTGAGCTGGTCTCGGAGGACCCACTGGCTGCTGAGGAGGTGCTGCACTCCAACTACATGACCTTCAGCCACATTGGAGGGCCCCCTCCATCGCCCGCCTCCCCCTCCATCCAGTACAGCATCCTGCGGGAGGAGCGGGAGGCCGAGCTCGACAGCGAGCTCATCATTGAGTCCTGTGACGCCTCATCGGCCTCTGAAGAGAGCCCAAAGAGGGAGCAGGACTCACCTCTGATGAAGCCCATGGTCATGGACATTATCAAGGAGGAGAATGGCTCACGCACTGACGCCTCAGACTACGAAGCAAGTAAAATGACAGAGAGCAGGATGAACAGGGAAAACCTGGCAGAGTCCGCGTCCTACCTGAAATGCTCCTTTGTTGCACCGAAAGTAGGTGCTGAGCCCCCGACCTCCGCTGTCAGCACCGAGGAGCTGAAGGAAAGAATAATCCTGAAGAAACCCATCGAAGAAACTGTTGTTAACCAAAGTAAAGTGTCTTCCAAGGACTCTGGCAAAAGAAGTCCCTTGGCTTCGCCCCTCCTGCCGTTTTTAAATAAGCAGAAAGGTAAATACAGATGTTTATGTTGGTTTTTGCAGTGCTGCTGAGAAGGGGGAGGAGGGACAAGTGCCTGTTCCTTGCAGGGGAGATTTTAGTAGTGTAGAGCAGAGGAAGCTGCTGGCACTGGATAACCTCAGCTCAAAGCTGGGCACACCTGTGACAATGCACACATCATCTCTGACCTTCCCATGCTCTTCTTTTTCTCCTTTTCCTTCCCCTTTCCCTTAGGGAAAAAAAAAAAAAATACCAGCAACAATAATTTTTAGGCTTAAGCATATAGATACTGGATCAAGCTGGAACCACAGTAACATAAGGCCGATTCGTACATCAGGCATCTGGAGGACAAAGACCAACAAATGATAATTTTTCCTTTGAAATACTACCTACCTTGCCCCAGGGAAGGGGTGCAATCAGGGAGGTGGTCCTGCCCCTCCCAGAAATGTGAGGATAATGTTTTTTGAGGGTACATTTAGGAAAAAAGAAAGATTCAGAGGAGGAGAGGGGTTGGGTTTGGTGGGTGTGGATGTTTCTGAAGCTGGTGCAGCTTAAACGAATCTCTCTCAAGGTGGCTGACACCCTCCATCCTGAATAATGAGGGTTTTGTGTATGCTTCCAGGCTAATGCAGGGAGGCGGATGGCTTGAGGGTGCTCATCCCAGCTCTGCGTGCCTTGGGGGGCGTCCTGTGTGCCCCTCTGAAAGCCCCTTCCTTAATCCAGCTCTGGGAGGGGGAAGGGCTGGACACTTCCCTGGTACTCAGGTGAGCTCAAGGGCACTTGTCTCCCCGTAAGATCCCTTCAAAGCCAGTGTAGAGCCAGCCAGGTCTGGGCTTGCTGTGCCAGGCACTGAGGTCTGACTGGACCCACCAAACCTCTAGAGCCACCACCAGCTTTTGGTCTGACCTAGACCCTGAGGACCAAGGGGGTAGCACACGGTCACTGCGCACTGACACTGCCAGGCGTCCCCGCAGCCTGTAACTGGCTTAGTTCACAAGGCACACAAAAGAAAAAGGCATTTTATTCTTTGCAAGATGCCAGCTCTAAATAGCCAGGACCTTTGTGTGCCTCTGGCTTTGTAGGCTGGCGTGGGAGGCAGGGACATTGGGCCTGCCCCACGCCTGCCCTGCTCCCCCTCTGTCTCCTCTGGCTGGGCTGTGGGCAGTGGCTGTCCACAGCTCTTCTGTCAGATGTTGTTTTGAAATTCAGAGAGCTTCTGCTTCCTTGCAAAACAGCTGGATGGAGATGGAGCGGGGGTGAACCCCACCTGTGCTGCTTAGAGAGCATCTTTTTCCTCCGTCCGCGTTTGTGCAGACGTTTGACCACATGATGGCCTAGAGATGTAGCAGACACGTTAAAGTGGCACACTTTTACAACTGATTTGTCTCGCGCTGTGAACGCAAGCATGCAAGTCTAGTAAGGAAACAGCCCGAACTTGCATGATGTACTAAGGACTGCAAGATCTGCAGTGCAATAAAATATGTTAATACTGATATTCTTAGTGGTAATGAACTAATGACATTAATAGGCTGAATAAGAAACATATGATTATTGCTTGTAAGTATGTTTTTCTGCCAGATTCTCAGAGCTCGCAATGTCAATGCTGTGCATCTCTTAGCTCCCTCATGAGTAGGATGAGCTCCAACCATTTCTTTCGCCCTTCCCAAATTCCCCTTTTGTAGGACTGGCCCAGGCCCTGCCCAAACCCTAGAAGCTGTAGGGCTGACTGAATTTACCTTACACACCCTTCCTGCAGTGCCTAGCATTGGGTCTCTGCAACCATGTTGTGTTCTGTATGTTGTTCTGGGCAGGCGACTAACAATTTGGTCTTGGATTTGGGGAAACTAGTTGGGGAATATCACACGGGCAGCAAGTTGCCTGTCCCTCGATTTTGAGATTTCAGGCCCTATTACAATTTTCAGTCCCCTTCGATCATATTCAGATTTTTTTAGCCTAACTTTTGTGTCTCATTTAATTTCCATCATTACCTAAACTGATGCTAACAGAGGCTTGTTCTCATATGGTGGTCAAAGAAAATCCCTGTGTGTGAGCAGACTTTCTCCCTGTGTTGCAGTGTGTCCGTGTTTCCTATCTGTGCTCCCATAGGACAGTAGTGGCAGGAACTTTTCCTCCAGGACAGACATAAGACAGCTAATTACTATTTGGTGGTGTGTAGAGGACTATTTCAGTATGTGCTTTTCTCCCTCGAGACACTCCGGTGCCTAAGGCAAGGAAAACAAAAACATAAAGCCTCTCAAGAAGATTATTGCTAAGACTTGTGGAACTTTTTAAAGCTGATTTCAAGGTATGGGGAGGTGGGCTCAAGATAAGAAAATATGGATGATAGCGGGGTCCAATTTACGCTACCTTCCAGTCATGGGTATTTGCTGCATGGGTTGCTGTGTCTGGGTGCTAGTTAAATTTTTATGTTGAAGGTAGAGTATGGGGCTCTCCTCCTGACCTGGGAAAGGAGAGTTTGTCCCTCACTTGGAGAATTCACGTGAAACCCTTCAGCGGTTTTTCAGTTATCAGAGGTGAACTGGGGGATGTGTTAACTGGCTTGGTGGAACCAGAGCATCCCCCATGGGTCCTTCCAGGCTCCATCAGCCTGGAGCCACATTGCCTGGCAGGGAAATGATGTGGCAGAGCACATCCAAGGGGTCAGGGACTACCTTCATAGCATCAACTTGTGGTCTTGGCAGAGCTGTACATCACGGCATCATATATGTGTCATACGCCAACTCAGATGCACCTGGCAGGCATTTGGCACAGGCCACACTCAGCCAAAGTGACGAGAATAGAGAGATGTGGCAGTGCTGCACAACGGAAGTGCAGCAGAACGATGTCACCCAAAGCAAGAATAGCGTCATCGTTCATTAATTAAGAGAATTATCTTAATTATAGTTATCTATCATTAAAAGAATACTAACAAGATGTGACTATGTACTTGTTAAAAGATAGACAACAGAAAAACCTTCATTGTTTCCTGTTACCTCCTTGTTACACGTCACCTCGGAAGTATTATGCTACCACCGCACATCCTTATTAAGACAGAATGGTTTTAGTGATGTTCACAGAGTCCAGGTGGGGACTGATCCCCCTATGGCCATGGCAAGTCCCACCTGAGTTGAGGTCAGTGCTAGCCCAGCATTCCTGGAGATTCATAGGAAACTGATGGATCAAATGCAGCTGTTTGACACGCCTGCCTGTGTTTTTGACACCCCCGCTGTAGATCTTTCTGTGGCCCTTGGCCAGCTCATAGCCAGGTATATGTAATTTAAAAATAGTCAACCATCAGTTTCACATGTAAGTGTTAACTATTTCACAGTGTGATACTGTAATTCCACCAAGGAGTTTTTTACTCATATCCATGGCATTAAATATACTTTGCATGGCTCATCAGAAGAGTTTGCCCTGGGCTGGCAAGGTGTCCTGGTTTCGGCTAGGACAGAGTTAATTTTCTTCCTAGTAGCTGGTATAGTGCTGTGTTTTGGATTTAGTAGGAAAATAATGTTGATAACACACTGATGTTTTTAGTTGTTGCTAAGTAGTGTTTATACTAAGTCAAGGATTTTTCAGCTTCTCGTGCCCAGCCAGCAAGAAGGCTGGAGGGGCACAAGAAGCTGGGAGGGGACACAGCCAGGACAGCTGAGCCAAACTGACCAAAGAGCTATTCCATACCATATGACATCATGCCCAGTATATAAACTGGGGGAGCTGGCTGGGAGGGGGGATTGCGGCTCGGGAACTAACTGGGCATCGGTCAACGAGTGGTGAGCAATTGCATTGTGCACCACTTGCTTTGTATAGTTTAATTCTTTTAGTATTGCTATTGTCATATTATTATTATCATTATCATTGTTTTTCATTCCTTTCTGTCCTATTAAACTGTCTTTATCTCAACTCACGAGGTTTTTTTCCTGATTCTCTCCCCCATCCCAGGGGTGGGGGGGCAGTGAGTGAGCGGCTGCGTGGTGCTTAGCTGCCGGCTGGGGTTAAACCACGACACAAGGCAAAAATTGATTTTGAGTGCACACTCCAGGAAATACATGGAGAAGCAGTGCAAAGTGAAAGCCCAGCGTTCAACCTGACCCCAGGAACAGTCTTGCTGATGGTGTTGCTGCCAGCCTGTGGCTTAATCCCTCAGAGACCTTTCTGGTGTGTCTGCTAGGCATGCTGAAATCACGGCCGTTCCCCTAAATAACAAGGTGGAGCACAGCAAGTGCATGTGTGTGTGGTTTGCGCAGTGATAACTCAACGTCTCTGCTTAACGGATGTTGCCATCCAGTGGCAATAACAAAAATGGGCAGTGACTTCCTACCTCCATTTTACTGGAGCTGACTATGGTGTTTTGAAAGAGTGGAGCTATTCCCATGCCGTTAACCGCTAAGCAGCCTCGCTCGCTCTTCCACATGGTCAGAAAGATTGCATTGCTTGCTGCAACACAGGCTTTGTTTTGGCCAGAGTTGTGCAGTTGCTACCTATGTTGGTGTTACCAACTCCTTTGACTCCTGTAGAGCAAAGAGGGGAAGGCAGAGCTGTAGCAAGACATTTGCTGTTTGTCTGTCGCTGCCCCCACATCACTCCTGGCATTTCCTCCCAGCGGTGGACACAGCCCTTACACAACAGGGTTTAGAGCACATCTGGCTGTGCTCCTGTTTCGTGCCACAGACTAATTGATTTTACACAGTTTCTCAAGGAGATGGTTTTCCGGCAGAGATCCGGGAGAGACCTTAAGTTATTGGGAATGCTTTTTGTTCAGCAAAACATTGTCTGCATCACGTTAGCACGTCCCTGCTGTTGGAGGAGTTGCTAGTGAGGCATTTTTCCGTGGGAAGGGGATGTTTGGTAGGGTGATTTAGCAATCTGAGGCTCATTTCTCATCTGCGTGCTTTCACCAGGCTGGCTCTGCAATCAGCAGCAAGCCAGGCCACGGCTTAAGCATACGGTAATGTTAGTTTAATATTTTAGTGCCATCTGCTGTAAGTGCCTCCACACTCCAGCCCATCTGTTTTGTGTGCTTCAATTTGCTTTTTATGGGGCTCCGGTAGCTTTGCATCCTTTGGAAAGTCCCTGCTTCAAAAAGGTGTAGGGGAGAGGGATGTACTGCCTGGGGCTGGAGTGTCTTCACCTTGCGATGCTGTAGGAGGAGTGGGGTAAAACCTGCCCGGAGAAGTAAACATGAATCTAGGCCTGGCCTTGCCATGAAATCTTGGAGTAGATTGGTGCACTTGCCTCCCACATGGAACAATTTAGGTGGGAAGGGACCTGTGGAGGTTTCTGGTGCAACCACTTGCTCAAAGCAGTTCGGTCAGGTTGCTCAGGGCCTTGTCTACCTGTCCATCTTCTCAGCAAAGGCAGAGGTTTGGGGGTAGCTGAGAGTTGGAGCCTGCAAATCTGGGTCAGTCCTGTGATGCCGCCTCAGTGCCATTAGCTGCAGGCACACTGCAGAGCACGGTAAAGGAGAGATACCACTCAGTGTAGCTTCATACAGAGTGGGCTGGCAGGAACTTCACAAGGTCCAGAGAGCCCATCTCCTGGCCCACAGCCAGGATTCCTGGTAGATCACTCTTGACAGATTCTTGTGACTCATTTGGAAAGGCCTCTGTTGGCAGATACCCTACCAGCTCCCAGGCATCTATCGAAAACAGTTGCCATTCTTCCATCCTTCTTTACTTTAGGCTAAGCAATTCTAGCTTCTTCAGTTTTTCCTCTCTGGTCACGTTTTCGAGCTTTCTGAATTGTCTTGTTGTTTCCTTCTTTCTTTTTTACCATTGGTTGAATTCTCCTTGAAGCAAACTGGAGAGGATGCTTGCATGGAGGCTGTCCTCATGTTGATGATGGGTTACTTGCCTGTCCTACAGGCTAGGACGGCTTGTAGAGCCCACTGCAGCAGCACAACATTGAGTTCCATTGCTGCAAGAGGGATGTCTTCCATATTGCTTGGGAATGTCTGTCTATTCAGACTTCTGTAGCAGGCTGTGCTGACCCATCTTTCCCTACTTGGACTCATTTGACTCTGTTAATTTTCTGCATGATAACAGGAATGGAGGAATTTTTGAATGGTTGGGGAAGCCCAGTGGAAAAAAATGAAGTTAACCATGATAATCTTGCCCATTTCTGAGAAACAGAGAACTTGAATGACTTACTGCTGCCAGCTGAAGTGGGCTTGCTCGGTTAATGCAGAGCAGATGAATCTAAGGGGATGGGTGTTTTCTGAGAACCATGAGCAGGCATTGAGTGGAAGAGGTCCTGCAGGCATGACTTACAACTTTTCCACAAGTCTTACGGACTCTTCCCCTGAGCAAAATGGTTTCTTTTTCTCCTGGGCTGTCTGATCCCACAGCCCACTTTGGTTCACAAATCTCCTCTTACTCTGCTGTATGCACAGCCCTTCCCCAGTCTGCCCTCTTTAGGAACTGATAATGTGCACTCTCAGTTGCAAACCAGTGAAATAGCTTAAGTATAGAGGGTCTTAGAGGAAGAAATGACACCTGCATTGCTGAAGCCCATGCTAGGGACACACCTGGAGCACTGGCCATCACTCTGTTGTCCCGGCGAGGCTTCTCCTTCCATACCTCTACTTGACTGCCCTGATGTAAGGTCAGGGATGAATTTAAGACTAAGGTGGTGGGCAGGAGAAAATGCAGCTAAGGCATGCTTCAGCCTGCTCTTGTCTCTCTGCTCTGATGCATGTTCTTCCTTGGCTTTGTGGCCTAGCAACCCAAAGTTATGGCAAAAATGGCCAATTAGCTATTTATTGGCTAAATTGATCAAAAATGGTCAATAAAGAGTAAGAAAACAGTTTTAAATGAAAGTGTCTGAGGCATGCAGAGCTGCAGCAAGGAGTGAGAATAGTTTCAGACCAGGGATTCACCTTTCCATGGTACATTCTTGGTATTTTGGCAGGTTTAGCAGTAGATTGGTAGACCAAGAGGTCTTGACTTCCAGCTGCTTTGCAATTCTGCTTTTGCTCCATTCAAGGAATCTAAAAAATGACTCTGAACACATGATAGGACATAAACAGCGAACTGTGATGACATGGACTCTGCAGACACATTCACATGGCTTCATTTCATGGAGTCTCACTCCAGAGACTTTTGAACAACTGAGGCAGTGGGGGCCCAGACACGATCTCCAGCCACTGTGACTGGAGGATTTTCCCCATCCCAGATGAGCTGCCCCAGCAGAGACTCATGGGCATGTTCTTCTGCGCATGGAGGAGGAGAGGGAACTTCACAGCTACCCTTTTTCACTGTGGGCCAAACAGTTGGAAATGTTTCTGCCTTTGCAGCAGGCTATGGCCCGCCTCCCCATTTCTGGCCAGTTAATGCAATTCAGCTGCCACCTGACAGCTTGTTATAACTGTCAAGCTGTGATAACTCAACCGGAGCTGACCTGGAGAAACCTGGAGACGTGCAGGTCATGGTGGTGGAAATAAGCAGTGTGCACACTGGCAGGTTTGTGCTCTACATGATTCTCTTCCACTCCTCTCAGACTCTTCCTTTTCAGGGAGGGAGGAGTGAGTTTGGCACTTTCTGGCTTCAGGAGTGGTTGCAGGGTCACCTGTCCTCTCTGCAGAGGGGACAAGGAGAGCTGATAGATAGTCAGATGCTGGTGCTGGGGTTCTCCCTGGAGTCCTGGTCTGGTGGGAACATAGCAGGGTCTCCTAAGTGTGAGGAGCAGTCACTTAGAGGAGATGCCTGAGCCCTGGAAAGGATCAGAGCAAGGCAAAGAACAAGGGATTTCCTCTCCTCTCCCCAAATGATGGTTTGCTTGGGCAGTGGCTGGGATCAGTAACCACCAAGTGCAATGATGCCCTCTCATGATTAGCACCATTCACATACAGCAGAGCATGACCTTGATATGACCTTCAGAAATGTCTCAATAAATCTCATGCCCTTCAGATCACAACCTGTGCTGTCCATAGCCTGAGCATTTGGCCCATTTCACCTCTGGCATCTGTTTCCTCCCCTGATTTTTGGCTGTACTCGTGAAAATTACTCCCCATGTGTTGGGTAAGGTCAAACTTTTAACGCGTGTCAAAGCATCTTAAACACAGTGGCTGGATGCTCAGAGGCACGTTTAAAATTGGGCATAGCTTAATGTAGGAGGATCATATGTCTTCTCTTGGGACTGCTATCCACTCCACTGCCTGTGTGTGAGTTAAATACGGAGCTATAAAAATTTATAGGCCTTAGCCTTCCATTTTCATATATCTTCCCTTTAAGAGCAAAGGACTGTCTCTGAAGAGCCGTCATAAGTCATGGCACTCAAACAGAAGTATACAGACCTTTCTTATAGATATGACACAAGATGGTGTTTATAAATTGTTTCTGCCAGGTTAAGATTATATCATGACCAGTAAAAAAAAAAAAAAAGACGCTACTTGTTTGACTGTATACAGGTGCCTGATGGTTACGTCAAATGTTTCAATATCAAAGCCATGAATGGCAAAGTCTAAGCCAAGCACAGTGAGTTGGTGTGTATCTGTATACAAACAGGAACCTGCTGAGAAGAGGTCCGAAGAAGAAAGATGTGTAATGTGTGAAGACCTATCTCTGCAAGCTGGGCTGCACAAGCCCACTGCTTGCTCTGCCCCTGTCCATGTCCTTGTCCATGTGCATGCCCTGCCAAGCTGAGCACCCAAGGTCGGCTCAGTCCTGCTCCTGGGGAAGGCTGCAAGGAGCCAACGGCTCTGTTCACGAGTGATTTTTCTGTTCGTGCGGACAAAAGTCAGTTGCAGAATCACTCACAGCTGAAGCACGTTTTAGAAGCCAAAATCTTGACACGGTGTCCCTTTTGGTGTCTCTTGGCATTAGCGATCAATGACTCAGCTTTCAGGGAAGGCTGTGACACTGACAATCTGATGACAGCCAGTTTTTCCCAGATGCCTAGATATAGCGATGCTTTGCCGGGATACTCCCAGCAGATCTCAGAGATTTGTTATTGACAGAGAAATCTAAAACCTATTGATAGGTTTTCTGTGGCTGACAGAATATACAGGAAGGAGAGATGTTTATTCTGGGTGTACAGAAACAAGTAAAAAATGCAGTATATAATGAAGGGGAAAAGTTATACCACCTGCAAGGCTTTTCTGTAAATGATGTTAAAGAGCTTTTTCCATACCAATTCATGTTTTTAGCTCAGAAGGTGCTTAGGGAAGTTTATATACTATAAAACAAATTAGGCGAAGGAAAAATAAAAATAAAACAATTTGGTTTTATTAACAAAATATTTTGCCCATTAATGCAATTTTCTCATAAATGTAGTATTTTGCAGGGAACTTCTGGAATATTTTGTTTTCTGATCTACTAGAAGTGCTGCTTCTGAACCTCTGCAATGCTCTGTGAGCTGGGAATCATGGGTTTTCACCAGTTTTATTGGTTAATTCAAATGAAGAGTTTGGACTCATTTCAGGTCAGATTTAAATTTATGATTAAGGTCTGGTGATACAAAATATATCTCTAGTTCTCAAGGAGAGGTGAAATACAAACTTTTGAGCATCTCTGTTTCAGGGTGGCTTAACACTCTAATTCTTCAGAAGTTAAGCAGAATAAGGACTTCCCTGACTACTGCTATTCGTGTCTGGTAGATAGCATGAGGTTAAAATTAATGTATTTGACTGTAGTGAAGGAGGGGCGTGTGACAGGAGGTCTCCACTGGGAATAAAACCTGGAGGTGGATATTGATTTTAATGGTGTTTTTCCTTAGCTTTTGAGAGTGCACTGCTGATTGGGACATAATAGCAATATTGACTGAAAAGGGGATTTATTTTTTTTCTTTTCCTTGGGAGGCTGCTGTGTTCATGTCAGTTCAGAACAATATAGACAATAAGGGACATGCAATGATCCAACAATTCAAAGGGCTTTTGTTTCCCCCCCTGAAGAAAGAATGTCTGGTGTTTTTGTCATTTTGACTCTTAATCTTACCTTGATTGATTACCACTTTCTTTTGTTTTAGTCCTCTGCAGTATTTTTTTTTTTCTAACTCTCTTGACCTTTACCCAACTTGGGCAATTTTGCCCACTGTTTTTTCCAGAGAGGTATCACAGATATCCTCTCTTCCCTCTCTGGCTCTGACAGCAGCTTGGTGGTTACATGGGAACTGTAGCAGTGAGAGGTCATTCTGGTGTTTTGCTTTCACAGCATTTCATTTGTGTGTGAGGAATACAAACAAGTACGGAAAAAATTAATGCTGCAAGAGGAGAGGTCGGTTTGGATGGCAATAACTTTTTACATCCACCACAGGTCTGCCAAACGCTAGCCTGCCTGTGGTGGGGACATTTGGTGATGTCAAGGTTGCTTAAATCAGCTCTAGCAATGAAACTGAAAGTTTGTCATTTTGGTAGCAATGATAGATTTCACAAGTGCTCTGAGTCTGGGCTGTTCCATCGTTTATGAAAATTGGGCATACAAAGATCCCCGTGCTTCTGAAATAGGCGTTTCTTCCTTCAAAAGGACTGAGGGTTTGTTTCCAGTGTATTCAGGGCTCAGAAGACACAAAGCATGAGTGATTTGAAAGCCACATTATGAGGCAGTGAATATTTTGTGGGGAAAAACCCTGCCAGTTGGGTTGCTTTTAGGTGAAAGGTTCTTTGCTTTCCCAGAAGCCTCATTTTAGGGTTTATCTTCCTTGCAGCTTCAGCTTGACTCACAGGTCTATGCACTGAAAGACCTTTGGTACCACTTGCTTAGAGAAACCCTTTCTCAACTGGTGCCACGTGATTTTATGTGGAATTGGTGATCTCTTCCAAAGGTTCCAGCTGGTGTTGGAGTTTGCTTCACATTGCAGTTCCCTGTAGGAGTCTTCTGTAACATGGGCACTGGTTAGGTCCACCTGGGCGTTACCAGTCATCCAGTACTTTCCTGCAATTCTTTAACATCACTGGAAAAGATGTACAAGCTTTCTCACAGTTCATATGGAAATAATCCACAACTTAGTTCATTAGAGTGCAAACTACTGAGAGGTGACCTCAGGAGTCCTCTAGAGCTGTGGTAACTTGAGAGGCACAAAAAGGACACAGATAATCAGTATTACCGTTGCAAAAAGCCATGCCTTAGAGAGAGAGAAGGCTTCCAAGGCAGCAAATTTAGCTTACATTAAGGATTTGGCATTAGACTATTCAGATTGCGAGGTAAAGTAGGAATCTCAGTAAAGACTGTCCCCTTTCAAACTGGATCCTAAAGAATAATTTGCCAGGGAAACAGCTCTTGGTGTTGCTACATCATCTGGCTAGATGTAAACACTCTTGGAGCAGCACAGTTCATACAAATGAGCAAAATGTAAATTTTTTTAATTGCTTCTTAGCTTTTGAATGGAAGGTGTAATGAGATTGCAAAATTTAAGGGAAAAAACAAATGCAGATTTCCAAGGTCTGATACCACCCACGGCCTGGCTGGTATAAACCCTCTGCCTTGCTTGATGTTACTTGGGATCCACAGTGGTGTAAGATCAAAATCCAGCCTCTGACAATCCCGGAGACACTGTTTTCACAGCGACTCATTTAAAAGCAGCCTAGGATCTATGCTCACTCAGCGAGTGCTTTTAGCAGAGGCAGGCATTGTACAGACAGGTTTTTCTGCTCTCTTTTAGAAATAGAGACAGTTCCTTACAGAGGCAGGGAGGAGTTACTGCATACATCCTAATGAAATGCTGATAACATCCACAAAACAAGGTCTGTATCTGGGCAACGAGCAAGGAGCAGGGTAGGAGAGCTTACAGAAAAGCCAGTGAAGATTAATAGTCGGGATTTCTGAAGGTTACTTTGTCGGCTAATGTACCATTTAAACACGAGCAGCTATGCTTACTTGCTTAGGTTAAGTGCAAGAGCTTTTCCAAAGAATGGAAGTTACTTCCCAAAGCAAGAAAATGAGCTGCCTTCGCTGTTCATCTCAGACGCCTGCACTGGAGCTGCTGGAGCTTTGCTGCTGCTGAAACAGCAGGCCCATACATACCCTTAGCTGAAAGTGAAAGGTTTATTGCTCCAACCAGGGAGTCATAAAATGAGTGGGATTTAATAAAAGCCATAGTAGCAATTGTGCCTTCTGAAATGAGCACTCACCTATACACTTTATTTGCACAGACAGTTATTGCAGCTGGATATTATGTGCTGACTCTGCTGCCTGGTGCTCTCAGACATGGTAATTGCACATGCAAACTGGGTCAGAAATTGCATGTGCAGTTATGTCTGGTGTTCCAGAGAAACAGCCCTTGGTCCTTGCAGGGAAAGGGTCTGAGTAGTGCCATTTTGGGGGACTGAAGTAAAGATGGTTCAATCACAGTGACAGGACAACTAGAAGCAGTGAACCTACAGGTTTTGTCCATGCTGAGAGCCCCAGTTTTCTCAGCACTGCAGGCTGGCAGCGAGGGACAGTGAAACAGTCCAAATCTCCAGGCAAAGCGAGAAAGGAGGTGATATTGTCGTCTTATAGATGGGATGCTGAAACACGTGCACACCCGTCTTAAAGCCCCTTTGTCTAGAAAAGCTGGTGAAAAAGGGACTTAGATTGACTAATTTATCATATGATTAATTGATTTGTTGTGCATGATGAATTGATTTTACTGCAATAACACCAGGAATACACAACAGAACTAGGACATGACCTCAGGTTTTTCTGAATCCTGGTTTGTGAGATCATCCTTATTGCCTCGTTATTGACCCTTACATCCAATAGATGTCTGTAAAAAAATAGTGGGTTTCTCCATCACTCAAAGTGGCAGTGAGCAGGAGCGGCAAAGCACCATGCATCGAGCACAATGGTTAGCAGCACACCATTTCTATCAAAGGGGTGATTTCCATATATATAGCTATATTTCCATATAGCTATGGCAATGTACTTTCTACTTGTAGATCTTGCTCTTCCAGCAGCAATGAAGGGGAGATTATGTTGGAATGAAGTTTAAATGGATAAAAGGGCCAAAGAACTGATCCTACTAAGTGCCGAAGCGGCTTTGGCACGTGCTTAATGGTGCTGAATTATTCATTGAGCTGGCTGGGCAAACTGACATTGCAAAGGGAAATAAATGAGGGTGCCGGAGAGAAAATGCCAAACCATGTGTTAGCCAAATGCCTCAGTGTCACAGATTTCACAGAGGATCTGGCCTGCGATCCCACGCCTTAAGTGCCAGTTGCTGCTGGGTGCAAGCCTTTTGTAAAGGAGAGAGTGAATGTTTTGACCGTGCACCCAGGTGTGACTTTGGTGATGCCCGTGGGCCCAGATTAGCTCAGTTTGTGATGGGAGACCTTCCCTTTGAGGGGAGGTATTGCAAAGAGCAGGGAATGGCCAGCAGGCAGCTGTCTAGGGCCAGAGGCGTTGGTGGGGCAACTGTGACATAGCAGGTAGAGCCATGAAGTCTGAAAGATTAACCCTTGTCAGCTGCATCTGTCTGGAGAACATGCTGTCTCCTCTTATCCCTTTTAAAGGTGTCTTGCTTTCTTCTGTTCCTGCACCCCTGGTTAAAACTCAGTCACAAGTTTTGCAGTGTCTTCCCCCAGTGCTCCTTCTCCAGGTGAGCGCCCCTTTTCCTGACCAATCTGAGCAGCTGTCTGCAGGTATCCCCCCATCTTCCCTTCACTTCAAATTCCATAGAAACAGGGGAACAGTGTCTCATCTAACTGTTCTGCATTACACCACTGTGTTTTGAGGGAAGGGAGGGAACTGAAGCCTCATCTTTAGCACGGTTAGGATCTGACCCTCTTCTCAGGGACAGTCTGAGCAGAGGTATTGCCTTTGCAATATTCACTGCACTACAACCCACAGCAGTAGCTAAGAGGAGTATCTGGGATGAGCAGTAGCCATCTAACACATGCTTGATGCTACATAGGAGGGGGCTGAAAAGATCAATGTGATAATCATGGACTCACAGGCCTGGCTATGCTGTGGTTTGAGTCCTGCCTGGGGATCAAAATCATTTCCTGGCACCTCTCTGTCTGCTAAGACTAGAAATGTTGCCTCAAACACCATGTAAATGGCTCTGCTACATATAGCCGAGCTCTCCCGGGTATTCTGGAAGAAAATATTCAGAGCACTTGGCTTCAGCTCCTGTTGTTGTTGCTCTGATTTGGAGATGCTGGCAGCTGAGATTTTCAGGATTTATTCAGATGCAAGCTTTGCTTTTGCCCTGTGGGCAAGGGTGGAGTTCAGGTCTGCAGTTTCTATTCATGGGTTTGAGTCAGGCATAGATATGTATCATACCTACATGTATAATTCTATACCTAAGCCTTCCCATCTCCTCCTGCCTGCTCTCTGCTTGCTCAGTAGAGAGAGTTCCCAATGCTGCTAAATGGAGGTTTTGCAGAGAAAGCAAGGGGACAATCATGCAGCAGAAACATATACAGCAGGAACTGTCTGGGCCTTTGCGAAGCCAACATCAGCATGTCCGGCTGTGCTCAGCTGCATCCAAATACCACGTCCTTGGTTTCTTTGGGCTCCTGCAGAATCCAATGCTCCTTCTTGTTTCCAGAGCCGAAAGCAAAGCAAGCCCCTATGCCATGCCCACCAGAGCTGAGCCCCACTCACACCTGAGGGTAAGACCATCCCATCCACTTCCAGCAAATGCCACAAAACAATTGTGACAGTTGGGGTTTGTAGCTGACCCGTCTCTAAAGATGTCCCTTCTGGGGCATGCTGTGGTGAGCCCTGACGTCCTGGTCCCCATCACTCAGGACAGGGACTCATCAGAAAGACCTACAGCCCCCACCCAGCCTGTGCTTGGGTTTCCTCGGGATCTCACATCCAGGTCAAGGCAGGTGTGACCAGGCACGTGGGCCAAGTTATCATTTCATCCCTATCAGCACTGGCTCGGGAAAACAAGGTACAAACAAGGAAGCGTGCACAAAACATGTGCATCCTAAGCCACCAAGGTTTGTGTTTTCCCAGGATCAGTTCTCCTTTCCTCAGCGACAGACCCTAAGAAATGGGGAGAGTCCATCTCTGTTAGTTTATCTTGGGTAATCCCCACCGAAGAGAAAAGAGATTTGAAAAATCAAATCACTGAAGAAGGTTCTGCCATACACTTTGGTTTTGTGCAGTTTTTTAAAACAAGATTTAACTGTAGGGGTTTGACTATTTCCAGAAAGGTGAGAATGCAACACGCTTTTGGCTGTCACTCCTGCAGGATTTCGCTTTTGCTGACCGAAGTGAAGAGTCTGTAAAATGCTGAGGCACCCGGTGTGCATCCTTTTAGCATATTTCAAACCAAAATAGGAAGAGAGGGGATGTAAATATTTACTGGAATTGTGTATCGGAGAGCACCCAGGGATCCACATTTGGATAATCTGCATTGCAAGAGAAGTCAGGGGAATAGCAGATGACTTTGAAAGGCTGTAGTGCTAGACGTGTTTCTTAACATGCACAAATTGCTCCCTGATTTCATAAGGAAAAAACAAGCTCTGCGCTGATTATTGGTTTTAGATCTTATTTTAGTTGTAGTGCCTGGAGACCCAGTCAAGATCAGGATCTTTTGTCAGCTGAGATAAGAGCATGCAGTAAGGTCCTCTCCTTGGAGAGTTTGCAGGATGAATTTCAGTCTAAGGAGGATTGTTTAATGCATGAAACCAGGAAATTCCACCATTTTGTGTTGGCTTAGGGTCAGCCCTGCTTTGCCTGGTGCCCACTCCTTTTTTCAGTCCCCCAATCCCCTCACCGTGGTGTTATCCTTCAGGTAGAGGGGTGGGTGGAAAGGCAGGGGAGAGGGGAGACAAGCGAGGGGGCTGGGGTCTGGTCTGCTTTGTTCCCAAACCTTTTCCCTAATTGGGTCCATTTGAGAAGTGAGAATTGGTAAACTCTTGTGCCAGTGGGTCACTACATGCCCGGCAATGTCAGTCAGTCCCACGTACCTTGACTACACCTGTCCCATCATGAAGAGGAAAGATGAGGAAATGCGTCTAATATTTGCTTTATAAAACAGACATACAGAAGTCTGCCCGCCTCCGTTGAAAGATGAGATGAGTCTCTCTTCTTCAGGAACTGTTTTGGCCCATTACTTGTAGGTAACATGAACAGGGGATGTTATCTCCAATCCCTACCCTTGCACATGTTTGCTGCATGGTAAGATGGGGCTGCCTTTACACCCCAGGTCTCTCATCAGTCTGATTCAAAGCTGCTCCCATTCCTGTTATATTTGAACTCAGTTTTAAATACAGCTCATGGAGGAGGATGCAGTGGGTTTGGTAGGAGATGAAGCACAGCCAGTCCGTGCAAGTGCCTGATTCCTCCTGCCACGTACTATAAATGATGCTTCTGCTGTACATTAGAGGAACGGAACTACGTAAGGGCTGGAGGACCAAATGGTCTGCTTTAATTATTCATTATTAGCAGTAGCCATTATTATTTAAGAGCTGCCCTTCTTAGCCTGAAATATTAACTGCTAGCCTGTTTCTTTCCTTGATTGCTACCATCCAATGCCCTGCTGTATTTGCTCTTGAAGTGGGCCACAGCAAAGGTCTTCTCCATCAAGCCAGCTCCAACCCATTGCCGTCCCCCAGTAACCCAGGCCTCCTGGACCTCCTCTCAGGGCTTTTGCTTGCAGTAATTCATACCAAGCCAGCCAGTGCTTTGCTCCTCGTGTTGGTCCCAAATGTGTGCTGGGTTTCCCTTACTGTGCTCCATTGATATCCCCCTGAGCCTGACTCAGATGCTGTGTACGATACGTTCAAGGGAAGAGTTCCCACCAGCGGTGCCAGCATGCCTTACTATTATCTCCACTTCTCCCTGAGAGGCACAGGCCTTGTTTACTCTTCTTTTAATAACACAGATGGTTTTAATAGTTCTCTGCCTTCGCCCCCAGTTCTTTCTCCTTGTCTGTAGTCTGTTTAATGCTTCCTTCTAAGTGATGGCTTTGTCACTTAATCTCATTAAAACTTCTCTTCATTGAACTCCGTGAGCTGCTTATCAGACCGTAGGCCTAATCTCCCATTTGTAATTAATTTGTTCTATGCCTCCTACAATTTGGCATCATTAGATAATGGCATCACTCTCAAGGTCACTGATACACAGCACGAGGTAAACACCCATGGCTCCAGTGCTAGCTGCCCTGCTAGCCTCCTCCTTCCTCCTCTCGTTGCCACACAGCTTGATTTTATTGACAGCTTTCTCCCTTTCCCTCAGCCAATTTCTGATGCATTTTGGATGCTTCCTGTCCAGCGTGTGCTGCGATGTGACTCTGCAGATCGATATCCCGCACTGTCTAGAGGCAAATGCTTTTCTGATATCCTCCAGACTCATCTGCGCTAGTTTTCTGCTTGCCTTCCAGTTCATTCCTACTTGGTCCAAGAATTTAGGTGCACTGTTCTTCCTTTGCTGAGTTACAGGTTTGTAAAACTTGCAGAGCCTTGTCCATGTGGGCTCAGGGTTGGGAATAGGGCACAGGAGCCTTTCACGTTCAGGCCATTGGGCCCAGTGGACACTCAATGGCTCGCTCATCAATGGCATAGATAGAAACAAGCCACAAATCACTATTATGATTTGATGTCCGTATTTTTAAAAAAGGAAGAAATCCTGGATTATCACAGTTTATGGTACCAACCAGTACCACCAGGCAATTCCCATTAGTGGGATGAAGAAAGAAATCAAGCACTAACCAGAGAGAAAAACCAAACCAGTGCTTCCCTACGCCCTGCAGGTCCTGCCGGGATGCTGGTACTCAGCAGCACCGCAGAATTTGCCTCCAGCCTGTGCATAAAGGTGTTTGCAGGGCCCTGCCCTGTCTGGGTCTGCTGGCTTGAACCCCCCTTTTAGCAATGAATTTCACAGGCTAGAAAAGGCAAAATGATACCTTTGGTGATACTGCCATTTGCTCATTGGGATTTGCTGGTATAGAGTTGTCCGGGACCTTTGCAGGCTCTGGAAACAGGGTCAGTCCTGGTCCAAGCTAAATCTCTTCATTTTCCCCAATAGATTTATTTTCATCTCACGTATTTCCCTGTTCAGATATAGTATCTAACAAACTCAAGTTAACTTGAACCATTCTTTCAATTTTTGCGGTTGTCCCCCTGAAAGCTATCTACTGAACTTAAGTGATAGATGCACACAGAGCTGTCATTAGATCATAGGTATTGGTATTCAATACAGTATTGATCACAGTATTCAGAAATTCAGCATTCAGGCAGCTACAGAGAACAGCTCCAAATCCATTACACAGAGCTGTGGGGAGGAAATCTCACAAGCACTAAAAACTCCGGATTTTTAACTCACTAGAGTCTGCAACTATATTTTCTAATTGGCAGTTTTTGTAAGTGTGCCTAATTTTTCTTGCCCAGTAGTCAAGAAAGACAAAAAAAAATCTACTGGTGAGAAATTCTGCTGCCTTTTGGGAGAAGGCAGGCTGCTGTAAAACAGATATATATTTTTCTGAGGAGGGTAAATGCAGGAAGAACATTTTGCATTTGCTCATGTAATGGCTGCACATATATCAGCCCTGCTGCCTTGCTGGGAGCTGGTGTGAGGCGACCGGGTAGATCCAGCTCAGTTGGTTGAGAGCAGCTGTGTGGAGCGGCTGTGTTCAAGTCTCTGAGTGCAACATTTTGGGTAAGAGGCAGCTCTTACCTGAGGATATATGGTAATTACTCCCAGTGAAACGTCCCTGGCTCAGCAGCAAGATGTATTTGCAACACGCTTGCAAGCTGTTAGGAACTGCATGTTTTGTTTGAATGCGGTGATGCCTCAAGATGCTAGTTTAAGGCCAGGAAAACTTTGTGGCCAAAGCAGTCAAAAATAAGTTTCTGCTCAAAGGACATGTTGATAAGAGCAACTGACTGACAGACAGACTGAATTCAGGAGACTCACTCCTGAGATCAGATCCGAGTTTGGATCAACAGATAAACCTTCCATTTTCCTAAACAATGTGTATTTCCTAAACCATCCTTGTTTTGGTCTCTCTCTGCAATACACTCCTCCAAACCATGCTGAAAACATCTTTTTAATCCGTTTATATAACTCCTTTTGTGTGCTGTGCTGCCATTCTCTGTGCTCACACAATCACTACACCAATGTGATCAACGAAAGAACAAAAATCATTTTATTCAGTGCATACTCCATTTCCTCTGAGAATGAGCCCAAGTTCGGTTTCATTCAACTGTGATGCACTTGGACCCCGGTCCCTAAAAACAACATTGCAGCACTAAATATCAGCTGTCTACTATCAAAAGGGATTTTTTAATTTCAGTTTTGTTTTATTTTTAATGATCCATTTGTCTCTTCAGACTTGGGAGCAGGCAGTGAGATAGCTGTGATTTGCAGCCACAGGCTGCCCACTCCCTCCTCTGCTTCCATGGAAACATGTGTTGGATGAGGCAAAACCAGGCATAGACTTAAAGTACATGATTTCCCAAATATTTGCTTTTCCTTGCAAGAAGTCCTTTACCTCTTGTTTGTACAAAACTCTGGGTGAGGAGGAAATCCCTTTAGGGAGAGGCAGCTTTTTGAGGTGCCTGACTGGTGTTGCTGCGGGGGTTGAAAGCATCCTCTCTGAGCATGTGAACGTGCCCCTTTGCTGCTCAGAGGTGAAATGCATGAGGCAGGGCAGGGACGGGGTTTTGGAGCTGGTGTCGTTATGGCTGTGGCATTTGGGGTCAGGTGAGTTCAGCTTTAATGTAATCCCTTTGATTTACCTTCATCTCCTCCCTGGAGAGGGGAAGATCATACCCTCCTCTGCACTTCGAGACCCCAAAGACACCCAATTTGCTCATGTAATAGCTCCATGTGTCTGCTGGGCAGCCTCTCTCCTCCCTGGGTCATGGTAAAAAACAGATCATTTGCAGTTTGAGGGCAAAATGAGGGAGGGCTGGAGAAAGGGCGGTGGCTCACGCAGACCTGCATGGCATAGGCAGGGCTCAGTGCAGCTTTTTGGGTGGCTGGCGTGTTTTGTATGGGGAATTGATTCAGAAAGAAAGAACTTGTAGGAGAAAATGGACCTTAAGTGACAGCCACCAGCTCTTCCTGCATCTCTCATGCAGCAGCCTCTCTCTAGAAGGGCTCTCACCCCGCAGGAACACCAGCTCGCTCTGCCGCCGGAGGCCAAGCTGGAAACCCACTGCAGCAGGCATGACTCCATGGGGCCTGATCCTGCTGCGGGAGCCAGGTCCTGCTGTGGTGGTCTGGTTTGCAGGATCTGAGCCTCACCCGTGGCAGCTGCACACCCAGCATCTTCTACTTGACCCTTGTTGGTGAGAGGGAAAAACGCCTCTTAGATGTGGTGCCTCTAATGAGGCACTGAAGTGAATGAGTTGCTGGGTGCTACTTATGTGAGATGTCTTTCCTGCATGGAAAAGAAGTGTATTTTATCCTCCATCACTTGCAAAGCATTCAAATTTTGAAGGCTGCTTCTGTCTGTGGCAGCCTAAGCACAAAGCAGGGCAGAAACCTTCTTTTCTGAAATAAACCCCAAGCCAAGCCCTTTCGGCTGCAGGACAGCCTCCCATTTTGGCAGCTGGGAAGCCCATCCATCCTTGGCCTCTTAACAAAGCCCCATCTCAGGCATCAAGAGGTAAAAATAAATGTCACTGCATGCTGTCTGATGATTCCACAAGATTCATGCTAATCAGAGCCCTTCATTAATTATTTAGCTTCAGGAAAATGTGCCAAAGGGTTCTGACACTTCAGACGTGCAAAGTAATTGCCACGTTTACTTCCAGCTAATGGGGAGGCCAAAATAAATTGTACTGGGCTGAGTGGGTATGCATGGGTGGGCAAGGGAGGGGGGGCTACGACCTTCCTGCCCTTGCATATGGTTTCATCCATACCCCGGAGCCCACAGAGCTTCACCGTGTCTTGAAGGTCTCAGGGCTGTCCTCTGGTGTGTCAGCGTGGGCTGGGCATGTCACAACGCTCAGCCACGGCCGCCTCCATCATCCCCTCTGTGCATCCCTGTAAGCATTCTGTCTCCGTGCATCACGCCTCCTTTTGCTTTCTGCCCACTCCAGGGTTGCTCTGGCTCCTCGAGCCAGCACGGGGGCTGCTGGTTAGTTTGCTCCAAATTGCCAGAGCAGGATTGGACCCCGTGTTGCGAGCGGTGCGGAGCTGCACCCTGCGTGCAGGGCTGTGCTCCTCCCTGGTTGCTGAAGCACGTGGTGACAAGCAGCAGCTCTCCCTGCTCCAAAATAAGTAGGTCTCAACTGCAGGTTTGCAACCTGAGGAAAACAAACAAATGCAGAGCAGCGTGGCTATATTTATCTGAAACTTAGAAGCTATGGTTCACAGGAAACTTTGATCACTTGAAATGTCAGAGGACCTGGGAAAAAAAAGGAGAAAAAAAAGCACAGTTAAAAAGCAAGTGTTTTGGAAAAGGTAAGAGCTGCTGTTTCCAAAATGAAGTACAATCCCTTCTCTTCTGGTCCCTAGTACTAGACATCCTAATCCAGAGAGGGCTGATGTCTCTCGGCTTCAAGCTGGGGGTACTCAGAGGCAGAGGTTTCCAAAGCCCAGACCCGCAAGTGCTGAGGACCAGCAGGACTCAGACCTGCCTGGCATTCAGCAACGGCTGATCACATCCACCATACCTGTGAAAGATGAGGTTCATCCAAAACAAAACATGGCATTTGGTTTGGGGTTTGGGTTTGTTTTATTTGTGTATACAAAGATTATAGTTTTCTTGAATTTATCATAATTGAAAATTAATGTCATGCTGTTATGTTTTATCTCTGATTCATTTGCAAGAAATTAATTTTAAGTATCTGGCATATGAAATGCAAGAGCCTTAGATGGGACACAGGGATATCGTGCTTTTGGTCCCTGGATGTTTTTATTTAGAATGAGGTATCTGATACAGTACAAAGGGGTATTTGGTGGTACCTGTCTCAGTCAGGGAGTTTCAGGAAAGCCCCATGTACTAAAATGTTTGCAAGGTGTGAAACACGTGGGGAAAGCAGTTCAGAAATCCCAGCAGACCTTTTGCAGCGCTCACCCAGACCTATTTTACTGTTCTTTTTGGAATTCCCCACTTTCTGCAAAAGTCAAACCTGTTGCAAGGGAATCCACTATTCATGCAGAAAACGTAGTATGCTATCCTTCCACCTCGCATTGTTCATGTGCAGTGCTCTGGGATGACAGCTATTCCTGTATCCCTGCAAATCTGCATTGTTACTCTGAAATTACTGCTACTTCTACCATATCCATGTACTATTCATTATTGAAGCAGAGTGGTTAAATGTACTGTGAAATAAGGAAAACATTTTTTTCCCTTGTTCAGCTTTGTCCAGTGAACTTTCATGCTGCTTGTTAATTGATAAAGGCGGCAAAATAATTCCATTTTACAGAAATACATTCAAATTCACTCTATACCTCCTGTTATATATTCACACTCATCCCAGAGTAAAGGGCTATTATTCCTTTGCAGAAGCAATCAGGAAAATGTGGCTTATGGTGTTTAATGGTATCATCAGGGAAATCTGAATTCCTTAGGCCTTTTAGTTTGGTTTTCTAAATGTGAAACAGTTTTGCTGATCTATCTTTAATCCTTTGGCCTTAAGAATGGGAAATTAAATTGTCTTTTCTCAGATACTCGACGTCAGCATCCAAATCAGGACTTTTTCATTGTGTGCAGAGAGGGGGAGCGAGGGTACATGTTATTCAAGTACTCTTAGATGGAATCTGTTTTTCAGAGAGAAACCCATTTCCACAAATTCAGTGGGTTTATCTGGGTTCTGCATTTTTTTCTTCTCTTTTTCCTCATTTTACATCTATATGCATAAGGTATCTAGTTTTAGGGATGACTGATGTTAAGTTCCTAATGAGCTGGCTCCAGGGTGTGGATTTTCATTGCATATTTTGCTGATTTGACGCTGGAAGCTTGCTTGACCTTGTTTATGGTATCTTCCATAAGATATATACATATGATCCATCCTTTACTCTTCCCTCTGCCCCATGTGAGGGGATGTGCCGGGGCAGGGCCAGCTCCGCCAATACTCAAACCTTCACTGCTTTTCTGTGTAGCTCTTCTTCCAGCCGATGTCCTAAAATGCCCCACAAAACCATTTTCCCTGCTCATTTCCCCAGCAAACACAACTCTCGCCACTTTCCAGGCAACACTTCTGGCACATCATTTCCTGATCTAATTCTTCTAATTACCCTAGAGGCCCATAATAACATTTAAAAATCAGAGTGCTCCTTCACTGTCCGAAGCGTTTCTCTAGCCGGTGCTCATATTGGCTCTCACCAGTGCCCTGCTCATATTCTCTCTTTGCTTTCCTCCTCCCACAGCCTTGCACTGATATTCCTGTCTTACACACCAGTATTTTATGTCCTTCATTTCTCCTTTTGTTGGTTTTTTTTTTTCCCTTGGACAGTACTAACGCACTCCTCATTCATCAGCCCTTCGTGCCACGCAGCACTGTTAGCACTGCTGCAATAAGCAGCCTCACTCTCTGCCTCCTCCATCGCCTTTGCAAGCACTGTAGGGTTGTATTTGCTCAGGACAGGAGGGGCTGCTTTCTAACCTGCCCCTGCCCAACCTGTCCCCCCTTCCTCTGCAACCTCAGCCAAGATTTTTCCATATTAGCAGCTGACTTCCCAGCCCGAGTATGATCTAGAGCTGTGGCTCGGTGAGAGCCATCCCTCCCTTTGCAGAGAGCATTTTGGTACCCAGGTGTCTCGCATCCGTGGAGCAGGCGGTTGTGGCTATTGCGTCCAGCGGTGTATTAGTGATCTGTTGCTGTTTTCAAGGGAAAGCTGGGGTTGCCATGACAATTGTGTGGCGGTTGAGCCTGTGTGTGCATGGCCACAGCATCTGCACACCTCCGCCACTAATGCATTTATTCCCCCCAGCCTCCCGTGCAGTGGGGTGAGGGCACTGGTGGGGGATGCAAAGATGTCCATGCTGAGATGCTCAAAGCAGCTCTCCAGCACGGTGCAGAGGGGTGAGCAGCTCAGGGCCTGCTGGGTGATTCCCTTCCCCAAAGAAAATTACATTTTTGGGGAACAGGGGCTGGGGAAAGGGGCCTGGTCTGCGGTAGGTCTTTCTGCACCTTCTGGTTTGGGCTGGCAGGAGGAGCGCTGGCTACAGCAGCAGAGGAGCCAGCAGAAATGCTGCAAACCACAGCTCATTTGCAAGCACCCCTGGCTGCTTATGAGAATCCCAGCCTGAATTAAGGGCTTGTGGCACTGCTGCAAATGAAACCTCCATCTCCTGAGCCTCTGCCTGCAGGCTGTTTAATTTGCAGTCACATTTGCACAATTTGTAGTTGCATTTTGCACTTGGACAGAGCATCCCAGCCCCTGAATTGGCACCTGGAGCTTCAAAACTTGGGCCTGATCCCAGCAGGGCAGGAGCAAGGAGCGGCCCCTGTAAGCTGGAAGCAAGGCTTGGGGCATTTCTGTGGGCACATCTTTCCTCAGGGCTGCACCAGAGCTGCCTCAGCCTAGGACCTGGATGTATGGAGGAGCAAAGGGCAGGACTTGACCGGGCAGGACCTGTCTAGTGCTGCTGTGCGGCAGAGCAGCGTTGGTGTGGCAGTTTGCCTGGGCTCGCAGCAGGGCTGCCTCCCTGGGGCATGGCTTTCTGTGCACCACCACGCCGTGTGCCTGCATGCTTCTACTGGCATGGTCCTTGCTCACACTCTTATTTCTGCCTCTTATTGCCTCCCCCTCCCAGCAAAGCAGCTCGGAGGAGCTGTGCCTGCCCTGCAGGGTGCCAGCAGTGCAGGGGGAGAGCCAGTGATACGAGCTGCTCTGCGGCTACCTCCTCTGCTTGCAGCACAGGACCTTGCCCAGGCAGGGACAGGGTCCCTGGTGGCTCGTGGCACGCCCATGTGGCAAAGTCCAAGCCTTGTTTCCCCAGCTCAGGCACTGGCCGCCAGACCTTGCTTCGAGAATTTGCTAAAAGTGTGTCGTCTTCATCTCTTCTGGGCATGCTTGGCCAAAGAGGAGGCTCCTCTGTCCCCCAGCATCCTTGCACAGCACCAGGCAGGATTTCACCATTTCCAAGAGCAATGCAATCCCAATTCATCTTTACGATCTTGCTTCATCTCCACTGGTCCAAGAAGGACAGCCAGTAACACGAGCCTGCAAGTTGTATTGCAAAAATGAGTGAGGCTCCTTTGCTAGAGCAGCGGATCTTGTGCTGGGTGCTGCAGAAATAAAGCTTAAAAAGCAGAAGATGCCCCAAATTTAAATAGACCAAGCAGACCCAGAGACCTAAGAGAGATGATTCCCAAGGTCACGTAGAAGCCTGTGGCAGATGCGAGGACTGAACATAGATCTCCTGAGGCCCAGCCACGCTGTGGTCTCAGGACTGTCTTCTCTTTTGTCTTCCAGTCCATAAGGAAGATCAGTTAATGAAATGGAATTAATAATGCCAGCTGCAGCACCAGCAATGCTACAAGACAGAAAAATTTAGCAGCACAGGCTTAAAAGCAGCAGGCTTGAAAATGAGGGTAGGCTGCAAGCGCCATAAGGGCCTGCTATAATGGGGGAATGTAGTAGGTCAGCCAGAGTTTTAGGGTCTCATCAGCTTTACTGGTCAAATCTTAAAGGAGGAATGAAGATGTACCCACTACCTCCCCCAGAGGAGAGAAACACACGATTTTAAGGTTCCCAGCAATTGAAAAAAGTAGTCCCACTGGAAAGAATCAAAACACTTTTCTAGGTCAATGGCACGAATAGAGCCTTCATTTCTATGATCCTCATGGTTCAAAAATAACATTAAAGAACCAAGAGAAATTATCCACTGCTGAAGAGCCAGGAGTAAATCAAAACTGATTCTTATGTGTTAGAGGTGCTGTGCCTGCAGTAGTCAGTGAACTCAAATGGCACTGCAGAAGTGCCAGCCATCTCTGGGGTGGCCGGTGAAGAGGATCTGTGCGAGGCTGGCTGAGGGACTGCACATCAGCAGTTCAAAAACCAAAATGGAAAATTGTTTCTTAACAATAGCGCCAAATCTAAGGACTTACCCCCAAATGGCTCATTTACTAGGATTCAAGGACAGGCCACCTCATTCCCAGGGAGGGAAGCAAGTGCAAAGTGTGTCTCACCTGATTCTTTCACCAACTCATTTGGCTCATGTCACATGGTTGTTGCCGAAGACTTTATGATAATCTCAGACTTTGAGCAAAAATGGGCGTGAAGAACAGTTCTGCTGAGCAGAAAGTGAAACAGAGGCAGCAGAGCAGAAGCTTAGCAACACATCTCAAAACACACTTCTTGTCCTTGTGAACAACCCAAATATTTTGACTGATGATTTAAAAAAACCCTCATAAACCCAGGCATTTCAAGACTTCTGAAAGAAATCACAGGGAAGCTGGAACATTATGTGACATGCTGGGACACGGGGTTTCTTTTGTTACAAGTATTCGGCTCCAGACTTAAAATTTTTATCAGCTTATTGATTCCTTTTGTGGTCTAAAGACCTGAGAAAAAAAGTAATTCATCACTGCGTTACATCTCCTAAGAGAATATACCAAAGACCTGGGGCAAAAGACAGCAAGGACAGAGCTGTCTATGTACCACCTGTACTGTGAATAGTGATGGACCTGAAATAGCCGTCAGCATCTCCCAGCTCATGGCCTTTTCACCTGAGCTGCCTCTGAGCGATTCTGCAGCCCAGAAAATGTGCAAGAATGAGTGCAAGACAGCGGGAAGGATGAGAGCAGAGCCAGGATCTGGCCCATCCCTCTGCTATTGACAGCCTCCTCATGAAAATGTAATTGCTGGCTGCCCTTGGCTTGGAGTACTCAGGCAAAAATTCCCCGTTGCTCTTTAGAGCTTCGAGACATATTAATGCAACTTTTAAAATAGTATCCCCTCTATTTTTGTTGCTAATGCTAAGAACAAATTAGCTTAGAAGAAAAACCCAATGATCTCCCTTAATGCTATTGTTCTCCTAAAGTGCTAAATGTCGGGATCTTACAGCACCACATTGCAGATCTGGCGCTGCCCTCAATGTGTCCCACGATGCGTTGATGTGGAGTGATGCAGAGCGCTGTTCTGAAAAACATAATCAGTCCAAAGTGTCTTCAAAGTCACTGCACTTAGAGCAGAACTGGCAATGGTTTCAGCTCTATCTTTGAATTTGTTATCATTAAATATTCTTTGAAGCCAATGCTGATTTCCACCCTGCCCGCCAGCAGGATTGATAAGGGACAGCCCTGAAGTTTAGGGCCATGTGTGATTCTTCCCGTGGTAGAACAGTGGGTACTTCTGAGCTCTTACGGACTGTTATGTCAATTCAAGTATATTTACCTAAAAGGCCTTAAATATTGCTAACTCTGACCTCATCAGAGCTCATCAATGGTGCACAGGCAGGCTGGGTCACTGTGGAAGTGGAAGGACCTTCAGAGGGAAGCCAGGTAGAGGTGGAGAGCTAGTCCTGACGCGGGGCTTGTTGTGTCCCTGTAAGCAGCACAACCCTGGTGGCCCACACACCATGGCAGGGTGGTCGTGTCCTTTGCTGAGCTGCAGTCTGCACCTCATCCAGCAATCCCTGCTGGGGTTGGAGGGATGGAAAGAAATGAGGCAGACAGCAATACCCTACTCATGTGTTAACTTGGCCAGAGGTTTCCCTCAATGGGAGGTTAGGATGGGCTGAAAGCAACCAGGTAACTTTATTTTACTGAGTCCTTACCCCACACATCCTACATACATGGGTCATTATCTCCATCAGAGCTACTTAACAGGCAAATACTGATGAGCCCACTTGGTTTGTGGCTGTGCCATCAACACTAAGCTTTAGGTGACCTCACTAAAACATCTTAAGATCTGTAATCATTTCAGTAACATCCTGTGGCAAAAGAGGCTTCCCATGGACAGTGCTCTGAAGGGAAGGGAAGCAAATTCCACTTACTGTTTTTAATCCTGCTTCTATTCATGATCACAGGAGAACTCTCCTCCAACACTGCAGTATCCTGTGGTTGCTGCCAAGATCTCTGACCTGTGCATATCTCACCCTTTTAAGATCCAGGCAGTGCTGTGCTTATTTGTGCCTTCCAGTCTGCTCAGTAAATGTTTAGTTGGTGGTCCTGGTTTAGTTCTGTTGCGAAGAAGTAGTTCTCACCTTCAGTCTATTGATGGCCAATGGCTCAGTCCTAATTCTGGCTCACTACTTACTGAATGCATAATTTAAATTCTCATTGTAGGAATGCATTTTTTATCAATTGCCATTTTAGTCCTGGATCCACCCAGTGCTGACTGGGATTTTGTTAAACTTTTTGTGCACGTCTATGTAGACACAATACAGCGTTAATGCCAGGCGCTGCCTCTGTCCCTCACCTGACTCAGCTCCTGGGATAAGTGAGTGCACGCTGGAAGACCTTAGCCCATTCACATTTTCTAAGTATGTTCATCTCACAGTTCCAGTTCATTTCTGTTTCTGACAGAAATGCATTGTTCTTGTTACTGGTAGTAAAGTGATGGGTTCTGGTGCCCATGAATTAAAATAGCTCTGGAAGTAGCGTGGGACAGTCCAATCACATGGGCCAGGTCTGAAGAGACACTTTTCCAAAGAGAAGTAAGAATTTAAGCAGGAAAACTGATGGTATGGTTCATTTTGGTAGCCTGGGGAAGGAGATGGAGACCTGAAGTCTGGGGCAAGAAAAATCCCTACTAACAATGAAGGAAAGAGGAATCATCACTGTTTCATATAACACTGCGATGTTAAATGTACATGGACCACTCTTCTGTCCAAGAGGAATTTGTCTTTTATACCTGGCTGAGAAATGTGGGTTACAGTGAGACTAAGCAGAGATTTTGTGTCTTCTCACTGCTGTGTTGCTGATGCTATGTGCCCAATAACCATGAGTTTCACTGATGCACTAAGTTTGAGGTCTCTTTGGCTTTTTTTCAGGGACTCCAGGATTTAGGAGTTTCATGTGAATGATGGCTCTGTTTTATATACATTGCTTGTAAATACCTCGTATTATGGATTGGTGCTGGGAATCTCATTGCAAAGCTGCAAACAGTGTGTGGGGCAAAATGTATCAATAGGGATATTTTCTGGTCTTGCAAAGGGTCTAAACCAATCAGTCCATGCTGAGAGATCATCCCTTGCCAACCTGTTTCTTCCTTTTTTTAACAAAGCCAGGAAGAATACAAAATCAAGACTTGTAATACTGTTTGTAGATGATTTAATCTTACCATATGCAATGACAACTGAAGCCAGTTCTACACCAATTAGTTAATTGTTTTCCTGTTAGAGGACTGAAAATGCTGGATTCAAGCCTAAGCAAGTCTTTTGGGGGATTTCAAAGACTGTTTTGAAACATGAACCATAGCTGTTGGCCTCCATAACCCCAGCAGAGTTTCCTAGGTAAAGGTTAAGATCACACTGTGGTGAATCTCTCCTTAAATTTTGGCTTTCTTCTATGAGATGAGTTACCTGAGGGAAGGGTAAGTGACTTACTACTGCCAGTGAGAGGAGATCTCTGTTAACTCAGGCATTAAAGACCGTTTGTTTTTGGAGCCAAAAGAGCAGAGAGGTTCAAACTCTGTTCCCCATGCTGATGTGTACGTGACCCACTGTGTCTGTGCTGGTTTCTGTCTCCATATAAAAAAGTTAAACTCAGTATAACATGGCTAAAGTAAAATTATTTCATAAACTAGCATGAACTAAAAGATTAAATACAGCCTCAGAGCTGAGAGGTCCCCAGTTGGGATCATTCTGCCAACGATGACTGGACCAAGTCTGATATGCTGTATCTCAGGTCACTCTTCTGTGAAATGGGGTGACTTTTGGGGGAGTTTCTTTGTGATTAATAACCACCCCAAAATCTGAAAAGGCAAACAGGTTGGGTGGATGTAAAGCATTTTCTTTCCCAGTATTTGCCAAGTATGGCCATTGCTTAGTTATGACATCTCTGCAAGGCTACTTATAGTAGTTTATTGATGGGGAAACTGAGGCAGAGGCAGTGTCTTACTGGGGGAGGAGTGTCGGGGATGCTGTTAAAATTCAGCTATTAGTGGGCTCACAGTTACTACAGAGAGCACACACTTTTTCACAAATTGTCCTGTATACCTGCGCTCTTACACCTTGAATCCTGGTTTATGCAGCATTTTGAGCAGCGAGAGGAGGCAGCGCTCATACCCTGCACAGCCTAACCTGGGTGCAGCTTGTGGTGCTTGGCATCCTGGTGTAGCAGGGCTTGGCACAAGGGGCTGGGGGGCCATGGGGGTCACCTCATACCTGTGGGTGCTCATGCCTGCAGGGGGAGAAGGGTGATCCCCGGTGGTGTGGGTACTCTGCTATTTTCTTTTCTGTTTCTGGAATGGTTTTGAAAAAAATAGCAAAATGGGGGTTGCTCTGTTGGGGTCAGATCCTGGCCTTGGTTTTCTCCTGCCTGCTCCCCGACCTCACCCAGCTGGGCAGAGGAGAGGGGGGCATGAAAACCTGGAGGGGTTGGGTGAAATTTGGCCCTCACAAAAAAGTGAAGAAAACACCAGATTTCATCACTCTCAAGAAATTTCTGGAACATGAATAGTCACAACCATACAGCCACATAGGAAACGCTGCTCACCCCCCCGCCCCCCCTCCACCCACACCCAATTTGTTTTTATTTCTTTGCCGTCAGGTTGCCTTAACCATTTCGATGGCTTAGGAGGCTAAGCCGCCGAGCGCAAGCTTTTGATTTGAAAGGGGACTGCATCCCCTTTTCAAAGGAGCCTGCTCCCTAGGGCAACCACATCACACTGCTGATTTGCTGCAGTGGAGACCGCAGCGCGTACAATATGCCCTCCCCCCTCCGCCTGTGCTGCTTACAGCATCAGTCCGGAGCCGAGCGGGGAGACGGGAGCGATACCCGCTAACCCACCCATGCTCGGGAATGCCTGACTGGTAACGCAGTGCCTCCGACGAAAGGACCGGCAATTCCTCAGCTCTCCGAGATGCAAGCCAGTGCCGATTCCACCAAGATGGACTGTCTTTGGAGCAACTGGAAATGTCAGGGTATTATATCTATTCTAGTGTTGCATGCTAGAAGGACTGCATGTCAGAGGAGGCAAAGGCAGGATCCATCCATTTTTGCATTGTTCACCTGTGGGCCTTTGCATGCTGTTTTCTCTCCCTCCCTGTGAAGCTTTTCTTTGGGGGTAATTTAAGAAAGAAAGATAAAAAGCCCTTAATTCTGTTCTTTGAATGTATTTCTCCCGTCTCCAGCTGTCTCACCCTGAAAGCATCCAGGATACAGGACCTTCCTTCCCACCTTACAGCTCATTCCCAAAGCATCTGCCCTTGCTGTTAGCGGTGTCATTTCTTATCCCTGACTCTCTCCGTCGGGCTGCTGCTGGCATGATTTCATACCTTTCGGGCTTTAGGAAAGCCGGGTGACGGTGAATTTGTGCCTGCTCGGGCTCGCGAGGGTTCGAGGTGGTTGCGTTGGGCGCCTCGGTGCATCCTGCCCACGGACACACCCATAGTGAGGGCTTAGCCTAGTGTCGACACAAAGAAAATGCAGCTTCGGCAAGAAGTGCGATAGCACCGAGGCGGCCACGGCATTGCCACCCACTTTGTACTTTGCTGTAGGATTGCTTTAAAAAAAAAAAAATAATCCCTTCGTTGTGCTTTTGAGCACTCCGCTGAGCCGTTTGGGGGCAAAATATTGCGATGATGTTGTCTTGCTGCAGAGCAGGCGAAGGGAACAATAGCATCTCCTTTTTGGGCTTATTTTCAGCTTATTTTGAGCAGGTTGGTGTCTGTGCTGGGTGGGGCTGGCTACCTTCCTGGGTGCCTCGGACAGCTTTTCAGCCATTTTTAGTCTGCTTCACACTTCCCAGCCAGCATCCAGCCTTTGTTTTGATAAAAGACAGTCTCTGTGACGCTGCTTGGTGTGCAGATTAGAGGGAGAAAAGCTAGCGGCTGATCCTGCCGGGCAGGCTGCTGTCTGTTTTGGGCAGGCTTTGTTTGAACGTAGTTTTTAATTTTAAGGTGCATGTTTACGCTGAATAGACAGTACATGATGTCGATGGTCACAACAGGGTCCCTGGGAGAGAGATTACTGTATAGCATCATCTCATTAAAGGGTCCAGGATGTTGGCAGACGTAGTTTCATAAACGCAGCTCAATGTAACAGAAGCCAGAAAACCTTCCTAAAGTGTTTTTTGGGGAGGGGAGGGCAGGGGAAGATCTTTCAGACAGACACTTGTCTCTAGGGAGCTTGATATTTTTGCAATCTTAATTCAGCACCTAATTGGATTTACAGTGTGAAGGTTTTTTTAAGGAAGATGAGTAGCTGGAAAGTAAACAGATGCACCTGTTAAATGCCAGCCTCCAGCAGCTCGGGCTTTCCATACCTTAATCAAGGGCTAGGGTTTTCTGTAGGATTGCATGATTCGTTAAGCTTATATGGGAGAGCCACAACCAAACTTCAGGGTCTTTTCATCTGAGCTTTGCAGATAAACTTCCTTGTTAGGTGGGGTTTGGGTTTTTTGTTTGTTTTGTTTCCAAAAAAGCTCAATATTTTGTTGAACCTTATAAAAACATTAATTTGCTGAGTCAGGTTGCTGAACCACCTGTATTTAGAGGCAAACTAAATATTTTCCCTCTTTATTAGAAAAAATAATATTTTTTCATAAATTAAAAGAGGGGAATAACAAAGGGCATGCTGCTATTGTTTAATTAATAATAATAGTGGGCTTTCTCTCCTTCTGTGCTCTCCTTTTTGAAACTGAGGTAGATTTGCTGAAAATTAGATGACACAATATGTCCCATGCTGATTTGAAAAAAAACCCAGATCTGAAAAAAATCAACGCAGCTAAAATAAATCACTTGCCTCACTTCCACATCATTTGCATATCTTTTTCTTTTTCTTGGGTGGTGCTTTATGATTCAAAAATGATCCTGCAGAAAACATGAAATAGTCATAGAATATTATTTCTGTCAGCAAAATTCTTTGATCAGTCCCAGATAAAATAGAAAAAATGTAAAATTCAGAAGAATGAAGACTAAAGACTTGATTCATTGATTCTTTTAATATCTATTATTCATGTAGTCTCTGTCTCAGCCCAGAATATCAGTTTTGTGCAAACCTGAAGTTGTATAATTTTGCCACCTTCATAATCAATGGAATTATGGTTCCTCTCTGAAAACTCTGGAATATGTCTGTGAACGTAACAGACGCAGACATATACAGAACATATTACACAGCATATTTTTGCTGAAATTATTGAGATACAACATTGAGGTTAACATAAGTTTTAATTAATAAACAGTCAAGCCTGCAACTAGCTGTATCATTGGTTTGCCCTTATAGTACTTATAATTGGTGTAAAATTGGGTGGGGATCTTGAGAAGCTGCAGGGACACTTGGTGAAGCTTTGGCTTTGCCCCGCTAAATCAACGTACTGTTACTTGCCTTGCAATGAAGCAACTGATGCTGCTACGTACGTTTAGAAATATTGCAATGTGTTTTACCTACCCATCCTGCAGGTACAGCACGATTATGTCAATGGTAGATCATGATACAGCCCCTCGGGGGAGCAGGAGAGTAATTCGTCCCTGCTGGGCATATGCTTCCTTCAAAATATTATCATAGGTGGCCTTGGGGAATTGCAGCCAGCTTCCACACCCAAGTCATCTTTCGCACTGGAAGGTGATGCATTTGAAGTAGGCTGGGATAAAGCCATGCATAAGGCATGAGTGTGCGGAGAAACGTCTCCAACTGGGCATGCTGGCTGATGTGGGCCTTCGTGTAACAACTTATAGCCAGTGCCAGCCGTGTGACGCATCGCAGTGTGCAGCTTCCAGAGGGGAGCTGCTGGATGAGGTGTGCCTCCAGGTTCAGGTGGCGGAGCAGGTCTCTGTGCCTTTCCCAGGAGCTCTGCCCAGCTCGGCAGGACTCATCCCCATGCCTTGCTGGAGAGGTTTCTCTGGATTAGGAAGGTCTTTGCACCCCAACTTGGTGGAGCTATTTGATGTCAGTACGCTGGTCCCCATGAGTATTCCCTCTTCCACTATTTCTTCTACAGGCCAGCTCTTGGGTGGTCATAAGTGACATGTTTGTTCCTGCAGCTTCACCCTCCTGCAAGATTTATTAAAAAAGAAAATCTGAAAGATCCAGAGAAAAAGGCCTCTGAGCCGTTCATAGAAATGATCCTAAATATTATCCACATTGTAATTATAACTTAATGTGGAAAAGGACTGCAGACTTCATCGAATTCATCTAGCTGACATAACTCCACTGGGACTGGAGTTACTGAGTAGCATTCTCTTGGCAGCTGTTTCAAGAGAACCAGCTTCCTTGCTTGATTGATATATCAGTCGGTTTCCAAAGGGTGCTGAGAAGCTGCACCAACTATTCATGGCAATGTTGCCCACTTTAAGACTGGTAAAGAAGTTCAATGGCAATAATATGGATGCATGCTATTAATCTATAATCTTATTGACAGTTCTGAAGTTTGTCTAATTACAGCTATTATCATGAGAATATAACTTCAGCCAGTTGGTACCTTCAGTGCTTTCCTGAAAATACTGTGGGCTGAACTCTCAGCTGAGATCCACTTGTCTTGCTCAAATGAGCTATCCCTCTTTTCAGCAGCTAAAGATCTGTCCCAGTAGTTGGTTCTTATGTTGGACCTTGGTAGAGCTAAAATCTTGGAACCAACTCATCATCTGATGTAACCAATTTAGCTAATTGTTTCACAAAACTACTCTAACTTATGAGGAATTGACTTCCTAATTTCACAGTTGATTTCCTGTGAAATTTGAATGAAAATTGTCAAGGTTTTTTTCCACTTTCAGATTTGCTTTCACTTTATTGTCGCTGCTGCAGAAATTGTATCAGTCCTTCCTCAAGCCCATTCCTGTTGATGGCAATACAACTGCAAGATCAAGAGCTTAAAGTTCGAGGACAAACTCTCTTAGACGAGTTTCACACTGTTTGACTGCTAACCATCCCAACAAACACCTTGACCTAGGTGGTATCAAAAAATCAGTGAGATTTCAATAGTTCTGCCAAAATACCTGCTGTGCCATGTCTGAATGTAATTTTTTTTCTTTTCTTTTAAGAATTGATGGACACAATATTCTTTCATTGCCAGAACAAAGAGAAAATTCCCCAAAAGTAAGATTATTTTAAGGTATTCCCCGAGGAGTAATTTAAACTCTAGCAAGAGGGTGATGATGGGGCAATAGCTGAAGGCAACATTAGAGGGCTGCTTTTGCTTTCATTAGGTCTCTGAGAAATGAGTTTTGGTGAGGCTTTTTTGGTATCAGAAGGGATACTCTCTCCATGTCATAATTAATCCTCACAAATAACATAGGTCTGAGCAATTCATTTTGAAAATCTGCAGATTTTCAAATGTTTGGACAGAGTTAGGAAGGGTCCAGGTCTGTTATTTTGGTCCAGGAGCATCTCAGGAAAATCTTAACATTTCCATAGCATTATGTGCATTCAGGGACTGCATTCAGGGACTCTGCTTGGTCTCCTTGGTTTCTGCTCACTTAAGGTGAGAGCGATAACATCCTCCATAGAAACTGGCCAAGGCAGGTAGTGATATGGTTTGATGAGCAGGAGGTGTGTGAAGGAGGTTTTCTCCTGCTGCTATGTTAAATCCTGGTCTTAAAGCATCTCTCGTGAAAATGATAATAACAATAACAACAATAACAATAACGACATCAATAATAATAATAATGCTAAATAATACTATAATAGACTTGTGTGCAGCACGGTTGTAAGGCTGATTTTTTATTGCCAATCCTCTTCTGTCTACCCAAGCCCACTCTGGTGCCTCACATAAGGCAATCAATCAATACTTTTTTGCTCACATCTTGATCTTGCAGATGGAGTAGGATATAACGTGGAGGTCATCCTATATCAAGACTTTTCCTTTTCCCTGGTCCTATTCCTGCTCCGGGTCTCCTCTCATCAGTGTTTGGGGACCAAGAAAGTCTGAACTTTCAAGTTGAGTCTTGGGGTAGGTGAATGATAAAGATATAAAGCTGAACTGAGGACAGGAAGTTAATGGACAAAGTGTGTACAAGAGGTAGAAGAAGTATGGAGAGATCCCTCAAGACTGGAGATAAAGGATAAAGAGAGATGTCTCATCAAACAGCACAGATATTCTGTCTTGGCTCTGCTGTTAATCACAGCAGTCTCCTGAAGGCACCAGACTGCTCATTAAATGGTGTATCCATCTGTATTACATTTGAATCAGATCTGTTGTGGGGAGGAGAGTAATGATCACATTGGATCCTTCACTGGAGAGAAGAGGGAAAGCCTGGTCCTGCAGTCTGTGGTTAAAGCTGCAAACCAGAATTTCTTTGCGTGTGAGCAATATTTACTTCTATTCAAAGACTTACAGCTTTGTTGCATTTGTTGTCAAATATTGCGACAATGCTATAAACAAGATTGCCCTTCTTAAATCATGTTTCCTGATCTTTTCACTTCCAGTAGGAAGTCATAATATTACACTGTATACAGAATTAAAGGCTGTGTGTAGACAGGTTTTTCTCACTTCTCATTAATACTAATATTACATGGGGAATGAAGCTGTACAACCCATTGATTTTACCTCCTAAGGAGGCCCAATGGGACCTCCATTGTGGAGAGGGCAGCTTGATCACATCCAAGGGTGTTATTAGTATGCTGAAGAGCATATAATCTTTTATTTGATCATCAAGGCCCATGGGCCTCATTTGAAGGCTGGATACAAGCATTTTGCACACACTTTTGTACTAAGTTCCATGTAAATGCTGCTTGATGCATGTTCATTTTTCATACAGTTGTTGCAGTACAGGAAAAACGTGCAAAGTCAGAAGAAGAGAGCAGAGGTTTTCAGAGGAATGGAGGGAGAAACTGTGGAAGATGTGAATTGTCCGGTCTGTGCTCAGTTGATCTTCATTAATTTTCATCTTAAAATGCTTTCTTTGAGACATGGAATGGAAAGACCCCTGTTTCTCTTACAAAAGTATTTTTCAAAAACATAACCATGCAGGAGTCTGAAGGTGTGAGGACATTTTAGCTACAAGTTGGTTTGGATCCTCTATTCTCCCTCTGGGATCTCCGCTCAGGAGCCTTGGGCTGCAGCTGCCCCACACCACGATGCTTCTGGGGACCATGTAAACCACCAGAGCCCAGTCCTCATGTTTCCACCAGGTCCCGAGGAGAACAGATTCAGGAGCATCACTACTTAGTCCACCTCATCTGTCTCAAGTCGTTCACCCCTTGCCTCCAGCACTGCCCTTTCCAGCCCCAAGCTCTGTCTTCTGGCTTTTTTGATGCCAAATATTGAGGAGCGGAAACATTTTCTACTGAAAGCCATGAGAGCTGGGAGAGCTTTCAGGCACTGTACTCAGGAGCAGTTCCTTGCTGGCACAAGCATAGCATGCTGCTGCTGTTATTTATATTTGTGAGGTTACTTTTAGCTTGCCTCACAAACATGGGTGTTTACCAGCTACTCATATTAACAAGTGGTTTCTTCTATCATAGGGTTTACCTTTGTGCATCGTTAGTCGGGGGTTTGGCCCCAAATGGAGGACTCACATTAGTTTAATGAGACGAAGTTATACCATAAAGTATAACTGAGACACAGATTTGGCACCCTTGAAAACTTTTTCTTTCGAATAGAAGGCTACTTGAGTAACATTTTACAAGTTCTGCTGTCAGTTAAAAAACATGGGCAGGTGATACTTTCAGATAAATAGCTCATCAGACTTGCTTCTCCAGAAAAATTCTTCAAAGGCAGTTGCAGTGACCTGCAGCACTGCTGTCTTAGAGATGGCTGGCAAGTCCTCCTTAATAAATACAAATACTTTTGAGTCTGAGGCAGTTCTGGCAAAACCCAGAGTCCTTTTATACCTCCACAAATGAGCCAGAGCTCTGGTGTGTTGTACTGGAAAGAGTGCAAAGTGACCGACGCTGCTTCCCTCCTTCCAGGAGGCTAAAGGGAGATCATGGAAAGCTACAGCTGAACAGCTTCTGCATGTTAATGGGCATGGTCAGGATTTTACAGTTGGGATTTTCAAAACAGAAGGAACCCAAACCTCAGTGAAGCTGAGGCTGATTTCAGTGCCTGTTTTCCAAACCCTGTTTGCAAATCCTAGCTGCAAACCTTAGGTTGTTTGAAGTTGGCATTTTGGCTCTCAGAAGTGTATCTTGCTTAGCCAGGCAGATTGACCCACTGTCCAATTGCATGCACATCACATATCGACAGGCTCACGTGGCACCAGCCTCCTGCTTCATGCATATTCAGCGTGCATTGCTCAGAATCGTGCCATTGTAGTCTGGTCTGGGCAGTGCCGTGCACACACATGCACGCGCTCACACACACACACGCTGTCTGCAACACACCCAGCGCTTGCGGGACCCTTCACCACACTAGGACCTTTTATTCTTTCCCTGTGGATTGACCAAGGCACTTAATTATTATGTCATTAACTCATGCTGTGAGTGATCCCCTCTTCTTTAATTTATCTGGGGAACGCTGTACCCGCGTAAGAGCCAGGCTCGAAGCCTATCTCAGCCTGGCCGAGCATGGGGCCAGCACGTGCTGGCAAATGGCTCTGCAGGGAAGTGTGTGTGTGAAGGTGTGCAGCTCCAGCTTACCTCCCGGCCTCTCTGTACTCATACTCACTGCATCCCCATGTGCTAGGGAGGCTGGTCTGAGCCTGGGTGATCGTCTCTTCAGCGTGCAAAGGAAGGGGCGCAGACATGAACAGGCAACTAGCCTTCATCAAAGACTCAGGCCACCACTTATATTGCGTGACCAGTTGAAGGGCAGTAAACCCATGGGGCCAACGAGTGTTTGAGGGCGTTGTTTGCTATCTTTACCAGTTTTATATGAATATAGGATGAGATGAAACTCAAAGCAGACATACCAATGTGGTGGACAACCTCATCTTTTATTTTCATTCCTGTTCAGAATTAAAAAAAGGGTGTGGAGGGGGTTGATGCACCCAGTTCTGGGTTCACCTGATGGTGAAGGAGCAAATTTCTCATTCCTTTGCCCCTTGGTATCTATTTACAACACCAGACACCGATGTGACAAGTACTTTTGCTCTGATGTAAACGGTTACAGGAGAAAATGGCACCCTGAGGAAGCCAGGCAAAGGATCCCAGCTATGGGGTTCTGCACCCAGCGTGCCTCTGCCTGCTTTTAAGGGAGATTTGTTTATGTAAGGAAATGTAGGACAAAAATATGTGTGACCACCCTCTCAGTAAGGAAGCATTTCTTTACCGAGAGGATGGTCAAACACTGGAACAGGCTTCCTAGAGAAGTGGTCGATGCCCCAAACCTGTCAGTGTTTAAGAGGAATTTGGACAATGCCCTTAACAACATGCTTTAACTTTTGGTCAGCCCTGAATTGGTCAGGCAGTTGGACTAGATGATCGTTGTAGGTCCCTTCCAACTGAAATAGTCTATTCTATTCTATTCTATTCTATTCTAATAATGTAAAAAGCCTTTGAAGTGACTGAAGCTGCGACTGAAGGAGCAAACATGGCTCTGACATGTAGCTCAAGTGTTTTCAGCAGCATCTAAATTCCAGGGGAACTGATACAGCTCAAATCCTTGAGGCCTGTCGGCAAAAAAAGTGCTTTCTCCAGGGAAGCCCTTGGACCGTGGCTGGACCCCACAAGTCTCCACTGATTTCTAGCTCTGAACTCTCCTTCTCCCCCTTCCCTGCCCAAGGAGCCATGAGGTTCACCTCCCCCCTGCACCACCTTTTGCAAGGCGGTTTGGCTCACCCTCTTCTCCCTAAGGGAGAGGAGGAGGAATGGCTGCAGGAGCCGCAAATCCTGCCCAAACAGCTGGACACAGCTCCTTGTCCCTGTGAGGGAGATGAGGAGAAGGCCGATTTGGTTCCTGCCCTTGAAAATCCTAACTGACCTACTGCAGGTTGTGGGTGGGGGGGTTGTGTTCCCAGGCTGGACCTGGGCACTGGGACAGCCACGTAAAAATCATTCAACTCGTATCTCCCTCCTCTGCGCTGAGATTTTCCAGCTAGCATTTAGCACTTATTTTTTCCATGCACATGGGAATATTTGCCTCAGGTCTAAAAGACACAGGATCCCTCTCTCCCAGGTCTCATTTAGCTGGTGAAAGAGGCCAGCTGCCTTTTCATCTCCTCTCTCATGCATGCACGTATCCCCAGAACTGTGTCGTTTGGCCTCTGTCCATCTTGCTCTGAGTTGTGGCAAGCCTTTCCTTACCTGATACAGCTTAGTAAATATCCCAGTCATTTCATGGCAGAAAGGGGCAAGTTTCAGGATATACACACACCTGGTCAGGTCTGTCTTGAGTCATTCAGCATCTTCCTTGTTGAGGGGAATGAGAAAATGCAGATTGGCATCTCTGTGTGAGAATACAGCCCACTTCCAGTCTGCAGGAATATGAGGCAGAAGATCCTTGAAAGAAAGAGAGGGGGCTTAGCTGCTCATTTTGGGTCTTATCATCAATTGCGATTGGCTCAGGGAACTCTACTGAAGTGGGCTTTTATATTTTTTGGCTCAGCTGTCATTTGTCTGCCTGTCTACTGCCTGCATCCCAGGTAGCGTTTTCCCCTGGTGCGTGGCCTTTTTCTTTCATCAGCAGATGATGTTCCACGTAGCACATCCTGAGCTAGCTCACCTGTGCTCATTTCATTTAACGTGAAGGTATTGTGTGATATAAACTTTAAGTATCTTAAAAAGTGAGATTTGCATAAATTTCCAATACTGTCCTCTGACAGAGGAATTTTTAAGCACAAAAATCATCAGGCTGTGAACAATACCTCCTATCCAAATGCTGGCTGGTGGTGAAAGCACCCCAGTTGCTGTGTTGTGCTGCAGAATTTTGCAGCGCCTTGACTGAAAAAGGGTATGAAAAATGGTAAAAACCACATACTTGTGTTCTGGATGCCATTTTGTAAGGATGGTTTGTGAGTCGCATACTCCAGCACCTCAACACTGTAAGCAATTTGTGGAGCTCCAGCTGCCTGCATCAGTACAGCTGGGGCTGCTGCTAACCTCCCCGATACAGGTGCATGCTCTGACTATGCTGTAACTGCATTTTGGAGCATTCCCTAGTCCATGCCCCTGGGTTTCTGCAGGAAGGAGACCTGGGCATATATCTGGAAAGACTCTGGCCTGGTCCCTGATTTGTAAAGTCAGCACCCAGGACCCCAGCACGTACCACCAAGGTCCCCTGTCCCTTGGCTTCCATGCAGCCCATAGGTCTATTCATGCGTGCTCATGATCACAGGTCCAGTGCTGAACGCTGGCACTTAAAAACATGAAAGAGTTATTATATTGTGTATATTGATGGAGAACATAGTAGGATGTGAATGTTGCATGAAGAGAAAAGAGCTCAGTAATACAATAGCAATTTGCATTCAAGCCCATCACTTAGAAAAGCAATGCTAATATGTGTAATAGTAATGACTAATATAGCTCATTGACTCAAAGCAAACATGCTGTGGTGACTCACAATTTTTGGAGATTAGTTGACAAGAACTACTAGGCTGGATTAGTTTTGTTTCTTTTTGTATTTGTGAAATTTTTTTTGACAGATTGCAGTTTTCCTGAATATACTTTTTGTTCAGAATGATTTGACAAGTGACATCTATGAAATCTGTTTGGCTGGTGGTGTGTTCAAGCTGTTCATGAGGACTTGTGCAGTGTGTGAAATTAAAGCTGTTTTGTTTAGATTGTCACAAGCATGTTCTTTGGCTGAATGAAGAGTCCTCTCAGAAACAGGTTATCGGTGTAAAGAAATTAAATTCACCTTTGTGCACTGGACATTCAGCAATCGTTTCATAAAATTTTGCTTTTATAGTGGCTATTCCTGATGGTAAGATTGTTTACTGGAGGGGTTGGAATGAACTATACAAACTGGGTGAAAAACACTGTCAAAATTAACTGCTTTACAAATGTAAAAATATATTGGTTGAAAATGGTTTTCTGCACTTGCTTTGTTCTAACTAACACCTCCCATGGATCTAGACAAGGAAAGTTATCTAACAAGCAGAAAGCTTTTTTTTAATATTTCTGAGATGGTTGGATTTGAGTAGCAAAAGGGATTTATTCTATATTTTAAGGTCCCATCTGAAAAATGGTTTCCTACCCATGTAACTATTAAGCAGTGGTAAAACCAGGAGTCTTTTCCTTTCTCAAAACTTAGGAAATAACAAAATCTTATTGTCAAAACTTTGAATGGGAAAGTGGTTTATTGTGGCTAACCCCAAACTTTCTCATTCATTTATCAACAACCAAAACTTGAAAATGCTTTGATCGAGCATTTGGCATTTGGACTTGTGACAAAAGAACAATCCAGAGTTTCCAGAGTAAGTAAATGCAAGCTAGGATGAAAACTTCCATACAACCCTAGCAACAACACAAACCCCAGCTTGCATTTGCCTTGCTGCTGCAAGAGAGCCACCGTGCTGTGGCTGGAAATATTCATCCATCTTATCTAACCCAGACACAGACGCATGAAATACAAGGATTTCAAGTAGGTCATTGGTTGTAATTTCCTCAGTGTGTCGCTGAAGTCACTTCACTGCTTCTGTTGAGGAGTGCCTGTTGATGCTGATGTGAGCAGGAGCATCACTCCTCCCTTTACCCTCCTGCAAGGACTCCGAGCATCGCAGTGGCCATGGTGGCCATCCTCGATGCCCTTCCAGCTCCTGCATTTAACATGTTGGTCTTCTCTCCCCAGCTATCGACCTGTTGTACTGGCGTGACATCAAGCAGACAGGGATCGTGTTTGGCAGCCTCCTGTTGCTGCTCTTCTCCCTGACCCAGTTCAGCGTCGTCAGCGTTGTGGCCTACCTGGCCCTCGCCGGCCTCTCAGCCACCATTAGCTTCAGAATCTACAAATCGGTCCTACAGGCTGTGCAGAAGACGGACGAGGGCCACCCCTTCAAGTGAGTGCTTTGCAGTCATGGCCAAGGGCCGTTTGTCTTGCAAAGGATCCATTCCCAGTGGCAATTCATGTTTCTTTAGGTGCTGCTTTTACACTGGATAAAATTCTTTTCTTGCTTATAACAGGGGAAATAATTTTTTCTGTTGTCCAGTGTCTCAAGAGCTGTAAGGCTGTATTGGCCCAGATCCTGGGGGAAAAAAAACCAACACAAAAGCCATCATTCTCTGAGACATGGGAATTTTTTTCCTGAAATTCAAAAGATCCAGAAAATTTTAAGCAAACAGAGAAAAAGAGTTTCATTAGAAGTAATGATAATACAGTATCTCTGCAAGCAGGAAGAGTATTGTTTCTGGGCACACTCTTTTGAGCATAGAGGGAAACTATTTATATCTTTTCTCCAGCACTGCTTGGCTGTGATGTGGCAATCCATTATCCTAGGTGATGGTGCCAGTGCCAGTGCCCTCCCCACCCTCCGCAGGGTCTGGGTGGTTTGCTCCAGGAGAGCAGCGATTCTTTCTCCTCTGCTGTGCCAACAAGTTGGTAAACCAGGTCATGAAACCGGTCTGGTTTGCAAACACACAGACTGAGAAAAAGTCTTGTTGGGCTGCTGCTCCTTCTGTTTCACTTGGGTCAGTTCTGAGATGCGACTCACGACATGGGCATAGCTCAGAGAGAGGTGTAGGGATGGCGCAGGGATGGAGGAGAGAGAAGGAGGCGTCACTGCCGAAGGTGACACATGGCCAGACAGCAGCTTTTGTTCCTCCAGAGGCTGCCAGCTGGAGATGTCCCCTTCTGCAGCAGCAGTGTTGCACAGAAGTTTGTAGGGATCCCCCCCAGCTAGGATTTGCATCCCCCTTTGGGTGGAGTAAAGAGAGACGTCCCAACAAGACCAAGCTCTGCATGGGGAGAGGGCAAGGCTGGAGGCAAACAGCCCCAGCGCAGCGTGCGATTGCTCAGGGAGATGGGTCAGGCAAAACAAAGACAGTGCGTGCTGGTGGCTCTGTGCCTGCAGGAAGGGGGACATGTTGCTCCAGCGCAAAGAAAGGAGGTCTGGGGAGGAGGGAGTTATGGGGTAGACAGGCATGAGCGTGAATGGCAGGTGAACCTGCCTGCGTTTGTAACTGGACCTGTGTTTCTGGCAGAGCCTACTTGGAGATGGAAATGAATCTTTCACAGGACCAGATTCAGAAATACACAGACTGTCTCCAGCTATACGTCAACAGCACAGTCAAAGAGCTGAGGAGACTCTTTCTTGTTCAGGACCTCGTGGATTCTTTAAAAGTAGGATTGCTTTAAATATTTTTAACCCCTCTCTAGAGGATCAATCTACATTTCAAGTGCTGCTTCCCATGTTGACAGTGTCGTCATAAAACCTAGTTTTGTGTAGCTCCAAATATAAAAGTTGCTCTCATTTTTGATTTCCAAACTGCTTGCTTCCAGCAGTTTAGAGGTTTGGCAACCTGCATTTGAATTTATCAATACGTAATACAGGAGTTATAAAAGTTGCAGGACCAGCTTAGCTCCACTGCAGTTCTAGAAGCATCCCTGCATTATGCTTTCTATGACTTCACCACAAAATAGTGTGTTCTCCTCTAATACTCTGTTAATCTGGATTTCCTCTAATGGTGGCATTTCCTGCTATCGGAGGAAGGTCTTCTTTCCTTCCCTGCTGAGATAGTTATTTATTTTCAACCTTACACCCAAGTAGGTGTTCTTCAGAGCAAAGGGAAGATCATTAAGAGAGCAGACATGGGTTAGGCTCCTAAATTACTGAAGATTTTTAGAAAAATGTACCCATCTCCCAGCCTCAAGAGTTTTCAATCACTGGGATTATCACTGTGGGGCTGTGATTAACCTGTGTGGGATGACCCCTGCCATCATCAAAACTGGATGCAGAAATCTGCCTGTGCCATGCTCAATGCAGAGTCCTAAACGTATGCAATTAAGCCCTAAATATACGTGAAAGCTCAGCTAAGAGGGTGAGAAGCAGTGAACAGCAGAACGGAGAATGGGGTTTATACACCCAGAAAAAGTACGTAGTTCCTAATGTGCCTTACTTAACAACTCCCCTTACACATTAAAAAAGGCTAAAGTGCTATTATGTTAGCTAGTTAAGTGAACTAATTTCTTCTTATGCTGACACTGGCGGTGATGTAATGATCTGTCTTTAATTTAGTTTGCAGTACTAATGTGGCTGCTGACTTACGTGGGAGCCCTCTTCAATGGCCTGACTCTTCTGATAATGGGTAAAAATCAACATTTCTTTTAAAATCTATTTTTAACTTTAACTCCCTCACGATTTCTACTTAGACAAAACAGCCTATCCTTGTTGTGCCTTCCCCACAGTTAAACCATCAATTTTCATTTCCTTTTCCAGTAAATATTCATTATTCCCATTGCATTGTCCCTCCTGCTAGAACTAATTTGTGTTTTATGGTTTTGCAGCTATTAGTCCCAGAGCAATGGGAAATTCTGTATTTGGGAGGTTTGAGCAAAGTTCATTTTTAATACAAAGATCCCTGGTGGATCAGCTGACCAAGTGGCATGATATGTGTTTGTCACTGAAGTAGGTCTCTTCTCTGGAGGAATCTGATCTGCAGGAATATAACAGTGTGCTCTTTTTCTCCTCAGCTGTGGTCTCTATGTTTACTCTCCCCGTTGTATATGACAAGTACCAGGTAAGTCTGTCCGCACGGTGTGGTTCGGGTGTCTGGGTGGTTCTGCCTTGTTGCTGCCTGATTGACTGGGTCTCCTTTTGCTCTTTGCAGGCACAGATTGATCAATACTTGGGACTTGTGCGGACCCACATAAACACTGTTGTGGCAAAGTGAGTTCAGCAGCAGACTTGACCAGAAGTCTTGCTGTGAAGCTGCGGTGCACTGGGGGTGGCTAAGAGCTGGGTGGTCCTGGGGACAACGTGCCCTATGAATGATGTCCTCCCCAGCTCCTGGCATGTAAGAGACTGCGGGAGGGCAGATCCCTGGAGAAACACAGGCCTTCTCAGCTGAGGGTAGGCTAAGGCAGAGCTGTGACCCTACATCCTTCTCTCCCCTCTCCTGCCGTTTGGGGGAGCTGTGGACAGAGCGGCCCAACCAGGAACTCATGTCCATACTTTTACCCGGCCAAGACAAACAGGAAGGAATGTGTTAACTCCCTTCCCCACTGACCACCCCAAGCCTGGGTTTTTGCATTCAGGGACTCTGTCCTTTAGAGTTAGTAATACCCTTAATGAACAAAGTAGGAATTAGAACACCACCCTGTTACAGAAAGAAAATACCTGGAAGCACCATGATCTTGAGTGTTTCAAACCACCATGGAACGGATGGAAGACATGGATGAAATTTTTGATGCAGTCTGCTCTAGTTCCTAATGCGTTGCCTGTATGAAAAGCTTTTGTGGGATCCCTAAGGGCACAGCGAAGGTCTAACCATAGTTCTCAACACCTGAGAATTACTGAAGCAGGATGGCTTGTCTAGAAGGTAGATCCATATATCTCAGCAGTTTGTATTCGTGGCTTTGCAAAAGTTCGCTGAATAACAGGTATCCAGTGGAAGGTTACAGAATGGTGAGGTACAGAGAGCAAGTGACCCATGAGGAGATGCTGAGGAAACTGGGCTTGTTTAGCCTGGGAAGGAGGGAGCTAAGGAGTGATTTCATAGCAGCCTATAAGGACTTGATAGGAAGTTACGATAGAGCCAAACTCTTCTCAGCACTGGCAGATGTAATAACAAAGAGCAACAACATAAATCCAGCTTAGGAGGTTGATGTTGGACATTAGGAGAAATTTTTTCACTAGGAGATTAGGACAGCACTGGAGCAGGCTACACAGGGAGGTGCCAGAACCTCCTTCCTTGGAGGTTTTCAAGATGCAGCAAGACAAAGCTGTGGCCAGCCTGATTTAGCATTGGTGATAGTCCTGCCTCATGTAGGAAGTTGATTCAAAGACTTCCAGGGGTCCTTTCCAGCCAATATTTCTGTGATTCTGCAAAACCCTTAGCCTTGGGCAGGACTAAAAGTTTGTACTGAAAATTCTTTGTTTAAACTTCATTCCTGGCTTCCAATAGACAATAGACCATGGTAGAATAAAAAAGAGGGGGAGAATATCACTGAGCTTATCCCATGGTTACGTGAACCACCAAAACCCAGGCCATTTACAACTAGGGGCCTGTAAGAACACATAGATGGGCATCGTCTCTTTTCTTGTTAGGCTCTAGTCCACCTGTTGTGACGATGCATTGAACGCAAGCTAGAGATTACCCCTGGATAAGACTCCAGGTGGGGATCCGCTGGAATGGAATAGCTGCCTCACCATATAATCCTTCTTTTTTTTTTCTTCTTTATTTCTAGGATTCAAGCTAAAATCCCAGGTGCTAAGAGAAAGGCAGAGTAAAGCAGACATCAAGAATGCATCGACTATAGTAGCGAATAACAGGGGCATCTGGAGTGAAACAGCTCTGTTCTTACACTTTACCGCAAATTTATCGTTCTTTTTTTTCTCAACACCATAACCTTAGAAACATAAAACTCGGAAGCAGTGCTTTTCCCCTGCTGCTTCTGCACTTAGAATATTTGCAATCACTTGTGTCAAGCACTAAAGTATAGTAAAGAGAAAAGTGTACTAGATGTGGTTTTTTGTGTTGCTTATAAAGTGCATGATGGTGAGAGCCTAAATAATATTGACCTTTTTATTTTATTTTTTTAGTGTTTTTCCTTCTTCTATTGGCATTGCTTCTATAACTTTTAATGTTACATGTGGCTAGGGGCTTTCCTGCTTAGCGCACTGATGAAATAGTTAAAATTGCTTCTACGTCACTGGGTTGCTGGTTGGATTCATCTTTATTAACTATATAGAATTGTAGACTGATGTTTTAGTGTTTTCCAGCACAAATAAAATAAACAGTAATCGGTACTTATGGTAATCAGTTTTGTATAACTCAAAAAAATGAAAACGAAACCCAGTACTTTTGTCGTAAGGGATTGACAGGCTGATTTACATGTATGGTAACTGGAAAGTTCCAGCATGTCAAATTTATTACAATTTGTATTACATTCTCTGTAGTTCCTAATGGACTTAATTATGGACTCTGAATATTTGCACTTATGTACTTGATACCGAATGCAGAAATAAATGTTACTAAATGTAAAAAGTTCTCCCTCTTGTTGCGACTGGGATTATTTTGACATTTACAAACTGGACACATACCGTGCAAAAAAGAAGCATTTTCTCTCTCTCTCTCCCCTTGAGATCCGCGCACACTTTGCCCTTACAAAATGGTGCAGTCCAACAAGATCATCTGTAGCATGTAGCTCATCGATCAGTTTCACATCTTGATGAGTACAGCAATAAAAGAAGGATCTTAGCACATAGTCTGGGTTTTTTGTTGGTGGTGTTAGCAAATAACAGGAACATGAACAATTGTCTCTTCCTCCGTTTGCACGTTTTGCAAATCATAAGCAACACGCTGTGGGAGGGGTCAGCACAACACAAAGGAGTTTTCAGTTTCCTTATTGTCACGTTACTCTCTTATCCAAAGCTGTTCTTTGAAATCTGCTTTAAACTGTGGGATCAATACTGAATCCGGAGGCTGGGAACAGAAATAAACATTTCCTCTTGTTCAAAGGTGAAGGTTTTTAAAAATTGGCACTTGGTGTTTGAGAACCATCAGACAAGAGAAACACATGTTGAACATTATCTAAAGTGCTCCAAAACAAACAATCGGTTAAGTGCTGAATGATTTGCCTATTTGTGGAACATACCTGTGGAAAATCTTTTTTTCGGTATAAAAATGTGAACATCAAAACATTTTCAGCCAAATTGCAGTTTTTCTCTTTTTCTATCACAAAAGTTTTTATGCAGAAATTATTTTTTCTACAAAGAACTAGCTCCTTAAACACTTAAGTCTTTCCTTAGATTCATTCAGTTAACTCACCTTTACCTCAGTTACACATGGACATGGTGACATCTGTCCTAGGTCAGGCTGCAGTTCTGTTTGTGTGTAAGCGTACAACCCAAATGCACATGAGGAGGTGGCAGAAACATTGGTATGGCTGTGGGCTAGCTAATTCTTGTGATGAGTCTCAAATACCCTTATTTCATTTAAGGTTTATATTTAAATATTCTTCTTTGCTCTTATTTAAAAAAACTGGACTGTCTTTTAAGTGTCACCTGCAGCTAGATATGAACATTTTTTCTCAATAAAAAACTGAATGCCTCAAAGCAACATATGTTGCTTTTGATCAAATGGAATATGTTTGGTTTAGCACGTGTAGTTTGCATCCAGGAGTTAAAATTCGACATCTACCCCCTGCTTTAACTGCCTCTTAGACTTTCCTACCAGTGCATTCAAATAACCAGTATATACCCTGTATCTCTGAGGAAGACAGTACAGCCTGTACGAGTGTCCTTGAGGATAAAGATTGACCTTCAGAATTCTTATTACTTACAAGATGAGTAAGTAATGAGTGCGTCCAGCAGGTTAATTTTGAAAAAGAGCACATTTAATGTCCCATCCCACTGGTCCCATAAACACATTCTTCCCAAGCACCACCAATGCAGTCATATCCAAGACTGGCCTTTTGCAATGCCGAACCCTAAGCAGGATTTAAAGGCTACATCTCCTGTATATTTGGAAATCAAACAAAATAAAACCTTCCGGCAGAGTCCAAATATTCTTAAGAACCTAAATCAATAAAACCCAAGAACCCCGTTCTTGTCTCCTCCAGCATCACCCTCTCTCAAAACCCACACCCCTCCACTCCAGGCCCTCATCGCCCTGACTGTACCCCTGCACATGCACCTCTCAAACCCATACCCTTTACTTCCATCTTTTCTCACATTCCACCTTTCTAACCCAGCTCCCAAACTTCCTTGCAGCCACCCTGACTTTCCATATATTTGGCAGTAACAGCCTGCAGGTGGGCAAGTGCTGCTGAGCAGCTGGGGTGGGTTAATCTGGTGGGTGGAACCAATTTGGAAGACCACGCTGGGATGTACCAGAAGCAGAGGACTTTAGCCAGGGCTTGGATTGTTTCTGCTGCCCACGGCTACTACAACCTTACTGAGATCACAGCAGCACTTTCCAAGATACCTGTGAATATGGAAGCTTGGAGAAAGCCATTGTGCCCAAAGCTCCCATAAGCCTTGTTTGCAATCCTCTGCTAACTCATGGTCTTGCTATACAGCTTACAACAACAGAGCCCCTGTGCATATAGGGAGTGAAAGCTTGTGGCGCCTTTACTGTTCCCTGATAAGTCTCAATCACAGAGCAACACTAGGTGGGGGGGCTATACCTCCATCTTTTTTGGTTTTCAAACAAGTGAGGGAAAAAAACAACACTGAGCTCTACTTTTTAAAATATTTTAGTGTGATTACCGTAGGTGGCTGGAGATACTTACCACAGTGACACACATTCATGGGCTGAGCTGTGCTCTGAGGTACACAGGCTGTAAAGCCCGTTTTGTTTCTGGTCTTCATTTGCATTCAAAGTGAAGAGCACCGTAGACAAGCTTGAACAGTAGAAGCGGCAAAATTGTGAGGGTTTCTAGGCAGGTGAAACCTTGGAAGCAGCTCACACTGCCTGGGTAAAATGCAGGGGTGGGGAGGGCATTAAACTGTTCTTTTCTCTTCAAAATGTTCCTTGCCAGAGGAACCTGGACATCACACCACATCACTAGTGCTTCAGGAGTCAGCTTGTCCTCCTGGTTCAAAGGCTGCTTTAACAAGATATGCAAGTGTATGGATGTTTTGAAGACCCACCTAACCAAGTGAGGTTGTTCAGGTGGTTGGAGTTAGGTGTGTGCTAAATGCCTTGCCCAAGCAGTGTCTCTCATCGTCTGTCTTCTGGGTACTTTGAGAAGCTGATACTCCCTTTCTAGAGAGGAAGCTGAGAGGTTTCTAAGGTGGATGTCTCAGCTGGGAGGCTTGTTTAGATGCAAGGACAGGTCTGGACCAGGCTTTTTCATGGCTGGGAACTGGCTGGCTAATGTAAAGAAGACAGCTGTGTTTTGATCTGCTCAACATGGTGCTGCCTTTCAAGGAAGATAACAGGTCTACCTGCTGAGCTTAGCTTTGAAAGCTAGCCCACATGACTCTGCTAATTTGAACTGAAACCAGTTTAACTCTGGCTTGGGGATATGAAATCAGGAGTGGCATGCTGGTGGGAGAAAAAATTTTGTTAGAACATCTACACCTACAAATGTGTCTTTTTCAGGCTTTATGATTTTAAAATGTCTTCTCCATGGTTTCACCTGTACCTTCCAGAAACTTTATAAGCCTGCTCCTAAACTGCTGCCTGTTAAGGAGAGGTTCGACAGTTACTGAAGAGCTCTGTCAGTGCTTTATGTCACTTGAATGTCTGTCTATGTACCCTGAAATGAATACTCCATTGGTAGTTTAATGTGAAACGTGAATACTCTCTAACGTTGTTGGTTTTGATTCCCTGCTTCTTGGTGCCTCAGCAGTATTTCACTCTTCTTCTAGTCTATGTATTTGCCTCTGAGCTGTTACTGATCTCTTTTGTGCTTCCTCTGCTCTTTAATATTAATCTAGTGAGAGCAGGATCATAAAATACATCAGTGTCAGGAAAGCCCTGGAACTGGGAGGAGATAAAAATGATATAAAATTTTGTGAGCAGCTAATCCAGTTAAAGAGAGTCTGTCTGCTTCCCTGTAGCTTTTGCGATCTCCCTGCACTCTTTCAGATGGCAGCTGGCTCCCATCCCTGTCCTGGTGGGTTACAAGTCAGTCAACTGTGAGCTTATCAGCCTTTCCTTCTCCATATGGGCCCAGGGAAATATGTGGCAAGCCCATGCGTTTGCCCAGTGCAGCTTTGAAAACGCCAAGTGTGATGTATTTCTTCCTGGCTCTTCTTAATACATTTTTTTCTCAGGCACAGAATTAAAAGATGCTCCATCAGTGAACTTGCACGTGAGCTTCCTGGGATGCCGGGAATCAGTGGAGTGAGGCTGCTGGCGTGAAGGAGCCTGGTAAGACTGGCTGGCACATGCAGCCACTGCGGGACATATGGTATTTGGATAAGGGTGAGACATGTCCACTGATAAGAGAGTCAATAGCTGCAGTGCCTGAAAATGGAAGGAGGAATGGTCTCTATTCATTTCTGCCAGGCTTTCTTGCTGCTCAGCACCTTTACAGGAGAGAGTGGCAAAACCCTGCTCTCTGCCACGGCAGGAGAAAGATACTGAGAGTGGGCAATCCTTCTCCACAGGTGTCTGTGGAAATGGGAGTTGACTGTAAGTAGGTACATGGGCTTGACCTGCTTCTCTCTTACCTGAGCTGTTCATTTCCTTGTCTTTGGTGTTTGCTCGTAAGTGAACAGTCAGCTCACCGTCTGTTGGTGCTCTCCTCTGGCCAGCATCTAATCCAAGTAACTGCAGGCTAGCAAGTCAGATGCCTGTGACTTGCCACTTCTCCAACTCTGCTTTCTTCTTTGTATGGGTAGCTGTTATTGGGGGAGGATGAGCTCTGTAGAACCAGAAAGGGCATCTGAGCCCCCTGAACCTGCTGCAAGCCCAGCTATCTTCACCACCTCTGCAGCTCCCCTAGAAAGAGTGCTAAATCTACAAGTATGCCAGATTTATAATCCAGGGGACATCACCCTCTGTGTGCAAGGCAAGGTAAAGTTACATTGGCAGGCAGGTACGTGGGTAGATGGTTTGGTCTAGCATTCTGGCAAGCCCCCATTGACTGGGATGTGCCCATCTCTGCATTGCCCGTGTTTTCGTCTTCCTTTTCACTCCTGCTCTGCCTCAGCCAAAATGCTGGGAGATGCTGAAGGGACCAGGATGAAAATAAGAGGATGGGATAGAGTTGCAGAAGGAGCCTATCTAGGAAAACCAAAAGAAAAAGCAGCCCTGTGCTGACATGCTTTCATTGCTTTTCCCTCTTGTCTGCCCCTTAACTAGCACGTCAGACTCGTTTCTCATGTTCACTGAATATCAAAGTGATCCAGCCTCAAGGCTGCAATTTATGCCTTCTCATGGCTCTTTTTGTTTAAGTTGAAAAAATAATTCAGTCCAGTGAAGCTAATCATCGTTCACAGTAAGGCCCCTCTGCATATATTTCCCTTTATGAGGGAGCTATAAAGAGAGTATTAGTTACATTTTTACTTCTTTCATATAACTCTCTAATTTAGCTAAAGTGATGTAAAGTAGCCCAGACCAGTCCAAAAATGTCTATAATGTTTTACAGATGTGACTTTAAAAAAAAAAAAAAAAGGATATGTAACATCCAGACAGTGGAGTGACTTGAATAGCAGATGTCTTTACACAAAATATTCTTCATTTCCAAGTTACACATGAGGCCTAATTTAATTTCTCCTAATTCCACAGATGCTCGCTTGGAGAAAGCAGCATCCACACGATTATTAGCCTGTTACACTGAGTGAAAAAGTATCACCTTTGGCACAGGCTAAACATAATTACTGAACCTGCCAGCAGAACATCAGCTTAACTTGACAGTTATCAGCAAATTTGCAGCACTTAATTAGGAAGAGGTGGGTCTGTAACCTTCTTAGAACTCATTTGAGGAAGCACCTCTTGTATTCCTTCTAGTTGGAAATCCTGAAGTCCTGGAAACCTTCCTCACCTCTCTCCCCCCCCGAAAAGTAGACAATTTACAACTTTTTCAGCTGAAATATAGAGCTGTGATGAACTACGGAAAGCAAAACTATCAAAAAGTATACTCCAAGTTTTCATATGTCAGCTTAAAAAAAACTTAAGGAGTATAAAATCCTGATACTACTAGTGTCACTTTTGAACACCAGACTTTCAGTAATAAGCTTAAATTTTAATTCTGACATCAGGATATAATCAAGAATCTCTCTTAGTCTCAAGTGTTTTATCTCGCCCACTTTTCCAACCGCAATCACAAGTCTATGACTCACACACTATACCAACAGTGCAAATTAAAAGAAAACATTGTTCCTACTGCCATTTAGGCAAAGGTACTCCTACACCTCTCCAGTCACAAGAGGCCTGAGTAAATCTTCCTTCTAGAGTGAAATGCTGTGGACTCTGTTATGCAGGTTGAACTTCGGTATCATAACCTAAGCTTTGCAAAAGAAATCAGGCAGAGAAGCTGCTATACAGTCATGTACCTGGAGTCTGTGATATGGTGCCATGAGAGAAATTAAGAGTGAACCAGATAAAACGGCGCTTAATAGAAGAGTTTAAGAAGATCTTCAGGAGCAGATGGTAATCGGTAGTGTTAAAAGGAGAGGTCAGTAGTGAAGTTTCCCAAATATCAGCCATATTTCAACTTTGCATACATAAGATGAAAATAAATAAAATACCCCAGATGCAAAGGATGCTAATGAGCTTTGCTAAAGATACGAAGTGGTGAAGTATCGGAGGAGACCGTTGGGATGCCATATGGAAAGAACTGGATAATCTTGAAGCCCATGAGCAATAAAAATCAGATGATATTTTGCGCCACAAATGCAAAGTTATGTCCTGGATTGATAACAGAAAATTCTCTTGTTGGCTAGAAGGTTGCTGGTTAGAAAGAAATATTGATGAGAGAACCCTGGTCGAACACAGTATGAAAGTGCTCAGTGGGGCAGAGAAGTGCTATTGGCGGTACCCAAGGGAACGTAGGGGCCATTACAGGAATGGAGTCCAGAAGAGTTTGGCTTCATTATGCTAGCAAAATGAAGGCTGGGAAGGGGGGATATAGTTGCTTTTTACACGTACACTGGGGGTGAACACCAGGAAGGCTAAAAGTTGTTTAAGCTGGTGCTTAATTAAGCTGCTTAATGATGACACAGGAAAAAAATTACATTCCATGGTTTTGGTTGGAAATTAAAATTTGTTATTGGTCAGGGAAATTAACACTAGCTCCCAAACAGGAGTTAGAAACAAGCATTGTGAATCTAAGAGTCATTCAAGGTAGGAAACAGATTACATACAATGCCAATTGCCTTGTTGATAAAATAAGCAGATGGCAATTCCCCATGTGGCTCTTTTTTGTGCTGAAAGTGAGTTTACAAGAGATGATTGAAGGGAATCACACACGTTTTTTTCCCCCCAGCAATTATTGCACTAGTGCATTAACCATTAGAGAGTCTCTGTGTTTATTTATCAGGAAGAGAATATTACAGATGCTCATCTGATCTGGACAAGTAGATCTACTGAAGTCAGAGCAGCTCTGTCCAGATCATATGAACTCAAAATTTGGCCCTTTCTCTTTGGGAAGAAATGATTGCCCTTGTCATTTATTATTAACTAGTAATCTTTGTGATCCCAAGAAGGGTATTCCAGGCTCAGCAGAGACATCCAGGCACCAGTGAGGCCATCATTAGACTTGTGACAAAATTTTGAAGGCCTGTCAATTCTTGCAAATGCAGATGGGGCTTCGTGCCTCCTCTTACTTCCTGGGAGTTAGGAAGATGCTATAAAGAAAGACTGGTCCATGTCTCCCTCTATGAATCCTGTTTGCTGTGACATAATTTTGCACACAGGGAAAAGGGTAACCAGATTAGATTCAGGTTGTGATGGATAGGTTAATAGAAATGAGGGCAAACAAACCAAGTTTTTTTCTGGCATAAGTAAACAGAGGGGGAAAAATCTACTGGAATTCCCTTCTTAGTTTTTACTCTAATAAACTTGTCAGGAAGCAGATGATTTATGAGAGGTGTAAACCTTCATTCATGCTGAACATGTATTTGCTTTATCCATGTTCAGACTGTGAATTGTAGTAAAAGGAAGGAGGGAGAAGATCCTCCTAGGCAAAATTACCCCTGCTTACTTAGACCTAATATCCTGGTAGCTCTTGTAAGCTGGTGCTGCGTTGCCCAGCTACTCTCACCATAAGACTGGGCAGGGATTTGACTTTCCCCATTTGGTCATCAATGCAGTAGCTAAACTTGTTTCAGATACAGGGCAGCAATAAATTCCTAGAAGTCTGGAGCTAGAAATCAAAGTATTTCTTAGTTTAAATGTCCTGCAGCAGTTGTAAAACCATCCCAGTTTATGACCTGTCCTTTGCTCAAGTGTGCACTTTATATGTCTGTACTATATTTACCACCCTCATCTTTGACAGGAGTTTGAAAGAAATATCTGCAGATAAGGTCTTATTGGACTTGCACAGGGAGCATGATGGCAACTGAAAAGGTATGTCTCTAGGAGATGAGATAGCCCTGCAGAGGACCTTTTGTGTAAGAGCCACTAGAAATTTTCTGTTAAGTGTTAAAGAGCTTGGAGTCCTTTGCAACTCTGCAGAAGTGTTTTAAGTTCTAGTGAAGCCCTGCCTTGAAATATCTGCTGGAAAAAAAGTTACTATTTCACATCAGAAGTCCTGATTTTGAGGCTGGTTTTGCAGAAAAAATTGTTATATTTCATAAGGAAAAAGGAAATTACTATTATTTTTCCATTAAAATCTGTAATTCCACTGATACATTTTTACAAAGCTATCTGTACCACCACAACAGTGGGACCATAATATTTCAAAAAAACCCAGGAAGAATGGATAAATTTTCTACCTAGAAATGCTTAATTGCTTGAAAAGGAAACAACCTATAGTTTTTCCTCAAGTATAATTTCCAGTTGAGGGGCTAAATTCACCAAGAGAATTGAGAACTTGCCCCCAGTACTCTGGTATTATAGAAATCAATTTGTTTACTTGGCCCAGAGGTGCCTGAATTTCAGTCAGGGACAAAACTGCCTGCGCTCTGTAGCCACTGAGTTCATTGAGGCCTGACTCCTGCTTAAGACTTAAAAAGATTTTCAGAAAAAGAGGGGCCTTCCCTTCTTCCTAGCAAAGGTTTATCTTGTAGTTACCAAATTGGCTGTCATGCAATGAACAGATGACTTTTTTTTTTTTTAAGCCAGATAGGATAGGTCTTCTACTAGTCCAGGGATTACTATGTTCACCTAGATAATGGTATTCTCTCTGCAGTGAAATGAAGACATGGATCCATCTATTTTGGGAGTTAACTGGAGATACTTTGCATATTCAAACTGCAGAAGAGCATTACCACAGTCTACAAGGCAGTGGGCACTGATTGCCCCCATCTCCTGCAAACATCAGGAGGAGGGGAGGATGCTCATCTCACTTGGGATCAGGTCCTGTGCGTGTACCCAACATACAGGATTAACAGCAGATCATTTAACACATGGCTGTTCTTGGCACAGTTCAATTTCCAAAGCAATTTCTCAGAGTGCTGGAGGTGAAGGATGGCACCACCTTTGCTGATTGTCCCTTGCTGAGCCATAAATCGATACTAATTGTGAACGAAGAAGGTCTTCAGTAATAGCTTGGCAAGGTGGCAGCAGCCATAAATATGTAGGAAAGAAAGGGGCCACCTCCTAACAAGCTGGTTATCTCCCAAGAAAAGTTGCGGCACTTTTTATTAGATCTTTTTAGATAATTAAAAAGAGGTGATATTATCCTGCTGATTGTCTCTATGAGCTTAGTTCACACGGAAATAATCAGCAGTGCCACCTGATATTTCCTCATACAATCACTATTTTATCTTCAATTTTGAATAGAGGATATTTGTTATTAAAGCCCCTGTTTTTGCAGTGATAACTGTAAAACACAGATGACTGCCTTTTAAAAGATCCATGGGAAAGCTTCAAAATGCAACCTAACTACAGCCTGCAGGCTTGGAAAAGCAAATAAAGAATCTAAGCTTTATTATTAGTATTTTTAAATCTTGCGTGTTCTGAAAGGTTGGGATGGCAGCATAGTCTCCAAGGCCAGAAATTACCAAGTTTAACTGCTAGGACCTAAAAGTACTATATGCACTGTGTTTTGTGAGAAGGCCGTTTAATACGTGGGCCAAGACTCTTCCAGGCTTATTGTAATATTTTGATCTAATCTTGAAGTGATTCACTGTCCATGACAGAGGAAAGCCTTGAACCAGAAGCACAGAGGTTGCAACAATGAAGAAAATTCCTGATCAATCATCCGCTCCCCAAAAATGACTTCTACAAGGAACAACAACCCAGCCGTTGTCCCCATGGATGCGACGTGGGGAAGGTGGTGAGGTCTTCTCCTGCCCAAGGCCTCCCTCGGATGCCTGTGCACATCACAACCTCCTCATCAGCACCTCTAGGAAGCTGGCATGGGGTGAGGGCTACACCCCCCCATAACCCTGGCAGGTCTGTCAGGGGGACAGACACAGCCTGAGCCCCCAGGAGGTCTGTCCCTCTGCCCCAGGGTGAGGGGAAAGAGCGTGGCCCTGGGCTGTCAGAGCCTGGTTGCCTGGCAACACCGAGGCCTGGCCTGGCCGCCATACTGAGGTCTGGCCTGGACGCCATGTTGAAGCCTGGTCCGTCCACCACAGCGCTTTCGTCCTCTGCGGTGGCACCGGCCGCCCTCAGCCGCCTGCAGAGCCTGGGTGGGTGTGAGCTGGGCTTGGGGGGCTGCTGAGGTGCCTCCTGCCCCAGCACTGGGAGGGAGGGCTGGTCTCCTTAGGGACAACGTCCCTCCAGCCCTGGGCAGGCAGAAGCAGAGAAAGGCCCAAACCTTGTATTGCACATATATTTTCTGCTGTGGGGATGTGTGGAGCCAGGGCTTAATAGGGAAAATGGGTATTATTTTGCCTTACTATTTTTTGCTGTTTTAAATATATGGCTAACGTTATCCCCATGGCTGCAGCGGCCGTGGACTGTCTTTTCCTGTTTACCTGCAGCCTGGTTTACTGGGGTTAATGTCGAAGACAAAATCCGAAGGGAAGAGTCACTGCAAGTGTTTGGTGGGAAGGGCCATGTGTAGGCCATGTGTTTCTAAATGAGATGGCTGCCATGGTTATTAATGCATTTCCTCCTTGTCTTTTTGGTTTTACTATCACATATGGGGCCATCTGGTTCCTCTGTGGGACTCCCAAGACTTTTTGGCAAGCACATATGTGAAGACGTCTAGGGTTTTTCCTCTTCAAGCCTTTCTACTACATCTTATTTCTGGAAACCCTGCTTAAAAAAGAGTTTTCATGTACAGCTGCAGTCTCTACCTGTAACACAAACCTTCTCGCTATCACCAGTGCTGACATTGTAGGGCAGCGTTGAGAAAAATCCTCCTTCAACTACCAGTCTGGCGGCACATTAAGAAAGCGAATGCACTTTGCATGGTGGTTCAGGCGCTGTGGCAGGTGGTGCGAGACAGATGCATGTGGTCCCCTCAGCCTCTGAAGTGAGCATGTGGCACGGTATCTGAAGTCAGAAGGAAATTTTAAATATGCTCAAAGCACAAATTCATTCCTTTCAGGTCTTGAGAAGTTAGAAGCCCTTGAATTGTCTTGAATGTTAATTTTTTTTCCTGTGCTGTATCAAACAAGAACCTGCTTATGGAGCTGTTGAGCCTTCTTGGAAGATAAATGTGACCTATAGAATCACATTTATCACGGTGTCTCTTGTAAGAAATACAGCCTGCTTTCAGGGTAGCTGGATGGATTACAGAGATGCAAAACTGGGACAATTCAGCAATCAGCAACTTGGTGCGAGGGCCTTCACGAAGGAGATGAAGCAATGACTAAAAACAGAATAAATTTCCCTTAGAAGGAAAGATTAATCATCATGCAAGAGAAGGATTGCTTCAAGTGTAAGCAAGGAAATTGCACTGTGAGTAATAAAGTTAGCCAGAGAAAAAGCACCAAATAAACTAAGTACCAGGAGATACATTTCAAACAAGTTTTATCTGGCTCTAAAATACTCCTCTTTGAGAGGTACGGGCAGATGTGTATTATGGCTAGGCAGTCTCGAGGGATGGATTCCACGCTGGGGGACACTGCCTCTGGTTATCATTTCGAATTTTCCAATTTCAGAACATTCAAAACTTTCCATCGCTGTCAAATCTGTTTAACTGCAGTGGAAAGTTATTCTTGTCTAACAAAACTGGTTTCTTATAAATAGCGAGGATTGGGCACAGCTTGTGGTTATAGATGTGTATCACGAAATATTAACTTCTGGAGGCCTCAGCTGTCAGACTAAGGACTGTATGGAACTAGGGCCTGAGCTTCCATGTTGCCTTTGAGGTGGGTTGCAGGGCATTATCTCAACAGCTTGGTTTCAAAGGCTGTTCAGTTATAATGTCCCTCAAAGAGCTTATAACCTAGAGGTCAGAAAAAGACATACACAGATGAGACAAATGGCTTGGGGTGACATAAGCGGTAGTGTAAGATCTAAGATGATGTGGAAACACTTCACCAGTAAATGTCCGTGGTCTCAGTACTCTGCCCTCCTGGCCACTGTCAGGCTGCAGTACATCCCGTGCCCGAAGGAGCCAGGGGGTTGAGGAGGGATTTCAGGTGGGACTAAGCAGTGACTATAGCTCTTGAGAATATGGTATGCAAGTAATGCTCTGCTGTGGAGGGAGGATGAACTGACGCTGTTCTGAAGCCAGAAGTTTGTGCCTGTGGCACTGAATGAGAGAGGCCAGAGGGATGGAAAATGGAGAGCTGACACTTTTTGCCTATCACCTTGATTTTTATGCCACTTTTAAAAGGCTTAAAGGTTTGATTAGGAGAAGAGTTTTGGCAGTGGAGAGGGTGGGATAAAAGGCTGGCTGAATTTTGGAGCAGCATGTAGGAAAAAATGGCAAGACTTTTCAGAGGGATCTTTTTTTTTAATAAAAACTCTGCATTTGGGAAACCTATACTTCACTAATGTTAGTTTACATCTGGCATTTACTTTTGGTTTAATAACAGGCATAGAAGGAAATTTAAAATATCTGAATGCTTTATCTCAACTTTTTTCTGAAGGTGATGTTTTATCTAGGAAATACAGATTTTGAGAGAGCAAGTGTAAGTACAAAAGAGGAGAGAAAATCAAGTAGATAAAAAGAAATCAGGAGGGAATCTGGAAGAGAGAAGACCTAAAGGACTGGAAAAAGGGTCTTCACAGGCAGAACTTAAATTAGATTTTAAGATGGATTTTAATTTTTGCACAATATGCCTTAAATTTTGTTATGTTTCTGAGGAAAATCACTCATAGTTCTGTTGATTTTAAGGTGGTAGAAAGACTGATTTCAGACTGCTATCATTAGAAAGAATTGTCTGGAATTACTACTAATTGGTGAAGCTGGGGCAAATTCTGCTCTTAACGCCACCCACTCTGCTGTTTGCTGCATATATAGGCTTGTTTTCTGACATCTCTCCTGCTGATAGTTCACAGAAAATGCTGTGCTGGTAGGTGATCTTCATCAGGCCTGAAGATGGGCAGGTAGGGCAGAGGTAGCGGCTGCTCCTGGCCTTTGTTTCCACCAACTCCGAATGAAGATCCTAGTGAAATGGGACAGTTGCTAGTTTTCAAACAAGTTAGTTGGTCAAACTAAAAACAGAGCTCTCATCTCAGCTGGCTGAGTGCCTCTTCTTCACTACAAATTCACTTATGCTTGGATTATGAATTTTATTTTTCCCTCTCCTATGAGGATTTAGTCTCTGTTACAAAATCAGCATATAAAAAAATTTCATGCCACTGTAACAGGTACAATAATCTTTTGGATTAATTCAAATCCTTGCAATTATTATTCCAGCTCAAGCTAAATTAAATTTAACAATACAAAAAGTAGCTTCTGGAGTAATGTAAATCTCACTTCAGGCTTTGATGAATCCGGATTAGTATTTTTGGTTGGAAAGAGACATAATGAAGCCATGACTGCTTGGAAAAATTCTAAAGATTAGCTACAGCCTGCTTAAAAGGAAATTTTTTTGATCCACAGCTTTTACTTCAGTTTAATAACTTCTGTAAACTTCTCTGAATGACTCTTTTAAAAGATTAATTCTGCAGAATTTAAGTTGGAAGCATGTTGTGACTTCAAAGTTTACCAGGTCCTGTGGATTTCATATGCCACTTGTGCATCTGCCTTTTCTGTGCACCAGGAGGAGGAGTGTGAAAGGTGCTGACCTACTTTAGAACAAGGGAAAAAAGATTTAGCAAATAATTAAAAAATAAATTCTTCTCTTTCAGAATAATTCTTGCAGAACAATAGAGCAATATTTGAAGCTTAAAACCTGTACATTCTAATTTCACTGTATTTTTCATTTAGAAAAACACTTGAAAAATGAAGACTCTACATTCAGTGGGGAAATTGTGCAGCGTTTTGAAGATACTATTGCTGCTATTAAGAAATTGGTAAGAAAAATCTTGTCTTTAGCTTTAAATATATGGGAGAGAGTTAGTTGGTAACCATGAAATTAATCTTTTATGGTTGTACTACTAGAAGCGTTCTCTTGTGTGAGTTATGCTCTTACCTTAAGAGAGAGATGGGCAGTTTGGAGTGAAGTTAGTGGGTGCTTGCATGCACTTTGCTGCCTGCAGAAGTTTGGCTACAATAGAACAAACCAACCTGCCTAGTGTAGATCACACAGCTGATCCAAGCCTTAGCTCACCTGCTGGTGCTTTAATGGGGGAACAGTAGATGCCATTTACACTAGGGGCTAGTGAAATTTGAGGTGTGCCCAGACTTCTGTTGAAGTAAAAAGAGGAAGGGTCTTATGCTCAGCAGAGTAAATTGGAACTCAGGGTTGAAATTTTGTTCCCAACTCTATTGTGTCTTCATAGTTTGCTTTTGTGCAAGAAGTGCAAGCTCTGAACCCATAGTGACCTAGTAGGAGCATCACAAAAATCACTTGAAGGCAAAGGTCTGCTTGTGTAGAGGTTTTTACGTTGTAAGGGCTTTAACGCCGTTGATGCAAGGGGGAAAAAAAATGCTTCCCTCTCAGGGCTGCTGTGAGGATACACCCACCAACGTTAGTGCGTTCTGCAGATGGTGCAGAGTTCAGCAGGTAGGTGGTTTGTCCTGTGACTAGGTGCAAAGGGATTTTTTTTAACTATATTTGTCTTTCCTTGAAACAATTGCACTGTGTGTGATAATAAGAGACCTTATAGCAATTATGAGCTGAGGATGGCTGTTCATAGGTAGCTAACTTCTGCTGTAAGACCTCTGAAGCTATTAAAGCCAGAATGGCTTCAAACAGAAGGTATTTTAAAAGTATCTCCATAATGTATTCGTCTAGTTAGGTATAAATCTTGTAAAACTTTCCTTTCTCCTTCAGTAGGCCGCTAAATCATCTATTTCAGACCAGCTCTGCATTAGTCTATCAGATGAGTGTTTTATGTAACATGCTGAAATCATAAAGCTGTTTTCTTTTTCACTGCTTCAGCTAATTGAGGGTGTAACTCATATGAAATTAAAACCTTTTACACATTTATTTTACACCTCTAAATATTTCATCTTCCCAAGGAAATGGGAGTAATTTATATGCGTGCATATAGAATTTGTTCTGTAGACAGTAAAATTCAACAGTATCTTTTCTTCCCACAGTGTCTCAGCTGGTGATTGTAACCGCTAGCAAAACTGAGGGAGAAAGCTAGGATTGGTTTTATGCATAAGTTATGATGCCAAAGTCAATATCCATTTAAGAACTGATTTATTTCCCCCAGACATTCGGGGCTTCATCAACGCACCTACAATTCTCAGCCATACAAATTTGGGGATTCAGTTGTTTGAGGGCTTCTCCCACAATCAGTTCAGTCTGTTTTCTCTTGCTCCACCATCACTCTAAAAGTAACCCTTCTCATATCATTAACCATGAACCAGAAGATGACTGTCTAGTGTGTCTGAAGGCCAGCTAGAGTCCCCCTTCTTCAGTATAGCTTCAGGCCACAGGCAAATGAGGCTCTTCTGTTGCTTAAATAACGCATGCACAGTGGCAGAAGCTGACAGCTAAGACCTTCCCTGCCAGCACAGCTTTTGTAGCAGAGATGTAGGTAACAGCTTCCTGAAGATTCTTAACAGTCAGAAGCCAACAGTTCCTGGAGACAGATACATAGGTTTGTTCGCCTGCCTGTAAGACAAGTTACTTGTTATTTTGAAGAGTGAAAGAAAGGAGGAAAGAGACCAAGTATGAGCAAGGGGAATGATATATCTAGGCATGGACAATATCCAGTATCAACTAACTGAAAAAAAAAAAAAAGAAATTATGGTTTTGTAAGGAAGAAGTGCTTTTTCATCTGTTGTATTACTTGGTTCTCACTTGTGGGTTTTTCAATTGTCAGGAAGAAATTCGAAGGCATACCCTTGAATGCCTAGAAGAGGAGACTATAAAAAACAGCAATCTTCGCTTCAGAATGCGGAATTTTCCAGGAGAGATTATTGCAGAGATGACAGGTAGTACTGACTTAACCAGCTTCGAAAAAATGAGAGTTGAATTTTCCATGCATTTGAACAATTTGAATTATTCTATAAAATAAATCTTACTGCTAAAGGTAAATGACTTTCAATAATAACTTACTAATGAAAGAAGATACGTGTTTGCTGATGTGTGATGCTGTGAGGGATTATTCTCTCATGTAAGAGTGTAAATGAGAGATATCTTCCCTGAAGACCATGCACAAGCACTAGAGGAATGGAGAACTGCAGCATACAGGTCTGATCCCAGCCGTGCCACAGCCTTTCTCTGATACTTGAGATGGAGCACTTGAGTGCTCTGTGCTGCAAGTTCCCTCTTTGTGAAGTAGGGATAATAACACTTATCTGATGTGACATTACTTTTGGGTGGGGTTCATCTGACCAAATGGTTATCAACTGTCTCTTTTAGACAGTGAAGAGAAAGAGGCACTTCTAGGCATGATTCATCTCACCCTAGAATAGATGTTTAAAGCAAGTCAGAAGAATCATGAGCTGGAAGTGCCTCTTTCTCTCCACTGGCTATGAAGGGAGGCTAAAGCCTTAGCTCAAATGTAGGTATCTAGACGAAAATAAAGTTTGAGCTGTATTTCTCTTTTTTTCCTCAGGTATGGCTTGGCTTTTAAGATAACCAAGGCATATTCTGATCCCACCCTTCTGTTTGCACTGTAGTCACAAAGCAAAGTGGTCAGGGAGTTGATCTAGATGAATGTTAGGATTTCTTCTTTTTGGGAGAAGCAAGGGAGTTGGAGTTCTTTATCTGGCTAACCATGAGGCTGCACGATTGTTAGTGGTGGCACAGGAGGAGGAATGGCAACGTGGCAGGCTGGCCAGGGAGAGCAGGACTGCTCCTTTTGGAGGACTAAGGAGTTAGATCGGCTTTAGGTTCATCATGAAACAGTGACCAGAGCTTTTCTTTCCCCTCCCTCCCCCCCAGCTACATTCTATGTTTGTTGATTACTTTCTTATAGCCAGTTTCCTCCCTCACCTTCTCTCTGCCTATAGCACGTGGTTGCTATGCAGTTAGTCGGTTGTTTATACTAGCTGCTCCCATTCTGCACTGCCTAAGTGTTTTTGTGTGGGTGGAGGTACGCTAATGTGACTGTTATCTCAGAAGCTGAAAAGATGCTGTAGTACAACGCCCCTGCACAGAGGAGCTTTATCCACAGTACCTCTTCATGCAGGCTCTTCAGCTTCACACAGCCGTGGCTCTTTTGGGAGAAATGCTATTGAATTTCAAGCCAGGTGATCCTGCTCCTTGTCCCTGGCTGCCAGAGCTGGTTGTGCAGAAGATTTCTTGGGAGGAAAGGAGTAATTTTTATCAGTTCACTACATGTCTGGGTAATTTCTTAGACATATAGTATGAAAAAGAGCAGTTGTTCTGTGAGAACACAGCAGGCTTCTTCTCGTTGATAAATGCAGATGACTCAGGGAAAACATGGGAAGACTAAACTACTGAAATAAAGTATGTGATTTCAGGGATGTTAGTGTCTTAGAATCACAGCTATCCCTTACCAGGTGACAGTACCAATAGTACTGAATTAAAGATCATGGATCAATCCTTTAATGCATTATCTCATATATACCTGTTTATAGCTAAGAGGCTTCTGCATGTATTGTATTTATTTTTTAGCTCTTGTTACTGCTGCACGTGAATCTAGTGCTGCTAAGATACATCAGCTGCAGTCTGCACTGAAAAGCATTGCTTATGAAATTGAATTACTGAATGAGAAGCAAACCCTTTGTGAAAGACAGAATGCTGCACTGTGGTATGTATTAATTTGAACAAGGGAAACCATACCAGCAAGATGATTAAGGAGAACTGAAATGTTATCAAAACATGATGAGCAGTGCTTGGCCCTCACCCCTGCAGCTAGCTGCAAATGTTCCTAGGCAACTCTTTGCTGCAGCAGCGAGCCTGGTTTTTAAGATCTTGTTTCTTGAACAGCAGAGCCTGCCTGCTGCGAAAACTGTCTGCAGCTTTGCTTCTCACACTGGCAGGGAGAGTTTTCTCTTTCAGCAATTAATGTTAAGGAACTACTACAGACAAAAATAATAGTTTTCAGTTAAAAAAAGAACTGTGGAAGGAACTCTGAATCAGTAACTGTGCTAGAGATCCATCTTCCTCTTCAAGAGTTACCCCAAGAGGATACAGAGACTTGGGACATATTTGTTTTCTCCCTGCTAGATTTCATGTTGCTGTCACCTTCTGCAATGCTGCTAGAGCTGTTAAAAAATAAATCACAATGCATTTTCTTAGGGGAAGCCTGCTTTCTTTGTTCTTCCAATGCTTGCAAGCAGCCCTTCCATTTTTAATGAAACTTGTGGAAAATAACCACATCAGTAAAACTTTGAAAAAGTTATAATACAAATAACTGAAAGCTGTTTCGTTGGAATGCAAGGTCTTAGATTGTCTTCATCACAGGTACTGCTGCATGTCATGCTTTATAGTTTGTATAGTGCTATAGTAGACTGAGTTCCTAACGTATGGATAGGCAAGTATTCATTTCAACGAACATCTGAACCAAGTCTTTGATCTGAATGAATGGTAGGAAATACCATTTTCATCTTCCCCCCCCCCCCCAGTGAGGAACAAGAATACTTGCGGACACAGTATAAAGAAAGAGTAGACTTGCTGAATGAAAGGATGGCAACGAAAGTTAACACAAATATTCTCTTAATTGAAACTTGTGATAAAACAAGAGATACAGAAAGAGAAATAATCAAGGCGAAGGCAGCATTAGCAGAATTGAAAGAAAAAATAGCTGAAAAAATGAGTAAACTTGAGAAAGAGAAAGAAGAATGTGATAAAAAGGTAAATATTTTGAAATGTACTTCAGTTTTACAGATAGTTATATAGTGCCAAAAATGAAATGACCTTAGAAATTATTCCAGATGTTGTATTTTGCTTTGTCGTATGGAGCTAACATATGTCTCCACAGCAGCACAAACAGAAAAGTGACTCTCTTGACATTGGGTGCACACATGCTGTTTTGACTTCTGTATACATGTGCTTATGTGTGTGTGGTGTGTATACATATATATATATACACACACAAACATGCACACATCGGAATTGCATGGTATACGAAATTTGTTTTCTAGCAGCACATCTCAGAATGTCATGTCTGTATTGGTGCTTCTTACTGACTGTGCGACAAAAAATCATGTACTGGGAACTCAACCCTTCCAGGCAAACTGCTTAAAATAAAGGTACCTATATTTTCCAGCAAGGTCTGAGGTAACGTTTTGCTGTTTTTTATATTCCACCCTACTTTCAGTTGTGTATATTTGATATCCTTTCTGAACGATAACATAAAAACAGATGATCAGATTAAAAGAAGACTTTCTAGTAGAAAATATGGTATAATCAGATTCCTACACTGGAATAAAATCACATGAAACTTTGACAGATCAGGTCCTAATTTGCATGTTATATTAATTCATTATTGTTTCTTTTTCTTACAGAATTTTGTCATTTGGTACATAGCTGTGGCTTTTGCAGAAAATTATTTTCTTCCAGTGTAAACTTTGTGCTCATTTAATTTTGGAAGGCTTCAGATGTTTTAATATAAATTTTTAAACAACGCACAGTACTTTGCTCAATTAATTGTATTATTTTTAATGTAGAAGAGAGAAATGAAAAAAATCCTTGATACTCAGGAGGCAAAAACTTCCCAGAAAAAGCATGAATTTGAAAACTTGAATATAAAATTTTTGGACCTACAGCATTTGATAAGTCTGAATTCAACGGTAAGTTATATACAAAATTGTTTTCGTTCATTAGTGCAAAGATCAAAATTCAATTTCATCATTGGCCAAAGTGAGGGGAATTTATAGACAAATGCAGTCCCTACCTTTTAAGAAGAAAAATAAGCTTGCATGATGTCTAATTGACTGATATTATTAACTGTTAGTTACTGGGTTATAAAGTAATTTTCAAAAACAGAAGGTCCACATAGGCTGTTTTTACCAGCTTAATGAAAGATTTGGCTACTCTGTGCTGGTCAATCTACTTACCAGGACATTGTTATAGGGAATATTAAAAAAAGTCACTGAGAGGATGACTTGGGTCCCAGTCCTGCACATGCCTCTGGTGGAGCTAGTTGGAGGACTAGCTGAAAAAGAGAAATTATAATCAACAGATGTTTAGTGGATGCAAACTATGATATAAGGGGAAGAAATAGGAAGAAATTTAGAAAAGAAGACTCTATTCAGATATTATGAAAGAGTTTGTACTGCAAAAAGTGTTGTAGAAACTAAAATAGGCAAGGAGACTATATTATGCTCAACTGCCTGGGAATGCATTCAGCAGCGGAAGTAACTCCACACTGGTGGACGTGACAATTTTAAGGAGACAGAGGATCTGGAAAGTCAAAGCTAACAGAGCTAAAAGACAACCAGGCTTTCTCTGCCTGCCATCTATTTAATATTGGCTTTCAGTTCAACCCTGCCTACTCTAGAACTACTTTTCACTTTTTGCAGGGATAACTTATCAGAGAAGAGTAAGGAAAGATCAGTGTCTTCATCTTTCCTTTTATGATTTCTTGCAGAGTTAACTCAAACTATGTGCATTCAGTTTAACATCTGCTGAGTTACCTCAGCACTACTGAAAGCAACCATACTGCAAAATTAATACTGGTGTAATGAGTTGAGCCAAATCGAGATGTAAAACATCATTTTCTGCCCTAGTCTTGCCAACTTCTGTTAGAAGCACTGCTGCCTTCCCAGTAAGCGTCCTTTCTGTCTGAATGAGTATCATGTTCGTAAAAATTCCAGAATTGTACCTGAGTTAACACTGCGGTGAGTTTCCCTTAAATGACAGATTTCATAGGTTAATTTTTTAAAGTTTCTTTTCATTACCAATCTGCATTGATTTTTTTTTTTTTAAACTCTTTCAGTGATTAAATACAATAAATACCGCCTTAACCACTGTTTTCTCAGTATTCTTTCTTTGCAGGCTGTAGTAATTTTGACTGTGAAATCTCAGAGCGGCTAGAAACTAGTAGAGTCTCCTGCAGATGTTATGAAATCTTAAAAAAACCCCACAAAACATCAGTGGCAGTAAAGGGATTCATTATCTGCTGTTTTGGAAATTTCATATGTTTTGACATAGTCTGTTATATTTTTTTATAGGCTATATTTAATGAGGAAATTCTCGTAGCAAAACTGAAAGAAAAAAGCAAGCAACTGGAAAAAAACCTGGAATTTAAAAAGACAGACGTGCTGGCACTCTCAGAAAAGAAGTAAGAATTATTAGACCATTTGATCTGATCTTTTTGCTAAACCTGCATCAGTGTTTTCTGAGGGAATTTTCCCCCAATATTTAAGAAGAACCAGCCAAGTTCTATGGAGTATGTGAATTACGTAATGGGAATCTTTCTGTTGGCTTCAGTGGGCATACAGTAAAGACTTGGAGGACAGCTGGAGTTAATCTAAATCAGCTGTCAGGGACCAAATATTCACAAACAGTGCTCTATGGACTAGAGTTATACTGTTATTCTAAAAATGTGCGTGGCAGGAAAGTCAGTCATTACTCCCTGCATGTGCTATCACCATCCTATCAGCTGGTATACTTACATCTGCTATGGCACAGAGATTTCTTCTTCTATGTGTTACCTGAGATGCAAAGCATCACAGATGATGTGAATAAGCAAAATAATCCAAATATCATTCTATGGGCTTGTCTATGTTACACCCATGGAGCTCAATGTGGAGATCTTCAATTTAGCATTATCCAGGCTAGCTCCATAGCTGCTTCTCTTCTGACTCTGCCATAGGCCTTCTGAAGGGTTATAAGACCAAAGTGATGGGGAAAAAAATTGAGACTTTTCCTGGTGATTCAAACTTCTTGTTTGAACCCATTTCCCTGTACAAGCTGAGCTAAGAATCCTTACAAAGAAGAAAATATGAGTTCTTGGAAACTTGGGTAAAATTATTGCTCTGAACTCTACTATTTTTCTTGATGGCAGAACTAATTCATTAATGTCTTCATGGAATGAATGTTGCCATTAATTAACAATGTAATTACTGTAAAAAATGAGCTGCAGCCAGCATCCGGCTGTGGCCCTTGATCCTGTAGGCAGTTATAAATTGCTTATCTTTACTCTCCTGAGTATTAACTTCAGTAGAAATAGTTGTGCTAGGGAAGTTGACCATACTCGTGTTTCAAGGGTCCAAACAGTTATGATCTGGTGATGACCACAGAGCTGTGGGCTATGGTGAATTTCATAGCCTGAGTGTAACAGAAGTGTTGTCTTTCTGCTCTTTTTGTGCTGCATTTTTATAGCTGCTTAGTGTTGTGAATGTCTTTATTTGTTTTAGAGTGTTTGTCCTTCATAATTTATTCTACTATTTGATGTAACAGATGAGTTAGGCAGTTGAGTTAAAGAAAGGATCTGGTCAACGTATTTTTTCCTTCACAATGTTTGGCACATGCTGTCAAAGCCTGGTCAATATGGATTTCTGGTTCTATATTTGTTTGCTATAAGACTACTTTATATTTTATAAGACTACTTTCTATTCCTCTTTTTTCTTTTTAATATCCTCTCCTCCTCTGCATCAGATTTCTTTCTTCAAACACTTCTTTAGGTAGGCTCATGCTTCTTGCATAACTCCTGTTTTGTATAGAAGATAGAAAAAGGAAGCAAGTATCCATTGTTCTGACTGCATCCTGTAAAACATATAAATGCACAATGTTCGTCCAAGCAAGAAGTATAAATCTATGCTCAAACTTTCCCATTTTAACCTGTAGGTAGACCTGTTGCTGGTAGGACTTATCTACCTGAAAGCCTGTCTGCTTTCTCCTTGTGTACTTTTTCTATCAGTTTGTCTATAGAAAATATTGCCTCTCCCCACAAGCCTTCCTTGGCTTGTATTTTAAGATCTTGTAGTAGAAAGCCTACTAGTTCTGTATGTCCTTACCTTCTTTGCAGGTTTTATTTTCATCAGATATATTAGAGGGAAGTAATGAATAAAGATACCTGAATGGAATGGAGCTCAAATGTGTGTAGACTTAGCTTATGTTCGCATGAGGGCCGTGAGAATAAGAATGCATAATTTTTTATTAATTTTTTAAATTTTTTTTTGTTAATACCCTCCTAAATATGTCTACATTGGCTTTGTTTAATAGGATTCAGCTTGATTCTGAGTTACTGCTTTTACAATCAAAAATTGCTCAAGAAAAGGAGGATTTCAATAAAGAACTTGGAAAGGTAAGAGAGATATTTTTATTCTGGCTCAGAGTTTTTACTAGGCCTTGTCTTGTTGAAACACTCAACGAGAACAGGCCTGCACAAAGTATGACACGTGAGGTGCTTTAGGTGCTTTGATTTGCCTGTGCCTCTGTGCTTGATAAGTGTGAGCAGGGAAAAGGAGCACAAACATTTGCAGGACATGTGGCCTCTATCTTCTACTGTACTTGGGCTTTGGAGGTCATGCTGGAGGTAGGGGCAAGATCTTCTCTTCAACTGAGGCCATGGGCTGATGTTGAAAGACTTAAGGGGCACTGGGAGGTGGGGTGAGCTTGAGGGTGTGGTCTTGTGTGCTGGGATGCAAGGGAATAGAGGGCTCTGAGATTACGATGTTGATTTGGGAGGGAGTATGTGTGCAATAAGAGAACGGGGCAGACACATGTATGTAGGAGGATTGTGGGGACATTTGTTAACAAGGATGAGGTTGGGCTCCTGGTCTGGAAAGCTGAGTGTGCAGTTTTCATAGTCATTCTTGCTGACTTGCTCCATGCTTTTTTACATTATTATTAACTTTTATTGCGTGTGGGGAAAATCTAACTAGTGGTGGCACTCCATCTGCTGAACCTGTGAAGGAACGCCAGCTGCCTGAGATTATTGTTGTTACGTAGACTACGTGCACCTATTAGGGGGTGGTTCCCTAGTTGTGTTCATAACCTCTCCTCCGGAGGTGTACATATCAAACACGACGTTGGTCCATTAAAAATTCTGCCATGCTGACATTAGGCAGCACTAGGTACGAGCCACATTCTCCCCATCCCATGGCCACCCCACCTGCTTTTCTACTGCATTCCTGCCATCAAAAGCCAGGACCCCAATCATCATCTTCCTATTTCCTTTTTCTCTTCCATCTTCCCGCCCTTGCCTCCTTCAGCCAGGACCCATGACTCCTGCTTCCCTCCATCTTGATATTGTATGCCCACCATCCCAGTGTTCCTTCATTGTCAAGCCTTCCCTATTTCCACTTCATCACTCTTTGTAGTCTACACAGTGGAAGTCACTGCCTCCAGCTGGAGCAAGGTACCATGTGCCTGGGAGCAGCACACAGCTTGCAGGCTGTTTCAGAGTGGTTGGTTTGAATGGAGCCATGGAAATGAAGATCCAGAAATGTGATCTTGATGTGATATCCATATATATTAATTACATGCATGCTGTGAATCTTGATTCATTGTAAAGTTCTCTAAGATTTTTTGATTAAAGGCACTATAGCAGTATAGAATGTTATTATAAGGTAAAACAGAGACAGAAATAATAATAATAAGCTAACATCTGTGGTCCATATTTCTAGACTAAGGAAGATCTACGCAATGCTAAATGTGTGAATAAAAAACTTAAATTAGAAAATAAAGCTGTGCGCCAAAAGTACGAACAAGCACTGGAAGAAGAAAAACGCTGGGCTACAGAAAGGGATAAGATGGTGGCAAAGTAGGTTTTACCTGTCAGCTTTTAAATACAGATTTTTTTGAGTTTGTGATTTTATGACTAAGGCTTTTCTTGCTACATAGTGAGATTGTGTTTCTGACAAAATATCTAACATTTCTTTTTTTTTCTGGTAGATTGGGAAAATTATCTGTTTTGCTAGATGAAAAGCTTGAATTTCTGGCAAATCATATGATGGAAAAGAAAAACCTAGAGAAAGAAATTGAAAATCTTGAAGGCAGCCTACTGTATGTAATCTTTCAATACTGAAAATAGTAAATGATCTCAGTACCGTTTACTCAGGAGTTCAGCTGGTTTAAGAGATTCTGAAATGTAACACTCAATAGGGAAGTTAAATGGGTTTATAAACTATACTGGTAGGCTGGTATGAAACTTCATACAACAAAGAGGTTAGCTGCCAGTTACCCTAATTTAATCTGCAGTTTCTTATCACCGAGCAATGAACATACAAATAATGAAACATATTGAAGCAGTAGGGAACGTAAAACTTCATGAACAGTTGTGACTGTGAACTCCATACTGTGGTACCAGGTCTTGGACTAAGTCACTACCCTTTTATAGTGGTATCTGAGAAAATCTGCTTTTACTCAGATAAATCTAAGTAAGCACAGATTTGCCCTGTGCACAGAAGTGCTCTGAAAAAGAAATCTTTGGCTTGTGTAGTCTAAGCAGAACAGATGTCCTGTGCCCTATGCAGTGGGGTATGGCTGGGAGGAGCGTGGCCAAAGCACTGCAGCTCTCTGTTAGCCTGTAGTTGGTGGAAGAGATTTAGGATTTTACTGCCATAGGTGAGGGCAGGCATGTGTATATTGACCCCAGATATCCTGCATTGGACCCAGTTAACCTATTTGCGAGAGAATCAGGAGATCAAGGCCTTATGTTGTACGCAGATAATCAAATTCTGTCATGTGAGAAGGGTAATCTTGACAAAAGGGAGAGCTTTTCTTTTTCTTTCTGCTGGAGTGTCATCCTTTGCAAGAGAAAGTAAAAAGGTTCAGCCAATTAATCTTACACCCTCCAAACCTAGCAGAGCCAAATATTTGCACACACTCTGTGTTTTGAGTGACACTAATTGTGCTGGTTCTGTGCAACATTTTCACGGTGTAGCACTGAAGGGGCTGTGCTCCTAGGGTCTTCCCATTATCGAAATCCTCCTGAGGAATGTTTTGTTAATATGGAGCTGCCTACTTATGGATATAATTATAACTAAAAAGTAAGAAAATAATTGCTCACCTCCCTTTTCATACTGAATAAGAAAACATACAATACATTTATTCTGCTTTGTAGGAAGAGAAGTGCATTTCTATCTTGATAGGATCAGTGTCTGCATTTTTCCGGACAAAGGAGATATTGTTGCCATGTAAATGTGGGATGCAAAAAATAAGACCATGAGGTAGCCACACACTGCTAAAAAGGAGGTAGCCATGCACTGCTAAAGAGGAGGAGAACTTGTAATGAAGTGCAATGGAGTCTACAGTATAAAACTAAGTTAACAAGATAATGAGGTGAAATAATCATCGCATAGTAGATATCCAATTAGCGTCAAGATATACTAATGATAGTGAACGAAAATATTGTAAGAGCTTTCTCCCAGAGTCAATCAGCTCTTAATTTCAGACTTTTAAACTAGACTACATGGAACTGTGCAAAATGCATCACAGCTCTGACCTCTTAGAAAAACTGATTGAAAAACCCCCTTTCCCCAGTCCCTGTCCCCATACTTTCCTAGGGTTTTATTTTACGTTTGTACGTAATTATCTTGTTCTGTGAATTTTCACTGGCTTCACAACATCCCTCTACATCAAACCCAAAATAATTTAATTTCAGTGTACATCACACAGACTGCCCAGTCACTTTAACAGGGCCACCAAACTGGAAATCAAAATTAAGATCTCTTGTTAATTTTTATTTTCTATAAAAGTAATATGCAAGGTATTCAGAATCTCACCATTCACCTTACAAGATTGACTGATTTTTTATTTTTTTATTTTTTTTTTTAAATGAGCAATTTGAAATGAAGTCTGTCAGGTTTCATTCAAGGAGGGCAATCTTCAATTGATTAAACCCACTGAAATGGGAAACCCACTGACTTGACAACAGTGAACATAGTTTTGGAAAGTATGGAATAGAAGTAGTATGATTTTTCAAGGGTATCTAAGAATGATTTGGATGCATTCCACTACTATTAAAATTTCTTACAGTACTGGCTTGATACATTTAGCTTTGCATTTGGAACAATAAAACCTTTGGAAGAAAGCCCCATACTACCTCTTTGTAAATCCTTGTAGGGTTTGGAGTGGGTGCTTCCCAACGCCTTTGTGTCTTGAAGGAGTGAGAATCACTGGTTTCACACTACCAACCTTTTTTATTGTATTGAACTCTCCTAGCATGTGTTGAATACATATAAAGTTCATGCATTTTAATATTTACCACACATGGCGCACTAGAAAATACATACTAAGAAATTCAAATAAATTGATTTGTCCGTCTGGCCAGAAGTTATACTTCTGAAAATACTCTTTCATAGTACTCGCTACTAATACATTAGAGTAATTGTTCATTTCTGAAACATCTGTTCTCGTGGTTTGCATTTGTTTATTGTTTCTGTCTTGAAAAAAATACTCCTGGATTTGCCTTGGTTCCTAACAAGAGCTAACAATTTTAAACTGATGTTTCCAACCTGAGAAACAACAATATGTAAACACACAGCTATGGTTCAACACTATAATATGTGTAGGTTTTTGAGATGTGACCCACAGGTACCATATTGTCTCTCTCCAGCTAGTGTAAGTGCTTAGCATGTTGATTGGTGGGAAGGAAATTTTGAAAAACTATACTAAAATTTTAACGTAGAGTAAGCACTCTCCAAATCTGCAGCATTTTTTCTGAAAGTTTATCTTTCCCCCGCCCCCAGAAATATCAAGGAGAGCTATGCAAAAGAGCTGGCATCTCTAAAGCAAGATTTGAAGACAGAAAATAAGACGAGGTAGGATAAACTAGGAAGTATGCATTGTATCTTTAAAACAAAGCAGCAAATTAATGAATCACTGCATCTTGTTGCAGCTATTATATCAGATATAAAACCAAAGCCTTACTATGTAAATATTCAGTGATATAATGGCAAATAAAAGGGCATCTCCTCAAGGATATCCATAGTTTCATTTGAATATTATTGCTATACTGCCAAGTGGTGAGAACCACTGAACTTACTGTGTAAGTGGCTTTTAATCATTATGACACTAAATGTTCTACTTTATTTTGTAAGCTATTTGGGATTTTCCCAGGATATGGACACTTACGTAAACTGTAAAACTGGTTTTTAAAAATTTTATTTATTTTAATTAATTTAAATTAATGTTCATTGGTAGCTGATCCTGCACCTTTGAGGTCAATGAGAGCTCTGCCATTAAATTAAATGAGAAAAAAGTGTCTCAGTTCCCTGTAGTATCAAGCACCCACAGCTCCAGCTAGGAAGTATGGGAGCTTTGTGTGCTGAGCAATGTTCAAAATCAGGTCCTCAGACTGGTGGGATCTGAGGTTCCAGCTGTCATATAGATAAATCCTTTGACAGAGTCCATAAGAATGAGATATCGTTGTATTTTCAGGTATTTCATCATTCTTCCTTGGACTTACAGATTTTTCATTAGTTCAGCAGTGTCTTCTACTGAATCTGTCTTTTTAGGAAACTTTTAGAGAGAATTGTAAGGAGCATGTTACGCAAACGTCACAAAAAGACTAAGGCTTATTTTATCTATATTCAGAACATCTGCCATGAAGTAGGTTGCATCACTCTTCATACATGCACACATGTCTGCCCACAGTGGTGTGAGGTACCTCTAGAAAAAGCCTTGAGTTGGATAAATCTAAGTGAATGACTGTAGCTGGAGTTAAAATGAGAGTGATATAAAGCTTTCCTGCTGTTTTTGAGTTTCTCAGCAACTGCCAGATTTTAACTGAAGCTCTTGGGGGTCTGTTCATACTGTTTGTCTAAACTCAGTTTTGAGTGTCTGGTTCTTGAGGTGTTATCAGTCCACATCAATATGGAGATACCTTCTTGTCAGAGTATCAAGACCTATGTACTTGATAAGTGGGGTTTTTTGTTTGTTTTCCTTCCATGAATGCCTCCTTGTATGTGAGATCCCTAATGGGATTTTTACCTCCTCTTTATTATTGGCAAGAAAAAAAGTGGATTCAGGAAAGCACTTAGCCCCCTACAGTTGATAGGATACTCTCCAAAATAAGCCCATTGTCTGATCAGCTACTTCAGACTAGCTCTGCAGCTCTGACTTCTCATTTGATTATTCTGCCATGTAAGGTGCAAAGAGATCTGGAGATTTCTTGGTCATCTAGTCCAGTCTGGTTCTCCCCTGCATATTACATCATAATTTTGTCTTCAAAAAATAATCATGCTTGATCCAAAAAGCCATTGTTGCTTTCCCCCCTTACTCTCATTAAGATGTCATTTTAAAATGTTATTCTTTTGATGACTAAGAATAGTTTTTTCTGACTTCCAGTCTGCATTTTCACATAGACAGCTAGTGCCTTTTTGGTTTTGTATCACTGTTGTCTTTTATCCTTTTCATAGTTTACAACCCCTAGGGTTTTATGAATGTGAAATCTTGTCCCTTCCAATTTGCTAAGCTAAAAATTAACCAAATTATTTCGTCCAGACTTATACTAACTAATTTTAGGCACATAACAGAGGCACTTAAGTGAGACTAGTCACCTTAAGGCTCCTCCTCCAGGTTCAGTACAAACAGAGAGGCACTTTAGAAAGTTTTTATGTCTTTTCATGCATCTCTCCTAGATGTTGTCAGGGTCTCAGACTTCCATCTGAACCACTTTGATTGTAGTCCTGAAGTTACAGAATATATGTTTGAGTCTTCCAATCACTTAAATTAGGCTTGCAGTGACTCTGATAATGTTGTCTCCCTTCTCTGTTTTTCTCCCAATTTCAATTTATTTCTGCTTATGTGTCTGTCACTAGAATAATGCTTCAGTGGAAGCTACTATACTTAGCAAAGCAGAGGAAACACTTTTTCTCAGAGGAGGAGAATATAAGCAGAAAAGTTAATGAAAGAATAGAGGCTGGCAAAAAAAAGCATGCTGAACTACTTCTGGAGGTATGCTAAACAGCAGGTATTATAACCCATTACATCCAGTGTTACAATGCGTTCATGCTGTACATAATCAGAGTAAACTGATAGCTAAGTAAGTAACCTCCAAGGGCCAATTCTTTGTAAGCTATTAAATATGATATCAGGTCTAAAGATCTTCAGTATCTAAAGATCTAAATACCTCCATTCTTGGAGATATTCAAAAGCCATTTGGACATGGTCCTGGGCAACTTGCTCTAAGTGGCCCTGCTTGAGCAGAGGGGTTGGACAAGATGACCTCCAGAGGTCCCTTCCAACCTCAACCATTCTGTGATCTGACCTTAACTCCTATTAATAACAATTTTAAAGCAATTATTTATCTTAGCAAATGTTGTATTTTAATGCAGATTGCTCTCATTTTGCTCTAATTGCTTATTTCTGAGTGGTCCAGGTAGACATTATGTATTTCAGAAATCACTGACCTTAATTTTGCTTTCCATTATGAGATTGAAGACCTTGAGAAAGAGCTTTTTCAGTCTGAAAAGCAAGTCAAGGCCCTGAGTGAAGAAGCAAGTAAGAGGGAAAATGATTACAGGAATTATAATGAGGATTTTACTAACAAAATAAAATGTCTGCAGGTAAGTTTTATTGTTCTTTTTATTAACCTTGGGAAGATTTCTGATGGATGAATTGGTAGTGTTTGTGGCACCTCATTGCAGCTATGCTCATTGGAGCTATGCTCAAATGTGACCCATCTGTCAGTAATTGTTTCAAGAAAATTCTCTACTTTTCAGGTTGGTGTTTTGGGCTTTTTTAATGGTCAAAAGCACTTAAGACCCTCAGATTAAGACACTGGAATCAGTACACAACCATATATGTATATGTGCATGTATATACTCAGGTACATATGGGCATCTATGTCAAAAGAATGCAGTGAAGGTGTTTCTCAGAAGAAATGCCTCCCGTTTTAAAATAAGAATATGTGCAGGACCAGATTCAGTCCTGAGATGCATCCAGTTTAGCTTTGTAGTGAGCGTCCCAATGTGTGACCTGTTAATGTAGAATTTGTTTCATCATTTTTGGGTAAACAGGCCAACATTCATGGAAATATGACAGCTTGATTTTAGACGCTGGTCAAATTCTCCTCTGAATTATTGCTGTTGTAAATCTATTGGAGTTACTGATGGTGTGCAAGACATAACCTAAGGCTACTTAGTGTCAGTGTTCTTTAAAACACTGATGAGCTTTCTTACCCAAAGAAAGTAGGACACTGAAATGCTGAATATGAACCATGCAGAGCTTTCAAAGATTTCAAGTGCTTCTCTGATCTTTGGTATATAGCATATGGTCTATCCCCAGGGGAACTGTCTGACTCTTGGTCAACAGTCTGATTTGAGATAAGATAAATCAGATGCCAGGAGTGTAGGAAATATCCTCTTTGTATGTCTGACCTTAGAAAGGTAGATGTACAGAAGGCCTTGAGGATCTTTCTCATTTTGCTGGTGGAGAGGTTATGCTCCCATATCACACAAGACAGTTATGGTCATGTAACTGCTCAAGCTTCCCTAAAAATCAGGGCTGAGACTGTCACTGCTAAGTAAACAGTTGTGCTGGATTCATTCTCATGCTCTTTCTGGCAGATGAGCTATGCAGAATATACAAGAGAGATGCTAAATATACCTTGATACTTTCTCTGTCTTTTCTTTAATATGATTCATTCTAAAAGAGTTTTTCCTCATCTAATATAGCGCTGATGAAACTGTTATCAGAGGGTTGCCCTTTTCTTTGTGGCCTGGACAGAGACAGGTTGAAAAAGTAATTGTAACTATTTATTTTCATTCAGTGACACACTCTAATGTTTTCTCCATTTTAAACTGTTTTCCTGCTTTGCTTTCAGTTCCTACCGTCTTGATGAAACAATTGAAGTTGCTTTTTTTTTCTTCCCCATTTTGCTTTTGGAGCTTTCGGCATTTTCTTGTGCTTGCTCTCCACTATTTTCATCTGCAAAATGATTCTGTCTGAATGCTGTCTCGCGGCGGTGGTCTGTGTAAGGGGAATAAATTCCTTTGTAAGAGTCATGTCAGATCAGGTTCATTCTGCTCTGTCTGGAGCGTCACGATGATGTTATTGAAAGAGTCCATAGAAATGAGACTCAGATCGTCTTTCCTTCTCTGCCTTCTTCACATACTTGTATCTGCCACTGGAGCCATTTCATCTGTTCTCCTCCATATTTTCCAGTTTTTTCATTCTTTTTACCCATACTTCTGCTAGAGTCCTTAAAAAAAAATACAGCTCATGAGCATATCCAAACATCTCTACTTTGAGGTTTTCTGATATTTCTAGTCTTTGATCACAGGAGTGGATATGACTTACCTGACTTCAGAGGGAACAAAAACATGTAGTGTAGTGTTTGACATTAATGACCTGTAAAGAAGCAAGTTCAGAGTCCTGGTGTTACTTCACATCCTGGGCCCAGTTTCATTTCTTTGTATGGCTTTATTCCCTGGGTATCATCTTGTCTCTCTCTTAACATTGTTCTTCAAGTCTCCCAGTTTATATAGGTTGTTCCCATTCTCCCTTTCTGTCTTTTTACCTATTGCAGCAAAAGAGAAGAGATGTATTTTTCCACTGAAAAGTCATTTAACTCGTGACTTGTGTTCCTTTGGCCCTAGCCAAGATGAGGTTCCACTATGCTGAGAGACGCACATACATCGAATTAGATTTTTTTTTTTTGCTTTAAAACCAAAGGTCAGAATTTTTTAAAGCTAAGGAATGAGACAGAGAAAGATTAAAATGTACAGATTTGTAATGGTATTTAGGTGATGATCTGCTCAGTCTTTAAGAGCTAATAGTTGTTCTTCCCCATGTTGATGTAACAGAGTGCAAGGATTCCCAGGCTGGTAAGTCTGTGCAGCCCTGTTATAGGGGGATGTACAGCTCAGATCCAGGAGCATTGTAGTTACATTTGTATTAAACAAGTATTAGTATGATTGAAAACATATGCTTGTGGCTGGGCATGGAGCAACAACATGAGACAGGTCAAGCCACGGAATGACATGCTGATAGGAAAGGACATGTGGAATAATGTGAAAGCACTCCATATTTGTGGTAAGACAAAGAAATATTTAAGTTTGTTTTGCTTCACTGATGGGTCAGCAGGATCAAATGCTTAGTGTACTAATGCCAGCATCAGAAAAGTAACGTCTCAGGCAAGGATAGGGAAGGAACCAGTTAGCAAGTGTACCTAGAGAACTTAGATGCCTTCAGATCATCTGAGTCAAGTGAAATTCACCTTCAGGTAGTTAAGTGGCTGAAGCCATTTCAGAGCTACTCATGATTATATATAAGCGCACATCAAGAATAGGTGAGTGAAGCTCAAATCAACTTCAGTTCCCAAAATAGCCATATGGGGTAAGACACAATGTTGGTCCTACCCGGATCCTGTCTTCTGCAGTGATCAATAGTCCTGCTTGGAGAAGTAATGTAAGAACATTCAAATATAGAATGACCCTTCTTCTGTATAATTTCCATGACGAATGAAGTGTCAGGAACTTCTTTGGATGGAGACGGCATCTGCATTTAATAGCTTTTGATGGAATTTTATGCTATGCTGGATCTTCAGTGCAATATTCTCCTATCACTGATTGATCCTTTTAGCTCACATATATATATTTATCCTCCATAACAACCTGTAACATATAATTTATTTAATAAGGACAAGGATTTTCTTTTGTTTTAAACCTGCTGTCTCAAAAGTTTATTTGCATCTTGCAGTTCTTGTGTTATGAGAAACAGTGAATAACTGTTGTCTTCTCATCTTCTCCAGCAAAGGTGTGTGATTTTACACACCTTTATTGTGTGTCTCTTCAATTGTCTCTTTTCCAGGCTGAAGAATCTCAGGTACAAAAACAGTTGGAAAATCATCCTAGATAATAGTTACCCATGCTTTACTGACAAAACAGAATAATGGTCCCTGTTAGTTTGCAGAAGGTCTGCTCTCAGACTGGAATTAATCTGTAATTTCCTTCATGACTCAAGTAATAGGATAGAGTGAATGCTTATCGTATCTGCAGATGACAAATATGGTAAGAGTTGGGAGCACACTCTGCAAGAGAGAACTAAAATTCAGAATTATTTTAGCAAGTTGGAGAAGTAATTTTGGGGAAAAAAGTTCGTAATAAAAAAAAAATCCATACGTTTGTGTGTAGGTAGAAACAGTTTCCTGTACAAATCCATCATGAGGGAGGTGTTTAGGCAGTGATAAATAGGACTAAAGCTGACAAGCTGGACATAAGTCAACAAAGATTTGTAGTAATGAAAAAGACAACTGTCAAACCAGTCTGTATAAAAAGGCAGATAGCCTGGCAAGGCTTATGATGTAAGTTTTCTACTCTACCTGGTTTTGGTAGGACACAGGTGGAGCACAGTGTCTGGTATTGATCACCTCATTTAAGGAGGATGTAGATTATTTTGAGGTCCAAGAGGAGCTAAGTAAAGATGATCAGAAAAGAAAGATGTGCAGCTTTTCCATTTAAAATAGGTAAATCTAACAGAAGACATGGTAGTAACTACCGAATAAATAAAAATTGACAGCAAGGTGATAAGCTTTTCTCCTTGTCCACTTGTTGAGACAAATAACAGGGAACAGAATAGATTTAACTTAAGAAAAAGTCAATGCTTTCTTAGGGCCTAAGAGCACAAATAGTAAAACCCTGGAATCAGTTGTCCGAGACATGGTATCTCTACTGCTAGGGCTTTTAAGGACAAATCAAACATCTGTCATGGGTACTTAGGTCTAATTGATTCTGCTGTACAGCAAAAAGATGGACTAAGATGACCTTTTGGGATCACTTCCAGTATTCTTTTCTCTGTTTTTTTTTTTTTCCCCTCTGGATATGTTGAATTATTTATGCATTAAATGCTGCTTAGATAGATTATTGATTAATATTTAGTTTCATTAAAGAATGACATCAAAACTGCAACTGAAAATCTGCTTAAAAAAGAACAAGAATTAAATATAAGCAGGCTAACCTTGGAAGAAACCCAGAGAGAAAGAGAACAGAAGTATACAAAATACGAAGAACTGAGAAAATCATTTTTAGGTAAGTATTAAGTAGCTCCTCCACACAGTGCGGCTTTCTTTTGCTGTTTCCAAAACCAGCATGCCATAGCCCTTTGTGTGCCTATGGCTCAGGTGATCTATGAAACAAGTATAAGCTGAGCTCTTTGCAACAACTGGAAGCTGTAGACATGGCCATAACATAAATATGAAGCATTTTTTAAAAATGCCAGACTAGTTAAACAGATCACTTACTGATAGAACCTAGTTTTATTTATAACAGCTTAACTTTAATGTTCAGTCATTACACTGTCTAAAAACCCTTTCCTTGCTTTGTAGAAAAGAAAGATGAAGAGGTACGAGTCAAAAAAGCCATTCAGCAGTCAATCAAAACTACTGGGAAGCTCAAGGAGGACACGGTAATAACTTAAAACTTAGCTGTACTACTTCTGCAAAGTTTCTACCACCAGCTTTATTTCCTCCCAGTAAAGACCAGGCACCCATGGAGGCTGGGACTGGAGGAGACAGGCTGGGGCTGGGGACATACCTTCCTCTCTGTTGCTGTGCTCCCATCTGGGGCATGCCTCAGACCTCAGTGCAGCCTGTAACCCAGCATTTATATCAAGCTGCCCTTGTACTTTTGATTTTGCATTCCTTAGGCACATGAGCAAGTCAAAAAGAAGCTGGTGAACTAAGGGCATTTGTGAACCTGCTTCTATTCAGATGCTTGCTCTACTGCTAGGGCAGGAACTTCTGCCACTTCAGTAACTCGTATTTGAAAAATCTTTCTGTATCCTTGCCTCTTTACCTGTATTTCTCATTTGTGACTTCAGGCAGTCAATCAGCACCAGTGTGAGGAGAGAGAAACTTGTATAGCTGTGGGGGTAGCTGCAGTGGCTCAAAATGTCTGAGGCATGGGGCACCTACTGCTCCCAGCCAGAGTGTCCCGGCAGAGCTCACACAGTGAATCTGCCTGTCAGCCGCCCTCAGACCTGCTACAGCTGAGTGCAGTAGCCACAGTGCACATCAGACCTGCTGTGCCCACACTGGCCATTTTTATGGTGCATGCACAAACAGCCCCAGTATGTACTGGGGCCATTTGCTTAGGGCTGCTGGGCATCAGGCAGCCTGGCCAGAGCTTGCTTCAGCTGGGCTGTACATCCTAGGCAAACAATCAGATTGCTTTTGGTGTCTGTTTCTCTGCCAGAACAAAACTTTTAGGTGGAAAATAAACACAGTCACACCTTCTGTTGCTAATAGGAAGAATTAAAGTGCCTTTAGTAACTAAGAAGCATCAGACAAGCTCAATAAACTACATACAGGGCTTTTATGAGGCTGCTCAGGTTCGTGGCCCAGTGGTCTGGTAATGGGCAAATCTCTCTGAGCTCCACAGAAGCCACATCAACACAGAATTGTCTCTGTTCAGAAAAGGGAGACCTGTTTCTCCAACCATATTAGAATAGGAATAGCACAACAAAACAATTGTGTACACCAGAGCCTCCAGTGACAGGAAAGTGATGCTCCTGTCATTGGGTGACCCTGCAGCAGGAAGGTCACTTCGTGTCAGAGCTGGTTCCTTTCTTGTGGACCATAAGCAATCGCTTCCCCACTCTGTATCTCTTCCTCCTCGTTGGTAAGAGGGCATAGATACCTGTCTCAGATGGTACTTTGAAATTTTCAAATGAAAGCTGCCACATAACAAAAACTCTTTTGACTTTATTTAATTACAAATATCCTATATAAAGATCAGTTAGCAGTGAAGAGTTTATTATTAACAGCTGGAGCTGAGGAACAAATTGCGGATCAAGCGTGATGCTGCAACTGGCCAGTTGAAAAACCATACAGAGAGTATGAAGCTGCTAGAACGAGACATCTATGAGATCAACAGGAAACTTGACATTGTGAATATCGAGAACTGCAGATTCAAATTAGTGAGTATTTTGAAGCTTGACAGTGTTCCTTCTCAGTATGAAGTTCTCTGTTCATTTTTCATTTCATGGAGGACTAGCCATGGAAGATGCTGAAACATAAACAGCACAGGGCAAACCTGGCCTTTTAAATGAATGTGTGGGCTGTGTTTAATTTGGAAGGAAACTAAGAGGAATATCCAAGGGCAAGGCACCTCCCATATCCAAGGCATAATCAATATTGTATATCTGCTGCATTCAGTCAGGGATTGTAGGAAAAGGCCCTCCTGCCACATGAAGGGGGCTGAGATGAACGTGAGATGTAGAATAGGCCTGTGCAATCTGGAATATATGCTTTTGAAAATATTCTGTGTACCTTTCAGGCCCTCGGCTATCAGAGCAGTAGAATCTCCTTCCCCGTAAAACACATGAAGTAAAAGTGGTCTTATTGCCAGCTGTCACCAGGCTGCCATCCAGACCTGAACCCACATTTGTGCAGCCATGTGGACTACATTTCTGAGACGATCTGAACCCTGTGCACTGTTTGCTGCCTGCAAGCACAGAGCTCTACTGCTGCAAGGGCAGCTGCCTGAATCTGTGTGTGCTAGCACTGCAGATGCTAGGTACCAGCTACTCTGCAGCTCTATCTGATTATACCCTTACGGAAACAAAGGCTTCCCTCAGGAAGAAAAATCTTGGTTACACTACAAACATCCCTCTCCTTATGTTCAATTCACTAACAGAAGCTGAGAAGCTTTGTTTTTTCTGATGCCTATATTGCACGAGGGAATGCTGTTTATTGTGCCTGACCTGGGCCATCTAACCCATTTCAGCCCAACCTGGGACAGTACAAGCTGGGTACTGGTAAAGCTGATCCAATGTGAATGAGTCCATCCTGTTCTGGGGGAGTGAGTAAGAAAGAGATTCCCTTTTTGCACACAACGTGTGCTGCTCTGGCTGTTCTCAGCGTCCTCAGCCATTTTATTTGGTAGCACAGACATAGCTGGCTTGCGTTGATTTTGGCAACTGTTAAAATTTGTTCAACAAGATGAAATGGATGCTGTTGTTGAAGGAAAGCATGTCCAGAGGAATACGTTAACCTTTGTATTGCCATAAGCTAAAACTCAGCTTATTCTTCCTGATCTCTCTAGAAACAGCGAAACTGTTTGGAAATTATTTAGAAAACTGTGGCAAGTATTCAGTTGTAATTATTTTTTTCACAGTGCAATGCGCAGATAAAAGAAGATATTTTTGCAATGAATTCTGAAGCAGAAAACCACAAGTCAGCAACAGTCAAAATCCTGAATGACCTAGCAGTGCTTCATGGTAACTTGTTAATAATGATTTCAAATCCAAAACGTTGACATTGTTTTAAGAATAACTTTCAGTCCTTATGCCTTTTTTTGGCACAGTAATCTACCACATTTTAACTGTTGACTCTGTTGTAGATCTTCTTCTGAAGGGATGGTCAGAGGAAAGCTTTATTCAAAAGGTGAATTTCAATTTTCTATCATACTGTTTTGCATAAATATATTTGTTACCATGTAAAAAATAAAATTTCATATTGCGAATAAAGCACTACAATTTTTGAAGTCAAGCAGGGGCAAAGTATTAAACCTATGTTTTCCAGCATTGTATAAAAGTCCTGGCTATAAAAATAATTTTTCCCAATATTTTTCCTTTTGCTGGTTTTATATTCAGTCCTTAAACCTGTGCAGTCTCCCTGTATCTAACAACATTGTTGCTATTCTACATTCAGGTCGTCAGCCTTGTAATATTTTTCCAGTTGGGGATAGCCTTCATTTTGAACAGGAATTAAACCAAACTATCACGTAAGAAAGTTTTTCACCAGTTATTCTGTTAGAAAGGCAAACTTTGCTTTTTTTATGCAAGGATTGGGTAGTTACTGAAAACTTTCAGCAGAGCGACAGGTCTGGTGACCATTCAAGCTGTGGGAAAACAAGATCAACAAAACAAGTTTCTTAACATTTTGTGAGGGTTTTTTTTTCTTCCTTTTAAGAAAAAATAAATTCTCCTCTGTGTCATTACAGGAATTTCTGGAGAATGAGCAGGAAATACTGAATGCAGTGGCAGCTCTAACAACAAAAATTCAACAACGAGAGGAAAAGATTGGTGATATTAATAGGAGGCTACAAAATATGTTGGAAGGATTGACTTCTCTGTTTGACAAAAAATCTAGAATGGATGATCACTATGAGATACACTAAACTTTTTCTTTTCCACCCTTTTTTTCCCCTTTTTTTTTTTTAAAATCCCAGAATACGTTAATTCTTAGCAGTTTGTGATAAAACACAAGTAGTACAGCCATGTTCTATCTGATCACTCTGCTGCAGATTGAGACCTAGTGGTACATTTATTAGAAGAACTAGGCATGCTTTATAACACAGCCTGGATATTATTATCTTCAATTTGCACTTTTCTAAAGGCTTGTGATGATAACAACAGTGAGGGGGCTGTAAAATAGTCTGAGCATCACTGATCTTTTCAGAACTATATGTTTGCTTTTCAACAAAGGATAAATAAAACTAACAGACCCTAACTCCCGCAGTTTGTGGTTGCATGGTTATCACTGTAGGACTATATAGTTAATTAATGTTTATGTTCTCTAGTATTTTACATGGGGGTAATTTGTGCTGCTGTTTCCATTTAAATGAACAATATTCTATACTCTTGTCTTGGGGAGGGTTGATATTACACAGGGGCCCTAGGCACATGCAAATGACTTGCTTCAGGGCCTCCTTTTAACTCAAACCTATAGCTATCTGCTTTACTTGTTGGTTCACAGAGGTCTCATTTGTAATGAGTCACAGGTTTGGTCACTGTATGACCATTGTCTTGTTACAGTATGTGGTTTTTATACATATTAAAGCTGAAAGGCTATGGCATACAGGCCGCTTTGAAATCATTGGGTCTGGGTAACGCGACAGGAAACCAGGGAGAGGAATGATGAATTTTTAGAGGAAGGGAATGTCCCTGGAAGGAAGTCAGGCAGAGAGGGGAAGGATGGTGAACATACAGCAGAAGAGAATCCTGTTTCATCTGAAGGCCAGTGCCGGTGTTATTTTCTGTGTCAGTTGTGTAGGGCAGGTTTCTTCACAAGGAGCCTGCACAAAGACATTGCTTAGTCATTCAAAACTGCACGTATTAATTTAGCTGCATCTACCTCACTCTTTGGCTGCCATTACATTTTTTTATGCTAGTGAGAGAAGGTGATAAAAAGAGTTTATTAATTTGTATTATTTGACATTCCAGGTTTTGCTGCAGGCTAAAGCACTGGAGCCCAGCAGGAAGGTCGGTGTTTGAGTATGCCTTGCAAGGTCCGCAGGGCGCACTGCCTTCCTGTAAGCTCTGTGTTTTAATAGAGGAGTCCCTCATTCTGCAGCCTTTAAAATTAACATGTGATTCTCTGGACCTATCAAAAGATGTACTTTTTACTACAGCTAATGTTACCTGGGAGTTGTTGTTACTTTTCTTTTTAAAAACAAGATATAGCCCAGTATTTAAACCCAATACATATAGTCCATACACAGAAATGCACATAAAAGTGTACAGTCCTTAGTACTGCACCTTTGCAAATGGCTTTTCCTGCACGGTGCTGCACTGGCTGCTCACATGCCTACTGTGCCGGTACTGATGTGACAGCTGTGCAAATGTAGACACAAAACTGTGTTTAGGACGTTTTAAAGAAAAATATGCCTATGACTCTGTCAGTTATGGAAATGGTATTTTAACACATGACTTTTAAAGCCATACTTTTAGAAGTGTCATCCAGATTAGTGTACTGCAAACTACATATTGTATGTAGCAGTATAGACAGCATTTGATTTCCTTAAGGAGATCAATTACTTCCTTAATCCCTAAATAAAACCTTACTGCTGCATGCAAGACCTAGTTTGTTTGCACACTATTTGGAGAAGCAGTGAACCTGTCAATTGGCATTTCACAGAAAAAAAGTGATCAGGAAAGGTGCATCAGCTGTAATGAAATCGAACCTTCTATGGAGAAAGAGGAGAGCGACATCTCGAGGCAGCCTGGCTGGGATGACACCCCTCAAAGCCCCTGAGCTGCTGGCAGGCTCTGTCCTTAGCAATATGTTGATAGGTAGTAGAATAAAAAAGGCATTACCGTCACACTTAAATATAGAAATATACGCTGTTATTTGCACTGCTACAGCCAATGATCCCTACAGTAGGAAGAGTTTAAGCTGAGAAGATCTTCCTATTACTCTTCCCTGTGTGTTGAGACCTTCAGCACTGCTCTGCACCTTCTTCTAGACCCTCTATAGCACTAAGTTACTGGTGACTAATACACAGGACACATGCTTTGGGTATCTTCCTGTACAATACAGAGAGAAGACTAGAGTCTGTCAGTGGATATTTGGCGTCGGCAAGGCCAAAAGCTCACTTCTGAACAGCCTCAGAAGTTTTAGCAATTCTTATCAAGGTGTTGACATAAAGATTTAGATGAACATAGAGCAGAGATAATGGTATCTATCTCTTTAAGGAGATAAGGAAACTCCAATTCTTTTTATTAAATCTGTGCTGGTTTTGTACTTTAGTCATTCCAGCAGTTTCTATCATTGCAGTGGTCATGATGATGGTGCATAAAGAGCTGTTTCTTTCTCAGCAGCTAAACTCCACTCCTGTCTGACCACTGCTGTTGCTGCAGTAGGGGCACAGCTGCAGCCACACAGCAAGAGACACGAGCTGCTGGCACCACTGATAAACAGATCAAACAGGCACGAAGCATTCTCACAGGAGGAAGCTAAGGTGACTGTGCTGAAACATGCATATGTATGTATGTAACCCATACATAGTTAACAGCTGCTTCACAGGCTTACCCACAGCAAGTGGTTTGCTGACAGCTACCAAGAAAAGAAAATCTTTAATCTGATCTTAGATGGAAATTCATAGTCAAGGTATAAGAACATGGATTTATTGGGAAGGATACTACTGCTTAACCATCTCCAGGAAGAGATCTCCATACATGAAGTACACAGAGCACAAACTACACTTTATAGAGAACTTTACAACACATTTCCTCTCCTTCTACCTAGCACTCAGACTAAAGCAGCATGAGGAATCACGCTCAACATGTATTATTTTTTGATGGAAGATGAAAGTCTGTTTCCAGTGGCAGGGGATAGAAGCTGGAGTATGTGATGAGAAAACCAAGCTCTATGGTATATTCAGGCTCTATTTGTTTTATTGAAAGTCTACTGAAAACCAGACTCTATTGTTTTATTCAAACAACACCTAAAATATTGTATTAGGAAACAAACATATACAAGCAAACCGCTGTACTAGAATGTGTCACAAGCTTTTTATACAGATTCACAGTGATAAATAGATACAAAGACATTCCCTTCCATCTATACCAGATACTTACGAAGAATACGAAGTGCAGCTTTCTAATATTATACAGTCTCACTCAGAGGTGTTTCACCCAGAAGTCTTGTACATAAATAACTTCTTTTAAAACAGAAGTTTTCAAAGTGTAACCAGCACTAAAACTGCTTAACGCAGATCATGAGGACAGCGTTATTGGCACAGGCTCCTTTTAATGTCCATTTCCACCTTCCGAGAGTATGCGCGATGGCTCGGTGTACTTCGCTGTCAGTAGGTAGAAGAGGGCAGGTGCAGGTACCAAGGCAAGCAACGGCAGGTCCTGCTCAAGCTTATCCAGTTTGGAAATGGAGATGATTCCATAGGCATGAAGTAACCAGTGGCTGAAGAGGACAACAAGCCTTTTCTTCCTGACAAGAAGATCCTTGAAAGACTTGCAAAATAAACACAGTATCCTGTTAGCATTCAGCCTGTTACCTAGTACCTGATGTTTAAGAGATGTCGTTATAGGTAGCGCACAGAGACTGTATGAAGCCTCCTGGGTTTGAGCCCTTCCAGCACCTAACACAGTTTTGCAGTGCACCACAAGAGGGAAGTCTCACAGGAGCTTCCTCCAGCTAAGAGGAGAAGTCATAAAGGAAGAGGCTTAAATGCTGAATACACTGCTGAGAAAAGGCAAGAGACGAAGCAGTCTCTGCTCATTCAAGTATTTTATATGATGAGTTTTAACATAGGAAACATGTTTACCTACCTCCACTTCAGAAGCAGACATGTACACAGCCAGTGTAACCAAAGACAACACCAGTATGATGTATGGGAAGGCATAATCTAAAGGCAAACATTGAACAGATTAGCAGGAAAAAGAATGCATGATAGACATTTCAGCAGAGAGAGTTTTTCTACATAAAACCATGGGTGTGAAGTAAACTAAGCTACTGTAGCCCACCTCTTATCATCACATCAAACGCGCACAGCAGTAAGGGTCAGCCAAGCACAACTATTCAACGCTTCCATCTTAGATTTTCAAACTTTCTCTAATGTTTCTAGGTGGAGTTACTGTACACTGAAATCACTAATTGAAAAAGGCAGATAACGAGAAAAGTAATCAGGCTGAGTGGGGATTTTGTGGCACCCGTCCCCTTCATGTGACAAGTATGCTGGAAGCTAAACCAAAACCAGCTGATCTCCCCAAACTTATACTTTAATCCATCTCTGAAATCAGACAAACTCTACCGTAGCAGGAAGTGGAATTAACTCCCTCTGAAGTAATTTCCTGTCATACCCCTCTATTCCCTTTTTGGGAAAGGGACAGGCTCTATCAGCACCGGCAGAGGCAAAGCAGTGCTGGTCAGGAGCCTGGTTAGGACAGGGCTACTAATGAGCAACCTTTTCAGGTAAGACTCCTCACAATAACCTTAAACAATGGTTGTATTCTCAAAGCAAAAGGAGTGTCACGGGAGGGAGGGAGGGAAGGGACACAAGTAATTTGTTAATGTGTGTTTATAGTTATGTTTATTAGTGTTATTACGAGAGAACTCACAGAGCAGGCCTCCTCCAACAGCCTGAAGCACGGTGAGGATAGGGAAGAAGTACAGTGCTGCATAAATGCTTTTAAATCGATCAGACTTTCCTAAACCACAGGCAATTTTCTTAACCAGAAGAGGCCGAAGTAGCATCATTAACACAAGACAGAAGGCGTAATATATAAACACAATGGTGTACCTGAGGGGGGAGAAAAGAAAAGAGAAAAAAAAAAAAAAAAAGGAGAGAAATTCCTTAAAATGTGCAGTTTTCTCCTGCAGACTCAACTCAGAACCAGGGAATTTGGGGTTAGAGTCAGTCAAGTCTAAAGAATTTACAATTAAAGGATGTAAACACAGAACAATGGGCTCACTTTTCCTAGGGGAAACGGTCAAGATGCAGCAAAGGGGAAAAAAAATGAACTCTTATGCTTCATAGACTGGTGGACTATGCCACCTTCTTTTGTGACTCAGAAAGTCATTAGGTGTTGCTAAGTGTTTCATGCATAGAACAGCTCAACGCACGAAAGACTTCAGGGGATTGATACTCATCGGTCCAAGTTATATCTGAACACTTTTTGCAGCTTGGAGAAGAGGCACGGACAGAAACACGGAGAAGAGGCATGGACAGAAACACACTTGTATAAAAGGAAAGGACAGACAGGAGTACAGAAGCGTTTACACTCACAGGGGATAAACTGCTTCGTGAGTGCAGTGCACTGTGGTGATGTAGTCGGGACTTGGGTTGTAAAGCATCGTGTACCAGTCCGAAAGCTTCTTCACCTTGCAGGAGCGGATATGCAGAGAGCCGACGGGGTCGCTGACGAGCAGCGTAACGATCGCTGCAATGCTGCACTCGAACAAGGCAGTGACGTGCTGCAACAATGCGCTGGAACTGTGGAAGGACAGAGAGAGATTTACTATTATTTTGCTAACGCTACAGGAAATCTAAATGCCAACTGGGAAGTGGAGGCCCATGCAGTACAGAACCTTCTACAGAGTTAATATTCACTGTGACCAAGGTTAGGACAACTCTGCTTGAATAAAAAGTTAAGTAATTGAAGCCGAATGTGAAAACTTATTTACAATCTCAGGTGATTTAGCGTGCAAAATGTGACTGAACAACATTCCAGCTTCTTAAATGAAACCTTGCTGTAGCATAAGCATCCTGTCAGGTCAGGGACACCACCACTCATGCTGTTGGAGTTTCAAAAAAAGCAGCAGTAAGGATAAGACACCACACGTCTCAGAAAGGATAACATTGTCACATACGATATAAGCAAAATTTTCAAAGCTTTCAAGTCCTTATTAAAGATGGTGTATATGAATATATTAAACTCTCTCAGTCCCCTGTGTTTTCAGTGTTTAGTACACTCCAGAGTCATTGCTTCTTAAAAGTTCCAGTCTAGCACCTAATGGCCACATCCAGCTGTGGTTTTAAACCCCTTGTTTACAGAACTTCCTTGATGCACCATGCTGACGTAAAGGTTACATCAGCTATGCTATTACGACCAAAACCCAGTACGCATATTCCTAAAGAGAAAACTCAACCCCCTTCTCTCATTGCACGGACGCAGTACTACTGACTGGGGCCTCCGCAGGTGGTAGGTCTGGCCCAGGAGAGAGGGGATGACACAACGTGCTGCTCCTGCCCGCTACTGGGAAACCCAGTCCAGCCCAAATTGCCAGATAGACTGGGCACCACCACATTAAAGAGATACAGGCCATGCCCTGAGGGCAGCAACTGGCAAGAAGAACCTGCAGGACTCTAACATTTGTAAATAAAACCCGCCTCCAGCTGCCCAAAGCTTATGTGCTACCGTATCAGCTCAACCAACAGCACGAACTGCTGGACAGTTCAATTCAGCATCTCAGATTGATCACTCATGGATACGAGATTTCCATTTTTAAATAACCTATCTGAAGAAGGGGTATACAAACCTCTTTTTTCCTGAATACCATTCAATAAAGAACCAGTGTAAAACCAGGGGAAGCATGGCCATGAAGCCAAGGTACAGCCAGTCATAGCGGTCTGGAGATCCCATACATTCCCGGCAGATTTTGTTCTCATCGGTTCTTTGACCTCTAGGGCATACCTACAAAAAGCAGAGACTGTATTTACAAAGCATCTGAGTACCAATAACGAATCACTGCAGTTCCTGGAAAAACAGCTTGAAGTAGTACTGGGGCAAGAAACGTATCAGATTTTTAAAGAGATGAAACATGAACCTTGGCAATTTCTCAGCTTATACTGGCCTTGCTCTCTCTGGTTCTTGCTTCATAGTATAAACAAAGGTGAAGCATGTTTAAAAGGCTTCATCCAAGACTCCCTTTTCCTCTCCCGCTGTCACGCCACCTCCCTTTCATCGCTAAGCTCGCTCACCAGGCCGCTCACAACCACTGCCCCCCAAAGTTTCTTGCTTCCCATTCATTCCTCCCTCCCTGGATCTTGCTCTCCCGTAGTACTCCAATAACATCAGTGGGCAGAGTGACTTCAGCACACCTCTCTGTACCATCCCGTTCTGTTCCAGCTTTTGCAGCCCCTCCGCTCAGCTCCGGTTTAGCACCGAGCCTTCAGCACCTCCTTCGGGGAACGCTTCATTGAGCGGCTCCTGCTTTCGGTAAGGGAGCTCTGCCCGCCCTTTGCAGCCCCCATCTCCACCTGATCCTAAGGCACCTCGGGGCTGGGCCGCGGTGCTGCTTACAGCGGGATCCGCATCAGCCTCCGGAGCGGTCCGGCCCGCGCTGCCGATGCCGGGCCCAGCCCAGGAGGGAGCGGGGACATCCCCCCTCCCCAGGCCGAGTCCCGCCTGCACCGCACTTACCCCACAGTCCCCGTAGGTCTCCACGGAGCCGTTGACCGACAGGACGGTCCTGCCGCAGTACAGCCCGAGGCAGGCGGGCTGGATGTCCACAGCTGCGGGGAGAGCGCAACCCGCGTTACCGCGGTGCTCCGATCTGACCCGGCCCGCCCGGCCTCGCACACCGCGGCTCCCCCGCAGCCGAGAGGCACCGAACGCCACCCCCCCGGCCCGCTCCAGCCGCTGACAACCCCCCCAGCCCCATTCCCAGCCCATCTCAATTCGCAGCCGCAGCCCGGTACCGCCTGCCCGGCCCACCCCGTCCTACCGGAGCGGAACATCCCGGTAACTCAGCAACTCGCCCGCCGGCTCCGCCGAGCTACTTCCGCACGCGCCACTTCCGCTTCCGACGCGGGGACAAGCTCCACCCCCCTGAGGGATGTGGGTGTGGTCACGCGCAAGGGGCGGGGTTGCTCTGCCCGTGGGTGAGGCCATAGGCAGGGGCGGGATTGCTCCGCCTCGGGGGCGTGGCCGCGGGCAGGGGCGCGGCTCGCGGGGGCTCCGCCCCGCCGGGCCGAGGGCGATGGCGGCGGAGGGCGGTGGGGACGGTGCCGGCGCGGGACGGCGGCTGCCGCCGCACTCGCCGTCGGGCCCGGTGCTGCAGACGGTGGAGATGCACACGGGCGGCGAGCCGCTGCGCATCATCCCGCGGCTGGAGGCGGCGGAGGAGGCGGCGGCGGCGGAGGGGATGTCGCTGCTGTCGCTGCGGCGGGAGGTGGCGGCCACGCAGGACCACGTGCGGCGGGCGCTGGTGCACGAGCCGCGGGGCCACGCCGGCATGTACGGGGCGGTGGTGGTGTGCGGCGGGGCGGCCGCCGCCGGCGCTCACCTGGCGGCCCTCTTCCTGCACGGCGCCGGCTACAGCACCATGTGCGGCCACGCCGTCCTGGCCCTCGGCCGCTTCGCCCTCGACTACGGGCTGGTGGCGGCGCCCAGCCACCCCGAGACCGCTGTTCGCCTGCGCTGCCCCTGCGGGCCTGTCACCGCCTTCGTGCCCTGGGATGGCCGCCGCAGCGGCAACCCCGTCCGCTTCCACAGCGTGCCCGCCTTCGCTGCTGCCACTGGTGGGAACCGGGGCTGCTGCACTGGGTTTCGGAGGGGGTTGGTGGTGGCCGTGCTGGGGTTGGGGGCTGGTGGCCTGGCTGAGGGGCGTCTGGCAAATCCCTCCCCAATTCTGATGTTCCTCAGAGGCCGTTAGGGATGGCATAAGGCGTCACATACTGCTCTCTGGCATGGGAGCCAAGTCATCATGCCCGTCTGCCCCCTTGCACGCTCCTTTGCACCACATGCGAGCTGATGGCTCAGCACGGTTTCCCCTCCTCAGCGCCCTCCCTTTCTCTGCCCAGACTTGGCCATCGACGTCCCTGGTCACGGGAAGGTGGTGGTCGACATCGGCTATGGTGGCACTTTCTACGCCTTCCTCAGCGCCGAGCAGCTGGGCCTTGATGTGTGCTCTTCGAAGACCAGAGACCTTGTCAATGCGGCAAGCGCGGTGACAGAAGCGGTGAAGAAACAGGTATGGCGGAGCGCTGTGGTATCCCAGCGTGTTCCCTTCGGGGTGACTGCACCAGACCGAGGCCCTTTATTCCCCTGAGATGCTCAGGATGGGAGGGAGTCCCATCCTTCCAGCCCCATGTGAATTTCAGAGTCCTCCTCCAGCCTCACAAGGGCGTGAGAAGGAGCTCGCTTCCCTGCTGCTGCTGTGTCCGTCTCTGTTACTGGAGAAGCAGAGGTGGAAACTCAGCAGTGTGGCCTTGTCCCCTTCCTCTGGTCTCTCGAGGAAGCTTTGCTGCTGACTGCCCAGCTGGTGCGCGCGTTGGTGAACCTGTGTGTGCTGTTCCCAGTTCAAGCTTCATCACCCTGAAAGTGAAGACCTGGCTTTCCTCTACGGCACCATACTGACAGATGGGAAGGATGCCTTTAGTGAGGAGCCCACCACCAACATCTGTGTGTTTGCAGATGAACAGGTACAGAAACGGGCTCTTCTCAGACACACAAGGCACCACCTTTTTCCCTTCTTACAGCCACTGCAGAGAGGAGAGGCGGTTCTGCTGCTTCTCGGTTTGGGCAGTGATCATTGCTTCTGCTACAGTGATGTCTCTGAAGAGCTGAATGTCACTTACACATGCTGTTTTAGTTCCTGATGACAGAAATACTTCTGTGCATCTTAGATGGTGGCATTTTAAAAAGGTTCATACCTATGTCCCATAGGTCGGAATTTCCCAGGAGTTTAGGGGCTGAGGCGGGGTCCCAACATAGTGCATGTCCTTAAAGTCCTAATCTAGGGAACAGTTGCTGGGGATGAACAGAGCAAGAGAGAAAAGAGGGGGTGTAAACTTCTGTCCTTGCCTGCAGTGCATAAGGTATCACATAAATAGCAGGGGAAGTTTTGGTTGGCCTTCCCAGCAGCGAGGAGTGTGGGGCATTGGGACAGATCACCTCGGAAGCTGGCCAACGCTGTGGTTTTGGAGATTTTAAAAACCAGGCTGGCCAGCAGCTCTCTCAGCGTAAGGAGAACTGATCCCACCTTGACGCGTGAGAATGGGGAAGGTGGCCTCTGCCCCTCTCAGTCTGTTTGCTATGATGCTGGGAAGCTTTCAAGTGCTCCCCAAGTAGCCTCAGTATTTATTATCATTCCACGTTCATCCCTACAAGTTTGCCAAAGCTGATCACAATCCAAAAGTACCCCAAACCTGCTTATTTTGTCTTATTTGTGATGTATCCAGATTCTGTACAAAACCCTGGGCTAGAAGGGTTTCCCCCAAGCACAGTATAAAGGTGGCAAAGAGAACTGACGGGAACAATATTGGTTTCTGTTAAAACCCAAAATACTAGAGCTGGTTCATCTTCTCTTCTGAATGTAGGTTGACCGAAGTCCGACAGGTTCAGGTGTGACAGCTCGCATCGCCTTGCAGTACCATAAGGGACTCATCCAGCTCAATCAGACCAGAACCTTTCGGAGCAGCACCACGGGGTCCTTGTTCACCGGGAAGGCAGTGAAGGCAAGTGGCTTGTGCTGGACTTTCCCTCTGTCTTAAGGACTGCTGGAAAAGTGCTGTTGCTTTCGCTCAGTGGAGAAGCAGAAAAGGCTTTCTGTGCCTGGGGAAGGGGGTATGGAAGGAGGAAGGTCTTGCCTGGGGGTCTTGCCTTCCCACAAGCCTCACGCTTCAAGATTTTTTATTAGAGAAGCAAGTAACAGTAAGACCTTGTTCTGTTGCATGGCTTCCCTGCAAATCCTCTCTCGGCCATCAGGAAAGGACTGGGGTGAGAAATATCTCCAACGCTGATGTAGATAAATCAGTCTGGTCCGTTCTGATTGGCAGCGAAGGGTGGATTCCTGGTTGTCCCCTCTTCCCTGCTCAAAGGCTGAGCGTGTTGTTGGGAGATGTAGAAGCTGGATCTGTGCATCCAGATTTCCAGGCCCAGCCCTGGCCCCCTGGGATCTGGCAGCACGTGGCTGTGAAGGTTTGGACATACCCCAGGGAGCTCTCAGTCTTTGCATGCAAGCAGCCACCAGCTTGTTGGCCTCCTTTGAGGCAAACCCACGCTGTGGCAGTGCAGGGGCAGCAGCAGTTGTGCAGGTGTGGAGCTCATGCAGGCCAGGTGAGGTGGTAAAAGCTCTGCTGCATGCTTTGGCATGTACCTGGGCGGGCAGAGCGCTCGGTGAGGGGTGCTCAGTGCCAGATAGCGCTGGCATTTCATGGGGTTGGGAGCGTGGAGAACCTCCTGTTGCCTCTGTCCTGATCGTAATACCTCTGCAGGAAGCCAAGTTTGGGGACTACAACGCTGTCGTCGTGGAAGTCTCGGGAGAAGCCTTTTACACTGGTACAGCCACCTTCACTGTCGAAGAGGAGGACCCGCTGAAATACGGCTTCTTCTTCAAGTGATCTGAGCCACTGGGCAGTGGCAAAGCCTCACCGATGGTGCTGCACTTCTCCTGCCCACGCTTTTCTGTTCTGCTTCTCCACACAGCTCACTGCAATATGCCAGAGCAACAGGAACAGCCTTTAGTGGTGTGACAGCATCTGCCGTGTTTCAAGATAACAGGGTGTGTTCCCCTGTTGTGATTAGCATATTGGGTGCAATGTGATTAGCATATATGGGCTGCTCTGAGAAGCCATAATATTTTTCTTCTTTTTTTTCAATAATTATTCACAGAAAATGGAGCTGATCTTGGAGAGCTATCTTCAAATTTATGTGCCTTCTCTGTGTCTGCAAATTACTAATTTCAAAGCCAGATTCCTATTAAACGCCAGCTGAAAACACTGCCTTTCTCCTCTTGTTTTCACTCCCGGAGCTCATTTCCAGGACTCTGTTGAGTGTGTCACAGCTGTTGGTTTGAATTGCCTGCTCTTCCTCAATGCCTCCTGCTGACCTGGCCGTGCTGCTCTGTCTCACGCCCCAGCCTCCCCAGTCTGTCCTGCTCGGGCCTGTCCAGACACCCCCTTACTCTCTGCACTCACGTCACCCCTGTGTCACGGGGCTGGATGCAGGTATTTGCTCAGAACTTCCTACTGTCCCCTCTGCGTGTCCACACCATGCTGCGTCCCTAAACCTTCCTCTCTTGCTTATCTTGGACCATTGGCTACGAATACCTTGTGGTTAACTTTCAACAGGAGCACCTCTATTCGAAGGTCTGAGCCATTATGACCTTTGATTGCTAATTATTTACTGATGATTTTTTCTCAGCCCGGGGGCAGCTTGTGCAGCAGAGTGCAGTCAACGCTTGCTTTGCCACAGTCCCTTGAGGAAGGATTGCCGGTGGAAAAAACAAACCAAGCCCTGGGCTGTAGGCAGGCACTTGCAGTGGCAGAAGCAGAGCTTCACACCACTCGTGGCCAGTAATTTCCACTGTGTCTCTGGAAAAAATGGTGTTCGTTTACTGAAGACACTCGTGGGAGCATGCCTCGTTAAAATGAGACATGAAAATGAGAATGATCATCTCCCAGTAGCTCATGCAGCAGAAGGGAGCAAGTCATACCGGAGAGCTTGGAAAAGGTTGGCATAGAAAAGCCTGGGAGGAATTTCTTCTGTCAACTTGAGAATTATAACTTTGGAATGGGAAGAAACAAAAATCCCTTCATTCAGAGAACAGCTGCCCTGCCAACAGAGGTTTTTGAGGCTGGCATCTGGGGCTCTTGCTCCCAGCTTTCCTGTAACCCCCAGATAAATCCCGTACAGCCTCTGGTCTGGGGGAGCAAGAAGTGACACACACATCCTCCATGCTTGCAAGGAGCAAACTCTTCCGCGTGTTTTTAGCTTCTGGGTATCTCCCTTGTGATCAGCCCCCCAGCCTGGGTCCCGGAGAAGAGCTGGGGCAGCAAGTCACGAAGCCCAGCACAGAAAGGTTGAAAGCTCTTCAGCCATTAATTGGGTTGCAGCCTTCATTATTCGCTATCCCCATCCCTAAGAAATTTTTCACGCAGGGGGAGGCAGCTCCAGCATGGCCGAGAGCAGGGGGACAGGGTCCTGCTGCCCATGTGGGGGTCCCTGGCCTGACCCCTGAACCCCTCAGCTTGTGAGACCCCAGCCTGGAGAGCGTGAGGGGTGGTCCCGGCCTCCGCCGGAGTGTCCGGGGGTAGCTGGCCCCTGCCCCTTCGTGATGGGCTGCAGGGCTGGGTGGGGAGAGGGGCCATGAGGGGAGAGGGCTCTGAGGGGAAAGGATCCGTGAGGGGAGAGGGGCCCTGTGGGGAGAGGGGCTGTGGGGGCCCGTCCTCGACTCTGGGATGCCGGTGTGGGGTGAGGGGGGGGGGTGGTGTCCCTGTCCCCAGCCCAGCCGTGACGGCCGGGGTCTCCCGGCCCCGCTGTTCGGCTGCGGGGGCGCCGCTCCCCCGCCCCCAGGCCGCGGGGCGAGCCGAGCCGGGCCGGGCCGGGCCGGTTCCCCGGGCAACGGCGGCCGGGCGACGTCAGCGGCTGGCGGGGAGCGCGGCGGGCGGGCAGCGCCTCTGCAGCCGCGGCGCGGGCCGGGGCATGAGGCTGCGCATGGAGCCGGCGGCGGCGGCGGCCGTGCCGGGCAACCTCTCCCGCGGCGGCGGCGGCGGCAATGAGAGCGGCGGGGCGGCGGCGGCGGCGGCGGGGTGGTCTGCGGCGGCGCTGGCCTCGCAGGCGCTGGCGCTGCTGCTCATCTTCGCCCTCTCGGCGCTGGGCAACGGGGCGGTGGTGCTGGTGATCGCCCGGCACCGGCAGCTCCGCACGGTCACCAACGCCTTCGTGCTGTCGCTGTCGCTGTCGGAGCTGCTGGGTGCCCTGCTCTGCCTGCCCCTGGCCTTCGTCAGCCTGCTCAGCCGCCCGCCCGGCGCCTGGCTCTTCGGGCAGCGCCTTTGCCTGGCCAGCGCCGCCCTCCACGCCGGGCTGGGCATCGCCGCCACCCTCACCATGGCCCTCCTCTCCTTCGACCGCTACTGCGCCATCGTCCGCCAGCCCCGACACAAGATGGGCCGCCGCCGCGCTGCCCAGCTCCTGGCTGCCGTCTGGCTGGCCGCCCTGGCTCTGGCCGGACCCTGGTACGGGCTGGCGGGCGAGGGGCGGCAGGAGGCCCAGCCCGGGGCCTACCGCTGCGTCTATGTGCTGCCCTGGGGCTCCTCCCGGCTGGGGCCACCCTACGGCGCGGCCCTCATCGTGCTCTGCTACCTCCTGCCCTTCGCCCTCATGTGCTTCTGCCACTACAACATCTGCCGGGCCGTGCGGCTGGCCGAGAGCCGCGTGCGGCCCCTCACCACCTACGGGCACCTGCTGCGGGCCTACGGGGAGATGCGCACGGCCACCACTGTCCTCATCATGATCGTCTCCATCATCTGCTGCTGGGGGCCCTACTGCATCCTGGGGCTGGCTGCTGCCGCCGGCCGTCTGCCCTTCTCACCCACCATGGACGCCGTAGCCAGCGGGATGGCCTGGGCCAACGGTGCCATCAACCCCCTCATCTATGCCGCCCGCAACCCCAACATCTCTGTGCTGCTGCGGCGCAGCCGTGAGGGCGGCTACAGGACTAGGAACAACGTGACGGCGTACCTCTCGGTCCCGGGCCGCCAGCCAGAGCCCCGGAGCCGGGCTGACCGCATCCGGGAGCGCTACGTCAACCGGCACAGTGGCCCCCCGGGCAGCGCCCCATCCTCCTCCAGCCCGGCGAGTGGGGGAGAGGTGGCCATGTGGGCCTGCAAGAACCCCGCTGTACTCTTCTGTCGGGATGGGCAACCAGACACCATCTCTGAGGCTGCCTTGCAGGCCAAAGCGGACACAGTCGACACTAGCCTCTGAAGGGATGGGAGTCCAGGATGGAGTCACTGCGCCCTGGGGCCGTCTCCCTGAGGAAATGCGGGGAGCCCCGGCGCTTGGAGCCCTTTGCAGCCAGATTACGAGGAAATGGGAGAGATGGGACTGTGTGAGCCACAGTGTGGTTTCTTCTCCATTGTGTGAGCTCTGGTTTGGCAACCCAGTCTGTGAGGAGCGAGAGCTCCACGGGGAAAGGAAGTCCCCTTTCCCTTTCAGCAGGCCTGACGCACTGGTGATAGCCACCGAGCCCAGCCAGCGCAAGAGCTTGACTGCAAGAATGAAACAGTGTTTGCTCCAGTCCTGCAGAAAGTGCCACAGTGAAGCTAAGAGAGAGAGACACAAATACAGCCCAAACTGACTGACTGTGTGAGCTGGTTGTTAAGTGCCAAAAAAGCAATTGAAAGCTGAGCACTGGCAGCTGGAAGACACTCTGAAAACACCACACTGTGAAAACCGCATCATGGCAGGAAAATGTTTCTTTAACCTGTTATATGTGGAAGTGCTGATAGTCAGAAAGTCAAAGACCGTAGGACAGGCTAAAAAAGCGATCTATTAAGATGATTTTTTTTTTCTTTTTTAAAACTCCCAAGCATAAGAAAACAGTAATTGTTGTGAAAGGGAAGATGTATGATACTGGGAGGGAAGGAAAGGAAGATGAAACCTCAGTTGTCAGAATTTCAGCAGCCGTTTTTTTTTGCAGGTACAGTCAGCTTAAAATACTATGAATATGAGAAACGAGAGTTCTTCAGACAGACTGAGGAAAAGGGTGTGGGTGTAGACTGTGGTATCACTGAGTTTGTGAGCAAGGTGTGCGTTTTCTTTTTGAGCTCATCCAAAGTGTCTCGCATCTCTAAGAGTTTAACCATGTTTAGAGGAGCCATGCGAGAGAGGTGAGTATCTGAAAGGAGAGGCAAAGCAATACCGTGTGCTCTTCGTGTGCTCTTAAGTATGTGGAAATGTGTATATGCAGAGAACAGATATTATTGTATTGATGGCAGCAATCCATCTGGAGTATAATATTTAAAAACCTGCTCTGTTTGCTGTTGAAAAAAAGGAGAATAACACAATGGAAGTGCAATTGTGCGGCATAAATTCCTATGAATTTATCAGTATAATTTTTTTGTCCAAAGGCCTAAAGCCTTAAATCAGTATTTTGAATCAGAAACTAAGATTGGGCCTTCCTTTATCTTTGCCAGGGTTAACTGTGAAAGACAGGCAGTGTTTTTCCTTGTACAGGCTTTAAAAATACAATGTTACAGTTTTACCAGCTTTTTCAACTGTTTGTGACCCACGTGAACATACTATCATCATTTTGTAAGTAAGTGAGACAAGAAATAAACTGTCGTTTATGCAGGAGATAAAAGTGTCTCAGCCTGGCATCATTCTCAGCCCACCCTTGAGAAGGGAACTTCTGTAAAAAAATGCCATATGAATGATAGTAGAGAGAGACCTAATTGTTCGTGAAATTTTAATGCAGCTGTTTTTCATGCTGTGACATTCATTACTGTAATTTTCTTCTGTGATGCTCCTGAAGTCCATGAGGAAAAGATTTGACCCTTGACTACTTCTCAGCACTGATGCTTTGCCCTACAGATCCTGGATTTTGCATGTTGAGCAGTGTATTCGTACTGTTTCAGAGAGAAGCTGTACAGAAAACCCACAGCTTTTCACAGAAGCTGTTTGACAGCAAGTGAACACTAGAGACTTATTAGAAGGGTAGGACAGGAATTTCTTGCATACCTGCCCTTCTGCAGCAAGGTATGGCCAGTGTAAAGCCAAAGAGGTGGTTGTGAATGATGAGATTAGATTTAACTCTTACCTAGGTAGCTGGCAGGTGGTAACAAGGACATTGGTGCGGGCTAATTTGCCATACAGAGCACGCTGGTGTTTGAACAGCTTCAAGAGCTTTTGCCTGAGTTCCACTAGTCATTGACTCTTATATTATCTGTAGAAAACTTTAACTACGATCCAGGAGAGAGCAAAGAAAACCTGCAGGGTTCTGCTTACCCAGAAGGGACGTTTCTCTATGAGTTGTAGCGACAGTCCTTAGAGTAAGTTCCAGTGCTCTGTAACGCCGGGAGGACAGAAGGAAGGAAAACTGTCCAAGCTCAATACTTATCAGCCTTGTGTAGTATAGACAGCAGGCAAAGGCAGACTGCTTGTAATTCATGTATCGCCTGCAGAGCAGCACCCTAACTCCGATCCTCTGGCCATGGTACAGTTAGCATATTTGGTGTGTATCCTTATTGTGGTATGAAGTCTGTGTTGTAGGAGAAAGGATGTCACTGTTTTTAGCCTAGCCCCTCTGCAGCTCTGAAGCAGAGCCTGTACTTTGACCAGAAGTGATCATTTAGAGCCTTCCTTTCTTTAGCACCACACAGATTTACAGGGGGTTTTTGCACTTTTTGCATGCAAGAAGAGCTTTCTCTGCCAATTGGAACAAACTTGGTCAGAGTAGACGAACTAAGGGATAGTTCTGGGGTTAAGAAGATGAAGAAGATGAAGGTCCAGCACCGCTGTGCCTGACTCGTGGCGTGCTGTTCAGTGCTATCTATGGCTGCATTGATCTTATGGCAGAAAGCCCCTGAAAAGGGTGGTCCTGCTCCCCTCGGTGCTCAGCTCTGGCCACCTTCCCAGTCCCTTCTGTCCCCACCACCCCAGCTGACTCTCGCTAACCAGCTCAGGCACTAAAAACCAGAAAACCACTGATTGCCTCTTTTGCATGCTGGTTTAGTTTTCTCCTGATTTAATGCCCTGACCAGTGTACCACAGACCGGGTAAGCATCTTTGTGGCAGTTGCTCCTAGCAAGGGTAGGATTGGGGATGCCAGGACTGAGGTCGACCACAAAGCATCACGGGAGCTGCACCAAGAGTGAACTAACATGGCTTTCTGGGAAGGTGGTAGTGAAGCTGGAACAACACAGATTTCAACATGTTTTTAACAAGCACTGGCTGGTGCCTGTACGTTAGTCTTGTATGTGGAGAGCTGAATGAGGGCAGCTGGCTGCGGTCTTTGAGCTGTCACAAATTAGCACATTTCTGTTAAACACTAACTTGGGCTGTAGCAAGGGTCGATTCTTGACCAGATCCTTTTTGACATGGACCTGCTGCAGCTCCAATACAGAGTCAGCCTGTGTTTTAAAGCTGTGCCTGTCCTGTACTCCTCATAATCATAGAATCATAGAATCATTTAGGTTGGAAAAGACCTTTAAGATCATTGAGTCCAACCGTTACCCTAACACTGCCAACTCCACCACTAAGCCATGTCCCTAAGCGCCACATCTACACGTTTTCTAAATACCTCCAGGCATGGTGCCTCAACCACTTCCCTGGGCAGCTTGTTCCAGTGCTTGACAACCCTTTCGGTGAAGAAGTTTTTCCTAATATCCAATCTAAACCTCCCCTGGTGCAACTTGAGGCCATTTCCTCTTGTCCTTTTGCTTGTTACTTGGGTGAAGAGACCAACACCCACCTCGCTACAACCTCCTTTCAGGTAGTTGTAGAGAGCGATAGGGTCTCCCCTCAGAGCGATAAGGTCTCCCCTCAGCCTCCTTTTCTCCAGGCTAAACAATCCCAGTTCCCTCAGCCGCTCCTCATATCACAGCACTGCTGAGCAAGTCAGGTACATGGGTCTCTGCAGCCCCATTTTTAAAAGTATGTTTTAAAAAATACAACCAAAGGGTGAAGTGTATTAAATAAACCACAAACTGCAGAGCGAGAGAGAAACACACACAAACATACACAAAACACACCAAAGGCTGCAGGCTGCCTGCCAAAACGGTACTTGAAATGCTGCTGTGTCCCAGCGGTGCTAAAGGTTGCTGCCTCTCACCAACAGTGCAGAGTGGGCAAGAAGGTCTTGGCCATGCTAGCACACAAGCCAGCGTGTCAGTCTGTCCTTGTACCTGACAATAGCTCCATGTGTTCATCCGGGAGAAGGAGACCCGAGGTTTACCTCACTGTTTTACTCTAGCTCTGAAAACTCGGCCCATGGTCACAGCTGCTTGTTCCCAGGTAAGAAAACATTGCAGGAGGTGGCTTCTGGCCAGGCCGCTATTGGGGACATCAGCTCCACATCTCTTACATGCCCATGCTGGCATTAGTGATCCCCTTTCTTTGGGCTGAAGGAGAACTCAGAAGGCCACAAGACACCGAGGTTTTAGACACTGCAAAACTAGCTTTCAGGCTCCAACCCTCCAGCGATGGCTCTGCGATACTTCTTTCCTTCTTCCTCCCTTGAGGTGAGCCTGGATGCAAGGCAAACTGCAATCTCATTTGCACAAGGGCTCTGCAAAAGACATTGGGACACTTTTTAGCACCCCAATTAAAAAGTCACGTGGGTTGTTCAGTGCAGGATATTCAGCATAAGAGAGATAGCAGTTCACATGATTTGAAGACCAGTTCAGCCATGGATACCAGTGACAACGTTAGTCAAAGCCAAATTAAAAATTAGTCCTTGGGCTCTTCAGTCCCTCATTGACTTTCCAGCATACTTACCCTCAGTTTAAGAGTGCTATACTATCTGGCAATGATACGCATGCCACTGATATAACTAATGCATTATATCTTAGAAGGAAAACATTAAGTCCTGATGAATGACAAACATTGTAGAAGGCACTGTTCCAACTGGAGTGAGTGGTAGTTTTGATGTTGATTTAATCATCGGATTCATTCCACTCATTTTTTTCCACTCCCTTCCTAATCTCTGGATGAAGTCTTCGTTCAAAGCAAATGCTTTGTGCATAACTTACAAACTGCGAACAATTAGCAGTTTATAAGTGACAGCCTGATGGGCTGTATTAGCTGACAATAATCGCCAGAACTGGAATAGCTCATGTGAATGAGATCCCCCGTTCCCACTTCTCTTTCAGCACTGGTGTTGGTTTGTGTATCCAGTAGATGCCAGCAGAGATCTGAGCAACCAGCACAGCTTTTCCACTAATGATCCTAAGAAAAGCCTCCTTCTATTAATGAGATCAGCCACTCCGCCTTCAGGACTGCTGCATCCCAAATAAAAGCAGTCAGAGTAAGGCTTGCGACCAATGCAGTGCAAGCCCTAAGCGTACCATTCTGAAACCTAGTTTCAAAGATGAATTCAGTAGTCACCCTTAAACTCAACACATGCTGCTCTTTGGAAGGTTTGTCCTAGAGGCTGAATTGAATAATTTGGAAAGCACGTCAGAAAAGTGGCATTTTGTGCAACACTGGCTAATGTCTGTGCTGCATGCTCTCCAGAGCTGCAAAAGCTGCAGCCTGGATGCCTGGTGAGATCAGTCCTGATGCTGGCAGGACGCTTAGTTCAGCGGCAGAGCTACCTCTTCACTCTAGCTGCATTTGTATTTTTATGTGGTGACTCTGATTATTAATAATAAATGGGTGCACCTCTAGATCTGCTTGCAAAGCATTACACAGCCACAAGGTAGTAACTAAGCGCCAGAAGAATAAAATGGTCCCAAACCCTGCAGGAGGAGTAACCTGCAATGGGATCCAGGCTTGGGTGACCCCATGCCCAGCTGTGCTGCGCTGCTTTGCTGCTGCAAGCCATGAGCTTGCCAGAACCAGTGGGGTGAGTCCCAGTGGCTTCACTGGGGCTGGATGTGGGAGGACGAGGCACTATCCATACCATGGCCAGCCCTCTTGCTGTTCCCAATTGGCAAAGGAGCAATGGGTTTGTAATGCCATGCTGCTGGCAGCACACTGCCTGAGTCTTGAAGCATCTACGGCCACCACAGCTGAAGGGCTTGGGGAACAGCTCTGCGTTTCTAGATATTTTTTCCTAGGAAATCACTGTGAGAAGCAGGAGGAAAAGTGACATGGAGAGACAGACTGTAAATCCCTCTCAGTGCCATAAAATGGGTGAGTCACTGGGGAAATCAAAGTGAAAGTAGCGGAAACCCCAGGGTGCAACACCAGGGCCTACATTAGCCTAGCTGGGGAGTGATGGACAATCTGCTCAGCCAAGAAGACCCCAGGAGGCTGTGACTGAAGCCAGAGGAGATTTAGCAAGCGGGGCTCAAAGGCAAAGGGAATGCCAACACAGCATGATGTGCGCTGAGGGTCAGATCTGTGCTGGATTTGCTCGCAAAGACCCCCTCCTCACCAGGCAGCTGTGCCAGAAGGAAGGTGACACCCTCCAGCATTTCTGTCCCAGGGAGCTGGCAGCACTGTGCCAAGCGGCTCCTGGGCCAGGCTGGCGTGTCTGCACAGCCCTGCCCTGCTCCTGTCCCCATCACTGTGGGCATCGCCACTCTGTGCTCAGCTCCACACACCTCAGGGGTGGGATTTTGGCTGAGCTTTAAACCCAGGCTCTTCTAGCGCAATCTGTAATAGCCACAACTGAAGAACAATCTGTGCGTTTTCTGCAGGGATCATTGTGCTCATCTTGTCACCCCAACTGGAGGGGCCGTGCTGGTGCTTGCTGGTCAGGCAACAGTCAAGCCCTGAAGCCTTGCTCGGGGTGTTTGTACTGGGTGAAACAGCACACCAATGTGCCCACTGGCTTCTGGGGTGATCGTGAAAGATGAGCTGGATCCAGCTATGATTCAGCAGAGGAAGTAAATTCACTCTGAGAGGAGCTGTTTGTTATTTGTGCTATTTCTTGACTTGCTGGCACTGAGACCCTCCAAGTTCAGCTGGTTTCAAAAAGGCAAGCACTGCAGAAGCCCACAAAACTGATTGGGGAGCAATTTCCAAATACTTGGGATCCTTAATTTTATGCATCCATTATTCTTGCCTTTATAAACTATTTTCAGCCTTATCTTTTCCATGAATAGTCAGCTCAGAAACTAATAAACAAGGGAGCATCTAAAGGGATTCATAAACTGAAAAGTTTTTTTTAAAGCTTTGCTCTGAGAAGAGGATTGCACCTTTTCTCAGAGGGGTTTTTATTGTTGTGTGCACTGAAGAATTAAAGGTGTTGGCAAATCTTAGTGCTTCACACGTTGTCTGCTTTCCCTTCAGACATGGGGCCACCCTCTCCTCCTTGCCACCATGAGGAGAAGCTGAAAGTTGCAGAAGGGGTTACTTTAGGGCAGTCACTTAGGAAAATGAAACTCCTCGGCTTCCGGGGTTGGAAATACTCAGTGCTGCCCTTCCACATCTGGAGGAACATCCCTGTTTCTCCCAGGGGCTGAAGGCAGCAAGAATCTCTCCACCTGCTTCTGCCAGCAGTACTGATGTGCAGGCTTAAACACTCAGGTTTATGCCGGGGGGGTTGACCAGAGGGCTTCACTGAAGTGTGCACACTCAGATCAGGTGCAAATTGTCCCCAGGTTGGGGCTGCATGTGGGTGCTGGGCTGGATCCTAGGTGAGGCTGACAGCTAGCACTGGGCTTGCCCACCCCACCCCACCATGGCAGAGGGCAGCGAGGGAGATGCTGGTGCTGCAGCTGGTGAGGAACGAAACCTCCTGGATGTGTCCTACAAATTAAAAACCCTCAGGGTCATAGACGTGGACAAAAGCAGCAAGATAAATTTCTCTTAAATCGCTCACCCAGCAATTCCCTCACAACCACATAAATGTAATTTGCTTACGTGACCTAGCAACATACTCTGAACTAATCTCAGCATCAGGGAAAAAAAATGCTCTAAGTAACCAGGTCACTTATTTCCCCAGTGAAAGCTAATGTGCTGCGGCACTTGTGCTCCTCCCTGACCTGCGCCTGTGGCTTCTGTGCTCAGTCTGGTGCATTTTACAGAACATTTGGTAATATACTGTCCCTGAGGTCATGTCAAGTTTTGAATACAGCATCTGAATTGTGGATTCTTTCCAGAAAATGTAACTCAAATGGTGATTGCCCCCCGCTATTAAATTGGAAAGATTTGCCGTAGAAACTAGGTCTTGCCTGAGTGCTTCTCACTCTGATTTCACAGTAAAAAGGGTCTCAGGCAGAGATCAGGAGCTGGGCGAAGCACAAGGCTGGGGCTTCCTCACTTTTCCTCGAGCCCAGGGGATGCTCTGCACAGAGCTTGGCAAAGTAAAGCTGTGTGAAAGTACATGTGGTGGGTTGACCCTGGCTAGATGCCAGGTGCCCACCAAAGCCGCTCTATCACTCCCCCTCCTCAACTGGACAGGGGAGAGAAAATAAAACGAAAGGCTCGTGGGTCGAGATAAGGACAGGGAGATCACTCACCAATTACCGTCACGGGCAAAACAGACTCGACTTGGGGAAAAATTAATTTAATTTATTACTAGTCAAATCGAGCAGGATAATGAGAAATAAAACCAAATCTTAAAACACCTTCCCCCCACCCCTCCCTTCTTCCTGGGCTTAACTTTACTCCCGAAACTTTCTACCTCCTCCCCCGCTCTGAGCAGCGCAGGGGGACGGGATTGGGGGTTTGGGTCAGTTCATCACACATTGTTTCTGCCGCTCCTTCCTCCTCAGGGGGAGGACTCCTCACAGTCTTCCCCTGCTCCAGCGTGGGGTCCCTCCCATGGAAGACAGTCCTTCACAAACTTCTCCAATGTGGGTCCTTCCCACGGGCTGCAGTTCTTCACAAACTGCTCCAGCATGGGTCCCATCCACGGGGTGCAGTCCTTCAGGAACAGACTGCTCCAGCGTGGGTTCCCCATGGGGTCACAAGTCCTGCCAGCAAACCTGCTCCAGCGTGGGCTCCTCTCTCCACGGGGCCATGGGTCCACAGGTCCACGGGTCCATGGGTCCTGCCAGGAGCCTGCTCCAGCGCGGGCTTCCCACGGGGTCACAGCCTCCTTCGGGCATCCGCCTGCTCTGGTGTGGGGTCCTCCATGGGCTGCAGCTGGATATCTGCTCCACCATGGACCTCCATGGGCTGCAGGGGGACAGCCTGCCTCACCATGGTCTTCACCACGGGCTGCAGGGGAATCTCTGCTCCAGCGCCTGGAGCACCTCCTCCCCCTCCTTCTTCACTGACCTTGGTGTCTGCGGAGTTGTTTCTCTCACATCTTCTCACTCCTCTCTGGCTGCAACTGCTACTCCTCTGTAACTTCTTTTCCCTTTCTTAAATCTGTTATCCCAGAGGCGCTACCACTGTTGCTGATGGGCTCGGCCTTGGCCAGCGGCGGGTCCGTCTTGGAGCCGGCTGGCATTAACTTTATCGGACATAGGGGAAGCTTCTAGCAGCTTCTCACAGAAGCCACCCCTGTAGCCCCCCAGCTACCAAAACCTTGCCACGCAAACCCAATACATTACACAAGCACAAATTCAAGCAGATGGAAAAGCTCCTGGTACCCCGCAGCGCCCAGAGCCCAGGTAAAGCCATGGGCACCGTCCCAGCCTGGCTTTGCTTACAGCAGCGTCCTGGAAAGCCAAAGGGGTGGGTTAGGCAGCAGGAACGTAACTATGTTTGGCTGTCCCGTGTCCTCCAGACTTGCTGTCGTGGTGCCCAGGATAATCCTGGTTTTGGGCAGCTCTGCTTGCCGTTGCCCAAATACACAGTGCATGTGTCCTACCCCTCCTGCAGAGCCACGGCTTGTGAGCAAATGCTGGAATATGGGCTGGTAAAGAAAGTAATGGAAAAAGGACAATTCAATGACTTACCTTCACAGAGCTGCCCTGGGAACTGGGAAACTCCACCTTAATGTCATGAAACATGACAACAGAGTGCAAGGAAAGCTGTGTTTTAGCAAGGGGAGCCTGCACGGAACAGGCTCCCAACACAGACCCTAGTGTCGGGACAAGTCCTGGGAGGCACTGTAGTGGAGTGGGGTGCTCTATGATTTCAAAAGCCATGGAGGTGAGTTCAGATGACCCATGAAAGTGTTTTGAGTTAGTTTATCTTACATATACATGCATTTGTGTTGCCTGCATGCGCGCACACAGAGTGCACCAACCTGAAGCTCAGGCAGTGCCGAAAGTCGCAGCGAAGCCACACGTTGTGACCTTTGGCTATTTGACTCGAATTACGATGGATAGAATTAAAATTATCCCTCCTCAACTACGTTGGGGGAAACTTAAATATAAGATTTAGCATTTTGACTGTTCCACAGCCAGAGAACCCTGGTACTTTTCAGACCACAGTAGAGATCTGGCAGAGGAAAGCAAGAGGCAGGGTTGATTTTATGCTCAAGACCGCTCTAAAACCGTGAAGTCCAGAAAGTGCCAGCAGATGGTGGTGCTGCCTTTCCTGAGGCTCTGCTGGGGCCCGCCAGCACAGGCTCCCTGCTTTCTCCCTGGCTCACCTGCACACACTCATCAAGCCTGGTTTCAGGCTAAAAATAATATAAAATGCTCAGACGTTTCAGGTCAGAGCACCTCTAATTAAAACGGAGAACTCTCCTTTTCACATGCATATTTTGCAGGACCCTGAGCAATGCCAGGGAGAGAGCTCACAAGAGAGATGTCTGCAGGATTTGCTGCAGGAGAGAGGATGGGGATGAGGATGGGGATGGTGCTGGCTCACAGCCTCCCTCCTGCACCCGTCAGCCTTCATGTCAGCTTGGCCTTTCCATCCCCCCCAGAAGCACAGCTCGAAGGGCACGTTCATCCCACAGCACAGGCTGGTACAGAAATACCCAGGTGCTTTTACGGGGTTTTATTGCTACACTGGTCTCTGCATTGAGGGATGAGCCTGTTCTGGAGCGCTCCAGCAGTGCCAGCCCTGCACAAGGGCTGCAGATCTGGTGATCCGGCTGTGTGAGATCGTGACATTGGCAAAGTGCAGTTTTACCCCAGATCATCTGCTTGACCTGTGACATAGGGACTGCCATCGGGGACAGAGCCAGGTCCAGCTGCAACACAGGTGGGAGCAGGACTGGCAACATCCCTGTTTTGCTTACCCTTTCCCGAGGGTCTCCAGGAGGGATGTCAAAGCCTGACAGATCCATCAGTCCCATTGTACCCTCCCTTGGGAGTAAATAAATATTTTTGGATATGAAGTCCAGCAAGCTCCTGCCGACTCGGCACCCTGCGACCCCTTGCCAGTGGCACCAAAGCAGCAGTGCTGCTGGCAGGGCTGGGAGCCTGGTGTCTCCCTGTCAAGTCATGTCTGCCCTACTTGCTGAGCTGAGTTTTGTATGCAATGCTGTGTCTGCATCAGGTGTCCAATCTCTTGACTCATCTTTTCCAAGCCGGGGCATGATGCCAAGGATAACAGGTTGAGTGCGGGAGATGACACCTGACGCTCCTCGCTCCGGCGGGACTCCCAGTCGCCCCAGCCTTCGGCATCAGGGAAAGCTGCTGGGCTGGAGTGGAGCACAGCAAAGGCTGGCTCAGCAGGTTTGGTGCCACCAGTCCAGGTGGCCCCATGGGGCAATTCTTCCATAAGTGCCATGCCCAGCAGCTCTCCTGGCACCGGCGGGTCTGGGCAAGTTTGGCCCATCCAGCACACCCTCCTCATGGCTTTAACTGGAGGGAGCAGCCAGGATTTGGGGCACAGAAGCCCTTTTTCAGGTGAAAACCCAGACAGCCAGGCCATCGGTGGACATGAGCTCCTGGTGACATGGGCTCACACAGCACCCCAGTCCCCTTTCCTCTGGGATGACAAACGTTGTATCTCAAATTTACGTTCTCAAGCCATAGATGCTGCTATTTCCGCCCTGAGGAAGGGTTTGCAGGCTAGGAAGCTTGCTCGTTACTGGGCTTTTTTTCCCATCAAATATCTTGGTTGAATAAAAAGCTATGCCCTGTCCTTGCTCACATCTCCCACTGCCACCCCATCCCTGTTCTGGGGACCGTCCTGTGTCACACACTGGTGTGGCCCAGGAAGCCTGCAATCTGCCATTAACCAGAATTTCAGGTCCTCATCGGGTTGTAGGGTTTGGCCGGCTTGTTCACATCCATTTATGGATGCACCCCAGAGCACCCCTGTGCTGGGGACATGGGGGATTTATGAAGGGAAGAGCAGCTGAAGCCATTCCCCTTTTTCTTACGTCCTTTCACTACGCAGCCTGGGGCTGCTTTCGCATGGCATCACCAGCCTACCCGACCGCCAGGCGCTGCGATGGTAGCTGTGCTCTTCATCACTGCCCCACGCTCCCTGCCAGCCCAAATCTGACCAATGCTGGGCCGTAAATATGCTCCGTGGTAGGAAACACTGGCCATGTGATATAAATAGGAGAAAGCTGCTGCATCTGCCAGCCCTGGCGCTGGGTGGGATCGCACCAAAGGTAGCCCCAACAAGCCCAGGAATGCGTTGAGATGCCTCATCTGTGCTGGCTTGGTGCCGGCTTACTGGTTATACTGGGGAAAACCCTGATCGAAGGGGGAATGGGTCTAACCACGATGTAGGCGCTCCCGTCGCTACAGACAGTGGGATCTGGGGATGCTGGATGCTGCAGAAGTCACTCAATGCAAAGAGCATTGGAAAAAGAAGAAAAATAACAGAGAGCGCAGATGGAAAGGTGTGTGGGAAAGGCAATGGTGAGCGTGAATAGGCCAGGAGGGGTTTGGGCTACTGCCAAGAAAACATCTCTGGTGTGTCTAGATAGGCTTGCTAGAGGCACGTTGGCCAGCCCAGCCAGCAGCGGCTGGGCTCCGTCAGCTGGAGAAAGGGAGATGATCCGATCCCGCGATGCAAAACCGGCAGCTGCCTCAATGCAGGCTCCTAGAGAAGCTGGTCACCAAGGTGGGAACAGGCATTAGCAACAACGCAGTGGGGAGAAATGAATGGGGTTGCTAACTGGGAGGCGTTTCAGAGCCCACAAGTGGGCGACCATGAGGATCCTGCGAGCCAGGAGGGTGGAAAAACCCCCGACCGCCTAAAAAGCAGCATGCAAGAAAGCGGTGAAGTGGGGTTATCAGCCAACCCCAGCAATGACTGCAAATACACCTGAAAAAGAGCAACCTGCGGAGGGCGTTTTCTTCAACACCCGTCTCAATCCCCAAATATCCCATTTTCCCCCCCCCCAAAATAACTCGCGGCTCTGCCATGTACACTCACCGAAATCGTTTTTCTTTATTGCATATTGCCATCTTAGAAAATGTACAGTCTCATAACATTACACAGCATTTCCCGCTAGCTAAGACTACTAACATCCTTGCACCTAACAGACTACCTTGGTCACTACAAAGCTAATAAGGTCCAAGACATATACTTCAGTTTACAAATTATTATGGAATTATTTTTTTTTTCCTTTTTGGCATTATTAAAAAAAAAAAATCATCTTTAAAATACACACCCAAGAGAAAAGAGTGGCTACTTACACCAGCACCAATCTAAAAGTAGTTTTCGACAATGGCACGTGGAATTACCTGCACACAGCCTTTGTATTTATTTATAGAGATATAATATTTTTTTCTTTTTTCTTTTTTTTTTTTTGGAAAGAAAACAAAGAAATGGCAAACTCAGCTCGATAATGAGGCTGTTGTAAAACAATAAAAAAAACCCAAACTAGTTGTGGAAGGGCAAGAGGAAATCTGTCAGGAAAGGTCCTGATGTGGCACTGGGGTTGTGGAGGCAGGAGCCAAGGGTGGGTGCTGGCGGCTGAGCCCCGCACCCAGGGACCCCGGGAGGCGATCGCCCTTTCCGACTCCCACCGCCTTTCGAATTAAACACGTGTGACCAACCATTCCTTAAACCATCAGAGGCCAGACTTCTTTTTTTTTAACTTTTTTTTCTTCTTTTTTTAATATTTTAAATTCCCCCCAAAGTCCATTCCCTCAATTTTATCAGCCCCATTTTTTCAGCCATAAATAAAAAATATAAATAGAGGCACTTTAGTTAAGGAATAGTATTATCATTACCTTTTGTCTTTATTTCCCCCTCCTTCTTAAAGCAAAGTGCTTAACTCCACCTTTGAACATAATCTGCAGGTTTTGCAGCTGCTTGGATACGAGGTGCTGGACTTTTTTTTGCGCTTACCTGCTTTATTTATTACTGCTTTAAATGCTACTCAGAAAGTCTTTTTTTTTTCTTCTTCTTTTTTTTTTTTTTAATCTACAGTGCGTCAAAAGTTGCAATGAAGAAAAGAACAAAATGGTAAAACCACAGGTCTGGACAACTGTGGTTAGAGAGAGATTTCACAGCTTTCACTCAGCACGCAGACCCCGCGGCCTTCAGGTGCTTAGAACCATTTTTTTTTATACAAATTAGTTTAAACAGCACTTTTGCTATACAGTACATATAGTTAACTGACATCCCATACCCCACCAGTAATACCGATTATCTGACAAAAAAAACCCCCAACCTTATTTCAAATAGTGTTAATACCTAGTGCAACAGGGACAAACTCATCTCTCCACAGGAAAAAGAACAAACAAACAAAAAAAAAAGGATCACAAAAGTATTGGTGGTATAAAAAGGTTTTGTTTTGTTTTCTTAAAAAACACACCACAAATAAATAAAAGTAAAAAGTAACAGTCCTCTATATACTCAGCATAATTTAAGAATAGAAATGTTAATATGTTAATGGTGGTTACTTTTTATTCTCCAATTCTTAATTTTCTAAACCTTTAAATTATTACTCCCTGAGAGCTTTGAAGTTTTTTTTTTTTTTGTCTTTTTTTTGGACTGACATTTGACAGGTAGTTTTGCTTATAAATTTGCAATGACAACGAACAGCAAACCAGTCAAAAAAGGACCTGGCTAAGAGACGAGCGTTTCTTGGCATTGCTGCTTCTGTGTGTCCGATAAAGAAAAGAGAAAAGAAGGTGGGTGAAAGCTGGCGGGTTTTGCACCAGCCCCTTTGTACATCAGAGACCTTCGGTCTTGACCCACCTTTACAGAGGATACAGTTTGTCCCATTGAACAGAAAGCAAGAATAAAAATTACAACACAAAAGTTTATGCTCTTCGTCTCCTCTGAGAACTGACCTTTCCCACTGTCTGGGGCCAGAAAACGTTATAAAAGTATAAATACATCTGTGTGGCGTTAGAGCGATAAGCACTTTGGGGTAAACTTTTTCCTTTAGCAAGGTGGCAGCAAGAGGAAAAAGAGCGTTTCCCAAGGACGACGGGAAGAGCATCGCTGGGAGCGCCCACGGCGCTGAGCTCGGGAACCAGCGCGAAAGCACTGGTCTGCGAGTTTTTTAGAATAATCACAACAACGAGGAAAAAAACAACCAACGGATTACAGTTCAGTCAACTTTGTTTTTTTCTTTTCTTCTTTAAACCGCTCGGCTTGTGTGCAAGGCGTCCCCCGCAAACGGCCCGGGGCGGTCCAAGCAGGACAGTGGCGGGGAGCGGCTTCCCATTGCCTTTGGGGACCACGGGGACCGCTGGCGTCTCTGGGTTGGGTCCTCTCTTGCTCCGCGGATGCGGCATTGTGCTTGTGCATGGGGAGAACTACTTTTTGGAGTGGGTTGGAAGGGAGGAGGTGGCGCTGGCACCCATCAAGGTGGGCTGCCCACGCATCTCCATCCGCGCCCCCGACCCGACTATATACACAGTATATACACACACACACTCGCCCGCGGGTAGAAAGAGCGTGCCACTGTTTCGCTTTGAATTGCAAGGCAGTATAATGGGAATAAAAAACCCCCCTAGCCACTTCAAAAAGACTAACTCGCATTTTTTTGTTGGGTTTTGTTGTTGTTGTATTTTGTTTTTCAGAAGTTGAGCTTGGTGATGGGCCTCTCGCGGCCGCTGTCAGCCAGCTGGTTGGCGATGCGCTTGCGGTTGCGCTTCAGTTTGGAGAGGTCCTTGTCAAAGACTTCGCCCGAGCGCAGGGCTGAGACGAGGTCGTCAAACTCGCCGCCTTCCTCCCCGCTCTCCTTCGCCTTCCTCGCCTTGCGCTCCCGCTCCCGCTGCTCCTTCAGCTACGTGCAATGGCGGGGGGGGGGGGGGGGGGGGGAAGGAGACATCTCACTCTCATGCAGGTGGTTGTGGGGGTGCCCAATACATGCGTGGTGACCCCCAAACTCATGAAACAAGAGCGGTTTCCCACCGCAGTGCTTAGCATGTGAGAGCTGGTGAGGGTTATCGACACAACCCATGGGCTGAGGTCCACAGCCCCATGGCTACTGCTGGTGGGTCACAGCAGTCCACAGCCAGCACCAGCTCTGCTGCATGTTTTAGCTCTAAGGTCTCACCAACCCAAGGTCATTAATTAATTAAGCAATCAACAGTGAAAAGGCAATGGGTCTAAGAGCACAGAAGCTGCTTGCCCAGTCTTCAGTGCTCCCTGTGCCACCATGGCCACCATGGGGACAGTACAGCACAGTTGCCATCCCCAGGTGCCCTGGGAGTGCTGCTGGACTCACCACTGCCCACTCACCTGCGCCTCCATGCGCGCCCGGCGCTCCTCCTCCTCCTTCCTCCTCCTCATGTTCTCGTTCTCCTGCTTGGCCTCGGTCACGGCTTGAAGGAACTGGTCGAAGATGCCGAAGAACTCGTCAGGCTGCATTTTGTCCGTGTCTTCTCCAAAGTGCTTCACAGCCTTGGAAAACTGGGATAGAGAAGACAGGGGTCTGTCAGTCTCAGAGATACCCACCGCACTGGTGAAACCCTCCACGGGAAGCCTTCGACCTGATGGAGTGGAGAGAAACACTTCCAGCGGCCACGGTGGAGAACAGGGCTTTGCTTCATCAAGCCTTGACTTAAACATGAAATAAATCATCTCATGTTTTACCTGCTGCCCTGTAACAGCCAAACTGGATTGCTCCTGAGACTCTCTCCCCTTCTCGCCTCTGGCTCTGCTGAGCCTCCCCTCGCCACAGCTCAACTTTATTAACTAAGCAGCAGTAAAAACAAGGAAGCAAAATATTGTGGGACCAAAGACCGAAGACATAAAACTAATAGTAAACACGGCAGGGGAAGGGAAACTCGCACTTTTAAGTTTTTCTTTGAAGTATTTTTGGGGTATTATTTATCATTGCCACATGCTCTGCTATTGAAACCAAATGTGTTGGTGAAACTTCTAAAAGACATTTCTGCCCGGGCTCAGGCACAGCCCTGGGTAGGGAAATAGGGAGTTTTCCGGCCTTCCGTGCTGTTTGCACACCATTAATGTAAGGGAGTCGAATGAGGCCGTAGCAAAGGTCAGGACAGGACATCCACGATCTGCCAATGCGTCCCAGTCCCCAAGGAGCCTGTGAGTTGTCCTTGGGACTGACATCCTTTGTTCTCACTTCCAGTTTGAAGGAGACTCTTTGTCCACAGAAAGTTTGTTAAAATTGTGATGGCGCATTCTGGAGATAAGCACGCTTAAAAGAAAAGAAAAACAAAATCAAAGCACAAACAGATTTATTAGTTGCTTTGATTTTGCTGGGTAGACCAAGGGAACACTTTTAAAGCCTGCCTGTATGATTTAGTTTTATTTGCAGGGGTGCCCCAGGCTCTTCAAAAGACATTTAGGTCATTTTTATTTCTTTGTTTACTTAAGAGACTTAGCACTTCAAGATGCAGGGAGGAATCTGAGAGGTGCCACTATATAAGTCAAAATAATTGAGGTTATTCTTGTCGATTTTCATCAAGATATTAAATTCTCTGCCATGTTACAGGAGATTCTGGTGGGGGGAAAAGGCTGAAAATGTTATCCTTGTAGGATATAAAGTTTATGAAACAATGATGTTTCTGCTTTCCTAAGAGAAAGCAGTAACACAATTTGAATCTGGACATGTATTTAAACAGCGAAGAGCTGACGTACTTTGCACAGCCCATCCTATCCAGTAACGATGGGAACAGCTGCACATTGCTTCAGAGTGGACTTCGATGGGTGCTGGGGACCACAACCGGACCTTCTCCTCCAGATCCAGCCAAGTCAGCAGAAGATGATACAGTTTGCAGAGCATTTGTCACCATCTCCACAGTCCTAACTCACTGAGGGAAGATCTGCCAGGTTACTGTCAAGAGTTTAAAAGGGTGGCCTGGGTTAGCCATGGCCTCAGGAAGGCAATGGTCAATCGTAATGCCCAAGCATGGGTGGACGGTCTGAAGGACAGTGCCAATTGGACATTGGTACAACCAGGGAGAAGGAGGTGGTGACACTTGGTAACTTCTGCCTTTGGAGAAGTAGCTCATGCAGTGGGACAAGGATGGGACCTCTAAAACGGCCTGTGCTGGACTATCTCCCTTGCCACTTCAATCAAGATGAAGGCCAGGCCAGGGAGGAGATACTGGAGGACTGTTCTTGGAGGAAATGGAAACCAGCTGTGTGCCCTGTTACTGAAAAAGGGGAAGCAAAAGGTGCTTGGGAATCACAGATGTCAGCCAACGGCCACCCCTTTGCTGTGATTTAAACCAGCCTGGGAGGGAGAAAAAGACAATATGACAAGAGGTCATTGCATGTGGCTGCAAAGCACTCACCAAGGCATTACTCTGGGGAAGGCGAACCTTTTAAGTAGCTCCTCTAACCAGGTCTGAAGTTGGCCTCAATTCATGTCACTGAGCTCCTCTCCCTCTTCTCTGGAGAGAAGAGCTGGGCAGGTCTCAGACCAAAGTTACACATCGGATGTTATTTTGCCCTATAGAAGTGGGGTCACTCAGGCAGCCTGGGTTGTCTCCGATATAAGCCTCTGGGTGACCTCATGTCCAGCCTGAAGACGTGGTTGCATTTCTTCCTCCTCTTCCATCAACACCAGACAGAACAGCTTGCTTTCTTGCCACCTTCAACCTTCGTTGGCCAAGATGCCCCAGCTGCCACACTCCTAACTCTAAAGCCACCAAAACTGGGATATTTCCATTTTAAGACAGTGAAAGCAAAGCAAGCCCTCTAGGCTTGAGTGAAAGCTCTTCACCAAAACTCAGATCTTCACAAATGACTGATCATCTCCTCCCCTGATGGACATGACTCTTCCATGGCTAGTCCCTGCCTTGCACTTCCAAAAGATAGACAGGTATCTCACAGCGTTCTACAGCACATCTTGCAACAGACTGTTGGCCTGACCTGCAATCCCCTGGCATGTTGGGTTGTGGAGCAGGAAAAAGGCCCTGGGGACAGACAGGGATGTCCACCCACCCACTCCAAACAAAACATGAAGAGCAGCCCAGCACCTTTCTCATGTCAGGGTCTCAGCAGGACACTCGCATGATCTCGTGGGGGAGGTATCTGAGATATTAACACACAGCTTGTGCTCTGGGAAGGCCAGGACCATCCCTCCCCTGTTGGCTGGAGGAAAGGCTGAAACGCTACCCAGATCTCAAGGACGTTGGTGACCTTACCAGTTCTTTCGCTTCCATCAGAAGATCTTCGACATCTGAGAAGCTGAAGCTGGCTAATGTGATGAACTGGCTGACGACAGACACAAACTTGTCGCCTGTTTGCTGAACCTGAGACTTCTGGAAGTCCAGCTCCTTTGGGCAAAAAAAATGTAAATCTGGTCAGGCCCTGGCTGATGAGGGACACAAATACCATCGGCCTCCGGTAGTGCTGTTTGGTGTGTGCCTGCATCAGTGCCATGGGTACTGGCTGCACTGCCACCGCTTCTCCCTCCTGCCATCCATGAGACCACAGATTACCCCCTTTTACAATATCATGCCTGCAGTGCGCTTTTAAGGCCAAATCCTGCAGGAGAGATTGTGGAAGCAGCAAAATTTAGCAAGACAGTGAGTCCTTTGGGATATCTCCACCATTTCATCACCGCTCCAGCTGGGCTGCAGAAGCGCTTCCCAGCCTGAGCCCCAGCCCTCTGCGGTTTCACAGCCAAAGGGAGACCCCTCGGCACATCACAGGTCCTCCACGGGCATCATCACTAGACTTACTCAGCCTCCCTTGGTGTATTAGAATAATAGAATAGAATCACAGAATCACAGAATGGATATAAACCACGCACGTGCCTAACCACACATGGTAACTTTGGTGCCAAAACAGCCCTAAGAGGACAGGCGCACGTGCAGGGCAGGAAGGAAAGTCAAACAGATCTCCAGGATGTGAGATAAAAGCAGCTTTGCTGGGAGCTCCCTCGCCTGCCTCCCTAAGGAGGGATGCCGCGGTGTTCAGAGCCAGGCTGGACTATATTTGATTTAGATAATACTTACAGTCTCCACCGCTCTCAGGCCGCTCCTCAGAGTGTTTATTTCTTTCTCCAGCTCGGTCATGCTGTTGGAAATAGCAGAATGTTAATTTTCAGCCTTCCTGAGCGAATTCTACAGCTCGCCGACCAACTCGACTGTGTTTTTCCACTGAAAAGACCCCAGTGCTGCACACATTGCCTCCTGTTTGCAGAGCAGGCTGACAGCCTCTAAGCTAGGGCAGCTGCCTATCTCAAAGTGGCTGCAGTTGCTTGTTTTAAAGCAAAGCACTCTTCTGTATTTTTAATCAAGGGGACTGTGCAGGCTTAGCAAGCTCAGCAGCCTCCAGAGCTCTCCACGCAAACGGAGAGCTCAGGAGAGGGCTTTGCTGGGCACAGATTTCTCTTCCCCTCTCGAGGGCCAGCGGAAGATAGGCTGGTTGTCCCAGTGCACAGCGGACAGTTTTTCAGGGTACCATGGTTAGGTGAATGCCGTGCAAAGCATCCTTCCTAGCAGCAAGGCTTTCATAAAGGGAGACAACCCATATATAGAGAAATAAAAATAAATCATCATGTCTGGCGCTGACTTTGTTTACACAAGGCTCAAGCCCCCGATGAGCTTCGAGTTCAAGTGCTTACGGGTTTCTACCACTACATCTGAGGGGAAGCTTTCTCACAAAGACTCGATGACCACAGGCTTGACGTCTTTCCAGGGGTGTCTGTCCTAGGGCTGGGGTCCCTGGAAACGCTGACGTCGGGTTATGGGGCAAGCATTCCTGGCAGGTTTAGTCTGGGAAAATGCAGTTTTGGGAGCCCTGTGCTCCAGCAGTTCATTACAAGCGGTGGGATTGACAGAGGCGGCAATTTTGCTTCACAGCTGCAGGGCTGGGGGGAATTTAGGGTTTTCCAGAGCTTTAGAAACTTTTTGGTTTCACTCTAGATTGGACCAAACCCAAATATTACATACGGTGTCCAGTTTAGAGCAAAATTATAAAGTTTAGGGGGGGAAAAAAACCCTCTATGCAGACATTTTCTTTCCCATACGTGTATCTGTACAACAGCTGCAGATACATGAGCATGAGAAAGCCGGAGCCTCCGCTGGCGAGGAGTGTGCCCTGCTCAACCATGTTCTCAGCCGATGCCTACGAGCACAGCCACCACACACTCCTCTTTGCACGCCAAGATTTGTCCTGTCACTTTGTTTAATCCCTATGGCTGACAATTATTTTACATTTTAAATGTGAGGATGCTTGCGTTGCACATTACGATCTTCTGTGGGGAAGCCACTATTGCTACAAGAGCAACTTGAAAGACCCTCAAGCCGCTGTAAACTCTGTGCATATTTGCCATCCTCTCTCTAAAAAGGTGCAGTTTCAGGCCCTTTTCATGTCCACAGCTAACACGAACGCATGCTGACTGCAGAAACGTGTGATCTTTGCTGCTCAGGTCCCTGAAGCAGCAAAGCCCGTAAGCTCCCGCTGAACTTTAAAACTGAAACAGAGCCTCATTGATTTCAGAGGGACTTCAGCACATACTTGAGGGCTTTGCAGCGCAACAGCAGATTCCTCCTGCACTTAAAAGTTCAGCGTGTGTTTAATGACTTTGCTGAATGGGGGCCTCCGCTGGCAAAGAGACAGTGGCAGCCTGGTCTGAACAGGTCACTGGGAGGCGGACAGGGTTTAAAAGCTCCTTGCAAACACCAGAAGCTCCATATTGGTGGTGAAATGAAGGCCAGGCAGGACCCATAGGCAGGTGAGCCCCTTGCACCGCTGCCTGGTCCTGCCCGTGCTGCAGGCAAAGCCTCCCTGCCACACGCAGATAAACAGCTGCCCTTTATCTGCAGCCACACCGCAACCGCTTCCTTCTGGATTACTTAACGTACCATTAGAAATTAATTAAATGCCTCTGCGGTGAGATAACAACAGGAAACGGCTGCTCTAAGCAGCTCCCCTCCCTCGCGGTCGGAGGCTCGCAGCCCTTTGCTGCAAGGGCTGAGATTTAAAGCCACCAGGTGATGTTTGCTCCTGCCTCTGGGGCTGCTCTCCGGCCAGCGTGGCTGCAGCACGGGGCCCAGCCCGGCGGCCAGGATGTGGCCAGGAGCACGAGCAGGGGACGGCGACACGGAAAGGCGGGCTGAAGCGAGGGGAGAAGTGCTCCTGGTGCTTCCTAAGCACCACCTAAATCTCTGCTTACTTGACTTTGGCTGCCTGTGGGATGTCTCGCAGCTCCTCATGCAGGCGGAGGACTTTGGGATATTTCTTTTCAACGATAGTGATGAGATAGTGCAGAAGGGTGATGTTCCTAGGAGAGAGGAACGGCGAGGTCAGCGTGGCGGCACCATGGGAAGCTGAGAGCTCAGTTGAAAACCCTGGTTATATCCCAACCCTGGTAATGAACTATTTTGGGATTTCTGCAAGGATGCTGCTTGCTGCCTGTCTGGGGACATGGCATGGGTCTGTCCCATGCACAGCCACAGTGCAGAGCAGCCTGGTCCCTGCAAGCAAGGGCTCTCCACAGGAGGCACCCAGGGGAGGTGACTTGAGCATCGCTGCTCTCATTCTCCATTGTCTTTACTGATGGATGAGACCAGGCAGGTTTGAGACTTGACCCAGCTCCTCTCGCTCTGTGCACAGAGCTTGGCGGGGGAGAGTGAACCAGGCATGGCTGGGGCAGCCTGGGGGAGCTGCAGAGGGGGTTCCCGTGGAGAGGAGCCCCTGGGACTCCTCCTCTGGCCACCGTGCCACAGCATGATGGCTCTGGGCTTCTCAAAGGGGGAAAAAAGCATTTGGAGGATGATCTTCCTAATCAGCCTTGGCTGCCGTTTAGCCAGCCCAGGAAGGAAAGCACCCATCAATCCCTGTGCTGATCTGCAGCTCGGCTTCCCTCAAAATCTGTCCTGCTCAAAAAATGGATGCTTGCATCATCGGATGTGCCAGATGGGGCAGCAGGAGGGAGGGGACTGCTCCAACCTACCCACGTCCCAGAGGCAACGCTAATGGCCCCTCCATTCCCCCAACATCCCTGGGGCCTGTGAACGCTACTGAGGATGAGGGCAGGGGCTGCTCACTTGTCAATGCTGGACTTGGTGTCTGCAATCTTGTTGAGGCTGGAGATCTTAAACCCAAAGGCGTTGCCCCTCTGGCCCTTGTTCATGTAGTTCCCGAAGGCCAGGACCACCTCCAGCAGCTGCTGGAGGCTGCTGCTCTGCAGCACTGCCTTGGAGCCAGCGCGGATGGCTGAAAGCAAAGAGGTGTGGGACATTACCCCCTGCCACGACAGCACACGGGTGCCCTTTTCTTCAGCAACCCCTTCAGTGACCCCCAAGTCCCTCCCTTCCCCTGTGTCACTGCAACCTCCACGTGGACCAGGCTTGCCCTGGCACAGAGGGATGCTCTTCCTACGAGTGCTCCCTGTGCCAGCACAGAGCCCCTTAGCAGGTCCTGTCACTTGCCTTCCACCTTGGGTTTGACTTCTGCAACTCTCTCTGCAAACTTCTTCTTGAAGTAGAGGGACTGTAGCCTTTGCTGATAATGGTTTATCCTGGAAAAAAAAAAAGAGGTGCAGGTTGAGCTTTGCTTGCTCCAGGCAGAGCTCAGTTGCTCTGCTGCTCACAGCTGTGCTTACAAAGCACGCTTGAGCCACGGTGATTAAAAAATAATGACCGCATTTCTCTCTGAAACTACACTGGGATGGGAAAAAATGACAACTGAAGCTACAGCTGTCCTGGGGTGGATCCAGGTGGGCTCTTAAGGACATGCTTAAGCCTAGCCTTAACTCAACAGGTTCAATAAGTGCATTTTTACACCCTATTGCTATGAACAAACAGTTCTTTTACAACCACTCCTTAGCAAAGATGCTGATGAGGTCTGGGCTCCCAATGGCTTTGTGATGAGCTGCAGCCTGACACAGGCACACCAACTACCAGCACTAATGAAACTGGACCTTCAGATCCTCAAAATGATGGCCTGGGCTGGAAAGCCACCAACACAGCCCAATCCAGCCCTTTCCTGGGCAAGTTAGGGATGGCTCTGCTCATGTCAGTTGTATTTAGGCTAAACAAGATCTCACTTGTACGCAAATGGCAGTCTGATTTGAGTCATTTGGACCAAGGACCCATGGGAGACATGCTCACAGACAAGGCCATGGGCTACGCTGTCGTTGTACTAATCAGAGGTGACAAAGACATCACACTCGGTTACAGACCACAGGGCAAATTAAAAAGCCATGCCGGAAATCAAGGAAAATATTTGCATCGGCACATTGTACTTGCCAAAAGATGAAGGCATGGGAGCAATACTTGGGCAAGAGACTGTGAAGAAGAAAGGTGACCTGCAATAGGAAAGCTAATTCTGAGCATCCTTCAGCCCCGAGGGCTCAGGGCCTGCCTTTGACACTCAGCAACTACACGGTGCATTGCCCTGGTGTTCATCGGCGCGTTTCTCAGGTAGGACAGGAGCGTTTCTATTTTTGATCTCCCAGTATGATCTCAGATTGTAAAACACGCTGACTTTGCAAACAAGTGACTTGCTTGAAGTTCAGCTAAGAAATTCAAAGAGCTCAATACTCTGTTGGATTTAAATAAAGAGCTTCAAGATTTTAAACCAGCACCTCTAGAGGATGTGCATGCAAAAGATAAGGTTATTCATCCCTGAAGACTTCTAAGCCTTAAATGATTGCTGCCAGGGGCAGGAAGAAATGACATTTCCTTTCCATCTCATATATTCTCAGGAGCCCCAGGAATGAGTCATTCCTGAGGTGAGGAGTGGGACTCATCTACACAGCAGGGCAAAATTTACATACATCAGTCTTGAGTATTCATTAGGATATGTTCATGTGAAGGGGAAAGGAGCATCGTGTTAGCATTCAAACAGCACTTCCCACCTGGGCCACGATGCAGATGATGCAGTCTTTCGCAGAGTTGTGCCAGACTGAGCTTTTCTCCCCCGAATGACAGAGAAATGTGTCGGGACATGACCTGGGAAGCCAACACCTCTCTCCAGAGGATCCATCTCCCCATCCCTCCCCCCTGCTCTGTCCAGCTGCTGCTTGTCTGGGATGCACAACCCTGATTTTAGGAGCACAGCATCATGAGCGATCCTTATGGGTGGGAGCACCTTGCTTGCCCTCTCATTCGTTTGGCCCACTCATTTCTTGATGTGAAAAACAGTAAGCAGGGCATAATTCCCAAGCAGGCTCCATGAAACAGCTGCCTCGCAACCAGCCCATGCAGCCACTGGCCAAAACACATGTCTTCTTGGACCACCAACCTGCTCATTTCGAAGAGGAACCGGTCAGCCTTTGCCATACGGTCCAGCTCGTGCTTATGCTCTTCCAGGAGGTCAATGTCACCCTTTTCAGGAACAAACTTCAGGAGCTAAACAAGGGAAAGCACACTGGTGGACATGAGGTCCATGCACAGTTTTTCAGGAGCAAATGGGTGATTTATTTGCTTGAATCTACTACCTTTTCAGCATGTACATGCAGTGACCCCAAGACACCTATGAAATAAGTGTAATTACTGTCCCTGTGACCTTCGTCCCATTACTCCATCACATTAGTGTCTCTTGCTTCTGCCCTGCCATCACTCCGGTTTTAAACCAGATGTACTACATCTGCTCCAAGGAGATTTCGACATCAGCTCTGCCAGAGGAGATGTCAGGGACTCTCATTTGCTGCAACTCTACCTATTTGCAGATGGAAATTTTGTCCAATGAATCCTCCCATGTCTCTGCTGAAAGTGCAATTAGCAGCTCACCTTTAAGGACAGGTGAATAATATGCTTCCAAAGGGATTCAGAGGGGGTGAAAAATGGGATTCCCTTTTTGAGAACTGCACAAACGCTGAACAAGCTTTCAAAAATAACCCCCCACCGAGCATGAACTTCAAGCCGCAGTCACAAAATGGGCAACTGGCTCAGCCTTGGGGTCCCAGGGCAGATCCGGGTACAGGCATGGCATGTGGGGGCCATGCTGCTCCCAGTGCCAATGCTACGACCGAGCTGCTTTCCTGCTGCTCCAGCCCACTTGAGTGGTTTTTCAACATGTGGTTGGTAAATAATTTGGGGCCCCGACACACTTCTTAAAGCCGTGGTTTGGTCCCGAGTGCCTTGCACAGCGTGGTCTCAGCAAGAGGCAACCACGGAGGAGCACGAGACACATCGCCCACCTGCTCCAGCATGTCTTTGGGGAGGTCCTCCTGCTCATCCATCGTCAAAATTGCTCGTTTGATCTCCTCGTTTGAGAGTTTCAGCCTGGGAGATGGAGGGGAAGGAGAGTTATTCCCAGCCCAGCAATCAGGCAAGGTTCAGGAGTGTTTCCTTACACACCCACGCAACATGAACAGCTTAAGTCCCGGCCAGCAGCAGCATCACAAATAACACTATACAGCGTGTTACGAAGAAGGACGTGTGAGAAATGTGGTAGGACCGTGTTCTGCCAAGGCACAGCACAGAGCAGCCTTGCAAGGCTCTGCTGCAAACTGGGAGTCAAACCCAACCGGCCAATTCCCTGTCCCTGCACCACAGCTGCCGTCCCCTATTTTATAGTATTTTACATAAGTATTGTAAGTAGTATATTATACATATATTAAAAATATATAACTTTTATACGTAACTCTTGCCCGTAGCAATGCTGCTCCTGCAGTGCCAGCATCCCCGAGGGCCACGGGGCCAACGGGGCTCATGCTCCCCATCGGCAGCCCAGCCCAGCCTGGGCTCAGGAGTGCAGCTCAGCACTGCTCCTGAACCCACTGCCACAACCCCTAAGAAAAATTTGGCCAATTTCTGCTGCTTTTCTTGGATTTGAATGTTGCCTCCCCCACCTCTCCCAGTTGCCTTTGGTTGGAGTCTCCCTCTAGGAAGAAAGAGAAAAATAAAAAATTTGGGGGAACGGATGCTCAGCATTGCAGGAAACCCATCAGGTGTTTTTTGGAGAGGTGGGGATTCAATGTGCTTCAAAGTGTAACAGGTTGGAAACCAGCCTCTCCTCTACCTATTTCTTCCTCCACTTCATGTAACAGGAATTGAAGATGTAGCCTCAAATTGGAGATTTCTAAAAACACAGACCATTGTATCACAGCAAGCAACAACGGGCTGGTCTTCCCCCAGCAGCCTGCACCGAGCTGAGGCAACAGATAGATAGAAAGACACCCTCACCTCTTCCTGGGCTAGAACAGCCATTAATTACGGTTTAATATGTCTGCAGCACTCCCCGTGACCACTCCCTGCAATGACTTTGATTGCAAAACCACACATATTTTTCTTCATGTTTTTGCACTGCAGTTGATAAAATAATCTAAATGCGAAAGAGGGAAAGCCCAGGACACCCTGCAACTCTGTCTGCCAATACCCTATCCCTTGACCAGCTTGCAGTGAAGGTTAAAGCCATTGCAATAGACACCGTTTAAAAAAAAAAATCCCCTGTTCTTGCATGCAGGGAAAAGTCGCACAGTTGAAAAGACCCATTTGTGGGCTTTAAGGAAACCCATCGCCCCAGTCTCAGTGATCAGTGCTGCCAAGGGACGCTGAAACACTGGATGTGGCTCAAAGGAATGAGCTGAAACCAGAAACACGTCCTATGGCAAGATGTGAGACCTTGTGTCAGCCTGATCAGCAGATCAAAAAGAAGATCAGGAGCCGACTTGATCACTCCAAGTAATTAAACGAGGAGGGTATTCTTCATCCTGGCATCTCTTCAGGGAGCAGACTGAGACCGTAGAGCTGGCTTTTGGAAGACGAAGCTGAAGCAGGAAGGGTGCTGGTCTCTAAGACCAGGGTAGCAAGAGCTTGGTTTAGCTTGAAATCTTTTGCTCAAGACCTGAAGTGAAGGATTAGCTTTATCGAGGCTGGTGGATCTTACAGACCTGGCAAGTAAATATTTGTTCCTTATGAGCTCATGTTTCTCATCCCGTACCCAGTCCTCTCTTACCTCGTGCTCAAGGGAGCCCCCCAAGAGAGGGTTTGTTAAATGAGGAACGAGTTAAAATCTCACCTCAGCCAGGGGAGGAAGCACAAAGGTTGCACTGAACAGTGGCCAGGACAATTGCTAGGGTCGCCCCACAAGGAGCGAACCCAGGATCCATGGAAAACGTCACCTCTGATGCTTGCAGTGACAAGCAGCCATGTCCTGGGGACACCCTACCTGTCCCGTATGAGGGCAGTGGCTGGGATGGACACGACCCGAGGTACGATAGGAAGCTGCAGGAGGACTCCTTTTACACCCAAGCAGCGACACGACAGCTCAGACCGCCAACAAACGTCACATGGGTCCCCACTCCATTGAAGAGCAGGCACTGGTTGGGTTTTGACATTTGGGGGATCCTTGAGAGGCAAAAATGCTCCTGGGAGAAGGGGGCGGGTAGGCAGCTACCCCTCATCCAAAGCCAAAGCGAACACCTAAAGTGCACACTTTCCACTGTGATTGTCTCCAGGAGGGTGGTGAAAGATAAGGGTGACTTTTGTAAGCCCTGCTCATTAAAAGCAAAGTCAATAATAGAATATATTTAAAAAAAAAAAAAAAAGAGGTTGAACAAACTTTTCTCAGGAATCATCAAAACTCGGTGCCAAGAACAAGAGCCTGCCCCAGCATCGGCAGAGAGCAAGCGCGGGGTGCCAGAAGAAAACAGCTTCTCAGACAATTTGATGGGAAAGGGGCCAGTGAAAGCTAGAAGCTTATCTATAACCACAATAATTATCATTGTTGGCAGCAGCTGTCGAATGCGAGCCGTCTGAGAGGAACGGGGTCACAGGACTTGCTGTCACAGGGATTTAAAGCCAGCAGCCCGCCGATGCGAAGTGACAGCTCACCAGCCTGACAAGCACGGGGCTATTTTGCGTGGCTTTTGTAGAGTCCCACAGAGGACGTAGTAAGTGTGAAGGGGAAAAATGAATTCCGCCGGGAAAGGGACGCGCCCTCTTGAAAAGCCACATTCATTTGAGAAAAATGCTCCACGCTGCCTCACTGGAGAGAGGAATCAAACGAGCCATTCACTGCCAGCACAGGCAGAAAGCGATGGAGCAAGGGCTTGATTTGCATCTTGCAGAACTCAGCACTGAAAATACACACACGTACACAGGGAGCAAAAGCAAGGACATGGTGGGTTCACAGACGAAGACCCGATAATGCACTGACATCGGCAAAACATTCTCAAAAAAAAAAAGAGAAGAAAAAAGCAAGTGTTAAAAATATTCTTGTGCTGCATTACAAGCCGGAGGAAAATCCAGTGATCTCACTGTGCAGTAATTTCTCCCAAAGCAAGGGAAACAGGCAAAAAAATAAATCTACAGAGAGAGATAAAGTATCTCGCTGGCCGTAATCTTTCCACGCTGCAAGCCAGACAATGCCTGGTGAGCTTACAAACGTCTGGGCTAAATCAGGGGCCAAGCTTGCAGGTCCTTTCGCATGTGAAAGTCTGCTCGTCCCCGTGATGGCCACGTGAGCGAGGCAGGAGAGCAGCAGCCTGGCTGCAGCAAGCCACCCTGTGAGACCAGGTTAAGCTGAGCCCTTTGCAACACCGGGACCAGGGACCCGCTGCTCTGCCTGGCTTAGGGATGGGCAGCTGGGGCGGGCAGAGATGAAAGGGTTTGCCCAAGGTCACACCGAATCTGGCTGGACCTGAGCCTACAGAGGCCCTTGGGAGCCAGCAGGATGCTTGGGCTTCATCCTGACACTGCCCTTCCTTTTAGCCGCTTGGCATCAAGAGTAAATTGCCCAAAGGGATTTTGGGGAAAGAAACTCGATTGTGGTCCTTTGCAGAAATGGGGGAAGGGGCAGAGTTGGCTGCTGCTGCAGTGCCAGAGAAATGCCCTGCCCGGCTGGCCCCTCTGCCTGTGCGTTGCCGGGAGCACCACGGGACGAACCCCAAAGCACCTCCAAAGCAGCGGCCAGCACAAGCTGCTGCTCCCCCAGAGCCGCTCGTCCCTGCAGGGCCCCGATGCTGCGGGACGTGCCCAGGAAAAGCCGTATGAGAGGTCTGGGGACCACCCTGCAGGGCAGGTATGATCCTGCTTCTCCCCTAGGAAATGACCCAAAGGGGAAGGCAGACAGGCAGCGGCCTCTGTGTTGCCCTTTTTGTGGGATTAGTTACTGGCGACTTGTTTCCAGCCATTGCTTTCTTGGAAGAGAAAGGTTTGCTGGTGAGATGAAATGAAAACTTTTACTGAGTAAGACAAGCAAGATGCCTTTGAAGTTAAGTGCTTGGGTAGCTCCCCTTCCCACCGAAGGGGCTATTTGTGTGCTTAACTTTCAATTATAAACTTAAACCTCTGGCTGAATTACACCTAAACCCACTCTGACTACGCTCAGCTTAAGTACGCTGGGGAGCAGCCCAGCCAGTGCCCTGAATCCCATCGCTTTACTTGCTAATAGCTGGCTGCCACAGACGCACTCATTTGCCTGCTGCTTTAAACTCCGCTTTCATCGTCATCCTTTTTCTTTGGACAGCTAGGAAGTACGAAAATCCCCAGAAGCAGCCCAGAGCAGAAACAGTCATAAACACGGCAATTTTACCACTGAACGCTGCAGCACATGGCTCACTGCACTCATCACTCCCGCTGCCTGCGGGGCTGCGGACCACCTCCGGGAGAGCTTGAAGAAGCACCAGGGACCACAAGTTACCCACCCAGAGGGGTTTTTTTTCAGCCATCAGCCTCTGTATGCTTTCTAGGGAAGGAAACCAGCTGGGCTGTCCAGGCGAGGCACCAACTCTGCTGACCCATGGTCCGGGAAAACACAGAATTTGGGCGCCGCTGCTGCAAGCCCAACCTGCCAGTGATGCTGCTCCATCCTGGCTGGTCCTGGGTGGCACAGAAGCTTCTGCGCTTCCAGGCAGCAGAGTGAATATTTCTGAATGGAGCTATATTTTACTGCTGTTGGGATTTTTTTTTTCTGGGTGAGTCAGAAACAAGTGCCATTTTCTGCTGCTGTTTGGTTTTTTTTTTTTCCAAGTAGCTACGCTGATGGTTGATCCTTTCAGACCACTGCAGCCTGGCTTCTCCTTTCTCAGGAGTCAGTCTTATTGGCGTAGTTTATCTTGCCAAAAAAGGCCCTTTTTATTCTCTTGGCAGCAAGCCGGGGATGGGATTAAATTGCTGGTAGCAGTGCTGAGCCTGCCTGCCAAGGGGCGCGCAGGAGGCTGTCATCCCAGCGGGGCTGGGCAGCTGGAAGAGGGGGACACCTCCTTCCCGAAATCCCGATGTGGCACAGGACACCCGTGCGGGCAGCCAGGCCCCGGCTGAATTATGCTGCTGCTCCCCGCACCCTGCTAATACCCAGCGCTTTCCCCAGCCTAACAGAGACCCTCTTCAACTGCCACCAAAGAGCAAACAAAACTCAGGCTGAAGAAGATAAGAGGCGAAATCAAACCCCCTCCCATCCCCTATAAAGGCTCACTGGGTACCGCAGCCCCTCGGGGGCTTTCCAGGGACACTGAATTGCCACATACCTGGTTAAACGGATTTCCCCCCCTGCTACCCCACCATGAATGGTGTAAGGCTATAGCTGGGTTCAGGTGTCACTGGCTCTCCTCCCACGCTGGCTCCTGTCATTAACCCCCCCCTAGGGATGAGGAGCACCGTCCAGCCCAGGGCAGGGTATCAAGCATCCCCCTGCTCCCCAGAGGGCGAGAAGGTATTAACCATACCTGGAGAGGAGGATATTGCAATTCTGAGCTCTCCGGCCGTCTATGACCGAAAGCTCCTTGACTTTATGCCGGGAACTCAAAGTGTCATCAATAGCATCTTCCTTCTACAAAAAAATAAGGAAAAAAAAAAAAAGAAAAGCCTGGAGAAAAGCCGTGGAGAAGCAAAGACATTTAGTACTCTCAGCACATAGCAGTGTGATACACAGAGGGCCCCCATTAATCAGGAGTGTCACCACGGGTTATGGGTAAAACCCATCGCCTGTAACTGAAACACAGTAAGTCATTTCATAAACCAGAGTTGGCTTTGAAGCCACTGGTTAGAAATGTAAATATTTTCTTAGACAGGGAAGATTTAAAAATCTGCAAACACACAGGCGCTGCTGAATAAATAAAGCTGGGCTTTCTTAGCATACATATTTGTGATACTTCATTAAATCCTTGCATGAAATATTTCATTACGGGCTGCTGCACACACTCAGCATCACTCTTGTTCTTCACCCCTGCTTCAAACATCTGCAGTCGCCCTTCACGCATCAGTCCTCCCAAGCAAGCTAACCAATACAAGCTACCAGACTTGCAAACACAGCCTGCAGCATTTGCTGCTCTTTCAGTGAAATTCTCCCAAAATAAGGGATTTGAAAGCAGGAATCAGTTTGGCATAAGCACCTACATCTCCTAAGCAGCTTAAGTACGTTATCTTCAAATGAGTAACAATATATCAAATTGCAATTGCGGACGAATGGGCAGATCTACATAACAGCAATTTTGCAGGGTTGCCCAAGGTGTTCATGTTGCCCCCCGTTTTAATTTACTGTATCGCATGTTTTAGTAAGGTTAATCAATTAAAAGCCAGCTATTCAATCCTTCTGCAAGGAACACAACCTGGAGCTGCAAGGTGCCACACACTACAGATCCACACTAAACGTCTATGAGCGTAGGAGAGCTGGCACACAGCCACTGCACGGGTTGAGAGTGAGCACAGAAATTCCCATTTTTTACTCTTTTTCTTGTTTGAATGAAAAAAACCCCCACGAGCTATGAGAAGCGGGAAGCTGCTGGGACAGATGGCATAGAGCGAAGGCAGCGGCAGGTGAAGGAAGGTGAGCCCCAAGTCACCTACCACCAGCTGCTCCTCTTGTGTGCCTTGCCTGCTCTGGCCACGACAAAACAGAGAGCTTCAACCCACAGGTATGAGTTTATTTATTTCCATGTTTTGACACACAAAAAAGCTCAGGGGTAGGAGCTTCTCTGTGTTAAGCTGTATCTGAAAATTCAACCCCTGGACTCAGACATTGGCTTCGACATCCGACCAGACAGCAGAGAGGGCAGCTTCTTACTTACCAGCCTTCTCAGCATCAACTTTCAAGCTGCTCCTCCTGGTGATCTTTGTACCTCTCTGATTTACTCCACTTCGCCGCATGTTAACCCCCCGCAGCACCGTGCGTGTCCCCCATGTCCCCAGCCCCGCGCTCGCCCTGCCCTCGCCACTCGCAGGTGCCGGGCTCCTGCGGATGCTCGCTTACCTGTCTGGAGTTACCGTTCACAAAGAAGTCCTACGGCCATAGCAGAAGCATGGAAAAAGGCAGTAAAAATACATGCAGTTCAGTGATCTCAGCGAAACCAAAAGGAATCGAAGCACAGACAAGGGGAAGGTGCAAACACGGGGGCTTGGCAGCACGGGGAGGCACTCGGGGTCTGCCAGCGCCGAAATAAGAGGGGATGCACGTGAAAATGTGGTGGGGATTGAAGCATGTGCAGAAAGGGGAGGGCTGGCAGGAGGGCGAGAGGTGGCTCCATGGAGGGATCAGGCCAAGGTGCTGCCGCATGAGGAGGGGACATGGGACGAGGTGGGAGGACGCTGGCCAAGTCCTGCCACCACTCTGCGTGAGAGTCAGCGAGCACTGGCCCAAAGGCACAGCACCGCTCAGACTGCCATGCCGGGGAAGAAAATTGCTAGTTTTTGCAAATCTGAGGGACTGAAATGCCAATGCGACTGCCAGGAAAGAAAGGGCTTTCAAGTAGAAATAACGAGAGGCTCATCCCGGAGCAAATCTGGCCGCAGAAAAACTTTACCACTTGCCATGGCAACATGTTTTCCCTTCAATTCTGCTGCGACAGGGACAATCCCCCCTCCTCCAGGGCTCAGCAGCCTGGCCAAATGCCACCCTGATGCCCCACTGGCGCCGTGCTCCTCCGAAGACCTGGCTGTCCCGCTGGGCTCCCCCCACCAGACTGGAAGCACATGCGGCAAAGCCGACACCACACACGTGTGCACACACACATGAGGGTTTTCCCTCCTCGTTCCCTGGGCTGCATCTTATTTTTTTTCTGTGCTTGGCTCAAGAGCCCAGTTGGCAGCTCCATGATGGGGAGGGAGGTTTCAAAGGTGCATAAATGGTTGATTTTTTTTTTTTTTTTTTAAAAAGAGAAGGCAGGCAGTGAGTGGAGGGAGTCGATGGGTCCAAACGCAGTTGATTTACAAGGGTGGTTCCCTCCAGCCCCTCCGCGTGGAGGTGACCGATGACCCACGTGCCTGGTTCGAGCTGGTCATCCCCAAACACAACCCCATCACTGCCACCTTTTTAAAGGAAACCTTGTTTACGCAGTTTTTCCCCGACTGGCTGCCAAGGCTGGATCAGCTCAGGACCCACACGTGGCTCTGGGCAGGAGGATGGGAACGGGCTCCGTTAGATGCCACTGAACACCCGGGGCTGGAGGACTGGCACCTGCCGGGGGCTAAACTGTGTTGATTGCAAGCCCCGTGGCTAAAAACCAACGCGTCAGGCTTTCCCTGAGCCCACAGAAATGCTGCAGCCAAGAGGCAGAACAAGATGTGCCAGGAGGCAAAGAAACATCAGCAAAGGAAAGGAGCGACCGACCCTTTCTTCGGCAGACGGATGGGTGCCCATGGGGTGTGGTATGGGCACCCTGGCACGGTGCTGAGTGGTTCCCTGAGGCAGCGTTGCACTTGTCTGCGTAGAAACGTGTTGAAGAGCTGCCACGACCATCCCCAGGAGCAGAGCTCCGGCAATGCCACAACACCAGGGGCTTTGCAAGGAAAGGGGGACCTGCAGACCCTGAATAAAGACACCCAAGCTGCCAGTGCTGTACTTCAGGGAGGTCAGATGAAAAACTGTACGATTGAGCTGGACATGAGGCTGTTGCAAAGGCAAAATTTAACTTCGTGGATCAGTTAAGGTTGAGGATCGGTGTTTCATAAAGCAATCTCTTCCCAGCAGGCTCCTTCGTGGGACAGGCACAAAGCACACCCACAAGCTGCAATGGGTATCTTCTTGTTCGTTTAACTGGTCCTTAATTAGGAAGCCTTCCTTCCATCCCGACGCTCTGACCTGCCCCACGATGCTCAGAGCTGCTCCACACTGCTGGAGAGGAGAAGGATGCGGTGGTCCTCCTGCAGTCTCCTGCTCCAGGAGAGGGAGGGCTCCATGCATTAAGGTAGAGAAAAGGCTCATTACAAAAACCTTCCTTCTCTGCCTCAAACCAGGCTCATCCCTGCCCCTTTCCCTCACACAAACCGTGATCCAGTCTCTGCTGCAGGATGGTGGTGTAAGAAGAAGCAGCTTTAAATCTGCTGTCACCGTCCCCACAACCGTTCCCCACCCCTGTTGCCCCTGGTCCCTGCGCAGGTCACTCTCGCTTGCATGGAGCAGCTGGAGGCTTTTCTTCGTTCATTCTTTTTTGGGAGGTGAATTCTTTCCCAGCTCACTGCTAAGCCCCTGGTTCAACAACACGTATTTTTTCCACTTGGCCCTTGCTCTTTTACATCATTCACTGCTGCGGGACCTGCCAGGACTGCCCCGGCCATGTCACTGCCACTTATCAGCATCACTCCCAGCCTCTTCCCCGTGCCAACTCTCAAAACATCTCCGACAGAGGCGCAGACCCCTGCGTAGCACATCTAAGCCCTGATGGCCCTACACTTGTTTTTCTCCATCACCGCATGCACGTCCTTAAGCAGCTACCCCCACCCCTGCTGGGTCCTCATGCCACAGCCTGAAACACAGAGCTCCTGTCGGTTTTTCTGTTATATCTAGCAAGATTGGTAAATGCTGGTATTATGTATAGCTGCGGGGCTGAGCCCTTCTCTGGGGACAGGGACATCTGCAGAGCCTCGGCAGGGAGGACGGGGAAGATACGGGCTCTCCTGACAGCTCAGGGCAAGCGCCCATGTTTCGCTCAGCACAGGGCACGGATGCTCTCAGTCTGAGCCCCAGGAAGCCCAGAGGGCTCCTGTCCTCCCCACATGGAAAGGGCCTTTCCCGAGAGCTGCAGAGCTCACTTTATAGCCTGCGTTTATATCCCAGCCTGTGATGTGGGAAAAGCATTTAAAGAGATGCTTAAAATTAAGTACATCATTAAGTCTCGGGTCTGTGCACTACTTAGGGATTCCCAGGCACTATGGCAATAAAAATAACCAAGTCCCATCAACAGCAGCCCCGCAACAGCTACTCGTGGCGGGTCCGAGTGCTCTCTGCACCACGCATACCTCTGCATGCTGCCCCTGAACCCTGCTGGGACATGGGCCGCAGCGATGTACCACCCAGCCATGCGATTTCAGAGCCCCGGTTTGCTCAGGGCACAGGCAGGCAGGCAGCCCCCCATGTCCCACGTTGTGTCTGAGGACAAGCGAGAGGTGCGAACCCCAAGGAAGCGATTTTCAGCCAAGGGCTCAAGATGGGGAGCAGCGAGGAGAAATCCCTGCTCCTCCACTGCTTCCTCAGAACAGAAACCAACTTTTGCTAGAGCTCAAAAACGCTGCAAATTATTAAGGCATTAGTTCATCGTCCTTCCCTGCAGGGACAGGCCATTTGCATGGAGCTCCCCCAGCCCCACACTGTATGCGAAGTGCCCCATGCTGCATGTGTTATCTCAAGGAGCGCATCTAGCCCTGCGTGCTGGTGCGTGCACAGCAGCTGCCTGCAGAGCTGTGGTGCCGGCAATGCCGGGATACATAGCCAGGCACCTCCTCCCCATGCCGGGACTGCAAGCGGGGGCACACTGGGGACTCAGAGGTGAGCAATCACGCACCCTCAGGTCCAGGGGGATGTGTCCCATCACTTCACTCACACAAACCGGTGCTACCATGAAGCCTGGATGAGTCACAAGGAACTTGTGTGTCATGCTCCCAAGGGTGGCTCCAGCCCCAGCAGCATCTCACAGGTGAGCTTTCACCTCCTCTTTCCCGGTCTCCCTTCCAGACGCTCTTGCAGCATCTTCTGCCAGTCCCACCCCAGTCCCTGCCTCCCACGTTCAGCTCCCTTTCGGTCCTCATCCCATCTGGGGCAAAAGCCCGTGTCACAGCTCTCCTTCCAGCATCTCCCCCAGCATCTCCCCTTTCTTGCTGGCCCTGAACCTAACTAGCTGCTTCACCCAGCAGGATCTCAGCCAAGTCAAATTATTTTTAAATTCCTGCCTGGCAATAATCCTCAGCACACCAGGTGATTCACGGACTCGGGCAGGCAAGCCAGAGGGCGAACCGTCCCGCTGACACACCAGGTTTCTATTCTTGCTTCCCTTCCATTTCCATCTTGTCTGCAGACATGTCCTTCAGTAGGCATGAGTCAAGCTCCAAAAACGCCAGGGGAAAGAGCCAGCACCGCAGTCACCTATTCCTGAAACACACTGGGGTAGCACGTACTTCTGGTGGGTTACTCTTGATATTTGCCCTGCTCTAATCCACCCTGATCTTTCCCTCAATTAGCCTCCGGAAGAGATTAAACTCCTACGTTGCCTAAAGAGCTTATGTGTCAGGTCCACTCCTTCCTGGCACTGTCCCTCTGCCTGAGCCTGGCAAGAGCGGGACAACCTGTCCTCTCCTCCCAGCAGCGCAGCCAGACGTTCAGCAGGTGAACATGACTTTTTCAGCCTCTCTCCTTGCCTTTTCTCCTGCATTCTTGAAAAACTCACTGCTTTTGCCCATCGTGGTCCTGCCTGGGGTAAAACAAGTGTCTAATTTTCTTTGTGTGCTTTGATGCCTTCCAAACTGGGGCCATATTGCTTGAGCAGGAGATTAAAAAGCAGAGACTTTTGCCTGCAGTGTCATTATTTTGGTTTGGGATTTGCTTTTTTGTTCAAAGCTCACATTTTGCTCTGGGCTTACTACAAAAATAAAAGAAGAGATCCACCCATGGTAGATGTGGGCAAAACTTAGTCCTTCTTGGCCAGAGAGGGATAGAAATTTTCCACCCAATACGGAGACACAAAGCAGTTGCTGTTAAGAGCGATCCAAAAATATTACCCAACCGTGGCCACATCTGGGGGCTATTTTCATACATTCCCTCTCTTTTTTTTTGGTTTTTCGGTGATCCATCTTCGTGACACACGTGGTCAGGTGCATGGGCAGGGGCGAAATCAGGCACACCGAGCCTTGAAGAGCCACTTCAACGCAAAGGCACTGACATGCAGATGAGAGGATAAAGCAGATCGAGTTGATCTGGCAAACACGGTGTTGGTATGAAATAATGACGGGAGACGTGTTTTGAGACCACAAGTGAAACCGCATGATCTTGTAACTGCGGCGCCTTGCCCAGATTCCCGTGCACGCCCCGGGCCAGCCATTACCTGCTGTCTTTGGTAGGCGGAGAACGTCCTTTCTAGGTCTTCGAGGTCCAGGATTTTGAACACTTTTGCGTCATCTATGTCGGTCCACACGGTGCCTGCCAGCTTGTTCTGCAAGACAGCAGGAGCATTGCAGGTTGGGGGCCCCCTGCCCACCTGCCCTTACATCACCGGGTGGGTGTCCAGCACCTCCGGTTTCACTGCCCGAATTATCGCCCGGCTTACCTCTGGCAGCTTGGACCAGTTGAAGGACTTGAGGGCGTTTGTTGGCTGTGGGATGCTCTTCTTCTTGAGAGCCAAGCCCAGAGGTGCTCCGGGGGGAGGCATCACACCATCCAGGGGTGGGGGGCCGGGAGGCGGTGGGGGACCACCTGGAGGGGGTGGTGGTGGGGGAGGCGGTGGGGGACATCCCCCTGGGGGTGGCGGTGGTGGTGGAGGGGGAAGAAGGGATCCGGGAGCTGGAGAAGGTAAAGGGCCACCAGGAGCTCCTGGTGGCAAGGGAGGTCCTCCGGGGCCGGCAGCACAGATCACCCTCTGGGAGAGAAAGAGGAGGGGGGACCGGTCATACAGAGCCAGGGGACACCACCCAAGAAATGCCCCCATGCCAATTTTTAATTTTTTTGGACAAAATTTAACCAGCATAGGAAGCACTCAAAGGCTTCAGCACTCTTGACTGAGGTCTGATGCAGCTGGAGAGGCAAAATCACCCCGTCACCAGGGACGGACATCTTGGTGGCCCTCCCAACAAGCACCTTTCTCAGGCTCCCATGCAGCTCAGCCTCCAGAAATCACCCCATGGTGTTTGCAGGGGGTTTGGGACTGGGGCCTCACCCTGCTCATCTCGTGGAGCTGCGCCATGAGATCCGCCACTTGCTGCTTGACCTGCTTGTGCTCACTGGACTCCTTCTCCAGCTTCTCCTTCATCTTGTTCAGCGTCTGCATCATTTCTTCCTTCTCCTGGGCCTTGGCGTCGCACTCCCGCTCCTTCTTCTCCAGCTTCTGCTGAAGCTCAGTGTGCTCTGAAACAGCCCCATGAGACCATTTCTGGGTGACAAACACTCCCTTTTGCCAAACGGCAGCACGCGGGGGACTAACCCCCACGCTGCCCTGCAGAGAAGCTGCGCAGTTAAGAAAATGGAGTGTGTGCTGTGCCTTAATACTCCGGCCAGGGCCTCCCCATGAAAAAATGAGTATCTGCTCTGCCCATTTCCCTTGTAAGCCCCATAGCGTGATATTATCTCAGCCACTCAATAAAGCCAGCAGAGTCCACCCAGCTAAATACATGTATACGTTATCCATTTAGGTTACCATGCACGCTAAGGTTAAAGTTAATGCTGCATATCTCTCCATCACTCACCTTTTCGCATTTTTTCTGCTTGCTCTTTCCACTGTTTCACTTCATTTTCATTGACTAACCTGAAAGGAAATGACATGCAGCATGTGAGACAATCCTACCGCAGTAAACAAGCGTCTATCACCAGCAAGAAACACAATTGAGCAACCCTGGGCAGTGACATTTAAGGCTCCCAAACTGGTATTTCTAACACCTCTGCTCTGCCTCCCCCTGGCAGGGTTTTGCAGTCTGGGATGCAGCGCTGTCTCATCAGCTCCAGGGATGCTGGCTTGTCCAACCAAGGAGCAGAAACATCACCAGGTGACAGTAAGTGAATAAAGAACAGTGATAGTAGCAGTCGGGGGAAATAGCTCACTGAGGACACAGAGGCTGAGCTTAATTCACCTGCACGTTGCGCTTAAGAGGTCAAAGTGATGCCAGCCTGGCAGGGATAACCCCCAGCCCTGGCCCTCTCACCCGCCGGAGAGGGAGGCAGCAAAGCCATGGCGGCCCGTGTTGGCGCTGCTCAGCAGCCAGCCCTGGGACAGGCAGGTGAGCACTTACATTCGGACGACGTTTTTAATATTGAAGTTTTCCAGGGGAGTGGCGTCAGGGTCCTGCCCTTTGTCACTCTGGATGACAATCTGCTGCACGATCCTGTCGAGCAGCAGCCAGTACTGGACAGTGTTGCCGCTTCTTTTATCTGGAGGGGAAGGAGGGGAGAGAGTGAGGGGAGCAGCAAGGAGGTCGCTGCCGCCCCTGGGGAGGAGACATGGGCTGCCAAGCCCTCGGCAGCCGCGGGTTTCCTCGCCTCCCCTGGGACTCACAAGGCATTTGGAGACAGTGGTGCAGAATAGACATAAAGTGCGGGTAAGCCTCGGTGTGTGTCAGCCTCTTCCTCGTCAGCTCGAACATCTGAGTCGCGCTTTTGGTGTCAATGTGGACCTGCGGACAGGAGCGAACCGAGGTCAGGCCATCAGACCAGCGATGGCACCGCCTGTTTCCCGAGTCTCAGGTCCAAACCCCACGAGCCATCCCCACTCCATGCCTGATGGACAGACAAGCTCCACTGCCCTGCAAGGGGCAAACAGTGCTGGTCAGCAGCCAGAGAAGAGGGATGAAGCAGGCTGTAGGATGAAGATTGCAACAGAGCAGGGCAACAGGAGACAGATTTCCAGCCTCCAATTTTATCCAAAAGACCACACTTCGTCCCAGGCCACGTAGGTGTTTTTAAAAGGAACCGTGACATCGAGTGCTGGTGTCTGCATCAGCAAAGTTCGTACTCACCAGCTCAAATCTTTTGGCAAATTCCAGTTCGTCTTCATTTCTAAGCATTTCAAAAAAATCTAAGTGCCTGAGGAAAGAAAGGGGAAAAAAAAAAAGACTGTTAAAAGCAGATGCGAATGTGACAATAAATAAATTGCAGGCAGCCAGTCTGGCAGCGGCCCAGAGACAAGTGGGACTTGAAACATCAACTGGATCTTCAGTCTTGAGCTCCCAGTCATTATAGCCTGTCTGAGGAGCCTTTTGGGACAAGAAGAGGAAGAGGAGGAGGAAGGCTGGCAGCATCCCCCAGGCCCCTGATGGCACATCCTTCCCAGCTCAACCCTACGTTGGAGCGCAGCAAAACCACGCTGGGGTTTTCCCCTCCCTCTCTGGTGACAGCAAAGAATTTCCTCAAGAGGGGCGAGTCTAGACCCACATGCTTTCCTCAAAGGCCAAGTCCAGAAACCAGAAAGCAAGGGGCAAGGCAAGGGCAAAAACAACCAGTGGGCTGGGGGTCACTACTCACCGGTCAAGGGTTGAATTTTCATGCTCTCTTAGTTTATCAATAACTGGCTGGATCCCAAGCATGAGAAATTCATATCTCAGATGGAGTCTGAAATCCAGGCTTTCCTGCAAGGGACAGTTGTGGGGTCAACACAGCAAGGTGCACATCCTCAGAAAGCTTATTGAAATAAAACCACCCCAAACCCACCAAAACACCTCCCTCTCCAAGAGCCCCAGTGCTCACCACGCCTGCCCCCTGGCTCAGGACTGCATTGATGAAGGACATGATGGCTGTCTTGAGGCTCACTTCATCCCGATACCGCCCTGTGCTCTTGTCCAAGTCATTGATCAGCGTCTGCCAAACACGCAACGTCAGTTAAATGCCCAGTGACAGTCCCACTGCTGCACAAACAGCCAGGGGACGCATGCAGGAACAACTCGTGATGATCCTACAGCCCCTGTAGCAACCCACTGGTGATGGATCATCAGCTGCTGCCTGCTGTAATGCAGTCCACCCCAGCACCCGTTTTGGCTAACATCAGCCCATCCAGATGTGCTGCAGCCTTGCAGAGCTGTGATCCCAGTGACCCTGCACAAGCAAGCATTTTTTTTTGAGGGGTGCTGTCTTAAATAACTGGTTCCTCACTCTTTGCTCAGCTGCAGATCTCATCAGACATGGTTCTGGGGTAATTCCCAGAGTATCTAAGTTGCAAACAGCCAAAATAAATCATTTGCAAGTGGCATTTAGATATCCAGGACGAGGAAGGGACAAGAATGACGAATTTCAGGAGCTGAGGGGCGAGCCGAGACCCACCTACCTGAAAACGAGTCCTTTCGCTGGCATATTTCTGGTAGTGCAGCATCGCCTCCAGTACCTTTTTGTGGCCCCCGGGAACCAGGCACACAGCGCCCATGATTTCCAGCACTGCCACCTTCGTCTTAATATTCTCCGTGCTCAGACTCTGAGCAATTACGTTAATACTCTCTGAATGAGCCAGGACGTGAGCCCGGCCCAGGGAGTTGTTCATTAGTGCTTTTATACATCCAATGAGCGAGGTATGTATTCGAGACTCTGCTGTCTCATAGTCCATGCTTTTGAGAAAGTTCAGAATACACGACAAGCCATCCAGGTCGATGAACCGGGTTACAAACCTGTCAGAAAGAAGGTTTTTAGCTTTAAAACCAAATGCTAAAGGACCGTTTTACCCTCAAACAGGGCTGACTTGTCTGTTGTTGTAAACCCAGGACTTTCTTATATATTTTTTCCTGGACTTTGGATAGCAGAAAGCCTGCAGGACTCCTACGGCCGAGAGACAGGGATGGAGTTGCAAAAATCAATTTAATCGGTGCCCGGGAGTGTAGGCAACCAGGCATCATCTGCACAAGGTTGTCCAGAGCTAGGATATTTGGAAGAGGACCAGCTAACCCAGCCATCAGCACAAGCCCCAGGGTGGAGGTTAGGAGTTTGTAGCCACGCTGCTGCAAAACCTTCCCAGTCCCCAACCTGAGTCTTAAATCTCACTCGCTTGGGACCAGTTTTGCACAGGACTGGAAGAAGCTCCCAAGCCCTGGAGTCACCTCCTTGTCAGCTGCAGACACCCCAATGTCAGCCGAGCCCATGTCCATGACGCCTGTCAGACTTCTGCCTCCTGCTACGTCTCCTGCCTCACCATCCACATCCTTCTCCTCCCTTAGGCACATCTCACCAATCTTAAGGGATTTCTGATTTTTATGGTGACTTATAAAACCGCTAAATAGAAAGCAGACAGCAAATGCACAGCAGTGCCCCGGGCAGATTCACTAGAGCAGGCAGACATAACACTACATGCTGCTTAGGCATTTTAGGACCTCCCTGCCCGATGCCATCCAGGCTGGATGTATTCTGGTTTGGCAAAAGGCATGGGCTTGGAAAGTAAATGAGCCAAGAACATCCCAGCACTGGGATGATTTTAATTTGAAACAAGCCATGCTGATGCGCAGCAACAAAAGGCGTAATTGCAGGCTCGGGGAAAACTGATTTCTCTGCTTCAAAGCCTGCTCTTCTTCCAGCCAAAGTCAACAGGAAATTTGATGTTCACTTCCCTGGGAGCAAAAGCAGGTCCAACAGGTAAAATTGTCTATAAAGCCTGCTGGATTCTTCTGACTTTCAGTGAGACAGACTCACAAACCACTTTTAAGGACTTTGGAAAGTTTCATGGCTGGGTACCAGCCCCGGTCCCAGGGGACTGCGGGGAGCCAGCACCCAAGATGTCCAGGTTCCATGGAAATTGGGTGCTCACCCTCGACCCTAGGAATTTCTTACCCAGTACCATCACGAGAACCATTGCAAAAGAGAAATGGAAGAGGGGAATGTATTTGCAAGCAATAGCAAATTTGTTTCTTCCATAACCAGAACAGGTCATGCGTTTCGTCATGAAACATATTCTCATTAGAAAATATCAACCTGAGGCATCTTAAAGGTTTTGCAGATGTGTGCATGCAGACTCCAGAGAAACTGAATTTAGGAAAAACTACAGAAAGAGTCCGGCCCTTTCTTTATCCTCCCCATCAAAACCTCCTAGCAATATTTTTTTTTTTTGCATTTCATAAAAGCTTGAAGATTCATGTGATTTCATTCCTTTAAAAAGTGCAAGAAAAGTTGAAGTTGAAACAAAGGGTCTGGTTGACCAACAAAAATTGGATTTTTTTTTTTTTTAAATTCAATCTGGAAGGAATTTTTACATTCTGTTCCAATGAGAACAAAAGCAAATCTGAAAAAAAAAAGAAGTCGCCTGATTTGCCTGAACAGATGTGAAGGTCCTCGTGGCTCTCGGCCACTAAAAGGACCGAGGAAAAGGAACAAAATGATAAGAGGTGAATCGAAAAAAGCAAGTGGCGTTTCAGGGTCCTTGCCTCCCTCGTCCTGAGCAGGGCCCATTTATATTTCTATCTAACCCCCCCTCCACCAGAAGACATGAATCAAGAGCCATGACCGCAGTGATAAAGCCAGGAAATGGAAGGGAATTGCCTCATTGGTTTTGTCCGCAGTGCAGTCTTCAAACTTTCGATTGTTTTATTTCTCTCCTCCTCGTCTTCTTTTTCTAAAGCGATCAGTGATTTTCTCTGCAAAAGGAGAAAGGCAGATGTGAGAGGGGAGGTTTCCCTGTGAAGCTCGTGCCCAAGGAGTGGGAGTGCCTGCTGCCTGCCGTGCCAAGCTGTGGGGACAGAGTTGGGACCCTAAACCGACTCTGGAAGTCTAAAAGTCCAGATCCTTATGGCAATTGCAGAACTTGGGAAAAGGGGCAGTTTGGAAAAACCCCCGTGGTCTGCAAGGAGATGGCCTGAGCTGGGGACAGCAGGGTGAACACATCGCTTTAGGCTGAAGATGCTGCCTGCAAGCACCCAGACAACTTGCTAGCACGTGTAAAATTAAGCTGCAAGTGTTTGGGGCATCACAAGCCAGCAACACCCCAACCCACATCGGCTTTGGAACAGTGTCGCTCATGGTCTTGCATCTCCCCAACCACTTGGGTTTTGTTTCAAAGCAGCAGGAAACGAACATCGTCCAGTGCTGAGTGAGGCCGCAGGAACCCAGTGCCCTCTTCTGCCAACCAGTCCTCACCCCCCCAGCAAGCCCTGGCAAGACGCTGGGCTTCACTGCCCTGAGACAACCAGGACAGCTGGATCACCACCTCAAAAGGACACACTTAGCATTGTCCTGCGTGATCATTAAGTTCCAGAGTTAACACCCTGCAGGTAGGAGTGGAGTCACCCCAAATTGCTGACCTGCCACTCATCCAAACAAGCCTATGTTGGAGGATGCTCATGACTGTTGCCCTGCAACCCTCAGACTCAGAGCAGAGAGTGGGAAAGGCTGCAATTCAGGCAAGGAGCATCCCAACTCATGGGCTCTGGATGTAAATCCTGGCACATCCCCTACAGCTCACGACCTTCCAGGAAACACACTTTGTAAAAGAACGAGGTAAATAAGTGCCTCACAGTATTCCATAAGAAAGTGTCTGGCTGAACTCTGCTCAGAGACGCTGCAGGTGCTGTTTCCAGGGCTGGAGGGGGCTGTGAGGATGCAGGGGGCTAAGCCAATGCTAATTGGGGGTCCAGAGACGGAAAGTGCTAAATTGAGGCAGGGGAGAAGGAGGGGTCCTTTAGCCTCCCCTGGTACCCATGCATCCCAACAGGTACCCATGTGCCCCTGCAGAGGAGATGGGGGGCTCAGGGGCCACCCTGCAGCCTGGAGGGGATGAGATGCTGCAGCCACGCTCAGGGTCAGCCAGGGTGGGTCCTGCCAACCTTGCCGCTCCCAGGTCTCCCAGTGCAACCCACTAATGTGCATCCATGTTGGGGACAGTGGCTGTGTGCACGGGATGCCTTTGGCATCTCCCACACTGGATTTTGCGATCAAGCTGGCACTGGGGGCCGGGACCCTGGCTCCCGTGGCTCTACCTGGGTAGCACAGCTGCCTGCAGCCCCAGGCATCCATGGGGTACGGCTTGCTCACCCCAACTCATGCAACCAATGCCACAGCTAAAGCAAGACCCTGGGTGCCTTCTGCACCGACAGCACTGGGTCCTTGGAGGTGTCAGGGTGAGCCCTGCTAGCACCAGCCAATGCTACAGCAAAGGAGGGAGAAAGGGTCCCAGCAGATATAAAGAGCTGCACTGACCCCCGCATTTAACCCAGCTCCTCTTCAGCAGCGTGTCAGGGAGATCAAAGCCACCCTCCAGGCATCTGGCAGGCTTTGACCAAAAGCTCTGCTCAGGCTCAGGGCTTCGACTGGCTGGCAGCATGTGGCCAGCCCTGGGCATCCCTGCCTTCCCAGAGGGGAGCAGCATGCTCCCTCCTGGCTCGCAGCACCCTGCTCCCCTCCTCCATCCCCACTCCCCCACCCAGCCCCACCTTCCCTGTCACCCTGGCCCTGTGACAGCAGGGCAAACATAGGGCAAAAAAATAGAAAAAAGATGCTTTTCTTTTTTGTTTTCCATGCTGCTCCCATCCCTAGTGCAGTGGCCACGAACCTTGGCACCTTCAGCCTCCGAAAGCAGGAGTGAGGATGGAGGGGCTCTGAACTGTGCAGCCTTGCAGGAAATGAACTGTATTTCCTACAGAAAAGAGTGCTACTTCTGTCTCACCTGGCAAGATACCAACAAGAAAGTATTTCATAAAATTACATCTAAGCACACTGGCAGGTTGGGGCGGGGGGGGGGGGGCACCTGGAGCCACGGCAGATCCATCAGCCCTCGTGGGATGGACAACCTGCAGCACCGTGTTTTGCCGTGGCCACCCCGTGCAGAAGGTTGTCTCGGGTACAAGACGCTAGCACTGTGCAATCAAATGGGGTCTTTACAGCCTGGTGGCTTTCTACTGAAAGCTGCTGTCTGCCATCCATCTCACAGCCTCCCAGCCCGGGGCAAGATGAAATGCCCTGTGCGCTGTAGAGAACATCTCCATTTTGCAGCTGTATCTGTTGGTCTAACAGACGATATTGCCTCTATAAACAACACGCGTCACCCTCTCGGGCACAATGCCAGTCATGCCGCAGACTGTCACCACTGCACTGCTGCCCCATACGGGGTTCACAAGCACCAAAGCATTGGGGAAATACTTACAGCAGCCATTGAATTCAACTGATCAATATAAAACTCCGGCCAGCTGGTGGCTCCTTTATTTTCTTCCTGGTCCTGGAGGGGGGGAAAAAGGTGAAACAAAGACAGCAGATTAGTAGAAATAGCATTAAATCCCCTGCCCTTCACGGCCAACCACTTCTGAAGCGCCCTTGAGCTCTTGCATTACTTTATATCAATATAAGTGTGACTTTCTACATTCTGAGCTCGCCACTGACAGCTCCAGCTATGGGAACATTACCTGATTTATTGAACTAGCATATTTTATATATGATCTACGTTACACCATCTGCCTGTGACCAAACTCTGCCCCAATGATACTGCATCAGTCTTATGGTTATCAGCTTCGGAGAAACCACACTGAAATTTTACATCCAGATTTCTCTTGTACTGACTCTACAGTGCCCTTGAAGTTTTGGCTGCACAGCCTTGACGAATGTGCTTTGGGGGAAAAAACAGCATCTCTTACAAGTAATGAAGAGTCAATAAATGTGACATGAACTAGGCTCCACTCTTGGAGCAGGACCGTGACTCACCAACGTCCTAAGAGAGACTCCAGGCACAACAGACAACTCCTCTGGGGGCTTCATTAGTTGTTAGGAGGGAACATGCACCTGGCACTGTCCTCTGTTAAAGGATGTCACCCCTGGGCCCACAATCTATGACACTGAATGATGCACAGCCTTATTTCGTCATCCCAGTCTACAATGTCCTGCATCTGGTGGGACTCACAAGTGGTTTTCAGGTTCTACCATTTTCTACCATGTTCTTGTAGGACACGACTGAAGAACCTCTGAGCCCAGCTCAGATAAATTATGCTGCATGTCCCCAGAGACTGCTTGGAGCAAGTATGCAGATTTTGAGGGAATACTTCAAGATCAACCCTTTTCCCCCCTGTATTTTCCTAAAAACTTATACCAAAAGCAGAAAAAGGATTCACAGCAGAAATGCCACACAGGTCTAGGCTGTAGAGTCAACCGATACTAATCCCAGGCATCTTCCCTCACTAACCATCTTCAGTTCACAGCCCGACTTGCTGCACAGCTTTTCCCCCTCCCTAACTTTAAGAGATGTTTCAAAGGTCATCCTACACCACAATCGCCTGTGACGGTAGGAGCTGGATGACCTACTCCTCTGCTCCCACGTCCATGCATGCAGACAACTACTGATCCTCTGGCTGACTTCAGCAAGCCTAAGGACCAGAGTCCCAAATATTTACCACAGTTCAAGAGGCATACGTGGGAAACGTTCGTGCATCCAAACTTCCCAAGCTGCAGCTTGCCAAGATGAGAAATAACGGAGTCAGTGATAGGTAATTTGGACGGGACCCAGTTCCCCCACGGGCAGTGCAGCCCATCCCCGCAGACCTGACCCTTTGCTGTGCCTGGCTCTGGGATGGGGACAAAAGAAGTTTGGGACCAACAAGGGACCTGGCAAACCCTCGGGCATCTCCTGTGACACGCTGAGGGCCAAGAGAAGCTGCTCATCCACTCTTGTGGCCACCTCCAGCCCTCTCCAAGTGGCCATGATCCAGTCTGGCAGTAACCAGATCACCCAGAGCAGCTCTCCGTGCTGGCTGCCCAGGCCCTCGGGCAGGCTGCCTGCTGACAGATGCACATCCACAAGCCTCACTTTTTTTTAATCTTCTATAGAACTGGTCAAGTTTAAAGCAAATAAAATAACTTTCCTGAGCAAGAAGACTGCATTTAGCCCTCCTTGCCCTCTGCTTTAATACTTTGGGTTGTTCTCCCCTCCTTCTCCTGCCAAGAACCAAGGTTTTGAATGAAACACTTGATTCACCTGCCCTCCACATTTCTTTTTTTTTTAACCCAAGCGGGAATCAGCAGAGAGCAAAAATTTTTCTGAGATGTTAGAAAAACAACAAAAAAAATCTGTCTTACCCATGCTAGTGCCAAACCTAATAAACCTGAAAGGAGGTCCCACCGCCTGCCTCTGCATGGATGGAGGACCATTCATAGTCATGCTCTGACAATTAGTTTTTGCCAGCAACAAATAAAATCGTCCCCATCCTGTCCAAATAGTGCTTAAAAAAAGAGAAATGCTCATCTGCTGGCTGAGCATGCAACACCCAGCCTGATGGAGAGAGACAGGGATGCCTTTGGTCTTCTCGCAACCAGGAAAAATGGGATGCGCTAGCTTCTCTCTGCTTTCCCCTCTCCTGAAAACTGGCCTCCAGCAAAGGCAAGAGGATGGAGGTGCAGAGACCTCTCGCCATCCACTGGCAAACGGACTTGGTGAAGCAATCCTCTCCAAATAACCCAGGGACTGTCTGGCTACCCATCCTGCTGCATTTCTGGCCACATCTGGGACCATGTGCAGGGACTGTCACCTGCCAGCATCAAGTCTGGCCACCCGAAGCCATGGCCAGGGGGAGGTTTCTGCTGCGGTGGGGGAAACCCAATGCCTTCCCAAGGGGCTGGGAAGAGGACACCCGCTTGTGGCTGTCTGGTCGGTCAGAGCTTCCCACCGCTGGATTGTGCAGAGAAACACCTGCTGTGCCTGCAGGAGTCATGGCAGCCGGCATGTCTGCTCACACACAGGCTGCCAAAAGACATCCAAGTTGTCGGAAAGATACTCAGAAGCATGGAGAAAGTGTCAGGGGGCTTGAGAAACAGGGGTGTAATTTATATTTATGAGTAGAGTGGAAAGGCACAAATTATACCACCACCCCCTGCATAGCCGAAGGAAGGTCTTCTGCTTCTCCTGAGCAGGGTGGGAAAAGTAAACTGTCATATTTTGCAAAGTATTTGTCACCCCAGGGAAACAGGCATCATTTCTGCAACCTGTGGGTTAGAGCCATCAGTTTAACCCAGGTGGGACCACCAGCTCCCTGGAGTGAGGTAGGAGCAGGATATGGGGGAACTGCCCATGGCCAACCACCATGGGGACGTGGGGATGTGAGGTCAGGCTGCACCCGATGGCAGGTTCAATCTGCAGAGCATCGCTTGCATTATTTTCCTGCAACCAAAGGGCAGTTTCTTGGTGCTGGCCCTATTCAGTGCTGCCCACCTGTCCTGCTGGATGACCCCATGGCTCCTCAGTGGTGCCAAGTAGCTGGGCTGAGGCTCAGGCCACCTTCCTGCTTGGTGACGATCCCCGTCTGACACAGGCAGCCAGGTCTTTCTGGTTTCTCAGCTCACATCGCATGCCTTCCTAGACACTCCCATCTGCTCCTGTGTGCAAAAGCACACCCCTCCCTGGTACACACAGCCATACACAGCATGACGTCTATATGCACCAGAAACAGGAGAGAGCACGTACCTGTGGCAGAGGCACTGAAGAAGTGAGGGATGCTGGGGAGCTGCGAGCCCTATGCATGTCTGCCAACCCACCCCTCCGAGCCATCCTATGCTCTGCCACGGAAGGGCTCTGCACAAACCCTGCAAAGCCTGTGGGCAAAGACTGTGATTTTCCCAGCTTCCCTGCCCCGCTTTAGAGGCCGGCATGCAAACGGTGCCCCGGGTGACGGTGGAGCTGGGGCACCCACGTGTGCCTTGAACATGGTCCAAAAAGGGACCAGCTCCTGTCACCTCCTGGAGACTTCACTGGAAGTCCTCCCCATCACCTCAGGGTACCATCAGCACCTCTTATAAGGAGCATCCCTCTCCCACCAGTGCTCCCAGCAGCAACACCAAGTGGGAAGGGTGACAAGGTCCCCACCACGGCACATCACCAAGAGGTGTCCAGATACACCCAGCCAGGATATTTGGGCAGGGAGTGAGATCTGTGCTGAGGAATGGGTTGGGAAGGCAGCAGGGCCAGCTTATCCCAGATCCCAGGACCTTCCTGCACGGTGTGAACACCTGTGAGGTGGGCAGCGATCCGGACCTGCTGCTCGTTTAGGGCTGAAAAGAAGCAGTGGAGCAAAAAAATAAAGGTCTCCAGGGGGCGGAGGGGAGGCTGAACAACAAAATTGGCTAAACTGCTCATTTATAATTAACGTGCTGCATTATAAATATTTCCCTTTGCTCAGCTCCCTCGGGCTCTTGCATTTCCTCCCTGAAACCCCCAATTTAGAGAGCACTCTCAATTAAGTGCAGCAGAACCTCATTAATTCAGATGAGCAGCCGGGCAGGCTCGTCGGAAAGCAGCTTCCCAGGCAAAGGGGGACTGCACAATAAAGCAGGCAAAGATCAGGGCATGGGCTTCCCTCGGCTCGCTGCAGGACGTTTCTCAGTGGTAATTACTGCGGCTAATGGTCTACAGCACACTGATAAGTGTCCTTTAGTGCATTCGGTGGCGGTAAAGAAATCTCCCGACAAAGCGATGAGCCCGGAGGGAAGTGACTCACAAGGCTTTGCTCAGAGCCAGGAGGAGGGAGGAACCTCTCCAGGCACTGCGGGTTGAAAGGGTGAATTTGTAAAATGGTTTCCCAGCACCCAGGGTGGGTTTTGGGGATGTGAGTTTTGCAGCCTGCCTTCGATGAGGGATGCCCAGACGTGGAGCTGAGTACCGCCAACGTCAGCTCTCCAGGATGCTCCATTGCATCCTGCCCAGCTGACACTGGGGAAACGAACATATCCCAATTTCTTCTTCTCTGGGCTGAGTTTAGGTCTTTGCTGTGTTTGCTTTCAAGAAGCACAGAAGTAAGGGCTGATCTGAATCCCCGCTGCCAGCCTGGTGCCATGCTGCGGCTTACTATGAGCTGCTCTTTTAAAGGCAAGCTGATGGCTGTAATTGCACAGTGCAGGGATGGGTATCCCTTCTCATCTGTAACATTTGCATCAACATCCCTCGCTCTCCTCCAGGAAGCGGCCCCGACGTGCCACCACACATGTGCTCTGCTGCAAAAACTAGGAAATGCCAAAGTCGTGCAGCCAAGGGCAATCTTTGCCCCGTCCCTCCCTTAGTTCCCACCCGCTCCCCCCAACACCCACTTCTTCCTTCCAGGGACCTGGCAAAAATACAAATCACATCAGTTGCGGCCCTGGCGTCGCTGTGCCCTCTCCTTGCCTCTGCTGCCCCTTCGCCCTCGGGCTCCACGCACGGGGCTGACAGATGCTGCCGCTTGGCTGTTTTGCACCATGGTGGTAGTGGCGGGGGGCTGTCATGGTGTGAACCCGATGAACAAGCTCCATCCCCTCTGTCAGCACTGGGTGCCATGGGGAAAGCAGTGCCCAGGCAAGACACCTCATTAGCGGGAGGTTTTCCAAGCGAAGGTCACCAATCCACCAGCTCCAGCCATCTCTTTGCTCTTGCTGGGGAGATTTCACGCTCCCCAGCCCTGCCACGTCTTAGTGACAAGCCTGACACTCCCACAGCCTGCGTGCCTCCCCGACGGGGTGTCAGCAGCTCCCACAGCTAGGCTGCCCTTGCTCTTCCCAGTGACCATCCTTGGGACACTGGGCAGCAGCACAGAGGAGGTGGTGGCTCAGCCAGCGGTGGCTTGAAAGCAGTTTGCGGGTTTGGGCACCATTATTTACACCTGGAAGGTGCATCTCCATGAGCTCCTACCATTCTGACCTGCAGGACCACAGCTGCTGGGAGCAATGCACCCTCCTGCTCACAGCGTGTCCCCACAGCGGTGGGGAGGAAGACACCTGTGAAGCTCCTCAGTGCTTCCTTACGGCTGCTTTGCTTCCAAATCAAGCTTCTGGCGACACCTTTTAGATGCCAAGCATGCAGGCGACATCTCTGTCTGATCCAGCAGCCCCTTCCCACACTTGCAGCCCACGGTGGTGGTGATGGATCTGGAGCTGCTTTGGGATAACTGAGCCCTGGAGTGCGGCTGGCGGGGTTCCCCACCCACCTGATGTCCAACACACCAGGTTAGATCCTTCAAGGCAAAACCGAGTCAGAAGGAAAGGGCTGGCTCACAGCAGCCAGCTCCAAGCAAATCCCAGAGAGCCCTTTAGCAACAACGCTCGTGACTTTGATGGTTCACCTCCCTCTTGGCACCACCTGCAAGGCTGGTTTGCCCCAGGAGAACTTCACACCAGGAAAGTCACAGCAAGGGGTTAAAAAAACCAAACCCTTTTCAATTGGCACCTGCTGCAAAACCAGCAGCAACCCCCTTCATTTTTTCGCATCCTCCTGACTGCATTTTTATTTTGCAGGGGGGTTCCCCATCCCTCCTTGCTGCTCTGTAAGGGTCGAGCAAGGGAAAGCTGGTGGCAGCTGGCAGCCCACTGCATTTCGGACACCCTCCCTCCCTTCCTGCCACGGATGATCCACCTGGATGCTGTTTGCAAGGTCAAAAAAGAAGCAGACAGCAGTGCGGATAGGTTTTAAAACCGACAGGTCTGCAGCCTGCACGGGAGGTTGAAATCCAGCCCAGCTCTGCTGACATGGCCGAGCCATTGCCAGGCGTGCGCCAGCGGAGGTTTTGGCCCACCGTAGCCCTCCGGGTCTTCCTCATCCCTCCAGCCGCTCGGCTTGCCCAGGTATCCCTGCAACAAAACCTAAATGATGCAACTAAAGCCGCTTCCCCATGGAGCGATGCTGCGAAGGGCTGTAATTTCATCAGATTCTCCTCGAGCTGGGATCTCGGGGTCTGAGCCATCCCATCCCAGATCACTCTGGTTTTCCGTACGCTAACACTTCCTATACCCTCTCCTCTACAAATACACACATGCCCTCATATGCTTTTCCCAGGGTTTAAAAATTATGCTCCCCATAAGCAAATATAGCATGACCAGATGCCTTTCATAGTCAGCTGGTTCATTGTTTGAAAAGTTTCGCTTTAAAATCCAGAAAGATTGCTAACAGATGCATTTTTTGGCCAGAGAGGGAGAAAAACCTTGCTTAAACAAAAGTGTGTTGTGATTGGAACTAAAAAGGGAATTACCTTTAAAGATAAAAACTATAAACATTTCCTATTGAAAAGTACCCCCAGCCATGCAAACAGCCCGTTTCTCTCGGTCAACCTGAGAAAATGACACCCAAGAAGATATTTCAACCTGCTGCTGCAATAACCACAGGTATATCTGGATGCTCAGGGGCCATGAAATGCTTCTCGTCCATCCCAGGTGACCCAGGAGCACAGCAAAACGCCAAGCTATTGTTTCCTCCTCCCTTTGCATGCCACCTTTGTCAGCTTTTGCTCTTAGTTCTGCTACTACAGAAAAAAAAAAAATTGATGTTTTTTTAAATGAAGGAAGCAGCAACACAAGCCCCATGAACGAGCTGCAGGACTGAGCAGGACAAGTGGAAGAGCGAGCTGGAAAGCGAAGCTCTCTGAAGGGAGTGGGTGGAAGGTGCAGTTAGAGAGGAAAGAAGCTGTCGGGCTGGGAAATATAGTATTATTGGAGAGCCATCACTCATTTCCCTATTTATCACATTTTTCCCAATTCTCCCCTGCAAAAGCACCACCGCTGCCTTCTCCTAACGCGAAGGGATCCTGGTTTTATATCTGATGTCTGAGGAAATTTTAGATATAAGTTTTACTTGCAGGGCACAGCTTAACACTGCCGAGAGCTACGCACCCCGCGTTAGCAATGCCAATGGGTTTTCAACACAAGCTTAAAGACGACAACATCACTTGGCATCCCTGCAGGTCATTTTTCCCCTACCCTGGCTTTACAGATGCTCAGAGAGCTCAGCCGAATCGAAAGGGAGGGGGGCAGAGCTAGACCCTGCATTCACGTGAGCTAGTTTTTGCTACCGATCCCTTCCACCTGGTTATTTATGCTGAGCTTCTGCCTGAACACCCCTCTATCCACCCATATTTTGAGGTTTATAAAAATCACCCAGCGAGCTGCTTTAATAGCTTGACGTTACGTACATTGACTGGCAGGAGCCAAACCTCCTGCAATTAAGAGGTGCTGCAGACTAAGTGCAAAGTGTTAATAATTAACTCCCTTTGGAGCGTGGCCTCCTGAGAAAGGCCATCCTGAGTCACCCTCTTCCACTGAAGCAAACGTGCAGCCAAAGAAATAGTAAAGCTGGAAACCCTCCTGCTTCCTCCCTGCGCTTCCGAGCAATATCCTCTCCTGGAGAGCGGGGCCAGCAGGGAGTGAAATATTTTGGGATGAGGTATGAAACGAGTCATCGTCCAGAAATACCACTTCTAAAAGCAGATTTCATCCCGCTGTTAATGCATCTCCACCTTCGCATTTCCCTGCTTTATTACAGCCGTAGAGGGGGCTGACAACTTCAAAGAAGGTCTCTCCAATAATCTTTAAATCTCTCTCCTGACCCAAATGCTGCACGGCTGCTGGATTTAATGCAGACTTCAGTTCCCGTTTGGGTCACTACCAACAGACTCACCAGCCCCCATCACGAGATGCTTTTTATCTCTCTGCTCCCCCCACCTCCCCAGAGCACTACAGGGTGATGCAGATGGGATGGGACCATGAGGAGTTCATCTAGTGCAACCCCCTGCTCCGAGCAGGGTCAGGGCTGCGATCAGACCCAGCGTCTCCATGGATGGAGAATCAGGGAGGACAGAACCTCTGCCCTGCCAAGCCGGTACTGTGTGCTGGGATAAAAACAGCTGCTTGCAGGGCAGAGAAACCAGGATACAGGGCTGCAGGCCAGGGGGAAATATTCCAAGGAAGGAAATACACCTGGGGAATAGCTGGTTTTCCCTTATTTCCTCTCGACGAGCACTGCCAAAGCCAGGTGCTGCCACATCCCTTTCCAGGACAACCCAGGACAACAAAATGTCTCGTTTTGGTCACCTTTTATCAAATCTTGCCCATCATGGGAATATATAAAACATGCAACAACTGGGATGCACTCTGGAGAGCTGAGTACATTGGATGACACCGATGGCAAAGCGGAAGCGCCAGACACGGCACACAGCAGCAGGGAACATGCTGAAAGGACAGATATTCAGATGCTTTCAGTGCTGCGCACACCTTTGCTGTTGATAGAGGCAGGGGAGCACCCTGGCTGCGTGGGCTACAGCCACAGCACGAGATATTTTGGAGCCCAGCAAAGCTGATTTTTGAGGAAAACCCCCAGGAGAAGGCTGGGCAGTGTTTCTGTCCTGCCTTGTGCTGCTCTTTCGAGGCAGAGCTCGTTGTAACTGGTCTCTGCGATTGCGGCGGGGAACACTGCAATCAGCAGGAAAATGGAGAAAATGCTAAAAATTAGGAATGCCCCAAACTGGGGCTTTTGGACTCAAAGACTGACTGAAGTCGCCTGACTCTTAACAGTCTGTTTCCAACAGGACCCAACATTGGCAGCAGAGGAAAGAGCAAAAACTGCTCAGGGGACAATTCTGGGTTCTTGGTAAGTCAGGCAGCTGCCTGTGGCTGATGTCCACCTTTGCCAGCCCCCTGGGACCCACCAGGCAAAACCGGGTGTTACCAGCTGTCCTGGTTTTGGCTGGGATAGAGTTAATTTTCTTAGTAGCTGGTACAGTGCTGTGTTTTGGATTTAGTGTGAGAATAATGTTGATAACACTCTGATGTTTTAGTTGTTGCTAAGTAGCGCTTATCTTAAGCCAAGGATTTTTCAGTTTCCCATGCTCTGCCAGCAAGCAGGTGTGCAAGAAGCTGGGAGGGAGCACAGCCGAGGCAGCTGGCCCGAACTAGCCAAAGGGATATTCCATACCATAGAACATCATGCCCAATATATAAACGGGGGGGAGTTAGCCGGGAGGGGTGGATTGCTGCTTGGGCATCGGTCAGCAGGTGGTGAGCCATTCCATTGTGCATCACTTGTCTTTTCTTGGGTTTTATTTATCTTTTTTTTTTGTTATATTCCTTTGCATTACAATTATTATTATTATTATATTATTCTTAGTTAGTAGTATATTTTATTTTACTTCAGTTATTAAACTGTTCTTATCTTAGCCCATGAGTTTTACCTTTTTTTTTCCCCTCCTCCCCACCCCACTGGGAGGGGGGAGGGGGAAGCGGCTGCATGGTGCTTAGTTGCTGGCTGGGATTAAACCATGACACCAGCATCTCAGCTGATGACTTGCTATTAAACATAGGCAGGCTAAAGGGTTTGGGCACATCCTGGACTTCCCAAATCACCGCTGCTCAGACTGCAGCTGAGGCAGGGAGGTAGGACCCCTGCCCTGTCTCCAGCTCCACTGCCCTGGCCAAAAACAAGCCATTGCTCTCAGCTGGAGAAGCCCAGCCCCTCTCCTTGATGCCAGGCTACCCTGTAGGTGATTTGTCCTCATAAAAACATAAAAAACTTACACGAGTAAGATTTACCATGAGCCGCTGGGATAGCCACGGATGTTTCTGCTGCCTACCGGTCCTCATCACATAGGAGCAGGACTTCCTAGAGCCTGCTGTGCATAGAGACATGTTCTCCAGCCCATGTGATTCCTGGTTTCCTCCACTGCTGGAGCCTCTGTTGATATGGTCTCGCTCATTTTTAATTAAAAAGCAGGAGAAAAGCATTCGTCTCCACCAGCACATCTCCTTGAGAGCAAGCAGTGGCACGTACTCTCTGCAGCTCACTGAGACGGCATCATGAGTAGGGAAGGAGCGGCTGAGAGCAGCCAGAGGAACAAGGACCAGAGCAGAACAGCAGCCGGGATCCAGCCTTGGATGGGCACCTGCTCTGAGGACCTCTGAGGATGCCACGGGGCGCTTCTGTGGCTCTTTCCTTCAACATCCCCTGGGAGCAGGGAGTTTCTGAGCATGGTTTTTAAAAAAATGTGAGCACAAGGAGGTGCTGGAATGGCAAAGAGGCACCATCAGCCCCATCTAAACCCTTCCTTGGGAGATTAGATAGCATGTAATCTCCAGTCACAATAATAATTACACAGCTTTGCTTGATTTAAATCTCTGTTGTCTCCCCTTACCCAGATGCACCGGAGCACGGCTCCACTTCTCCAACAGGCAGTGACGAACGAGCATCCCCTGCCCATTTTCTTGTTGATTCAGACCAGTGCCTGTAATTTGTTAACATCTCTTCTCCCGTCCTATTTAAATCTCGGGCATGGCAGGCCTCTGTCTAACAATAATACAGGGATTTCAGGGGTATTTATGAGAGGCTTAAAATTTAATCCTACATGAGCAAGGTAAGCCTGCTCTTGGCCTAAAACGTGGCTGGAAAATCTGGTGCCATTGCTACAGCAGGAGAAAAGAGGCATTAATGGCAGTGAGCGCCCTTCGAGCGGGGCCAGGCGACTGCCAGCACTGCTGAGCCAACTCCTGCAGCCAGGTTAGGGGATGCAGAGGTGAACTTGGGAACTGAATCACAGAATCATAGAATGGTTTGGGTCGGAAGGGACCTTTACAGGCCATCTAGTCCAACCCCCCTACAATGAGCAGGGACATCTTCAACTAGATCAGGTTGCTCAGAGCCCCGTCCAACCTGACCTTGAATGTTTCCAGGGATGGGACATCTACCACCTCTCTGGGCAACCTCTTCCAGTGTTTCACCACCCTCATTGCAAAAAATTTCCTCCTTGTATCTAGTCTGAATTTACCCTCTTTTAGTTTAAAACCATTACCCCTTGTCCTATCGCTACAGGCCCTGCTAAAAAGTCTGTCCCCATCTTTCTCATAAGCCCCCTTTAGGTACTAAAAGGCTGCAATAAGGTCTTGTTGGAGCCTTCTCTTCTCCAGGCTGAACAACCCCAACTCTCTCAGTCTGTCCTCACAGGAGAGGTGTTCCAGCTCTTGGATCATTTTTGTAGCCCTCCTCTGGACCTGCTCCAACAGGTCCATGCATCCAGTTCGGGGCATTTCCCTCTCAGGCCTCGGTGTCCTTCCATCTGCTTGCGAGACTGAGGATTTTTGCCCCATTTCTCCCCACAGTGGTACGTCCTGCAGGATCTCTGCTTTGTCCAAGGCTGGGAGGGAAAATGAGTCCCAGCACAGATAGCTGGGAGTAACTCCTGTGCCAACATACGGGGGCAGAAATCTTCAGTTTACCGGGGAAAAAAAGAGTGATTTTGGCTACTTCGTAGGCTGCCAGCCCACGGTACCCTGCGCTGCTTGGGCTGCATGCCCCCAGGACCAAAAGCAAATGTCAGCATATCTTGGTATTGGGAAGATGTCCGTGCATGTTTTCAGCTTGAGAAACACGGCCACGAGGGCAGCATTGCAGAGAGGACACAGCACGCTGGGAGCTCAGCAGACAGATCAGCGACTCACATCAACACTTGTCTCTTATCAGCGGTATCTCAGTCACACCCATGAACCTAAAGCCCTTCGTCACCCCAGGGGTGACACAGCTTCACCCTAAAAGCAACCTCCGCAACACCAGGCTAAAGCTCTCGCAGGCTGCGCTGCAGGGGCACGGCTTCCCCAGGAGCGCTTTCCATTTGTGTCATCCTCCGGAAAGAGCTGGTGGGAGGACAAAAATGATGCCCAAGCCTGTTTCATGGCAGCAAACTGGAAAGCCAGGAGAGCGGGATGCTTTCGGGCAGGCTGAGCAGGGCCACAAGAGATGGTGACCGGAACAGCGCCTGACCACCGCAACGGCAGCCTCAGTGGCCACGGAGCTCCACGTGGTCCTGCTTGTGCTGGCAGGGATGAGCATGCAGTGGGGGACACCCATGCGGGGTGTGGGGACACCTCCTCCAGCCTGAATGGGCTCGGAGGAAGGGCTCTGCATTTTGGAGACTGAAGACCTTGATTCCCCAGGGCCACTCCGGGGAACAGATGTGTTTCTGCGACACCCCAAATACCACTCAGCATCCCAAGAGAGTTTTGTCCCTCCCCACATCTCCTCCCCACCCTGCATGGGAGGGAAGGGGCTCAGACCCTGACCAAAGCACGGATGGGTCTCTTACTTTCTTCTTGCTGCAGTAGATCTGCCACTTCTTCTCCGCCGGCAGCGCGAACATGGCCTCTCTGTGTTTGTCTGTGAGGTCAAGTTCATCCTGGAAAGGGGAAAAAAAACCCACAAAACATGTAACATGAGTATACAAATGGCTGATGGCACAGACACAACCCCCCAGATAAGCAGTGTAAATCAATGTGGGGCCACACCACAGTGCAAGAGTGGTCCTGCAGCATCGCCCCGTGACTATCGATTTGTCAGGGCAATGATGCTAATTCTCATCCTGCTGTTGCTGACCTCCCCCTGACTCCTGGGCTACAGTCGGCTGCTGGGAGGACAGGGCTGCAAACCTCCCTGCTGCATTCCTCCTAGACATCACCTTCATTGCTTTTAAAGGCAGCAAGTGTTTTAGAAAGGACATCCATGAAGCTGTTACAGCTTCCCGCAAGATAGCCTTGCGCAGAGGATTGAGAGCTCCAGAGGACAGACCGCATCTAAGACACGTACAGAGAAGAACAATTCAAATAGGACCTTTCTTTTTTACCACCACAGATAACTGCTTCACTGAGCACCCCGAGTGGTCCAGCCCATTTCCATCGCTGACACCCTCCTATCATCAAAAACTGGGGTTTTTTTTGGCTTTTGGTTTGTTTTCCTATAACTAAAAATAGAAAGCTTTTTTCCTAATATCTACAGTTCCTGAAGAGGTACATCCTGTCCATCAAAACTGGACTACATATTGCCTGGCAGAAATAAAGCTGTTTACTGACTGAAACCTGTATTGGTTTATCTGATGTTATTTTAAAGGACACATCCATTTTTGACTTGGAGGCTCGGTTAGCAGCGTGCCCTCTGCCGGGATGCCCGAGTATTATCAAAGCCTGGTTGCTTCCTGGTGCTAGATGTAGGTCAAAGCTTTTATCAGAGAACTAAATAAAACATTCAGGCAGGGCTGGGAGGCTCGCTGCTAAAGCCAACATTGATCTCACAACCATGGACGTCTCTTAAAATCTCTACCACTGATGACAATCCTCACGCTGGAGGGGTGTTGGTGCAGCAGTGGGAGTGCTGGAGATGCTGCAGAAGGTCAAAGGAGAGCCCTGCCATGGCCTCCAGCTGATTCATCACACCAAGCCAGTGGATTTAAGTAAGAGGATCCCCATTAAAAAAAAATTACACACTTAATTCCAGCAACTAAAAAAAGAAAAAAAAAAAAAAAAAGATACCACATGGAGACCCATTGAAGTTTCCCTGCCTGAATAATAACACTTATCAACTAAAGCTGGTAGCCCCTGGTACCCCAATCAAAGGTAAAAGCCCCATTTGGAGAAGGCTGAGCATGATACCTATGGGGAAAGATGGGTCCCTGCAAGCCCACAGGCCATGAAGAAATTCAGCTGATCTAATTAAAGCTCATATTGCACCCAGTAGCCAAGGAAGGGAGCCTTCAGCTATCTTGTAATCCAAACCCAAGGGCCGTCCAGCACAACACGCAGCAACGGAGGGCTGCCAGCAGTCCTGAACATCTCAAAAAGGCTTATACATCCACTTCAGGTATTGATTACACTTCTCAATGAAATTACTCCTCAAAAGGAAAGGTGTCGTGGAGCTTTTTCCGTTACGTACGCATGGAGGAGCTTTGCCTCTTCCTTGACATCGACTGACTCTTCAAACCACCGTGCTGCACAGAGCTGACATTGGCGGAGCTCTGGAAGCAGGCTTGCAAGACACCCTTACAACAGAAATAAACATGCTGCCACGACAGAGGCTTAGATAAAAGTGAGGACTGAGAAAGCCTGAGCCCAATCTGAGACACCTCTCTCCTCCCTGCACCCAGGAAGGAGAACCTGGCTTATGGACTCCTCCAATGAGCACTGCTTTCAAACCTCCCCATGTCCTTACAATTTGGGAGGTCAGGGATTCATATCCAGCAACCGATCTCCTCCCCAGCCTTGGGCAAGTCTTGTCACCGTTCCATGCCTCAAAACAGAAATTGCACTCGATGTCCTTCGCCGTTGTCTCCTCAGGCTATGAGCTGGTCAGACACCCACGCTCTGCTTCATCCCCAGTTTGGCAGGTCTAAAGGTAGCCAACAGGATGACACCTGACACAGGGACCTGGCTGAAATTCAGCTCATTGGAAAAGGGCATTTGGGCGTGTGGGAGAGGACGAGGGTCTCCTAATAAATATTCACCTCTGCAGTGAGGGTTTGAGTGAGTACAGGAAAGTGCTTCCACTGTGACCCTGCTTCCCTGCCATGTGAATCTGGGATTCAGGCATGAAAGCACCAGCCACGCACATCTGTACTTAGGCTCTTAGAAAAATATTTATTGAAACTTTCAAAATACCCATACCCTAAAAATACAACTTGTGCAAATGCGAAGATTTATTAACCAAGAAAAAAAAATCTAAACTGAGCTGAAGTCTACACGGGAGCAAGAAGGGATAAAGCAGAAGAACATACTAGGTACTGGTACATGACAACGTGCAAACACATCCAAAAAAGGTGCAGAAACGCTTCTGAGCCCCACACAGCACGTTTCATTGTGCCCCGGCTCTAACATGTTCAGTCATTGCAGCCCTGCATCACTCAGCAACACCTACCTAATGATATCTTGCAGGATGCTTGTGAGAGGTGTTTAAATAAATACTATGTGCCACCCAGTGAATATGAAAATCCTCATAATCAAAAAGTGACTAATGACTGTTTTTCTGAGTTGTAACAGTGACTTAACCGTGAAGAGTCCAGTCTTTGCTGGTTTTATATGTATGGGGATTCCTGCACCCACCTCCAGCCCTTCGCTTACGCTCACTGATGGCTATCTCAGTACTCCTTGGACCCAAGCAGGCTGCTCAGAAACTGCCCTTCAAACTCCAAAAGATCAAGAGAGGACAGGAACATCAGCCATTTTCCAGGGGCTCACAGACCACCGTACAAACACAGCTCTGACAAAGCCTTTAGCAATTGCACAGCGGAGTCGTAGTGCAGCAGAGAAGCCGTGCACAACCTCAAACCCATATGCGCCTTCAATTAATAATCATGAGCTTGATAATTAGGTGATTCTAACTGGCAATTAATTTTATAGGCCATTTGCAAGCCACACACTCCCGCTACAGCATGCAATGTTGGCAGCTGTTGAAGAGTGAGAAGATAACCAGTGGGTCGGTGTCCATCACCCCTGCAGCCCTCACCCCTCACTTCAGCCTCACCTTTCACAGCTCTGCCCCTTCCACCTGGCTGCCTCCCATGGCAGGATCTGCCAACTTCACTATTTTAAATGTTTTTTTGGAATCGGGTCAAAGGTACATAAAATAACAGCCTCATTTTGCTACCAAAAGGAAGTCTCTGCCCAGAGTGTTTTTACTGGAAAGAGATACGCTGCTCTTAAATATTTATCCTGTACAGTTAAACTATTCACCTTTAGATCAGGAAACATGTTTCCACATTAAATCTTCATTTGAATATGATTTAAAAAAAACCTCACAGGGGAGATTTGATTCTCAGCGTGCATTTGCTGTTTCTAGGAGGTAAAATACTTCCGTGTGGCTTGCTTTGCTGACGGCTCTCCACTCAAGCCAAGCAAACCTCCCCCTCTCTCTGAGCACGGCACAAGATCCCACACCATTCTCCTAAAGCTACCTTAGAAACATGTGGCTCAGCTCAGCACGCTGTGAGCATGATCCCATGGGCCAAACAAGTTTTTATCAAGTGATCTATACCTTTCCCTTGGAGGACACACAGTGGCGCTCAGGGGAGGATGCTCCCATGGTCTGTACCTCCCAGAGCTGGCAATCGGGTGGTATAAGGAGCCCAGGCCACCGGAGGTCCTCTGGTCCAACCCCTTGATCAAGCAGGGCCACCTAGAGCCATTGCCTAGGACCATGTCCAGATGGCTTTTGAACATCTCTAAGGAGGGAGACTCCATCACCTCTGCTTTGCAGTCACCGTAGTCTCCAACCACCTCCTGAAGGCAAAGCCAGATCAAGCAGAAAAGCGAGGCACTGCTGCTGGAAGAAATGTTTGACCCTCCCAGCAGAAAGGGCATCAAGTCCAGCCCCCGACTCACAGCGCAGTCCCTGGTGCAAGCTCCTGTCCCTGTCACTTCACCCATGCCACGGTGGACGTTTTAATGAGCATCTTCCACAGGCTGAGAGCCACAGGCTTTAATGGGGGCAACAGCAGGAAGCCAGCAGGATACTGCAAATCTCTTGGCTTCAGAAATGACCTCCAGGATGGGCTCTTGGAGCTGGGTGAGCCCGAGCGCTGCCCACCCACGGCCACAACACCCCAGCACGACTGTCACGAGTTCTTCCCCTACATCCCACAAGTCCTGCAGGCCGCTGAACATTCTGCAAGAAGTAGCTGGGGAGTAGAGATTAAGTAAGGGACAATTCCCTATACAGGGGTTGGCACCCCCAAAATATCTTCAGAAGTTGTAGGAAAAAAGATGAAAACCTTTTAAGCCTAATGCACCTTTCTGGCTGATAAATTGTGTAACCATAATACATGGAAGAGACGGGGGAAAATAAGGAGGTCTTCCATTGCCATAATTGAAATAAAAATTAATTAAAATTTGCTGGCTTGTTCTGGGTTTATATATACATACATACATATATGTGCATACACACACACACACACACACATGCAGAAAGACATCACCGGATCAATAAATGACCAACATAACAAAGAGCAAGTGAATTTACTCCTGATGGATGGATGCACAAAGTTTAGAAACTTCTGTAAGTGAGACTATAGCATGTAAAGGCAAGATCTCCTGCATCCTCAAATAAAGCATGAGATCTCCAAGATTGCTCAAAAAAAAAAAAAGAAAAAAAGGGAAAAATAGAAAGAAAGAAACAAGCGGGAACTTTATGGCAATGTTTGGCGTTAACTGGTACAGCATGGGAATTAAAAAATAAATAAATAACGGCCTGTTGAAGCCTGCATCAGCTTCCTTTCTCAGGGGTCATATCGCTTTTTCACTCTCTTCCAGGCATTCTTCTCCAAGTTCATCAATTTGATTTATCCCAGAATGCTGCAGTGTCAAGGGAAACGGCAATCAGCATTCTTCCCCCCGTACCTCATCTAATCTTCTTCCGCTGCGCGAAGGCGCTGCCCGCACGGCCAGCTGGGCAGCTGCCTGCCCGCAACTGCCAGCCCTGACTGCGATAAGCCTCCATCTCAGACTCGATCTTACTCAGCTCATTATTTTCTTTTTAAGCTGTTTTCTTGAAGAAGCAGACTTATTAATCAGTGGCTGTTGCAGCGCAAACAACAACCGCCTTCACATGCATCCTGCACCGCAGGAGGAGCTCCTCTACCTGCAACATTTCTTTAGGCGATTACAATTCTCAACGTATGCAGATTTATCTTAGGGTTTTTTTAAATAGGAAGGTAGTCTTTTATTTTTAGTATTAGTAATAAAAATACCTCCTCCCTAGCACACATCTTTTCAGCCATAGTACCCACAGAACTTAGAAAAAAACCCTCAGACAAACCAACCCCAGCCAATATTATCACTGTATATTTTTAATTTACCCATGACAACCTGCAGCTGGAATTACAGAACATGAACAAAAATCAACTATTCATATTTCTTAATGAATAAGCATAACAGATAGAAGATTTTTATTAATTTTGCCTTTATCATGTAATGAATTTTTTGAATAAAGGAAATTGCTTACAGCAAGGGAATGAATAGCAGCAACAAGGAATAACGTGTAAGCACTTCAAAGTGCTTATGCCGAGTCAGCCTCCTCCCACATTGAATTTTTAGTCCCAGATTGGAAAAGACCCCAATCCACCCTGCTCTGCAGCTTTCAGTATTGACCTGAACGCATTGGACAGATGTAAATAAAATATGTATTCCTTTCTTCTTCTGCAGGAAAGATTATAGCCATCAATAGCTGATTTAGCTCTTCAATAAACTCTAGCTGCAGCTGGTCCATGTTCCCATCAGTTCGAACACCTGAGGCAGACAGCATGTAATGCTTTAATATTATTTAATTTAATTCATTATTTTAATAGGCTAAGGGTTTTAAAAGTGTTCATATTCCAGTACTAGTGCATTTTAAAAAAGAAATATCCACTTAGGTTTCTCAATCTTTTCTGCTGTAATATATATCTGTAACCACATATATACATTTTTTTGTTTATTTATTGAGCTCAGCCTTCTGTGACCTTTTCACCGACATCATCTGGAAAACCTTTCTCCCATTTTAATTAACACAGGGTACTTTTCCAGCCTGAGTTATTGATCTACGCAATTTTATCCCGTAGAGCACTCTCAGATCTAGAAGCCCTGCAGGTGGATCACCAGCGCACTTTTTCCAATTGTACATAAACCCTGAAAACAAAAAAATTAAGATGTATTGGCCCATTATTTACTACTGTGATAACTAAAATGGATTAAATCCAATCAACCACAGCAGGGCATGACTGTCCTTTGGTGGGTGCACCTCCTACCATAATAAAGCAGAGAGCTGGCAAAATAAGAAGAAGGTTTCAGATGTGGATTTCCCACCTATTTGTGGACCCAAGGAAGCAGCTCCCTTTTCAACCAGTTTTTAGATACCGCCTCCGCTGCTGGCATCCCTGAGAGCTACTGAAGTTGGAAGTAAAACCAACAGGTGAAGTGTGGCTTCAGATGTCCCCTGCCTAACAGGGATGCTCACATAGGAAAGCTGTGCATGGTTGGTCTGGGGCTAAGCTGCTCCAAGGTTTCCCCAGATAACGCCCTGGGAAGGGCTTCAAAAAGGGGCTGGATGGGAATTAGTGGCTGCAAAGCCCCATGCCAACTCAATCCTGAAAGCTTCCCAAGATTTACCACCCTGCAGGCAGGACCCAAAGGATGCAGCCGAGGGAAGTACGAGCCAGCTACAGCCTGATGCTGATGGGCAACGTAAGATGGAAATGGACTCCTTGTATACCCATGGCTTGGGCGGGACAAGTGGCCCTCATTTCCCCACAACCCTGGCTTTAGTCACACCTGGCATCCTAAAGTCATTTTAAAGAACTTAATCCGGTGCAAAGCAGAGAGTCACCCTGCAAGGAGTCAATTTCTGATCGAGGTTTGACATCCAGCAAGATGCCTAGTGCAAGCAGGCATCAGATGGGCTTATAGATGTTAGGTGTCGTTGGGGAAGTGAAGCTGATCTTCATAAATAACAGTATTGATTTGAACACTGGAGTTGATGGGAATTAGGACCACCGGGTGCTCAGGCAGGATCCTGCCTGTGGGGCTGCAGAAAGTCTCGGCTGCCAAAAGCTGACCTCGGTGATGCTTGCACGCCAAGGAATGCCCAGACTCTGCTGGCGACAGGTAATACAGCGGTACAAACAGCTTTCATTTGCATCTGCCAACGGATACGAGGCAGGCACGGGCTATTCCCAGCAGGAATGCTTCCTGCTGAGGTTGGTGATGAAGCACAACCCACGTGCTGCTCAATCCTGCCCATAACTCCAGCAACACCACCCAATCACCAAGCAACTAGGAAGGAGAAGACTACTGCTGGAGCAGATGCCCCATCCAGTGAGGCTGGTACCCTCCGTGGTGACCTGTGCCAGAAACACCTGGAGCCGGTGCAAGCCAAATGCCCCAATTTAAGGTCACCGACGCGTTACCAAATGAGCTGCCCAGGCATCTCCCAGGGATGTGGCCGCCTCTTTTACGAAGTGCAAAGTGGAAAGCATTTAGCAGGTAGAGCATATAATTTTTCCACTTCAGCTGTACTTCTCCTGGAAACAAGGGTTTCTTATGTGCTCTCTGCCTTCAGCTGGGGTTCACATTGTTCTATAACATGGCTCCTCTGTAAAATTACAGGTCAGGAACAGCATGGTTTTTGGGCAAGCCCCCACGCTAGTTTGTAGCTGTAACACATATTGCAATTACACAAATGCTTCAGCTGAAATATAGTGTTCCTCAGTGGATTACTTCATTCAGGTCCGTGGAATGTGTGTAGGCAGAAAATCTTTATTGTCTCGCCCAGCAGGTGTGCGACTTCTACATCAGATGCTTACTTATCAAAACATACGTTTAAGAGATTATTTGTGAGGGTGTAACGCCATGAAGTGACGAAAACAAGCGCTGTGAGCGGCGGGCTGGGATGAGAGCGTGGCAGGTCCAGGCTGTTCGCATCTAACGAGCAGAACCTGGGCAGCCCGGTAAAAGTGTCCACACAGTTCCCTGCAGAGTGAATTTAAAAGCAGATGTTACTGAATCACTTGGTTTTCTTCCTTAAAAGCAATTCATAAGTTCAAGGGAGCTTGGTCTTGGGAGATGGTGGCGGGACGGGGTCAGGAGCCCTGTGCTGCGTGTCTGGCCCTGGATAGACTCTGCAGAAAGGGGTGTTTTGCCCAGGACACAAGGGCTATTGCAATCGTACTCTTTCTGGGGTACCAACCGCATGCTTTTCTTTGCAGATATAGGGGAAAATGGCTTCAGCCACTGTTCAGTGGTTCCCAAAATCCTGAAGTCCTTAATGCTGCAAAGACCAGGCAACAAAAAACGACAGCTGACCTGCAAGCATGAAATGCAAAGCTTGGCTTTGCAGCTGATCCCTCAGCTGTTACTTAAAAGCCGTGTTGTTTTGCAAGGCCCAAAACCTCACACTTTCTCCTTATTGGATTAGAAACCGGAGGAAAAGCACATTATTTAAGTTCCTAAGTAAAACTGGATATCGCTAGCAATGAGTTCCCAACCTGGCGCTGCTCTTAACACGTAACAGCGCTCACACTGACTGCACCACCGCCTTCTCCTCGCATTGGGGTTGTCCTCTGCTCCCCGTTAGAGCGGCGTACAAAATAGCAATCATCCCGGCACGCCAAGAGGGAGGGAAGGCACGGCTTTGCGAGACAGTTACGCATAGAGCATCTTACCCAAGCACCCCACATCATGAGCCACAGACTGATCGCCCACCATGAAGTATTTCAAAGGCGACACAGAATTAATCTCTGACGGGGGATGCTATCTCCTAACAGATAGCATCCAAAGAGCGGCTCTGATGAAATGCATTAGTTGCCCCAAGTACAGCAAAAACAAATGCTGTGATAAATCCTGTAAGCTGCCAGGGGCCTTTTTTTTGTTCCCCAGGCTCCCGAGTTTCCACTACTTCATAAAGCAGCAGGGAGGGATGGAGCAGCCTTCCACATCGCGGGAGGGGAAGGCATAAAGCCCAGCACTTCAGAGACCATGTGTGAATATCTCCCCTCCAGCAGATCCCAGTGAAGGCAGTCACTAACACCATGCAACATCAGCGGGCAAGGGTCTGCACCCGTCCTGAGCCTGGGGAGCTGGGGACACTGCAGAGCCACCAGCCACCCGCCTCCTGGCATCACCTCCCCGGGTCTCTAAGACCTGCTGGCTGATGGAGTCTGGGGGGAGGGAACCGGGGAAGGTTACCTGCTTTGGTTTCATAGGCTAAAAATGGGCTGCTGCACGTCACAGGCGGGATGCAGGGCTAGACGGTTGCTGCTCTAATTTCTTCCACATCACTAACAACAAGTTGGAGGTGAAAAGTCTGAGAAGCCCCATCGGTACCAGTAACTGGCATTTCCTCAAAGCCCAGGTATTTAGGAGGACAAGCCTCGAGGGGTGACTGGGGCAGCACCTCCTCTGAGCCCTTCCCTCTGCTGGCAGGGAGGCAGGCTGGGGGCAAGGTGTGGGACCGGGGAGAGGCAGCACCTCGTGCTCCAGGGGCAAGCAAAGCCACGCTGGACCCGGCAGCTCCTCTGAGCATCCAGGCAGTCTGAGGAGTTGCTGGAGCATCGCACTCGTACTGCTGGGACGGAGATGCCACTGCGACCTGCCCCACTGGGAAGAGAGCCAGTGAGGGGTCCTGGGTCCTACCGGGGCTCCCATTGCCCTCTCCAGACCAAGCCATTCAATCCCCCCGTGCCTCCACCCCCCTGCCTGGCGCACATCCCGCGGGGCCAATGCACACCACCACACACAGAGCGTTTCATTACAAACCTCAGAGTGACAAGGAGTGTTAAGCAGATATAAAGGACATCAGTCATTTACCCATCTGGTGGAAAGTCTAGTTGCTGGCAGAAAATAGAGAGGATTGTTACAGCAAGATCTACCATATGGCACCATTATGTGGAGCTTTGCAAGTGCTTTCTCTGAGTGTGCAAGCAAGATTTCAGCCTTTGAAGAAATGCTGTATTGTTAGCCTGGATACGCAGGAGCCTCTTGAAAGGAGCCGTGGCAGATGGCACAGCTTTGTTCTCTTGGTTCGCCGGCAGCTCGTGCAGCCCCAGATATTCCCCCTTGCCGGGGCTGAGCAGCCCCACGGCACAGAGATCCTCCTGATGTGTCCTACAGGAGGACCAACAGCTCCTGAAACTCCTTAAATCCAACGGATGTTGCCTGGTGGGTACCACACCACCGCACAAGCCCCAGGAAGCAAACCCCGCTGACCCGAGCCAGCGGGATGCACCGGTGTTGATGCAAGGAGAGGTGCACAAAATTGCAAAGCCTTGTCCCAGCCAAGGGAGCTGCAAATTAGTATATCTTCCTGAAAAACCCTGCTTTTGTCTGTGCCTCCCTGCCAGCACCTGCTCCTCCCTGGGTGGCTGAGCCTGGCTGGAGCCCCAGCAGGACAGCAAACAAAGAAAAGCCTTTCAGACGGGGCCGGTGCCCGCTTGAGCGACATCCCAACAATACCCTGACGAAAACCCATTCAGCCCAGGCTGAGGGAAAGGAAGGGAAAGGGAAAAGGTTGCTCTGGGAGGAAGCAGTGATCAGTCATTGACCACAGCAACAACATCTGCATCTGTCCTGAGCCAGGGAAAAGCCCCTGCCTGCTGCATACCGCTGGCTGGGACAGGGCACATCGTCCCTGCAGCCCGGGATGGAAATCGGGCATTTCTTACAGGCTAATTGCTCATGTTTGTGCCCAGGCGAAAAAACCCCATCCCCTGTTCTCCCTGTTGTTCCTCCTGAGAAACACTTGCACAGCCACAGAATAAAACCCTAACTATTTAACTATTCTATTTAACTATTCTAGTTAAAATCCCATGTGTCCATCTAACATAAAGCAGGCCTGTACAAAACAGACACTGGGAGAGCAGATCGAGCCTTTAGCTGACCTTGGAGTCACAGCTGCTCCATGTCCCTCTGCAGCTCAGGCCCTCATCCTCTGCTGCTGGCACAGGACAATCACCAATTTCTCACGGTACGGATGTTTCCTGACTCAGACGAACAGGCACACTTAAAAACACCTGAAGCCCAGATAATATTTTGTGGGATGGCTCCAAAAAGAAAGAGTTTTTGCCCTTTGATGTATGCAGCAGGCTGGGATCTGTGGAGCAGGGACCCTGCTGGATTGTTGGTCTCTGTGGGAGGATTGTCCACCCTGGTGACCAAACCCACTGCTGCAATGTCCCCAAAGATACTGCCTGTCCCAGGCCTGAAATCTTCCACCCCTGCGACTCCGAGTCCCTAATGGGAACAAATGGGGCAGAAAAGTCACTATTAAGCTGCAAGAGAAGAGTTGGCCAAGGACCAGCCCAAGCTGGCAAAGCCTCCAGATCCCCTCCAGCCCCTTTGACTTCCCTCAACCCAACCGACCGAGACAACTGAGGACTTTGGAGGAAGCCTTGGTCCCACAGAGCGGGCACAAGCCATCCCACCCTGGACAGCCAAGCGTGACAGGCCGGGTGGCATAGGGCTCCCACAGGCGTAAAAATCAGCCCAGTGCCTCTGAGTGCTTTCTCTGTCTCTCTTCCAAATGTTACACAGTGGGTTTATACAGAAACAGTGGGACACTTTCCAAACCATTTAACTAATGCTGAAATTTAATACCCGACACCAACAGGTTACTGAGAGCAAGAAGGAGCTGTTGTAATGGAGGGGGGGAGGATTTGCAACTTCACTGCCCTGAATGGGAATCTGCACTCTTGTGCCTGTAGGGCAGAGCTTGTCTTCCCCCTCCCTCCCACCTGGTGCTGGCTCGGGTCGAGATCTGGCTGATAGGTTTTTTGGGGAGCCAGGGGGTTGCAGCTGCTTGCACAGGAGCACAGTGGGCACCCGCTTGTCCACCCTCCCTATATGACTTCAGTCCTTGGGAAGCCAGCACGGCTCCTGCTGCTGGCATGCCCTGGAGCAGCAGCTGCCTCCGAGCCTTATTCTCACCCTTGGCTGGGGGAAATAACCCAAAATCTTGGCAGCACAGAGCAAGGGATGGAGAGCAGAAGGGCCACACCAGGGCATGCCCCGGGCCCGACTGGTCCCTGTGAGCGCCACTGGGCTCCTGCCTCACTGCATACACAGCGCTTCCTTGTGGCACAGCCTCTGCACAAAGCATCTGGCTGAATTTGGGGGAGATGCTTTGAAAATCCTGGGCTGAGACGAGGTGCCGCAGGCTTGGTGGGGCTCCAGCATGAGCCTCCATAGATGCCTCCTTCAGCCTGGCTGGCGATGCCAAGCCACAGTGCAACAAACCCTTACGCTGCCTTTGGCTGGGGCACAGGGAGAGTTTTCCATGGGAAAGAATTTCCCCACGAAAATCTGATTTGGCCAAGTTATCAGTGGACAAAAACATGGAACAGAGGCAGTCATTCCACCTGAACAAACCAAACCCGACTGGCAGCATTTTGCAGGACTGCTGCAAGACGAGTCCTGCTGCAGGGATGTCTCATCCCCACTGCTGCGTCGGGTGTCCCAGTCTGCCAGACGTCTCATCCCGCGCATGGAGAAGGACGTCTGGGCAAAACTGGCTCTCGTAATATAACCTGGAGCTCTCCTCTACCAAGTGGCCTGGTTCACAAAACCCATGCTGCCTGGCATCTAACGGGATGTGCTATACCATGAGGTGTGACTGACCAGCGTCATGACTCCCAGCTCCCTCTACACGTCAAAGCACTGTAGAGAAACCCCATTTCACTGTTGAGTCAACTCCAAGTGGAGCACTCTGGGTCCATCCAACAAACCACACCAAAATGTTTTCGCTTAGAGGAAAATAAAGCTTTTTTTGGCTATCCATTTATTTTTTGATCCATGTTTTTCAGAGTTTTGGTACCGAGGGACAAGGAAACAATATCCTGACTCTCCAAATCTCAATTTAGCCCACGCCCAAGGATTTCTGCAAAGCAGAGTGCCCAGCAAGTAAAGTCACTTTGCACCTACAGGGGACAACCTGCTTTACCGGCTTGGACACCCCTGCATCACCCCGGAGGTGCACAAAGCCAGACCAGCCCCTGACTCCTGCTCTAAGAAATCAAGGCTTTCTAACGAGAAAGAGAAACCACCCTAAACTGGCAGGATTTCAGGGAGGAGCACAGCTCAAGGTTCAATGCAGCACAACTCCCAACAGCAGCCCCTGATGCTCCCTTCACACCAAAGCTTGCCTGAAAACTCAAAACCAAGCCTGGGGAGACTAGAAAGAGGGGAAAAAAAAAACCAAGAGGGAAAAAAAATAAAAATAAAAAGCATCCTACTTACCACCAGCTCAGTGAACATGACATCCAGCTCCTCCACCGGCGGCATGGGCAGTGCGGGCTCCATGGTCTGCAGGGCGAAGCTGCTGTCATTGCGCAGCCGGTACGTGATCTCGGGGTGGTCACTGCTGCGAAAGCAGCAGAAGATGAAGGAGATCCCCCGACCGCTTCTCTTCCTTGGGGCCATGGCCAAAATCCTCTGTGTCCCTCCCTCCTGGGCGCTAAATCCTGAGGGGAAGAGAAGAGACGAGGCTTGAGCAGCCGCCCTGCAGTGCTGCGCTCCCGTCCCACCGAGGGGAGGAGGAAGCAAAGCCACCCACGCGCTCGGCGTGGAGGGGAAGAGCGGAGACGGTTTACATGCCAAATATTTCTGCTCAGATTTGACGTTTACGGTCCTGGCAACCTTGACGACCACGCGAATTAAAAAGATGCATTTGCTTTGCCTTGTGCCGAAGCCGGCAGCAGCAGGAGGACGTGCTGCCATCCCCGTGGGTAGAGGGGTCCTGGACCCCATCACTGCTGCAAATCCCAGCAAATCCCCACGGGTCTCCCCATGCCGTGGCCAGGCCAGCCCCCATCTCAGTCTGGCCAGGGATATGGCAAATTTGGGAGGCTGCTGCCAGGAACAGCTGGATGTGCTCGGGGCCACCAGGTACGTGGTCCCCAGCATGGGTGACTCAGTGCTTGAAGATCTCATATGGCTCAGGATGTCCCGAGCCACAGACGGCAGCAGAGCTGAGAAAATATCCCATATTCTCCCCCCAGCTCTTAAACATGTCCCTAAACATCCACCAGCAACCACCGGTTGGGCAGCTCTTTTTCATGGAGTTTTACTTGGCTTTAATTAGATAAACCCTACTTGAAATTCCAGTAAATATTTACAAGACGCGATTTCAGCTGATAAAAATCACACGGTGCTGGTAGCTCAGACTTTCCTATGCAGTGCTTATGTTGGGCATCGCTCACGCCGGCGGTCGCTTGGGTTTTGCTGATTTCTGAAACTCAGGTTGGGAGCAAAGCTCAGGGCAGGAGACATGTGTCTTGCCTGACCAGTAACGGCAAGGACCAGGCAAATACTGCCCCAAAATTGTGACTGTCAAGTCAACGCTACAAAAGAAGGGCCACTGATGAGGAATGAGGACGGCAGAGAAACACCCTAATGAGAAAAATCAACCAGCAAAGTAGAGAATTTTTAAAAAGCCTAAACATTTGTCTTATAAAGCCACACACCCACACATTTTATCTCTGCAAAACAAGATGCTGAGATGTTAAGAGACACGACAAACAGCCAAGGTTAATGCAGAAGGTTGAAATATGGATGACTCAGATTCATTAACAAAGCTATGAAAAGACTTGGGAAAAAAGGTCAGCATTTGGAGAGGAGTGTCTGATCTCCCTGGGGCCACCCATTCCCCTCCGACTATGGATTTATACGCTCAAATAAACAGCTGCCATGCCCCACGGAGAGCCAGCACTGGAGGCAGGTTGGGGGCAGACCTGGGGTCGGACCCTGCACCACTGCTTGCATGGCAAACGCTGCCCTCCCAAAATAGGGACTTTGCAGAAAATTCAGGCTCTACCCACATTACTTTAATGGAGAATCTGACCCTTGAAATTATCTTTGATGACATGTTTTTAGCACTTGGTGTAATCATCTGCTGAACCACGAACGATGGGGAACAGCTATTGGGTCTTCACATGGGATAATCCCAGGCTGTGCAACTGCTCTATGCCCAGTCTGAAGGGTCCCCCTTCCCAAAGAGCCCCAAATCTCATTTCACGTTTAGCATCTTGGATGTACAAAAATGCAGCTGCTGGAGGAATTTCAGCTGCCATGAAAGCTCTCTCATCGCGGCTCCCCGGCAGCCAGCACCGCAGCAAATCCATTAGCAGCCTGCTGGCATCCCTTCGGTGTTAGAAGGGGTTTGGGACCTGCTGCAGAGTTTCTTTCCTACAAGAGGGAGGGAAACAAAAAAACAAAGGCACACAGACCTCTGTCCCCTCCAATGCGGAGGAAAACGTTGCAGGTTTGGGTTTTAAAGAGCCGCAAGGAGCAGGGCGCAGAGGGAGATGCTGGTGGCTGCCCAGCGCTGTGTGCCTGCCGCGGGACCTCGGTCCCGACCCACACGTCCTCAGCTGTGCAAAGTTTGGTCACTTGGTCATTCCCAATCCATGGGTACGGCCACGCCGTGCCCAGAGCAGGGCCTGATCCTGCTCCTGCAGCTGGGGTGCTTCACAGCCTGGAGCAAATGGACTCGTTCTCCTCTTCCACTGGGCATTTTCCATCCCCTTTTCAACACCATGTCAACCCCGTCTCTGAAACCTGCTGCTATTGTGTTGGGTTTGTGTGGTGGGGGTTTGTGTAGCGGTGGAGGGGCTATAGGGGTGGCTCCTGTGAGAAGCTGCTAGAAGCTTCCCTGGCTCCAAGTTGGACCCGCCTCTGGCCACAGCTGAGCCCATCAGCGATGGTGGTAGTGCCTCTGTGATAGCATATTTAAGAAGGGGGAAAAGACTGCTGAAAAACCTGCAGCAGAGAGCAGAGTGGGATGTGAGAGAAACAGCCATGCAGACACCGAGGTCAGTGAAGAAGGAGAGGGAGGAGCTGCGGGGGAGCAGAGACTCCCCTGCAGCCCGTGGTGAGGCAGCAGGCTGTCCCCCTGAGCCCATGGAGGTTAACGGTGGAGCAGAGATTGCCCTGCAGCCCGTGGGGGACCCCACGCCGGAGCAGGTGGCTGGGCCCAGAGAAGGCCGTGACTCCGTGGGAAAGCCCACGCTGGAGCAGTTCGTGGAGGACTGCAGCCCGTGGAAAGGACTCGTGTTGGAGAAGCTCGTGGAGGGCTGACCCTCGTGGGAGGGACCCCATGCTGGAGCAGGGGAAGAGTGTGAGGAGTCCTCCCCTCCGAGAGAAGTGAGAGAGCGGCTGCACGGTGCTTTGTTGCCGGCTAGGCCTAAACCACAACAGCTATGTACAAGCTCTGACTTGGGCTTGCAAAAATGTACGGAAAGCTTTTATCAGAACAACATCTGCTCTTCAGAGATACATGCTCCTGACGATGTTTTACGAGGAGTTTGAATGACAGACCAAAAGGCAACATTTTATTTTGGGTTTCAGAGCAGACAGTCATGTAGCAACCAAGACAAGGTATTTTTGAGCTGCTTCCAGCTTTGGAGCTATTGAGGTTCCTCATTTTCATCTATAAACGATTAAAAAAACCAAACCACCCTATAGTGTAGGTTGAGTGGGCTGTAGGTTATTAGCAACCAAGGCTAAAAAAGGGTTGAGAGAGAATATGTTAGCTACCAGGCAAATAGCATTAAACCTTCAGAGGGCTGATGAATATTCATTGATGTGATGGATCAAAATCAAAACATGGCTCCCTGGCAGGTTGTCGGGAGCTGCAGACAGCGCAGATTGCACCGTCAGAACAAAGTCCAGCTATGCAGCCTTCTCCTTCCCTGCAAATCCTACAGAAATCGGTTATTCATGGAGAAAACTGACAGCCCCTGGCAACCTGGAGGCTTGCGTTAAGGAGAGCAGAAGGGACCAGTTCCACGCAGGATCACATGTTAAGTGTCCTGCTCCCACCTCCCATTTATACCTTTGAGTGTTAATTAGATCAATAAATTTAAGTCAGATTGTGATCTAATGGTGCCTTCTGGCCTTTACTATTGAGCGGGCCAGAATAAATTAAGTTTAATTGCCTCTGTACGTACAGAGCTGCGGAAGAGAGGATGGGAAGGGTCATTGAGGGAACTTCTAGCCAAACCCCAAATCCCAAGGCAGGACTGATGGGGCTGAATCATTCCCAAACAACTTCGCTTTCACAGAAACAAGGGTGGAAATGTGTGTGTGATGGGCCTAGCCTGGAAGCCCAGGGAGAAGAGGATGAGGAGGAAAAGGAGCTTAGCCCACGTGTGCCACCAGGACTTATTGGGGTCCCCATGCAGGACAGAGGCCATGGGATGCAGCTCAGCGGATGCATGGAGAGACGAGTTTTGTTGTTTTCCCCAGCCCTGAAAAAAAGCATCAAGCCTACATTGCCCTGAGCAGTGCTTAAATGAAATCAGTCATTAGGAGAAAATTGGACCCCGGTGTCGCTTCCGCCTTTGCTTTAAGGAACGGAGAGCAGCAATTACTGCTTGCATATTCAACAGCCTCCTCGGCAAGCTAAATTAGCCCGCGTGGAGTAACATACTGCCAAAGCCTGTCTGTGACCGATGCCCCAACAAGCTGGTTTAAAGCCAGCACTGGTATTGCAGCATTGTGGTCTGCAGCCTAAAAATACCCAGCAAGGGTACAAACACATGCAAAGGAGTGTGCATGCTCCCCTTCACACCCGCCTCCAAACCCGCCCAGAAGCTAGGAGCTAAATCCTCAAATATGAATATTAGCATGTTGTTTTTCTGGCTCCTCTCCCATCCCCTCCCAAAACAAGGATGAAAGATCCTGAGCAAGCTCTTTCTCAACGAAGAGCTTTATTTCAGTGCATTGCACAAGGGGAGAGTATTTTTGTGCAAGTGCAGTAATGCTCACTGACTGTCTCTGCCGATCCCTGACCGATTTCAGCATCTTGGGTCATGCCAAGCTTTGCTGCCCCCCACCCTGTGGAGTTTCGGCGCAGCCTGGGATGCTCCCAACTGATGGAAATTTTCTGACTCTCTTCCATAGCTGCAAAGTGACCTCCTTGGCTGGCGGTGGCTGGGAGGCACTTGGCCTCGGCATGCATTTTTGGAAGACACTGTCACCCCCACCAAGTGCTAGAGCCGGGTGTCCTGGACCACTTTTTACAGCACGTAGAAGGCAGAAATTTGGCGTCCCACACATTGCGCCCTATGCTTGTCCCATCCCACTGCTGAGCAATGGTGCACCCTCCCTTGGTGCTTCTCCCCATGCACATAACACCCAGCGCAGGGTGCAGTGCCAGGGTGCATGTCAAACCCGCTAAATACCTTGCATCATTTTTTAAACAAATAAATCTAGATTATTTTCCTCCCACTGTAAGTCGCGTCCAGACCTCTACAGCAATAAAAACTGGATGCTTCCACAGCATTTTTCAGACCAGCTGTACGTTTGAGGCATCCCCTGAGAAGCATCAAAGCCTTCCCCGGGCATGTTTTGATTTTTCACCTTACAGACCCAAGACAGCCAGCACCCTCCTTGGCTCCGCTCACTAACCCGACCTCTTCTCAGGTTCAGTCCCGACTGCGAGCCCTCCTGCGTGTGCGGTGCTCTGCCCAACCGATCAGGCAGCAGCGTTTGGGCTGATCCCTCTCAAGAGCAAGAAGTGCTGCTCTGTTTCATGTTTGCACCAAAGCTGGTGCAAAGAAACTCTTTTTAATGAGGGGGATCCAAGTACTATTTAATTTTAAAAATAAAACCTTTGAAACTGAGCCCTTGTGTGGATGAAAAGCTCAGAAACAGGATTGCCCTCCCCTAAGCAGGAGCCACCTTCCCTCCAACAGAGAAGCGTGGAGGACCTGAGCCCATCACCAGCACCTCCAGCATGGACCCCGCGCTGAGCATGGTGCTGACATCCCCAGAATGGCCATTCCTGTTTAAAGCAATCAGGAAGATTTTTTGGCCACAAGCTCCCATGCTGATTTCCAAAAACCCCTTTCTCCAGCATAAAGCTGTTTTCAGGCACAGGCTGCACAGGAGGCGAATTTTTGTGTTTGGTGGAAATCTGTGCATATTGGCAGGAGGGAGAAAAAACCCAAAATGCTCGGCTAAAAGGCTTTAAATTGTTTGACGATTGCCTTTTCCCCCTCCATCCACCCGTGAAACAGCAGCCGTGAAAGGGGATGGGGACAGGACCCTTCCCACGCCGCCGCAGGAAAATCAGCTGCCGGGAGGAGCCTGACTCATTGCTAAATCACAAGAGCCGTAATTCTCAGCGTAAGCAAATCTCAAAGACTTGGGTTTCATGGATTTATAAATACATCTGCCAAATCCTGAATTACCCCAGATCCTCCTCCCCCTTCCCAGAAATCCTGTTATATTCCATGAACCCAACGAAGAGGGTTTTGCATCTCCAAATCTTGCTCGGGCTGCCCAGTACCCAAAGGATGCTGGCAGGAGCTGGCTGCAGTCGCAGGCTCTCAGCTCGCTCCTGGAAAGCCCCATCTGCCAGCATCGTCAAAAACCCAATGCTCGCCTAAAATGTGTTGCCTCCTCTTTGTATTCTTTCCTTTTATTGTGGCATTCGTCACAACCTGAAGCATACATCTGGGCCTGCTGTCTCGCAAGAAAATGTTTTGCTCTGCTCAAGGGCAGATGAGCTTCAGGGGCTCGATGGTAAAATTCAGGGTGCAGCAAGAAAAATCAAACCAGTTTATTCACAGAGCCAGCATACACTTATATGTTCATCAGTGAGGAAAAAAAATAGTTTCACAAATTTGTAACACACCAGAAGTCGTCCTCCTTTTTCCATCTAAACAAAATTTACACCTACTGCAAGCAGCAAAAGTGCTGGGAGAGACTTTTTATATGTGTCTGCATGGGGCTCCCATCTGGAGGTGTTGATGATGCTACTCAGGGAAAAGAGCAACCACCTCCATTGCACTGCAAGAATATCACGGCCTAGCTTGCAAGTTGCCTCTCCAGCGCACAAGCGAGCTCCCCGCCAAGGGAAGCACATGTGCTGTTGACTCTGCAATCCAGTTTTCAGGGGGAAGAGCGTGGTGCACAGCAGGGTGAGACAAGATCTGTCTTAACACTCTCCAACTGAAATCAATCCTTGGAGCAGCACTGCTCAGTTTGGCAAGCCAGCAAAAGTCCGGAGCAGGGGATGGTTGCCAGTGTGTTGCAGGACTACGTCTGTCCCAGGGCATGGAGATAAGCTTGGGTCCAAGGAGATGATGCTGAGGGCTTGCAGCATCCATCCTCCGTGGCAGGAGCTGCCCTGGGGACCCCCACACAGCCCTTTACCCCGCTGTGGTTGCAGAGACCAGCACCGCTCAGTGCACAGATGAATCTGACCAGGGAAGATGCTGCTAGAGCAAAACTTTGTTTAGTTTTTGAGAATTAAAAAACAAACCCTGCTGGAAGTTTCCCAGTCAGCTAGATGGCGAGCAGTGCAGTAACACTGAACGAGGTCACGAGTTCTCCACTAAAAGGGTAAACTTAATCGGTGACGAGCTGAGTGCCAGCACCAGATCCTCTAAACCGCTACAGACCGCTTCTTACAGGAGCTCCAGGAGATCAGCTTGGGCAAATGCCATTTATTTCAGGAACAAGGACAAGCAGCGTGGAACCACAGACAAGACCCAGTTTGCGAACCTATATAAATATATATATATTTCTTAATACTCACTAGAGTGCTAAACGACCCAATTCTACAAATGCACACGTGCCTTTTTCCAGCTGGGCGGATCTGTGGTCCTTCTTTTGCAGAAGCAAACCAAAAAGCAGGGTGGGTTGGTGGTGGGAGGAAGAAAGAGTTTTCAAGTCACATATTGCTCCCTTAAATGCCCTGTGAATGATTTGCATCCTGAAACCCAGGCACAACACTTGCTGGAGGTGGGTTAAGCCCAAGAGACTTCCCAGGAAGGCGGAGAGAGGTGGAGGTGGAGGGGGGCTCTCCAGGAAGGATGCTGGAGCATCCCTCTGCCCTCCCTGTGCCCCAGCCTGGCTTCAAAAGGCAGCAGAGAAAAACCCGGCAGAAAGGAAAGGTGGCACGAGGGGCCGTCCCTCCCGGTGCTCCCCTCACCCCGCTCTTGTTTCGGGGCAGCAGCTGCTGGCGCTGCATTGTGGTGGGGCTCAAAGAGGCAGAGACGGCCCTTTCAGAGCTGAGGTCACGAGCGGGTTGGGATTAGCACCGACCCGGGGCTCTCCTGAAAGCCTGCAGCCTTGCAGAGAAGACCCTCACAAAAGTTGTCCTTTGCCATTTGAACCTGGCTTCCTCTCAGGAAGCCTTTGCGATGTGTCCAGGCTGGGTGATGCCAAGCCTTGGCCAGGCAGCCCTCAAGGCCAAAAACAGTCAAGAGAGGGATGCAAGACCCCCTGGGCAGCTCAGGGGGCTGCTACAGCCCTGCCGAGCATCCCGGGGTGAGCATCCTCCCCCATCCCGGCTCTATCCTCATCACCTGGCACAAGCACCAGCCAACATCCAGCCCCACTCCATTTCCATCACTGGTTTTGGCCCCAACTGGGGGAAAACGCTCACGCAAAGCACAAAACACCTCCAGGAGGCTGATAATACCGAGCTGTGAAGCCCACCCCAGCGTATCACAAGTTACATATAATTAGCCAGGAAGAGCAGCTTCAGTGATCAGAAACCTTCCGAGATGCTGGGCGCCGGGACCACCTCCCAGCCTGACCGCTGGAAGGAGACCCCCCCTCTCAAATATTTCCCTCTCCATCTGAAAGGATGTGGATTTAAGTCGCTTCATTTCTGAGATCACTCCCAGCTCCGACTACTCCCTTTGACGATGCAAATTTTGTCAATAAAAACTCAACAGCCTGGCAAGCGTCGAGAGAGGAGCTGTATTTCCCACTGGAGGAGGATATTTGTTTGCCAATTAGCCTTTTCCTGGAGAACAATGGTTCAATAAAAGCTTTCCTTTATTTTAATTCCCCCTGTTTTCCTCCCCCTCAGCCTCAAGCCCTGCTCCTCCAGTGAATATTTGGGCTCTGACTTTGATTTATCTATCTTATGCAAAGCCTCGCTGCTGAGCTTTCCATTTCCCTGCTCCCCATTTCAGCAGTAATCCCCAGGGTGAGACGGGCTCTTCGAGTGTAAAATCGAGGGGGAAGGCAGGCAGGTTTTTCCTCTCTTAAAGCCTCTTAATTAATTTGGCTTTGCAAACTGGAGTTTCCAAGTTGCTCAGCAGCAGACGCTTCCAGTCCATCAGCACAGCAGAGTCTGCCGTGGGGCCACCACCACAACAAGGCAACAAGGAGCTACCGGCTGAGTCCTGACAGGCTAGTTTTGGGTTGTGTTTGGAGATTTTTAGGATTATCCATGCTTAAGGTGAGGCTACTGGAACCGCTGGTGTTCATGCAGCTTGTGGTGTGTAGCAAGCTGGTTTTTCTTCTCTTTCAAAATGGAAACTGGGTGGAGGCTGCTGTAAATAGGAGTCCTTCCTAACAGGGACCCTGATGGGTAGATATCATTAAACTTCAAGATATCATTAAACTTGTAGCCCAGGAAGTGCCCAAAGCAAACAAACCACATTTGTCAGATCTCTCAGCTGGCCTACCCATCTGCAATGCTGATTTCCCTTTAAAGATTTTTAAATCCTGATGTTAATCCAGAGTGATTTTTCCCCCTAAAGTACGAACCTGGGGTTGACAATTCCTTGATAAATATGTCTGATGGCAGAAATGGCCCGCTGGCCGCTTTCCTTCCAGTACAACACTAATACCTCCCTGTGCTTCAGCAGATGAACACTGAAAAACAATATATGTGAGCTCGCATCAGGCACAACGCGATCCCAACAGCTCCAACATGACGCCTGCTCCCACCCGGCCTGGGAAAAAGCAGCAATTTTTATCACATTAGACTAAAAGACTGTTTGCATTTAAACATAACAAAGAAAAGGAGGCGAGCACAGCAAGCGAGACTAATTGGAAGGCTTGATTACATTTTTTTTTTATGTGGATGCAACACGATGTAGCTTATGGTAAAAGCCCTGCTTTGACTAGGATGGAGCTGCACCACCCCATGCCACAGGACAGCGGGACTCGGGTTTCCCAGGAGAGCTGCTCAAATCCACCACCTCCAATTTGGAGGCCCTGGCTTAATGGAGGCCTGCTGTTTTAATTGCCTAACTATCCTACCTCCCACTGATGGCAGGCAGCAAGGAAGGGCTCACTCCGACGTCGGCTGATACATCACTGCCATGGATGGACCGAAGGTAAGTCCCTCTTTCCCGGCAGGAGCATCCAGAGGGGAACATCTGTCTGGTAGAGATCCCAAGGGGATGCATTTAAAAATCAATAGAGGCTATTTTAACGCTTAATCCAGGAAAGTATCAGCATCAGCAGCATCAATACAAACCAAATTTAAACACACTGAGTACCTGCACAGGATTTTTATTTTTTCTTTTGTGCATTAATTTAACCAAATCTGTTTTTCTCCAGACACTCTGAAGTCCAAACAGAGCATCCGTAGCATCTCTAATGCTTCAGGCATCCTGCCTGCCTCCATCTCTATATGCTGCTTAAAAAATGAGCCTCTCCACCCCACTGGAGCAAACGCTCCAGTGAGGAAACCCCCCTCGAAGGTGCAATATCGCAGCAACAGCAGCCACCTCCCCACCAGGGCTATGTACAGAAGTCGATTTCTCTTCTTTGCAGGTTTTCACGCTGCACCCACCACAAATTGCAATACAAGCTTCCCATCCCTGTAGATATTTATACAATGATCTCCCTTTTCATTAAAAAACAAAAAAAACCAGCCTCAAAGAAGTGCTTGAAAAAGTGACCCAAGGGGATCCTGAGAGGCTCAGACACCTCGAGACAAGATAACTGTGTTTGAAGTTTTTAATTTAATCTCATCTGCTGCAGGAGGGCAATCTGGGTGTCTGTATATTTGGGACTAGCCACACTCCAGACACACCCACAAGCACAGACGTACCTTCCCAGTGGCCACCACAGGCATGACATGGGCTCAGAAAGCCACAATGTCACCCATTTCTGCCCTCTGCACCATGCTCTGCCCTCTTCCATCCGCCAGCTCCCTCCCACGTGCCCACTGCTATCTCTGCAGAGATGCTCCATGGTTCAAGACCATCACTTCACTCGCCTTCTTGAGTCTTCGAACCAGTCCTTGATGCTCCTGGCCCTTTCCAAGCTCACAACTCCTTGCAGATGACTTCTTGCTTGGGGTTGGAGTCCACCACTCTGGCCAGCAAAGTGAAAGTACTACTCCCCATTGACACCAGTCTGGTTTACTCACAATCCGAAGCAATGGAGAACTTCACCTCTTTGAGGGTTCCTGAGTCATGGTGGTGGCAGGGTCTTGCAGAGCTCTTCACATCTGCCACCTGGGCAAGACTTCACGGTACCACTGGTGATCAACGCCTTTGTGACATTCCTTCAAAGCTCACCTCCTTTCCTGGCTTCAGGGCAATGTATTTGACTGACATCAGGTCTGCCCAGCTCTCCAGTGAGAACGTGTGTCCCCAACACGCCAAAACACACCCCCATTCCTTTAGCAGCTTTGAAACACCTCTAGCAGCAGACGTGGCGACTGAGTTTGCTGATAGGAGCTACTCAGGGCTGCAGCTTTCCATTAACCAGCTCGCCAGATCTTTCAACACGGCCCAGACAACACCACTGATAACGAAGCAGAGCCCAGCAGGTCTAACCAAGCTTGAAACCCAGGGAGCTGAGCTCTATTCCTCGATTTGTACTTCCTCATGCCCATGCTACGAGGGTCACAAGCTGGCCAAGCAAAGGCTTCAAGTGGGGCGAGGCACGTTCATTGGGCTCCCAAAGTGGCTAAGCAGAGCCCTGACAACAAAAAAGCAAAGCCAAGTCACTGGCTCGGGGGCTACAACGATGTCAGAGCATCTCTGCTGAGACGCCAAAAGGTACCATTGCTCTACGCTTTGCCACGAGACGGAGGTCACCACGAGAACGGGCTGGGTAAGGCTGTTTTCTGCTTAGCTCTTAGCACAAGCACATCCATCTCAAACAGTCCCTACAACAGAACAAGAACATCCAGAACCTCCAACATCCAGAACCTCCATCTCAAACGCTTCCTTACAATGGAGAGCCTGCAGGTTTGCTGCCTAGCCACTGAACTAAACCTTGAAAAACGTTTTACTCCGTGTCTAACCTTGGTAGCCCATTGCTCCAAATTAACACTGCAGTTTGGATGGCCTAAACACAGGCTAATGAAATAACTCAAAGAGAAAGCGACCCTGAGATCACCCACAATCTCATGACTGTCCACAGGGGAAGGAAATTAAATGGCTTTTGGATAACAAATCTTCGCAGCATTTTCCAGCACAAGACCTATAACATTGCAGCAAAAGCTTGAAGAAGCTGCAAATTGGATTTAGGTACCTAAAAACTCCAGATTCACTCCACTACTGCCACAGATGCCACAGCAAGAGAAAACACCCTGAAATAACTGCCTCTACAGACCAAAACTTTCAAAATCCCATTAATGCAGGCTTTTACAGCTGGCAAGAGCTACCCATCCCCATCGACTGCAACATAAGCCATGAGAGCAGGAAGAGGGGAGAAAAAGCATCTTCCAGGCATTTTTTGCCCAGTTGAGTGCCTTGTGGGGAGAGCAACGCATGCATCAACAGAAGCACTTGAAGCACGCCAGTGCTTTATAAATTCACTTTCAGTAGATTTACCAACACGTCATATGGAAAAGGAATGCGTGCTATGCAAATCCAGCTGCAGACTGCTCCCTGCCTAATCTAGCTTTAGATTCAAATGCTTATTACCATGGCGTCTAATCGGGTAATGCGTAATAGACAGGTTTAGTTTGGGCTCCCAGTACTTCAGCTGTGTTCTTACTAAGGCACCAAATGGAGGGAAAAAAAAAAGAAACAAAGAGAAAAAACCCCAACACTGCAAAGAATTCAAGCTCTGGTGGAAAGCAGAGAACAAAAACCAGGCATTGAAAATAGTATTGACACCTACCAGTAAAAGCCAGGCAGATATGCAAACATTTGGCAGCTCACCAAGAACACAATGAACGTTGAGTCCTGTTTGCACCCCATCATATCCCTGCAGGGAAGCAGGTGGCCGGTCTTTCAGGGTCTCTCCCTTCCGCCCGTGAGACATAAGGTGATGCAAGGATCTCACACACCCATGTAGGACCCATCTACCAGCAGCTAGCTCCCAGCAGCACCGAGCGCAGCTGGTCACACCATAACCCCCGAACTACCTTATGGATGCTCTGGGCACCCACACCAGGACCTCCAGAGCCTGGGCAACACATGCCAACCAGGAGCTGTTTGCTGATTTGGGGAGGAAGGGGTTCCCTTACTGCATCAGGGTCTGCAGCAGGACACGGGGACAATGGGAACATCATTCCTGGAGGCCACCACCTCCCTGTTTGCTGGCACCAGCCACACAGCAGGGCTCACGCCACAGCCAAGGTCATCTCTGCCCTTACCTGCACCAAGCAAGGTGATTCATTTCACTTCTAAGTTTGTCAAATACAGTCGGTCTGTCCAAGCCATACGTCACCCCGGTACCTCCAGGATACAACCCAGATGCCAACTCTTACCTCCACCATGCAGCTACAACTCAGCCACTGTGCACCAGAAGTAACCCAGGGGCAGGGACACAAGACCCACCATGCAGGCTTGACAGGTTCTCCTCTCCATTTGCTGCTCATCTGCCATGCTAAGCTTTCCTGTGATGGAAGATGGTGAGGTTTTCAACACCATCGTCCAGCTCCCACCTTCAGGATGCTGAATCCCAGCAGCTTGTCCTCCCCTGCCTCTGCAATGCCGAATGGCACGCAGACCAGCAACCAGCTCCAGCAGAGGGTCAAGACATGCAAATGTTGCTACCAGCCTCTGAAGACCCTAGAAGGCTGCATTGACCCTGCTATGCTACAGAAACTACACTCGGTGGGGTAAGCAGCACTAGGAATACCAACACTAACAAAGAAGAGATTTCCCTCTGTGAACCTAAGCAATATAAGCAACATTTATATTAAGGCTGCAGGATGAACTTACATTTATTAGACATCAGAGGATTCACGTAGGCGAACATCCCTGCTGCAACACCTACGTGTCTGTGCAGAGTCCTGCAGCGTGGGCTCTCTGGTGTCTCATAACGTGGTAAATCTGACTAAAGCACTCTTTATGGCTTGGATGTTCATAACATTTATGTGTATTCCCTGGTGTCTAGTACAGACTGAGTTTTCATTGCATCCCTTCCCTTAATAAAAAACCTCCACAACACCCTTCTAACCTGATGCCTGTTTTGACAAAACTTGCAGCCGCTCCACATATTTGAGATGAAAATCAACCTGGAATAGAGGGCAAAACCAGCCAATGGACTTGAATTGTCAGTGACAGGGGAGGAGCAGCAGACGGACAGACCAACTTTAAAGCTTCCTTTCATTAGGAAACTAAGCTAAAATCATAGGTTAACTTTCAATAATGTACGTTATTACTGAGGAAAGTGAGGCGGCTGATATTCTGCCTCTCAGGCACATGTGCTCTATGCTTCATCATTTACTGAATGAATATTCAAAGAAACTGGAGGTTGCAGCTCACAGTGTTTTCGTAAGCCTGTTCAAAGACCAAGCCAGATTTACTAGCGTCTGCGTTGCTGCCCAGCTGCGTGGGCAGCTGGCCGGGCTCTCCCTCCGGCTCTGCACCTCCCCAGCTCACAACAGTGCCTGGAGCTGGTCTGAGGGACTTTTTTCCTTGCTCCTGTAGCTGAAACAACAGCAGGCATGGTTAAACAAGGTGGAAAGACCCCTTTTCCAACGCAGCCCAGCCCACAGCACAGAGGGAATTCCCTTGCGAAACTCCCCGCCTGAGGACATGGATGGACATGCTAGTGGGGAAGTCCTTCCCAGCACCGAAGGAGCCATGCAAGTAGTATTTACCTGGCCATGGGGACTAAATACCCCAGCAAAGTCATACTCATTTGTAAGCCAAAAAAGAAAGAATTCACATTGCCGTATTTACAGCCACTACTGCTTCTGAAGCTCTGTCTACAGCAGTCTCCGGGACAGGGTCATTCCCAGTGATGACCGTGAAGAGGTCCCAGTGAAGAGGTCCTTCACCCCACCGTGGCACAGGGACTCATGGATAGTTCACACACACATATTTGCAAGGGAAAAAATATTTCAAAGCCTCAGAAGCTGCATTTCTGGAGCTGCGGATAACACACATGCGAAGAGCATGGCTCGCTTATGATAACCCAGGATGGCAACCCACTTGAGATGTAAAAATAATTTAATGAATAAGTATATTTAGATTTATAACCCCACAGCAGCTTTATTTATAGGGATGCCAATCACTTTTACACAGATATAAAATTGGCTGGCAGAATGCCTTAGACTATATCCAGAAACCCATCTGTAACAAATCTAAGCTGTGATGTCTCTGCATACGTTTGGCCAAACAATAACGCTAATGCCAGCCATCTTGACTTTAAATGTACAGATGGGCTGGGGGGGGGGCTCGCCAAGCCTGCCACATGGCCAAAGATGGATGAATTTTGCTATCACCTACTATGAACTGGTTGAGGAAAGGACCAGATGAAGGAAAACCAGTCACCATCTGGGCTGTGTGGATGCTAATACCAACACAACGCTGGCTGGAGAGCAAGCCAGCATCCAGTTGGCTACAGGTGAACCTCTTTCAAAACCTTTCATCACTGAAATGGAGAGCTATAAGCACGGAAAAAAGACCCACTGGAGCTCTGCAGCACCTTTAAAAGGCAAGGGGATTAAGCTAGGGCTCTTGTGTATAGTTTTTTCTATCCATCGCTCAAGACAGAAAGCTGGGACAGAGGAAGACGCAGGAGAAATTAACTGAAAGTCATCGCTTGGCTCTCGATCTCAAAGCAGACGAGGATTTCTAGTGAGACTTCTCCTCTCCCACCACTGCCCAGGATCTCGCAGCTTTATCTAAACCTGCAGATGTCAAGGGGAGAGGTTGCCATTGATTTCCACAGGGCTGGCGTTGCAGCATCCCAAACTATCCCGTGTTGTCGGGGTGGGTTTGTGGGCTTTCTGTCACTGGCCCTCCAGCTCAAGCAGAGACCACCTGGAGAACTGAAAAGTCACATCTAATTCACAAGAAACAAAGAAAAAACTTTGCTCTTCGTCCCAGTGGGGCTTCTGAGATCTGGTTGTCTCAGAAATGGGGCAAAACAGGGATGGCTCCACATCAAATGCAGACTATGGGTAAAGGCATCTCATCTATGAAAGCTCAAATATTTTGGCAAATGCCAAGGCGGAAAAGGTTACTCTGGAATATTAATTTGAATAGCTCTGGGAACAAACCCAGCATTAATTTTCAACACTTATTCAGCAAATGATTTGAATAAACTGAGGGAGGCTTGTGCACACATACTGACAGCATTATTTGGTAGATTTTTGCCTCTGCTCCTTAGATAATTTATGAGAAAACAACTCCTAGCAAACATGATCGCTTTCCAGTTCGATGCATGGATTCAACTGACCCTGCCTTGGGGACAAGGTAACCTCTCAAGATCCCTTCCAGCCCAATTTTAATACCTTTTTACACCACAGACTGTTTACACGCTGGCATTTGCTCTGATTCATCCCTGGAAATAAGTATGTCTAAAAGAGTAATTGATGGAAAGAAAAAACAGAAACCCAACAGCAGTTCCCTCTCTCAAGGACAAAGCAAAGGAAAACAACCAGACATAGAGCTACGACATCCTTGATCCAAATATTTTCCAAAACATTTCCAAATGTTTTCCAAAGCTTCCAGCTGAAGCTTTCACAGCTAGGCTGCAACTCCACCAAAGCCTCGGGCACTGAGTGCGGCATCACGGTGCGTTGCAGCGCATGCCAAGGAGATGGTTGGCGATGAATTTTCCAACGACACACCTGCCAAAACACACCCAAGACCCTTGTGTACAAACACAGCGTTTCGAAGAAAAACTGCCTCTGCTTTCTCAATGGGGCATCTTCCAACATGACGGAGCTCAATTGGTATGTGGACTTTCAGGAAGAGTCAGTGAATGCATGTGGCCAGATGTCCTCACCTTCAAGGCAGGCTTTTGAGTTTATTCCAGGCACCTTAGGAAATCACTCCTCTGCCTCTAATCCTTTGGAATTATGGAAAATAATAAAATATAAAATAATAAAATAAAATAATTTTTAAAATTATTTTAAAACCCCACTTATGGAAAGTAAAGAGAGAAAAACATACATTTTCTACACTTAAGCAAGAAATGCTGAAGTTCTGTCCAAACACCAATAAATATGGACGTTTATGGTTATTACACAGCCAAAACTGAGACATTTGTGGGAGATGCTGGTCTGAGCAGCTGACCGCAACTGCAGCAGTCAAAGGGCAAGCAGCAAGGTCTCAGCAGTGCTCAGCTGCAATAACCGACTGCTCTGGGGACTGGGGAGCTGGCACACAGCAGGTCCCCGTCCCCAGCCTCCTCACCCTGCCGCTGACACAACAGCTTCCATCCACGCCAACAGCTTCATCAGAAATGGCAGCGCCTGTAAAGTGGAGACTCAGAGGTCCTTCAAAGTCCAAAGCTGATCTCCACCTCTTTCAACTTGCTTCTGGATACAATCAAAACCCAGAGCAGGCTCCTTTCCGAAGGAGCCTTCCTATCAACTGTATGTGGGCTTTTGATTAGACCTTTTGTAGAGTTGAGAAAAAAGCCTTGCTCAAGGATGATAAAGTCTAGACACTACAATATATTTTCCAGCTGATCCAGCAAACCTAAAAAGCCCTCCCTTGATCTCGAACTGCCACGATCAAAGCCATTATCCCATTCGGAGCCCTTCTGAAACTTTAGCTTCCAAATGTGCAAGTTATTTTTAAAATCTAAACCAGGCCAAGCCTCTTGTTTGGAGTTTTATGAGGAAAACGGGGTGTGCTCCTCCCAAACCTTCCCCCGCCACGTCTGGAAGTGGCTGGTGGGCACATGGCAGAGGACGAGAGCAGGGAAGTGGCCCCATGCCTCAGGGCACCAGTGGCCACGGTCTGCTTGCGTGGGGGGACACAGCCCATCCCCCCAGAGTGGCTATGGTGTAGGGGAATATTCCCCGTCCTTGACTGAGATGAAGTCTTTTGGAGAGCAAACATCCTTTGCATCCCCATCCTTAGGATTTATGTCTGCCTTTGGCATCCTCCGTCACAGAGGTGCGTTATGCTGGGGCCCAAGAAGAGGAAACAGCTTGAAATACTTTCATTTCCTACAGGAATTAAAAAAAACTAAGCGCTACGAATTTCCTTTACCAGGTAGCAGGATGCTCAAGCGCACAAAGAACATCCAGTTCTGCACCAAGGGACAACCGGGGAAATAAGGTATTCCAGGAAAAAAATCATTCTCCAGTCTCTTGGAGGAGTGTTTCAGGTGGCTGAAGGGAAAGAAGAAACACACAGGCCTGCAAAAGCATAGGAAAGCCAATGGGACATCAGCTCTGCCTTAAGTGGGATGCTCAAAGAGAGGTGATGGAAGACCAGCCAGCTCATCCCAGACCAGCCGCTGCTGCATGGTGAGCACCAAACCTCCCGGCGTGCAGTGGCCTCTGCGGGAGAGGGGACCCGTGGTAAGTCCCAATTGCTGAGGCTCGCAGCAGCCAGACTGGGACAAGTCAAGGGGTGGGTGGTCTGGAGTGACAAGGAGCTTAGGGAGAACTGGAAGGGGTTTTGAAAGCACATGGCCACCAAGCTGCACCTCCTGTGTCCCAAGGTGGACTTCTAACAGGGGGACGATCTTCAAAGACACATGGGGACAGGAGGTGACTCCCGCCGCAGAAAGGAGAAGAGAGCAACACAGAGCATTCACACGCTCCAAAGCTATTTAAAAGCCAAATGTAGCTCCCTAGTGAATGCTTCATTTAACTAAGCAGCTTCTAAAGCACCAGGCAAACAAGCCACATCATCTCCTCTTCCTCCCAGCATCCACCTCCAAGACGCTGCCCACCTCCCTTCCCCTCTGTTCTTTCACCCTCCTCAACTTCCAGCAGCATTGCTCCTCCTCCCCACCTCTCCCTCTGCCCAAACCAAGCAGATCTGCAAAAGGCTGAGTGAAGCAGGCAGGCACGCACCAGCAGGATGGGGATTAGAGACCCACCACCTCCTCCAGCATCCCTCGCTGTGGCTGGAGGGGCCATGCTGGGCAGGAGCAATGGCCACGCTGCACATCACACATCCCCAGCGCTTTGGGAGGTGTTGTCTGAACCTCCACCAGCTTTCCAGCTGGGTAAATGTCAAGGAAAAAATCAGGTCGACAGCATTCCTTAGGAATATTTCCATCAAATTGGACTTCTCCCACCCCCACGCACAACAGAGCAGAAAGAGCGAGGGCCATCAGCAACCCAGTGCCAGCTGTGACAGTTGCCACGTCGGTCCCAGAGGGGACAGAGGATTTGCTGGCATCTCCCCAAAATGTTGCCTGGGAGCTGGGTGAGGCGGACAGGATGTGGGAAACCTGCCCAGCTTCAGCTCCGCCATGGCAGAGTCCAACGCATGCCCCAATGCAGCGGTTCGTCTTTACTCTCCCCAACAAATGCACAGAGAAGATGGACTTCAACCTTAGCCTCCATGCAAGCACATTTCCCTGGGTCTACTGAAGCCACCAAAGCCCCACAGATCCCAATGGTCTCACCTTGCCCTTGCCCTGGGCTCTAACGAGCTTCTCCCAGGGAGGGGGAGCAAAGCCCCGCTGTGCATCCGTAATCCCCAAGAAGGGCTAACACATAGTTACTGACCTCGAAAATTTATGGTCCCCATCACACGGGAGAGCAGAAGAGCTGATGGTAACGGCTGCTTCTGGATTTAAAAGGATCTAAATCCATCACGGAAGCAGCGTGCACCCCAAACCCTTGCCCCCAGAGTTTGCATGCTGGACACGATAAATGAGGCGGTGAGGGGCAGCTGACGAGCCAGCATCCTGGCACCCAACCCCTACCAACCCCTACCACCCTAGCTCGGGAAGAAAGGGAAACCAAGGGAAAAAAAGCAAATCATTCAGCCCCACAGTGCCATCAGCACAGTGGCCGCCCTCAGCTGCTCTCAGTGATAAATATTGAAGGGAAAACATTGTGTGATTCGTTTAGGTGCCGAGCATGAACCAGGGGTGGGTTCAGCACCACATCTGTCTCGTTGCGAGGCTTTCCAGCCATCCCATCCTCTCCTGCAGTGTTTTTCTGTGTCTTTCTGATCTCCCATGTTAAAGACATAGGACATGTGTGCATCACCGGTCCCCCTTCCCAAACCAAACGTACAAATACAGGCTGAAAAACACCCAATTTCCAATCCTGGCAAACTTGTAGTGGTAACTTATTTCCGAGCATAGCTGTGAATTTTTATAAGGGATACCACTGGGTTAAGGAGTCAAAGGCGTAACTGTACAAGTGAAAGCAAAAGCCCTTTATCTCTATGAAGCCTTTTTTTTTTTCCCCCCTCCTGAAATGACAGGGAGTAACACAGCTCTTGCCAGTTTAGTGGGGTATACATGAAGGCTTGGCTGTAAGCAACCTCATTAAACTGGCTGGGTCGTTAAGCGCCAATCCAAACATGCAGTCCTCTGATCACTGCATGACGGGCTGGGAACCAAAGGCAACTCGCAATTAAACCTGTGACAATCAGGAAAAATCCTTACAAACCCCCTCAAGCAGAATCCACCAACACCATCCCCACCTTCCCCCTTTTTTTTTTATTTACTTACATAAGCGGCATGACAGATAACTTGGAGGAAATCAGATGCTAAATGATTAAGCAACACTTAGGCAGCACTCTGGAAGATAAATACGCCCTTTGGAAACTCTGCAACAAAAACAGAAGGTATAAACAGACAGTAACTAATTATTCTGATTAAATCTTGGAAGACCTGAAATACCCGACTGCAGCAGAACAAAGCCAGTGTGCGCCGGGGCTGCTAGCAAAAATAAGTCACACCCTTTTTTAAAAGAATTCACCCAAATAAACCTAAGTGCTTCTGTGTTGTTTTTGTTTGCGTGCGTGTTTCTTAAGGTCTAGGCTGATAGGAAACCTCCGTCATACCCTGGAGGGATCCCGTCGCCTTCAGCTAAAATTAGACTTCAAGGAAAGCGGGCAAAGGCGGGTGTCTCCAACCTGCGCCGGCACAGCAAGGCTCCCGCCACGTGCTTGAGGAACGGCGCGTCGGGGTTTTTCCTCCCCTCCCATCGAAACCAAAAAGAGAGGGTTTTTTGGATTAAAAGAAACTAAAGAAAATAAATAAATAAGGTATGCTCCTAGGGAGAAAGGAGGGGACAGCAGGTCTACCCGGCTGCCGGGCTCAGAGGGATCCGAGCTGGGACCGGGATGTGGGGAGTTGAGGATGCAGCTGAGCCACAGGGACGGGACGGGACGCGATGCAATGCTTGACCTAGCAGTGAGAGGAACTGGCAAAGCCCACCAGTAGCTCACCCACCATCATGGATGCAGAGTAAGGCACCTGCTTTATCATGGTCCATGACACCAGCACCGGGAGCCTCTGTTACAGCAGACGGCATGCAGAGCAAGACAAGGGGATGTGCTCAGTAGACATTCCCCTACTCTCCTTGCCTTGGAGGAAAACAATGGTTTTCCTCCCCTTCTCTCTGCCCTCCCACCACCACATTAAATGCCAGCAGAGCTCAGGGGAATATTTAATCTCAAACCTCAGTAATCAATCAGTTCACCCTCACGCATGAGAAAGAGTCACAGCAGTAAGCACCAAATCCCATTTCTACCCAGCAATACAATGTTTTAATTACGTATGTAACATTTCCCTTTTAACATAAATCCTGAACAGATCCAGGCAGCCCCCGGGTTGTGGGTGGGGAAGGACACAGTGCCGGGGAAGAACATGGGGACCGGGGGGGAGGAAAGGGAGGAGAAACCATTCTGGCAATTATTTAAAATGACAATTTTATACGGCTGCTCCAGTTTGCCATTGGCACGATGATGCTTTGACCTTGCGTTCGCCATCCCAGAGGATAGGCAGCAGCGTGGCAAGCAACAAGCCCACATCCAGCCCTGCCACCAGAAGCTGCATCAGTTTTATTCCAACATGCCAGCAAGCGTGCAGGAAAATGGGGACAGAAGATGCAAGATGGGCACACGTGGAAAGGCTTCGGCTAGGCTGCGATACAAATAACAGCAACGTAGCCTCTCCACTGGTGCTGTGAGACTTACTCCAAAGCCTGTTCACATCAGAGAGCGCCTTTCTAGCTGGGTTTGAGCAGGTTTGGGATCGTTCTCTGCCAACACTTGTTATTTCCAAGTGCAAGCATGGCCGAACCAGCAGGACCATCACACGGCTGCAAGCGCAACAGGTAGGCAGCTGCGAGCAACATCCCTCCTTCGCCCAACCAGACCAGGCCCAAGTGGCATAGCTCACAAACAGCTATGTTAAAACACATACATATTTTTTTAAATGTAAACATATGCACAGACTTTTCTAATATATAGGAACAAAAGAGGGGACACCCCGCTGAAACCCCATGTGCAGCTCAACTGCTCTCTGCAGCGACGAAGGAAATGAGAAGCAGAGACCAGGCACACACCCACTCGCTGTGGCGTGGTTTGGCTCTGGGAACGTTTCTGGATTCCCCAGCATGAGCTCTGACCTCCAAGAGATGCAAAATGGTCTCAGAGCCACTCTGGAGGAGAAGTGGAGGGGTCCCCGGGGGCTCAGGCGGGCAGGCAGAGTGCGATGGAGAGCCGGGCTCCGGGTGTTCATGAGGACGGCTGACCCCAGTCCATGCCCCATCAGCTCAGAGGTCCTCAAAACACCCATTGTGCCGCAAGTCAGGAACTACCCCAAACCCATCGTGCACAGCAGAAAACAAGGTCCCCTCCCAGGTCTTGGCAATAGGATGAACCCATCTGTGACCATGGCTCCAGCCTCACCAGACAAAGTGCTCGGACAAAGCAAGGGAAACAAGCTCATAATTGGGGGTCTTGGGGTTATCTTTGACTTCTCTATGTGTAGCAGAGCTGTGTTTCTGAACCCTCTTTTTTCAGGCAGATCCTGTGGCAGGCTTTGTAAACACACACGCATCGCTTTCAAAAGGCTCACAAAAGCAGTTTTTGGAAGGGGAGGTGGCGTGGTGCAACAGAAATTTTTCAGTTCCTCTCGACAGGAAACATCATGCGGAGATGTGAAAAGGAAACCCACCTGTAACCAAGACTTCCGCACCATAGTCTCCTTCCAAAGGCCAATGCTCCCTCCCCTCCTTTATTTTTGGCTTCAGTTTCCCCAAGACCTGTAACATCAGGAATTGCCTGGCACAACGGAGAAAGTCCTCAAGCTCCACACACATACCTAGAGGAACTATTCCACTTACACCCTCCTTGATCTCTTTAGCCCACATTGGGAGGTGCACAATTAAGAAGCACCAGGCACCATCAGTCGCCTGCAGCGTGTTCCCAGAGGATGTAGCTGTATCCCCATCCTCTCCCAAAGAGCAGGACTTTGCAGTGTGATTCAGGACAGAGATACTCAGTGCAGTATCTAGAGCAAATTAAACCTCCCAGGCACAGCAGCAAGCATGGATTTATTGATTCATGGAAAATGTCCTTATAAATTACTTCATTCTGATCAACGGGACAAGACAAAACAAGGGCTATCGTCGGCAGTGAGAGACTGCAGCACTATCATTTCATCATTTCAGTCCCACACTCCAGAAGAAACCACTCTGTCAGAGCACACACTTCTAACAGGGCTTCACGAGGCTGGTGGAGGACGATACAGAGGCCAGCATGGATCTGTGCCATGTCTCACCCTGTCCCCACCTCTCTGCCCCACAGCAGGCAAAGCCAATGGATGATTTTTGCAAGCAAGTAGGTGAAAATGCTGCTTGGCATCAGCTTCGCATCCACAGAAGCTCCATCCACACCTGCTTCTTGGCTTGCGTAGGGCTGCAGTTGCCGGGTGCGGTGGGACATGGAGGCTGCTGCCACTGACAGCATCCCGTGCACTGCCCTGGCCATCCCTCCAGGGTCTGCTCACCATGGGGCAGGGAGGTGGGACTGCCTGCCTGGTAAGACATGGCACAGATCCACGCTGACCTCTCCTGCGTTGTCCTCCTCCAGCCTGATGAAGCCACATTAGAAGTGTCTGCTCTGAAAGAGTGACTTCTCCTGGAGTGTTGGACTCCCAAGCATTGCAGCTTGTTAATCTTATCTGTTTCTCTTGATACTGATGGCTTAACGTGCTTTCATCAAGCTCAAACTCCCTCCCAGGGCCACCTGTGGTCTGGACCCAGGATGCTGAGACAAGGCTAAGGCCATTTTCTGCAAGTGTTTGTTCCAGTGCTTAAATGCAGCTCAAAAATAAATAAATATCCAGATGTACCTGTGCATTGTTCTGGATAGCATGCATCTGGCTTTGGCTTCCAGACATGGGCTGTTTGCTGGACTAAGAGCCGTGGGATGCCCACCACCACCCCCCTGACAAAGCGATATACGCTTGCATTTTGTAGCTTCTTGATGAAAAGGTGAGAGGAGCGCTCACATTCCCCAGCACAAAGCATTTCCCCAGCTTTTATGCATGTGCAGCACTTCCATGCACCCTCATCAGTCAAACCAGCCCCGTCAACACCGAGAGCAAGGCCAGGTGCTGCCCTTCCACCGTGGGCTCAGCAGCAGCCCCACTCCCAAACTGCCTTTTGCAGGAGCGGGCACAGCTGATCATGGCTTGAACCACTATTCACAGCTCCAAATTACCTCCTGGGATTACTTCCCAGCATCCCCATCTTCAGATCATCTCCTAGTTTTTAAAATCGGCGCCAATTTGAGACCTAATTTAAAAAATTATCCGTGAAGACGCTGACTCACGTTGTTGGATGCCTCCAGGATGGTACCTGTGGAGGTCTTCTAGGAATGCCTCCACCTCATGTGAACTCCCCCGCTGGTAACATTAAAACTACAATTATCTCTGCAGATTAATAAAGGGTACCGCATCTCTGCCAGCAACCTGAGGCAGGGACTCCTAGCAGCGATGAGTTCAAGTTATCAGGGTGCGCAGGCACACACAGCTGTGTTTGCAGTCCCCATCGCTCACAGTCACCCACGCCCCACCACGCTGCCTCACCCATTCCCCCACACACACCCCATCCCCCCCCGGCACCGATTAGTATTTTGATAAACAAACATGTCTCGTCACATCTATTCACTTAACTCGCCATCGAGGGGTTGCCATTCCCATGCGCATTGGCTTTGCAGAATAAAATGCTAATGGGTTTCGCATCCCCGGTGTGACACCGTCCCTCGCCCCCTCCCAGCCGCAGGGCACGGCTCCCGGCTCCACAGCATCCTTCTGGCTCTGCAGCATCCTTCTGCCTCGTGGACCGGGAACCGCTGCCCTGGATGGACCACCTGCCTCCACCCTGCTATTTGAGGGTGGCAGGGAGAAAACGGCTCCTTTACGTGGTGAGAATTAAAAAAATAAATGGACTTGTATCACTGCAGCGTTTGCAAACATCCCCTCACAGCAGATGAGCTGTCCACGGCACTGGAGGGCACGGGTGATCGAAACGGAGGGTGCCGGCCACTGCTCATAGCTCTTGGGGGCACAATATATAACACCGCGGAGCCCAGAGCTGGGAAGGCTGCAAGCCCCGTCAGCCCTTCCCAGCCCTGGCGAGAGGGAGAGCGAACTATCACGTGTGCTTTCTGCAGGTCCTTACACCCCTGGCTGCTGGGTCCAAGCACTTTCTGGTTGCGCCGTCTCAGAAATCACCCTCACCGTGAGTATCTTTGACGCCAGGCACAGCAGCATCCGAGGACTATCGCTCTCTGCTGCAGTCCTAAAATGAGCTCTGCGCTCTCACCATGGCACGGCTGGTACCCGGACGAGGCAGGTGAGTCCGTGAGCATCGCTGAGCACCAGGTGCTTCCCTTCAGCTGCTGCCCATGCACACCCAAAGCAATACAGAACAGGCACAAATATACCCTTAAAGTCGGTGTCACACCAGAGTGAACCACGAAGGTGTCACGCAGGAACATGCAGCCAGCAAATACCCATTTCTTCGCTCACTGGAAATCATTTAAAATGGCAAAGGGGAAAGGCAAAGCGCGGGGCTGGAGCCAACACCAGCAAATGCTGTGGGGATGAAGGGGCAGAGGGCTGAGGACATGCTACCACCCACCGCGGTTTTCACCCTTGCCAGGGTACCTTCTTCCGACTGTACGAGTGCTGCTCTGCTCCTGAGATACCGGGAAAGCACAAACCGCCCTGCCCTTGGACAGCAGATCTCTGCTTTTCTCAGCTAACAAACTCAGGTGTTACCCCAGAAGCCAAGGAGTTGATCTTTCAAGGGTAAAGCTGATTCCTCCTGCCTTTTATCTAAAATTTGCCTCCCCTCTCCATCTGTAAGCCAAATAAGGGATAAAGCAGGTCAGTGCCTCATTCTTTTAGGTACCATGATGATATATATACGTATTTGGTTTTTTTTAAATTAAAGGGAAACTCATTCACTTAAACACTTCAATCAGCTTAATTATCCCTCTCCGGAAGTTTTTTTTTTTTTTTTAAAAAAACAGATGCAATCAATCATCCCATGGAGGGCAAACACCCATTTCCCCCGGAAGCCCCCACCTCCAGCCATGGCTGCAGCCATCCGGGCTCCTCCCGGCATGCTGGGGCGGAGGAGCGGGAGAGTGCGGTGGGCCGGCACGGCACACCACGCTGCCAACACACAGGCGGATAAGGGGGTTAAATCCAGCTGCTCAAGGATAAGCTGGTCACATACTGCAGATAAGCAAATGGCGAATAGCGGTTTGCCAGCATAGCGGTTTGCCAGCCTACAGCAAATACCGGCATAAGTCACTTGCATGACTGTCACCGGGTATTTAACTCAGAAGTTGCCGATATTGGAGACCCTGAAGCCACATTTTGTTAAAGCTCTCCTGATGAACTGCTTGCTTGGCTATTTTGAAGCCTGCGATAGAGAAGGCTGAAAAGATAAAGCGACTCTTGGCTTTGAGGCTGGCACTCCGGAGAAAACGCAGTAGCGCTTTTTACCTGTTGGGACTTTTTGGTCTTTCGAGGACCCTCATGGGGCCAAACACAGAAGAATCTGAGATGCTGTCACACAAGACAAACCTCGGGAGATAAAGCAACCAGAGACCCACCCAGCAGCTCTGGCAGAGCACCAACACAGACAGACTGGGGTGCAAACAGGCGGCCCCCAACACACACACACTGTCACAACTTGCTGATCTTAATCCCAGGCACATAAATACCCAGGTGGCACCTTTGGACTAATACATTAAATTTCCCCACTGGCATTTAATTTCACTTTTGCCTTCCAACACTAAATCTTCTTCCAGTTGCTGCTCAAGCTGATCAACAGCTTTTTATTCCTTTGCATCCAGAAGTACTGAACTGCTGCCTCTGGGAATTCTGCAAAGATGGAGAGGGCCCTTTTCTCTGTCCTGAAGCCACCAGCCATGCCCAGGTAGCTGCAGCACGCCCACTAAACTTTAAAACCTGTCAGACAATGGAAAGCTTATGGCTACGCTGCAAGACCTAGTGCTTCCAAAATCAGCACTGCCCGAAAACCCAGAGATAGAGATCTCCATGTAGCTGCCTGTTGAGCATCCTGCACCTTGGCCGTGTTCCAGATACAGGTTAGCAGGAGAGAGTAACGTGGGTCTTGGCCACGGGATGCCCCATCCCGCTCTCCTCCCGGCTCCATTCGGAGGCAGCCAGCTGCGTCCCCCGTTAGCATGTTTTGCATAATCAAAATAGGAGTTAGCCTCCGTGACCACCACTCAAAGGGTACATTTAACTCAACTGGAAGACAAAGGACATCGGGTCCACCGCAGATTACATTAGCTGAGCCTGCTTACACCAGGAGCTCCCATCTGCCATTGATCACGCCTCCCACAGATTTATTCCTCCTAGCTCCACGATTTAGTGGACCCCCGAGGAGGAACGGACCTGCTCCATCAAAGCTCTAAAGAGGAAAATACACAGCAAAGAGGTGGTGGAGTGGGTCCAACAGGTTCCCAAAGCCTTGGGCAGGACAGTCTCACAAGGGTTTGTATCACCTGTCTAGACCCCGGAGCCATGGCGCGGGATGAGGTGCAGTCATCTGCTGGTGCTGCATCTCCTTCAGCCCAAAGGGAGGAAGAGGAGGATGGGGGACAATGGGGGACCCCTTCAAACCGCCCCAGAGCCCAGCTCCAGTGTGTCCCCTGCACCCCAGCACAGTATGGGAGGAGGGTGAGGACATTTCCCTCATGGTCTTCAGGACCTCTGCTTCAGATATGCCTCCCAGGAAAATGCTGATTTTTCCTGCCTAATTTCCACTGATAACATTTCATCCCCCATCTTCTTCGCTGCGGTCTCACGCAACTCAAAGACGCGGCCAAAGACGTGGTTATTTTTACATTTTCCTCCTGAGAGATGGTATCTCCACAGGGCACGGCTGCCACGCCATATCAGATCACTGCACCGTGCCAGCTCAGCCCCATGACAGCAGGATGAAGTCTGCAGGAGACCCTGCCACCAGGTATTTTTCTGTCTCGCTGGCATTAAAACTCCCCAGCTTTTCAGTCAAGGGTATCCCAAAAAGCAAAACAGCCCCAGCCCTAAAGGTAGCAAGGTGCCGTCCCACCCCCTCTCTCCCTAGGCCCCCACCCAAGCACCAAGACCATCTTCCAGTCTTCTCAGTTTTGGATTTTTCTGAGGCTTTTGCATTTGTCATGGCACCTGCGAGGCACTTGCCTCACTCGGATCCAGGTCTTTGTGAATCCAGGACTTCCAAGTCGACCCAAATTTCACCCCCACAGGGAGGGACTGGGTTTGGCCATGCCACGATGTCAAGGTCCACAAGATGACCATCCTCCTCAATGTGGCACATGGACTTCAGCACAACACAGAGTTTCTTCAGACCCACATCTCTTATTGGGCACTTTTACACTGGGAGAAGAAAAAAAGCAGCACTACCACAAGTAATCTAAGAGCTTTTGGACTTTAAAGAGCAGGGCAATAGAGAGCAAAACATGGGGCATGCAGGGAGAGGCTAGTTTATACACCCATGGGAGAGAACCAAACGATGCAGGAGGATGGTCTCCTGTGTGCTATGGCGCATCTGCAGCAGCTATGCCCTTGCACGAACACAACATCGCAATCCCACTACCAACACCCCGTAACCCACTGCCAGCAGAGCCCACACTCCTGGCTCAGAGCCGGGGCGGCAGCAGTGGATGGCAGCCAGGAGGGCTGGGATGGGGAAAATGGGATCCTTTCCAACAAAGGGAGCACAGATCGCCCGGTGTTTTCTTTCCCTCCTTCCCTTGAGATCACTCTCCTCACTGTTTGGCCATGACAGAGAAGCCAGACATTCAGGGAAGAAGATATTAAGCTGTGCACTGCTTCTCCATAGTTACTTTACAAAGGTGATCATAACGAATGTTTGCACCCTAGAAGAAATCCCAGTGCCCTTCCCCCACCTACACCTCCGAAAGCAGAGCACAAATCCAGCTGCTCTGCAATCTTATCTTGACACAGAAACAGTCTAGGACAGAGATATAAGGGTTCCCCGAAGGCACGGTTTATTAGAGGCATCTTTATTTAGTTGGTTCTCTTCAAAAACGCCGCACTGAAGTGCCGTTCCCAGACTGGTTTTCATTGCAGCAGCAGCAAACACCACCCAGGCAGGGTCTCCCAGCCTGGCAATGCAAGGTGCCCCCTGGGAAAGTCGCGGGGTTTTCCCAGGCTAAAAAGCAACCCAAGACTAGGGGGATACACCCAGGCCAAGGCACTTTGGGGGACCCGCAGCTGAGAGTCACAGGGAGCTCCCGAACGCGCCCTGGTCTTGCCCCAGGGATGTTAAAGGGATGGGGACCGGCACATTAATGAAGTCCATAGGACGTTCCCTACTTATCCAGCAGCTCTGCCTCCGACCCCATGCTCGCTATCGCAGGGGATTGCACAGTAGCAGCCAAACACATGTAATCCCAGGTTTCAAGAACCAGAGCTACAAAACAACTGCACAAAGAGGCAGCCGTTCGCACGCATCCTGGGGAACCTCCCCGCAACCAACGCCTCTCTATCCAACACGCGATCTTTACATGTTCAGCTATTTTCATCCCACCCCGCTATTAATGGATGCAAAAGGCAGTTGGGTAAGGCGTTTGACAAAAATCTCATTTAGAGATCAAGACAAGCTTAATTGGTTTCTAGCCAGACCTGCACAAAGATGGGTTACTCCACAAATACAGTTGCTAATCTGCCCATTATACTCCCTAAGCTCCCACCAACAAAGAAGAAAATAAAGAAAAGATGCACGAAAGAATGCAGTATTTTGCGAGCATGTTACTTCCAGCGAGTAACACATCAGAAGCGATGAATTCTTCAAGAACAAGGGCTTTGCTTTTCTTTGAAGGAAAAGGATAACCAAGTGGTAAACAAAATAACAACAAAAAGACCTAATGTAGATCAAATCTGCATTCTCCACAGGCAATCCTCATCCATTTCAGGTTCTTGAAGAGCATTTCCAGCAGCTATTGTTTCTGCAGGCAGGCAGAAGCAGGGGAAAAGCTTATGCAGCCGAGGAGACGTCATGTCACAAGTGACGGAGTAGAAAGGATGGAGAGCCTCGTGATTAAAAAGCACAGGACTAAAACCCTGGAGAGCTGAATTCACTTCCTAACTTAGCTGTAAAAAAAAAAAAAAAAAAAAAAAATTAAAAATCACGAGTTTCCTGTGTGATCACATCCTAGATGATTTATTCAAAAACCTGGTGTTGAAAAGCAAGGGAGGGGGCGGAAGCAGGAGGAGGAAGGGGAAGACTCAGTCCTGTGGGCTTTTAATAGGCTTGGGGTTAGACCAGCACTGGCAAGCTGTTAACATCCATCTGCGTTGGGTGCTGCATGACCTGGAGCTGGTGCTGGGAAAGCACCGAGCATCCCACAAGCTCAGGTAAGAGACCACCCTGCTCCTCTGCCTAGACGTGTGGCATAGGCTCACCAACGCCACATCCCCAACAGCAGCATCCTGTAAGCTTCCATAATGTGGAACTCCGAACAGAAACAAAACCACGTGCAAAATGGAAAGGTTAATGATAATTTCCCCTCTTGGAGCTACGGAAGAATTTAGAAACAAGAATATACAGCTGTCTTCCAAACGCAGCGTATTATAAATTAGATGGCAATGCAATTATAGCGCTGCAGAGCCAGCTGCAGCTGCAGCACAGGTAGAGAGGCGATGAAAGGGCCATTTGGTTACAACCTTCTCCCCTTGCGCAACAGCCTGGGACTCCCAGCTCCGGCGCTGGAGGTCTGTTTACTTTCCCGAATTCGAGCCAATTCTGCTCGGTGGGAAGCGCTGCACCCAAGGGAGAGCAGAGCTGCGGATCCTCTGGCAGGACAGAGCCAAATGTAAGGCCAGCCCCAGAAAGGACGGCGGTCCTGTGTTTTGGACCTTTACAACAACATCCCTCAAGCTCCAGAGCACCTTTGCAAGAGCCTTTTGCAGCAGGTGGGTTTGCTATAGGGCAGAGAGCCAGAGAGGTGTTTTTCCAAGACCTTCCTCAACCATGATGGGTGCTCGCAAATCCAAGGCTTACCACAAGCAAAAGGCAGCCCGGTCCCCAGCCTTGGACAAGGGCTGCCAGGCATGGAGATATGGGGCTAGTGCAGTCCCAAAAAGCTGCCATGGGAACCCCAAAGTGAACAGCTTCAAACTTTTACTTTCAACAGCGAGAGAAGCTGTAATTAGCAGCACCGAGTACAGCCCAGAGGCTAGGTACGGACATCCCCGTGACGTTCGCTGACAAGGCAACTGTTGTGTTTTGTTTGGCTTTCCCCCCCGCCCCGGAAAAACAAGCACCCATTTTTCATGGGTATTTCTCCCCCCTCCCCGTGCTGTCTAAAGAGTCGATTTCCCAGAGCAAGAACATGCATCTCAGGATGCACTGTAACAGCCCATTGCCATAGCTGGAGCTCAGCCCTTGGCATCCCCAGGGATGGGTCCCTCCTTAATTGCTCCAATACCCCATGGCATACCAGGGACGCCAGACCCCAAAGACACAGTCTCACCCTGAGTCCCAGCAAAATGAAAGACAACTCTCAGCAAAATGAAAGACGTAGTCCAAAACATGAGGCAAAGGGAAGAAAATGTGGACATGAGGCAACTGAGTTACAGCTGCGAGACACATCATCACCACTGTTTCACGTGTCTCTCACCTAGTTCAGCCTCATCCCCGGTGCAAAGCCAACAGAGCTTCCTCTGATGCAACCACGAGCGATCCTTTGGAAATCCATCCGCTGAGTATTTTGAGGTTAAAGTCCCCTTTACTCTCTTTTTCTCATGCTGAAAGCTGTCACACTATAGGATGGCTTGAAAAGCCAGGGAGATATTGTATTTTATGGATGTAAGGAAAGTCCTGGCATGCCAACTAAGGGAATGGCACAATTTCATGACTACGTAACCCAAATCACAGTCCATCGCACACCACTGCAGTTTGAACACTATGACTGCCGCTGCATCACTTAAGAAATGGCAAATTTTGTTGAACCCAGTGAATGGAAGAGCAGCATTTAATACAAAAGTAAATGTGAGAAAACGATGAGCATAGACTCATTTCCAGCTCCATACCCAAAAGCAAACTGACTGTAGGGATTACAATATTTAGCATGCTCCAAAAATTTTCCTTGACATCTTTTTGCTCCGTATGATGGGTAGAGGTATCTCGTGGCTCCAGAGCCACCAGTTATTTCACATGCAGCTTGCCAGGCAGCACTCTCCACAGAAGATAAAAGGAGCTGGGGTTTATAAATGGATCCAAGTTGTCCCCAAAAAGCCTCCAGCCTCTTTGCAGGATGCCTCCAAAATGCCAGGGCGAGGAGGCAGCACGTGGGCTGAGGTCTCAAAACCAACCTCTTGTACCCAGAGAGCTTTGGGAAGCAAATGGCTTACGTAAAATATCTGTCAGGATACCCGTTTGAAGCGCCGGCTCTTGTAAACAAGGTTGCTCCAGAGGCACTGGGGATTAGCGCAGTTCAAACAGTCCTTGGCTTGACTTACCAGAGCACCCAGGAACAGATTTGCAAGTTCAGCTTTTCTCCTGCCTGACACTCGCCTGGCACCACCGAGCAACACCCAGGCTCCCGACAGCCTTAACCCTGCCGACTCCCGCACACGGAGGCTGAGAATCAGGGATGGGGATGGGAGAAGCCCTGTGCTTGACCACAGGACTTGATGGAAGAAGGAAACCCAAGGCGGCATCACCGTGGGGCTGCTCTTCTCCCTTGCAGCTGGAGGAGGTCCAACACCAGGCTGTCCGCAAGCAAGCTGGGCGAGTGTCCCTTGGAAGAGGAACGGCAGCCGAAAGTTATGCATGGGATATGCAAGAACGGTGCCAAGCAAAACAGGGCAGCTGAAAATCACCATGCATCTGAAAGGCTTAACCTGATATTAAGGCAGAGAGCAGGCTCTCTTCCCTGCACTGGGCACACAGCCGCAGCCAAGACACTCCTAGCGCCTTGGGGGCAAAGGGAAGAAAACCTCAGCAAATGAAGAGGCCTTTGCATGCAATTTCTGTGAAAGTCGAGCACGGTGAGGGTATCCACCTTCCCAGCCGTATCTCCCCCGTCCTCAGCTCTCGCTTGGACGAGAAGGTGCTGCGGTTTCCAGGAGCAGCAGCATGAAGGAATGGGAGCGCAAAAGGGGCCTGGCAGCCTCGGGAGAGAAAGCTTTACACAAACAGATTTTCAGTCGCTTACATCCACACAAGCATCCTTGAAGGAAACAGCTGCACCGGACCTCAGCTGCCGCAGACTCTCCAGGATGGCACACAAGAGTTCACAGCTCCTCCAAACACCGTTCATTTAGAAGATGCTGAGGCCAAGGCAAGGAACAGGCACCCAGAAAAAAAAAAAAATATCTCATGACTAGGTGAAAGTCAGATGGACATGTGGCTCCAGAGAGCCACCTTGGAAAGGTCTGCACAAAAGAAACACCCAGGAGCTGCAGCGGGGCAGACCCACCACAGCCTAAGCTAAATGTCATGCAACACATCTGAGCCAGAAAACATCCCGGCTGCGCTGCCTCCACGGTCGTGCCATAGCAAGCAATTCATCTCGCTTGTTTGGGGTGGGCGAAGTGGTGTCCGGACTGTTCCTCCATCCTTCTCCTCCCTGCTGGAACTGGGAGCAAGACCTGCTGCTAGCAGAGGTTGCGCATAACAGGCACCAAGCTGCTAGGACATCACCTGAGCAGCATAAAACGCGGTGGGTCTTTCCACCACCCTGACCCACTGCGCTCTCCCTCTTACACCCCAGACCTGAGCGACTGCAGGTCCCACCCCAGAACGATGCCCCTCTGCATCCCCCATTCTCACACTCCAGTTTTGATTTTTAGGACAAGTACTACCCTCTCCTCCTGGCCCAAGCGGTACAAAGCTGGCTCCCAAGTGCAGAGCACAGCCCCAGCTCCTTTGCCCTGCAGCCTCGGGGTACAGGCAGTTTTGCTCTTGTTCAAAAACGGTGCATGCACTTTCCTGCTTGTTGATAGTCTACCCTCAAACACTCAACCCTAAAATCTCTGAGGATGCCCTGCTTGCTAGAAGGGCCTCCACCAGGAAGGCAAGCTGATCCTCACTCCTGCAAAGCACTGAAGGAACCAATGCCCTGCAGGGCCTTCCCCAAAAGCTGCCAAGCTCCGTAGCAAAGTTTTGCATATTGGTACAGAGCCCAACTGCTGGTGTTTCATGCAACGCCCCCCCCCCAAGTCAGCCTCTGAATGACACAATTTCGAATTGCCTTCCTCCTGCCATAGTGCCCCAGGGCAGGATCTGCCAGCAGCCCAGCCCACTGCCACGAAGAGACTGGCATGAAAGCCCCACATGAAAGACGAGCAGCGGGGAGCAGCGGGGAGCAACGAACACCTGGAGATCCCACTGTGTTTTCCTCTGCTCTCCTGAGGATGGGCACAGGCCAGATGAATTAACTGCGTCCTTCCCCTCTCCTTATCTCACCAGTGTCTGGCTGCTGCCAGGTTGCTTTGAGCTTTGGCATGGCTGCTTTCCACCCAGGGCCCGTGCAAGAAGGGATGAGGAGCCTCAGTGCAAAACTCCTGGCAACAGCCCAAATCCAGAGGTTGGGAATTGGGTCACTGGGTTCAGCTTCTGAAAACTGTCCCTTCAGGAGGGGTAGTAAAAGCAGGAACAGTCGCCTTCACCACTGAAGCCAGAGCCAAACACTTCTGCTGCTCCTCCACCACACCTTCCACACATTATTTCATCCACCCTCTTGTAAAAACACTCACACATTCATGGGGCAGCCTGGAAAGGGACAGCCCTGACTTCCAGGCAGTGAAGCTGCATGCACAGGGAAGACATGATTCAGGTAAGCAGCACGTAGCTGAAAGCACATCGCTATGCAATGCTCACCTGTAGGAATGCAGAAGACAAAACATGAAGCCACTTGTCTGGCAAGGCGAATAACCCTTCAATCATCCGCCAGGCCCTGCAAGCGCCAGGGAGCTTGGTGCTCTGGGTTGAGAAAGATGAGGATGCCTCCAACCAGCAACGTACCACCTCTTACTAACCGCACTGCAGACGCGCTGCTGTATTTCCTCAGTGCTGAGTCCAGAAAAGTTCAGCGAGAGCGCTCCAAAACGACGTAAAAGAAAAATCCAAACAGCAGCGAAGCAACTGGCATGGCCTCCAGGAAGAGACGAGGCATGAAGAGCAACCCTGCTCCAGTGGTTTGACACGTTAGCACCAGTCAGCACTGCCGTGGTGGGGGAGAACATGCTCATCCACCAACACTGCCCTTGCAGTGGGTCAAGGCAATGTTTTGAACACAAAGACTCTCAAGGCAACTCAGTCCATGAGGAGTAATATATTGAGTAATTTATTGAGTCACGATAATACTGACTCATCAATGACTGTCACTAGATTAGGCCATCCCGTCCATTTGGCTGATTTAGTAAGAGGCCAGGAGCGACCTCCTCGCCCCAGGTGCCCCAAGCAGCACAAACCTCTTCCATTTAGCAAATTCACAACAAACTCCCCCAAAGGGCTGGAGGTGAACGCAGGAGGGAGCACGAACAGGACAGGGTGATCAGAGATTCATGCGGAGCGCACAGAGGTTGCTCCAGACCTGGGCACAGCGTGGGACGGGATGCCCTTCGCAATGACCCCACCCAACTTTACCACAAGGAAAACATGGGCCAGATGTTCAGACAACTTCACACGCTAATTTGGTTAATTTGCTATAATTCAGGTGGCTGGTGCTCAGGCCACACCAATCATGAAACAAAGCACTGTCAGCTCAGGTCATGAAACTCTCCAGTCAACTAACCACGTCTTCATGGTGTGCCAGGCCGCTTCTTTCATCTCCACCTCCTTTGGTTTTCTTCTCAGCGGCCACAAAGATTTGAAAGCTTTATGACTCACTGAGCTGAGATTTTCTACGCTACCCCAGAACTCCTGGTTCTTCAGTGTATTCCAAAACATTACAACACGTCATGAGGACAGGAGATACCAAGCGCAAATGATCTCCTGAGAGGGCAGGAGGGTAAAAAGGCATCAGCACAGCCTTCCTCCCAACCCAGCTCAGGTTGAAGAAGTGGTGGGGGGAAAGAAGAATCAAAGGCAAACAGCAAATCACACCCAGCATCTTGCAAGGCGCTGATGACCCTCTATTTTTTACATTAAATAGAAAGTTGGAAATAATGTTGTGAAGGGTGAGGGAGCCAATGCAATATGCAGAAAAGCTTCTGCTGGCATATTTAACTTCTTTCCAACCCTTTACCAGTTGTTTCTCTCATCCTCTAGTATGGTAAACACATAGAGTAAGTAAATCTATATGGCTTAGCATCTAGATTAACCAACACATAAGTCAGGATCTGACATTCAGTATTTCTTCCCCAATTTACAGCCCTTTGTTCAGATCACCTCTTTTTTCAGCACAGCACTGACGTCTGTTGTGGTACAGGAGTGAAAAGTACACATATGATTATCTTAAAAGGGGGGAAAAAAATCAATATGGACATGATTTGAATTTTACAGCATTCGGCTGCCACGACTTGCAAATAAACAGCTGTCCCAGCAGGTCCATGCAAGCTTAACAGCACAGCAGTAAAATGCAAGATTTTTCTTCCCCTTTTAAAAGAGTTTTACTTATATAAAAAACATGTATTTTTTTAAAAAAAAATCACAGGCTGAGGAATCGTAGTTAGGTCACACTCAATTCCAGCAGAACAAGCGCATCCTGCTTCACATGGCCTCACCAGTCACTCCACAGCAGTGGCAGCTTTCTGAAGCCAAGTTAAGATATTTAATTACCAGCATCAAGTCAGAAACCAAAGCGTCCAACAAAATCCTCATTTGTGAGCAAAGCCCGCAGAAATGTCGTTGAGCAGGCTTTGGCAATCTCCAAAGCTGACAGCTGGATGCCCTGGCTTATCGACTGCTAGAGCACATGAAAAAAAAAGCTCTGAATACTTGCAGTGCCGAGCAAGCCTTCAAGGCAGCCCCGCCAGCCTCTTAAAAAGGCTCACATAAATAGGCAAGCTTCATTTATTAATACTTCAGAGATAAAAGTGGCCATGTAGGAGCAGTTCAGTGCATATCTGTACAGCAGGAGGATGGGCAGAAGACCACCCGCTCTGGGGGGTGCATCTATCAGCATCCCCAGCCAGTTCAGGTTAATAAATGCAGCTGGTATGTTTGCTACCTGTGCATGTGGTGGGCTGCTGTAAGCGCATCAGCCAAAGACCTTCAGGTAGTGACCCAGCGCCAATGGTCAATGCCTGCAAACTGCAAAGCAGGAGGATGGAGTGAGAGGAGACACGCTCCTGGCCAGCAAACAATATTTGCAAGGAGCCCGGCCACCCAACAGCTCCGTGCCTCCCCTGTGCTGGGTTCCTCAGCTGTGACAATGACAGCACAGGAGAAGAGGGGGAAGAAACCAAAACAAAGCACAGAAGCAAAGGGAGATAAACGTGACCCAGTTAGTCCAACTGTCCCCAGCTCCTGCCTATCCTCAGCGGGAGGGCTCATATGGGACTGGAGGAGCCAGGCTGCCGCTGCTGTCCCTTTCCTGCTCCGTCCCGCAGCCCTGCTGCAAACAAAGGGTCAGATAAGGAACCAGCTCAGGTCAAGACCGGTTTGACTCCGTTTCAAGCCCAGAGGAGTGGATTCGGTGCTGATTTTACACCTCACCCATCCTGTTTGCCTCCCTGGGGCGGAGGCCAGGACAGAGTAGTGTGCATGCCTGACTGGCTGGACCCAAAAACCCCGGGGCCGTGGCAGGGGCACCACCCGGCAGAGCCACACGCCAGCAGAGAGCTGGCCGGAGCCAGGAAGCATCAGTGCTTCCTGCTGTCCCGGTGTCACACGTCGGGCAGTCCGAGATCGCGGACTTTGGCTTTTGCTTCCTGCTCCTGACGGAGCAGGGGCAGGTCCCGCCGTACAGCCACAGGGAGAGCAAGGCGAGTCACTCATTAATCGAGAAACAGCAAGGTGGATGCCCGACCTGCTGGGCTTGGGGGGCAATGCACGGTGAAATGAACCCCAGAGCCCACAGAAAAAGGTTTGGACGCTGCAGGACCCATTTACTCCTGGTGGGACAGAAAGAGGGGCAGGCGGGGAATGCTGATGGCTTTGGCATACATCGTTTTCAGCAAGGGAGGATAACAAGGTTGCATTGCAGTTCACCACGGTGGCCTTAATACACACCACCACTCGATTTTGTATGCAGTATCAGAATCGACCTCTAGAGAGGGAAAAAAAAAATGAAAAAGCCTTGTTCTGCCATCCCTCTTGGTGCAGCTGGGAGAAGCCGGCTGGTTGTACAATGCTGAGTGTCTGCAGTGCTCGGGCCTGGCCGAAACCACCGGCGCAGCCCGTGCCCACGGGCTCCCCTCGCCGCAGCACCTGGCAAAGGCGTCTTGGCCATGCCCTGTGATCTCCCACCTGCCTCTGATTTCCGGGGGGAGCTCCTCGCCCCCGGTTTGGCAGCGCACAGCCCCGTCAGTTCAAGCAGCTTTTGTCAGGAGGAGAATTATCATCGGTTTTTGCCTTAAATTAACACTGATCACTTAAAGATGCAGCAAGCCTGTTTCACACAGGCGCTGACACACGAGGCAGCACAGCTGTCCGCAAGTGGTGTGGACCCCAAGGATGAAACCCCACTGTTAATACTGATGACTTTGTGACAAGCAAGTCAAGATCAGGCAGGATCCAAACACCGCCATCGCACACCAATGGCAGCGGGTGCCAACCCCCAAGGCTCGCATGCAGCAAGGGCATTGTCCTTCCTCCATGCAGGGCCCCTGACCTCAATCTCCCCGAATTTCCAGCCTGGTGCGGCCAGTGACAGACCCAACCTTCCTGTCTGGCAGCTCTCCGGCTGGTGCCCGAAGCACAAACCCTCTCGTCCTCTGCCACTGATGCAGCCGTAGCCCAACACCAAGACATGCCGAAATCCTACTCCCACCCTAGCTCCCACATCAGAGCATTGGGCTGAACCAGAGCACGCCCGCAGCAAGGTGTTTTACACCAGCGCTGGTGGCTCAGCACGCACAGGCGATTAGGCAGCCCCAAATTGCTGTGCCTGGTGGGGAGGCATTGGGGGGGGGATGGGCAGAGACCCCCCCCCAAAACCCGCTTTGCTCAGCCGGGGGAACCCCATCCCTGGGGCTCTGCGGGTAAGTGGGGGGGTCACATCCTGCCCCTGCGGGGCCCAAGCCCAGTTTGGGAGCTGCCGCAGGGGTGGGAGCCGCCGTGCCAGCAGGAGCCGGGGACAAGCAGCCCTCGGAGGCGTTGCCATGGAGAAGGCAGCACAGCAGCATCCCGCATCCCACGCCCGCGGGTGGGCGCCCCCTGCCCGGCGTTCACAGGGGCGGACACCGCCCGGGCACGGCGGCGGGGCCCCACTCCCCGCCACCCCACCCAGGCCACACCGGGGCCGGAGGGCACGCCAAGCCCCGCGGGACCGCAGACCCAGGATACCGGGGGGTGGGGGGGGGGGGTGGGGGGGGAGGAGGTGGGCGCCGCGGGCCCCGCCGCGCCCCGCCCGAGGGGACAACCCCACGCAGCGCCCCGGGTTGGGGCGTGGGCTCGGCTCCCGCCCTCCCCACCTGCCCCCACGGCGGGGGAAAGGCAGCCCCCGAGCGCAGAGAAGCCCCGGCCCTCCACCCCGCTGCCGGCGCACCCGACCCCCCCCGGCACGGCCAGCGCCCCCGGGGCACGGGAGAAAGGCAACCCCCCCCCCCCCCCGCCAAAAAGAACCCAGCCGAAAGGGAAGGGAAGGGGAGGAGAAGAGAGGAGAGGCGACAGGCGAGCGGCGGCAGAGCCGCTGCCCAGGCGCGGTGGACTCACCCCGCGGGCGCGGACCGCCGTACCTGCCGGCGCGGCGCGGCGCTGCGCTGCGCGGCGCGGAGCCCGCCCGGCCCCTGCCCACAATGGGCCGCGGCCGCCCCGCCCCGCCCCGCCCCGCCCGCACGGCCCGGCCCCGCCCCGCCCCGCGCGCTGACGTCACCCCCCCTCGCCGCCACGCCCCCTCCCGCCGCCGCCGGGAGTTGTAGTGAAGCACGGGCAGCGCCATTGGGACGGCGGTGCCGGTGTCCGTATCGAGGGGTACCGCACCGGACGACGGCCTTGGGCTGAGCAGGAGGCACGGTGCGGGTCTGCCGGCGTTGCTTGCGCTGCAGAGGAACGGCAGGCCCTCTCCTGGAGGCGGGATGGGAGCAGGGCGAGGAGGGTCCAGCTCCCACGCAGACGAGCGATGAAGATAAAATTTCATCCGACTGGCGACGTGGGTGATCACGGACACGCGGGATCAGCGTCCCAGCTGCCTGACAAATTTCTCCCAAGCTACAACATTCTCCGCTTGTCAGCTCGGATTTAAGAAATCAATTTTCCAGGGGTTCCCATTTCACGTGAATCAGAGCAGCAATCTGATATATGGTTGGGTTTCCACATGCACTGCAATAACCTCGTTGCATGAGATAAGACTGTGGGCTTCATGCACAAGGAGCAGTTATTGCTTTTGGTGCAAATCAAAACTCCAGATCAAATTAATAGCGTGTAACATTTTAGCTTAAGTAAACATTTTTTTTTCTGGATAAGAGGGCAAGCTATTTACATCTTGTACGGATTTTTTTCTCAGCAACAACCGTATGGGAAGGTCTGAAAGGCTGGAAGGGATTTACAGGGATTGTTTTTCATATGGAGCCCACAAAAATTGATACAGAGACAAAGGAAGAGCAAATGATGGGAAAGTAAAGAAAGGGGAGTTGATACCAAAGTATGGAACAAAATGTAATGTGAGAACCGAGATAGGTTATACACAGCCGTCCAGACTCCTAGGTGGCATTCTGTATGAGGGAGAGAAACAGAAATGTATGTATGTGTAGAGTCCATGCAAGTGCTAGACAGGTTAAGCACCTACAGGCCTGACACAGGCTTTTTCTGCCCATCTTATCTCCATCACAGGATTTGATCTGCAAAATAAAACCAGGGTCGGACCCATAGAGTTTCAACCCATCCTATATGGTTTCAGTCCCAAACCCCACACTTCATACTAAAATCCGTGTTCCAAACAAGTGGTTTATACCATCCCTGGAGGAAAATGCGAAAGAGTCTCAGGAATCATATGCCCATTAGAGAAATTTGCTAAGACGTCAGCTGAACTGTTTTGTTTTTAAGGCAAGAAGGTATATTTTACCTCAACAAAGCCACAGTTCCATAAAGTGGATATTCTCTTCCTTCTCACCATGCCCAGTCCTTTTCCTAACCTTTTCCGGTCTCCTGTAGTAATGAGCTCCGCAGGATAACTGTGACTTGCCAGGGAAAAACTATTTCACTTTACTGGTTGTGAATTTCAAAGTCATCCCAATTCCCTGTTACTGGGCTGGGTTCACTTCTGAGCTTTTTTAAATCGCTCTTCACAGCCTAGCCTTTGGCAAAAAACCACCAGCCCTTGAGCTGCCATCATAAGAATGAATCTTTCAGCAGGGAATCCATCCTGCACCTTCCTGGAAACTAGTCAATACTCTGAAAACTGAAATAACCCCTTCTGAAACCATCGACTCCTTTCTATAGACATACTTGTCTTGCCAAGGACTTACCATTCCCCAGAAGCACGAGAAGATGCGAACTGCCAGAGGTACCCCAGAACCTGTCTCTGTGTCTGTGTCGGTCCACAGCAAGATATGTATTACTGTAATTCCTGTTCTAATGTGATGTGATCATGAGGTGTCCCATCTGGGTCATGGTGGGGCTTGGGAGGTTCCCATTGTTGGGACCCTTCTTTGCAGAGGAACACGTCGGAGGCTGCATCTCAAGCTGAAGTACCAGAAAAAGGGCTCACAGATATACTGGCAAAAATAATAATTACAAATTGCCACAACCAGCTGTTTTTTGCACAGGTGTACTGCAGGGACCCATGGTGCAAATGGCAACGTACTGATCGTAGCGTGCAGGTGCTCTCTTAACGTTACCTTGATGTTGGAGCAATGGGAAGTGGCAATCATGGAGGCAGTTTTGGGATCAAAGGTGTCAAGGTCAGGTTATTTGGAGCAGTAAGCCCAATGATGGTGCTGTGAAACTGGTGGGACACAAGGATAAGCATATCTGTACTGGGGAAGAGCCAGCACAGCTTTTGGCAAGAGAAATTATAACTCACAAAATCTACCGCAGTCCTTGGATGGAGCCAAAGATTTGGTGGACAACGGAGATCTAATGGATGTAACAGATATGGATTTGCTAAAGGCTCTGACAAAATCCTTCATCAAAGGCTCTTGAGGAGAGTAAGGAACCATGAAAAATTAAGTGGTTTAAAGACAAAAACCACAAAGGCCGGACAGGGATGATCAGTCTCTGCAGTGGAGGGATGCCCAGGGGAGTTTGGTGGAGATCTGTGCAGGGGTCTGTGCTGCTCAGCGTCTTCATCAATGATGTGGAAGTGGGGGCGGGTGGGGAGGTGGTGATGGTTGCTAGTGACACTGAGCTGCTTAGAAAGGCCGGCAGCAGCAAACTGCAGAAGGACCTCAGGACACTCAGTGATAAAATGACAGCTGAAATTCAGTGGACATAAATGTAAGTGATGAGCCTCAGAGGAAGCACTCCTAACGTCATGCACACAGTGGTGGGCTCTGAACTGACTGACCGTCACCCCACAGGAAAAGGATCCTGGGTTATAACGAGAAATTTGATGAAAGCATCAACTCATTGCTGAGCAGCAGTCAAGAAAGCAAACAGATGGGTAGGAGTTAATGAGGAAAGAGGAAAAACTACTGTACAAATTCCTGGTTTGCTCTCGTCTTGAATACTGTGAGCAGTTCTGGTCTCTGTTCTCACCAAAGAACTAATGATTAAAGATATGGAGCATTTTTCACCTAGGTAACTGGCTAGGCTAGGACTATTCAATACAGTATTTCTATACAAGCCTCAGGCTCAGGAAGACCAGGAGCTGCAGCCTGCTGCAGGCTTGGAGAGTTTACAGGAAAATATCCCTGTACGCTTCTCATACCTTTGGCTTATCATGCACCATTGGCTATGAAAGAGAGAGGATGCCGGGCGGGATGGTCCCCGCATCCAACCCAGAACAGCTTTTCTTACGTTCTTGCATTCATCTTTTTTCCTCCACAAAATGTCTTCCCAGGACTGCCCTTCCCACTCCCCTCCTCAAGGACATTCGTTAACCATGTAGTGATGGTTTGATCTGGAAGCTCCCAGCCTGGGCAAGCAGCTGCGTAATGGTTGACATCTGGAAGCGCATCTTCCTCATCAAAATGGCTCAGCCATTTTCTTGTAATTGCCTCGTCAGAGTTTGTTTGGAGGCTGCTTATCAAGTCCCATTGTGTTGCTTTCCTGCTTGTTTTTCCAACAGCTGCCTATTAAATTAAGCTCCTATATTCAGACAGGAAAGCCCAATAACCAGCTGCCCAGAGCCTCTCCGGCTAAGTAGGACACATGCAATAGTCATCCTGTAAGACAGATGAGCATCCAGCCCTGAGAAGGGGAGAACATGGGTACCAAGCCCGCCTGGAGAATAATCCCTATAATGCCTCCTAACAGGAGGGTTTTGATAGGGTTTGTTCATTGGATGCAAAACTAAACCAGGACCTTCTCTGAGCTGAGGGAAAGAAAATGGGTCTCCTGTTCTGAATCTTTAAGAATATATTTGGTCTTGTTCATCGTTAGCTGCTCACTAGACCCTATAAATGTTCTCTGAGCTCAATCCATGTGAGATCAATACTGTCTTATCCCTGGGGGAGAGTTTTTGTGTGTCTGCTCCAGTGAAACTTAAAAGGACACTCTTGATTCAGCTGAGAGTAATGGAATATGGAACCCATCCCCTTACAAAAATTAAATAAAATTGATTTTGGAAGAAAAAAGCCCTCTCTTCTTGAGGTTATAGTCTTTCATGTTGCACAGATGATCTGCTCAGCAGAAAAATGGGCTGCAGCTTTTATTTAATTGTTGTTTTGGTCTAAGCCGAAGACTTGCGCCAAACGAAGAAAACCACACTCTGAGCTGCTACCACCATCCTGCTCCGCTGGAGCTTGTGGGAAGGTTTCCATCAACTGCAATCAGGGCTGGTTTTAGCTCAAAGGTAAGAGACAGCATTATGCTTTTTGCTCTTTCTTTGATATGAGGCTTTTAGAGTATGTAGAGGACCTTTTGTGGCTCTGTATCTGAGCTGGGAGGTTCTGCTTGAAAACAAGCCGCACCCTAAGCCAGCATTATCTCTAACAGTGCCGAGCCCAATCTCGCCTCAGGATTCACATCAGCTCCCAGCAGCTGGCAGGGGGAGGCGAAGCTTCGGCGTAAAGTTTCATAGCCTCAAAAGGGAAAATAAACGCATTCCCAAGGCAGGACGCAGCCGTGCCTGTGTTGGCTGGGAGTGTTAGCAGAGACTCAGTGGATTTAGGCCCTGATTCTGCAAAGTCCTTAAGCTTGTAAGGAATTTGTAATTTGCTTGTAAGCAAATTCCTGTTCGCTTCAATGGCACTTAATCACATGCACATAAATGCTTTATGGTGTACAAGGGAGTTGTACCTTGGTGAAGGTGGGGATATTTAACCCAAGCAACCAACTTCTTTTCCAGCGTGTTTAGAGAAGGGTAAAATGTAAGAAATAATTAGAGAGCAGATTGTGAGACTTCTTGCAAACAGCTACTGCCTCTAGTTGAGGTCTTCCTCCAGACCTGCCCTGCCCAAGCCCACTCTCTGCTGGGAGATGCTGGGAGAGCGCAGCCTCTGCCGGCCGCTTCCCCTGCACAAATTGCAGTGCCCTGCGGGGAACGGATGACTTGGATGAGTGGCAGCGAGATATAAAGCACTTGCAGGCGTGCTGGGGGTTTAGGAAGCCATTAATAATCTCAGTGCCTCGGCCAGGGTCTTTCACCCCGTGCCTCTCTGCGGCTCCTGCGGTTGCCTTCCTCCCCTCTTGTCTGCTTTCTGCAGCCGCCAGAAGTGCCTCGTGCTTCCCTCACCATCCATCCTCCCGGCTGTCTCCCACAAGATGCTGTGCGTGTGGCCGTGCCCTGGTTTGGATCATCTTGCTTGTGCCTGGCCTCTCTTCAGCAGGCTCCTGCCACGCAGCTCCTGACTGCTTGTGAAGCCAAGGGTGAATCCTCCTTCCTGGATCCTCCTGCCGGTGCCCGGCTTCACTCACAGCCTTGTGCCAGCATCAGATGCTGGGTCTGGGGGGAAATGTGCTGCTCAGAGTGGGCTGAGGGCACTATCTCTTCCCCCCTAGACTCCTCAACCCTGCTAGAAAACAAGCCATGCCTGATCAGGGATCTGTAACCATGCCCATGTCTTTTTTCTCTCCGCTGTTCCTGGAGATGACTTTTCTTGCACTGCGTTGCTATCGAAGGTACCAGACAAAAAAGACCCCCTGTTTCAAGGTAGACGGAGCACATTCTCAACAGGTGAAAGTTCAGTGCCCTGTTATCTTCCTCACATCCAGAGTTATCATCTCCTGAGAGCAGGGAAAGAGGTAAGGTGAGGGGTAGCAGCCAGGGAAGAGGTGAAGCAAGAGGAAGAGGAGAGAAGGGGTGGGAGAGGGGTGTAAATCAGTGCCTCTCTCTCAAGCCCAGAGACCGCTGCAGATTTACACCAGCTGTTGCTCAGGCTGTCAGAGAAGGGTTTAACAGGGATGCGTGCATACACAGCCTACAGGGAGAGCTGCTTTTATTTGTTCACATCTAGCAGGGGTTGAATTTATTGCCTTTGCAGAGATGCCAGCAAAAAGCCAGGGCGTCACTTAAATCCCATTTAAAACCTCAGATTAAGGCTTTGCAGGAAGTGCAAATGGGGAGGTGGAAGTGGCCTGGCCAGATGCTGGCTCCATTGCTTGGGGGAGTGGGCTACAAACCCACCTCGCCGAGACAGCCAGGGAGCCAAGTGAGGCTGTTGCCTTATCAGTAGAGCGTCCTTTGCTCCAGAGCTGTAGCAGAGACAGAGTGAGGAAGTGCCAAGTCGCCTTAGGCTCATGCTGAGCCTCCATCCTTTTAATGGAGCATAAAACAGTTAACCCCCAGGTCACCAGGTGGGTCCCAGCCCAACTCTGCCATCCGTTAGGGAGAGGAGCTTATCCGACGGGAATTAGGAGCCCTCATCAAGGGCCTAGCTGCATTTGAAATATCTTGATCCTCCTGATTTTTGATACGATTCAGTCTTCTAAGCACCTATCTTACTTTTGCAAGATGCCTAAGCCAATTCTTGGCAGCGTTTGTCCCTAGTGACTCAGCCAAGGTCACACGTGGAGCCTGTGGTCGACCTGGGAACTGCTCCCAGATACCCCGAGTCCTGGCTGAGCGCATTAAAACACAAGACCGTCTCTGTCTTGCTCGCTATTTTGGTCACCCTGATTTGTCCTGCATCATTAAATTTTTACGGCGCCTGACTCCAGATGACTTCAAGTTTGTGCCTCCTGTCTCCAGTAAGTGCAGAGCTAAGAGGTTTTGTTCCTCTGAGCACAAGGGCTGGAATGTGAAGACTCAGCGACCAGCACAGGCAGGAAAATTTCTCCCATCCCTGACGGCTGTGTAACTGGACGTGCATGCTCCCAGTATCTTTCAAAGCATCAGTGTGGCTTTTGCAGGTGCTGGTACTGCATTTCTTTCTAATAAGCAGAATTCGGGACAGATCTGATACAAGACTTGAGCAACGATGTTACAGTCAGCAGAGCAGCGGGTCCTGTCATATCCCTGTCGAGAGATCGCAGGGCAGGTGTCCTGTGTGGATGGAGTGAGCACAGGACTGCTCCAGCCTCCCTGCTCCATCGCTGGGCGCTCCTGGGGTGACATCAGCACCCTGAGATCATCTCTCTTTGCTGGGTATATTTGCTTATGGGTTTTCCCTGGAGGGCTTCTGGTTGCTCTCCAGTTGCAGTTTCTCTGCTGCGAGGACTTTCGCAGGCTCGCATGCCCTATTGCATGGTACTCAAATGCTGCTCCACCCCAGGGTCTCTGTGCTGCCATGGCTTCATCAGCTGTTAGAGCCACTGTGCTGGGAGCAGTGTTTGCAATGGGGAAGGAGAGGTATTGCAGCCACCTCTGGCTGCTCTAGGCTGCACCCGCAGGAATAGCCCTACTGGAAAGTTTTCCTGGCTCGGCATGGGGTTGGACACCACAGGAAAGCTTTTTTCTTTCCCCTGCTCAGCCTTTTCCCTGATTGCCCCAGCACACAAACCTCTCCTCCTCCTCTGTCCACCTTGCAATAATTTTAGGTCCATGCACGAGGCTCTGGCTGATATCCTGGCAGGACTGATGTCCTCAGTATCTAAAGCTGTCCATGGCTGGTGCTGCTCGGAGCCCTCAAACTCAGATTGCAGCCTTGGGAGAGCACTGCCTCTCTGGCACAGAAGGAGCCCCTGGGAGAGCAGGGGTGAGTGGCTCTGCTGTGCGGTGGAGGGCTGGGGGCAGTAGGACACGTGGCGGTGACAGCAGCCTCCCTGCACCACCTGCCCCGGCAAGCTGGATGGACCCTGGCCATGCTCTCCCTGCCCCGAATCGCTGGTGACACAAGGGTGCTACCAAGCTACCAGAGAGAGAAATCACGGTCACACCAACAGCAAGGGGGACCTCCCCAGTTGCAACCTCCTTAGTCACAGCTGGATTACTAACCCCATTCTTATATTTTCCACGGGGGCGGCATGAGTAAGAGCTGACTCCTAGGGCTGGTTGTTGCCTCCAGAAACCCTTAAGGAGAGAAATGCTGACGGGACTATCAGGCTGTTTAGGTTTCGGGCCAAATCAGGGGAGCCGAACGGTTGCACTAGGAGCGGAATGCTGACTCAGGCACAGGACAGAGCCAGCCCAGGGAGGCTGGGATGGAGAGGGCTGCCCCAAGCATCCTCCAAGGCAGTGTCACTAGGAGGGGATGGACATACATAGCTCAGCCTTTTCCACCATCTCTGAAACACCTCAGTCTCTCCAGAGATTATATTCGGGACACGGACTTATCCTGGAGAAGAGCCCCCAGCTTCTGCAGCAAGCCTGGTCTGTTCATGGCTTTCCCTGTTTTGACCCATGGTGAGTCGGGGGTGAGATCAGGTGTTGGGAGCATTTTTACGCCTCCCAGATGCTTGGCTTATGTATAAGGGGCAACGCAAATGATGAGCATAGGTTACAGGTTGCAGGGCTCAAATATACGCCAAGTCTCACACATCTCCCGCAGCTCCCAGCTGTGGGTATCGCAGCAACCCTGGGCTCCTGGCTCCAGCCTCCCCACAGCTGGCCGGGCATTTGCAGTGCTGGAGGTGGGAGATGGCAGCCCCCCAGCTCCCTCTGGGGCTGCAGTCAGGGTCTGCCCCCAGACCCCGGGGCGATTCCCCTCCCTGTGCAGACCTGGGAAGGGGAGGAAGGGGGAAGAAGAAATTTCCCACTTGGGCTGAGACGATGGGAACGAAACCTCGCTCCCCCAGCACCGACTGCCGAGGCGGTGGGAACGTGAGCTCAGCCCCTAGGCGACTTAATGGGCTTTTAAAAAAACCCTTTGTATCGGATCCATTCTTCTTCCCAAAGCTTGCTGGCTCCGCTCCAAGGGGAAACCTTTGATTCTGCAAATACACCACAATTATCATCCCGAGGAGTCTCAGCTATTGGGCTCCCCGCCTCTGAAAGATCAGCAGGATGCCGGAGAGGTGCTTAAATCATTTCATCCTAAGAAAGCCTTCGGCTGTAACAGCTTCCCTGTTGCTCGGAAAAAGCCACCCCTCTCCCAACAGCTTGGCTCCATTTTTCTTCCAATGATACTGTCTCTAGTGGAGGCAGGGCAGGCAGCACTGCGGAAACCAGGCCACCGGGGTTCCCGGTGATTTCATCAGTCCTGAGACCGGGCTTGCAGTGATTTATGAGCTCGCAAGAATCTCGCCATGGAGTTATCTCCCCCTCCCCGCTTTTTATTGCTGTGTAGATAGGGATTCAGCGATAGAGCTCTTCTGGGTACCGTAGCAAGCTCGATCTGATTGACAGTTGCAAATATTTTTCTCCAACATTGCACAGGTCCATGTGCACAGGCTGCTCTCGCCAGCGTCACCACCACCCAGCACCAAGAAGCTCAGCTTGGCCTGGGGGAACCCAAAACCAAAAGCTTGCCAAGCACAGCACCCACGCCCTGACTCCTATGCCTTGCTCATGACTCCCCTAAGCTCTCCCCATCTCCTCAAGGTAGGTTTTTATTACCTTTAAATTGCTGGCATTTTTTTTTATTCCCTGAAGTATTTTTATTTTCTTCAGATTACACAAATCCTTCCCTTCTGCAGTGCTCTCCAGTCTAAGGCTGGGATTTTTGAAGGGGATTTAGGGGAGTTAGGTGCTCCGCTTCCAGCAGGAGCCCAGTGCTTCTCTCCGTATCGAAATCTCCCTTTAAAGCAGGTCATCAGTATTTTTCTGCAGCTGTTTTTCTTAGTAGTCTAAATAAAGCTTTCAAGTTACGACTCATTGATGTGAGGCCAGATTCAGAGGCTGTCAGTTCCTTTGTGTATCCTCAACTTCTCCGGGGATGTTTTGTTTTATTTTGGGATGGCTGCTTGCTTCTGGGGCTTGTTGCAAAGCTGTACATTTAGCAGCCCCCTCCTGCCACGTTCTTCTGCCTGCCAGTGATGGCGTAAGCTTGCAGCGCTGCTGAATCCGGCCCCTGCAACTCCCTTGCACTGTACCTGCCTTTCTGCAAAGGCAAAGGATTTTACAAGCAGGAATTTGCTCTGACCACGGGATCACCCTCCCTTTGCCATCACAGGAGCCCCAGGGAAAGGTGTGCTTCACTCCGGCTAAGCAGCCAAGGCCAGTGCCCTTCCCAAGCTGCAGTCGCAGCCCTCGTGACCCCAGGACACAGATGGAGTTTCTTCCTCATGGAAATTAATTATATGGCGAAGGCTGATTCCCTTTGGTGACACACAGCTATTGCCATGCGGGTCCAGCAGAGGCTGAAAAGGGGGCTGAAACGACACGGCGTCCCCTTCTTCTCCCCATCCCCGTCCTGTCTCCATGTGCTTGCCCCGGCCATATGCCACTTGCTTGGTCATGCTGGTGTGGCCAAGCCAGCCAGTTGCCCAGGCCAGCCCAAGGTGAAGGCGATGGGACCGCAGGAGGCTGAGCCAGCTCTGCCACCAGGAGAAACATGGACCCACAGCTTAGGGACCAACACAGCTCACCCCAGAAATCTATAGACAAGCAACAGGCTGCAACCAAAAATCCACTCCTATCCTTTATCAAAACCACTGCCACTTAGAATGCTCCAGGCATGATTCAACACTCATTATCTTCATTGTGCTGGAGATTAGGCTGCAATCTTTCCAGATAATAGCTTTATTAGCTCTGTATTATTCTTTCTACATTATTTATTTACACTAATTCCAGAACACTCAAAGCTTTCACTGTGACAGTAAGATCAGTTCAGTGGACAACATTTTACGCTGTGTTTTTTACACTAGCAAAGATCCTATGTAGAGGGAGCTATCCCAGGCCAAATGTGCTCTTGCTGATGAGGTCTCTTTGGCTCAAGGAAGCTGTATGTGTTACGGATGCCCCACCAGATGCTAATAGTGAGGGAAGGTCATTTCCTAGGGCTTCAGCACAGGCAATGGGCTGTTGTGTCCCTTTACCTGCTGTGCTGGGCAGATGGCTCTGCCAGGGCTGCTCCTGGCCAAGGGACAACCAACACCCGTGGCGCAGCTCACTGGGGGCTCTTTCTTGGGCTCCCATGACCGGTCTGCCTCCAGCCATCCATCTTGCTTCAGCACAGGCTGGCACCAACCCTCTTTTGGCTGGGACAAGCTTGCACTCTCTCCCACCTCTACTGAAGCAAGGCCTGGAAAAGAAATTAGACTCCACTAATTACTGATTTAATGATAATTGCATGGGCTCCTGGCTTTGGCCTTGCTCATCAGAAAAGACGGCACATGGGCCACTGCAAACCCATGGCAGCCCAGTGTACCAGTCCTGGGTATGAAGGCTGGTCTGAGTCGGCCTCGGAAAGGGCTGCCCAGGAGGTCCTGCTGTATACGCTGGCGAAATTACCCAGCCCAGATTTTCCTCTGACTTGGCGTCACTGCAGAGGATGACTGCAGGGGATGACAGCAAGATGAGCCTCCATTCACCTTTGCCCTGTCTTTGACGACCTCAGCATGAAAACCAGGAGCTAAAAACCTGACCCTCCGGACAACCAGCTCCTCTCTGGGATGCAAGGATCTTTTTCTGGCACAGAGTACTCGACTCCCTCCATTCATTTCTAAGTGACTCTCTTTGCAATCAGAGGTGCCAGCCATGCTATTAGCACACCTCCAAGGCTGGATTAAAGGGACCAACATGAGGCTGGCTGTTTTTTTGGCTCACGCTCTCCCTATTGGTTCTTGGTACCCATTGCTTCTGGCACTGACCACTGCCCCACATGACACTTGACACGCTCCCTGGGGAGGATGCTCCAGAAATGTCCTACCACCCACCTGAGTTCAGTAACTGTAAAAGCAGAGCTGGAGACAGGCGCTTCCTGCATATTCTTGATAGACCCAAATGGCCCTGTTCTCCTGTGTTCACTCCTGGAAGAGGGATTTCCACTTGGGGAGCGAACACTTGCAACATACCCATGACACAGGTGCTGCGGCTTCCCCAAAAACCTGGCAGATGCTGTGGGCTAGCTTTGATGTGTATTTCTTTGCTATTCGAAACAGTCTCTCCTGGAAGGGCTTGGACTGGAGGCTGTATATAAAAGCTGCCATTGTTTTTACTGGGCTACCATCCATCTGTTTAAAACACGGATGCCCTGAGCAATTGTACTGGTGGGAAGTGGAGGTGAAGAGCTCCTTTGGATGTGCTCAGAAATTGTCTCTGCATCCAGGACTCCTTTTAGAGATGTTTAACATCATCCATTTTTCAAGCCTCTCAAAGCACTGCTGCTGGGTTTGGTATAAACAGCTGGCTTCAGAGGTGGTGAGAGAGAGCGGGGCAGGCGGCGCAGTTACGAGATGTCCTGCGTCAGAAGTGGTGCAATTTGTAGCTGCGTGGAAACGCCCCAGCAGAGAAACAAGGGATCTGGGAGATGCACCTCTCCATTCCTGGCCCAGCCCAGAGGCAGCCTGCCAGCCCCAGAGCTGGTGCAGCAACACTGCCCACTGCTCTGGGAGCACAAGGACGAAGCTCTAATGGAGCTACAATAGAGACCGTGCTCGTTTGTCTTTGCTTGCTGTCTGTACTCCCTATTAACCAGAGCTGTCTGGAAGCAAGCTCTGGATAATATTTCCTGGACTGTTGCTCTTCAAAAGCCCAGCTCCAGCTTTCTGGAGCTGCCAGCAATGTACTGCCCCAGCACTGCCTCTAATTGAAGCTCTGGTCAGCCAGGAAGGGATGAGTTGGCTGGTACCTCCTTTTGAACCACAGAAGGAGAGTCTCCATCCCTTTCCTCACCTGCAGTCCACTCGCCTGTATCCCACCTTGGACTCTGCTACCCAACAGCTGGCTGCCACCATTCAGCCCAGCTCCATCTGCTCCTCTCTCCTGTACCCATCCCTTTGCCTTTGGGACCTATCTTCCCTGGACGCAGATGTCCAGGGAAGCTGCACGGCAGCACGAAGAGAGTCCTTGTCCCCCTTATGCCTCCTGCAGCCATGGCTCCTGGGACTCAGACTGCCCAAGACCAAAGAGTGGATCAGTCAGAGGAGGGACGTGGACATCCCTCCCTGCGCTGTGCCTCTGACACGGCCTCATTCTATGTGAAAGGCGCACAAACCGGACATTCAACTTACCACGTCTTTGCACAAGGCCGTCCATGGCTGGGGCTGCCAGGGAATTATCAGATGCTCTTGTGGCTCTGCAGAGAAGCCAGGAGTCTAAAAGGGAAGGGTTACTGATTGCATTTTGGCCCTGGGGAGCTGTGTTGGACAAACTGCTGTATAATCACTGCACAATCCAGCCTGCAGAACAGCATTGTAATATTTTTCTCTTATCATTGTGCAGCTTTGGAGGCTCTTATTTGATCTCCTTTATCCGTGTGAATGTGTCCAAGAACGCAGCAGCCTCTGCCTGCAGAATGGCTCCTATTGTTCTCTTTGTTCATGTGTCTGGGCTGTTCCTCAGCCTCCTCTCTCCCTTCCTGCAAAGAGACAAACTCTGCGTGGTCAAAAAGTATCTTTACAGCTTGATCTTAAATATGAGCTCAGCCATGAAAAAGGCAGAGGACGTATTTTCCTGCATATTACAGCTTTCTGTGATCCAGAGGGGAGCGTGGTGAAAGGTATCCTGAGCTCACATGGTGGATTAGCTGCATCTAACTTCAACCAGGATCTACTCACCCATGCCCACTGCAAGCTGCTCTGAACTAATGCTGAAAACAGACAGCATTGGATTGGGCATTTTGGCTGATCTATCTGTTCCTCCTGAAGTGCTGACCCTTTTTGTTTGAATAAATCCACAATAACACAGTAAATCAGCTTGGAAGAGAAACAAAGAATCTGAGGGACATGAGAAATATAGCTCCACATTTCATTTTTTTTTCCTGCTTTTTCTGATACAAAAGCTTTTACATGCCTTCATGCTGAAAACAGGCTGGAATCAACTTAGATTTAAAAAGTATGTAAATTAGAGACTTTTTTTGTGAGCATGGAACTGAATTCAGTGCTTTTCGAAACCAGGCCTCCAGCTTTGCAAAAAAGTCTCTCCAATTTCTAGATCAGCCCTTTCCACTTCTTCTTTCGGACAGGTGTGCAGCAGTTTATCCTAACATGATCTGCGCAATCTTTACACCCTGTTGAGTGTGCAGTTTCAAAACAAACCTCAAACAAACCTCAGCTCCCTCTGAAAACCCATCTTCTCTTAATCCTCCTCACAGAGAACCTGTAGGAAGATGTCAAATTATACAAATGAGAACTTTGGCACAGCTGGGTTAGAGTAGGCTGAATTAGTCATCAAAGTTACAGCTGGAGGTTGTTAATCTGTTGGTGACTTCCAAGCAAATTATTTTTATTTTCTGTTTACAAAATAAGAGAATGAGATTATTGGTTAGGCCTTGAGGCGTGATGCATCACCGGCGGTGGTAAAACAAAGATGACACGGAGCTTGCTCGCACACAGGTGAAGGTGTGCTCCTTCATTAAGCCTGAGTCATCACTTCCATAAGGAGCAGGATTGAAGGACGGTGCAGAAAGGCTGTGCATGCACCAGAGCCGCTCGCTGCCATGGGGCTGCCAGCAGCGGCCAGTGCTTGCTGAAAGCCCTGATCCTGCACTTTGCAATGCTCTGGCTGTGGCACGCGCAACTGGTGAGACAGGTTGGAAATCGCTGGTTCAAGGCTGGATGCGTGCTTCGGCTTTCCCATCTGCCTTGCTGGGAACTGCTCTTTAGACTGAGCTTGTGTGGGCTGGAGGCCGAAGACTTTTTTTTTTTTTTTAGGTCTTGTTACTTTTTTGTACTGAATTAAGCAGGGGAAATCACTTCCTGCTGTTCAAATCTCATGGATATGCAGTGCTGTTAATCTCAGACTTCACAAATTGTAAATTAAGCTTCCCCAAATCATGAGTTTGTTTGGTTTTTTTTTAAAATAACAGAAGTTGGCTCTCTTCATTGGGGTTTTGTGCTTTCAGGACATGTCTTGGCTTTTTTCCCTGCACATGTAGCAGCAGAAACAACCCCTTCTGCAAAAGTTAAAACCTATAACACAATCGCCTGACTCCAGAAACAGGAATTTAGAAAAACACCCACTTCCTAAAGACCCAAATTAAACCTTTGCAGAGGGGCAGTATAGGTAGGAGGAGTCATTTCGGTGCCCAGGGGCCAAGCTCTTTCTGACTTGATCTCATTGCTCTTAGCAGAGGACTCTGAGACTGCCATTGCTGGGCAACCATTATTTGATCCACAGACTGGGGAGGAAAAAAACCCCAAAGAGCAGCTGATTTTCAACATCGCCTCTCCTCTGCCTTGTGGCAAAGCCCCTTCCCACAATGCAGAAAGCAGCAAAACCCTCCCGACCCAGCACTTCTATTTTCAAGCAATGTCAAGGTGAACTGTCCCCCAAGGTAATGTGGTTTGCACATTGGCCACCCAGTTTTTCACGTGCTTGCCTGCCGGCGAAGAAGAGCCGGTGCTGCATTCCCCAAACTGGTTGTTGGAATGGGAGCACCGAGGCGAGTGAAACGCCTCAGCAGAGGGACGAAGGAGCAAATAACCACCAGCCAGCCGAGCCCCGAGTGTCTCTTTCCTCTGCTCAGCTCACAAAGCCAGAGCGAAGAACAAACCTCCTTTCCTGTCCCCCCTACCTCCCCAAATCCCTTCTGATTAAGGAAAGAAAAGGTCAATATTGACAGTGTTGAAATGAAGCACAAGGACCGAAACGCCTCCTGCGCCTGGTGCAGGGCGCTGAAAGAGCCAAGCGTCAACCAACATTTTCCAGAGCCTCTGTCAGCTTGGGGTGACTGTTTTGGCTTGCCAGTGTGCAAGGAAGGAGCCTGATTTCAGGAAGCAATTTGCAACCAGGCCCTTAGGAGGCTAGGGAAAAAAAAAAGCACCTGTGAGTGGGTCATAGCTTGGCCTCCCCAGACAGAGGTTTGAAAAGTCTCTGGCAATTTGGGAAATTCAAGAGGTGGTGGACAACCCCCAAGAGGAGGATGTTGAGGAAATCTGAGGCTCGCCACACCAGAGTCCTTGGCGAGACTTCCCCAGCTTGGCCCAAGGCACCTGCTTCCCTCCTTGCAGCATCTGTTCGCCAATCCATCCGTGCAGCAAAGCCCGCACCCGGGCCTGTGTCATCCTCAGCATGAGCACATCTTCTCAAATGCTGCATGGGGAGATGGTGTTTCCCACCCCACCACTTTACTCACACACCTCATCCCCCTGCAGCTGTCTGCCAGCTCAGCTCTCCCCAGCACATCACAGCTTCTTGCTTTATCTCCATGGCCTAGCAGATGCTCTCCTGGCCAAGCATGGATTTGGTCAAGGGTAACCATCTTGCTCCACTTTCATTCCACTGCCTTCCTGTTTTCTCCTGTGCTTCCTCTCAAGCTTCCCGTTAACATCTCGTCACCTTCTTTGAGACCTGCCCATGGATCATCTGCAGTGATGGCTGCAGAGATCACAGCTGGTAGTGGCACCCAAGGCGCTGAGGCTGTACCCTCACGGAGAGTAGACTCTTCTGTGTCCTTGTGCTTTTCTGTCTGTCCATCTCCATCCAGCATTCGTCTCTGCTCTTAAATCCCTAGGCACCCTGGGTGGAAGGAGTTGCCCCTTTGGTCTGTATGTATCCATCATTGCTTATGATGCTGTTCTGGGTCCCAAGTGGGGCCTGTCGGGCTCTGTGCAGCGTAGACCTCAAGGACGACTTGAAACGGTAGAGCGCCAGGCTCACACATTTGTGCTGGGCATTAGCTGGAGCTCGCTTTCTCCTACAGCTGGTCAAGGACTTCCTGCTGAAAGGCATCTGTGGGGGAAATGCCTGTTGCTGCAAACAGATACATCCTATGGGATGGTGCCAGTTTTGCTGACATTTTCCCATTCCTTATCTTAATCTGAAAATAAAACATTTTTTTTCCCCATTTGGTCATTCCAGGCTTCACTGCTTCAGTTTGGCCAGTTGCTTTTAGCTGCTGTGAGTTTGATGTTAATCTGTGTCCATCTGAGTTGCTTTTTACTTGGGTGCATTGTGAGACATATTGCCTAAGCCTGGGTGAAAAAACAGGGGCAAAAGCCCCTTGGGACCAGCATTGCAATGAACAGCCTGTATGCTGCAAACTGAGCAGGGCTGGAAGGTTTAAATGTGCCCAGAACTTTGTGGCAAATACTGTTCTGTGAAAAATAGGAATATTTTCCCTTTTCTTGCCCTGATTTGGTATCAAACCAAGTGCTTAAAGAACCTGACTTTTCCCTAGGAATGGAAAACTTGATTTTTGACCTCGCACTTGCAACCTTCAATCTGTTTTAGAAGGAACCTTTTTTTTTTTTTTATTCAGTGAAAACAGACATAATTGGTATACTCCCCCGAATACTCCTTTCTTGTGTACCAACAATACAAGACATTTACCTTGGCCTACCAGGTACAATGGTGCCCCAAGGGAAGCTGAATTAAGCCCTGGTGATGAGTTACAGTGCATAACACTTCCCAAATACAATCACTGTGATTTATGACCGCTGACATGACAAAGATTTTGTCTGGTAGTGAGGAGTGATGGCTGATGTCCCTCTAAATGCTTATCATTTCTGGCAGCTTAATTGAATCTCGTTAACAGATGCAACGAAACTGAGAAACATTTCTCCTGCTAGCAGTCCTCATTGGACCAGCAAAGCCTGGCGTTGGCCTTATTTCCCTGTTTTCAGGTATTTCCCTTTGAAGTCAGAGGGTGCAGAAATGATCTTCCTAAAAGAAATATGCTACAAAAGAGGGTATTATTCATGTATTTGATGTTAGGACACCCTGGCAGGAGAGCAACCTCCCGTGATGAGTGGTAAGAGGGGACCCTCAGAGAGTTGCTGCAGTTTTCCACCGTGGATTGATGTGTCCCTTATTCAGCATGTGGAAGACTTGGGCTTAAGTCTGACTCGGAGCCTTGCCCTCTGCTTGGGGATTTTGAAGCTTTTCAGACCAGTTGAGCAAAAACCCAGATAATGGTGACAGCAAGGGCGTCCAGCCCTGGCTTGTGAGGCGTTTTGGGAGCAGCTCTGCAACACAAGAGCTCCAGAGGATGGGGTGGAGGAAGCCAGGCATTTCTGGCACACTTGCAGGCAGCTGGGAGCTGTGCAGGAGATCCCACTCCCTTTGGGTGGCCTGAGTGCTGCAGGAGGGCAGCTTTTGCTCAGCACCCAAGAGAGCATCAAACTCAAGCCGACTGGAGGCACGTCGAGGGAGAAAGCTCATTACTCCAAAGCTGCTGTGTGCAGGAAGAGGCTAAAATGTGGGAGATGGTTTTTAACAGGGTTCATCTATAGCAGCAATGGATGCCTGTGGCCCAGAGTGACTTTTAAGAAAGATTAAGTTATGCATACAGTGGGTCCTCTTGCAGCAGCTGAGCCGGGCTAGTCTCTCATCCAACTTCATGCACCAGGGTGTTATCTTTTTCTTGGGAAAGCCATGGAACTGGGTAGAATTTAAATTATACCCCAGAGAAGTTGGCTCACTTCTCTGACGGAGGTCGTAATGAGGGAGTCGGGATTCCAGTTATAGCTCGGCACAGCAGATGTAGCTGGTTTTGCAGATGATAAAAATACAGCCTTGTCTCAGGAATGCTGCAGAAGTGAGGCATGCGTGTGGTTTTTTTTTCAGAGCAGTTCTTTAACTCTGGCTGTACTGTACAACAGTTTTTCCCATTGGGAAATCAATATTTACAGAGTAAACAGTGATGAATCGTGGGCTGGGTGCCATCCAAGCACGTAGCAGGACCTGCTCTGTAGAATGCCCGCACCTCAAACTGTGGAAAATGTTACTCTTCTCTCTTTTGGGATAGGAGTAGTTTTTCATTAACAGTGATGAATACTATTTTATTCTTACTCTGCTTTGTATGCTTTTCCAGGCCTGCTTGCAAGGAAGGAGGCAGCCACTGAAATATAGGAAGCTACACTATATACTCTGCTATATCACACACAACTCACCTCTTCTGATCAGAATTCAAGGCCTGGTGCATAGAATTAGCTGTCCCCTCAAATAAAAGCAATTTCTCGCAGAAAACAATATCAGAACTGACACTTCAAATATACTAAACTTCCAGCACAACTTGAGCTCCTGCTTGATCTCATCTGTCTATCAGGGACCTCCTCAGGGCTCCTGCAACTCCACTGCCTACAGAGACCTTCACCTAGGGGACAAACAGTGCCCTGCAAGGAGCACGTCACTGCTGGGGTGAGGCTCAGCTGGGACTAACACAAACCAGCTATGTGGGCTTGGTGCCTTGCTGGTCCACAAGGCATTGCCAAGGGAGGAATGCACTGCAGGCAGAGCAGTACTGCCATTCTCACTTTACCTAGATGCTGCGATGAAGCCACGTCCTCCCGTTTTGCAATAACACTCTTGAAGCTGGCTATGTAATACTGCCTAGCACTGTATTCCCTCCTGTTTGCAGAAGCAGCTCGCAGCTGTAAGAAAAATGTTCTGTCTCTAATCTCTATTTACACAGCATGGAGATAAAGAAATTCCTCAACAATCACTTAATCTCTCTTTGGGCTGACACCACCATCTTTGCTCAGCCCAGCTCCAAAGCAGCAACACATGCAAACACACCACAGTGCTTTGTGGACCAGGGAAGGACCATCGCGTGAAAACAAGCTCTGTACCAAAGTCTTTTGCTAAGCGTGATGAGTGACCAGCCCTGTGCGCTGCAAATGTCCCCTGAAACAGGCAGGATGATACTGAGAGGAAGGGCAGCCCCATCTTCTGGAAGCTGACGTGTTTGAAGCTCTTGCCCATTTTTGGCATGTGATTTGAAGCAAGAGGCCTGCTTTTGGGTGGGTTTCTGCTGTAAATTCTGTTGGTCATCCGCAGCAGCAAGGTGCTGCTAGCAGACGTGCCGTCCCCACCGCGAGCTGGCCTACTCATGTAAGTAAGCTCTGAGCAAGCTCTGTGTGAACTGACCGCCTGGCCCTAAAGGATTGGAAAAACAGGAAACTCTTTCAAAGGTGTCTAAGGATTTGATGTTGACGTTTGAATTTCCCTTTCATATCACTGCAACATTTTTGTCCAGGCGCTTTATCCCTGCACTGCAAAGCTGTCATTTATTTCTAGTCAGAGATTTTGTGCTTTTGAAAATAAAGCCAAGGAGGACAGAAAATAAAAGTATTCCAAGACACTTTAGTGTGTTAGACAAGTGTTTATTATGGGAAGCTGAGCCTTTCCAACCCTTGGGGAAAAGCATATCATGTGTACAAATAATTTAGCAAGAAGACAAAGCTGTTCTTCCTACTGAGATTTTTGGTGCTATAAGGTTTGAGCAAAAACCAGAACACACTCACCAGTAGAAACAGTTACAGCACAGTGACAATAACCTAGAAGGAGCTGAAGGGGACCGAGGACAATGCAGACTGCATGGCCAGGCAGCTGGGAAAGCGGCATCCTTGCTCAACCAGGCCCCGAAGCAAGCAGATGGGCTGAGAAAACATGGCAGGGTTATTGTGGGGGCTCCTCTGGTGACAGTCTCACCTGTGAAAAGGGCTCCGTTTGCCAGCAGCTTGTGATCACGGAGGCTGCAGGCACTGGAGCAGGCAGAGAGCATCTTGTCCTCTTCCCAGGAGCTGCTGGGAACCAGCTCCCAGAGCAGCAACTGGTGGTGACAGTTATTTAAAAATGCACCCAGGATGCTGCAGCTGGAGCTGACCACATTTTCCTGCCAGCAAATTGTGCACTGGGAGGAACTGTGGAAAAAAAATCCACCAAGAATCTATGAATGTAATCCCTTAGGTGAAACTCCATCCCACTTGTAACCCAACTCAGCAAATGTTAATGCCCTGTCCCTGCATTTGCATTCCCATCAGAGCCATTTTCCCCAGACAATGGCCGCCTTTGCCCTGGTAAACACAGAAAGTAGGCATTTCCTCAGAGGAAGTTAATTTGGATTTTTAGACAAAAAAAATAGGAAGAGTGGGAAACAGAATCTTTTCAGTAATCTGGGAAAGTATTATCAGAAAAGACCTTTTCTGCTAAAGGGAAACACTTTCCTCGGGCCATTGAGACGCTAAGGACCAACACATTACTTTAACATTATCTTTAAATGAAGAAAATTAGATGGCCCTGCATTTAATTTTACTGGTACACATACCATAGTCATTGAAGTCCTGACTTAATTTTAAAAGAGTGATTCATGCATTTGGCTTTTGGTTCATTTCTGTCTTAGTTTTGGAGCCATAATAAATCTCACTTTGGAGGTGCAGAATGATTAATTTCTCAATGACATTTTTGCTTTGAAGTGTCTATTGGCTGTTAATAAAATAAGCCCTTTTACGTTCTCTTCAAAGTCACAAAACACAAACACACGCAGTTGCTTTGGGCCAAAGGAGGGAGCTGAAAATGTGTCTGGCAGTGAGAATTTAGCTGAAATGAGGAGGGGGGCTCCTATCTCACCACCCTGGGGAAGAGTGCTGCATTTGTTCAGCCAAAACTGCTGCATGTGGAGGCAATGGGAAAGTCGGGACTGGGTCTCCGGAGCTCCTGATTTAGAGGGTGGAGTCTGGGGAAATGAACATTACATTTTGTTAGAAAACCACTAGTGTTTTTACAGCACAGATTTAATAAAGCTAATTTATGTCTGACAAAGTAAAATACCTCACAACCCTGCACTTAGCGTTTTCTTAGTGGCATATACTGTAGGGTCTGTGTCTGACCCACAGCTGGTTTAATGATGTGTCTAGAAAGACTCGTGCCTCTGAGACATGGAGAAACATGTGGCAATCAGAGGAGCAAATTCCCGGCTGGCGTAGCTGGGCAGCCACCCTCTGAGACCACCAGCTCAGGCTGGCTGGGAATGAGCTTCAGGGACTTGGGGGTTAGATTTTTTACAAAGGACAGAGTAAGAACAGAATGCTGAACTCAGGTGCTGATGGTCTGGGCCACTGCAATTGTGCAAAGATCCCCCCATTGTTGGGGAAGGATTTCTCCAGGAAAACAGGTGGTGCACAGCAACCTCCATCCCAAGTCAGCAGCTGCACTGCCAGCATGGCACAGAAAAGGGAAGAAGGGGGAAAAAATCAAAGCAAGCTAGAATTAAGCCAGGGATATCCCATCAAAAGGGTTCTCTCTGGAAGATGTAGTTCTCAAAAAAAAAAAAAAAAAATCTTCCTTTTGCTAACATATTTCCCATTTACATTAGGGAAAGCCACATCTAGCTGTTTCATTTCAGTCACTTAGCTCTAAACCAGAACGTGCCACTGAACATGACACATTTCAGTTTTAAAAGAGCTTAAGATCATCTGACAGTATTTCTTCATGATGCATCTGACCTACAAGAGCTACCTTCTAGAGTTCAAGCCCGTTCTTAGGGGCAGGACGCTCTGGAAGGCTACACGTCCTAAAAATATCCCACTGCTAAAATTGTGTGATGCAGTATGAGAACTGCCTGACTTTTGGAGTGTGGTGGGAGAGGAGGTTTGGGCTGGGAAGCCAGCTCATCACGGAGAAGGGGAAGGTGATGCTCTTGGACTACAGTTCCCATGACCCAGTACAAAAAGGGGGGGGGGGGGGTGCGGAATTCAGGCTGCCAAAAAGTGTTTCCATGTGAGGAGAACCTTTCTACTAAATACATGAAACAAGGGAATCCATCACTACAAAAGCAGAAGGAAAAATCTGAATTTTCCTTGTACAAAATTTTTAGGCTTTGGAGTGAAAGTAAGTGCTGGAATGTCCCAGGATGTCAGTATGAATTTTGCTAACCTGCAAGGCGAGACTTTGCAGATGGGGTCCCTGCACCAAAGAAATCCCCACTTGCTCTGTCACTTTCCATGGGACTGCCAGCTGCCAGCACAAGTGAGAGCCCTTCCTTGGTCTTTGAGTTCAGCAAGGCCCCAGTTTGGGCAAACCCTGAATTCCTTATCAAAGCACGTCAGATTTACACTGGCATGAAGGACAATGACAGAGGACAGGCAAGCTCAACAAGCTTCAGCAAGCTGCTAATGCAATACAGCTTAGGCTACAGCTTTCTGCCTTTGTATCTCTGGAGCCTTATACGGGAAGGTTGGCTCATACGTGGGGTAGGCTCACTTTCACCTGCTAACAGCACAGGGCACCCTAAGGGTGTTTTGTCTCACCTGGTGTCTCAGCACAGACAAGAGCCTAAATAAACCCACAGGAGGTTTCCCATTTGCAGCAGTGGGAGCATGGACCAGAGCAGTGCCAGCAGCAGCAGCCATGAACCACAGCAGATGCTGAGCACCACTGCCAAAATTAACCAAAGTGCCTGTGAGAAGCGACTGTATAAGATCCTCACACCCACCCTGCTGTATAGATGTTCCCTCTACGTCCTCTCTCTGCTCTCAACATGTCCATTTTCTCCAGCTGAGGGTCAGCTGGGGGATGGGTCCTAACCTGGGTGGTCCAAGAAGCCCCATGGCTGAGCTAACCAGAGACCCTCACCCAAATCTTACACTCAGGCTCCGGTGAACAGCTCTGAAATCACTCAGCAGTGAACACCCGTCCATATTAGCAACTGTGAGTACTTAGACACATAAGAGCAATAGCAAAGTGCACCGTGTGCTGCAGGACCAGCTCAGACCTATAGCTGAGGAGGCAGGAGAAATGATAGGGACATTATTTATTAGGGACTGAGCCAAAAAAACCCATCCTCCAGGCCCAAGTGTTTCATTTGTTCCACTGCTAAAGAGAAGCCGCTGCTAATGACAGGATGAACAACCCGACAAAATATATCCTATGGAGCCAAAGGTCCTCATTACAGAGAAACCTGACTCCTCTGTCGCAGAGCAAGGCCGGAATGAGCATTACCTGTGCTGCTGCAGGTCCAGTGTCCTTTCCCCAAGCGGTCTCCGGCATTGCTTCAGCCTCCTGCCCACCTGGCAGGGAGGACACAGGTGAATTCCTCCCTTGCCTTTGCAGACCCCTGAGCCAAGTAAGGAAGAGGAGTGTGCAGGGAAGATGCCATCAGCAGTGCGCAGCAGCTTCTCACAGCCATAAATCTCAGAAATTGCAAACATTTAGTAACATTTGTTGGTTTTGGTTTTTATTTTTTGTTTGTTTTTTTTTTGACAATAAGACCTGTGGCATTTTCAGTGTTGGGGACTTCATTTGACATTTCTGCTCTCAGTCCTACCTAGATCAGTCTCAAAAAGGTGCCTCCGCCCCTCTCTTTCCTCTGTAATGGTGTGTGATTTTAAGGGTTTTAATGGGTAACACCCATTGTCTCTCCCCAGCTTGTGCTCAGGAGCTGGGAGAGCAGCTGACCTCCCCAGTTTTAACCTGAAAGCAGGCAGGGTTGTGCAATAGGGTAACTGAGCTGTGGCGTTTTGCCAGTGGGTTAGCTGCCAGCACCGTTCCCAAAATCATGTCCTAGCCTATCTGGAAGACTCATCTGTATGGCTTGAGTCAGCTCACAGCTCCCAGCATCTGTGCTATATCCTGCCCCACATTCATCCTGCCAACTAATTGGAGGGCTGCAGCACGATGGCAGGGTGGAAATCAAAAGGGACTTCAGCAAATCGAGTCTCCTTCACGCCTGGGCTGTCTCTGTCTTCCTCTGCTCCCATGGCCAGCTTGTCAAAGCCTTACCCTAAGTAAGAAATATTGAAATTATATTGTAATAATTTTAATAATACATAATAATACACAATAATAATATTGTAATAACTCTATTGTATGATAAACAATATTGAAACAATACAGGGTCATAACACTTGCACACTGGTTTCCATTAATTGTTACATGAAACATGCATGATTCCAGGAAGCATGTTGTTTGGAAATAGCAACTTTTCCACCATTCCCTACCAGTGTTTTGTGTACCTGTCATTTTAATCTGCTTGGCAAACACAAGCTGTGATTGATGTGGCTAAGAGACTTTATCCATTTAGTTGCTCACCCTGTTTTTAGATCTGTGCTTTCTGTGATCTGCCTTCAGCTTGCCAAACATCTCTTGCAGCTTGTAACTCATCTCGGAGCAGTCAAAGCATGTGAATAGGGACTACAGGGATCACAGCCTTTTCTGGAGGAAGGTCTAGCCCTGGCAGAAATAAACCAACCCACTGCCCCCTGGCATGAGACTTTCCCACTATCTCTGATCCCACCAAAGCCTAGTCTCCTGTCCCAAGGGTGAGGGTAGAAATCAAGATGAGGAAAGCGCATGGAAAAGGAGCTGCATAAGCTCTAGCATCAGAGTGAAGTTGCTACTAATGACTTCATGAAATGACTCTACAAAACACTATTTCGGTCAAAACCTGCTCCCCATCATGCCTCTAGCTCTCACCCACAGCTTGCCAAACTCATTGGGAAAGCTTCAGCAGTGTCATCAGCCACTGGTTTCAGTAGTCTTCTGCAGAAATACAAAGACATATTCTCCTCCGAGGTGATGCTTTGGCCAGAACTTAACCCTGAGGAGATGCCAGTGCCCACAGGCAGCAGGTGCTGTGGACAACTCAGTATAGCACCATGAGGGGTATTGCTGTATTGTGCTTGCACAGAGAGGAATTAGAGCCACAGTGGTTGCACTCAGGCCAGGATTCAACTTTGCCACCCTGCCAAAGTCTGGAGACCTCGGTCTGGTTCAAGTTTGTCCTTGGGAGCTGCCAATCACACCTCCAGTGGGACTGGCTCAGTGCTGACCAAAAGCCCCTGGCAGCACATGTGTATGTTTTACTCCTTCCTTGTGCTAGGGCGGTCAGGTATTTCATGCCACTGCTGCTGTGGCCTGTTACAGCGCTCCATGCTCCACACAGGCATGTTTCACTCTATCCTGTCCTTTGCAATGGATTAATGGATTAACCCCTGACCTTTGCAGTGACCTAACTCGTAGTCTGATTGATGGCTCTACTTGTTTTCTTGCATTTTGCATTACCAACATAAGAGAAAGGATCACCATACAAAAGAAACAGCTGCTAGAGAGGAGGAAAGAAACTCAGCAAGTATTTTATGGGCAATTCCCATCTTTTGTTCCACAGTAGGTGTGATTTGGGGGAGCCAAACATTTGGAAATGGCTGTTCCTCTCTCTTTCCCATCTCATGTTGCTTTAACAAGACTAGGGACCAACTATAGACAACGGAAGACTGATGTTTTGGAGAGGGCGAGAATGTCTTTAGCCATTAACTTGTTATGCTTCTTCAGGACCATAGTGGAATACATAAACCTCTGGCTCCAGCTAGAGGCCATTCATGGCTAGATTTCTAACCTGCAAGGAGCTCTCATTATAAAATATTGCTATGCTGTATTAAGGTGCATAGTGCAATATACCAAATATACCAAAGAGAATGAGAAGAGCAGAGACCACGGAGACTTTCACATGCTGTCCATCCCAGACAGCAGGACTTTCCTCCTTGTCTATCAAGCAACGAGATGGGATGTCGTTCCCTTCCCTCCATCTATGTTATCAAGCCAATGATGAGCCTTGTAACGTATTAACCCTACTTGACGTTGTGAAACAAGATCTCTGCTTGACTGAGCTATTGCCCTGGTAGTTAAGCACAAAGTCTGGCTGCTCCGTTAAAGGTGAAGCCCTCTGAGCACAGTGCCTGCCTTCCCCAGCTGGGTGGGAATCAGGTAGGACTTGATTCCTGGGCAAGACTTGTGATAGTACTCAAGCCTCACTCCATGTAGCAAGCAGGGTGCCCCAGCCAAAAACCAGCATCATTAAGGAGGACTGATGGCCAGCCAGTTCAGCCCTGTTTCTGTCCTCTAGCGGGTGAAGCAGTGCCTGGGCAAGGGGATGTACTGAGGAATGCTGGCACACAAGGTCACACTGTGGGGAGCAGTAGCAATACAAGGGGATGTGCCAGCGAGCCCATTGGGCAGAGACTGTGTTACCACAGCTAGAAGCCGGCCCAGTGGGATATGCACAGTATGCTCAGACACTGAAGGAGGGAGGCTGCTTTTCCCCAGCAGCTCACATGGAGAGACCAGAGAGAAGAGAGGAAGAACAAGTTGTCCATGTCAGTGCTGAGAGCTGAGTCAACTCCTCAAGTGCAAGGGAGGTGATTCAACATATTTGGAGGACTGGGACCTCAGGGCAGTACCTATGAACCTCACCCCTGACAGCATGATGCGATCACCCGGTGACAGGTATGGGTGGTCATGGCTGGAAGTGTAGGCAAGATGCATGAGAATTACCAAGAGAATTAGGATGGTGAAAAGTCAAATACCAGGGCAAAAAGCCCTAATGGGATGTAACTGACAAGGATGTGGAGGGGGAACAAGAGGACCAAACCATCTTGCTGGAGACTCCTGCTCAGCGCTTGTCATTTGGGGAGTTGCCAGGGGACAGCGCAGGTGTTTGGAAGCCCAGAGGGAGCACCAGTCCAGGTGAAGTATGAGAGTGGCCTGAGAAATCTGACATAGAGGAGGGTATCTTCTGGGGTCTTAAACAAAGGAAAAGCAACTCTGCCAGGAAACAAGCCTGCCGTATGTGGAAAGGCTGAGAGAACTGGGTTTGTTCAGCCTTGAGAAAAGAAGGCTTAGGGCAGACCTTATCACCATGTTTCAGTATTTAAAAGGTGGCTACAAAGAAGATGGAGACTCCTTTTTTACAAGGAGTCACATGGAAAAGACGAACAGTAATAGGTACAAGTTACTCCTGGGGAGATTCCGATTGGACACAAGAGGAAAATTTTTCACAATGAGAACAATCAACCATTGGAATAATCTCCCCAGGGAAGTGGTGGATTCCCCAACATTGGACACTTTTAAGATTTGACTAGACAGGGTGCTGGGCCATCTTGTCTAAACCATGCTTTTGCCAAGAAAGGTTGAATCAGATGATCCCTGAGGTCCCTTCCAACCGGGGATTCTACGATTCTATGAATTGTTTTCCTTTATATCCATCAATATCCCCCTCCCAAAACACAGCAGTTCCTTTAAGTCCACTCAAGTGCTAAGAAAAATCTACACCAACCCAGAAAGCCCGTAGGAGCTCTGCTGGCTGGCTGGGATTGTCCCTCTTGCAACAGGATCACGAGCAGGTTTGCAGCAGAGTTTGTGGGAGCTACCGCTGAGAGTAGTTGGGTTTTCCAGAGACACCCTCCGTCTGTAATGTCTACGGCCACTTGGCAGCAGAGCAGTTCCTTCCTCCCTGTCGTGGTTTAACCCCAGCCAGCAGCTAAGCACCACGCAGCCACTCACTCACTCCTCCCCGCTCCCAGTGGTCTGGGGAGGAGAATCGGGAAAGAAGGTAAAACTCATGGGTTGAGATAAGAACGGTTTAATAACTGAAGTAAAATATAATGCTAACAATAATAATAACGAAATATAATAATAATAATAATAATAGTAATGAAAAGGAATATAACAAAAAAAAGAAGAGGGAAAAAAGGAAAAAAAAAACAGTGATGCACAATGCAATTGCTCACCACTCGCTGACCGATGCCAGAGCAGCGATCCGCCCCTCCCGGCCAACTCCCCCCAGTTTATGTAGTGGGCACGACATTCCATGGTATGGAATATCCCTTTGGCTAGTTCAGGTCAGCTGTCCCGGCTATGCTCCCTCCCAGCTTCTTGCGCACCTGCTTGCTGGCAGAGCATGGGAAACTGAAAAATCCTTGGCTTAAGATAAGCACTACTTAGCAACAACTAAAACATCAGAGTGTTATCAACAGTATTCTCATACTAAATCTAAAACACAGCCCTGTATCAGCTACTAAGAAGAGAATTAACTCTATCCCAGCCGAAACCAGGACACTCCCACATGTGAACCCATCTGGAGTGTACCTTTAAAGCCCTCGTGTTCAAAAAAGGTCTCCTACCCAGCATAGTTACCCACGCAGTTTTCCTCTTTGGGGACAGAAACTAATTTCAGAGTTAAAATAGTGGGAGTATCAAAGAAGCGAAGCCTTGGCATATGCCTTGGGCAGGAGGGATGCCACAGGCTGTGATGTTTACTGGCCTCTGCCATAAAGAGGGGGGAAATGAAACACTATATATTTAGGTGCATTTTATAATACACCTAAATGTTGCCAAACTGGGTGTGTGATAAATATCCAGACAGAAAGAGGCACACAGCTCCCACATGCTTGCTCTAGCTACTCTAAGTGGTACATTTCCTGCTAAAGACAATCTAAACCCAGAAGATATAGCTTAAAATCCTAAGGACCAATGAAGAATGAATATGATATCATGAGATGACCAAATGCTACTTGAAAAATACAATCCTATGAGGGAGAAAGTAAAAGCCAGTAAAGCCAGCCTTGGCCTAACAAATGCTTAGGAAGATGTCTGAATTGCCTTTCTCCCTGCCAAACGTCAACACTATGAAAACAGTCCTCTTGAAGGAGTCAGCTAGCTGGAATTTGCAGTAGTGGGAGGAGGGCAGCACCATTACCTGGTAGGGGGGTGATACAGGTATTTACTCAGCGCATCCTTAGGGTGGTGGTGGAAGCACGGCATGTTCTCCACCAACTGTTCCCACGTGCAGGTACACTCCAGCTCCACACAGATGCAGGATTCTCTTGCCAGCATCTCCTCCACGGTGCCCAGATCAAGGTGGAATGCGTGCCCAAGGAGAGGATGCAGGGGCACAAGCAGGTGGTAGACAGCATCGTCCTCATGAGGACTCCAGCCTTCAAAGGCACTGCCCAGCCCGATGGCTGGCTGCAGCACCAGGAAGAAATTATTCAAGAAGAGAGATCTGAAAACATGGAGGAAGTCACGGCCAGCTCCTCTGCCACCTTGCATTTGTTGGCCAGGTTTTACATTGGACACTGAATGCGCTTTTCAAAAACCATGCCCATAATCGCTATCATCATAGGGATCCTCTTCACTTTCATCCTCCTTCTGTCCCTCAACTGCTCCTCCTCTTCCTCCTCCTCTAGCTCGTCCTGGTCCATGTCACTGCTGGAGCTCTCGTTCTCACTGCTGCTGACATCTTCACAGCTCCATTTCTTGAGCCACCATCAGACACCAAAGAGCAGGACGAGGACTAGAGGAAAGTCCCAGACCTGCCACTGCTGCAAGGCATCAAAGAGCGGGGCTCCCCAGGCCATGCTGCTCTGGTCCTGGGTCCTCTGGTCCTGGGTCCTCTGCTCCATTTGCTGCACTGGATGAGTCATCTTCTGTTGTGCGCAGTGGTGGAGGGTGACAAATTACTCAGATTGCCCCAAGGCAGGAGCACGGACAGGTGGGGGAGCCTTAGTTACAGAATCAGTGAAACCAGAGCCCACTGCATCAGCTCTTCTGCAAAATGCTCCCTGACTCTGCGGCAGCTGAGCAGTCAGCACCCTAAGCCCGCTTTCCCTGATGAAGTGATGCACAGACACACACAGATGCAACGTTTGTTCAAACACGCCATTTATTGGCAAATTTGCACAGGGTAAAGCTCCCGGAGGGAATGGACTCTCTCGAAGAGGCAGGGTCAGCCGCTGTCCAGGTGGTAACGGGAGTCTCTCTTGCAAGGCTCCTTGCACTGGCCCCTTCGGCTGCATCGGGTCCCACTCCCCAGAGCGTGCTTTTGCTGTGGAGGAAAGGTGCGGCAGCAATTCCCAGTGCCGATAGAGCAGCGTGTTCTCCGTGTCTAGCACGCTCCGTTCTGCAGCACCAGCTCCATGGGGAGTGTCAAGGATGGCTAGAATCTCCATCGGGGCCCCAGTGAACACACGGAGGCACATCAGCGGTGCCTCTCACTTGCTCCCTGCCCAGCCGGAGCGGCCAGCAAGAATTTCTGGGCCCACGTGAAATCGCCACCATGGCCGTGACAGTGCGAGGGGAAAGGAGGATGAAAGTCATCTTTGTAGCCACCGTAGTCACCAGTGGCTGCTGTGCTGGGGAGACCACTGAGAGGAGAACGCTGCCGCTCTTGGCAGAGGGCTGTTGCGCAGGGCTTTCCCTTTCCTTTCTGTGTCCCGCATTCTCCCCTCTTTTTCCCTGTGGCATGAGGTCATCATCTGCCGTCAGCTGTGAGCCCTGCAAACACAGCTCTGTGCACGAAGACCTCTTTCAGTGTCCGTAGAACAGCAGTCTTGTGAGCCGATCTTGTAGCTCATCAAACTCACGCAGTGCCTTGGCGTGGGCGGCCGGATCCTCTGCCAGGCACTGGAAGAGGTTGAGTGGTGCAGCCGCTTGGAAGTCTGGGGGCAAGCTGATCTCCTCAGGCACCCTCTTGTTGCCTAAGAAGAAGTGGTCAAGGCGTTTCTCCTCCAGGCAGCAGCGCAGGTACCGCATGATATCCTGCAGCCGCAGCAGGAAATGCTTCCTGCGCCAGCCTGACAGGGGTATGGTGGTCAGGAGGTGCATCACAACTGTCTTCAAGGTATAGGTGGAAAAGCCTGTGCCCACCAGGCTGCGGGCGCAGAGCTGCAGGCATTTGAGGTGGAAGCTGTCGTGCGGGGCCTGCCTGGCCATGTGGCTGAAGAAGTTCGCCTCTGCCACAGCACAGTTCTCTGGCCACATCGTGCTTGGGGTGAAGATGGCCTCTGTAGTCTGGCTGCTCAGGAAGATGTCCGAGTCGCCTTGCTGCACCCCAAATATCATCTCAATGAAGAGGGTTCTCCTGGAGGCATTTGTCAGCTGCAGCTTGCAGGAGCGGCTTGAGGGCAGCACCTTCATTTTGTAGCGCCGTGACTGAGGCACCACCACCCAGGCTAACCTCACAAAGTTCTGGAACCAGCGGGCAGTTTTCTGCACATCTAGATAGGAGCCGGTGCAGAGGGTGCCTAGGAGGCTGGGACCCTGATTTCTCCTCAGCTCCTCCTCGGGGTGGTGGAGGAAGCACAGCATGCCTTCCACCAGCCGCTCCCTCGTGCAGGTGCACTCCAGCTCCACACGGACGCAGGAGTCCTTTGCTGGCATCTCCGCTGTGGTGCCCAGCTCCAGGTGGAAGGCGTGCCCAGGGGGGGCTTCAAGGGCACAAGCAGGCGGTAGACAGCATCATCCTCACGGGGACTCCAGCCTTCGAAGGTGCTGCCCACTCTGATGGCTGTCTGCAGCACTGGGAAGAAAGTATTTGACAAGATATCTTCGAAAAGAGACACGATGTCGCCTGCTAGATCATCCACCACCCGGCTCCTGTAGGCCAGGTTCTGTGCTGGCCACTGGATGCGCTTTGCAAAAATCCTGCCCAGATCCCTCTCATTATCAGGATCTTCTCCTTCACTTTCTTCCTCCTCCTGCTCCTCTTCCTGCTCCTGCTCCTCCTCCTCCTCCAGCTCCCTGTCGCTGCTGGAGCTCTCCTCTTCGCTGCTGCTGTCTGGCTCATGGCTCCTTTTCCTGAGCCACCAGCAGAGCCCGCAGAGCAGGACCAGGACTCCAGCAATCGCCCACAACTGCCACTGCTGCAAGGCGCAAAGAGCAGGGCTCCCCAGGCCAAGCCGCTCTGCTCCTGGCTCCTCTGCTCCAGCTCCTGCAGCAGCCAAGTCATCTCCTGGCTCAGCTGCTCCGCACGCTGCTGCATCCGCTCATGCGTGGCCTCATCCAGCTCATCACCGACCATCTGCGGGTGCTGGATGATGGTTTGCACAACCAGGGCGAGGAATTTTGTGGCCGCCATGGCCTGCAGGAGGAGGGAGAGAAGGGGTTCAGTGGGGCTGGGAGGGAGGCAGCTGGCGGCGGGGGGAGCAGGGATGGGAGCCGCAAGGATCTGGGGGCAGGTAGGAGAGGGGGCGAGGCAGCTGGGAGGTAGCAAGGCCTGCGCCCAGCCCCAGCGGCGGCGGCGACACCGTGCCCTGCCCAAGGCGCTCCTGTCAGCGGCTGGGCCCTCGATGCAGGGTGAGAACCCGCTCCCCGGGAGCCCGCGTTTCTGCCCCGGCCCTCGTCCAGCCCAGCCTCCCCCAGGCGTGCACACTTACCGCTGGCCCAGGCTGTACTGGGGCAGCGCTGCCTGCTGGTGCCCCTGATAACCGCCCCCATTGTGACTCGTCCCTGTGCTGTCACAGGCGCCAGAGTGCATCACAGGCACGCCCACCGGCCAGCCCCGGCCTTCGGCCCCACCCCAGCTCATGGAGAGCTGACCCCCGTGGGAGGGACCCCACGCTGGAGCAGGGGAAGAATGGGAGGAGTCTCCCCCCCGAGGAGGAAGGAGCGGCAGAAACAACATGGGAGGAACTGACCGCAACCCCCATTCCCGTCCCCCTGCTCCGCTGTGGGGGGAGGAGGTAGAGGAATCGGGAGCAAAGCTGAGCCCAGGAAGAAGGGAGGGGTGGGGGGAAGGCGTGTTTTTAAGATATGTTTCTCTTTCTTATTATCCTACTCTGATTTGATTGGTAACAAAATTAAACTGATTTCTTTTTCCCCAAGTCGAGTCTGTTTTGCCTGTGACCATAATGGGTGAGTGATCCCTCCCTGTCCTTGTCTCGACTCACGAGCCTTTCGTTGTATTTTCTCCTCCCCATCCCAGCGGGGCAGGGAGGAGTGAGCGAGCGGCTGCGTGGTGCTTTGTTGCCGGCTGGGCCTAAACCACGACAGCATGTATAAAGAATTACTCTTGTAGTTCTATACTTTGCATCCTAGCCGCTCTCCTGGGTTGGCACGGGCCAGTTGCAAAAGTTTCCTGACACTTCCATGGTTTGAAGTGGCTGCAGGGACAGCCGGCACTGCCCAACTCCCCCAAGACCTGCCGCCTGCCAGCCAGTCCCTCCCACACGCAGCCCAAGGGTGTCAGGGGCACAGAAACCCCCTCAGGCACCCCACGGCTATCTCGCAAGCCTGATATCTCCTGGCGGTGGAGGGAACCGCGTGCGCTGCTCAGAGGCGTTTGCGAAGCAGTATCTCAAACGCTGTGGCAGGCTTTCAGTGGCCGAACCCTGTCAGCGGGACGAGTTGCACGCCCCAACGCGACTGAGTTCCAGCATGAAGCTTCATGGTGACAGCACAGGCTGCTAGTTCAGGTGGCTCGTTCATCCAAGCCAGCTGTGAAGGCGGCCACTTCTCTAGAAGGCACATTGGCAGTGTAACATGGGCCGTGGTGGCTTCAGCAGACACTCAGGGACTCGCTGCACCTCTCGCTACACCCTGCAGCAGTGCTACTGATAGGAGTTGGCATTTTGCTCTCGCATTGGGGTTGGAGGAGAGGTTATTGGCAGCTCAGAGGCCGGTGCCAGGAGAGACAGACAGCACGAGCTGGCCCCGACTAGGCCTGCTGCAAAAAAAGGCAAGGGTGGGTGTTGTAACAGCACGTCCCTTGGAGAGCCCGGAAAAGCCACGTCCCTTGCGCTGATGGGCACCGGGCACCTGTTGGGCTTCTTTAGCACTCAGACATAGACAGTTCTTTTGACGTGACAATTATCAAAGAGCTTGCAAATCTTTGCCCATATACCGGATTTCCACTGGAGGTGTCCCAAAGACAGGTATGAGTGCACCTCTTCTGCCACACAGCTGTCATCAGGCCACTGCTTCTCATAAACGTGGCATGGACTGCGCAAGTGCATGTCTTGAAGTGGAGACATCTCAAAAGCTTTCTTTAAACTTGCTACACGTGTTAAGTCTCCCTCGTTAAGGTGGTGGGAACCTGAGCTTGCAGGTCACGAGAGGGTATGGTGAATGAGTCTTGTGCTTGTACAGGAGCCAGAGGAGCCGAGCAGCCAGAGCCCCGCTCCGCAGTCGTGGCACTTGTTCCCTGGGCAAAGGGCTCTCCACTCGGACAGCGTGATACCCACCTCACTGAGGTTGCCCAGGGACAATGCTGTCGGGCTCCCAGGGCTTGGTTTGTGTATGGCTCCCAAGGAAGCCACTTCAGGCTCCCTACGGCACACAGGCAAAGTGCACAGCTATGGAGGGTGACAAATTATTCGGATTGCCCCAAGGCAGGGGCACGGACAGGTGGGGGAGCCTTAGTTACAGAATCAGTGAAACCAGAGCCCACTGCATCAGCTCTTCTGCAAAATGCTCCCTGACTCTGCGGCAGCTGAGCAGTCAGCACCCTAAGCCCGCTTTCCCTGATGAAGTGATGCACAGACACACACAGATGCAACGTTTGTTCAAACACGCCATTTATTGGCAAATTTGCACAGGGTAAAGCTCCCGGAGGGAATGGACTCTCTCGAAGAGGCAGGGTCAGCCGCTGTCCAGGTGGTAACGGGGGTCTCTCTTGCAAGCTCCTTGCACTGGCCCCTTCGGCTGCATCGGGTCCCACTCCCCAGAGCGTGCTTTTGCTGTGGAGGAAAGGTGCGGCAGCAATTCCCAGTGCCGATAGAGCAGCGTGTTCTCCGTGTCTAGCACGCTCCGTTCTGCAGCACCAGCTCCATGGGGAGTGTCAAGGATGGCTAGATTCTCCATCGGGGCCCCAGTGAACACACGGAGGCACATCAGCGGTGCCTCTCACTTGCTCCCTGCCCAGCCGGAGCGGCCAGCAAGAATTTCTGGGCCCACGTGAAATCGCCACCATGGCCGTGACAGTGCGAGGGGAAAGGAGGATGAAAGTCATCTTTGTAGCCACCGTAGTCACCAGTGGCTGCTGTGCTGGGGAGACCACTGAGAGGAGAACGCTGCCGCTCTTGGCAGAGGGCTGTTGCGCAGGGCTTTCCCTTTCCTTTCTGTGTCCCGCATTCTCCCCTCTTTTTCCCTGTGGCATGAGGTCATCATCTGCCGTCAGCTGTGAGCCCTGCAAACACAGCTCTGTGCACGAAGACCTCTTTCAGTGTCCGTAGAACAGCAGTCTTGTGAGCCGATCTTGTAGCTCATCAAACTCACGCAGTGCCTTGGCATGGGCGGCCGGATCCTCTGCCAGGCACTGGAAGAGGTTGAGTGGTGCAGCCGCTTGGAAGTCTGGGGGCAAGCTGATCTCCTCAGGCACCCTCTCGTTGCCTAAGAAGAAGTGGTCGAGGCGTTTCTCCTCCAGGCAGCAGCGCAGGTACCGCATGATATCCTGCAGCCGCAGCAGGAAATGCTTCCTGCGCCAGCCTGACAGGGGTATGGTGGTCAGGAGGTGCATCACAACTGTCTTCAAGGTATAGGTGGAAAAGCCTGTGCCCACCAGGCTGCGGGCGCAGAGCTGCAGGCATTTGAGGTGGAAGCTGTCGTGCGGGGCCTGCCTGGCCATGTGGCTGAAGAAATTCGCCTCTGCCACAGCACAGTTCTCTGGCCACATCGTGCTTGGGGTGAAGATGGCCTCTGTAGTCTGGCTGCTCAGGAAGATGTCCGAGTCGCCTTGCTGCACCCCAAAAATCATCTCAATGAAGAGGCTTTTGTTCTCGCATTTGTCAGCTGCAGTACTTGCAGGAGCGGCTTGAGGGCAGCACCTTCATTTGTATGACTGAGGCAAAACCACCCAGGCTCCTCACAAAGTTCTGGAACCAGCGGGCAGTTTTCTGCACATCTAGATAGGAGCCGGTGCAGAGGGTGCCTAGGAGGCTGGGACCCTGATTTCTCCTCAGCTCCTCCTCGGGTGGTGGAGGAAGCACAGCATGCTCTCCTGCCAGCCTCTCGCTCGTGCAGGTGCACACCAGCTCCACACGGACGCAGGAGTCCTTTGCTGGCATCTCCGCGTGGTGCCCAGCTCCAGGTGGAAGGCGTGCCCAGGGGGGGCTTCAAGGGCACAAGCAGGCGGTAGACAGCATCATCCTCACGGGGACTCCAACCTTCGAAGGTGCTGCCCACCCTGATGGCTGTCTGCAGCACTGGGAAGAAAGTATTTGACAAGATATCTTCGGAAGAGACACGAAGTCGCCTGCAGATCACTCCACCACCCGGCTCCTGTAGGCCAGGTTCTGTGCTGGCCACTGGATGCGCTTTGCAAAAATCCTGCCCAGATCCCTCTCATTATCAGGATCTTCTCCTTCACTTTCTTCCTCCTCCTGCTCCTCTTCCTGCTCCTGCTCCTCCTCCTCCTCCTGCTCCCTGTCGCTGCTGGAGCTCTCCTCTTCGCTGCTGCTGTCTGGCTCATGGCTCCTTTTCCTGAGCCACCAGCAGAGCCCGCAGAGCAGGACCAGGACTCCAGCAATCGCCCACAACTGCCACTGCTGCAAGGCAGCAAAGAGCAGGGCTCCCCAGGCCAAGCCGCTCTGCTCCTGGCTCCTCTGCTCCAGCTCCTGAGCATCTGCTCCTGGCTCCTCTGCTCCAGCTCCTGCAGCAGCCAAGTCATCTCCTGGCTCAGCTGCTCCGCACGCTGCTGCATCCGCTCATGCGTGGCCTCATCCAGCTCATCACCGACCATCTGCGGGTGCTGGATGATGGTTTGCACAACCAGGGCGAGGAATTTTGTGGCCGCCATGGCCTGCAGGAGGAGGGAGAGAAGGGGTTCAGTGGGGCTGGGAGGGAGGCAGCTGGCGGCGGGGGAGCAGGGATGGGAGCCGCAGGGAGCTGGGGGCAGGTAGGAGAGGGGGCGAGGCAGCTGGGAGGTAGCAAGGCCTGCGCCCAGCCCCAGCGGCGGCGGCGACACCGTGCCCTGCCCAAGGCGCTCCTGTCAGCGGCTGGGCCCTCGATGCAGGGTGAGAACCCGCTCCCCGGGAGCCCGCGTTTCTGCCCGGCCCTCGTCCAGCCCAGCCTCCCCCAGGCGTGCACACTTACCGCTGGCCCAGGCTGTACTGGGGCAGCGCTGCCTGCTGGTGCCCCTGATAACCGCCCCCATTGTGACTCGTCCCTGTGCTGTCACAGGCGCCAGAGTGCATCACAGGCACGCCCACCGGCCAGCCCCGGCCTTCGGCCCCACCCCAGCTCATGGAGAGCTGACCCCCGTGGGAGGGACCCCACGCTGGAGCAGGGGAAGAGTGGGAGGAGTCCTCCCCCCCGAGGAGGAAGGAGCGGCAGAAACAACATGGGAGGAACTGACCGCAACCCCCATTCCCGTCCCCCTGCTCCGCTGTGGGGGGAGGAGGTAGAGGAATCGGGAGCAAAGCTGAGCCCAGGAAGAAGGGAGGGGTGGGGGGGAAGGTGTGTTTTTAAGATATGTTTCTCTTTCTTATTATCCTACTCTGATTTGATTGGTAACAAAATTAAACTGATTTCTTTTTCCCCAAGTCGAGTCTGTTTTGCCTGTGACCATAATGGGTGAGTGATCCCTCCCTGTCCTTGTCTCGACTCACGAGCCTTTCGTTGTATTTTCTCCTCCCCATCCCAGCGGGGCAGGGAGGAGTGAGCGAGCGGCTGCGTGGTGCTTTGTTGCCGGCTGGGCCTAAACCACGACAGCATGTATAAAGAATTACTCTTGTAGTTCTATACTTTGCATCCTAGCCGCTCTCCTGGGTTGGCACGGGCCAGTTGCAAAAGTTTCCTGACACTTCCATGGTTTGAAGTGGCTGCAGGGACAGCCGGCACTGCCCAACTCCCCCAAGACCTGCCGCCTGCCAGCCAGTCCCTCCCACACGCAGCCCAAGGGTGTCAGGGGCACAGAAACCCCCTCAGGCACCCCACGGCTATCTCGCAAGCCTGATATCTCCTGGCGGTGGAGGGAACCGTGTGCGCTGCTCAGAGGCGTTTGCGAAGCAGTATCTCAAACGCTGTGGCAGGCTTTCAGTGGCCGAACCCTGTCAGCGGGACGAGTTGCACGCCCCAACGCGACTGAGTTCCAGCATGAAGCTTCATGGTGACAGCACAGGCTGCTAGTTCAGGTGGCTCGTTCATCCAAGCCAGCTGTGAAGGCGGCCACTTCTCTAGAAGGCACATTGGCAGTGTAACATGGGCCGTGGTGGCTTCAGCAGACACTCAGGGACTCGCTGCACCTCTCGCTACACCCTGCAGCAGTGCTACTGATAGGAGTTGGCATTTTGCTCTCGCATTGGGGTTGGAGGAGAGGTTATTGGCAGCTCAGAGGCCGGTGCCAGGAGAGACAGACAGCACGAGCTGGCCCCGACTAGGCCTGCTGCAAAAAAAGGCAAGGGTGGGTGTTGTAACAGCACGTCCCTTGGAGAGCCCGGAAAAGCCACGTCCCTTGCGCTGATGGGCACCGGGCACCTGTTGGGCTTCTTTAGCACTCAGACATAGACAGTTCTTTTGACGTGACAATTATCGAAGAGCTTGCAAATCTTTGCCCGTATACCGGATTTCCACTGGAGGTGTCCCAAAGACAGGTATGAGTGCACCTCTTCTGCCACACAGCTGTCATCAGGCCACTGCTTCTCATAAACGTGGCATGGACTGCACAAGTGCATGCCTTGAAGTGGAGACATCTCATAAGCTTTCTTTAAACTTGCTACACGTGTTAAGTCTCCCTCGTTAAGGTGGTGGGAACCTGAGCTTGCAGGTCACGAGAGGGTATGGTGAATGAGTCTTGTGCTTGTACAGGAGCCAGAGGAGCCGAGCAGCCAGAGCCCCGCTCCGCAGTCGTGGCACTTGTTCCCTGGGCAAAGGGCTCTCCACTCGGACAGCGTGATACCCACCTCACTGAGGTTGCCCAGGGACAATGCTGTCGGGCTCCCAGGGCTTGGTTTGTGTATGGCTCCCAAGGAAGCCACTTCAGGCTCCCTACGGCACACAGGCAAAGTGCACAGCTACGGAGGGTGACAAATTATTCGGATTGCCCCAAGGCAGGGGCACGGACAGGTGGGGGAGCCTTAGTTACAGAATCAGTGAAACCAGAGCCCACTGCATCAGCTCTTCTGCAAAATGCTCCCTGACTCTGCGGCAGCTGAGCAGTCAGCACCCTAAGCCCGCTTTCCCTGATGAAGTGATGCACAGACACACACAGATGCAACGTTTGTTCAAACACGCCATTTATTGGCAAATTTGCACAGGGTAAAGCTCCCGGAGGGAATGGACTCTCTCGAAGAGGCAGGGTCAGCCGCTGTCCAGGTGGTAACGGGGGTCTCTGTCGCAAGCCTCCTTGCACTGGCCCCTTCGGCTGCATCGGGTCCCACTCCCCAGAGCGTGCTTTTGCTGTGGAGGAAAGGTGCGGCAGCAATTCCCACTGCCGATAGAGCAGCGTGTTCTCCGTGTCCAGCGTGCTCCGTTCTGCAGCACCAGCTCCATGGGGAGTGTCAAGGATGGCTAGAATCTCCATCGGGGCCCCAGTGAACACACGGAGGCACATCAGCGGTGCCTCTCACTTGCTCCCTGCCCAGCCAGAGCGGCCAGCAAGAATTTCTGGGCCCACGTGAAATCGCCACCATGGCCGTGACAGTGCGAGGGGAAAGGAGGATGAAAGTCATCTTTGTAGCCACCGTAGTCACCAGTGGCTGCTGTGCTGGGGAGACCACTGAGAGGAGAACGCTGCCGCTCTTGGCAGAGGGCTGTTGCGCAGGGCTTTCCCTTTCCTTTCTGTGTCCCGCATTCTCCCCTCTTTTTCCCTGTGGTATGAGGTCATCATCTGCCGTCAGCTGTGAGCCCTGCAAACACAGCTCTGTGCACGAAGACCTCTTTCAGTGTCCGTAGAACAGCAGTCTTGTGAGCCGATCTTGTAGCTCATCAAACTCACGCAGTGCTTGGCATGGGCGGCCGGATCCTGCGCCAGGCACTGGAAGAGGTTGAGTGGTGCAGCCGTTGGAAGTCTGGGGGCAAGCTGATCTCCTCAGGCACCCTCTCGTTGCCTAAGAAGAAGTGGTCGAGGCGTTTCTCCTCCAGGCAGCAGCGCAGGTACCGCATGATATCCTGCAGCCGCAGCAGGAAATGCTTCCTGCGCCAGCCTGACAGGGGTATGGTGGTCAGGAGGTGCATCACAACTGTCTTCAAGGTATAGGTGGAAAAGCCTGTGCCCACCAGGCTGCGGGCGCAGAGCTGCAGGCATTTGAGGTGGAAGCTGTCGTGCGGGGCCTGCCTGGCCATGTGGCTGAAGAAGTTCGCCTCTGCCACAGCACAGTTCTCTGGCCACATCGTGCTTGGGGTGAAGATGGCCTCTGTAGTCTGGCTGCTCAGGAAGATGTCCGAGTCGCCTTGCTGCACCCCAAATATCATCTCAATGAAGAGGGTTCTCCTGGAGGCATTTGTCAGCTGCAGCTTGCAGGAGCGGCTTGAGGGCAGCACCTTCATTTGTAGCGCCGTGACTGAGGCACACCACCCAGGCTAACTCACAAAGTTCTGGAACCAGCGGGCAGTTTTCTGCACATCTAGATAGGAGCCGGTGCAGAGGGTGCCTAGGAGGCTGGGACCCTGATTTCTCCTCAGCTCCTCCTCGGGTGGTGGAGGAAGCACAGCATGCTCTCCTGCCAGCCTCTCGCTCATGCAGGTGCACACCAGCTCCACACGGACGCAGGAGTCCTTTGCCGGCATCTCCCCGTGGTGCCCAGCTCCAGGTGGAAGGCGTGCCCACGGGGGGCTTCAAGGGCACAAGCAGGCGGTAGACAGCATCATCCTCACGGGGACTCCAACCTTCGAAGGTGCTGCCCACCCTGATGGCTGTCTGCAGCACTGGGAAGAAAGTATTTGACAAGACATCTTCGGAAGAACGAGGATGGTCCCGCAGATCCTCCACCACCCGGCTCCTGTAGGCCAGGTTCTGTGCTGGCCACTGGATGCGCTTTGCAAAAATCCTGCCCAGGTCCCTCTCATTATCAGGATCTTCTCCTTCACTTTCTTCTCCTCCTGCTCCTCTTCCTGCTCCTGCTCCTCTCCTCCTCCAGCTCCCTGTCGCTGCTGGAGCTCTCCTCTTCGCTGCTGCTGTCTGGCTCATGGCTCCTTTTCCTGAGCCACCAGCAGAGCCCGCAGAGCAGGACCAGGACTCCAGCAATCGCCCACAACTGCCACTGCTGCAAGGCAGCAAAGAGCAGGGCTCCCCAGGCCAAGCCGCTCTGCTCCTGGCTCCTCTGCTCCAGCTCCTGGAGCTCTGCTCCTGGCTCCTCTGCTCCAGCTCCTGCAGCAGCCGAGTCATCTCCTGGCTCAGCTGCTCCGCACGCTGCTGCATCCGCTCGTGCGTGGCCTCATCCAGCTCATCACCGACCATCTGCGGGTGCTGGATGATGGTTTGCGCAACCAGGGCGAGGAATTTTGTGGCCGCCATGGCCTGCAGAGGAGGGAGAGAAGGGGTTCAGTGGGGCTGGGAGGGAGGCAGCTGGCGGCGGGGGAGCGGGGATGGGAGCCGCAGGGAGCTGGGGGCAGGTAGGAGAGGGGGCGAGGCAGCTGGGAGGTAGCAAGGCCTGCGCCCAGCCCCAGCGGCGGCGGCGACACCGTGCCCTGCCCAAGGCGCTCCTGTCAGCGGCTGGGCCCTCGATGCAGGGTGAGAACCCGCTCCCCGGGAGCCCGCGTTTCTGCCTCGGCCCTCGTCCAGCCCAGCCTCCCCCAGGCGTGCACACTTACCGCTGGCCCAGGCTGTACTGGGGCAGCGCTGCCTGCTGGTGCCCCTGATAACCGCCCCCATTGTGACTCGTCCCCTGTGCTGTCACAGGCGCCAGAGTGCATCACAGGCACGCCCACCGGCCAGCCCCGGCCTTCGGCCCCACCCCAGCTCATGGAGAGCTGACCCCCGTGGGAGGGACCCCACGCTGGAGCAGGGGAAGAGTGGGAGGAGTCCTCCCCCCGAGGAGGAAGGAGCGGCAGAAACAACATGGGAGGAACTGACCGCAACCCCCATTCCCGTCCCCCTGCTCCGCTGTGGGGGGAGGAGGTAGAGGAATCGGGAGCAAAGCTGAGCCCAGGAAGAAGGGAGGGGTGGGGGGGAAGGTGTGTTTTTAAGATATGTTTCTCTTTCTTATTATCCTACTCTGATTTGATTGGTAACAAAATTAAACTGATTTCTTTTTCCCCAAGTCGAGTCTGTTTTGCCTGTGACCATAATGGGTGAGTGATCCCTCCCTGTCCTTGTCTCGACTCACGAGCCTTTCGTTGTATTTTCTCCTCCCCATCCCAGCGGGGCAGGGAGGAGTGAGCGAGCGGCTGCGTGGTGCTTTGTTGCCGGCTGGGCCTAAACCACGACAGCATGTATAAAGAATTACTCTTGTAGTTCTATACTTTGCATCCTAGCCGCTCTCCTGGGTTGGCACGGGCCAGTTGCAAAAGTTTCCTGACACTTCCATGGTTTGAAGTGGCTGCAGGGACAGCCGGCACTGCCCAACTCCCCCAAGACCTGCCGCCTGCCAGCCAGTCCCTCCCACACGCAGCCCAAGGGTGTCAGGGGCACAGAAACCCCCTCAGGCACCCCACGGCTATCTCGCAAGCCTGATATCTCCTGGCGGTGGAGGGAACCGTGTGCGCTGCTCAGAGGCGTTTGCGAAGCAGTATCTCAAACGCTGTGGCAGGCTTTCAGTGGCCGAACCCTGTCAGCGGGACGAGTTGCACGCCCCAACGCGACTGAGTTCCAGCATGAAGCTTCATGGTGACAGCACAGGCTGCTAGTTCAGGTGGCTCGTTCATCCAAGCCAGCTGTGAAGGCGGCCACTTCTCTAGAAGGCACATTGGCAGTGTAACATGGGCCGTGGTGGCTTCAGCAGACACTCAGGGACTCGCTGCACCTCTCGCTACACCCTGCAGCAGTGCTACTGATAGGAGTTGGCATTTTGCTCTCGCATTGGGGTTGGAGGAGAGGTTATTGGCAGCTCAGAGGCCGGTGCCAGGAGAGACAGACAGCACGAGCTGGCCCCGACTAGGCCTGCTGCAAAAAAAGGCAAGGGTGGGTGTTGTAACAGCACGTCCCTTGGAGAGCCCGGAAAAGCCACGTCCCTTGCGCTGATGGGCACCGGGCACCTGTTGGGCTTCTTTAGCACTCAGACATAGACAGTTCTTTTGACGTGACAATTATCGAAGAGCTTGCAAATCTTTGCCCATATACCGGATTTCCACTGGAGGTGTCCCAAAGACAGGTATGAGTGCACCTCTTCTGCCACACAGCTGTCATCAGGCCACTGCTTCTCATAAACGTGGCATGGACTGCACAAGTGCATGCCTTGAAGTGGAGACATCTCAAAAGCTTTCTTTAAACTTGCTACACGTGTTAAGTCTCCCTCGTTAAGGTGGTGGGAACCTGAGCTTGCAGGTCACGAGAGGGTATGGTGAATGAGTCTTGTGCTCGTACAGGAGCCAGAGGAGCCAGAGCAGCCAGAGCCCCGCTCCGCAGTCGTGGCACTTGTTCCCTGGGCAAAGGGCTCTCCACTCGGACAGCGTGATACCCACCTCACTGAGGTTGCCCAGGGACAATGCTGTCGGGCTCCCAGGGCTTGGTTTGTGTATGGCTCCCAAGCAAGCCACTTCAGGCTCCCTACGGCACACAGGCAAAGTGCACAGCTACGGAGGGTGACAAATTATTCGGATTGCCCCAAGGCAGGGGCACGGACAGGTGGGGGAGCCTTAGTTACAGAATCAGTGAAACCAGAGCCCACTGCATCAGCTCTTCTGCAAAATGCTCCCTGACTCTGCGGCAGCTGAGCAGTCAGCACCCTAAGCCCGCTTTCCCTGATGAAGTGATGCACAGACACACACAGATGCAACGTTTGTTCAAACACGCCATTTATTGGCAAATTTGCACAGGGTAAAGCTCCCGGAGGGAATGGACTCTCTCGAAGAGGCAGGGTCAGCCACTGTCCAGGTGGTAACGGGGGTCTCTGTCACAAGCCTCCTTGCACTGGCCCCTTCGGCTGCATCGGGTCCCACTCCCCAGAGCGTGCTTTTGCTGTGGAGGAAAGGCGCGGCAGCAATTCCCACTGCCGATAGAGCAGCGTGTTCTCCGTGTCCAGCGTGCTCCGTTCTGCAGCACCAGCTCCATGGGGAGTGTCTAGGATGGCTAGATTCTCCATCGGGGCCCCAGTGAACACACGGAGGCACATCAGCGGTGCCTCTCACTTGCTCCCTGCCCAGCCGGAGCGGCCAGCAAGAATTTCTGGGCCCACGTGAAATCGCCACCATGGCCGTGACAGTGCGAGGGGAAAGGAGGATGAAAGTCATCTTTGTAGCCACCGTAGTCACCAGTGGCTGCTGCGCTGGGGAGACACTGTCGAGAGGAGAACGCTGCCGCTCTTGGCAGAGGGCTGTTGCGCAGGGCTTTCCCTTTCCTTTCTGTGTCCCGCATTCTCCCCTCTTTTTCCCTGTGGTATGAGGTCGTCATCATCTGCCGTCAGCTGTGAGCCCTGCAAACACAGCTCTGTGCACGAAGACCTCTTTCAGTGTCCGTAGAACAGCAGTCTTGTGAGCCGATCTCGTAGCTCCAAACTCACGCAGTGCTTCGGCATGGGCGGCCGGATCCTGCGCCAGGCACTGGAAGAGGTTGAGTGGTGCGAGCGTTCGGAAGTCTGGGGGCAAGCTGATCTCCTCAGGCACCCTCTCGTTGCCTAAGAAGAAGTGGTCGAGGCGTTTCTCCTCCAGGCAGCAGCGCAGGTACCGCATGATATCCTGCAGCCGCAGCAATAAATGCTTCCTGCGCCAGCCTGACAGGGGTATGGTGGTCAGGAGGTGCATCACAACTGTCTTCAAGGTATAGGTGGAAAAGCCTGTGCCCACCAGGCTGCGGGCGCAGAGCTGCAGGCATTTGAGGTGGAAGCTGTCGTGCGGGGCCTGCCTGGCCATGTGCGTGAAGAAATTCGCCTCTGCCACAGCGCAGTTCTCTGGCCACATCGTGCTTGGGGTGAAGATGGCCTCTGTAGTCTGGCTGCTCACAAAGATGTCCGAGTTGCCTTGCTGCACCCCAAAAATCATCTCAATGAAGAGGCTTTTGTGCGCATTTGTCAGCTGGTTTGCATGAGCGGCTGGAGGGCAGCACCTTAGACAGCATTTCGTAGACTGAGGCAAAACCACCCAGGCTGCTCTCACAAAGTTCTGGAACCAGCGGGCAGTTTTCTGCACATCTAGATAGGAGCTGGTGCAGAGAGTGCGTAGGAGGCTGGGGTCCTGATTTCTCCTCAGCTCCTCCTCGGGATGGTGGAGGAAGCACAGCATCTCTCCTGCCAGCCTCTCGCTCATGCAGGTGCACACCAGCTCCACACGGAACGCAGGAGTCCTTTGCCGGCATCTCCCCTGCAGTGCCCAGCTCCAGGTGGAAGGCGTGCCCACGGGGGGCTTCAAGGGCACAAGCAGGCGGTAGACAGATCATCCTCACGGGGACTCCAACCTTCGAAGGTGCTGCCCACCCTGATGGCTGTCTGTGCAGTGGGAAGAACATATTTGACAAGAGCTCTTGGAAGACAGGAGGAAGTTGCCCAGCAACTCCTTCACCACCCGGCACTCTGTAGGCCAGGTTCTGTGCTGGCCACTGTATGCGCTTCAAAAAACCTGCCCAGGTCCCTCATTATCATCTTCACTTTCTTCTTCTCTCTTCCTGCTCCTGCTCCTCCTCCTCCTGCTCCCTGTCGCTGCTGGAGCTCTCCTCTTCGCTGCTGCTGTCTGGCTCATGGCTCCTTTTCCTGAGCCACCAGCAGAGCCCGCAGAGCAGGACCAGGACTCCAGCAATCGCCCACAACTGCCACTGCTGCAAGGCAGCAAAGAGCAGGGCTCCCCAGGCCAAGCCGCTCTGCTCCTGGCTCCTCTGCTCCAGCTCCTGGAGCATCTGCTCCTGGCTCCTCTGCTCCAGCTCCTGCAGCAGCCGAGTCATCTCCTGGCTCAGCTGCTCCGCACGCTGCTGCATCCGCTCGTGCGTGGCCTCATCCAGCTCATCACCGACCATCTGCGGGTGCTGGATGATGGTTTGCGCAACCAGGGCGAGGAATTTTGTGGCCGCCATGGCCTGCAGAGGAGGGAGAGAAGGGGTTCAGTGGGGCTGGGAGGGAGGCAGCTGGCGGCGGGGGAGCAGGGATGGGAGCCGCAGGGAGCTGGGGGCAGGTAGGAGAGGGGGCGAGGCAGCTGGGAGGTAGCAAGGCCTGCGCCCAGCCCCAGCGGCGGCGGCGACACCGTGCCCTGCCCAAGGCGCTCCTGTCAGCGGCTGGGCCCTCGATGCAGGGTGAGAACCCGCTCCCCGGGAGCCCGCGTTTCTGCCTCGGCCCTCGTCCAGCCCAGCCTCCCCCAGGCGTGCACACTCACCGCTGGCCCAGGCTGTACTGGGGCAGCGCTGCCTGCTGGTGCCCCTGATAACCGCCCCCATTGTGACTCGTCCCTTGTGCTGTCACAGGCGCCAGAGTGCATCACAGGCACGCCCACCGGCCAGCCCCGGCCTTCGGCCCCACCCCAGCTCATGGAGAGCTGACCCCCGTGGGAGGGACCCCACGCTGGAGCAGGGGAAGAGTGGGAGGAGTCCTCCCCCCCGAGGAGGAAGGAGCGGCAGAAACAACATGGGAGGAACTGACCGCAACCCCCATTCCCGTCCCCCTGCTCCGCTGTGGGGGGAGGAGGTAGAGGAATCGGGAGCAAAGCTGAGCCCAGGAAGAAGGGAGGGGTGGGGGGGAAGGTGTGTTTTTAAGATATGTTTCTCTTTCTTATTATCCTACTCTGATTTGATTGGTAACAAAATTAAACTGATTTCTTTTTCCCCAAGTCGAGTCTGTTTTGCCTGTGACCATAATGGGTGAGTGATCCCTCCCTGTCCTTGTCTCGACTCACGAGCCTTTCGTTGTATTTTCTCCTCCCCATCCCAGCGGGGCAGGGAGGAGTGAGCGAGCGGCTGCGTGGTGCTTTGTTGCCGGCTGGGCCTAAACCACGACAGCATGTATAAAGAATTACTCTTGTAGTTCTATACTTTGCATCCTAGCCGCTCTCCTGGGTTGGCACGGGCCAGTTGCAAAAGTTTCCTGACACTTCCATGGTTTGAAGTGGCTGCAGGGACAGCCGGCACTGCCCAACTCCCCCAAGACCTGCCGCCTGCCAGCCAGTCCCTCCCACACGCAGCCCAAGGGTGTCAGGGGCACAGAAACCCCCTCAGGCACCCCACGGCTATCTCGCAAGCCTGATATCTCCTGGCGGTGGAGGGAACCGTGTGCGCTGCTCAGAGGCGTTTGCGAAGCAGTATCTCAAACGCTGTGGCAGGCTTTCAGTGGCCGAACCCTGTCAGCGGGACGAGTTGCACGCCCCAACGCGACTGAGTTCCAGCATGAAGCTTCATGGTGACAGCACAGGCTGCTAGTTCAGGTGGCTCGTTCATCCAAGCCAGCTGTGAAGGCGGCCACTTCTCTAGAAGGCACATTGGCAGTGTAACATGGGCCGTGGTGGCTTCAGCAGACACTCAGGGACTCGCTGCACCTCTCGCTACACCCTGCAGCAGTGCTACTGATAGGAGTTGGCATTTTGCTCTCGCATTGGGGTTGGAGGAGAGGTTATTGGCAGCTCAGAGGCCGGTGCCAGGAGAGACAGACAGCACGAGCTGGCCCCGACTAGGCCTGCTGCAAAAAAAGGCAAGGGTGGGTGTTGTAACAGCACGTCCCTTGGAGAGCCCGGAAAAGCCACGTCCCTTGCGCTGATGGGCACCGGGCACCTGTTGGGCTTCTTTAGCACTCAGACATAGACAGTTCTTTTGACGTGACAATTATCGAAGAGCTTGCAAATCTTTGCCCATATACCGGATTTCCACTGGAGGTGTCCCAAAGACAGGTATGAGTGCACCTCTTCTGCCACACAGCTGTCATCAGGCCACTGCTTCTCATAAACGTGGCATGGACTGCACAAGTGCATGCCTTGAAGTGGAGACATCTCAAAAGCTTTCTTTAAACTTGCTACACGTGTTAAGTCTCCCTCGTTAAGGTGGTGGGAACCTGAGCTTGCAGGTCACGAGAGGGTATGGTGAATGAGTCTTGTGCTCGTACAGGAGCCAGAGGAGCCAGAGCAGCCAGAGCCCCGCTCCGCAGTCGTGGCACTTGTTCCCTGGGCAAAGGGCTCTCCACTCGGACAGCGTGATACCCACCTCACTGAGGTTGCCCAGGGACAATGCTGTCGGGCTCCCAGGGCTTGGTTTGTGTATGGCTCCCAAGCAAGCCACTTCAGGCTCCCTACGGCACACAGGCAAAGTGCACAGCTACGGAGGGTGACAAATTATTCGGATTGCCCCAAGGCAGGGGCACGGACAGGTGGGGGAGCCTTAGTTACAGAATCAGTGAAACCAGAGCCCACTGCATCAGCTCTTCTGCAAAATGCTCCCTGACTCTGCGGCAGCTGAGCAGTCAGCACCCTAAGCCCGCTTTCCCTGATGAAGTGATGCACAGACACACACAGATGCAACGTTTGTTCAAACACGCCATTTATTGGCAAATTTGCACAGGGTAAAGCTCCCGGAGGGAATGGACTCTCTCGAAGAGGCAGGGTCAGCCACTGTCCAGGTGGTAACGGGGGTCTCTGTCACAAGCCTCCTTGCACTGGCCCCTTCGGCTGCATCGGGTCCCACTCCCCAGAGCGTGCTTTTGCTGTGGAGGAAAGGTGCGGCAGCAATTCCCACTGCCGATAGAGCAGCGTGTTCTCCGTGTCCAGCGTGCTCCGTTCTGCAGCACCAGCTCCATGGGGAGTGTCAAGGATGGCTAGATTCTCCATCGGGGCCCCAGTGAACACACGGAGGCACATCAGCGGTGCCTCTCACTTGCTCCCTGCCCAGCCGGAGCGGCCAGCAAGAATTTCTGGGCCCACGTGAAATCGCCACCACGGCCGTGACAGTGCGAGGGGAAAGGAGGATGAAAGTCATCTTTGTAGCCACCGTAGTCACCAGTGGCTGCTGTGCTGGGGAGACCACTGAGAGGAGAACGCTGCCGCTCTTGGCAGAGGGCTGTTGCGCAGGGCTTTCCCTTTCCTTTCTGTGTCCCGCATTCTCCCCTCTTTTTCCCTGTGGTATGAGGTCATCATCTGCCGTCAGCTGTGAGCCCTGCAAACACAGCTCTGTGCACGAAGACCTCTTTCAGTGTCCGTAGAACAGCAGTCTTGTGAGCCGATCTTGTAGCTCATCAAACTCACGCAGTGCCTTGGCATGGGCAGCTGGATCCTGCGCCAGGCACTGGAAGAGGTTGAGTGGTGCAGCCGTTTGGAAGGCTGGGGGCAAGATTATCTCCTCAGGCACGTTCTCATTGCCAAAGAAGAAGTGGTCGAGGCGTTTCTCCTCCAGGCAGCAGCGCAGGTACCGCATGATATCCTCCAGCCGCAGCAGGAAATGCTTCCTGCGCCAGCCTGACAGGGGTATGGTGGTCAGGAGGTGCATCACAACTGTCTTCAGGTATAGGTGGAAAAGCTTGTGCCCACCAGGCTGCGGGCGCAGAGCTGCAGGCATTTGAGGTGGAAGCTGTCGTGCGGGGCCTGCCTGGCCATGTGCGTGAAGAACTTCAGCTCTGCCACAGCACAGTTCTCTGGCCACATCGTGCTTGGGGTGAAGATGGTCTCTGTAGTCTGGCTGCTCAGGAAGATGTCCGAGTCGCCTTGCTGCACCCCAAACATCATCTCAATGAAGAGGGTTCTCCTGGAGGCATTTGTCAGCTGCAGCTTGCAGGAGCGGCTTGAGGGCAGCACCTTCATTTCGTAGCGCCGTGACTGAGGCACACCACCCAGGCTAACCTCACAAAGTTCTGGAACCAGCAGGCCGTTTTCTGCACATCTAGATAGGAGCCGGTGCAGAGGGTGCCTAGGAGGCTGGGACCCTGATTTCTCCTCAGCTCCTCCTCGGGTTGGTGGAGGAAGCACAGCATCTCTCCTGCCAGCCTCTCGCTCATGCAGGTGCACAGCAGCTCCACACGGATGCAGGAGTCCTTTGCCGGCATCTCCCCCGTGGTGCCCAGCTCCAGGTGGAAGGCGTGCCCACGAGGGGGCTTCAAGGGCACAAGCAGGCGGTAGACAGCATCATCCTCACGGGGACTCCAACCTTCAAAGGTGCTGCCCACCCTGATGGCTGTCTGCAGCACCGGGAAGACATCATTTGACAAGACCTCATGGAAGACACGGAGGAGGTCACCCACCACCTCCTCCACCACCCGGCTCCTGTAGGCCAGGTTCTGTGCTGGCCACTGGATGCGCTTTGCAAAAATCCTGCCCAGGTCCCTCTCATTATCAGGATCTTCTCCTTCACTTTCTTCCTCCTCCTGCTCCTCTTCCTGCTCCTGCTCCTCTTCCTCCTCCTGCTCCCTGTCGCTGCTGGAGCTCTCCTCTTCGCTGCTGCTGTCTGGCTCATGGCTCCTTTTCCTGAGCCACCAGCAGAGCCCGCAGAGCAGGACCAGGACTCCAGCAATCGCCCACAACTGCCACTGCTGCAAGGCAGCAAAGAGCAGGGCTCCCCAGGCCAAGCCGCTCTGCTCCTGGCTCCTCTGCTCCAGCTCCTGGAGCATCTGCTCCTGGCTCCTCTGCTCCAGCTCCTGCAGCAGCCGAGTCATCTCCTGGCTCAGCTGCTCCGCACGCTGCTGCATCCGCTCGTGCGTGGCCTCATCCAGCTCATCACCGACCATCTGCGGGTGCTGGATGATGGTTTGCACAACCAGGGCGAGGAATTTTGTGGCCGCCATGGCCTGCAGAGGAGGGAGAGAAGGGGTTCAGTGGGGCTGGGAGGGAGGCAGCTGGCGGCAGGGGGAGCAGGGATGGGAGCCGCAGGGAGCTGGGGGCAGGTAGGAGAGGGGGCGAGGCAGCTGGGAGGTAGCAAGGCCTGCGCCCAGCCCCAGCGGCGGCGGCGACACCGTGCCCTGCCCAAGGCGCTCCTGTCAGCGGCTGGGCCCTCGATGCAGGGTGAGAACCCGCTCCCCGGGAGCCCGCGTTTCTGCCCCGGCCCTCGTCCAGCCCAGCCTCCCCTAGGCGTGCACACTTACCGCTGGCCCAGGCTGTACTGGGGCAGCGCTGCCTGCTGGTGCCCCTGATAACCGCCCCCATTGTGACTCGTCCCCTGTGCTGTCACAGGCGCCAGAGTGCATCACAGGCACGCCCACCGGCCAGCCCCGGCCTTCGGCCCCACCCCAGCTCATGGAGGGCTGACCCCCGTGGGAGGGACCCCACGCTGGAGCAGGGGAAGAGTGGGAGGAGTCCTCCCCCCCGAGGAGGAAGGAGCGGCAGAAACAACATGGGAGGAACTGACCGCAACCCCCATTCCCGTCCCCCTGCTCCGCTGTGGGGGGAGGAGGTAGAGGAATCGGGAGCAAAGCTGAGCCCAGGAAGAAGGGAGGGGTGGGGGGGAAGGTGTGTTTTTAAGATATGTTTCTCTTTCTTATTATCCTACTCTGATTTGATTGGTAACAAAATTAAACTGATTTCTTTTTCCCCAAGTCGAGTCTGTTTTGCCTGTGACCATAATGGGTGAGTGATCCCTCCCTGTCCTTGTCTCGACTCACGAGCCTTTCGTTGTATTTTCTCCTCCCCATCCCAGCGGGGCAGGGAGGAGTGAGCGAGCGGCTGCGTGGTGCTTTGTTGCCGGCTGGGCCTAAACCACGACAGCATGTATAAAGAATTACTCTTGTAGTTCTATACTTTGCATCCTAGCCGCTCTCCTGGGTTGGCACGGGCCAGTTGCAAAAGTTTCCTGACACTTCCATGGTTTGAAGTGGCTGCAGGGACAGCCGGCACTGCCCAACTCCCCCAAGACCTGCCGCCTGCCAGCCAGTCCCTCCCACACGCAGCCCAAGGGTGTCAGGGGCACAGAAACCCCCTCAGGCACCCCACGGCTATCTCGCAAGCCTGATATCTCCTGGCGGTGGAGGGAACCGTGTGCGCTGCTCAGAGGCGTTTGCGAAGCAGTATCTCAAACGCTGTGGCAGGCTTTCAGTGGCCGAACCCTGTCAGCGGGACGAGTTGCACGCCCCAACGCGACTGAGTTCCAGCATGAAGCTTCATGGTGACAGCACAGGCTGCTAGTTCAGGTGGCTCGTTCATCCAAGCCAGCTGTGAAGGCGGCCACTTCTCTAGAAGGCACATTGGCAGTGTAACATGGGCCGTGATGGCTTCAGCAGACACTCAGGGACTCGCTGCACCTCTCGCTACACCCTGCAGCAGTGCTACTGATAGGAGTTGGCATTTTGCTCTCGCATTGGGGTTGGAGGAGAGGTTATTGGCAGCTCAGAGGCCGGTGCCAGGAGAGACAGACAGCACGAGCTGGCCCCGACTAGGCCTGCTGCAAAAAAAGGCAAGGGTGGGTGTTGTAACAGCACGTCCCTTGGAGAGCCCGGAAAAGCCACGTCCCTTGCGCTGATGGGCACCGGGCACCTGTTGGGCTTCTTTAGCACTCAGACATAGACAGTTCTTTTGACGTGACAATTATCGAAGAGCTTGCAAATCTTTGCCCATATACCGGATTTCCACTGGAGGTGTCCCAAAGACAGGTATGAGTGCACCTCTTCTGCCACACAGCTGTCATCAGGCCACTGCTTCTCATAAACGTGGCATGGACTGCACAAGTGCATGCCTTGAAGTGGAGACATCTCAAAAGCTTTCTTTAAACTTGCTACACGTGTTAAGTCTCCCTCGTTAAGGTGGTGGGAACCTGAGCTTGCAGGTCACGAGAGGGTATGGTGAATGAGTCTTGTGCTCGTACAGGAGCCAGAGGAGCCGAGCAGCCAGAGCCCCGCTCCGCAGTCGTGGCACTTGTTCCCTGGGCAAAGGGCTCTCCACTCGGACAGCGTGATACCCACCTCACTGAGGTTGCCCAGGGACAATGCTGTCGGGCTCCCAGGGCTTGGTTTGTGTATGGCTCCCAAGGAAGCCACTTCAGGCTCCCTACGGCACACAGGCAAAGTGCACAGCTACGGAGGGTGACAAATTATTCGGATTGCCCCAAGGCAGGGGCACGGACAGGTGGGGGAGCCTTAGTTACAGAATCAGTGAAACCAGAGCCCACTGCATCAGCTCTTCTGCAAAATGCTCCCTGACTCTGCGGCAGCTGAGCAGTCAGCACCCTAAGCCCGCTTTCCCTGATGAAGTGATGCACAGACACACACAGATGCAACGTTTGTTCAAACACGCCATTTATTGGCAAATTTGCACAGGGTAAAGCTCCCGGAGGGAATGGACTCTCTCGAAGAGGCAGGGTCAGCCGCTGTCCAGGTGGTAACGGGGGTCTCTGTCACAAGCCTCCTTGCACTGGCCCCTTCGGCTGCATCGGGTCCCACTCCCCAGAGCGTGCTTTTGCTGTGGAGGAAAGGTGCGGCAGCAATTCCCACTGCCGATAGAGCAGCGTGTTCTCCGTGTCCAGCGTGCTCCGTTCTGCAGCACCAGCTCCATGGGGAGTGTCAAGGATGGCTAGATTCTCCATCGGGGCCCCAGTGAACACACGGAGGCACATCAGCGGTGCCTCTCACTTGCTCCCTGCCCAGCCGGAGCGGCCAGCAAGAATTTCTGGGCCCACGTGAAATCGCCACCATGGCCGTGACAGTGCGAGGGGAAAGGAGGATGAAAGTCATCTTTGTAGCCACCGTAGTCACCAGTGGCTGCTGTGCTGGGGAGACCACTGAGAGGAGAACGCTGCCGCTCTTGGCAGAGGGCTGTTGCGCAGGGCTTTCCCTTTCCTTTCTGTGTCCCGCATTCTCCCCTCTTTTTCCCTGTGGTATGAGGTCATCATCTGCCGTCAGCTGTGAGCCCTGCAAACACAGCTCTGTGCACGAAGACCTCTTTCAGTGTCCGTAGAACAGCAGTCTTGTGAGCCGATCTTGTAGCTCATCAAACTCACGCAGTGCCTTGGCATGGGCAGCTGGATCCTGCGCCAGGCACTGGAAGAGGTTGAGTGGTGCAGCCGTTTGGAAGGCTGGGGGCAAGATTATCTCCTCGGGCACGTTCTCATTGCCAAAGAAGAAGTGGTCGAGGCGTTTCTCCTCCAGGCAGCAGCGCAGGTACCGCATGATATCCTCCAGCCGCAGCAGGAAATGCTTCCTGCGCCAGCCTGACAGGGGTATGGTGGTCAGGAGGTGCATCACAACTGTCTTCAGGGTATAGGTGGAAAAGCTTGTGCCCACCAGGCTGCGGGCGCAGAGCTGCAGGCATTTGAGGTGGAAGCTGTCGTGCGGGGCCTGCCTGGCCATGTGCGTGAAGAACTTCAGCTCTGCCACAGCACAGTTCTCTGGCCACATCGTGCTTGGGGTGAAGATGGTCTCTGTAGTCTGGCTGCTCAGGAAGATGTCCGAGTCGCCTTGCTGCACCCCAAACATCATCTCAATGAAGAGGGTTCTCCTGGAGGCATTTGTCAGCTGCAGCTTGCAGGAGCGGCTTGAGGGCAGCACCTTCATTTCGTAGCGCCGTGACTGAGGCACACCACCCAGGCTAACCTCACAAAGTTCTGGAACCAGCAGGCCGTTTTCTGCACATCTAGATAGGAGCCGGTGCAGAGGGTGCCTAGGAGGCTGGGACCCTGATTTCTCCTCAGCTCCTCCTCGGGTTGGTGGAGGAAGCACAGCATCTCTCCTGCCAGCCTCTCGCTCATGCAGGTGCACAGCAGCTCCACACGGATGCAGGAGTCCTTGCCGGCATCTCCCCCGTGGTGCCCAGCTCCAGGTGGAAGGCGTGCCCACGAGGGGGCTTCAAGGGCACAAGCAGGCGGTAGACAGCATCATCCTCACGGGGACTCCAACCTTCAAAGGTGCTGCCCACCCTGATGGCTGTCTGCAGCACGGGAAGACATCATTTGACAAGACCTCATGGAAGACACGGAGGAGGTCACCCACCACCTCCTCCACCACCCGGCACTCTGTAGGCCAGGTTCTGTGCTGGCCACTGGATGCGCTTGCAAAAATCCTGCCCAGGTCCTCTCATTATCAGGATCTTCTCCTTCACTTTCTTCTCCTGCTCCTCTTCCTCCTGCTCCTCTTCCTCCTGCTCCCTGTCGCTGCTGGAGCTCTCCTCTTCGCTGCTGCTGTCTGGCTCATGGCTCCTTTTCCTGAGCCACCAGCAGAGCCCGCAGAGCAGGACCAGGACTCCAGCAATCGCCCACAACTGCCACTGCTGCAAGGCAGCAAAGAGCAGGGCTCCCCAGGCCAAGCCGCTCTGCTCCTGGCTCCTCTGCTCCAGCTCCTGGAGCATCTGCTCCTGGCTCCTCTGCTCCAGCTCCTGCAGCAGCCGAGTCATCTCCTGGCTCAGCTGCTCCGCACGCTGCTGCATCCGCTCGTGCGTGGCCTCATCCAGCTCATCACCGACCATCTGCGGGTGCTGGATGATGGTTTGCGCAACCAGGGCGAGGAATTTTGTGGCCGCCATGGCCTGCAGAGGAGGGAGAGAAGGGGTTCAGTGGGGCTGGGAGGGAGGCAGCTGGCGGCAGGGGGAGCAGGGATGGGAGCCGCAGGGAGCTGGGGGCAGGTAGGAGAGGGGGCGAGGCAGCTGGGAGGTAGCAAGGCCTGCGCCCAGCCCCAGCGGCGGCGGCGACACCGTGCCCTGCCCAAGGCGCTCCTGTCAGCGGCTGGGCCCTCGATGCAGGGTGAGAACCCGCTCCCCGGGAGCCCGCATTTCTGCCTCGGCCCTCGTCCAGCCCAGCCTCCCCAGGCGTGCACACTCACCGCTGGCCCAGGCTGTACTGGGGCAGCGCTGCCTGCTGGTGCCCCTGATAACCGCCCCCATTGTGACTCGTCCCTGTGCTGTCACAGGCGCCAGAGTGCATCACAGGCACGCCCACCGGCCAGCCCCGGCCTTCGGCCCCACCCCAGCTCATGGAGAGCTGACCCCCGTGGGAGGGACCCCACGCTGGAGCAGGGGAAGAGTGGGAGGAGTCCTCCCCCCCGAGGAGGAAGGAGCGGCAGAAACAACATGGGAGGAACTGACCGCAACCCCCATTCCCGTCCCCCTGCTCCGCTGTGGGGGGAGGAGGTAGAGGAATCGGGAGCAAAGCTGAGCCCAGGAAGAAGGGAGGGGTGGGGGGGAAGGTGTGTTTTTAAGATATGTTTCTCTTTCTTATTATCCTACTCTGATTTGATTGGTAACAAAATTAAACTGATTTCTTTTTCCCCAAGTCGAGTCTG